>NW_027211615.1:12477500-13727500 GCF_022749685.1 Semicossyphus pulcher
AGTTTAAACCTCATCTCTTTCTCTATCTGAGCCATCTGACAGCTCTCTGTAGTGAAACATCTGTGGCTCTCACGTCTCCGTCGGAGCAGTCAGCCCGGGTTCTCTTGGGATTTCCAGCCACCGCTGCACTGACGCAGCGTTTCCTCGCCTCTTAATATCAGTAATTGCACATCTTTAAAAACTACGATGTTTGACACGGGGGAGGAAGAGCGGCGCAGCTAGTCTGCTGTAATTGTGTCTGACACTTATAAAGTATTAGAGCTTACGTTTGCATAAAATAAAACTTGGGTGTTGTAGAGGAAAGATCCCCAGAGCCAGTTTGATTTCAAACACAACCGACACCTGTGCAAAGGTGAAATTATACTTTAAAGAAATAGCATCATTATCGCTGCATAAAGACTCTTTAATGACTTTGAAATAAATATAAAAGGCTTTCACACTTTCTAACAGACATAATGTGTGTGTGTGTATGTGCAGGTAAATATGCAGAGGACCTGTTTGGAGAGCTCTTCAACGAGGCCCACACCTTCTCCTTCCGGGTCAACTCCCTGCAGGAGCGTGTGGACCGCCTCTCCATCAGTGTCACACAGCTGGACCCCAAAGAAGAGGAATGTGAGTACTGTGTGTGTGTGTTTGTGTCAGTGTGGAGCTCTCCCGTCTCCCTCCTCCAGTGTTAATGGCTGTTATTAAAGGAGCAGTCTGCAATCAAACGGTGTCATTTTTCTCCTCCCAGTAGCTCAAACCTCTGCCTCTGTTACAAACACTCACCCAGAGCTTCACTTTAGCTGAATGCTCGTTTAGCCGCTCAAGTCCTCCTCCACTGTGGTCAGGCTGTGTCGATAATCTGCAGTGCTGTCAGGTAAGCCAGGTTATCCTGAGTGAAGGGAGGGAGGGGGTGGCGGGATAATGTAGCTGGAGGAGAGTGCAGTGGGTGCAAAGTAAAAAGAGAGGGAATCACAGCAGCGTAATACCATGCTCCAAGGCACCGCATCGATTTCCCATGAGCCAGCAGTGTGTTTACGGCTTTGCACAATGCTACTCTAACTGCTTCCTTGTCACTGACACGGAGAGGTGGAATGCTCGCTGGGTCGTACTCGCTGCTTATGGCTTTTTATGTGAATGCAGGCACAGGCCTTACTTCCTCTTCACATGGCCATGAATAGTTTTTAGTTGGAGCAGAATCATGTGTTTGTGTTCTGTTGAGGAACAGAGCCCTCCAGGTCCACATTACTCACTGAGCGCTCATCCTGGTCTCCCTTTCTGCCGCTCTGTCCTCCATTTGTCTCTTCCTCATTTAGAGGCTGAACTCCTTTCAATTACTGCAATCCCTTTACATGTTATCTTTTTGTTGCTGTTGCCTCTTCCTTCTTTTACACTTTCGCCTCCTCCTCCTCCTTCTTCTTCGGATTCTTCTGTTCCACCTCCACCTCCTCCTTCTTCTTTTCCTCCTCCACCTCCTCCTCCTCCTTCTACTTTTCCTCCTCCACCTCCTCCTCCTTTTTCTTCTTCTTTTCCACCTCCACCTCCTCCTCCTCCTTCTTCTTCTTTTCCACCTCCTCCTCCTGCTTGTTCTTTTCCACCTTCTTCTCCTCCTTTTTTCTTCTTCTTCTCCCCCTTCTTCTCCTCCTCTTTCTTCTTCTTCTCCCCCTCCTCCTTCTTCTCCAACTTCTTCTCCCTCTTCTCCTCCTCCTGTTACTTCCTCTTCTTTCTTCCTCTCCTCCTTCTTCTTCTCAACCTTTTCTCCTCCACCTCTTTCTTCTTCTTCTCCCCCTTCTCCTCCTCCTCCTTCTTATCCACCTTCTTCTCCTCCTCTTCCTTCTTCTTCTCCACCTTCTTCTCTACCTTCTCCTCCTTTTTCTCCTTCTCCTTCTCTTCCGCCTTCTTCTTTTTCTCCTTCTTCTTCTCTTCCTTATCCTCTGCCTTCTTCTCCACCTTCTCCTCCTTTCCCTCCTCTCCCAGCTCCTCACCCTTCTTCTTTTTCTCCTCCTCCTTCAGCTCTCCTTCTTATTTGTTCTCTCCTCCTCCTTCTTCCTCCTCTTCTTTATCTTCCTCATCTTCTCCTCCTCCTCTTCCTTCTTCTTCTCCACTTTCTCCTCCTTTTCCTCCTCCTCCTTCTTCTTCTTCTTCCTCCTCTTCTTTATCTTCCTCATCTTCTCCTCCTCCTCCTCCTCTACCTTCTTCTTCTCCACCTTCTCCTCCTTTTTCTCCTCTTCCTTCTTCTTTTTCTTCTCCTCTTCAACCTCCTCACCCTCCTTCTTTTTCTCCTCCTCCTTCAGCTCTCCTTCTTATTTGTTCTCTCCTCCTCCTACTTCTTCTTCTTCATCCTCTTCTTCATCTTCTTCATCTTCTTCTCCTCCTCCTCCTCCTCCTCCTCAGCCTGTCCACACACTCCAGCCGTGCTAATTGAATTATAGTGTGTTAGATCTAATTGTGGAGTCTGTTGTGCGGGCCGTCTCAGAGAGTGAGTCCATATTCTCCTTCAGAGGTTGAAGGGCAGACACACACACACTGACACACTCCTCCTCTCACTCACCTCTCACTCACTATCTCAGCTCAGCATCACTTTAATATGTATCTGAATAATCTACAGATTTACTTCAGGAAATACCAGATGATAACAAACAGATCTTTGTGCTATTTCAGCACGAGGCCACTTCATATTCATGTGACGTTTCTGTGTTTGGACACAGATTTGCAGGGATCGTGTGTGTATACTTGTGCGTGCGTCTGCTGCATCCCTTCATGTGGTCTTCGGGTTTTATCTCCCTTCATAAATGCGCCCGACTGTCCCCCTCCTTAGCCCGAGGTACTGGCTTGGGAGACCGTGGATAAGGATCAGCTCAGTTGCAGTTTAAGTGCGTGTTGGTGGTGGTGGAGGGGAGTCGTAGGGGAGGAGGAGAGTAAGAAAGATGGAAGGATAGAGGGATGGGTGCATAAAACAGGGCACTGCAGCAAAAAGCAGCGGAGTGTAAAAGGATTGTACCGCAGAGTTTTCTGGGCCAGGTGGAGACGGCCTCCTCTGCAGGTTACGCAGATTTCCCACTCAGTTCAGCTCCTCCACACGCATTTATAAATGAAGTTGTCTTTTAAGTGGAAAACCTGGCACTCCACTTCCTTTTCCATTATTCATTGAAAATATGTAAAATCAAACAAAAGCGAGGAGGTGTAGTCGTGCCTGTTGCCAAAACTTTAAGGAGAGAAGTGGACAGTTGTCGGAGAGGTTTGTTTCCCGTAAATGCCAACCCCCCTTTTTTTTTAACCTCGCACTGTCATACACACACTCAGCTGTACGCTGTTTAAAGTGTATGCTTTTAGCACAGGCATATGACTCGCCTTGTAATTGTCTGTGTGGGTCTGTGGTCGCTTTAGAGGAGGAGTGAAGGAGAGAGGAATGAGTGCAGGCAGGGACGAGGCCATAAATCAGGACAGTGGAGGGATAGAGATAGGAGGATGGGGGTCGGAGAGGATGGAGGAGAGTGGAGCAGACAGCAGACAATACGTTATTCACAGGCACTGTTCACTAATGTCTTTGAAGTTCTTTAAAACTCTTAATGACTTGGGAAAATTTGGTGACTGGTCGATTACACTCTATTTAACTTGCTTCAAATTAGAATTTTATTATAATAAGTTGGACGCTAATAGCTGCAGAAATGGTCTCTGATTCACACAAGTTACAGTTTGTATTTAATAAGAACTTTTTCATAGTCAGATGCTGAAAGTTTGAAAACATCAGTTTGAATTTAGGTTGTTAAAATGTGTTCCATTGTCATTAAATGGACCAGAGGCTGAGATAAAAGTTAAATCCTACAGTCGCAGACATGACCGGAATGATGAATTTTATTACAATGTCATTCACCATATTGAATAATCAACATGCTCTTTAATGCTTTGTATAATGTGGAACAAATTACAGTTAATCAGTAGAAGAAGAAATAAGCAATATCACATGAGAGGGAGTGATATATCTGCAACCGAATCACAGCCGTGCTGATATTCAGTATACCATCATGACCTCAAGTGTGATATTGCTTTTTTACAACAGTTACACAAGCGGCAAATAGTAAACAGTAACAATCAACAACAGATTACTTTTTGCTCCACCAACTCAACTAGTTCCTGGACTTTTGTTGCCAAGCAACCCAAGCATTCTCCTGCACTCTGTGTCTACAGGTTACCACAGATCAGCTGTGTTTTTATCATATACATTTATTTTTATGTTTTAATTTATAATTAACCAGCGAAATAAGAGTCTGCTGTGTGATTCAGACGTCCCAGCTTCGTTAATGTAGACATACACGGCCTGCTGTGATGTTAATTAACAGTATTCAGAACACCTGGCTGAGGCGGAGTGATACACAGAGTGAAAAGTCCCGGTGGAATGCTCCTTGTCCAATCAGATTACTTGGTCGGATTTAAGTGTTGTAAAATTGCAAGTAATCACTAATGAGCAGCCGTAGCTGTAGTCTTTAATGATTTAGTGATTTTATAACACAAACGAAACTATGACAGTTTAACAGTGAAGTACTGTGAGAAGATAAAAAAGCTTAATTTATGATATGAAAACTTTTTAGTACTTTGATGAAACAAAGGGCTGTAAGCTGTAATATCTATTAAGTGTTTTACATTGACATTTATTCTTTATTAACAGTAATTTAGGCAGCTGCAGAGATGAGCCAAGCTTAATGTACATTGCAGTATATAGCAACGTTAGCAGGGGATTAATATTACAGTTCAGTGCAGCATAATGCAACTGAGATTATGAGGTCAGACAGTCGTTCCTTGAATTGCTAGTGTGTCATTTAAAAACAGTGCTGAGTTACACACTGTCCACTTTGTGCCAAACCTCAAAACCAATCCTGAGGTTTCCAACACTATAATTAAAGGGGGGGTGTTATGCTAATTTCAAGCTTCACTCTGTGATACCTGTGGAGTAGCTTAGCATAATTTACAGCTAAAAAAATGAATTTTTCTCACACTGGTGCTCTGTGCAGGCCCTCATACAGCCTCTGCCTGAAACGACTCAGTCAGCTCTGCTTCTCCCACAAGCCCGCTTTCTTCTGATTGGCCAGCTCTCCGAAGCCCGCTGAGGCTGCACTTTGTGACGTCACAAAGTGCAGCGTGTAGAAGAAACTGCGTGAAACCTGGCGTTCACAGCAGCCTGCAGACTGAGCTGAGAAGCCTGGGGATTAGAATGTGACACAGCATGACACCCTCTCTTTAATTATACAGTCAGTATTTGAATATATGATAATCTCTATTTAAGAACACATTTTTCCAATTGAATATTTATTATTATGCCTTTAACCTAAACGTCAGCATTTTCAGATCAGAGGAAGTTTTTCTTAGTTCAAGGAACAACAAAAAACTCCTTTTAGCTCTTACTTCAGAGCAGGTCAATCCCAGCACAAAGGGGACCATGAGTGATGTAATGCACAGCCATTGATCCAGACAAAAGTATACATATTGTTTGAACCTATGAGTCACTGCAGCATAATGGTAGCCTTAGTAATTGACCTAAACCCAGACTAATGAGTCATCCAAGGCGTTTAAATTCACTCCTTTCATTTCAGACAAACACACTGCTCCGACCTTTGTGTCCTACATCATGTTGTTACACATCACATTGTTATACTAACCTCTAGCAGGATTACGTCACAAAATTTAAACTTTCCATGACACACTAGAGATGCTGCAAGTTAATGAATGCTAACTGTGTCTTTAGTACTGGGTATCAAAATCGCACTGTGCCTTTCTTACCATCAGAAAAGCCCAGTAGTATGTAGTATTACGGGGTTTAAACATGGTGTAGAGAGAGACACTACAGTGAGTTATGTCTCATCAGTCCTCAGCATGAGGACACAGGGTGTAAGACGGTGCGCGACATGACAGATGTGCAGCTGAAGGTCAGAGGAGATGGAGAGATGGCCGGAGTGATGTATGCAGTGTCAGTGGTGCTGCAGGGGGCTGAGGTCAGAGGAGCTCCATCACATGAATTTATACATGTTCAATGTGATGATCTCACATGAACACACCGCGCCCACACCCTTCCTATCGCCGCTCTTTTGCCCTTTAGGCCTCCACCTCCCCTGCTGCTCTTCCTCTCCCCTGCTGACCACTAAACCCCCCTCCTCCTCCTCCTCCTTCCCCGTCTTTGTTGTCCTCCTCTGCCCACTCCCATCTCTCTGATTGATCTCCGCCCTCCCTCCATCTTGCGTGGATGCTATTTGTGTGCTGTCAGGCCGGCTCTCTTCCCCCCCCTATCACTCGGAGCCAGCCAAACTAATGGCCTGTATCCCCTATTTAATGGCACCGTTATATCACTGCACTGGCTGCAGGCCATTATGGAAGGCCACAAAGCCACCCGAGTCCCTCTGGGCTCTAACTGTTTCTTTATGTACTCCTTGCTCTCTCACCGCTTCCTACTTTTCCTGTTTGTCT
Organism: Semicossyphus pulcher; assembly: GCF_022749685.1. NCBI lineage: Eukaryota > Metazoa > Chordata > Actinopteri > Labriformes > Labridae > Semicossyphus > Semicossyphus pulcher. The sequence goes on from NW_027211615.1 coordinate 12,483,939, forward strand.
CTCTGTTTTCACTCTGTCTATATTTTATAAGTTGTATATTTACTTTTCTATTTGCGTTTTCCTTCGGCTGCTTGTTAACCCTCCTTGACTCCTATTTTCTCCGGCACTCATTACCTCTCCTCATCTCCCCTGCATGTCTCTTGTCTTTCTTCTTCTCTTTGTTGTGGGTCGTTCAAATAAGATTTACTGGAACGACTGCTGAAGCACTTAATCGGGCAGTGTCTGTACATACTCTGTGTTATTAAACTAAAAGAGGGCCAGAACATCTCCTTTCCTCTGAAACCATGACAGGAAGAAAAGTGCGTTTCAGATGCGATGCAGTGATTTCCTGTGCCTTCTTTTTTTCACGTGCCCCTGCAGTTACATCCTCGGTCAAGGTCAGAGCCAATGTGGAATCATTGTCATTCTCGTAAACACAAAAGTCAGTTTACAAGGGAACAAAATTGTGTTCCTTCAGTGCAACGGTGGGCAAAAAAACAGATAATACAGTACGTAGTCAGTAAAGTGGAAGTACGATTGTAAAGTGGTCAGTGTTGCTGATCTGGGAAATGGCTTGTGACAGCACTTCCCTCTGTTAGTGCCAAAATATGCATCCCTGACACACACAGTCCGTACATGAGCCTGCTTTGGAAAACAAGATTCTCTCTGCGTTTTTGCTAATAAATCTTTAACCAGCAGCTTCATGTTGAATGTTCAGTTAAAAACACCCACAGAGTGATAAGGACATTGCGCCACAAACGATGCACACCCCACTGCAATTAGTTCCTACCTGTAAGTGTGTGTGCAAACAACCCAATAATAACCTGGTCCTCAGCTACTGACACGCTTAAGTGTCAAATGAACAACGTACCTGACTGACACTTGGCTCATATACAGCCTGTTACAGTAATAAACACTTTACCAGATGTGTTAAACAACAGCAGTAATAAACTGGCTTATTATTAACATGTGCATCAGTGAAGATGTCATTTTAACAGACTGTGTTTTACATGTTTAGCAACCGTGAAAAAATATCTAATTGTAATTATTTAGAGTTATATTGCAGTTTTCAGTATTCTATTAAACAGCTGGCTCGCGCATCGCCAAAGTGGTTGCCATAGGTTGCACATAATGATATGCATAGTGTCACCCCATCCTTTAACGGGATTGGCTCCTTAGGTTTGTGACATCTCAAACCTGCCGATCTGAAAACTGAAAAAAAACTGAAAAAACTCCCAGCCATGGAGATGACTGCTGATGTTGTCCCTGATATGTCTTGTAGCACATGAAGAACACCACATAGAGACTTGACTTTCACCGGAGGGGGTCTTTAAAAGGATTATGGTGTGATTTTTGCAGGATCTGTACCAACAAAGATATTTGATACTTACGTCTGTGTATGATGTGTAGGCAAGAGCATCTCTGCAGCAAAATACTTAAATTAAAATGGTATTTTGACACACATTTCACTTTTAGCAAATGTTGTGCCTCCTGCGATTAGAAAATTGCAGTAGGTCATATCATGATTTCGATTAATTGTTTATCCCTAGTCAGAAAGGAACGCACAGTGTTGCTGCATGAAGAAGGTGAAGTTCATTGACCAGCCACTAAGTTTTGGTGTCTGTTTAATAATGGATAAAGTTATCCCTTCAAGATCGCTGGGTGATTGAGCAAAGTTGCAAAAAACTTAATGGTTTATTTGATTTCATTTTTTGTATAAACGTGTTAAGGGCCAGTTCGCCGATTTTCAACCTCAGTCCTATCATGCTATTATGGGGAGTTAATGACATTATGGTAGGAAAAAAATGCAGTTTGGCTCCGTGCCTTTTGAGGACGCTATCCGCTTCTCCAATGGGCGCTGGAAAACCTCCACCAGACTACGTAAAATGCATCATCTGGTGGAGGCCAGGGAGCTCGCTAAACTACACTTCCTCAATCTAGGACGCCCGCCTCCGATGTCATGTCTCGTTCAAAATCGTCAGGTCTGAAATGTAGACTGCAGACCTGAAGATTTTTTAGACGATCCACCGGTATATTCTCGTCGTATTTCGCATTCTGTACCTCTCCATTGCCTGCAGCGAAACTCCAGCGTCTCTCGCTGGACCGTTCCCTTCAGAGGGAGGGGCGCAATGCACGCTGGGTGTTGTAGGAATGTAGAAAGGGCGAAACCACGAGCTGTTTGTACAACTTTCTCCACAGCTATGGCGCCAATTCCAAATATTATGGCTTCCATCGATTACTGAGCACACCAGCTTTGACTGACTTTTTCCAGGGGACAATTGCTCCTTTAATAATGGATAAAGTTTCCCCTTCAAGATCGCTGGGTGATTGGGCAACCTTGCAAACAGTTTTATGGTATATTTGATTTGGATGTTGAATTTTTTGCCATTTTTGTATAAACATGTTAAAGAATTTTGATTTGTTGTATTAGAAAAAAAGCAGGTATTACTGGCAGATCATTTGTACATAAATCATGTCTTAATTGACTTCCTGTCTTAGCTCATGTGCATGTACACATTATTTATTGATAATATTATATGAGAAGAATTTTATTCATGTGTCCAACTCCTCCTCTTACATGATTGAATACGTCTGTCAGCTTTGCCAAACCATTTGGCAGCTAAAGGAACATTTGTGTGTGACAGAATTTACCTCGTAAAGTCTCCAGCAATTATGTGGACGAGGAAAACTATAATTAGTGGTTCTGATAGTTCATCCAGAAGCATTGTGGGTAATGACCAGTATGCAGATGTGAGACCACTGTGATGAAAGCAATAATGAGTCAGAGAAAAGTGATGCACACAATCCATCTGTTCACTCCACACTGTGTAGCACTGTTGCAAATACGAATACACTGTCCCTTTAGATTAGCAGAAAGACAGCATGTACCCACAACACAGGATTACAGTGTTTACTCTCTCTGCACACAACACTGGTGATTTACAAAGTTTGTCAATGCAAGAGGGAGAACATTCAGACTGTGGAAGGAGAGGACGAGGACAAACAATAAACAAGCTGACAAGAAAGAGAGGGAAAAAGGTGGAGAGGGAGCGCGAAGAGTAGACACAGGGAGCAGGAGGAGGCGTGCAGGAGGGGAAATATAGGGCAGCATTTGCATTGAAGTACAACAAAGGAGAGAGCCGTGTCTGCATGCTAAAAGGCAGCGTGGCCTGTGAGTGTTCTTATCGCGCGGTGTGTACTGCATCTCTGCGAGGTGTGTGCGCGCGCGTGTGTGAGACAACAGCTTCCTCACCTCTCTTTGGCTGAGTGTTTTTTTTAGCGAGATGCTATCTGTCGAAGAGAGAGAGAGAGATAAACTATCCACCACTCGCTGACTGATAAGGAGCTTCACAGGCTGAGATCAGAGGCTGCTGACACACAGACACACACACACTTACAGCCTCTCACAAACTCACTCACTCATTCACAAATGCGTACGCTCACATTCCTCTCATTAGCCAAATGTCTTGACTAAATGGCTGTAATTGGTAGTTCAGCTGAATAAGTGACATTTTCTAATTAGGGTGTAGAACATCATGTTAAGATATCCATCTGCCTGTGTGTGTGCGTGTGTTTGTGTCTGCGTGTCCACATTGATTAGCGCAGTGTGCCTCTCTCGGTGCTCACTGTTGCTTGGCAGAGGTTTACAGCCACCTCACTCCGCATCTGATGCATCCTGACACACACTTATGCACTGCCTCTCTTGTTTGTCGCTTCTTGCACGTACTTGTCACTCCATCTGACAGCCCCTCTGCTTTCCCAAAATGCACCGGGGCAGCAGGACACAGTGCTTATAACGCCACATTGTGACTCACAGGTTGGCCAATGCCGTCTTCTGGCCTCTGCGGGGTGTTTAATGTCTAATGACGTCCACTTCTTCTTTACATGTGTAAGCATTTTAAAGGAGAGAGTTGCAGGTGCACATCCCTGACCTTCAGCATGACCTTTCTGGAGGCGGCAATAAAAAAGTGAAATAGCCCACAGCTATTTTCAAAGCATCAAAAAAAAAAAAAGCATCACTTTAATGTTCATATCTCCTCTCCTACATCTTCGTCGCTAACCCCGTTCTAAAAGGCTCGCTCACCTCTCAGATCTCACCGAGCGGGAGTTAAACTCTTAAAACATGATGCTGGTTTATTGCAGCCTTTTCATAGTTTTGTGAAGCATTCCTGTCACTAATAAAAAGATTGTACTTACCAAGTTCATGGCAGAGATCTGACAGCATCACTAAAGTTAGTCAGATTGGTTCAGAAACACAGAGTAGTCACAAAGTTTCAAGAAAACCTGCAGGACAGCCAAACTCAACAGATTAAAGGTTAATTTAGATAGATGGTAGCACAACCAATATCAGAGGTGTGAGACATTGAGATCTGGCACCAAGAGGTTAGCAGCAGATCCTTTAAGTCCTGTAAGTTGCAAGGTGGGGCCTCCATGGATCGGACTTGTTTGTCCAACTCATCCCTAGGACGCTCCATTGGATTGACCCTTCGATTCCACAGGATCCGTCTACGGCGTGTTCCGTTTGCGCCGCGACCTCCGGAGTCGATCGCATCCATTCAAGTCAATGCTCGTGATTCCACAGCGTCCCGGGTCTATTTTTGACGGAGGCCGATTCAAACACGCGTCAAGCTCAACAGAACAGATCGTTCCAAACAGGAAGTCACACACGAAAGCAGCATACAGCATCCGTTCATTTCAAAATAAAACACCATGTTCAGACCGGTACAGACTCACGTTTTTTCCCATATATTTTAAGATCAACACAATGAAATCTCGAAAAAAGAACACTATTAATTAAGTAGAGCACTCCTCAATGGTAGAAGCACAAAAATCACGGAATGATTTCCAAATGAGCAGATAATCAACCTCGGATGTGCAAACTGAACTGTAGTTTGTGTGATGCTCTGCTAACATTGATGTTATCGCGTGATTTCTCAATTCTCGTGCGATAATGTAGCTCTCCCGCGATCTTGTGATCTCGCGAATCCAGCTGCTTGGGCCAGCGCTCCGCTCCGCTGCGGACCAGACACGCTTCCTGTGGGCGAGGGCTTGCGTCGTTGACGGACCGAAGACCGCTGAACACGGAACGCGCCGGAGACGGATCCTGTGGGATCGAGGGGTCAGATCTGGGGAATTTAGAGGCTAAGTCAACGCCTCGAGCTCGTTGTGAACCATTGTTGCAGTGTGGCACATTATCCTACTGAGAGAGGCCACTGCCGTTAGGGAATACCGTTTCCATGAAGGGGTGGTCTGCAACAATGTTTGCCTGTCGCCAGTTCACTGGTTTTCCTTCCTTGGACCACTCTTGGTAGGAGATGCTCTGACCCAGTCCTCTAGCCGTCACAATTTGGCCCTTGTCAAAGTCGCTCACGTCGTTCGTTTGCCCATTTTTCCTGCTTCCAACTCATCACCTTCAAGGACAAAATGTTCACTTGCTTCCTAACATATCCCACCCACTGATGGGCCATTGTAACGAGATAATCACGTTATTCGTTCTCTCATGGGACACCTCACTCCTGCCTTTTTGTTTGTTTTTCCTCATGAAGCGTCCCACTGTTTGTTTTTAGGTGTCTGTGCCGCCTCCCTCGCTCTCCTCTCTGCCACTCCTCTCTGGTTATTTGCAGGTTGCCATGTTGGTTTTATGATCTCTCACTCTGCATCGTCCTTGGCTTTAAATTTACTACAGAAAATTGCCCCCCACCCAGAACTGCTGAACAAACACAACAGAGTGCAGATTCTCGACAAGAGTATGGTTTCTCTTAAATGTACTTTTTTTCACACATTTATTACTTCATAATCTTAGAGAATATCTAGTTTTGTTCTTGTAAATTTACAACTTATATTAACTTATATTAATCCCCTCCTCTGGCTCCGTTTCTAAACCTGCAGTGGCCTGTTGTTGTATTCCTTCTCTAGCTATTCTCACCCTTTAGCTGTCTGTATTTCTTTTGTTTTGTTTTGTGTGTGTGTGTGTGTGTGTGTGTGTGTGTGTGTGTGTGTGTGTGTGTGTGGTCGAGAACTGTACCAATACTTTTTCAGTATGCTACATGACTTTGTCAGTCTCCCCCTGACAGCAGTAAAGTGTATCCATTTGTCACTCCCTCATGTATAATTCAGATCTGGTTGCAACGCTCTGGATTCCTGTCCAACACTCTTCTGCTCGGCCCGAGCAGATTGAGGGTTAGCATGAGTGTGGTTGTGGTCCCTCTTTCCCCTCAGCTATTTCTCCAAGCTGTTTTTCTGAAAGCTTCAGCTGTGCGGGGTTGATTTCCCTCTGTTGTTATTTTGCCCTCTGAAAATGTCAGCTGTCTCTGTTTGAAGCCTCTGTCTGAGGGATGACCTTAGCCTAGCTTAGCTTAGCCGACATGCGTGTGTTTGCTGTAGGTATCGCATATTTATCAAATGACCCTCTCTGTTCTTTCTCCTCCATCCTCCCGTCCCCTCCTCAGTGTCTCTGCAGGACATCACCATGAGGAAGGCTTTCAGGAGTTCCACTATTCAGGACCAGCAGCTGTTTGATCGCACGTCGCTGCCCGTCCCGCTGCAGGAGACCTTCCAGACATGCGAGCAGCCGCCGCCCCTCAACATCCTCTCACCCTACAGGTCAGAGTCCTGCCTGTTTCACTAACTTTACAAGAAGCGTTTTCTCGTTGTGATAGCTTTTATCATAGTGAATTGTGTACTAAAATAAGTCACAAGTGCATTTAAACACCACACTTTACTATTGAAAGATGACTGATACAATAGAGTCTGATGGAGGAATGATAGCCTGCCCCTGACCAAAGATTTTCCTAGTTGTCGCTGCATAAATCCATTAGTCTACTAATATTTATTTAAGATATGTATTTAATCATCTAAGAATGTATTTTTTAAGGGGAGTCAGACCATTATAATCTCCAAGAGCTCAGTTTCTTGTGGGTAACCCATGCATGTGAACCTTAGTTCAGTCAGACAACTCATGCTTCTAATAGTTTGAAACGTTTATTGCAGCAGCAGAACATAGCTGCATTTTTTGAGTGATGAGATAATATTTTAACCCCCCCCAGTCGGGGCCGGCAGGTGGATGCTGGGGTGGTGGTGGGGCTGAAAGCATGAGCGCAGTACTAGTGCAGGGCAGTGGTGGTAACGACAGAGCAGAGGGAGAGGGCGGAAATCTTGCAGCTTAAATAGACCGCCAAAATTGGGAGTTGGGAGGAAGTGTTTGTCAGGTGAGAATGACGCACGTCAGGTGTGAAATGGGTGCAGCTCGAGTTGCCTGCCTTAACTAGCTCCATTTACTACAGAGAGCTCTAACAGGGGCGCTGGTTAAGCGCAGTTGGTAGAGCAGGTGCCCCATGCATAGAGGCTTGGTCCTCGCGGCCCTTTGGTGCATGTCACTCCCCACAATCTCTTCCCCATATTTCCTGTCACTCTTCACTGTCTTATCAAATACAATAAAAAGAGAGAGGTCTAACAGACGCGCTGTCAACAGACAAGGTGAAGCTCCTGTATGGAGTTTGGTGCTTTTTCTTTTCAACTAAACAACCAAAGAGAACCTGGTTCAGCTAACATTGGTCTACTGTAAAGGCACAGCCCTCATCTTGCTATTGCTCCATTCTTTAAGAAAAACCTGACGTTTCCTACACCCGTACGGTTCCTTTAAATTGCATCCCAGCATTAAGCTTACTTCATCAACCTTTAAATACATTTGTCCGTTTCAACTCTGCAGATGTGGAGAAATAACCGATGAATAGAGCGGCTGATTGCACCCAGTGTGCTAACACAAACGTACGAGTAAATGGTTTGAACTTTGGCTGCTATTTGATTCGTCTTCCTGCCTATAAAGCACAACCGCGATGTTGACTGATGATGCACCACGCTGAGAATATAGACAAGACACCCTGTGCTTGCATAGCTGCTATCTCAAATGGATATACGTTTTTATTTAGCACTTATTATTCAAACACTTCGTGCACCTCGGTTGGTATATTTTATATCACTGGCAGGCCTTTAACCAACCGCAGAGTCTTTTACACCAGGGGTCTCTCCTGGCTCGTAAGGAGGAGCCGGGCGAGAAGAAGAGCCCGTCATGTCAAGATGAATAATCCATAAAAAGCTCTGCAGGCCAGCACTCTCTCTCTCTCTCTCTCTCTCTCTCTCTTTTTCACTTCTCACCCTGCTGCTCTCTCACACCTTCTCTTTTTTATCACATCTTCTCTCACTCGATTTTTTCTCTCCTGCAGCATCTTCAGTGACCTCCTTCTGTAATACTGTTTCCCTGACCGAGCCAGTTAGAGAAGGTTACAGCTCCAAAGCAACCTTTGTAGTGTGTGTGTGTGTGTGTGTGTGTGTAAGGACAAACACATGCACTGCAGGCGGACAGGTGCAGGTGTGGGCTGTGGTATTTAAATCTGTCGCCTCAGTGTTTTCTAACCTCTGGGGCTTGACACGGCACGGACCAAGCAAAAGGCAGGTGTGGGTGTCGGACTGGTTGAAGTGTTTTTCCGATCGGACTCTAAATGTAAGAAATGTCTGTAAACGTGCCGTCGGAGGGCTACACGTCGAGCCTAGGAGGTTTAGCTGAATAAAACATGTTCACTGTGAGCCTAAAGGTCAGTCCCCGGGCTGGCTGGAGTTGCTCTCACCCCTTCCTGAATAACAACTGATGGATCGCTCCGAGCATGTGGTCCAGTAGAGTGGATCTGGTATCTATTATAGCAGGCAGCTGCTCTGCTGGTGTAGCCATGACTGAAACAATGGCACATGCTATACAGAACTTTGACATGTACAGTACATGTGTTAACATAGTCAGTGGGGAAAACGAATCCAATTATAAGTTAAGGAACCAGAGGCCACAGAAGTAACTCTGTTGGATGTCTGCAATACAAGAAATCTCCCAGGAGACTGTTTGAGTTTTCCTCTTGTCCCAGCTCCTCTTTTGCTTTTGTCTCCTCTGTTCTTATGTTTCTTCTCCTTTTCTTCCTTTGCTCTCCTCTCCGGTCTTTCTTCACCTGACTTTATTTTCCTCTCCTTATACTCTTCTTCTTTCCTTTTGCCTTCTTGTATTGCTCTCTTTTGCCCCACCCCCCCGACCTCTTCTCGGCATTTTTTTATTCTCTTCTTTGCTCTCCTCCCCCTTCTTTACTTTCCCCTCCGATACTCAGTTCGTTCTTCTCTGCTTTCCTTTACCGCTCCTTTTGTTCTCTCCTCTACCTCCTCTCTTCTGACTTATTTTCCCTCCTCTTGTCATTTACTTCTTTTCTCTCCTGTTCTGTTTTCATTTTCCTTTACTTCCTTGACCCTTTGCCATCTTCTCCTCTTTTCCTTTGCTTTCCTCTCCTGCCTTTCTTCTCCTGACTTTTTTTTCCTCTCATTTTTTACTTCTGTTCTTTGCCCTCCTCTTCCTCATTTTGTCTCCTTCTTTTGACATTTTTCTTTTCCTGTGCCCTCCTATCCTCCTTTTCTTTTCTTCTCCTCCTTACTTTCACCTCCTATACTTCTTCTTTTCCTCTCCTTTTTCTCCTCTCCTTTTCATTTTCCCTCTCCTCTGACTCCTTGCCCCTCCTCTTGTCATTTACTTCAACGCCATCTTCTCCTCTTTTCCTTTACTCCTCACTTCATTTTCTTCACTCCTTCATTCATTTGCCCTTCATTTCCTTTCCTCTTTCCTCTCCTCTCATTTTCTTACCTCATCCTATACTCCCCCCATCATCCCTTTCCCGTTGCCCTCCTCTTCTCACTCGCTCTTGCCTCCTTTGCCCTCCTCTTGTCATTTTCTGCTCTCTTCTCCTCTTCACACATCACACCAGGAGGCTCCCTGGGACTCCTCCCCAGGCTGTTACTGCTCCGATCCTCCCTGAGCACAGCTGCTCTCTCTCTCTCTCTCTCTCTCTCTCCCTCTCTCCTATCTCTCTCTCTCTCATGCACACAAACACACACAAACAGACATCTCAAATATATACACAGAGTGAGTAGCATGCATAATGATTTACACAAACACTGAAACTCTACCCTTCGTGCACACACACTACAGTAGCTCTCTCTCTCTCTCTCTCTCGCTCTCTTGCCTTATGCAGTTGTTGGGTTTTATTTTCCTCCCTTTGTTGTGTTGCATTCATTAAGCGCTACACTCTCTCCTTTTGAAGCTTTCCCTCTTCGTGTTCTCTGTTCTTGTAAGTATCAGTTTCATCATCAAATAATTGCCTCCCGACGTGTGGCCGACACTGGGCGGAGGCAGCCACACACAATGTTTTTAGAGTCAAAGGAGACCTGAAATACCTCCTCTTGTGCCCGAGCATGCACGCTGAGACTTGTTATTAGAATGATCAAGTTTTTTCTGTAATCAAAATCAGCATTGATTCCAATCATACAAACACTGAACTCTCCTAGATAGTGTAATGATCCTGTACATGTACATTATGGGCACTGTGATGCGATACAATGCAGTTCTTCATTTTCATTATGAATTAAATCAAACTGATTCTATAAAAGGGGCTCTGCCAACCTTTATATTTCATCACCACAGAATCCCAAGTATTTTTTTTACTTATGGAACAGGGAAAATCACCTCTTAAACTTAACAACAAAACAGGAATTTAAACCAATAAACTATAAAATGAGATGGAAAAACACTGTTGCACAGAGCTCTGTGTGCTTGCTAAAGTCAGCAATGAGCATGCAGTTGTGTTAATATAGTAATAGAATTGATTGTTACATGCTGTATGAACTGGATGCACATGATGTCCAAGCATCTGCATTTGACAGTTGGTGTCTAAAGTAGTAATCTTTAAGATCTCATTTTTGTTCTCTGACTGTTTGCCTTCATCTGAGCGTCCTTTTTCTTTGGATTTTCACTTATTTTTTTTAAGTTGTATTCGTAGTCATCGATCTTTTCTTTGTTTGTTCAGCCATAGTAGATTACTGTTTACTCGCAGCACTTGCAGAGACCGGAAAAGCAGCCGCTTAGCTCCGCCTACCGTCTCTGGCAGACCAACCACTGCTGGCTGATGGAAAACGCGTCACTAACTGGGCGCCGCTACAGACAACCACTCCGTAAAACTGCAAATGCAAAAGGCTTTCATCAGTGGGCCATAGGCTCGATCGCTATTGTGTTACCTCATTCAGCGATAGATAGTGACTTAACAGACATTTATTAAAATGAAAATCTTCCAGAGTATCACTGCTGTCTGTTCAGTGGATTTTACCTCGACTCAAATGTACCATGTCACAAAAGCCACCACTTTTAACCAGACTGTAATCTAAGCAATACAAGGCCTATAGATGCTGTCCGCACTTTAATCTTCCTCACATTAATAGCTGCGCATTTAACACAGTTTTATGCTCTGTTATATACAGGTGATGAAAATCACCATCAGGGTTGTAGTCTACCTCAGTTCTTTGAACCTTCTGTCTTTTTCTAAGAATGTAAAACATCCTGGACAGATGATTGAAGCAGGAGCTTGATGTCATGCCAGAGCCATGGTAATGCTCTTACTGTAAGTCACTTAAGAACACTGTCCATGGGGACATCAGATGAGGGCATAGCTTCTGGATCAAGGGTGCCAGAAAAAGCTTTTCACGCTTTATTGAGTGTTTCCACGACAACAAATCTCCCAGAGGTCCAAGAAACATTCAGAGAACCTTTTGAGAAGCTTTCTCTGCACTGTGACCCGGTGTGATAGTGTTTTCAGGAACGATGATTTTTGCTGCTACAAATCAACTTCATTCATCAGGAAACAAGAAGTTTGTTTGTTTGCAGCGTTTTGAAAGCCTCTCCACATAACACACAAATTGACCGCCTTTAAAGAAGAAAAAAACATCAGCAGGCCAATTTACGAGTCACATCTCCATATTGATATGAAACGACATTTGTGGACGGCGTGTGTGGGCGTGTGTGGGTGATAATTTCCTCGTCACGAGGGACCTCTGATGTGATAACTACCTGCGCCTGTCAGAAGCCTTTTCCTGTGTCCCTCTCTGTCATCATGTCACCGTTTCCCCCCCAGTGACCGCCAGACACAAAGGCTTCTGGGATGCCAGTAAAGACGACAGAGAGCGGAGCGTATTTTACAGGAAATAAGTGATAACACAGGATGATAGCTAACATTTCCATGGTGAACCTATTTGACTTCTTAATGGAGATCAGATTGTGACAGGCAAGATAAGGACACAAAAAATGACAATCCCTCAATACGCATTTTAAAACTCTGAAGCACATGACAACTGAGTTTTTACAGACTCAGTAAAAAAAAGAGGAAAATGCTAAATGAAGCAATATGATTTTGCGCCCCACACTGCTCATCAGCCCATCATTTATGTAGAACAGAACATTTGTCAGCTAATAAGATGATTAAATAATTTATTCATTTTTCAAGTAAAAATCCAGTTTCTCAAAAACTACTGCTACGTGAACATTTAGTGGTTTTGGTCGGTTTCACCTTGAACTCATTCTGCATTATTTTTCTCCAAACAATGAACTGATTAATTAAGAAATTAATCAGCAGAGCTTTTATGCTGCATCGCTCTTTAAAAGTCAGGTTTTGTGAAGGAAAACAAATAATAAAAAATCATGTATCATCTCTGCCTTTTCAACTGATTTTCATTCAATGTGCTGATTATTTTCTTGATTAATTGGGTGGCAACTTTAAAGCTCCTGTGAGGAGATTTTCACCGCTTATGAAACAGACTGAAATTAATTCTATATTAGCAGCAATTAAATCCAATGTAATGAGGTGTGTCTTATTTGTCCAAGTGAGTGTTAACATCTGACACTGATTTGAGGCCACTGGGTCACATGACATGGAAACTATACATTTTTCTGTAAATAGATGAAAAATGATTTATTAAAAGTGCATCTTATACACCAAATTTTACAGTATTTGTTTTGTGTTAAGCAAATTAAAAGGTTTAAGGTAATCGGTTTCCTCAATTGAAATGAGTCGACACAGGAGAGTTTTAAGTTGAGATAAGTTCATCTGACTTAAAGCTCCTGTAAGGAGTTTTTCGCTGGTTGTGAAACAGACTGAAATTAAATTCTGATTACTCTCTATGAGCTACAAAAGCAAACCTGACTATCAGCGACAAGATTGATGGTGTCAGACGAAGCATTTAGCCTGTGTTTAGATTTTCCAGGGCAAATATTTAAAGTGAGTGATACATGACTGTTAAAGAAAGCAGGATGAGATTGTTTGTTAAAAAACACCACTTAAGCATGAACAGGACAAAATCAGCAAAGAGATAAGAGGTACAGCTTTGTCCACAGGGGGCGCCAAAATCAACACAAACTGAAAGTTCCTCACAGGAGCTTTAAGTTGCTGTGCGTCGAGCTCTCAGGGCCACAGTACAAAATTCCTGTTGCAATTTTTTCACATCCCAAGAACTCCAGTCTTATAAATGAAAAACATACTCGATTTTCATAAATACATTTTAGATAAATAACATGTCAAACAACTGCACAGTACAGTTGTTAAGAATCAAGTGTTCTTTTGTGCTTATTAAAAGAGAGAAAACGTTTTCTCCAGCATGTCAAAATGTAACAAGATTTCTCGGTTTCTCTCGTCCGCCTGCAGGGACGATGGAAAAGAGGGTCTGAAGTTCTACACCAACCCGTCCTACTTCTTTGACCTGTGGAGGGAGAAGATGCTGCAGGACACAGAAGACAAGAGGAAGGAGAGGCGGAAACAGAAGGTAAGTGTGAACAATCACAAGCACAGAGTCCTGCGGTGCAGAGCACATTTTCCATCCTTTTCACACAACAATCGAGGACAGCGCCGGCTCTCTCGTTGCTGCAGCAGATTGACCCTGAGGTTAGTGAGTAGGAAGACGTGTAGTGAAGCGCTTCCTGTATTCTCCACAGATCCATATTGATGTGTGCTGCTCGAATACACTGACAGGCTGATTCGCTGATAGATTCACTGGCCTGGCTTCGGACCATGTAGTGTAATGCATTAATTAGCCACCACTCAGAGATTAATCAACTCTTCCTCCGGTCAGCCCCCTTAGTTATTACTTGTGTCATCATTACGCCTAATTAATGGGAGCATCTGCTGTTCGCTTGCCCCCGCAATATGCATCAAACACACACAAATAAAACCCCGTGAGGAAACTCTGCAACACACACAGGATCAGAGGTTTAATGTTTAGGCACATGCAAATTGAATAAGAGCTCTTGACAACCGTAGAAAGCCCCACACTCGTGATGGAGGGGTTTCCCCACCCTCAGCTCCAGGAGCTCTAATCAGCACCAGCTTGCGTTTCCACGCGTGGGAAGCAGGGCGAGCTCCTCCGTTCGGCTCCTCGCAGTCAATCAAAGCTTATTAAAGCCTCGTCATTGAGGAGTAAGGAGAGTGACTTTCCGCTGAGGGTTCATGTGAGTGAAGGAGAGGCTGTAATTTGATGGTTATGAGGTTTTTAATGAATGTGGGAATGATGCAGAGAGGACAGACGGCGAGTTGAGGCAACGAATAGTAGAGGAAGGAGTCATTTAAGATACATGATATGATATACTGTTCTAATAGCTTAATAAACAGACTTTTTTTGGTGCTTAAATGAAACACAAAGCGGATTTGCGACAGTAAACAGGCCTTATTTGCCGCTAAGGTTATGCTGATGACCACTCGTCGCAGGCGCTCATTGCTATGATTTCATTCTAATTAAAGCCCCGGGTGGCCTCCGCCTGCAAAGCCTTGTTCATTTCCCTGGTAGTTACACAGACCCCATGCAAAGGCCTACAGGACGTTCACAGGGGGAGCAGGGCGGATTAGAGGAATTATGCACACATACTTGTTGGTTTGTGTAACCAGCGTTGTGGATAAATGATCTGAAGGAGGGCAAATACAGTGTGTGTGTGTGTCTATAGGGAGAATCTGCAGGAGAGAGGTTGAGGGATGGGAAACGAGAGTTACACGCACACACTCGGATCATGTGTGTGTATAAAATCCGGCGTGTAAATCATTCATAGATTTATCACTTAGCTTATTGAGCGGTTCTGCCACATCATCTTACGGTGCATCTCAGTCACAGTGTTCACAATCATGTGTTTCATTTATACTGCATCTTATTACTTAGTATCATTAGTTTTAAAGACATGTAGGCATCTGCACGCGAGCAGCAGCAGCAGTGTCAGGGACCTGTCAGTCAGTGTGACGCTATCTGTGATTGGCTGCCAGCACATTTAGTTACAGTGACAGACAGCCCTCCAGCTCTACCTCTCTTTCTCTCCTCCCTTACGTCAGTCTTAACTCTTACGCCTCCAACTTTATACATAATTGATTACAGCTGAGGATACTGTGAGTGAAATTAATAATAGAATACTCAAGGCCCCGTGTCCGCATAGCGCCTTTCTCTGGCAGAAAAGTGCTGGAGAGCGCTGGGATGGAGCGCTTGTGCGGTGAGAGTAAAAATGCTGCACATGGGTTTTGTTTCTATAGCTGCTTTCCCACTGGTCAAAAAACCCACTAACACACAGCTTCTTTCCTCAAAGGGAAAGGATACAGTCAGCAATCAGACCCGGGTCAAATGACTCTGCAGTAGACCCAGGTAATTATCGCCTCGGTTCCGATCGGCATTGATGGGAACACAAAACCCGGGTCGACACTCTAATCTCCGCCCACTCTGGCATGATGCTATGCTCCGTCTGTAACTTCTGCGACTCCTCATCATCTCAGCTACAAAATTCCGCCCGTCTCCGTCCGAGCAGCACTCGAACATCGTTCCAGATTTGTCAGCGCCGCGTTTGATAAACAGACAGAATGAGTAATAGATACAATAAAGACCTAACCGCCATAACATCTTCACTGTTTACTAACCCTGTTTCGGGCATGTTTGTGACGTCAGACGGTGACGCAGCAGAAAAGAGACCAAAAGCAGAATACTTCACTGGCAATGGAAAATGCGACAATCAGCATTTTTAAGTGGGTCTTCCTGGGTCTGAAAAACACGCTAAATTTTGGTGGGAAAGGGGTATATGACAACAATAAGTTTAACTTACTACACAGCTAACAGCGAGTTAACAACGCGTAGGCCGATAAAAGCACAACACTTACCAGCAACATTTAGTGTTTGGCTGATCTGCTCCCACGAACGGGCTTTTCGGTCTCTATTGTGATACTGTTTGTTTGTCATATCGTACAGCTCCGATAGAAACGGCCAAAACAAGTTGCTCCTCCATGTTTGGTGGTAACCAGGGCGACGAGTGGCACCCCATCTCATAGGTTGCCTAAAAAAAAAAAGCGTTGATGACACCAGCGCCTTTCTGAAAAGTTCAGAAATTTTCAACTCGGAGCGACCGCACAAAAAAGGTGGCGCGTCCTGACAAAAGACGCTGGGTGCAGCGCTTTTTCTCTAGGCGGCCGCATGTCCTCATTGGAAACAATTGAAAAAAGGCGCTATGTGGACACGGGGCCGAAGAGAACATTTGCAGATATCTATGAAGATGTAACAGATTAATGCAAAATCCTGTGTACATTTACTCACCCAGCTTTATATCAAACCTTGTGATTTAATATACTCTGAATGTTGGTCAAATTAAGTAGCACTAAAGGTAAAAATCTTCTAACGACCCCTCCCCTTATCTGAGGTCACATTGAAAAAGCTAAAGAATTAAAAGTAAGGAGGGAAAGAAGAACACAACAGAAAGGTTAACCTTGAAGAAATGATGTAGATGTGATTTCTATTGGATCAATATTTAAAGGACAATTCAGATAAAGACTTGTTTCATAAATAGATCACGTCTTGGAGCTTTGTGTGGTTTTTCTAAATGCATCATTCCTTGAGAGCACTGAGGCAGGAAAAGGGGGTTTGGATGGCTTCCAGTGAGCAGCAAAAGAAATTGACTTCAGCTGGAGAGCAGAGACGCTGGGTTCACGGGTCAGGTCAAAGCTTCTCCTCACACCACAGAGGAAGAGAAGTGTTTCAGCCCAAGGAGTCGAAGCGTCACATTAAAGGACTCGGTAAGCAAGGCAGCGATGAGGGCGTGATGGACGGGTATCATTCAGTCAGTTGGAACATCACATGCGCATCCAGTGTGAAACCTTCAAGCAACCTCGACTTTTCTGTCCAACATCACAGGAAATACATGTCTGTTATACGGTTAAATTGAGTGTTGGGAAATAAGAGAAAATACATAAAAGAGCAAAAGGTAAAAAAGTTGCTCTTAATGTGGAACATCATGTAAAAGCCTGGATGATTCATTCATGACAGCAAAGAGAGAAAGAGCTGGTTAAAAGTAACGGCAAGGTTCAAAAGAGACTTTACTATAATTGGATTCCCAGCTGCCAAACTTGACGTCTGGAAATCCATTTTCTTACTCAGTCACATCACAAAAAGTCTAAAGTCTAAAAGCAGATATACACACACACACACGCAGTTACACACGGGCACACACAGATTAGCAGGCAGTGATAACTGAAAAGCAGCACAGGGCAGAGAGAAGGGAAGAGAAGCCTAAAGTGTCCTAATCTCATTAGCTCCTGTGTTAGCCGCACCCTCAGTGGATTATCTGAGGACTATGTGCTGAGCCAGTCAGAGGGAGACGAGAGAGAGAGAGAGAGAGAGAGAGAGAGAGAGGACTCAGGAGGAGGAAGCAAAATGTGTAACAAAAACAAGAAGAAGAAGGAGGCGGCATTGAGATCCATTTTTAAGTCGAGGATCGTCTCCAGAGCCTGGATCCCCCCCGTAGAGACGCCCCTTTGCCTCTGCCTCTCCCACTCCTGTCTCATTATAGCACCCACAGGCGCAGGCAGCAGGGAGAGCCTTATCAGCATAGTGGAATATATTGACATTTAAATTTCAGCCTATTTTTCAATTCCCAGGAATATTTTCTGGATTTATTCAAATCTTAAAGAAATACTGCTGCCAGTCCTCATTAACACCACGGTGTGTGTGTGTGCGTGTGTGTGTGTGTGTGTGTGTCCATTGTTGTCTGTTTTTTATCGTGTAGTATCAGCAGGGAGCTGTAAAGGAACGGAGCAGGTCGTTTGTTCGGGCCAATAAAACAGAATAAATGTTTCTAAGGAGATAATTAAGGTTCACACTCCAAGACTGACAAAATATTTTTTTGCCGTTTTTTATTAGACAAACTCGTGAGACAACGCGTAACTGTCTTTAGTGTTTGTGTGTGAGCAGTTTGTACCTCGAATGAGGGAAGGAATGAACACGCTTCAGCTGAGCTACATGCACACTGCTGAGTCCAACAACACGTGTGATGGACAGAAGTGGAGTTTTAGATCTCTGTAAATCATCTGTAGACACACACAGCACTGTGTGGGTATCTTGTCATCATTATTTGAGAGACAGCTCACAAAAACATGAAGACATTTTTATGTAAGTCATTAAAGATGTCCAGCTGCACGATTGTGTGAAAGTTTAGAGACAATCACAAAAATCACAATCAGGCTAAATGATTTAGAGAGCATGCTACACGTCTTCAGGTGTATTTCATCTCTTCCAACGACAGAAAGAAAATAAAATCAATTAGCCAGGTGGTTGGAGGCTGATTAGAGCTTCTCCACTGTAATAAAATACATCTACGATCTATATGTGAGGAAAAAGCATCAACATCTTTCTTAGTTAGGCTGGAAGGTATAGGAGGGACGCCAAAGATGGCTATCAGGGGTCAAGGTTCAAGTGAAATATTTAAGGCTCTGCCTAAGTATTGCAAAAAAAGATGACCAAAACTCAACTAGTTCAGAGCAAGAATCAAACATTGATGTGATCCACCAAACCGCCGTTAACCCCTTCCTACCAAATGTCTGTTAGATCAGACATATGGTGGGCACATTCTGTGTATACACCAACACAGAAGACACATGAGACACATGCTGTCCTGAAGCCGGCCAATGCACAGCTTGTCGAATGTAACGAATTGAAAAACATTCAACACCAGATGTTTGTTTGTTAAGGTTTGACTCGAGTAAAATAAAAGCCTCTTTGATGAAATGTTTTTATTCAAAGCTTCAGGGAGTTTGTAGGATCTGATAATTATGTTCGCTTAGGTCTATTCTAATTCCAAAGGTACATACGTTAGCGGGAAGCAAAGAAAAATCGTGCAATCCTTTTACCCCCCTAGCTGCTGTTACGACTCCAGTCCATTCAGGAGACTGATCCCCCTCTCCCACCTAAATGTAGCGTGTTTTTCAGACCCGGGAAGACCCACTTTGAGTGCTGATTGTCTCTTTTCCCATTGCCAGTGAAGTATTCTGCTTTCGGTCTCTTTTCTGCTGCGTCACCGTCTGACGTCACAAACGCGCCCGAAACAGGGTTAGTAAACAGTGATGATGTCACGGTGGTTAGGTCTTTATTGTATCTTTTACTTATTCAGTCTGTTTATCAAACTCGGCGCCAACAAATTTGGAACGTTGTTCGAGCGCTGCTCGGATGGAATTTGTAGCTGAGATGACGAGGAGTCGCAGAAGTGACAGACGGAGCATAGCATCGCGCCGGAGAGGGGGCGGAGATTAGCCGATCGTAACCTTTCCCTTTAATCAAAAAAAGCCGTGTGTTAGCAGGTTTTCTTGACCAGTGGGAAAGCGGCTCGAGACAGCACGCTCAGAGCAGTGAGATGCAGAGATGCACCGAGACTGACGCCCTGAATAGTGCCTTGTTACACCCTGGGTTTCTGTGTGTTCATAGGCACATTCACCTTGTGGTGTGTTTTAAGGTTTAATTTGAAACAGGAGTAGATTTCACCTGAAGGGTCCTGTGAACTCCAAACGAAACAATGGACGACATCCAACCAGACTAAAGTTGACATTCAGATTATTGGTGCTGCATGTGCAGATTCTTTATTACTCAGAGAGTGTAAAGATTGATTTCATGTTAGATGTTGACCTTTATTTATGAAGCTCAGGCAGCACCAGCCTCTATTAAGCACAGTGTGCTGAGTGTATCCTCGGTACAAACAATATATTACAAATATCAATATCTGTACATGTTGATTTTTTCATCCTGCAGGGATCAGCACACAGTTACATGTTGCAGCAGATATAATGTTTGTTTCTGCTCCCTGATGATCGTGATCTCAACATCAGCATTTTCTTATTTGCTATAAGTGCACTCGTTTACACATGAGGATTCATAGATATACATAATGTGATTTAGATAACATGCAAACACCTCATTATAGCACAGATTTGCATTTAAGCAGAGAGATCTATTTGCTTTAGGTGTAATCCTTACATTTGTAATACACTAGTTTCTCCAGCTGAAGCTCGATGCTAACGACATCCTTTGCTCCCAGGAGAAGACATCAAACTGGATCGTTGTCGAACTTTATTAAGAGGCTGCAGCGTGCCAGATGTTTTTTACGAGCTCAGGAAGGATGTTTGCAAAGCGAAGGGCAGGAATCTTCGAGCTAATTGTGTCCTCCTCGTAACTTTTTTATAAGCTAGGGCTTTTGTTAGCTTTAGCTAGCTTGTCATAGCAGGTGCAAGAGCAGCTAATAAAAGGGAGACAGTGTTTTTCTTACGCTGGACTCGGTTAGATGCTCAGTTGCGTTGCACAAGGTGCATTCGGGGTAATGCTCTCCCTCTGTACTGCCAATATATGTAAACCAAGCTTCTGACGAGGCTTATAATATATGATGACAGCAGCAATCCTAAGCCACATGAAGACAATTGAACTTGTGTTACAGCGTTTAAATGTTTCATATTAGCTCCCCAGATTTGTGTCGTGGTAGAAAAAGACTTTTAGAAATACTGCTGTAGGCTTTTCTTCTTTGCTTTAAATTCTCTGCTCTCACTCTGTCCAACTCTGTGCAGCTGGAAATGCCTTATCTTGTGTGTCCCAATGGCCTCATAAGAGTCCTCTCTGAAACCCCTCCTCCCTTCCTCTCTCCCCCAGAGGTAAGATTTTCTCCCCCTTCTCCCCCCTCTTGCACCAGAGCATCTGCCTCCCATGTGGTGGTAGCCTGCAGCCCTCACTCACTCTCCCCCCCCCTCTTATCTACTCACCCCCTCCCTCTGGTTTGCTGTGGACAACTGAAGCCCCATTACTAACAACCCTGCAGTGTTTACCTGCCCTGTGTATCGCAGGGCTACTCCAGAGAGAGGAGGCTTCACACTGATATATTTGAGCAATGCTCCAAAAAAAAGGGAAAGTCTTGGACTAGATTTGATCTCCTTGTAAATGTAGTGGCTGTAATCCTCGCCTCAGAGTCCAGACGAGGAGCCAGTTACAGACCAGGCCAAATCAGATCCTGGTTATAACCTGTGTGTTGATGTGAACTGTACAAAGCTACAATATGACCATCATGCAGCTTCAGCTTGCTTGTAATTCCAACTGAATCTAAACTGATCAGCACTAAAGATAAGTTATTTACATTATCTTTAATCTAATGCCATCCAAAAAGACACACATTCAAACATTGTGGGCCAATACACAAAAGCATCAAACATCATTAAAGTAAAAAAAATTGAATTAGAAAATACAACGTCTTATATTTTAGCTTATTGTGTATTTTTTAGGGATGCGCCGCTCGATCGGACACCGATTAAAATCGGCCAGCATGAGCTCTAATTAGGGGATCGGTGATCTGCCGATCACCTTTCAAAGTGCCGATCACTCCAGCCAAAAGACTATGAGCCACTTTCCACACCAAGCAGATTAATGATTTTGTCCGCAGTGACAGAGAAGGCAAGCAACACTCACTTGTGTGTAATTAGGGGAGGTTGCTGGAGAGGCTGACAGAAAACATGTTCTGAGGCTGAACCCGAAGAAGTCGTGCAATATTTATCTCAGGGAAGGGATCAGAAGTTAACAAGATTCACGGATGCAAACACTCGCTTTACCAGTGGTGCAGCGTCACCGCTCTGTGACACGCAGTGATCACACACACGCAGACGCGCTCCAAAGACGGCAGTCTGATTAACACACTATAAAAAAGAGATAGTTCACACTCTTAATTAACGGGACAGGGGTGTGTGAATGACTTAAAATTACTAGATCGCACTCAGTTTTTGTTGTTAAAAATAAATCGGTCATTGACGGAAGCAGGCATTATACACACATGAGCCTGTTGTTCCTTGTGTGCACTCGAGGCGTCTTCGTTGAGATAGCGAGAGACTGAATATAGATAATACATTAACTACAAAATTTCACCCACAGTTTGTGACAGTAATATGCTTTTAAAGTGTCATTTAATGCGTTTTGACCGTCAGGCTTGCAAGATATGAGAAAGATCTACGATGTATGATTACATTGTTTAATATTGCGATAACAATATAAAGTGCGATAATTAAACAAATACTAAAGTGTGCATTATTGCTATATTTCTTAGTTTCTATGTCTGCATGTTTTACACATCGTGTTTGCAACATGTCCCCCCTGAATCTGAAATAAAAACAAAAAGCTGTTTGGTTTTTTTTACCACTAAATTGACACCAATGAATCTGAGGGTAGCTGATAGCTAGCTTGGGCTTCATCTGATCGTATCAAAATGATGTGAAAGCAACCAGTACACCCAGTGCTCAATCCAATACGTAACAGATAATATGCCGGGGATGCAGTATGCACATGAACGGTTGGGGCAGTGTAGAGGCAGAGGGGATGTGACAGGGTCAACACAGCAGCAGGGACAACAAGTAGAAGACAAGCTGATAAACCAAGTCAGCAATATTCACATCTGTTTGATGCGATTTCTGTCAGATCTCAGAATGAACAGTAACGTCCTCGAGTGTCGCCGTGTTTGTTTATTACATACCGCTCATCCGGTAGTTGCATACGGCCTGAGCGCAGGCTGAAAAAGCAAGGCCTTATTCATCGCGATAAATTCAGACTTTTGAGATGTGTTTATTGCGATCACATTGAAATTGCAATTTATTGTGCAGCCCTGAGTTACATGTCGTTATGCATAAAGTAGGAAAAGATACTTATACTATAAAAAGAAGAAGTATGAGATAAAGCTGTGGATAAACTAACTGCAAGACAAGCCTGAGTTGCCAAAGCCTTCTTTGTGGTTTTAAGCTAACTGCACATTTCTCTGGAATGGGAGCCTTGTTTAGATGACTTGTTTGCCCTCCTGCTTTAAACTAACACTTTCTGACACACTTGAGCCAAGACTTCTCCCTCTTTGTTACAGCTATTGTCATTTTAAATCATAACAGCTGCAGGAACACGTTTACTTTCCTGGCAATGGAGGTAAAAGATTGCTAAACATATTTGATTCTGCCACGAGGCTTTGCACTGCACACCTAGTATTACTAAATGCATTAAATGTCTCTTAATTGTACAATGATTATTTTATTACAAGCATCAATAAAATCACTAGCTGCTTTAATTACCTACAAGTCCCCTAATCCAATATATATCAGCTGCCACAGCAGCAGCAGCAGCAGCAGCAGCAGCGTGTGTTTACTGTGCGAGGGGGTTTGTGTTATTGTCAGCAGCAGGGTGGTCCAGCAGCGGGCCTCCCTGTGGGGGTTATTTACCCAGGAACATAGCTGCAATTCTGCTGAGTCTGTCACATTCAACATTCACACGGCTACACACTCCAAACAACCGCACACACACGTGATGCGAGTATGAATATGTGACACACACATTCTGTACATAACATAAATCCATAGCAGCTGTATTACACACACTCCTACGCAGCGGCTCTCTGTGCCGGTGCCAGGCCATTCAGATGAAGGATGTTGTGTGAGCAGAGGCACAAGGCCCTCTGAAATTAGCTACATTTGTTATAGCGTCGGTGACAAACACGTGCATGCAGACACACACACACACACACAGATGCACTTCACTCTCTTGTTTTTCAAGACTGTTTTCACGTTGCTGCATTGAAACCTTCACTTTTCCCTGTGTTTCCTTGCCCTTTTTACACGTCTACCGCCTGTCCTTTCTGCCAATCCTCATTGTAATATCAACACTACCTAAACCCCCACAGAAATAGTGCACAAACGTCTGAGTAGTTCTGCATTATGTTCTCTTTTTTCACTTTAAAATGCCTCTTTAAATACTGCCGAGACACGGTGACAGCAAACCTTTCAGGAAGTCAGAGGTTACTCAGACTAAAACAAATCCTCGAAATGATCTGCGAGAAAAAGCAGCTGAGGTTTGGAGGTTCGGCACAGTTGAGAAAAAGGCAGCGGGAGGATAAGTTAAAATATTTGACCTTCTGCTGCAGCTCCTCCAGCCTCGGCAGACAGTGTTGTCAGGACGCGTTTCTGTCTCGTGTGTGGAATAAATGATATTCAGAGTGTCAGTCCACATATAAAAATGTGCCGGAGCAGCGTAGGAGGAGGTTTGAAATGGTGTGTGTTTTTAGAGGCTAGCACTCAGCCAGTGCCTCATCAGGGGTAATGGGCCGTGATGAATCAGAAGCTAATCAATGTGCATTAGCATTAGGATTTATTCCCACGCTCGCTCACAGCGGCCCGGACGCTGCAGTGGCCAGGCGAAATCAACATCGTTTAGCCCAACCGGAGGAGATGCTGTCCACAACCCACGCTGTGTTGAATCGGACGCCTGTCAGACACACACACACACACACACACAGTTATTGAATAAGCAGAGCAGGCCAACCCCAAGGATCTATATGACATAAAAGGACTTGATTAGTGTTGTTTTTAATGAACAGTCCCAGTGTCGCCGGCTGGAAATGAATGATTAAGAATATTGCAAACGCACCACCACATCTGCACGCATGTGAACACTCACTAACAAACTGTTTGATGTTTCTGCTACAAGAAAAATGTTGCAATAACTGTTTGATTCCTCAGAAGCTGGAAAGTGATGTGTTTTGTTATGACAGAGTACAATGTGTTACCTTTCAGTCATAATGTACTGAAACTAGCTTAATACCTGTTTTATAAGCTTGACATATTCTATACGTTTCTTATTGTCAACACATCCCATGGAAAGACTCAAACCAACAATGAATAAATCCAACTGACAAATATAGTCTTTTTATCCAAATATATGTTATTTTTGTCTCCATTGTTTACCAGAAAGTATTAAAACACACCAATAGGACTCAATGTGCACTTCCTGCTTTACATCGAACCCTACTAGCTCTATATACTTCTGCTTTGAGTAACATTTGCTCAAATCTACAAGCTCAGCTGTTTCAGAAAATGACTCAGCCTCTAAAAAAGATACAAGTATACATTTGTTTTTAGATTTATATCTTCAGTTTCCAGAGACTTTTGGCCAAATGCCACAGACAGAAAGTGTTGCTAACGTATGGATGCTAGGGGTGGGTCATGAATATTCGAATAGACATTAATTATTATTTTTTAACTGAAAAGTTCAAGCGACTGTCACGTAATCTTAAAAATTCAAATTTTCCATCGTTTTTACTGGAGCCTGGTTGTAATGCGGTACTACCGCCAGACGGTGGCTGTAGCGCATCTGAAAGCTGTTTGCTAACGGCCGTTAAATAACAAGAGAAAAAGAAGCATTAGCGCCAGGTGCTTGTGCTAGAGAAAAATGCAGACTCGTCACAGACTGCAGAACAGAAATCGGTAAAGAGTTTGAAACCCTTCAGAAAAAAATAAACGAAAATGAGATGAAGTGCAAACTTTGAAGGTATATTAAAAGAACTAGCATATTAAAAGTCTTCTACAACTATCGGTTACACAGTGTACAAAAATGATTATCCATATTGTATGGGAAGATTAACAGTTTATCATACCCCGTGTTTTATAGTTTTTTCTGTACATACTTTAGCATGAAAATAAAACCAACAGAGTTAAAAAAACAAAACAAAAAAAACAGTAAATGTTCTCTCTCTCTCTCCTTATGTCAGCGTGTGTTAGCGATCTTCGAATAAATAGTTCCCAGTGAATATCGAATAGTATTTTTGCTTGAAATGCCCATACCTCATGGATGCTCTGTCTTTTCATGGTATTTGTTTACAAAAAGAAACCTAGAATAACACCAGCCTCATGCTTAAGAATATAAATGTGTGTTTATAATTGAATAACGTCTGCTTAAAGTTAGTCAGGATGAGCTGATCTAGTAAGTGCTTTCATGCGTTTTCAGATGAACTGTGAAATGCTCCTTTCTTCATTTTAGTGTCCTTGTGCTGTAACCTGTTATTATGAGTTGACTCGCGCATGTGTTTAAGTGTGTGTGTGTGTGTGTGTGTGTGTGTGTGTGCGTTGTGTGTGTGTTTGTACGTCATTCTTCAGTGTGAGCTACTGTTGTTGTTGGATTTTCATCCACATGTAGAATCACACCTTTGTAGCCTGTCCTCCCATTCGAGTGAGATCTCTCTCTTTCTACCTCAGTCTTCTTTCTGTTTGCTGTTTTTCCCATTATGTGTGTTTGTGTGTGTTTGGACTGCACTGTGTGTGTGCCGCTGCGTCCTACCTGCATTGTTACGTCCCCTCGGGGCCGCGCACGTTGTCATTTTCTGTTTAACAGCACTTTTCTTTCTCTCAGCGCGCGCTCTTGTTTTTGTCTGTTGGACTCTGTGCAGCGATGTTTGCACTCAATCCTGTGCAGTGTTGATTCTTTTTTTTTTGCCCTCACCCCTGGTGCTTCTCTTGTGGTTTTTGTTTTTGTTCTTATAGTTGCAGGACCCCCGCATGTATGATCAGGTCTATAGGTACTTAGACCTTCCAGGGCAGGTATGTGAAAAAACAGCGATTTATTACAAAAACACTGTGTGTGATTTCTGCTACAGATGCTCAGTTTCTTTATTACATTGTGTGTGTTCAAAGTCGGTGATGGTCTGGGAGGCAGGGAGTGCTGATTGTCAGCAGACCTTATTATTTATGTGAAAACCCCTTTGAAAAACTTATTTTTACTACTTTTGGAGTAACATGCTTCTGTAAAATATGCTATGATCATTTGATTCGGTCAATGAGCACTCCCTCCTTCCAAACAAACATGTAATTTATATTCTTTAAACTGCTTTTAGAAACCTTCTTCTTTATTGTCTGTGTGATTTGTCTGTTTAGTAAGCTAATTAGTTTATTTGAAAAGTCCAAAATATCTAGTAAAGATAAATAGATGAGACACTTTCTGACTATAGCTGCTACATAAATGAGGTGATCTTTTAAGGGGGTGTAGAAACACAGTGTAAATGGACGGAGGTGGCAACTTAGATCCATGTTTAAAATGTGGATCTAATTGTGGGTGTGTTAGTGTGTGTGTGCACATTAAATGCTTCTTCTACACTTTTTCCCTCATTTAAATTCAAAATCTTTGATTGCAAATCACCCCGGCCTGTTGTTCTGATGTGTAACAGGCAGTCACTGTTGTGTATTATTAAATGTATTATTTTAAACAGCAGCTCATCTGTTGTCTTTTCTCTCCGCCCCATCTCCCCATCATCTCCCGTCCGCCACCGCCTCCAACATCTTCCTCCCTCCATCACCCCGACCGCCCTCCTCACTCACCCTCCCTACTAAAGATGAAGGCGATAGATCGTCCACAGGAGCCGGAGAAGGTCCCGCGGGCGCCTCACGACCGTAAAAAGGAGTGGCAGAAACTGGCGCTGGGCGCAGAGCTCGCCCAGGACATCCCTGAGGACAAACACAGGGAGGCCAACGGATCTGCAGGTTACCACGACAACAGGTGCGTGACGATGGCTGTTTAAAGATAGAAAAGTCAAGAGGGTTTAAGGGTGCTACTTTGCCAGCAGGTGTTTACAGACACTTGCTCGGTATCAAAGACGCACTGAATGAAAAAGTTCTATTTTGAAAGTGTGAATGAGTTTCAAAAGAACTGATTAAAAAACTGATTTATCACCAGGATGTAAATGAAAAATAAAAGTTGCCGACTCCACAGAGAATTATTTCTTGCAATTTGGCAACAACAGCGATGATTAACGTCCCTCTCAGTCCTGATTGCATTTATTTCGCCTCAAAGCTCCAATGCCACTCATATCCATAATTTCCCTGCCAGTCAGTGTGATTAATAAGAAGAAACGATTTCATGCAAATGGAAGCTTTTTTTGGGAAGTGTCAGTGAAATGAATAACTGATATAAAATCACTTCTGTAAGCTGAGAAAGGACTTTAAGCAAACACCACAGTGAATGCGTCGTCTTTGATGTGATACAGCCACACAGTCTGTGACGGACAGAGACCAGGAGATCCAGCGTCAAAGTATCTCTATCACATTTATTTCACACAAGTTATTTATTGTTTAATTTATTAATTGTGAGGGAAAAAAGCTTGTTGTTGTCCACTTTAATTGTTACAAATCTGGGGAACATCATCTTTATCCTGTAAGCTGATTTACAGGATAAGAGAGAAAAAAACACAGCTCTGCTTTGCTTAATCATTTTCATATTACTTTTCTTGCATGTTGGCTTTTTTTGTTTAATACTGTATGTATGTTTTACCTTTTCAAGCCTCTAAAATGCTCTAAATGAATCTAAGAAGGTTACAAGGGGAAAGGTCATTCTATTGACAAAACAGTTAATCAGTCCCTCCAGAATTTTGCAGCATTTTCTGTGATTGGTGTGGCCAAAAAAGCCTGGTTTCACAGCAGCTTTTTAAAAAAGTTGCAATGCAAGTTGCGATGTTTTGTGGCTTTATTTGTATTTTTTATTTTTTTACACACTGGGGAAAAACACTTTCGGACGATTTCCGTGTCCAGATGCCCAATAAAATGTGTAAAAACGGAATGACACTGAAGTCAGTAGCCATGAAATGCTCATTTCGCGCGCACATTCAATACTCTCCATATGTGCAAAAGAGAATCTACACATTATTTATCACATTGACGCTGTTCTACTCGTTCGTATTAAACAATCGATAAGCGAACGGGGACTGTTTGAAATCAGCTCTGACACAAACATCAGTAACAGAGCCTCTGGTTGGTGGAAAGTTAGGAACACAGTCTCTGATTGGTCAATCCACTTACATATCTACTGTAGCATGCAGCGTTCCCAATATCTGTATACAAAGATGGACGACGCATCTCCATCTGCTCTCATGCGTCTCATACAAAATTGATGCCAAAATACCCCCTGTGACAGGCACTGCCTTCTTGCGCTGGTGACGTCATTTTGAGCCGCCATAGCCACTTCCGCTAACCAAATCACACACTTAACTTACTGAAAAAAACAGCAAAGATATCGCATGTCGGCATGTTTAACAGCAGAACAGCTTCTTGTGTTGGTCTGAAGCAGACGTTCACAGATATGAAACTTCAATGACTGTAGTGATTGTTTTAGTTACGTCTCCTCTCGCCGTTCCTCCTCTACTCAGCTCTGTTGACAAATACGGCTCCTGCAGCCGATCCGTTCTGGATTAGCTGTCAATCATCATTTTTACAGCATCGAATAACTGCTAAAAAATAAACTTATCAGAAAAACTATCGCTTGGACGTAAATCAGCTCCATAAGAACTAACTATAATGACAGAAACCATGTTTGAGAAACATGTATTTTGATTTCATAGTTTGACTCATGTCCCATCTGTTAACATGGAGGAGGCGGGCTTTATGACCTATACTGCAGCCAGTCAGCAGGGGGCGATAGAGACGTTTTGGCTTTGCTTTTACGGAGCTGTCATGTCGTCCATCTTTTTATACAGTCTGTGAGCACTCCAAAGATATTTAATAAACAGTACTAGATGTCCTCAGATGTTTATACAACATTGCAGGCCTCAGGGCATCAATACATTGGATAAAAGTTGCGGCAATTGGTTGAATTTGCGAGAAGGCAACATCACAACATCCTGGAGGGACTGGTTAAGTGTTCAACAAGGGCTTACAAGTAGCCTTCTTGTAAGGGGCTATGGGGTGACTATTACGCAAAGGTTCTTGCACACTCAGGGAAAACTTGTAATGCTTTATGCTGGCCGTTTTACAAGAGGTCATAAGGTCAAACAGTTGAGAGACATTGACTATTTTTTTAGTTTTTTGGGGGGTTAATACTTTAAAGTTCTTGCAGATTAAATAACATGTGCAGGCAAGACTGTTAGATGACACTGTATAAACACAAAACTCCACAAGGGAAACTCAAACGAGGACCTCGTGAGAAAATGAACGTATCTCTCTGCTCAGGGCTCCCCTGTACATGGAACATTTGGACGGGCCCTTCTCTCTGGCGGCGCTGCCCTACACCCAGATGAACGAGCTGCTGAACCGAACCGGGGACAGAATGTATTCGCGGCCCGACGGCCCTCCACCGCCTCCACCTCTCATGCACCCACTGGGAGAGATCAAGCCACCCTCTGTGATCAGGTGGGACGGGAGGAAAGACGACACGGTTTTATTTCCCCTCGTAAACCTTGAGTTAGAATTTTTTATAGGTTTTTTTGTTTCCTTTAATCCCCTTTTATTACTCTGTCTGGCTTTACATAACTTTTCCTTGTTTGTGTTTATTCTGTCGGAGAGGTCGAGGATTTTTCGCTCTGTTAGAGCTCAGCAGGGACACACAGAGGAAAGAGATGGGCGGAGCTAGCTGGAGGGAAAGATGGAGGTTTTGCAGACCGAAGACGAAGGAGGGGGAATAAGGAAAAGTCTGAGAGAAGGGCAGGATCAATAAAGTGTTAAGGCCACTGAGCGTATTACAGGTTGTTTTTCTGCTGCGCACTTTTGCTGCATATGTCACTGTGTGAAGGGATGGAGAGATCAGAGGGAATGATTAAAGCTGTGGCTGCAGCACCACAGAAATATACCATTGATTTCTGCACAAGCCCCTGCAGCTATCTCCTCCTTTTCCTCCTTCCATCCCCATCTTCTTCTTCTGTTGCCTATTTTTGTTTTCCCTTTTCCGACCCTTGGATGTGGTTTCTCCCTTTACAAACTTCTATCATGCTCCATATGTGATTTTACCCCCACCCTGCATTTACCGTAGCACATATTGGCTCTGATACAGACTCTAGTGTGCTCGGAGGAAACACTCGACACATTATTGTCCTCGCCCTTCTCCCTCTCTCTCTCTCGCTGTTCTTTTTTGTCTGCAGCAATTTTCTCTGTAGGAAGAAAATTGATTGTGAACATGTCGGTCTTTGTGTTGTAATATCCTCCCACATCGCTTCAGCATCTCTTAATGGCCAATACTGATAACAATGGGTCCTTCATGTTCCAGCTACAGAAAGGTCTAGATGCTCTGCGCTCTCTGACATGCAGTGACCTTTACCTTCTAAATTGGCAGACTCACTTTCAGGATGACACTCTTTGACATGCTGTGGTTTCTAGTATTTTGTTAAGACCTGTGAAGAGTTAAAGCAAACATCTAGACAAAACGCTTTATAATGCTGGGAAATGAAACTGAAAATTGACGGCCTGATGAACATAGTTCCACTAAAAGTCTTGTGATCTAATGCAGCACTTGAAATTGGCAGCAAAACCAAGCTTCATCTTCATTTGCGTCAACAACTTCAGAATGGACAGCTCATTAAGCCCCGCCCCCCTAGTCATTCTATTAGTTTTGACATGAAATTTACAATAACAGAAGCAGATTTCGCAAAAAAAAAAAAAAATTTAAAAACACTAAAAGCATAATTTTAAAGTTCTGAAATTACAGCTGTTACTGGCACACTTCAGCTGCCGTTGCTAGCTAGCTCGTTCAGCTAACTTTAGCTCCACTTTAGCTTTAGCCAGCCTGCAATATTTCTGTCCGATTTGTTTCAGAACAAGAATCTCATAAATGGGGACTTAAAGCTCCTGTGAGACATTTTCCATTGGTTATGAAACAGACTGTAATTAATTGTGATTACTCTATATGAGCTACAAAAGCAAACCAGACATCGGAGACAAGATTGATTATTTCTATGTAGTTATGTCTGAAACTGCTGGTGGGGGGGTAGGTACCAGATGAAGCGACTGACTTAATTAAAGTGAGTGATACATATGATTGTAAAAAAAACACCACTGAAGCATGTACAGGACAAAATCAGCAAAGAGATAAGAGGTATGGCTTTGTCCACAGGGGGCGCCAAAGACAACGCAAGCGGAAAGTTCCTCACAGCAGCTTTAATGTGCACTCTTTGGCTACAGACATGATATCATGCTAAATGTCCTTATCTGCATGTTTCAGATGAAATATTAGAATCCTCACAGCTTATGATCCATGTAGAAGGAAATCTATAAATAGCTTTTATCTCGTGTTGCAGTATAGCGAGCTGATCCTCCTACAATAAGAAGGAAACGTGTTACATTTGATTTAGACTCAGACTTTTTCTCTCTCCCTGCAGTTCCGGCTCAGGTTTTTCCGACAGCAGACCTCAGTCTCCAGCCCGGACGGCAGGCCTCAACTCCAACACCCCCCCTCCACCGCCTCCCCCTCTCCCCCCTCCGCCTCCCCCGTTACCCTCCTCAGGCCTACGGGGCACCCCTCCTCCTCCCATTCCTCCTCTACCAGTCCAACAGCAGCCTCCAGCCATCCCGCCTCCCCCTGCCCCTCTCCAGATCGCCCCGGGAGTGCTCCACCCAGCCCCTCCACCCGTGGCGCCTCCCCTCCATTCCTCCTCCCCCGCTCGTCACCAGGTCCTGGACCGGGGCCAACCCACGGGCTCCGGGACCCAGTCAGACGGCACCATCTTGCCTCCTCCCCCTCCCCCTCCTCCTCTTCCCCTCCAGGGAGCGCGGAGCTCCTCGCCGTGTCTATCAGGCCCTCCACCTGTGCCGGCCTTCCCTTCAGCAGGAGCCATGGCCTCTCCGCCGCCCCACACCATGCACGATGTGGGGAGCAAGAGGCACCACCCAGCCAATCTGCCACCTATCAGCGATGCACGCAGCGTCCTGCTGGAAGCTATCAGAAAAGGTGGGACAGCTTTCAGGACAAAGTACACGCTCAGTTTAGTAGGAAGTGTGTAGTTCGTTCCAAAGTTTTTTTGTGATCAATTATATAAATAACTTCCGTTTTCCCTCCCTGCAGGCATTCAGCTGCGGAAAGTGGAGGAGCAGCGAGAGCAAGAGGCTAAGCACGAACGCGTGGGCAACGACGTGGCCACCATCCTGTCGCGCCGCATCGCTGTGGAGTACTCCGACTCCGAGGACGAGTCCGAGTTTGACGAAGGAGACTGGATGGAGTGATGGGCGATATCGGAGAGCGATCCGAAAAAGAAAAAAAAAAAGCGGTGTTGGAGGCAGAGGACAAACACGTTCAGGTGCCCCGCCCCCCCCTCGACCCTGCACTCCGCACCTCGCCATCAGAGACTCCTCTCTTCTGTGGGAAGAAGCGAAAACGTCGTCGTTGCCCTCTTTCCCTCTGTCGAGCTTTTTTATCTGTCTGGTTGTGGTTTGTGTTCGGAGGAGAGTCTCCACGTCGCCCTCGTCTGTCTCTCTAGTGTTCCAGAAGAAGTTTTCGCATCATTTTTTTTCTGCACTACCACACGACTTTGTTTTCTGCTGGATTTCTCGTGATGAAATCGGCCATGTTTACTGTTGTTATACATGAAGATAACTTTTTTGAAGAACCACTTGTTTTTGTTTCTTATCTGTGCGTCTATGTGTAAAAAAAAAACACAAAAAAAACATCAGAAAATGGGAAAGGAAAAAATGAAGGCATGTTGCATTGATCCTTAGTTCTGCAGCATCGTTTTGCCACCTGGTGGCCAACATGGCATTGAATGAATGCTGTTTTATTTTCTCGTCTTTTAGTTACCTTTTTCTGCTGAGACATTTGAGTTGTTATAACCGCTACATGAACAAGTTGTCTTTTTGTTTTCGCTCTTATCAAGACTTATTTTACCACTTAGAACAAGCAAAAGATTGTGTCGGTGTGTTCTGTGATGATTGCTGTATGGTTGGAAATGAAGTAGAGGAAGCATATGGCTGAGCGTGTGCACATCCATCCACATACGTCTGACCTTTACCCCAGGGAAATGTATGCCAAGAGATTTTCTTTGTCTGTCCAGGTTCACTCATTTCGACACATGAAAGCTGAGCCATCAGTTTTTAGTAAATGAGCTTTTCTCAATTCTTCGCCATAGAAATTGACTCTGGAAGTGATTGGATGCTGTAGCTGTACATCAGATTTCCTGCCTCTCTTATTGTCCCTGATGAATATTCAGTGTGCCGAGGTAAAACTTTGAATTTTAAGAAGGTACCCGTGATATAAAAAGAAAAAAGACCAGGTAAAAACCACTCAACACCACAGACGGCAGCTCTTCCCTCAGATCCCTCTTTTACTTTGTACCCGCCGCTAACGAGAAGCCTTACCTCTTTGGTTCGACAGCAGCACCAGTTCAGAAGAAAACAGGCCTCAAAGAGAAGGATACATTCTGACTTGTTTCGGCTCATTTCAGAGAAAATGTCCGCCATCCTTTTCTGTTTGTTCTCTTTCTTCTACTTGCCTTATTGTTCCTACAAAACGTATCGTTGAGTTGATGAATGTACTGTGCTGTTACTACTTACTTGCCTGCGCTTGTATGGATTTGCTGTTTCTATGTTTGGGGGGAGGGGGACAGAAACCCTGGTTTAAAAAAGAAAAAGATTAGATCAAAAGTGTAAACCATGTAACTTATGTAACTGTTGACTGTAACAGTTTGCTTGAATTAATAAAAATCTAATGTTATGTTTCAGCCCTAAATGTTATGGGTTTGTTTTTGCTGAGCGGAGTGACCGACGTGGAAGCTACACACTCATCATGTCGACATAATTATGTTTGATGAGTTCATGGAAATAGGCCTGTTGCCTCACAGCTAGAAGGTCACTGGTTCAAATCCAGGTGCCCTTTCTGTGTGGAGTTTGCATGTTCTCCCCGTGCATGCGTGGGTTTGCTCTAGGCACTCCGGCTTCCTCCCACAGTCCAAAGACATGCTTGTTACTTTCATTGGTGACTCTAGATTGCCCGTAGGTGTGAGTGTGAGCGTGAAAGGTTGTCAGTCTCTATGTGTCAGCCCTGTGATTGCCTGGCAATCAGTCCAGGGTGTACCCCGCCTCTCGCCCAATGACAGCTGGGATAGGCTCCAGCCTCCTGCAACCCTCAACAGGACAAGCAATATAAATAATGGATGGATGGATGGATGGAGCAATTTATTCCATCCACGATGATAAAAACTATACAAACCGGTTAAACTCAAAGGGGTATTATGCTGTTACACATTTTATGACATATATATAATGTTACAATGTTGGATGTTCAGACTAAACTCGGGTGAAGTTTCAGATCTGTAGGTAAAAGTATGTACGAGTAATCCCCAGGCTTCTCAGCTCAGTCTGCAGGCTGCTGCGAACGCCAGGTTTCACACAGTTTTTTCTACACCCGGCACTTTGTGACGTCGGAGAGCTGGCCAATCAGAAGAAAGCGGGCTTGTAGGGGCGGGGTTTCTTAAAGGGACAGAGCTGACTGAGTCGTTTCAGGCAGAGGCTGTTTGAGGGCCTGCACAGAGCACCAGTGTGAGAAAAATGAGGAGTTTTTTTAACTGTAAATAATGCTAAGCTACTCCACAGGTATCACAGAGTGAAATATGAAGCTTGAAAATAGCCCAATTTAAGTTAGTTTGGGATAGTATGAGCAACATTCACATGATTGTTTATGATAATTAGATAGACAAATGTTGTCCAGTTGTATTTTAACAATTATGGTAAATATTTTTGATAAACTTTACTCAGTTTTAATTGATCTCGAATCATAAGTCAGACTGATTGCTGGAAATGTTTTTTCACTGTCTAAAGTTTAACCTGATTTCTGAGTCATTCCAGTTTCATCAGCTTTATTTGGTTTTTACTTGGTTAAAAGCTTTACATTTTTTCTGTGTTAGATAGTTGATAGTGAAACAAGGGCCCTGACTGGAATCTAACAAGGATTGATGCATCTATAGTATCACTTTAACCCTTTATGCAGGGAAAATGTGCTATCTGCAGCCATGTTGACATGCCAGTCAATCATCACTAAACACTATCCTGGATGCCTTTATTTCAAAATAAGAGCCCACTCTGTAAATGCTCTGAAAGAACCAAGCTAACTGGTGAGAATCAAGGGAATAAAAATAAAAAGTGGGTGAGCAAGTCTTTTCTGTATTTATGATGCAGTTACGTTTCATAACATGTTATCAGTCATTATCATTATAACCAAATACTTTTTTTTTCTGTCTTTCAGTTCAGGAGTTTGCTAAATTAACGCTACAATATTTGAAGTCGGATGTTGATAAAAAACTAAGGAAAAAATCTAAATTCCACAGTCTGATGTGCAGTCACACTTTCACTCTCACCTCCCTATTCCCATCTCCCTCTCTCATCCCATTCTCACTTCACTCATCACCTTCTCTCCTCTTCTCACACTCCTCTTCCTCTCACCTCTCTTCCCTTCCCTCTGTCTTCTGTCGTACCAGAGGAAGCTCATGTTTATTATCTTGTCACTCTCGTCATCATCTTATTGCTCGTCCTGTCGCGCTCTATCCTCTAAGCCCGCACTTTGAAAGACGCTTTGGGCATTTCGGCTTTTATGTCGGGGTGGCACATGACATCTGCGTGACAAACACATGTCAGCTTTGGGACTGTGTGGATTATAACTTCAGTACATTGTGCAGAGCTACGGCAGCAGTTTTCAGCACGCTGGTAGGACTCAGCTTATTAAGAGTGAGGGTGTGCGTCGAAGGGGAGGCGGTGAAGAGAGATTTAATTACCAGATACATTGTGTTATTATATTCATGCTTGGAAGATGTCCAACTTTCCCACCTGGACCTGGGAGGATTAGACTTATTCTTCTTCCAACATTAAAACTGAAGTCAACAGACGTGCAAACAATCATCAGCTGATGTATTTGTTTAGTTTGTGTCTTTTGTCACACTGGACAATCAGTTTAAACCTTCTGCTCCAAATAATGTACCGTCAAACAAAAGGTTAAAATGACACAATGCTGCCCTAATGCTTATATGTGTTGCTGTAATCAGCACAGCAGCAGACAGCTTACTGGAACTCTTCCCCACAGTGGAGAAGTCGAAGCCTGTTGTGAGCAATAAACTGTAAGTGAGTTGTTTCATGGAGGGAACTTCTTATTGTATCCAAACACTGTTTTAATGACCCGATAGCTTTAAGTTTCCCGTACATTTCTACAGGAGCAGACTGATAAACACAGACGTGTAAATCTGCATATTATCTGTTTAATTTAGAGTTATATTTACATCATTTTCTACTCAGCTATCAAGGCGTTTGAGAGCTAATGATTACATATAGAGCACACACAAACGTGTCTAAATACTGATTAAACATGGCTGCACCCAAAATGCTAAAAAAAAAAGAGAAGGCATTTGCGTAAGCAGTAGGGATGTAACGATACCTCGCAACACAATAAAACACATATAAGGGACGATTCAAATCGATGAGATGAAGAGATGACAATACTCCTTTTAATGCTGCGTTCAAGACAACTCAGATTTTCCGACCTCCGACTAAAAAAATTGCTCTTCAAAGTTGGAGTTTCTGCTTGTGAACTCGGAGCAGATTCATCTACCCCGACTTTAGAGAGAATCAGATTTCTGATGTCACACAACAATGGAGAGGCACATCATTAATGGTAAACTGTCAACTGAAAAGCAACATAATATATATTTGGCTGCATTTAATTGAAATAACAACTGCTATCATATAGTAATGTTGTGCATGAAAATGTTTATGAGAAAGCTAGAGAGAGCTGATGTGATAAGGTAGCTGGCTATTATAAATAATCTCTCACACTTTGTCATGGTCGGCCATGTTTTTTATTTACGTTTGGCGTTGTGCACCTGGAACGCAGGAGGTCAGAAGTCGGAAATTGCCTGGAACGCAGCATTAAACAGCAGAGGGCGCTATCTTGTTTAACGTCATTACATCTCTGGCGTTTGTATCGTATCGTGGGTTGAGTGTCACGTTACATCCCCAGTAAGCAGCAGGTAGTGAGAAGGATTTACAGCAGAGTAGATGTAAGACTACTTCATGTTCTGTCGACATGATCTACAGCTGAATGAGAGAGTACATTAAAAATTAAAGTGAGGATTAAAGATGCCAAATACAGCGATTGTGTTGTAAATAACATTACTTATTACTTTTGTGTAATTTAATAGTCATTGATAACTACTTGGTAACTGCCAGGGTTACATTACACACATCTGTGGCTTCAGACAGCCCTAAAAGACACTTAATACAACCAAAATCTATTGAAACACTAAGTTGCGTAAATAGTCTGTTCCCAGTTTAATAACTACAATGAGTAACAACTACGACATCAAACGTTAACTGTCGTTATTCTTGCAGAGTTACTACAAAAGAGCCTGCAGCATCTAGTAACACATTCATCAAATAAGATGTCTAATAACATTTGTGTTTAAGGCTGTGAACTTTAAGTTGTCAAGTCTGTTTAAAGGGCCCCTAAGCTTTATCAAACAAACAACAACAAATCTCTTCAAGTATGTTTAGTCCACATGGGAAGGACGGATAGAACTCTCCTCCTCTGGCTCACTTAACTCTGAGGGTGTTGCTTTTCCTTCGGGGCTCCTTCTGGACCTGACGGGCCCGCGTGCCTAAACCCAAACACTGCAGAGACTCTGTGACATATCGCTGCGTGGGGGAGACGCACAGCATCAGCAGCAGCTTGGCATCGCCCCCTGGTGGAGATGATGGAGAAGAGGAGATATCCAAAAGCAAAAGGAAGAGTCATTCAGTGTGAGGGTGCGTTATAATATAGGTAGTGTGTGTGATGTCACAGCTGGAGGAAGACATTGCAAGGTTACATGAGTCTGTCCCAGGGGAAGCAGACACTGGAAGCACAGGTCATAAAAAGAGAGAGAGTATGTGCATATTTTTAGTGTGTGTGTGTGCGCCTCACCTATGGCATCCTGCAGCAGATGAGTGAGTTTGCTGTTCCTGTAGGGGACGTGTGGCCTCTGCTCGGCCAGAGCTCCCAGGACGTCAGACACAGCAGAGAGACTGCGGTTTATACAGGACGACTCCCACAGAGCTGCGCCCGACACTCCTGACATACCTGGTTCACACATATATATTTATACACCCTTATGCTTACTGATGAGCTTGGTGAGCAGGCATTGGTTGTACTGTCAGACGTATGATGCTTCATTTGAAACAAGGCAGAAGAACAGAGTAAAATGTCCGGCTCGCTTTGAAGCCAGCGCTCATTGCTCACTGCAGTTTCTCTTAAAAATGAGCTCGTCAGGGCAAAGACGAGGACCCACTTGACACTTGAATTTCATTTTCAGCAGCAGTTTATCTGCAGCATCTCAATTAGGCACTTGCCCAAAGCCCCATGTTGCAATTTGGCATGCTGAATGGACATTTCACTCAATTAAAATATCACTGACTAGTGCTCCCCTCACATCTAGAACATCCTAATGAAAAAGATTGTCATACCAACACACTCGCTTCCCGCCAGGTCCACGAGCTGTAGCTTGGTCTTAAACGGAGCCTGCGACATGCCGGGCCTGGGGGAGGGGCATGGGGAAAGAGAAGGGGAGGGGCAAGGAGAGGAGGCGGAGCTTGCAAAGAGCTCATCGGCCGAGTGCTGGGCTGCGGGGTTTGCGCGGCGACAGCGTGGACTCCACCACTCCTTCTGGGCGGAGCGCTGCATGTCCTTCTTGGCCCTCTGTAACCTGCGGGCTGAATGCGGAGAAAATAGAGGTCAAGATGCAATGACGATGAGGCAAATGGGTGTGTGAGTCTGTGAGTGTGCATTAGAGCATGTCTCACCCAGAGCCAGTGCGTTGGGGCTCTTGGAAGAGATGGTGAGGGTGACGATGAGGTGAGAGCGTGAGGAGTCGGGGTGGATGAGGGTGGGGGAGTGAGCTCTGCGCTTCATCACGCTGCTGATGATCTGCAGCACCTCTGAGGCGTTACACACAGGCCTGCAAAACATAAGACGCATATTTAATGCATTTCTTTCCTTACGATAGATTAAATGTTTAAGTGTATGTTTAATTTGAAATCCATGGTGACAATTTCAACTATTGATATCCAAACTTTGGTGTCCCTCTCAGCTTTACATGGCGTAACAACTTAAGACATATATATAATGCTACAGTGTTGGATGTCCAGACTAAACGTGGGTGAAGTTTCAAATCTGTAGGTTTCACACAGTTTTTTCTACACTCTACACTTTGTGATGTCACAAAGTGCAGCCTCAGGAGGCTTCAGAGAGCTGGCCAATCAGAAGACTGTGGGCTTGTAGGGGCGGGGTTTCTTGAAGTGACAGAGC
Organism: Semicossyphus pulcher; assembly: GCF_022749685.1. NCBI lineage: Eukaryota > Metazoa > Chordata > Actinopteri > Labriformes > Labridae > Semicossyphus > Semicossyphus pulcher. The sequence goes on from NW_027211615.1 coordinate 12,523,932, forward strand.
TGACTGAGTCGTTTCAGGCGGAGGCTGCACAGAGCCCCAGTGTGAGAGTTTTTTTAAGCTGTAAATTATGCTAAGCTATTCCACAGAGTGAAATATGAAGCTTGGAATTAGCATAATACCAGCCCTTTAATGTTTTGGTTTAATGTCTGTGACATTACTGTTTGGTTCACTGTCACTGCTCTTATAAGTGCAGTTTTGAGTGTAAAAACTCTTAAGTGCAAACCCCTGCCTCGCACCAAACAAGTTAGTGACAAGCTGGTGAACACAGCGGAGCATTAACAGCCAAAGAGCCAGACAGGTGGCCTGAAACACGACCCCAAATGAAAGCTAATGCTGCTTGATGTCTGCTTGGTGTGTAAACAAACAACTGTCAAGTTAAATGTCAATAATAATGATGCGAATACAGCAACGTGTCAGAAGACAAGTTACATTTTAAGATAAAATAATGAGCAGCAAGCTGAAAAATACCTTTTTTTAAAAAGAGAATTCAGCTGAAAAAGTTTTCTAGCTTAGTTTATGTCTCCAGTTAAACCTTTTTATCTTGTTAAACGCTCAATAAACTTTGTCTCTCTGCAGTGCGGTGCTGGGCAGGCAGCATACAGTGAGTTTATCTGAGTTTTATACAGGTGAAAGTGGAGAGTGGAGTTGGCCCGCCATTAAACTCTGTTTTATGAGTCAGGGTGAAGTAAAAAAAAAAAAGCCTATAAAGCTGCTCATAGATCTGAGGGGGACAAGAGATTATTCTGTGTGGGTTCATCACTAAAAGCAACCCTCTTTCCCATCACACATTTTATCATTTTGAAATGTATTGATTAGTCTGTAAAAGAACAGCTACTTTAAAAGGCTTTTTCAGCGTGCTGGACGATTCATTACAAAGCACACACTCCTCATGCACAGAGTCGCCTCAGCTCTGTCTGCACTCACTGGTGCGTGAGGGAGGTGACCTGGATGCTGCCAGAGGAGGTGGTGATGACGTCCCGGCGCTGGCCCGCGGCGCTGCCGGGCTCGTCTCTGGCCAGGAGGTCAAACACTTCGTTGTTGTACACCTCCATCACTGACACCTCCACCGCGTGGCTCTCTGCGGGCTTCTCGGAGATCATCCTGGGTCACACACACAGAGGATGATACACCGCGATAGACAGGATAGGTCAAAGCTCAAAGCAATTATATGCTAAGTCAACTCTCAGAGCACATTATGAATTTATGATCTGAATGCATTATAATTCAGATGGAATGAGAAAATTAGGCCAGATTTACAGTAGTTTTTGGCATATTGACTTCTTGCAGAGTTGAGTCATTACCAAGTGTCGATATCACAAAAACAAAAGCCTTCCTGTCTCACCTAAAGAGCTCGGCAGCAGCCTTGGGGATGATACCCTGCTGTGTCTCCTCCAGCGGCCCGGATCCCATCATGGTGTGAGTCTTCCCGCTGCCTGTCTGCCCGTACGCCATGATGCACACATTATAGCTGCAGTGCAGGGAGGGAGAGGGCACCCTTACGCCATGCAGTCATACTGTGTTGTTTGTCATGCGTTACATTTACTTTGTTGCTTCATTCATGCAGGATTTATAACATCTGAATGACGTGATTTGACGCTGTATGATCCTGGTTTTATCTCCACACTCACCCATCCAGCAGAGACGTAAGAAGGGGCTTGACCTCCTCAAACACGGCATCCTGGGAATCCTCTGGTCCGTGCACTCTGCAAGAAACACACAACAGCGTCTAGTTGTTAATAAACTTAAATTGAATTATGCAAGTTGAGTCATGCAAGTGTTTGATTTACCTCTCAAACTCAAACATCTTGTTGTGCACGGGTATCCCTGTTTTTATGCAGTTCACCATCACCGTGTCCTTAAAGGGATAACACAAACAAGTGAGGACACTGAAGCAGTTTGCAGTGATAAAATAAAATTTTTCAAGAGTGTGAAACTCACATCACTGAATGCAGAGACAACTTCTTCTGATAAACCAGGCCTGGGAGAAAAAAGAAGAAAATGTAGTATCATTCAGTATTTCAGGTTTTTGTTTTTGATTAACGGTAAGTTGACCCACCCTGACGCAGAGGCGGAGGACCGGACATGGTCGAAGGCTAGAACTGGTCGCACCCTGCAGTGAACCCTGATGTTACCTCTCAGCTCCTGGAGCAAAACAAAGATGGAAGTTGAAAAGCAGATCCTATCAAATATGTTTGCACTGTGTTCCGCATTTATTTGCCACCAAACATCTGTCCTCACCACCAGTGTGTTATGGAGATCTTTCCTCTTCTGCCTCTCTGCCCTGTACTTCTCCTTTTCCTCCTCCAGAGAGAGCTCCAGGGCTGCGACATGGGCCTGCAAGTCTGGGCAGAGACAGCAGAAACATAGTGATGAGAACATTTATAAAGACTTTTTAAAAGGTTAAAGGATTGATGTTTTTATTTTAAGGCAAACATGGTCAACACTGAATACTTCCATTGGCTTCAGTGATGTCACCAGGTCAGGTTTGGTGTGGAAGCCGGTGCAGTGCATCAAGTGCTTTCTGTGTAACTAAAACTCCAAAACCAGAAATTTCTGTTCTCTGGTTTTAATATCTAAATTCAGGCCTAGTATATTATCCTGGAGCATGCGCATACACAAGCCTAACACCCTCACTCAGCCACACAGGACGGGCTGAGTCATCCTACAATTGACCGTGTTGAACATAAACAGAACAGATTAGTGTAGAATGAGAAGGATCTCGTCTTCTCTGTGTTTAAAGATTATTAGACAGATAAATTATTTTTTAAAAATCTAAATGCTCTTTTTTCACTGTAAAATCAGTCTGCACTGGCTGTGTAGACCTGTAATGTATTCCTTTTGTATTGTGCACGTTCCCAGCAAACTTAGATCAATTCATAAGAAAAGAAAAGAAACATCGTCTTGCTGTTGCTGCTTTCAAAATAAAAGTTCTTTTCTTATTATTTCATTTTTTAAAAATCTTTAAAGAGATTTTTTTAACTTTTAGAGATGTTTTAAATTAATTATATATTTTTGTAATCATTGTTATTTCTAATATTTGCCTTTGATTATGATTTTATGACCTGTCTGTTTTTCTTTGCTGCCTTTTGTAAAGCACTTTGTAACTTGGATTTACAGTGCTCTCTAAATAAAGGTTATTACAGTATCTCCGAATGAAAAAGGACGTGCAGGCCGGACATATCATTAGAGGGATTTGATTTGATCGTTGAGAAGTGGGCGTAGACAGACGTTCTCCACAGCGCAGTAGCTAGCTAACTGACCGAGCGTTCTTGGTGCTCTGCAGCTAAATGTTGCAGATTGATTGGTTGAAATTGTTTGGTGCTAACTTACGTAAGCACGCCTGAAATTTAATTGTACCGGAAGAAAAAATGATTTTGAGAGAAGAATACGAAGAAGTTGATTTTCTGTATTTTTTTGGCCTATATTGTCAAATAGATGCACAATATTAGCGGGGATGTGATCTAAAAGGATTAAAATGACATTTTTCATTTCACCTCGACTTTAAGATATTTGTTACTCGTGGTAAACTAACATAAATCTGGATGATACTTTAAATGTATCTACTTGCAAAGGGTTTCAAATGATGCATATTATATTAAGTGTAAGATAGAAGGACTGACGATTAACTTACAGGTAAATATAGAAGGGTTCAGGAAAAACTATACTTTCAACTAAGTGCAGGTAGGTAGTTACATTTGTATCATTTTTCCACTAGCAAAAAGCAACAAACAAGAAAAGCCATTATGTTTTGTGCAGCTTGTAGCATTATATGCAGCCTGCACTCAGGCTTATGTGGGCCTAAGGTTTCACTGCAGTCAACCTTGGGAAAATCTTAAAGGGCGGGGTGAGAGGGAAGAGGAGGGGATTACCAGCAAACACACCTTAATCAAGGTACAGCCAGCACGTCACATATAAACCACTTTAGCACTGACAGAGACAACGAGAGGTTGACTGAGTGAGGAGAAATGTGAGACCAGAAGAAAGAGATTTTTAAAAAACTGCTTTGTTTCTGGTCAGTATTGAGTATGCAGATTTTAAGTATTCCTAAAGCTGAAGCCAAGGTCCAGCAGGATGGTCAAATTTAGATTTTCTTTACTCCTTCTTATTCCAAACCTAATGATGACGTTGAATATGCTATATCTAACGTGGTGCAACAATCAGACACTTACTCTGAACATCGCCTCCGCTGTGACCTTTTTGAGAGCAGCTGGCTTGCTCGACTTTTTGCAGCAGCTGCTTGCTCTTCTCCTCCAGCTCAGTGGCAAAGCTCAGGTACACTGCAAAAAGTTCACTCAATTCCTGCTTCACAGCCTGCCACAAACACAGACAGAGAATAGATTACTCAGCTGTGTCTCTTGAGTTTCCATACCACCAGACTCAGGATGCTATTCAAAGACAGATATGAAAAGATAGCGGCTCTTATACCTGGAGCCCAGAGAGGAGTTTGGCGAGGGCTGACCGGGTTATCTTCTGAGCATTCCTCTGGTGCTGAAGGTGGGTCAGGGCTTTGGTCTCCTCCTCAGGGTCCCGACGGAGTTTCCCGAGACACTGAAAAGTATATAACAGAAACCCTTCGCCTCTTTATTCCTACTTTATGCCAAACTACAGTGTGACTAGCTGCTGAAATAAGATCATCACTCCGATCATGTGATGCTTAATTGAAAAATCACATTTTAAAACAATGCACAGGTATTTTGTAAGGTTGGTTTGCTCGTCAACTGTTATTGAAATCAACACAATTGCCCACAATAAAATATTAAGAGGTGATAGGGAACTGTCTTTATCCTAATACATGTACTGTGAGAACTAGCTCTGATGCTAAATGATAAGCAAATGTGTTTACAGCATTTTAGCATCCTTCTGTGAGGTAGAAAAGTATGCCCAACATCAGGACCCTTGTAACTAGCACTCTTAATTAGTTTTATTAAATACACCTGTGATTTTTCTGCCATGACATGGACTCTCAAACACAATAGTCATACAGCATACATACATGGCACAAAAAGGCATTCAGATATAAGTTATTCAAACAGCCTTCTTGAGAAACCCACGGTCAAGAAATATATAAAATACTGAATCACTCATCTATAATAAGGCAGGACAGAATAAAGATGGAGGAGCTAAAGTCTGTTAGTAAAGAATAGCAGAAAGTATCTTACCTCAGCAAGTCTTAAATGAAGAATAGCATTCTCTGTCTCCAGTTCAAGTATTCGCTCCTCCTTACTCTGAAAACACAGCAAAATATGTTCACAACGGACATTACAAATAGTCTAGGTGTATGATGTGTGTAGAGTTATTACTCTCCTAAACTAACCTTTAACTTACCCTCAGTTTGTGCTCCAGCAGGTGAACCTGGTGTGCAAACATTTGGTCCCGGTTTATAAAAAGAGGCATTTTTCCACACAGAAAAAAGGAGCTAGTAGCTAGATGAGAGAATGGAAAGCTTCGTCCCTTTCTTTCTCAGCTGATCAAGACGTGTCCTCTCGAGTCATAATCCGATTAGCAACGGTCAACAACAACCCTTTCACCTCTGCTCACCTGAGTGCTTGTGAGTATCCAGCCTGGGAGATAAAACGGCCAATGATTAGGGCTATATTTTAATTTAGGTTCAATCATATTTTTAATTTATGAGAGATAAATACAATCTATAAATGTTCTACTGGTATTCTTACTTAAAGGGAAATTCCTTTTGTTTGCTTTTAGCGAAAACCCTACTTGTTTAAGTGTTCTGAGAGCAAAATTCAAGACTTTTTGCGCAAAAGCATGGTTGTGTTTTAAGTTAATGCAGTAGGAAACGTCGTAAGCTCACAGTTATTGTAGTTAACCGTTATACAGATAGAGGGCAGTAAACCTTCTGTGGTGACGTGTCAAAAATAAGATATGAAACCAACGAAGAAGAAAAACACTTCCGCATAGTCACAGTTTACACATTTCAGCCAGGCTGTCAACAGAGGTCCCAAAATGCCTAAATTGAAAGACAAAAGACGAGAGAAAATCAGTGTCGCCACTGAGGTAAGACGCTGCAACAATGCCTTTAGCCACCTAGCTAGCTTGCTAAGATGTTAGCTCGGTAGCTTGCACTGGCTACTGCGTCTTCACATTAGCCTTCTAACGTCCAACTGGCACAAGTTGTATTCATTCATTCATTCATTCAAGGTCATGTCAGGTAACTCTCTCGGTTTAGGTTTTCTAGTCTACCTAAAGTAGCTCTTGCTTTGACATTTCACCCATAAATGTTGTAGATTGATCGATTGGAGGAGCGACGAGCGCGTTGCCAAGACAACCTGGAGAGGGCAGAGTTTAAGAGCAGGAAAGAGAAGCTCTCTGAGGAGGAAAGGTGAGGATCATAATGGAGATTGCTACACGTCTACCTTCATAAATAAATCCTAATGAATGACTTTGTCGTGTTATTTCTTGTCCAGGAGGTGATAACCCTCCTGATGATGCTGTCTCTCTAATCCTCTTTCCTCCACAGACAGGAACTTGAAGATGAAATGGCAATCATGAATGAGAGGGTGCTAAAGTTAGGTGAGTCTAAAGCCATTAAATGCCTTGTAGTCTGCCTTAATGAAATACATCACCATAGGTGCAATTGCAGGTGTTGGTTCCTTAATTAGGTTTTAAAGGCATTGAAAATTGATGGCTGCCACACATTACCATTCATGTTGGTTTTGTTTCACACCTCTAGACAAGGAGCTGGAGATGTTACGAGGAGAGAATCGGAAGAACATGCTGCTTTCCGTCGCTCTGCTGATCATCAGCGCTGTCTTCTATTATGCCTTTATTTACAATGAAGAAGACTCCTGATCCCAGCTGATGTCACATAGAGACCTAAAAGAACAACGTCAGGACAATGTTGTCATGAGGGGGCCAAATGTGTGTGTATTTTCAATCCCTGTGTATATATAGGGTATACATACACAGGGATTGAATACATGACCGTCCTGCCTCTAGGTGGCATCATTGTCATTTTCTTGATCTTCGCTTTGGCCATCATGCTGGGTTTATCCTGCACAGTCAGAACCCCATCATGGCTTCTTGGACTGCAAACTTGATGTTTTAAGCATGTTTAAACCTTACTCTATGAGTCAAATATTTTTTTTCTCAGTTTTGGAAGCTTTTTGCAAACCTCAATGCAAGCCAGACCTTGTGTGTATCATTTTGTCATTACTCAGGCTTATTGTAAACTAGGAGAATGCAAGTATATTCTTTGCATCACTGAATGTGAATATCTATTTGTAGTGCCAAAACTGAATATTCATAAGAGCGTGTGACTTGCATGCTCACAATCCACATACTGGAGATCGGTAGCTACTGCAGGTGGCACAGGTATACATTTAGGTTTTTTCCATCGCTGTATAAAGCTAATAATGTATATTAAAAGAATATAATTAAGGAAGAATTGATCTACAGTGTTTTCCACCTTAATAACAAACTAAATATAAAGTTTAAGCTCGTGCCAAAAATTATTCGATGTTATATTTCTGTGTTTTATACCACGCATCAATGAGGTGCTTTATGAAATGGTTCCAGTCAAGTCAGCTTTTGCCTTTTCAATCACTTAAACATATAAATATGTGTAATAATGCATGTTTCATATGCCACCCGTGTAGTTACATTGATGAAAATATTTGATACTTGATTGTTATTAAACATCTGGGAGCTGTACAGTATGTTTTGTAGTTGCAGCAAAGGAGGAACCTGAAGAATGTATTTTGTGTTTTGATACTCATGCTGGCCATGCACCCATCTGCTAATAAAAGGTGAAAGAAGCCCGACATGTTGCCAAATGTCTTTTGTAAAAAAAAAAAGCACTAAAAAAAACCCCACACATAAGATAAATGATCCATAAATGTCACCCAGTGACACAGTTACAGTGTGATTGGTGTGATACTAGTGGGTAGTTATAGGACCAAACTATAGTCTGAAAGTCTTCTCTCTCTATTCTCTGACTGGATAAGCTAAAATATCCCTGATATTTGTTCTCATAACTTTTGTCTATAATGATTCTATTAAAGACCCAACAATCACTTTAACCCGTCTCCTCTTCATTAGCCTTGTTCCCATTTAAGTCAGAAATAGATTTAAAATGAGGAATAATGTTGCCTTCACCTAGATTCCCCTGACCAAACTGTGCCATGCAATTACAGGCAGAGAAAGGATGACCTGTATCTCCTTATCTCTTCATATTAGGGTCTTGAAACACTTTTTATCTGACTATATACGTTTTTCAGGTTTTACTTTTTGCATTCAGGTTTTATGCATTTTCCACTTTAACATTTTACATTTTCTAATTTTGGTGCTAAACAGGTGAAGGTCCTCAAATAGATCCTCATTTAATTTCAGTCCTGCATTATAAGGTTCCTAATGTTTAAAGACATATTTAAAACAATTATTTTATAATGGTAATGTTTCTTTTAATATAATCAAATATAAAGCAACTTCCTATAATTTATTTTTACCAAATTTAATCAAAGACCAGAAAACCCAAATCCAGTTTTGCTGTTTTTGTTGTTCTGTTGTGTTCCAGCTTTGCAGTTCATATAAACAGAAATAACTGACATACATGATCATGTTATCACTTACCAATTAATAGTGAATATTTGGACAACTCAATAGCTATCTTTAGACAACAGCTAAGGTTAGCATTCAACTAGTTTCTAGCTAGCATTGTTGTTTGATTGTGATACATGATAAGATATGGCATAGATAAAGGCCTACATACCTAGCTAACGGCTAAGCTAACATGTGAGCTAGCAAACAGTAATGTCAGCAAGCAAGTAACAACCATCTATGGTAACAACAGCTAAAATAAGCTTTCAACTAATATCTAGCTAACAGTAGGCCACTGTTTGATAATATTACATAATAAGATAGGAAATGTGTATATTCCTAGCTAATGGTAATGTTAGCTAGCAAACAGTAATGTCAGCAATGAATTGCTACAACTGACAACAGCTAAAATAAGCTCTCAACCACCATCTAGCTAACAGTAGGCCACTGTTAGAGAGTGATACTTGATGAGATAGAAAAGGCGTAAAATCCTAGCTAACGGTAATGTGAACTAGCTAAAAGTTATGTTAGCTAGGAATATGTTGAACTCTGACGTTTGCTGTTGTGACTTAGCTGCCAGAACCAAACGAGTCACCAAATATGTGATTATTACTATCCATTGTCTTTTTAAGTTGCTAATCAGTCAAGAATCAGAAAAATTAAAATGACTTGACATGTTTCTTACATTGATAAAATGAGCACCCTGAAACACAGCATTACAAGATTATAACAGAATTTGATCTTCCCAGCCTGAGCGTGACATTGGAGGAAAATGGCCGACGTTAGAATATGGTCAATTGGTTCCTGATGAAGAATCTTTAAAAACAGTCATGTAATAAAACATTTTTCCTTAAACACCTGTCGTTTCAGCAGTTATCAAGTAGAAAATAATTAATTTTTCCTGCTAGTGGTGAGCATTGTTGCATTTTTAATACGTTTTGGTAAGAATTAAAAAATGGCACTGTGGTCTACGGCACAGAAAAATGGGTTAGGCCTACTGTATCAGGCTTTTTCTACATGGACAGTCCTTTTTTAGAAAGATAAATTATTAAAAAAAAATAAAATAAAAGCAAAATTATCCTTGAACCTTTGCTTTTGCTGTAACAGTTAATTCAGTTAATGTATGACAGCCCAGCAAATAATTTGTTTGTTTGTCGGCCCTCCTACACACTCTATTATCACAAACATGGTCCACGGCATGCCTACACACTCACAATCGCTCATCCCCAGATACACAACTGCAAGCCTATTATGTAACACTTTTGTGGGATTTAAATGGATGATTATGGCCTTTAAATATGTTCACATAGCCTACTTGTTTTAATGCTGTGGTTGATATTGATGTTCATTTAAAAAATATTCATGCCATTTCTGGACTTTTGAACACTTTTCGAGCTTCTTGTATATAAAAAAAAAGTCAGCTAAAATGTCTCTTTCACTATAAAAAAAAAGATGAATAATTGAGGACAAAAAAACTAAAACCTTTCCATGAGTTAGTCATACTTTCTTTGCCTTCTCCTAGAGTGTGTCCTCCTGCACAGTCAGACGCTGACCTTTTGTGCAGTTTTGCTTTTCATGACACAGCGTGTTAAGTGACCTCAAGTTATGAAAGAACCTGACTGACAAAAAAAAAAAGAAACTATTTAATAACAGGTCTTTCTGGGCACCAAAATGCCAGATGTCACTTTGAATTGTTTTGGTTGCGAAGCTGAAGGATATTTTAGCTTAGTCGCTGCAGGTGGAGGTTCAGTGTCTGCTCTCAGGTCAGATGTTATTATGTAAGTTCTGCAACAGTTGTTTGGTCACTTCTGCAGGTATTGAACGTCCTTTGCTGCCCTAAGTTTACATCAGCAATATGACATCATTAACCAAATGTTTGGTCTAAGCTATGTCATCTGAATTTTATACTCATGTCCTGATTGTTTTATATATTTCTCTCTGGTTACAAATGCAGTGCCGATGCATCATGTACACTTATTGTATTGTAATCACTGACAGAAGTAGTCATATCTTTTACTCAGGTAAAGTAGCAATACTGCCTCCCCAGGCCGGCAACTCTCAAAGTTTGCATGAAAGCAGATAGCAGGCCTGTTGAATTAAATGTTTGTTATTGTCACACCAGATAGTAGACACCTTGGCCTCTATTTCTTATCAACCCTTTTTTTTTTCCTTTTGTCTTAGTGAAGACACACCCTGTTTCTCCTCTCATGTAAACCAGAGGTTCACTTTTAAGTTCACATTATTGTCAACAAAGGCCAAATATTGAAACATGTTAACATACAGGTAATTGTTTTCCCTGATTATAATTCTGTCTCTTATCCCCTTATCCCATCAATGACTGTTTGCAGTTGTATCTTTATTAGCAGTCTTTATTGGGTAGGGACTTGGCCTGGGAACCGGAGGGTGGCCGGTTTAAGTCCCAGTATGGACCAAGCGTGGAATTGGGGCTGTTAGCTGGAGAGGTGCCAGCTCCTTCCCTGGGCTCTGTCGAGCTGTCCTTGAGCAAGGCACCGAATTCCTCACTGCTTGGTGGCACATGCCCATGTGCAGCCCCCTCACTCTGACATCTCTCCATTAGTGCATGTCCATGGAGTCCTGTTTGTGCATGTGTGTATTTCAGGCCTATGTGTGTGTAGCATCTTTGTGAAAACATAGAATTTCCCCTCAGGGAATAATAAAGTATCTCTTCTTCTTATTCTAGTAGCAATACATACTTACTATAACACACTAGTGCTGATGTTAACTAGGATTCCTTTGGCTCCTCCCACAACAAACACAATATAATTTATATACTTTGTTTAAAGTACATAGCCTTCATCTATTATCTATACAGGTGCTGGAGCCTATGCCAGCTGTCATTGGGCGAGAGGTGGGGCACACCCTGGACTGATCGGCTGTCAATCACAGGGCTGACACACAGAGACAGACAACCTTTCACACTCGCATCTTCGGGCAATTTAGAGTCATCAGTAAATCTAAGGAGCATGTCTTTGGACTGTGGAAGCCAAAGTACCCGGAGAGAACCCACACATGAGAAACACAGAAAGGCCCTCTTCGTCCGAGCTAGGATTCGAACTAGGAACCTTCTAGCTGCGACGGTACAGCGCTAATCACTGCACCACTGTGCAGCTCATTCAAAACTGGACATAAATTAAAGTACATAAGCATGATAAAAATGTACCTTAAGAATAATAAGAACAAGATCAAAAATGTAGAAAAAGGTGACATAAACATATCAAATGTAAACAAATATGACGTCTTTAAACTGTTTTTTGTGCTTAAATGGTCCAAAATCAAAGTTTGAAATTGAAAAAAACATTTAATTAATTATCCAAATAGACTATATTTCACCTTGAATAACCCTTCAAACTCTCATATAGCATATCAAACACAAAGTACTTTTACTCATTATCTCACTCTGCATGACACGTAATTTTTTTGCAGAGTACATGTATAATTATTGGTTTTAAGTCACTGCTCTCAATCGTGCTCCTGCTACATTTACATAATTGCACTTTATGCATCAAAGCAGCTGTCATCCTGAGTGACACGTAAAGTATCCTAAAATTGCCGGATTAAAATCAGCTTAAAGTCAGGACTTCAGTCATCATGCCTGGATAATAATGCAAGTCATATTCCTGAGTCCTTAAGCCGGTCATGGCTGAATTTATCCCTTTTACACCTAATTTCTACATCACTCACCATGCCTGTATCAGTTTCTCTTGACAGGAACATGACAGCTCAGTCAAGTAGACAAGGGAGAAAGGAGAGTGATGGAGGTGAGGGGACGTGAGACAGATGTGCCTCTTAAAGGTCGAGCTGTCAGGTCATGGAGGTTACACCAAACTCTGCCATCCTGACCAGGAAAAGTTCAACGACTGTGAAGGAAAGGAGAGCAGAGAGGGTGAGCTGATGGTAGGTAATAACACTGAACGAGCCCATTTAACGTTTCAAATTGTTCACAGCATCACATTGAATTTCTTGACAAATCCAATGTGATGCTCAGCTGGGCCCCTAGCAGGGTAAAAAACTGAAAAAATGCAGGAAATTTCCTGCGGTCAATGGGGGACAAATGGCTCCAAAAATAGAGACAGTTAATGTTTGATTTTCTACTTTCTACAGAGACTTCCTCCAAATAAAGACCCACACAAGCACAGTAGTTTTTAATAACTTGCAGTGTCCGAGCCCCTCGTCTCTCTCACTTATGTAACACAGCAAGTAATATGAAAACAGTTGTGCAGCGTGACTGGAGACTTTCATTCCTTTCCACTTTTAAAGTTTAAAACGTGGGGGGAAAAATGTTTCAAGGAGTTTGATAGTGACCCCTGTTGACCCCAGTTGATTCACGATTCAGTACAGAATTTCCTCCAGGAAGTTGTTAAACTGGTGTTGTTATTTATCATTTTATTCTGCATTATAACGCCCTTTGATCCTCACAGCCAATAGTCAGGATACGTGTTTAATGTGCACAGGTATTTGTTTCTATGACACTAATTCCATACTTAATTTGACGCACGGTGGTGCAGTGGTTAGCGCTGTCACTTAAAAGCTAAGGTTCCTGGTTCGAACCCCAGTTCAGACAAAGAAGGCCTTTCTGTGTAGAGTTTGCGTGTTCTCCCCGTGCATGCGTGGGTTACCTCCAGGCTTCCTTCCAAAGACAGGCTCGTTAAAATAAAATTACCCATAGGTGTGAATGTGAGCGTGAGTGGTTGTCTGTCTCTATATGTGTCGGCCCTGTGATGGGTGTACCACGCCTCTCGCCCCAATGACAGCTGGGATTGGCTCCAGCCCCCCTCGACCCTAAACAGGATAAGCGTTACATAATGGATGGATGTATGGATGGATGAGTTGACTCAGGTTAGGTTTTACTGACAGTTCAGCGCTGCAAAACATGCACCATTAATAATGCATCACGCAGCAAACTGCACTCACCAGGATAGAAAATACAGCACTTTAAGCAAGAATTACAATTACAACAAAATGAGCAAACAGAGGTAATGTTATTCACATTGGCTCTTTTGCCTTTATAATAAAGGACAGATGAAGAGAGACAGGAAATGTGGGGAGTAGAGAGTGGGGGATGACATGCACTAAATGTATCAGCAGACTGGGAGCTGAGCCTGCGATCAGCGCCATGAGGACTGTAGCCTCTGTACATGGGGCGCCCGCTCTACCAACTGAGCTAAACCAGCGCCCAATGTTTGGCCGCTGTGCTTTGTCATTATCTGTCATGATCATGTGATCATCACTAATCGAACACCTTTTCACAGTGTGTCGCGGTCCACAACTTATTATTAAGCTTGTTGTACCTTGAAAAATGTCCCTCTCACCACAGAGTGTTTTCCGAGAAACCAGTGAGAGAGGAGTTAATGTCCCTGGTCCCTGGTGTAGGGCTGCTCTGCCTCTCTCTAAAACACACTTACTCCCTCTGACACCTTCACACAGCATGCAGGTAGCATATACAGGACACAATACAGACAGTTTACGGGCAGCACATGCACTCCACACCCACTCGCAATCTGGTAAATTAGCCATGACAAATCCTGGTAGGTACCAAGCTACTAACAAGCACACTCATACAGTACTGCCCTGTGCCAACACGTGCACACACACACACACTCATTCTGTAACACACACACACACAGTAGTGTTTGAACAGGCCACATGCAGAGGGACAGAGGGCAGAACAGATTTTATTGCAAAGCAGATTTCATGTAGCCGATGCGGGCTCGTCTCTGCTTATCCAAGAGATAAAACGTGTGTCTTTGTCTGTGTGTGTGCCGATCCCCCTGCGCTCGCCACAGGGAGCACGATCAAAACTGAACGGCACTATTGATTTTTTTTAATGGCTGTTTTTTTTCTACAACCATTCGTACCTCAAACATTCCTGCGACCCCACCTCCACGTGAAAATGAATCGACAAACCAGGAGGGAAGCAACAACCAGCAATTTGTGCGATTATGCAATCAATAACATCAAAGCCTTTTCCATCGACCTAATGGCTAACTGAGTAATAGTAATGTTTCTATGGAAAGCATTTGCTACACCGCCGTAATTAATGTTATTAATGAGGGAATCATTGGACTGTGTACTTTGGTAATTGCCTGGAGAGCTGCCCAGGTCTGCCCTGATCAAGCATTACATAATTCAGACACCGCTACCAGCCTCTGTTTAGTCTAATGGATGTAAAATCAAAGTGAAGGCACTACAGGCAGATTTCAATGCTGTTAACCTCGGCTATAATACAGCTGCGGTTGAGAAGAGATGACACAGACTTAGAAATACATTTAATGTTTTAAATGTTTTTCTTGATGAAATAAGCTGCTGTAAGTGTTTGACCTTACACTTTAAGGTGTGACCAGAGGTGCGCCCAGCAGAGTAGAGGAGAATCCCCTGCCGAGTAGTGTCTTCACCCCTCCGATAAATGTCGCTACGTATCACTCATAAATAAAGATGTAACATAAAGCTCTGTAGACTGCTTACTGTGGCTGATTGTTACAATATTAGCAAAAGGTTTCTCGCCCAATGGTTAAATTGCTCGTCCCATATACAGAGGCCACAGTCGTCATGCCGCAGCCCCGGATTCGACTTCCACCCCCGTCACCCCCCTGCTTCCGACACTATTCACCTTCTTCTTTTTGTCAGCAAAGGCATAAAAGGCCAAAACATGCATTTAGTGTAGATTTATGTAACCCGACTCTGCAGTTCTCCTCAGCACTAATCAGCTAAAATGCTAGCTGGTGAACATACCGGTGTATTTAGTTGCTAAAGAGAGAGAGACATGCCCCAGGGAAGCAGGTGGAGACCAAAAGCAGAGCTAAAAGGAAGATACAATTCTTCAGGTGGCCAGAAACACAACTCTCTGACATCTCTGTTTTGTGTTTACAGCTTGTTTCAGCTGCCCCAAAGTAGTTTGGACTGTTTCTCAAACTTGAAGTCAAACTTTCAAATTAACCAGGATAGGAGGCCCTGTAAGTGCCTTGAAAAAATTTAAAATTTGACCACCTACAGCTCCATGAACAACAAGTGATATAATCAAAAGCTTGAGTCTACATTAAGGCAGGATTGCTCTGTCAATTTCTGCTATCAGATCAAGAATGACCTTCAAAAAATAAGATTTTTCTTGTTTGAAGCATCCACTCCATTTTAAGAGTTGACACAGTAAATGGCAATCTCCCCATCAGCCTTGTTGTTTATCATACGTCTATGGTCACAGTGGCAGTTTAAAACCTTTTCCTATCAAAGGATGTGCTGCCTTCTCCCGCTGAAGTGGCTGAGTTTCTATTTTTCTCATCACTGAGTGTAATAACTGTTTGACCATGAAACATGGCATTGCATGAAAAGAGGCGATTAAAGGTGTTCATAAATAAAATATATAAATAAGTCATGTGTTATGTTAGTAGGGGTTGAAAATGTCCAAAGAGAAAAATAAACAACGTTTATAAAACCATGTTGTGAAACTCAACTTTAACAACATATTTATCCTTTAAATGTAGTTATCTAAAAATGAGCTCATTCAAAAAACCTTACCTAAATGTGACACGTCTATTTTAGCCCCTCACCTCGGGTTGACTCTCTGAGCCCTGTGTACAAACAGGTGGCTGCCTGCTTTCCTGGGTGACCAAAAGCAACATCTGTTGAGGTGGAGAAAAAAACAAGTTGAACAAACATCTCCTGCTTTCACCGGCCGCAGTGTGCAGTCCATTAGTGGCCTCTAGCATCCCTCACCTTTCCCCCAATTTGTGATCGGTCCTAAACCAAACTGTGGGCTTCACGGCTTTCAAACTGGAGATTATTACAGTTGATAGTCCACACGAGGACCAAGTGCAGTGACCCCTGTTTTGCTGCTGTGAGAGAGCTGTTTTTGAGACGTGACTGGGAGGGAGCTGCCCGAGAGAGAGAGAAAACAGGAGTTATTAAAAAATACAGTTTGAAGTCAATTTGAAAAGAGTCCTCCTGAAGCACACACGTGTGACTGCTCACAGAAAATATCAACTATGGCCATTTTAAGTGCTTTTGTGAACTTGTGTCTTGGACTTAAATGTAATCCCTTTAAAGCTCTTCTTTTGTGATTTGCACTTCAAGAGATAAATGAACTCCTTTCTTATTGGATTGTATCATGTCTTGTGTTGTCATATTGTATCGAATTGTGTGTCACTGCGTCGTTTCATATTGTATTGTATCGTATCTTATCATATTGTGTCTTATCTTTTTGTGTCATGTCATATTGTATCGTGCTGTATTGTGTCGTATCATATCCTGTCGTGTCATATCGTATCATATGGTGACGTATTGTATCGTGTCGTATTGTGTTGTACCGTGTCATATTGTATCATGTCTTATCATATTGTCTTATCATATTGTATCATGTCATATAATGACTTAGATCGTAAGGTATCCGATGTTGTTGTATTGTATGGTGTCATGTCATATCGTATGGTGTCATGTCGTATCTAATGGAGTCATGTCTTATCGTATGGTGTCATGTCGTATCGTATGGTGTCATGTCATATCGTATAGTGTCATGTCATGTTGTATGGTGTCATGTCGTTTCTAATGGTGTCATGTCTTATCGTATGGTGTCATGTCGTATCGTAAGGCGTCATGTCGTGTCTTATCGTGTCATGTCTTATCGTATGGTGTCATGTCGTATCATAAGGTGTCATGTCGTATCGTATGGTGTCATGTCGTGTCGTATGGTGTCATGTCGTGTTGTATCGTGTCTTATTGTATTGTATCGTGTCGTATAGTGTTGTATCATGTCTTATCGTATGGTGTCATGTCGTATCGTAAGGTGTCATGTCGTGTCATATCGTGTCATGTATTATCGTATGGTGTCATGTCGTTTCATAAGGTGTCATGTCGTGTCATATCGTGTCATGTCTTATCGTATGGTGTCATGTCGTATCATAAGGTGTCATGTCGTATCGTATGGTGTCATGTCGTGTCATGTCTTATCGTATGGTGTCATGTCGTATCGTAAGGTGTCATGTCGTGTCATATCGTGTCATGTCTTATCGTATGGTGTCATGTCGTATCGTATAGTGTCATGTCATGTCGGATGGTGTCATGTCGTGTTGTATCGTGTCTTATTGTATTGTATCGTGTCGTATAGTGTTGTATCATGTCTTATCGTATGGTGTCATGTCGTGTCGGATGGTGTCATGTCGTGTTGTATCATGTCCTATGTATTGTATCGTGTCGTATAGTGTTGTATCATGTCTTATCGTATAGTGTTGTATCATGTCTTATCGTATGGTGTCATGTCGTATCGTATGGTGTCATGTCGGATGGTGTCATGTCGTGTTGTATCGTGTCCTATGTATTGTATCGTGTCGTATAGTGTTGTATCATGTCTTATCGTATGGTGTCATGTCATATCGTATAGTGTCATGTCGTGTCGTATGGTGTCATGTCGTTTCTAATGGTGTCATGTCATTTCTAATGGTGTCATGTCTTATCGTATGGTGTCATGTCGTGTTGTATCGTGTCTTATTGTATGGTGTCATGTCGTATTGTATGGTGGCATGTCGTGTCGTATGGTGTCATGTCGTGTCTTGTCTTACCGCATCGTGTCATGTCTTATCGTATGGTCTCATGTCGTGTCGTATGGTGTCATGTCGTGTTGTATCGTGTCTTATTGTATTGTATCGTGTCGTATAGTGTTGTATCATGTCTTATCGTATGGTGTCATGTTGTATCGTATGGTGTCATGCCGTGTCGTATGGTGTCATGTTGTATCTAATGGTGTCATGTCTTATCATATGGTGTCATGTCGTATCGTATGGTGTCATGCCGTGTCATGTCTTATCATATGGTGTCATGTCGTATCGTATGGTGCCATGTCGTGTCATGTCTTATCGTATGGTATCATGTCGTATCGTATGGTGTCATGTCGTATCGTATGGTGTCATGTCGTGTCATGTCTTATCGTATGGTGTCATGTCGTATCGTATGGTGTCATGTCGTATCGTATGGTGTCATGTCGTGTCATGTCTTATCGTATGGTGTCATGTCGTATCGTATGGTGTCATGTCGTGTCATGTCTTATCGTATGGTGTCATGTCGTATCGTATGGTGTCATGTCGTATCGTATGGTGTCATGTCGTGTCGTATGGTGTCATGTCGTATCGTATGGTGTCATGTCGTGTCATGTCTTATCGTATGGTGTCATGTCGTATCGTATGGTGTCATGTCGTATCGTATGGTGTCATGTCATGTCGTATGGTGTCATGTCGTATCGTATGGTGTCACGTCGTATCGTATGGTGTCACGTCGTGTCGTATGGTGTCATGTCGTGTCATGTCTTATCGTATGGTGTCATGTCGTATCGTATGGTCTCATGTCATGTCGGATGGTGTCATGTCGTGTTGTATCGCGTCTTATTGTATTATATCGTGTCGTATAGTGTTGTATCATGTCTTATCGTATTGTGTGGTGTCGTAATGTATCATGTGATATATTGACGTATCTTGTTGTGCCTGATCATATCGTATCTTATTAGGCCTTATCATATCTTGTTTCGTCTTGTCATATCGCATCGTATCGCATTGTATTGTGTCGTATCATAGTTCCATCCATCTGTAACTGAATGTATGTATGTGAATTAGTCCTGAGCACTAAATCCAATACTTCACTTGCATTCTCAGTAATTACATAACTATGCTAATTAAACAATGACAGTATACGTAGGCTGTGTGTAAATTAGGATGCACCAACTTGATACAATTTAGCATACTGTAGGTTAAAGCTGAGTGTTGCACAATGTAAATTATAAAAATATGATTCACATGTAATGTGAGGTAGCGTGTGGGAACATAATTACAAGGCAGTTTGCGAGGGAGGAAAAAAAGTTATCGCCAGGGAGAGTAAAAGGTAATACACAAACTTAGTTCCTCTTTTAAAACAGATTTAAAGTTGTGCTTAAATAAAATGGTTAGCACTAATTTACCTTTTTTATAGCAGGCATTTTGACTTGTAATTTTATGTAAAGCACAGGCATTACTTATAACTTTAACAATGCCCATGTCCTATGCAAAAGCCCCAGTAAGCCATGACAATTTGACAGTGTGACTAACTAAATAGAATTCAAATCAAATCAAATCAAACTTTATTGTCATTCAGCTGTACATACGACAGTAGTGTAAGCAAAATGAGAGAGCGTTTCTCTAGGACTCAATAAAAGTGACAGTAATAAAATGTCCACAGCAGCAGCCTGTGATTAGAGTGCCAAAAACAAGCTATGACTCTGACTGAGACTAAGGTGCGGTAGTTCAGCATTCTAACAGCTTGTGAATTCAGCTTTCATTTTTTTTGCCTAAATGCACATAAAGCTAGATTTTCTATTTATAAATACATGTAAATACATAGTAATGCAAATAATTTATACTTGTAAGAAAATCATGAAAATGTTTTTTTTTATTAACAAATATTGAACATTTAGTGTGGTGTGCTGTTGTCGTTTCTATGGTGGCTGACAGGGGCAAACATGCTGCAAACAGAATGTAAATTCATGTGTTTTTGACTTTGCATCATTTATGTATTAGATGTTTTTTATTTGCAGCACATTTCCTTTGTTGAATTTGTTTTGCACTATTGTGTCTGCATCATTTCTGTATTTGCAGCCTTAAACCGAATAGAAATCTTTTGGGTCATTACAGGAGTTGGCCCTTATCAGCCACCGTAGGATGCTGCATTAACAGCCTGGCATAAAACATTTTTACAAGGAACAGATATCTGTCTGTGTATCCCAATAACACCTGCAGGTCTCCTGGTCTACCACACTCCCTGTACCACTGTGATTGCCTCGACTCCGACCTGTTTAAACAGCCTGCCAGATAAACTGCTGTGTTTGTTGCCGCTGAGGCTGCCAGGTTCATTGGTTCTGAGACTTTAGCGCGCAGCAGACGGGGAGAGCAGACAGACTTATAATCACCGCTCGTGTCACACAAACATACACGTGCCTGTGGCCGCTTTACTCTTGAATCATAATTGTGGATGCTGATGAGGCAAAGAGAGATAAGGCGGCCGTCTAAACAACCTTTTTCCTGGCCAACGCTCAGACAGTAAGGTGCATTTTATCTTATCAATGCAGCCATATGTCAAGGCCAATAAGAAGTTATAATAAATGCAAGACAGAAGTGGTCGTTTGACTTAACAGTTTGGTATATTAGGTTACGTTACACCTGTTCATCCTGAGGGGGAGGTAATAAAAAGTGCTAGGCACGCGACTTGACCACATGGCACATGTTTTCACACGTTTGTGCTATCTCTCCATCTTTGCCTGCCTTATTCACTCTCTCTCTCTTTCTCTGTATCTCTCTCACATAACACCAGCATACTGTGCAAACAGGATTCATATGTGTCAAGGTGTAAATTGAAGTTATTTCCCATGCGCAGGGTACTTGTTGCTTTCTCAATATGCCCTTAGCCTCGTCAAACAGACCCACCTGTGCTCCGGAGGATGAGGGCGGAAAGAGGTGATATAAAAAACTAGTCATGTGTAAAGCAAGGACTCCTTCAAAGAAACGTGCTACAGTGAAGAAACGTGATGCAGCCACAGGTAGATTTCACTCCTTTTATTCCTCATGTAAAAAAATGTACATCAAAGACAATACCATACAAAATAGAAAAAAATGGCACACGGTACTCACAAGTTCAGACGTTTTTTTCAACACAATAAGAGCTTTACAATACTGCTTTGGCATTTCAAAATAAACACAGACTAAAGTGCAAGTTTTCCATTCCTTTTCTCATTTTTAGTACATTCACAGGTTTGTTTTTGTCTTTTTCACAGAAGTTTCTTGTTCACAGCATTGTCCAAAAATCTCATCCTAGCACGTGTTGAGACATTAGTAAAGTGCAGATACAGTATGCATGAGAGACACATTTGTAGCATCACACCTTCAGTCGAAAGCAGATTGTCAATGGTCACAGGATGGTTTGTCTTTTTTGCTCAGTCTTTTCTCACGAACGTAAACACATCCACGCCTTTTTCAGACTTCACTCGGCGACCTGGACCTGTAGGCCTTGTTGGCCTGAAAGCAGCCGCAGAGGAGCATGTAGATGGAGCGCTGGATCTCTGCGTTTCTGTAGGCGTAGATGATAGGGTTGATCATGGAGTTGTAGGTGGCTGGCAGCAGTGTAGCATAAGTATACACTGATGGATACTCCTTCTCGCCGACCAGGCAGTAGATGGCAAAAGGGAGCCAGCTGGCACCAAATGTCCCTAGAATGATAGCCAAAGTGGAGACCCCTTTTTTAGTGGCTACATAATGTGACGTAGCAAAAAAGTGCTGCTGGAGGGCGATCTGGTGGGCGTGGTGGCACACGATCTTACAAATTTTGAAATAGAGTGTTAGCATTAGCATGAAGATAGCAAAGAAAGAGGTGGCAAGAAGCATGAGGTTGCTGCGGGTCAAAGGTCGAACGATGCTACAGGACGAAGGGTCGTCCAGGCAGTTCCAGCCGAGCACCGGCAGCAAGCCAAGTAACAGAGACACCCCCCATGTCACCACCAACATCAGGTGCACGTACTGCAGCGTCTTCTCAGAGAAGTAAGTCAGAGCATTATAGAGGGAGAAGTAACGGTCCACTGTTATGGCTAAAAGGCTGCTGATGGACGCTGTGAAGGAGGCCACCAGGAAGCCGACAGTGATAAGGCTGATAGTCTCAGAAGAGATCACATACTGGAACACAAAGTTCAGGATTAATCCCATGCCGGCCAGCAGGTCCGCCGTGGCCAGGCTCCCAATCAGCACAAACATAGGAGTCCTTAGTGTGGGAGTGTAGAAGATGATTGCTACCACGATGGCGTTTTCACAGGCGATGACAGTGCCAGACATACAGAGCATGATGTCCCAGGGGTTGATGGGGAAGTCTAATGGAGCGGTGGAGAACTCCAGGCTGCCGTTGAGCTCTGGAGAATCTGCCTCCATCCATGAGAGAGCTTCTGCAGACAAAGGAGTCGCAGAGGAGTCGTTCACCACCAGCGACTCGTTCATATCTCCACGCTGTTGTTTTTTTTGTCCTACAGGCAGCAGGAAAAAGTAGATCGGATTGTTAGTGATTACGTGAAGGCAAATTCTCTTTTCTTTTCATTAGAGGAGTGTTGCTTTATGACACTTGAGCTTGGTGAATTAAGTACACACTGAATAAAAAAGAAGCCCAAAGCAAAAATTCATAAAAAAAAAAAATTAATTAAAGAGAATTAATTAAATTGCAAAATATGTGTCATGCAAAATTTACAATTCAAAAAATGAACAAAATACTGATTATTACAGATTCTGTAGTATCCACAGCACAACCAACTTTTAATTTAAAGAAAGACTACAGGGATGGAAGATGGATTCAACTACAAGTTTTGGGCTGCCCTATATCGACTAAATAGTAAATAAAATGTCTACTTGTATTTCACACATGAAAGCACAGTCCTCTAATAAAACTGATTTAAATGGATTATCTCAAGCAAAACTCAAAACTCAAACATCATCAATTCAACTTTTAATTCAAATTTTTTTTAGTTCAAATGCATTTAAGATGTTGACCTTACTGTCCAAAACCACCTGCATTGCACATTTAAGTTAGTTTTATGTTTGACTTTTTCTCAAACAATTATAGCAGGCTAATAGTGCAGCAGCAGCATTATGTACAGGAGCTGTCCGTGGTGCTGAAATCGCAGCAAATCTATCTATAGAAAAACCAGTACCTTGAAACTAAATGACATTCAGTTTTATCAGCTTCCTAGTCGAACATCTTTTAAAAAATAATGTATATCGTTTTATTAAGATTTAAATTGTGCTTTTGGTGTGTAATAACTAGATTAGTATCTTCCATCCACATTTTAAAAAGTGATGCTGTTGCTGCATTTCTCTTATTTATATCATGGAATTACTTCTATGTCAAGGAGTAAAACTATCACTCTGATATTTCGGCGAGACAATTTAAAGTAAAACAATTTTTCAATCAGGAAGATTAAGATTACCTACCTCGGTGACAAAACGATCTGAGCTGAGATTTGCGCCGAAATCAGAGCTCCTCGTCCGACTTGAAGAAGTATAAGTAAAAAGGATGCAGAAAGACTGTCCCCCTTTTCTCGCTCTTGTGGAACCTCTCAAGTGAAGCCCTTGATTTTGTTGTGCTTCCCACGCATGGGGCGGACAACCAGGGCAGGGGTGATGTGAAGCATTGGCCGGTGGTCAGCTCGGTGAGGAAGGTGCATGTGAGAAGGAGGAGTAGGAGGAGGGAGACAAGAGGGGCCGAGCGGAGACACGCGAGGAAAGCTTTAAACGCGCCTGACGTCAGGGTAGAGAGAGAGCGAGAGAGAGATTGTTTCTCCTTCCCATTTCAGCGCTTCTTTTTTTTTACTGAGAAAATGAAACTACTGCTTCTTACACGCGCTTCTCACCTCTGCCGGCACAGTCTCTTCATTGGCGCGTGGTCGACTCCCCAGGTACACTGTTAAGCAACTCGTGGCAACTATGAAGCCAAACTATAAGGTTGCAGGGGGACTGTCGAAGGTAGAAGTTTATTAGTTATTGAGCGATAAAGTGTGAACATGAGCCATACAACTCAAGACTGTATTTTTTGGTGAGTTAGATGCTAACTGCTGGTGGGCGGATGGTCCTACCTTAAATTCCTGCCTTTAACTGGCGTGGTAAAGGAGGTTAATATCTACTTCCACTGCCACCAGCATTTGATTTCAGTTGAACAGTATGTTGCTATAGTAATACCCACTGGCACCATTTCTGAAACATTGTTAGTTTACAGACGTTTTTCCATCAAATCTTTTTCACATTTGTGACCAAGAAACTATGACAAGCAACCTGTATCCCACCTCCTCACTAAACTAACTTGGCACTCATCACCAAGGCCCGGCTGCTAGCATGACTAAAACTTTGCTAAGCTAGCTAAGACGTTGGTCCTGACAGACTAGTTTATTTGGTTTAGGATAAAATTCTACTTTCCCATCATCGTTAATTTGATTCATTTTGTGTCAATTAGTGGTTCCTTGGTTGCTAATATGTCAGTCTTTGAGTGTCTCTGCTCACATTAACTTCACCATGTCTTGGTGATTTTCAGATGACTCAGATGGTCTGTGATGTTCTTGTGTTCGGGGAAATTAGGGAATTTGGCCTCTTTGATCTTGAGCCAGTTCTGTTGAAAGCGGTGCTCCTTCTTAGTGCAAATTAGCACATTTTGTCATGCTAAAATGCTTTAGTACAACAGAGAACACAGTGCTTAAAAGTTAGCATACTGACATCACCAGTTAGCAAGCACCTACTAGTTTGGCTGTAAAGTCTCAATAGAACATTTTTGAGGTGAACTAGACTAACTTTGGTCACAACCTTGAAGTTTAATGTTGCTAAGGCAACAACCACGTCACTGTGAATTTTCTGTTCAGCAAGTTTAGATCAACTTAGACCCTTTCTTGAATATTTCTTTCAAGAGGGATGATCTGATATTTACCGTGCTTTTGTGAAGTCAGTGTTACAGTAGGGTACCTTTAGACTAAATCTACAAGGACTATATTTTTAACCACAATTTGAGTGTTGTTTGACGTTGTTCACAGTTTCATAGTTTGCTTGAAGATAGATCTGAGAGGACACTTCCTGTCTTAAACCCTTTCGAGAAGCGCATGTAGCTTAGCTGGCTCTGCCACTGCATATGGTGAGGGCAGAAGATCAGTTGAGCTGTTGCACTGATAATCAAATGTTGTAGAGTAGTGTATGCCGCAACTGCAACTAACGTTAACAGGGACTCAACTAGACGGCAGCACTATATAAAATGAAGAAATGAAACCTGCGTAAATGTCTATTGTTTGTAAGTTAGAAAATGAGAGAGTAAAGTGAGATCATGTGGGTGTAGCAGATGGTACAGAACAAGCATGGTATACATTTCTTTTATTACATTTGCATATCTGAAGTGTGTTGTGGTTTGATGATACTGAAAGCAGTATTGTAATTACATTCTATATGTAAAAACCTACGGTTAGAACAAACTCTGAGATACATCAGTTCGTTAAGTTTAAACTTTTTTATCTTCCCTATCAAATAAAATATTCAATTCAAAATTCAGTTAAATGTAAATACACTAGGCAGTAACCTGTGATCTAACTTTGGGGATAATACAATAACAACCTCAGATCCACGTTCAGTACACAGTGTATGTGTGTGTGTGTGTATGTTCAGAGCAAGTTGTCTCCCAGCCTGCAGAGACAGATCCTGCTCAGTATTGTCAGTGTCTGAGCACTGTTTGTTCTACGTACCTGAAATTAGTTACAGTATCTCAGACACACACAACGGGTCGTTACAAACTAGGCCAACACGTTATTCAGCATGTCGGGTAGATGGTCATCTCGGAACAAACACCTTGTAATACTCAAAAGGTACTGATAGTGCTGCTGTTACTATTTATATCAATGGAAACATTTTGGATGTTCAGATCTCTTTTCTGATTTCCTTTTGAGAGATCTGATAATTCACATCAAAGCCTTCAAAAAGTACCTAGCATTTCAACTGTTGGCTCAAGCCGCGAGCCTCGATAAGTTTAAGGCTCTTCATGTTTCAGACATGAAATAAGACACTTAAGGTGAAGACCAAGCACATTTTTTCCCCCTTTATTTGAACAGCGCAATCTTCAACTGCTTAATTGAGATGCGAGAATTGCGTCGCACCCGTTCAAGTAGTGTACATACAGGTTATTTAAAACCCACAGCCCTATTTTTCTTTTTCACTCAATCAATTATTTTTTTCTCTCTGACGTTTGATTTCAATTAAATCTGGTTGAGGACTGTTGTGTTCATATGAATGTTAAGTTAAAACTAATCTAAATAATAACTCATTTATTTATTATATAAAAATAGCTCAAAAGGGCTACAAGGAAGGACTGAAAAGAGGCATCTGAACTTGTCTTGACATTCACGAGTATCTTTTACTTTTAATAGGATGTAATATGTCTGGTTACAAAACTCATTGCACCAACATAGTTTGTGTGTTTATCTATGTCTTACATCTAAACCATTAAATGTCTTATACTCGAACAATAGCTGATATGTTGACAGGCAACAGGGAAGTAGTGGGAGATTCAAAGCAGTATGGTAACCAGTGTTGGTTTCCAGGCAACAGCTGTTTGGCCATCTTTTGTCAGCGGACCAGGGGCTGGAGAGGGGGTTGTCTCTCTCATTCATAAGCTAAGCGGTCACATGAAGTGCCTAGTGACTCATGTCAAAGGCAGATACCCAACCACACAGAGGACCAAAATACATCTCAAAATACATTTCTGATTGTTTTCTATGATGGACAAATTGAATTTTCACCAAAATAAAAGCCCTACCGGCGCCAAACGAAAACATTCATTCTTTATCCTATTTTTGTGAGG
The DNA here is from genome assembly GCF_022749685.1 of Semicossyphus pulcher. Lineage (NCBI taxonomy): Eukaryota > Metazoa > Chordata > Actinopteri > Labriformes > Labridae > Semicossyphus > Semicossyphus pulcher. The sequence goes on from NW_027211615.1 coordinate 12,550,863, forward strand.
AAACACACAAGCAAGCTGTCAGAAAATATCAGCGATTAGATGCATTTATTCATCCATACCCATGTGTGCTGAGAAGTTTCAGTGTAATGAGACACCTGCTATTGGGAACATAAACATGAGAAAAACAGGCCTTGCATAAAAGACCTTTTTTCCCTTCAAAACACACCCTTTCCGGAGACAAGCCATGACCGCCCACAGCCCCCCTGCACACACAGGCGGCAGCAGAGTCATTAATTAGACCCAGAAAAGGCCAATAATGAAGCAGCACAGTCAAAGAAAACTTCAGTTACGGAAAGTAAAGTATAGAAGCTTGGTGTAAGTTTTAAAGACACATTTGTAGGGGCAAATTTGTAGTAAACATGTAATATCTAAATACACCAACAAAAAGCCTACTGCTTTTTCGTACGTGGAAGAAGGAACAATTTTAACCATGAAGAATCACTTCCCTAGCAAAGGACTCACAAAAGCAATGGTCACGTAATCTAATAAATGCTGATTGCCAATGGCTAAGTGTTATCATTTTGAAAACTTGGTTAAGGAAATGAATCACTGGTTGATGGATCCGAACAAATGTCTTGTGTATTTCACCACTATGGATCATCTACTTACAATGGTACCTATCTACCGATGGGATTGATTGGACAGCAAGCTGAAAGTCAATTCTTGACGTTGATTTGTGGCAAGCAGGAAAACTTGCCAAGCATAAAGATCTGAGAGACTGTGATTAGGGCCAAATTCTGATGGCCAGAAGCATCTCCAAAACAACAGGTCTTTTAGTTTCCTCAGGGTATCAGAGTTTAGGACTGATCAAAAATGGCCCAAGGAAGCACAACCAGTAAACTGGCAACAGGGTCATGAGCGTCCAAGGCTCACTGATGCATGCCAGGAGCAAAGGCTAGCCTATCTGGTCCGATAAAGGCCCATGATGCAACGTCCAATTTTTCATGGCTTCAATGAAGCCAGCAGTTATTTAGATAAGCGATAAGGCATTTCTTCCTTTTCTGTGTGTTCGTCATCGTTTAAAGTCCGACTAGCAACTTGAGACATGGGAATTGAGTTGGAGTTGAAAAATGACGTCTACGATCAGATTGCTACCTGTTCTTATATGCAAGTGTCTGTAGGGATCAATTAAAGCTGGGCGTCGTCGGGTGAAAGCTGATGGGATACAGGATTTCATCATGGGCAAGGCATGCCGCCCTCTTGCTCCCCACATGGACTGTTTCCCTGCAGCTAAAGCCCACCAGTGGATGGTACTACCAAGACCACAAACGGGAACTAAAATGCTCCCGACACCAGAAATCTTTGCCCTCACCTACAGATTCTGTATTCATATGCAGGATAATTGTTCATAGAGATAAGGTCAGATGAAAATGAAAGAGCAACTAAAAGCACCTATGATGGGGACCATGGAGGAATGGAAGAAGTTGGTCTGGTCTGATGGATTGCATATTCTTTTACATCACGTTGCTTGTCAGGTGTTCAGCATTTGCCTTGGAAAAAAGGAAGCACATGATTGCACTATGGTAAGAAAGCAAGCCATTAAAGGTAGATTGATATTTTGGAAATGTTCTGCTAGTAAACCTTGGGTTCTGGCATAGATTTGGATGGTATTTTAACATGTATAACCTACCTGAAAATGATTGCAGACCAAGTACACCCATTCATGGCGACAGTAGGCTCTGATGGCTTCTTTCAGCAGGGTGATGTTACCTGTGTCACACTGGAAGTATTGTTCAGGAATGGTTTATGGAACAAGAAGAGAAGAGTTGGAGGTGTTGACTTGGCCTCCAAATTTCCTATCCTCAATCGGATAGAGCATCTGTTTAATGAGCTCGAACAACGAGCCTTCTTGTAGAGTCCATGGGCTTGGTGTTACCGATCGGGTAGCCACCGACAACATGACCACCAGCCCCCCCGTTGCTTCGATTTTTTTTTTAAAGTTTGTTATAAGTCAGATGACAAATATTACAAATCTGCTTTTTACAGCAGCAGCAACAGCATAGTAACAAGTAGCAGGTTAAAGATTTCATTTAACCCAGCAACACGATGGTGAGGGATATCTGGATGGCAGGGGAGAACACAGGCCAAGGGAATTGTAGGACGGCAAAATGATTAACTTGGAGTTATACAGATCACCCAAGAGCTATTTCCACATTTGGCCGCAAATTCCCTTGTGGATGGCGCTGCTACCAATGTTACCCAATTTTACCGTCCTGCTCGCGTCCACTTAAATGATACCTGGTTTGTTGCCGTTTGCCTGAATCCATGTGGTTAAGGCACAATATGCGCCACAAGTCAAAAGTTAATGTACGTGCTTCCTCACTGTGGCATACCTCGTCCACGCCTCGACGGGTCGGAGCAGTTTTGGTGGTACAAGGGAGACGTGCACAATATCAGGCAGGTGGTTTTAACGTTGGGGCTGATAGGTTTGTGCATTGTGTTAACTTCCAGCAATGAAAATAACTAGCACAATTTGAACTTCTGATCTTTTATGTTGGCATTCCTTCTTTGCCGACGGGGACCTCTGAGGGTCCTCAGACCACATGTTAGAGATTCATCGGGCTAGTTTATTGCTGCTTCCAAGGAAACGAGGATCACATGAGAACTATGAGATCCTACCAGCAAACAAATATTTGACATTGTCAGGAACCTTGAGAATCCAGTGAAAGCATTGCAGGTAGCAAAAAAAAAAAGCAGCTTGAATTGATCCTCCACACTCCTGACTAGTGGTCTTATCAATTGTTGAAGAACCCTTTTAGAGTCAGCTGAGAAGCTTCAAATGGGGAAAAGGGGAGGGGGGACTGGAGCACATGCAGAGGCGATGGCAAGAGGTGCGATGTGTTATTACAAGATTGTACTCTAGATATCTGCTGTGCTGTCTTGAATATCTCCCAGCACTCCAATTATAATGATCGTGGATAAAATATGGAAAATGGATGACACATGTTCGGCTCTCTACCTCCGCTTCGGTTAATTTGGGTTTTAAATGTTAAAGTTATTTCTCTTTAATTCCTCTGCTGTTCTCTCAACACATCACATGCTGAAGCGCCCCCCCTCCTGCTCCCCACCCCCGCCCGTCCTCAGGCTCACGAGGCACCGGTGCAGGGACCACTGGTCAATCAGAGCGCTGGCAGAATGTGAGTGTGTGTTTTAAAAGACAGGCAGCCTTTACCACATTTCGCATTTTTTGACAGCCCGCGGTTGAAAGCTGAGCGCTAAAAGGGAGAGTGAGAGGAGGGAGAGAAGAGTGAGTGCGACAGACAGGTAGAACAATGGGTGACAAGGGAAACAAGACAAAGACCGTGCAGGAGAGTGGGAGGGACAGAGAACAATTACACACTCGGAGCAAAAAGAGCAATGTTCAATTCCTGCATTTTTTTCAGCACATGAAGAAAAGAGCGCAGACATTAAAGCAGAGGTGCAAAGAGGAGAAAATTACAGTGTGGGCAACAGCAATCAAATCTGGGAAACCATTTTAATAAATAATGTTTAATTTAGAATGGCTGTACACAATGATAAGCCGACATATCAGACAGACATATAAACAAACTCGGAAACTAACTGAGAAAGGTTTGATTAAAAAATTCACAATATCAAAGAATCAGTGATGTTTTTTGTCTGCAGACACAAAATAATTATCATATAATGCAATTTTCTTAAACTGAACATAAAAAGAAAAACAAATAGTATCTGGATCTTCATGTGCAGCACATGTCTGACATTGTGTTTGAGCAATTAAAAAAACAAGTCACTGTCACAGGTTTTCAAACAAATGACAAGAAACTTTAAAAAATACATCTGAGGTGGAAATTAAAGAATCAATCATCATAACATTTGGCCTTGTCATAATATTTAAGAGTCAAAAACATTTACATCAATTTACATGTTCAGAATGACCAAAAAGTTTATTAAAAGTGTTAAAATTAAATTGATGGAAATAAAGACAAATACAGTTAGCTAGTCAAGGCATGCTTGAAGGAATATAAAACATAATTTGGGGACATTTTAAGCTACTAAAACACACAAAAGGCGTTGATTAAAAGGAAAAAGCAACCTGCATAGCTCAGTCCAATAGAGGACATTATTACGGACAGTCTCCGCCCAGCAGAAAGAAATGTATTGTATTGCAAGACACATCCACTGCTGTGTCTTGCAGCTACTAACAAAGCTCTTCAAATTCATGTGAAGTCTTGGAGACAAAATTCTGTGCTGTAGCAGACAATCTGGATTCAGCATCAGAGATTTTCCTTTTTCTCACATGTATCTGTTCTTGACGTACTCCCTGTACATCAACATGTCCTCCCTGCAAAGCACCCTCACCTGGCCCTGACCCATCATCACATGGCTCTCAAACTCGTCGCGGCTGTCTCGGTCCACCTGTGGAGGAGTCACAGCGTAGATGCTGTCCTCGGGGAAGCAGGACACCGGCTCTCTGAGAGGGAGGAAGAAGGAGAGAGGCACGTTTAAGTCATGGATGTACTAATTTTAGACTAATCACGTGGCTGCCATCTTTAGTTGAACCTCGATGTTATTATAAAAAGCACTTATAGGTAGAAAAATGTTTTAATCAAATCAACAATGTCTTTTGAAAATCTGCTGGAGAGGGACGGTCATGAAGAGGGCTGCAAATGGAGCCAACACGCGGATGGCAGAGCGGAGCTTAAAGCTGAATTACTCATATTTTTCAAGGAAAGCATGTCTCATCATCTTCAGAGTGGATTAAGAACTGTGAGCTTGTCAGGTCATCCACTCAGTCAGCTAGTTCAGCAGCAGCTGAGGCCCCGGTGAGAGGCTTCCCAGACACATGGCACGTTACAGACGTACCTCTTTGATTAGGGGCTGTATCATAGTCACGATAGAATTAATTATGAACTCAGTAAATGTCCTCATGGTTAATTAATGGTGTATCAGGGTCCAAGCACCCAACTTGAAACCAGGCACCTGATGCTCAGATCACTGCAGAGCATGAGCTTAGAAATATGGTTCAATTCCTTATTTGTGCTTTTGTCATAGTCATCAATTTCCTACTGAGGAGCTGCCATACCTTGGAAAAATCCTTTTGATCTGGGGTCTGAACTCCATTAGGCCTTTTGCATTTCTTCCTCTCTTATCAGGGGGAGTACTGTACCTTTAAATATTATTAATTTAATACTCACTGGCCTTATATCTTTGGTTACAGCTGAACAATTGAAATGACCTCAGCATCACCTAGCAGCGTTTATTACTGATTAATACATAGAAATAATTAACAGATCAAAAATACAGTTAAACCTCAGTACTGCCACAAATAACAGTCGCTTAGCCAGAGAGAGCGAGCGGCAGAGGCAGACGAACTCAAATGTCTGTCTCTGCAACGTTTCCAACACAAATTGGAATAAAATTAAAAAGAAAGCAGGAAGTGTGTCGCTCAAAATGTCGTGTCATGCTGTTCAATATGTTTCTGTCTGTCCAGTAAAAATCAAGTTTTTAACCTCCATGTGGTGTTCTTCATGTGCTACGAGACATATCAGGGACAACATGAGCAGTCATCTCCATGGCTGGGCCTGTCTGCTTTTAAACTGCAGTGTACCAAGGACAGGCTGAACAACACGTTTTCAGATTGGCAGGTTTGAGACGTCACAAACCTAAGGAGCCAATCCCGTAAATGGACGGGGTGACGCTATGCATATCATTATGTGTAACCTATGGCAACGACTTTGGCGATGCGCGAGCCAGCTGTACTAATTACTACGTTTCAAGCAGCTAAGTTTTAAAAAGTTTCCACTAAACGATGTAAGAGACGTGTTTTGTTTTCGGGACGGAGGGGTCGGGTGAACATTTGCATAGTGGGCGGGGACTATGCAGATTCATGAGATGCCTTGGGAGGATTTTTACAAGGTAATTTAACATATTTTGCAGAAAAAACATCAGACACAATTTATTATTTCAAGCAGAGCATTTTATATGTCTTAAAACATGACTGGAGCTGCCTTTTAAGTTTTAAAAAAAAGATGAAATTTAGACGTCCACTGTGGCCATTTTTACACCTTGCACTACTTATTAAGTGCATAAAAACAGGTGGATGGTAACAGTCTTTTCGGCGATCCAAAAACTTTGCACCATAAGTCCTTTTTTGCTGTTAATTTATTTGGGATACACTGCAGAAAGACACACAGCACGATGGATATTTCAGTAAGTCATGATGGAGTGTCAACTAAGGGTACAACACTGACTCTTGACAGAACAACTCTGCCTGCTACATACAAACAGCAATTGGTTAAATAACAGTTAAATAACACATAATGTGGATCTGTGACTTAAAAGCTCATTTAAATTTAGGAAGGAAACAAATCACTACACCTCAGTGACGCTTCTCAACGGTAATCTGCCGCATTATCCATATCCTGTCCATTTTTATTCATTTATTCATTTATACTCAGCTTTCCCTATGCCTGATGGGTCAAAAGAGGAACTGCACAGAGGGAGGTGACAGACTTCAAACGGTGGAAACACGTTTTCTGGTGTTGTAACAGCATCTTCGAATAGCCCTGTTGCACAATAACAGACACACCTGCCCGAGCTTGTGGACCTGCCATGAGGACGGCAATAATGGACGGATGGATTAATGAATGGGCAAGGTGGTGAGAGGTGAAAATAAAGATTGACAGGAAAAGATGCAACTGAACACGGATGAAAAGATTTTAGGATTTCCTGCAGACTGAGGTTCTTGCACACAAAAGCCAACATCTGTGCGTCTGCCACCTTTGCATGACGTGTAATTATGTCCATCTCGGCTAAATTAGGGACAGCGTTTTCTTTTGACACGTGTTCAACGGTAGTCACAAAAAGTCACGTGTAAAAGGTTAAAGACAGGAATCCGATTCTCCGATCTGAGACATTTCACACTTCTCCTTCAACTCTCACTAAGTCAGGGATTTACATGTTATCATTCATATAAGAATACGTCCTGGATTTAATGCACCTGTGAGACCTGGACAGCATCACCGTCTTTAAGTCGCATGCACAAGCCTGAGAAAGACAGGGATTACTGCAACTATTTTTTGTTTTGTTGTTCTTATGTACTTGATATATTTGATAGTAATAGCCAGACCTAGCCCCAACCTTAACTTAAACGCTTGGCATGCCTTAACCCCTCATAGTTCATGAGTAAGGGCACGAATGCTTTGGCTGCTAGGCTTGCTTAGCTCTTGTGTTTGTTGTTGTCCATAAGCAATACTATATTTGTATATTTACAGTGTATGTTGTTATTTAAAACATTGATATGTTCATTTTAGTTTATAACACAGCTGTGTAAAATACTTGATTCTGATTGGTTAATTCAGACATTCCGTGGTCTGCTATTCCTCTATAGCAGACCACTGCTATGAAGAACAGACTGTTGCTAAAGGATGAGGCTCTAATTACAGAATCCTAAAGGACTAACTTTAAGTAGCAGGGTAATTTGACTGCTAGGTTTGCTAGCTCTTGTTTTTGTTGTTCAACATATCAAGTGGGATTTTGAAAATGGTGGTTAGCAGGCTTCATTGCCCAATCTACATCCTGTAAGTCAGTTTTAGCATTTGATGATGCTAGGTGCATGGCTAAAAAAACCCTCAAAGCTTTGTGAAGATATTGTTGCCAGAGGATGAATATGGTGATCTCCTGACTTTTCTTTAAGCATCACAGAAAGGTCGGGGTTTTTAGTGAAAATTCTTTACACCTATTGGATAACTATCATTTGGTACACATATTCATGTTCGCCTCAGGATTAAGTGTGATCATCACTTTGCTGATCCCCTGAGCTTTCATCCAGCGCCACATTTGTGTCTTCACATTAGGTTCATAACAAAATTCCTGCAAAACACACATGCTAACCTCGTATGTGGTGTTAGCATTTAGCTCAAAGGACTGCTGCACTTCAGTCCAGCCTTACAGATCTGCTAAAATGGCTTATGGTCTTGTTTCTGTAAAGCTGACCATGGTACTAAAAGGATAGCTACTGTCACATCAGACAATGTCCAGAATATAATATTTTTAATATATATATTTTTATGTGTTTCAATAAAAACAGGGCCAAAAATTCCCCTTTATTCTAACTTTAACAGCCTCTGCGTATCCCTGGATAGACGGTATCACCAACATAAATGCATGAGTGCAAGACTAGCTGGCACTTGCACATCAAGGACCTCCACTCGTAAAGAATCATTCATTTATGTAGGGTTTCATGTCTTTAGTCTGCCATTAACGTCTCTCTTTATCTGGATGTTTATGTTCTCTTTTCCTGCATGTTCCCTCTTCTTCGATTTCACGTGACCTTCAAACTTCCTTCATCCGATCGGCGACCTTTGGCTGCATCCGGCTGTCTAGGAAACGTTTGGCTATGATCAACCTTCTAACTCATGGTCGTCTTACCAAACTGCTTTACAGTAAAATCCAGTGCAAACAAAACACTACTCTCCACCTGCACACTCTCTCTCTCTCTCTCTCTCTCTCTCTCTAACCTGTGCTTCAGATAGCAAAGTGCAACACAGGATGTAGAAAAACACTCACACGTGGATGTATTTATATCCTCTTTTGACCATTTTCCATTGCTTTTCAACAGGTTCTGTTTATGCTGCACCCAGCAATGATGCATACAGTTAAACTTCCATCACGTTTCCTGGATGTATTTTTAAGAGCATGTCTCTGCAGCATCACTCTTCTTCAAAAGCCTTCGCTTCTATAATTAATGGGGTTATTTTTTGTGAGCAGGGGGTTATATTTTTAGGATAGACCTCTATAAAGTGACACACCATGCTGATAAAATTAGTGTTCAAATATTTTTAGATATTAACATTTACGTTTTTGGTCTTTTGGACAACTAAGAGTAAATAATACACTTGATTACACCTGCCACAGTGGTGTGCAAATCTATATGTATAGTCTGTGGTCTTGTCTTCTTTCCCTTGCTGCCATTTTTTGATTGCCCTGCATCTACGTGATGTGTGTATAACCACCCTGCTTCAACATATAAATATTGAGCAACAGCTGGGTTACAACCCTAACCCTAACAACAACTGGGTTAGGCTTAGGCTCAGGCTTCTGCAAGGAAAATAAATAAGCGGGTTCTCTTCCTTAGAATCTGCCTTTAAAATGTTTAAATGTCTGGCAGTAGAGTTGAAAAAATCTTGCTATGTTTTCCTTTGATGCTTGATGCCTTTCATCACTCAGATGCTGTTTTTGTGTGTGTGTGTGTGTGTGTGTGTGCTTGAGAGTGTGTGGAGTGAGAAAGACAGAGAGCAGGACAAAGAGGGGAATTGCTTATGCGTCTGTACTGCTGCACATTGCCAACCCACGTGTGGTTGAATTTCGAATCTAGTTGCGGACAACAACACTCCATCTCTGACCTGCTGGGTCACGGAGGAGGGCCGGGCTGACTGGGAAATAACAGGGATGTCGAGAAGTGAAAGAAAAATGTTTGGTTACAAGAGACGAGGATTAAACAGCGCACAGCTTGAAGCCTCCTCGGAGACCACTTAGTGCGAGCAACTGTGCTTGCTTGTCCCAAGGCTACTGGAGATATTGAGCGGTGTTTAAAAGGGTCGGATTAAAACTCAACATCGCGACGTAACGCTGAATTTCACCCCACAATGAGGAGTAGTGTTTTTGTATTTGTCTAGAGGTGTGTTTTGGGGGTTAATGTGTCACATGTTTTACTCACAAGCAGATGATGTTTGCCAAGTTTATGTGTTCAGTTCTCTCCACCCTGTGCTGGCTCTGGCCCAGATGTGCAAACCTGCAGAAATAAACACACACAAAATGAAAAACACTATAGCATTATATGCACACTCTTAGCTTGTGTTTGTCTCTGTTACATGCTCCTCTTATCTTCATCATGAGAGGAACCATTAGGGAAAGGTTAACTGCTACTAAGGTAGTTAATCTCTTAAGGATGCTATTACATTTCAGAGTCATGTGGTCTATTTTTCACCACTAATTCACAGAGATGGTATAAACACATCCGTTGCGGTCTGTAACATTCAGAGAATAACATCATCCAATCTCTAATTTCCCTATGGATCATTTTTCCCTCGCAAAGACACAATAACGTGCACCAGTCGAGAGCTCCCCTCTGGCTCTCTTGCTTCTGATTTTTAATATTAATGCATCGATTAGCCGAGCTCCTGCTGCAGCTAACATCTTTGGAGCCGTTCCAACTTCCATCCTCGATAATGAACGCAGGCTCATTCCCTTTATGTGCCGCTACAGCAGGAGGATATGAGCAGCATTATTCGATACAGTTTGGATTCTCTTTAGTCAGTTTATCTGCTTCAGTCAGGCCTAAAGAGCTGAGGCCAGAGATACAAATCTATGAAATGAAAGCTATTAGTAAAACAAAGGTGTTTCTTTTCCCTGTCTGAGCCGGCATTCCTGCACAAGACCTCATTACAATGAATGTGAAGACATGGGAATCTTAGACATGGAGAAACTCTCGCAGGAAGCTATCACAAAATGAATTCATTTGTTGCATTGGCCTGAACCACATTCTACTTACGCACATTAATAAGCATTATTATATCTGTATATTGTTCACAAAGTATTTATGTTAATTTTTACAACATGGATATGTTCATTTTAATGTGTCTGTCGGCTATATGTGTATTTTATTGCCGAGATCAGTCCTGAACAAGTTGCTTTCAGTTCATCTTAACACATTAGAATAGAGAGAAAGGACGCTTTAGCCGTGTCTCAATTCAGGGGTTGCATCCTTCAAAGGATGCAGGCTACGAACGCTGCGTCATTCGTAGACCGCTAAGGCCGAACTGAAATGAGACGGTCTGGTCCCTGATTCCCTGTTTGCGTCACCAGCTGTTCCCGCCCTGACCACCAAACGCTGCCCCTGTCGCCTAGTAACAACTAATGTCAGTTGAAACTAGGGATGAGCCAATACCGATACCAGTATCGGGTGGTATTGAAGCTTAAGGACTTGTACTCGTACTCTTAAAACTATGACGAGTACCACACCTGAATACCACGTTACGGCTTGACGTTAGCCTTACACAAACGTAAAAAGTGTGGTTTATTTGTTAAGTAAAACAAAGTTGAATGTTAAAATGTCAGCAACAGTTGCAGTTGCATCATTATGTCTGTGGTTACGGTTAGAAACAGGAACATCTGATGAAAATGAAACATGTTTTTAAAGTCATTATGAGAACTGTAATGATATTATTAAATACTCATATTGGTACTCGGTATCGGCAAGTACCCAAATGTAAGTGTTTGTACTTGTACTTGGTCTGAAAAAAAGTGGTATCGGTGCATCCCTAGTTGAAACCAAAAACTTCTACATTTAAAAGTGTATTCCTCGGCCGCTTCAGAGTCCGCCATCTTGTTTTGAAATGATGCACAATGAATCTCGGGATACGTTGAAGGATGCACCTGATGGATCCCTAGTGGCCCGGGATAAGGAGGACGCATTTGTTGCGGAATTGGGACAGCCTTCGACGGGCCGCTGTGACGCAAACGACCTTCAAATACGTGTTTCGAAAAGATGGAGCCCCTAAATTGGTACACAGCTTTTCTGACAAACATAGACAGTTATAATCCAGATTAAAAATGCAACATGTGTGATGATTGCATTGCATACTAATTCATCCAACGTCTTGCTTGTGTTTCTTTTTTCCCTGTTGTCAAATTGCAGACGCACTTGAATCTTTAAAGTCAACATGAAGTTGAATCACAACCTTGAAAAATGAACATTACAACTTTATGAAGTCAGGCTCATTGCAGGGCCTTTATATTGACGTTTTAGTGTGTATATGCTGACATATAGAGCACACATGTTCCTCCATGTTGAAAACTGCTTCAAACACATGAGCATACACCGACCACTGAAAAAATAAATCACTGGAGTATTTATCCTCAGACGGTTAAGCACAGCAGAGTGTGAGGAGAAAAAAAAGCTATTAAAGCTCCATCAAGTGCATCACACTCTATCAAACATTCTCTTCCAAAGAACAGAGAGTTGTGTTCGGTCTCAGAGCCAATGTCAGCATGGCCGAGAGCAAACGGGGAGAAAGGACAGAATGAGGAAAGACGGACAGAAGGTAAAACTCAGGGGTGAAGGAAGGCTGAGGTTGATGAGGAGCGCGGTGAGGTCGGGAGTATGATGCACACAGCAGGGCAGAGTTGACAATGTCCTTTTTGCAAAATTATCCATTTCAGCCTGAGGGGGCTGCGGACACTGACTGCTTGTTCTACCCTTCTCTGTCTTGGGCACTGGGTTCATAACAATAAAAACAATGACCAGTTGTGTGTGTGTGTGTGTGTGTGTGTGTGTGTGTGTGTGTGTGTGTGTGTATGTGTGTATGTGTGCGTGTGTGTGTGTGTGTGTGTGTGTGTTAGTTTCCCTTGGTTACAGCCAAGCAACAACCCCTGAAGCTGAAAAATAAAGCCAAGGTGCAACTGCCAAAAACTGCAGTTCTTTTTCTGGCCACCGGAGGCTGGCTCCAAGAGTGAGTCATTCCCTGTATACACCCCATGTTAAAATGCCCAACTTTACAGTACACATTAACATGTGTATGCTAGGTTAAAATGACGTGTTTGTCTCTATAGTTCATTTCCCACTAATGCTACCTGTAAGTAGGGCTGTGCAAAAATATCGGTGCATCGAAGTATTGCGATACTTTAATTTTCACAATAATATATCGATTTTCCCGACCCTCGTAGGATACATTTAATGGATTTAAGACGCCCTCATATTTCCCTCAAATTCCTGTCATCATAACGACCTCCGCTCCTGTAGATGTCGCTGTAACGCTGGGAGGCATCAATTGTTAAATGTGTCACCTTTCATAAATGTGCACGTCCAACTCGGCAGGAAACTCAGCCAGATTGAGTCCGTAGGGCTCCTTCACTGCCTGCTGCTGCATCTGGATCTCCTGAAGAGGTGAGATGAGACACGTGAGATAGAAACGCACAAAGACATTGAACATTTTTATCACAACTTTAAAAGTGTTTTTTTAGACAAACACAAAAAGGTACACGTGAGCAGATTTAGTTTCATGCTAGCGCCTCTAAACAGCAAATAATTAGCTGTAACTCCAAGTATAAAATCACACAGGCGAGGTCAGTCGGTTCAGCTGCTTCTCCACAACTGATTCATTAATTAGGATGGCCCAGGGAGTGTAATCTGAGCTACTATGAATGTAATTTGATTGTTGGTGTCTGATGAGATGGCTTCCTGTTCGGGGGAAGTGCCCTCCCGGGGTTCCTGCGCTCAGTGTCCTCTAAGTTTGTTATAATCAGAATAAACAAGAGATCCGTTTAACAAGGTCAAGGTCAAGACATGAAAATCAACAAGTTTGATTATTTGTAACCATGGCCGATTGATTATAGGTGTGTGCTTTGTAAAAACAACCTGTAAAACACTGTTACACAATAAGGCCTTCAATAAAGAATCCAATTAAGCAGAGAGATTAAAGTGGCGTAGTCATTTCAAACTGTTACAAAAGGAAATAAAAACAATTACAGAGGCTCCTCAAGAGTTACGTAAAGGTTTTCCGTTTCGTTCAAACCAGAAATTAGGTCACATTTTGTCCAATTTCAAAAGCAAATTCAGCATTTCCTTTTATGAAGGTTTAGTCAGATTAACTATTGAACCAGCGTGATATTAAGTACCACTGTATTCTACTACCCACTGAGCCTTCTTATTAAGTGCGCCTCGGATTGAGTAACAGCTTGGTGGTGTACAGAAAGTGCACTTTTTTGCCATCTTTTTCCAGTTGTTTTCTGTTGGCAGTTAGACCTGGGCACCTTGCGATGTTTCAGGATCACTCTGAACATCTTGAGTTGTCTCTCTGTTCATTCCCATAAAAAGGTCCAGATCTGTGAGTTTACTTCTGGGATAAATCACGGACACGTGTTCACAGGCGAGTGAAGAGTGAGAAAACATTTTCTGGTCTGATTAATGTCGGTGTCTGTGTTCACATGCTGGCGATAGGGGATGAATATCATGTAACCAGCATGAATCCATCTTGCCATGTGCCGTGGTGCGAGATTGCGGGGATGGTGTTATATTGTGGTTGTGAGTGTGTCCTTGGCAGAGTTATAACAACGGAGCATGATCTGAATACTTACAGTCAGTGTTAGACATGCACACTGGGAAAAACGAGTAAAAATGATATTCTATAATATGGTTTAATCACTTTTATATTTTGATACAAATACGACTGAATAGAATTTGAGGGATTTCATTTAAGAAACCATTTGGAAACCAAATAACCACATGTAATCTCTGTTGTTCTATGAGCTGATTCTATGTGTATCTATGGTTATCAGTCCCATGATATAACCACCGCACTCTGATAGAGTCAAGACAGCTGAAATCTTTTGGTGAATAAAGGATGGTGTACTGGAGAAAAGTTGTGCCCATAAGAGCAATATTATCATATAGTGGCTGCTGCTGCGAAATCTGTGATATCAGTGGCAGAGTCAGTCGTCTCCCAATCAGAGGGTTGGCGGTTCGATCCCTGACTGCCACAGGACACATGTCAAAGTGTCCTTGAGCAACACACTGAACGGAACCCCAAAGTCATATCCATCGATGTATAATTGTAGTTAGTTCCTGATTGGTGATTGGCACCATGCATATAGCCTTCACCATCAATGTGTGAATATGAGTGTGAAAGGGTGAACATGACGTGTGTAAAAGCCCTTTGACTGGTTGGAAGACTAGAATAGTGCTGTCCATTTACCACAATATGTTTGATATACACAGTGACTTGCATAAAAATTCCCAACCCATTGAACTTTTCCTTTAACAACTGCAACAATTAAAGGGATTTTATTGGGGTTGTAAATATTGGACGAACCAAAAATAGTCTATTATTTTGAATTGATACATAATATTGAAAATGATTAAAAATAAAGATCTGAAAGCTTTTCAAACGAAGATCAGGTGCAACCAATTTTTGACTGCTTATATGAGTTAATTAAAGGCCTGTGTCCACTTAAGGGGTATTTTGTGGTGGCAGCACCCACGACCTCAATTTCAGAGCGCTTCTCACCGGCGCTCACTGTTGCTAGGTTACGAAAGTTGTCTGGCAGCACTCCCACTTCCCTCGGTAGTGACCTGTTTTGAATTGCTTTGCATGCTTAATATTTGCTTTTATTCAAAGACATTTTACAAAGAAAATGTAAACACAATGGAAAGGAATCGTGTCCTGCCATTAGCAGCAGCTCCACACCTGGAAATTGAACCCTCAAAAAAACAAAAAGGATTAGCTTCTCCTCCGCCAAAGTTGATATCTGAAGTCCCGCCCCTTCTAGATTTTGATTGGTCAGTGAGGGAAAAGTGACATTGATATGTGCGGCGGTGTTCCAAAAGTTATTTTCAACAGTGAGTGCTGAAAATGCTAAACTGTATTGGTTTTGTGTAGACAATAAGCGCTGCCTGTACAAAAACAGCTGTTAGTGGACACAGGCCCTAAACCGTAAAAAGTAAAACAAGTCTATTTAAATTCCAGGATACAAGTTGTAATATGTGGAAAAGTTAAACAGGTTGAATACTTATGCAAGGCAGCTAAACAAAAATATTATATTAAGTATTAAGTATATATAAGTATTTAAGGTAGGAATTGACAAAGAGAAGCATTTAATTCTCCAGTTTGTTTAAAATGTCTGGCAAATACTCATCAAAGGAATTATTTCTTGAACAGATTTTCAATCCTTGAGGTGTATTTTTCGACCTTAACCAACATGACTGAGTGAAGCTTGTTAAATAACAGTGTGGACAGAAGTGGCCGTAAAGCATCAATCGCAATTTCCTCTTTGACTGTTTTCTGACACTTGAGCAATATGCTTAAAATAATGTATTTGGTTTTCACTGTATTTGTATCGATTTTAGCTGCACAGAGGAGAGAACAAACGAGGGAGTTCCTGGAACATGGCCAAGATACAGCAGCTGTGAACACACAGACACACACACACACGCACACATACACACATACAGGTATACAGACACAATCACAAAACACAGAGCCTCGCGCAATCACAAAGTACATGAGAACACAGACGACTGTGGAAACATAAACAATAGTTTATACATACACAAACAATACAAATCCATCCATGTTCATGCGGGGACACGTACGCCCACTTTGAGGGGAATATGAAATGAGCATGTGTAATTACATGGCAAACATAGTAATGATCTGATGTTTAAATATTTCAACAGTTTTGTGTTGTGCGGGCACCCCGGCAATCCATCCTCAGAGACAGGCTCAGAGGCAGCCACATGAGACGCACGGCGGGGAGTGTGTGCGCACGACACGTGAGCTAGCTGTCCAGCCAGAAATATTCATGATGGGCTCGTTGCTCAAGGCCCCTCGAGAAGACATGTCAGAGAAAACGTACAGAAAATAAATCATAAATCAGAAGTGGAGAGAGATGGATGGAACGAGAGGGAAAACCTCGGCCTCAAATCTGAAGATCAAAAACGGTGCCATTGGAATACTTTTGTAGAGATTCTCTGCGCTGTTAATTTTGTAGCATCGTCATTGTCCATTAATGTGATGAATTGCAGCTGCAAGCACCAGTTTTGGCTGATAAAACAGGCAGTTCTTAAGATAAGAATTTGCTGTTTCCAACCTGTCATTTGAAAAGTAATATTTTTGTGGGTTCCCTCCAGGTACTCCAGCTTCCTCCCACAGTCCAAAGACATGCTCGTTAGGTTCACTGGTGACTCTAAAATTGCCCGTGTGGGTGTGAGCGTGAAAGGTTGTCTGTCTCTATGTGTCAGCCCTGTGATTGACTGGCGATCAGTCCAGGGTGTACCCCGCCTCTCGCCCAATGACAGCTGTGAATAGGCTCCAGCCCCCCGCGACCCTGAACAGGATAAGCGGTATTGATAATGGATGGATGGATGGAACTCGTTTTGCATTTTGGGAAATTTTCTTCTTTGCTTTTTGCCAAGAGCGAGTTAAGAAAATAATGACAACTGATGTGTGCAGGTTAAAAGCTAAATCTGTAGCATGGAGGCAATTAGCTTAGCTTAGCATAAACACTGCAAGTAAGAATTTTTTCTGGCACAAAATTACCTTTAAAACCAAAACATGAAAACAAAACCTATTGGTTTTACACATCTGTTAATGTACATATTTAATAGTTTAGATAGTAATTGTTCAAAGGCATTTTTTAGGAAGTATAAGAAGTACTGCCATGCCGATTTTTTTTCTTTTGCTCAGTAGACACCAGACAGAGCCATGCTAGCTGTTTCATCCTGCTCCTAGACTTTATTTCAATCTGATTGCGTCCTGGCTTTAGTTTCATAGTTAAAGCTCCTTAAACTTATTGTTTTTCTTGATTTTGGCGCCCCCTGTGGACGAAGCTGTAGCCTCGTATCTCTCTGCTGATATTGTCCTGTTCATGCTTAAGCGGTGGTTTTTAACAAAAAATCTCATCCTGCTTTTTTAACAATCATATGCATCACTCACTTTAAATTGTTGTCCTGGGAAAATGTAAACAAAGGCAGCGTGCAGTTCATCGCTTCGTCTGACACCTACCCCCCGCCAACGGTTTCAGGTATTAAAAATAATTATATAGAAATAATCAATCTGGATGCTGATGGTCTGGTTTGCTTTTGTAGGTCATATAGAGACATCAGAATTAATTTCAGTTTCCTCACTGGAGCTTTAATACACAAAAATATGATTGGTACTGATCCAGGTTTCTCAAATTGTCACGTTAGCACTTAACACAAGCAGCTTCACAAGACCTAGCCTAAAAAAACATCAAGGACAGTCATGGTCCGTAACAACATTTCATGACAATTTATCCATGAACTGTTGCAATATTGGAGTCAAAACCCTCAATGTCAATCTTATGGTGGCACTAAGTGAATAGTTATTGGTAAATAAAAGTGTAGGGAAAAAATGACTGTATGTACAATCCATTGGATAGATGTTACGAGACTGCACAGGAAAAGTTAAGAATTTAACAACAAATGTGAGGATTACACCAATATGGATTCATCCTTCAGGCATCACGGATATTTGAGTCCAACCCAAAGTGGTGGAGTGAAATTAACATCCACAGAGCCATTTCCCTTGTGTGGCTGAATTTTAAAACATTTGCTTCAGGGGTCAGTTTTAACATCTTTAAAATGTCCCCTGATGACAAAGATGATGACAGTGGAGCAATGTGTGACATCTTTATCACTGTCACCATTGCAGAAAATAAAGACCCTTCATGTAAGCACTGTAGAAGATTGTGTTAGAACAGCATCACCCGCCTAAGCCTTCAAGCAAAGACTCGACACCATCTGATCCCCTCATAAAAAAAAAAAAGAATTACCCACAATCCCAGGCATAGGGGAGCTTGAATGTACAGTCATCAGCCAATAACGACTTGGCCCTCAAACACAGTCATCTTTTGCGAATGACTAAAATGTTGCTGCATGAGAGTGAATCAGTCTTTATGTATGTTCTATGTATTAAGAAAGAGACAAAGGAGTCACCTCACTCCTTCAGATGACACGATGGGTGGAAACAATGCTTGTTACCACAGTAACATAATAACTGCTGCATCTAAACAGTCATTTTTGGTGACTCTTTAAGCCTCTACATTTCTGTTATTTCTTGTGTTTGATTCCACCCTTTGACACACTGACTGACTGTACTGTACTCATTCTATTTATATAACACAGTGTGGACTATAGTGAGGTGAGGTAAAGAAAGCTAAAATCTTACGTCTAGAATTTTCCAGCTTCGCTCTGACAGTCAAAAGTAAAGTTAAAAACAACACAGTCATATTCAAATAAGACTTTAAGTCTGCATAGTATATCTTTTTGTGTAAACAACTGATCATATATCTCCACAAAACATGAAAGGTCTTGCTCCAAGTGGCAAACACAGATAAATACTGCTGGACCCCGCAGTGCCCCTCACGTCTACCATGTTTTAGCTTCTGTCAGCTCATTGTTTTGTTTTTCTCTGGACGGCAACAAACCAACTGTTTTGGTTCACGTCTCTCACCAACCTTGTTTCTACTAAGCAGCTTTTTTTGACTAGCTGGAGAAAATAATGGAGCCTGTTAGCTGCTAGAGAGCCTGATATTTCCTTTGGGGGGCTGGTGAAGCTAAATAAGGGCCTGTGTCCACTAGCGGCTTTTTTGCGCCAATGCAGTTCAGCGTCAGTTCACTGATCAAAATCAAGAAGGGAATAGAATATCAACTTTGTCAACAACAATGGCGGAGGTGGACCTAATCCTGCCGTTTTTTTGAGGGTGCAATTTCCAGGTGTAGAGCTGCTGCTAATGCCAGGTCATGATTCTTTTCCATCGTATTTATGGTTTCTTTGTTAAATTATAATAAATAAAAGCAAATATTAAGCATATAGAGAAATTTAAAAGAGACTTAATGGTCACTACCGAGGGAAGCGGAATAGACAATTGTCGTATCCTAGCAACAGTGAGCGCTGGTAAGAAGCGCTCTTACATTGAGGTTTTGGGTGCCGACGGTGCAAAAAACACTGTTGGTGGACACAGGCCCCAAGAGCTTAAAGGAGAGTGAAGACTGGGCTTTTATTTATCAGGTAAACAAAAGCACATGGTTTGTTGTCCAGTTTGTGCTGGTTTTGTAAACAAGAAACAATTTTTCTGCCATGACAACTGCTATAGTCAACTGTGTCTTAACATATTTGCCTATGAAACTGCATAAGGTAAGAGTATGTTAGCTTTTGTTCAATGGTAAATGGACAGGTACTTGTATGGCACTTTTCCAGTCTTAGATCCAGTCTTTAGATCCATCTAAGCGCTTTTACTCTTCATGTCACATTCACCCTTTCACACTCACATTCAAACATTGATGGCAGAGGCTGCGATGCCAATGCATCAGGATCAAAGTTAATCACAATCACAGACACAAATACAAACTAATTAGGGGACAACTCTCTTGAACTCTAAGCCACAGCACGTGACAGTGATATCAGCTAAGTGGCCAAAAGAAAAAAACTGAAATGAATGCAGCTTTATGTTAGCAGCACACAAGCTGGTACTTATGTAACAATGTGAGACTGTGTAAAAGAAAACGTGGGAGTGTTTCACTTGATGTTCATCAAAGTTAGTGAAGTTTTCACTTTGGTGCAGCCTCTTTCTCTTCAGTTAGATTTAACCACATTTACTCTCGCACGGCAGTGCTGGACAACGAATCCTGAGAGGAGCACTCCAACAGTCTCTTCTACAACTTTAATGAGCTCACTTACTTTGTTAAACCGGTTTCTACACTTGACTGAACTAAATGCAAATGATCACAGATGACACAAAGGAAGCAGACTACTATTAAAAGAACATTGTGGCCAGTATTAAAGAAGAACAAGAGGGAAAAATACTGATTTCTTTACAAGATCCAGAAATAAAAGGCTGCTGAAGGCAAAAGCAGACGTTGAGCTTCAGCAGCCTTGACAAGGAAGCAAGAGCAGGTGAAAAACCTGCAGGTGACCAAAAATCACCCGATGTCTTAAAAGGAGAACAAATCCCACTGCACATGTCCCACATACACTCCTTAATGATACCTGTGCCGTAGGAACAGAGAACTCTTTCCCATCAAAGCAATGAGAGTGAACACAAAAACAGAAGGTGTATTGATGGTATGATACTCTAGCTAAACCTTGATCATGTTGCACTGAATAATGAGTATGCTGCTGACATTACAGGCTGGTTTTTACAATGGAAACAGAATAACTGTTATTAAATATTCATATTTTCACCAATGTGTTGCAGGTGTTGTCAATAGTCAGTCCTAGTGGAGGTCAATGCTATTTGAGTCCAACTAAAAACCTGTTAAAATCCATCTAATTAATAGATTTTGTGTTTATAAAAAGATTATACCAACGGCATTATTAATGAAGGTAAGTGAGACTGTAAAATACAGGAAATATAAATGCAACCTTTGTCCCCCTGGAGCCGAGGGCACCAGCTGGGCGTACGCCTGGTTGTAACATTACATCCAGCCTAGAGCTGAAAGTTACGACGGACTTTAAATTACACCCTGTGCAACAGTTAGACTTAATCCCTGTTTGTGATGCACCCGGGTTTAATTTTCATAGTGGCAGTGTGTCTTGTTGTTTTACAGGATGATAAATAAAACGGCATTAAAACTAGACAGAGTCATCCGTGATCGGACCGACCCACTGGAAATCTACTCAGGTGCTGATTTGAGCTCAGATTTTGTGCCAACAGGGCCTTTCAGAACACCGTGACAGACATGATAAATAGGGACTTTAGGCAGCGACAGTTGCAGGGACGGCTACGGCGTTCGAAAGAAAAAAAGTTCACCTTTGCGCACTTCCTGTCGTTGTAGCCCAGCCGTCTACTAAGGAAGAAAGACTGGTTTGCCGTAGTCAGAACAACGTCAGAGCGTAAGCAGGTAATTATATGTTTTTTTATAGCTGTGACACTGTCCATCTAAATTTCTGGACCGGTTCATGTCATACAGTAACATAAACTCCTCATCGATTATTAAATTGGCAATTTTAAGAGTAGCGATTTTCACAAGAAGCAGAAGTAGCCGTTGTTGCAAATTGTTGCTTAGTAACATTAGTTTTCTACCACTATGACATCCCGTTGGAATGTTTCATGGCCGCTGCAGCCATCCCTCATACACTGCTTAAAGTCCCTAATGTAAATCGGACACGGCATGCTTATCATTAATGATTAAAGCACTGATCAATTTCCTTCTCCGTAGCTTTTGTTTCTTTGTTTGTGTTTTTATGTTCTGCAAACGACTCAGAGTTTCCTTATTTCACTATCCGTAAAATGTATTTTTCTTTACTCTTGTTTTGTGTTATCCATATCTTGTCAAGAGAATTTGATGGGAGAGGTTAGAGAGTGGAGAAGTGTGTTGCTTGGCAACATTCACCACTTTGTGTTCACATGGATGCGCATCATAAGACCGGGCGCATCTACAACCCGTCTTTGTTAGTGTCAGTTGGTAATCAAGAAGTCGTCGTAGCTAAGTCGGATGTAAGGGAAAAGACCTATTTTTTTTACGCCCAGCTGGTGCACTTGGCTCCTGGGTGTTAATTGAAATAACCTCTCATAAAAGTCTTTCATGTCTGAGTCAGGGGCACCAGTTTGAGGCTTATTCAGATTTTACATTTCTGGCTCTCTTTCAAAGGTTACCCTCACAGAGAGATCAGTAAAACACACTGTACACGGCTGTTGACATGGCAGCCATGATCGAGAAAGTCATACAGGGTGCATACAGAACAAAGATGCACTGTTTTTATGTGTTCAGTACGGGGCTCTTTATGTATTCAGACAGTACCTGTAATTCCTTTGTTATTAAAACCTCATTAAAAAAAGATCATATAAGTGAGCAGAAGGGTTTCTATTCTCAAGAGCAAAACCGAGAGTAGAAAGTAAGTGTTAGGGAGCAAAGACCTTAAACCAACCTTAACACAATCTCCTCACCATTTAGAAGCCCCCTCTCATTGAGGCTGATTAAGTTGACGATGACTCCTTCTTCTGACGCAAAAAGAAACAAAGAACTGATTTCTTCTGGGGGACTCGGGAAGGAAAACACAATTAGAGTGACACACTCAAATTGGAAGGCAAAATGTTTTTTACGGCCCAAAATAATAGCGAGTGACATCAACGCGGCCGCGAGGTGCAATTTCCCGGAGGTCATTAGAGGAGATACACAGCCTAGATTTAGTAGAGGTTCTCATTTGATTGGCAGTTTTGTATCCTTAAAAATAAGGCTCTAAATTTAGCCTTTGCTTCACTCTTTGCTCCTTATAAGCTTTGTGTTTTCATACCTCCTGTGTGCGATTGCTGTCTCCAGACTCTGTTAGCAGTTTGATTGGCGTAGAGCGCTGGGACACGGATCCGTCGTCGTCACGGTCCTCCTCCGAGTCGTCCTCTGATGAGCTGCTGATGGCCTCCTCACTCGGGGGAGGAGGTGCGCTGGCTGCAGTCTTCCTCTGGAGCAATGCCTCCTCCTTGTTGCTCTTGTTTCTGCCAACATACACAAACAGAAATAAGGATTTAAGTATGCAATAACAGATAAGGTGGCTTGCAAATAGCTGACATCAATTATTAAGAACCTGTTTATTTCTATGTTGAAGGAGTGTGATTGAGAGTGTCTTAAGAGACTAGATTGTCCGTCACAGCAGCCAAGGCTTCATGTTCTTCCACAGCTCGTCACTAAAGGAACCTGACTAATACTGAAATAACAAATCCGAAGTGCCTCCAACTATGCTTTCTGCGTTTGCCAAGAAAAGCCTGGTTGAGTCACTGCACGATGAGAATGCTTCTGAGATAAAACAATTTTCTTAACCAGTCCAAACTTCTCCGTCTTCCGCGTGCTGGCTTCTCCCAGTACGGCCAGAATGTGCCTCATTGTCACTGCAGATTTGATTGTAACAGGCAGTTCTGGGAAGCATCCACTCCAGAGAGAGAATGGTGACAGTTAGAGATGTTCGGATACAATTCCTGACACAGATTCCAAAACCTACACTTGAGTATTGGCCCATTATTTGCATTACTTTCATGTTTTTGGGAACAGGTTCCAAAATAATCATGTCAGGTAATGTTGAAGAGAGCTGAACCTCAAAGTAAAGTCATTTAAATACTCCTACTTAAGGTCAAGAGTTCAGGGGTGCGACAGAAAAGGATCAATGATATATGCTGGGAAAAAAGGGTTTCCTTACAGTCTTGTTAGCCTCCATCAAGGAGATCTGAAAGAACTACAATTTCCAACAGACCAGGGAGAACCTACTGATTCTCCTTAAAGATGTTGAGGGGAAAAACACTCCTTGGATTTCTCTGCTCACCATGTCGCTATTGTGATCTGCTAAACACAGGTGATTCAGAGGGCGGATGAATGGATGTAGAGAGGTGACTGAAAATAGAGGTGTGCTGTGTGTCTGCGTGTGTAAGCATGTGTGTACACGTGCTGTTTTTATACAATCATTTGCACGTGACTTAGTTCAGTCACACCTGGAGCACCGTGCGGTGCAGTGCTCATTTGGCAAGAGCTGCTGGGGAACATCTGAAAAAGAGAACAGCAAATTGCAGCAGCCAAATTAGCTCTTTATTCTTTAGGCGCTAATGCGTGCAAGGTGACGATTATTATAATTGTTAACTGTGGAGGCAAAATTAAAACCCTATCTCCATGCAAAATGAAACAGTACACTGCAATAAAACGAGTTTGTCCAGTGAGCTCTGCACAAACTTACTGTATGATGTCACCACTTTTAAGTGTTTGTTTTGCCTCTTATTGATGCATTCATGCCGTATGAACTTAAATTGGTTGGTGTTTTGTTTGTAGTGGACCCCAACATAACTAGCGACCAGTTTGTGGAGGCTAATGTGGATCCAAATAAGGAACAAAGAAAAGGCATTAAAAGAAAAGCAGTACAGAACATTAGAGTGGCCATGTGTAGTGAATTAGTGGTCATGCTGCGCTGCAATAATGTGCAAACCATTATAAGCCATCAGCACATTAGGTTTCTAACCAAGGAGAAGCTGTGCATTAAGCAGTGTAGTATGTGTGTGCATGAACACACACACACACACACAGTTCATAGCAGGTGAAAACAGCGCTTAGTGTTCCCAACAAAGACAAGAGAGAGGACAAGAGGTTGTTTTTGGTTAACTAAGAACACAGTGTCAAATGAAGCCGTGTGCAAGAGGGCACGGTGACAATGGATTTATTACATGCAAAAAAAAACCCAGCATATTAGGGCATGAACAAAGCCGAGGATGCGCTCACCCAAGCACTGATTTTCCTGTTTCCTCCGGCTTGCGAACAGTGAACGGGCTTGGGTCCACTCCTACCGTCTTGGGCATAAATTCTCTTCATGGACACAAATGACAAGTACATCCATTAGCTGAGATCCTGCAGTACTTTCAAAGCAAAAGCTTATAATGAATGTTTGGTACACGATATATTGGTGGTTTTCATCAACTCAGAAATGTGCGACAAAAACATGTACCTAATTGTAGATTACCATCACGTAAGTTGTTATTTTTCATGTCCCTAAGCAAAATTCTGATTGCATGAACTTGTGTTCACCTTGCAGAGTTGGTCATGGCGATGCAGAAAGTGTCATCAAACGAGGTGAGTTCATAAGGTTTGAAGAATTCGGTGTAGATGTCGATACTCTCCTCAAAGCGGTTCACTCTCTTCACTTTGACCTTCTTCATGGTGTCCTCACAGGGGACTGCATCAACACAGGAGCGCACGAATAGAGCAACAAGCAAAGACAAAAAATATATTGTTAACAAGACATTAATCCAGACACTAAAGAAGTGAGGTGATATTTAGTCGAAACGTTGAATAACATGACCAAAACCAAGGATGGATTAAAAAGTGTTGCCTGTGTAGCTAAAGCCTGGTTAAGATTATTTCTCTATTTCTATTCTATAAATTCGGGCTGTACAAAAATGATTTAAAACACAATAGTAAAGGGCAACGTTGCATTTAGTCCCTTGTTTTTTTATCATCATGAAAATGATTATTTTTTGTTGGTCTCCCATGCACTGTTCTGCACCGAAAGAAGTCAGCTACAAATACACCATTAGCTGTTCTTTGACTTCAATAATCTTGAAGATTTTCATGTAAAAAAAGGTCTGTTAAGACTCTATCTATCGCCGAATGAAGTAACACAGTGGTGATTGAGCCTATGGCACACTGATGAAAGCATTTGCAGTATTACAGACTGGGTGTCTGTGGCGACTTTCGCAAAAAAAAAAAAATCACAAGCGGCGCCCAGTTAGTGACGCGTTTTCCATCAGCCAGCAGTGGTTGGTCAGCCGCAGAGGGTAGGCGGAGCTAAGCGGCTGCTTTTCCGGTCTCTGCAAGTGTTGCGAGTAAACAGTAATCTACTATGGCTGAACAAACACAGAAAAGATCGATGACTACAGATACAACTTCAAAAATAAGTGAAAATCCAAAGAAAAAGAAACAAATTCGAAGCTCAGATGAAGGCAAACAGTCTAAAAAGGAAAGTATGCATTGAGCAACTTGCTGGGTGTGTCTTCTTCCCCCTTAAAAATGCTGGCAATGGCAAATGCAGTATACTTTTATTTCCCTTGGCTACTGTTACCTTAGTCTTGAACCTTTTTTTATAGAATGGATCAATGCATTAACCTGTAGCAGACATGTCCCTGTTACATGTAATTTATAGGCCGATGATATAATGAGGGGGTACCTTCATCATAGGGCACAGGGAGGTAGGACAGGACTCCCTCTGACCACCACAGAGTGTAGCTGGAAACAGAAAAGAGACACAAGTGTGTTAAAAACTTTCCACAGAAGGATGTGCTTTGTGCGGTCGCCCCGTCTCTCCCAGGACTCAGCATAACCTAGATATGAAAAATGACTTGGTTGAACTACCTACTGTACAACTCCTGAATACATCAGCCTTTCATTTAATACAACCAATTTGAGTGAATGCACTGATTATTATTTATGTGTGATGCACTACTAAGGTGACTTTTAAAGGCAGCAGCGCAGTGTGTGGCTTTAGAATTTACTTCAGTTCCCGCCATGATCATTTCTTTGGAATAATGGCTGACCTAGCTTCGCCCATTGTGGCTACATAAACTAGTGGCATGCAGCAGATAACTGGGTCTACTTTATGTAAGCATGTGGACAATGGGGCACAAACAACTTGTATAGGAGTATACTCCCACTCACATGCAGCTAAATGAGCAGAAGAACAGAAAGTGGGCAAAATGTTAGAATGAAACACAAAAGTCAAAAGGAGTATGGGACAAACAACACCACGGCTTGGTCACAAAGCACAAACACACTTCTGTTACACCGTATGACATACATATATGAGAAATAATCCTTTACATTGGTATCATACATGAGTGCTGCATTTATATAAGGTGCAAAGAGAAAAGATTAACACATCTGTTTATCCAGTAAATGAAAGAAGGTCAATGCAGTCAGAATGTGAACAAAGAGTGTTGTAGAAGGAAACGAAAGTGTTTCAGCCCAAGGTTTTTGTCAGTGTTTCACAGACAACTGTGTGACAGCTGTTTTAAACAGTTTATTTTTCTTATTAAAAGTGATATACTTTATTGCGAGTGCTGACGTCTTCATGCTTCCAGTATTATCTTTGGGTTAGCACTGACTGCCTTTGTAGAGTTTTTGAGTTGAGCACGCCAGCTCTGTTTTTGTTCGAGCATCTTATAATCATGACAAAGGTTAAACGGATTTATAAACTAATCATACGCTGGATCTGAGAGTTCTGCATTATAAAGGAAACACATGTAATTAGGCAAAATAAAAACTAAAGAAAAAATCCTTGCAACACATGTAACAGTCAAGAGTCTAGTAATTGTAGTATCGCTGCAGTACTGAATAGTGCCACGAGGTGGCGTCTCCTTTTGTTTTGGTTTTGTGCTGGTGAAGGGTGTCGCACTCAGCGCCCGTGTTGCATGCTCCGACCGAGTGAAGATTCTCAACAAGTTGGTCTAGGTTATGTGTCTACGTTGTACTCATGTATGATTAGTGAAAGTAGCGCCCTGGAGACCTAGCATTGTTTCGTCCATTTTAAGAACAGTAAAATAAAGTGGCGTGTGGAAATCCCCGTTTTGTTTGTCTGTCAACTCTCTGAGCTAACCGGCTATCCCGGGGCTTCTGCTAACTGCTACACGCCGCTAGCCTTCTCCACCTACACCGCCACGTTATACACAACCAGTTTTAGCTGAATGTTGTGTAAAATACAAAAAAAATTACAAAATACAAATGTGATTATCTAATTAGGTCAACATTCTGAATGAGTGATTTAGATGTTATGTATCTTTGACTAGTAATCAGAGAAAAATGCTAATGCTAGGTCAACAGCAAATTATATGTTATAAAGTTAGCTCCGACCAAGTAATCTGATTGGACAAGAGGCATTCAATGAGTGCTGATATAGAGTATAACAGCACTGGGACTTTTCACTCGGTGTATCACTCCTGTAGACACAGAGTGCAGGAGAATGTTTGGGTTGCTTGGCAACAAAAGTCCAGATTCAGTTAAGTTGTGGAACTAGTTGCGATGGAGTAAAAAATAAGAATTTGTTGTTGATTATTACCGTTTATTACCATTTGCCGCTTTTATAACTGTTGTAACAATATTACATGAAAGGTACTGATGTTGTACTGAATATCAGCACGGCTGTGATTATCTGCGGCATGAGGCCGCTACAGCCGAGTCACAGCCGTGATGATATTCAGCCTGGGAAAGTTTCGTAAAGCCTGGAGCTGAAACGTGTTAATTTCCTTCAGCTGCTTTATTTTTTTCATCAAAAGTCAAATACTTTGTGTGCTTTTTTGCGAGTGCTGACGTCTTTATGCCTAAAGAGTAGCATGACCCAGTTACAAGCATGTTCATCACTTTTTGTGTCCCTAGGAATGTGTAGTTTTGGAACTTTCCTTTTTGGTTCAGAGCAACTTTTAGTATTTGGTTTTATTTTCCTAATAAGCTGAATTTTTCTTTTTCTAAATGCTGGAGATGTTTTGATTTCATCTACTGGTGGTTTGTCTACTTGCAGGTCGTCTGCTCTCAGCGCCACTGCATAAACCCTTTTCAGACAGAGTGGCAGCAGTAATGTGGACCTCATATTGGGTGTAAGTCTAAGCCAAGAAGCACAATGTGCCACACACATAATTACACCTCAAGGCCACAGCTGTGTCACCCTGTTCAAAGTAAAGATGAGGTTTGATAGCAACAAATTGGAGCCTTTTAGAAACAGTAGAGCAGGTGCTAATCTTGTGTGAGTGATTTCCAACTGGGCTATTTAATCAACACAAAAACATTCAAAATATTAGGAGCAATTGAAAGAGGTATTGTATGTGTGTGAGGTGTATGTTTTTCATGTCTCAAACTGTCTTTTTAATTCGTATATGTGGAATATTATTGCATTAGTTTATTCAGATGCAAGCATGCTTTTGTAAGTAGGTGTGTAAGTGTGTGTGTGTACCTGCGTCTCTCCTGGGGGAGGGCCATGGTGTTCTTCTGGTGCAGGTAGAAGTCAGTGGGCAGTTCCCACAGGTGCGGCTTGGACTCTGACGGCTGGTAGACTTGGAGAAACAAGTTGATGGCATCCTGTCTGTCAGCATCTGGAGGAGCAAGATGGACACAGTAATGAGAAAAAACAGTGAAACACAAAGGCATAATACACAGTTAAATGTATAATAAGTTGGATTTTCCTAGAAAAATAATATATAGACTTGTACAAATATAATATAAATCATCACTTATGGGCCTCTACACATGTGTGTTGGTGAGTGTGTGTGCAGACCCTTGTGAGACCCTTCCCTCTGCATCTATTCTGTTGTTTTCAGGAGGGGCGCTGTTGTGGGTCCCTGAGCCAATCACAGCGTATAGGTGAGTGTGGGAGTGGTTCAAGTTAGCAACTCGACCCCATTCAGACCAGCAAACATGGTGAAAGAGCGATGCAGAGTTGGCCTTTTTTCTGTTGGACAGGTAGGTGCCTCAAACCGGGTAGGACAAGCTAACCGGCGGTAAGCATGCTAGCGCAACAGTAACTGGCGGTTAGCATGCTAGCGCAAAGGTAACCGGCAGTTTGCATTCTAGCACGACGGTAACCGTGATGCTGTCGGTGTTAGCTCGGCAGGGTGGGCGTGTTCTCATACAAGAGAGTGAGAGTGAGCTTCTGGTGACGAAGAGCCCAGGAGGAGGGGCCCAGCTTGAATGTGTTGTTGACAAAATGCAAGGAAAAATCCTATTTATTGTACCTTTAATATTTAAGAGAGTTGTTGATGAGTCGAGGTTCATACCAATAAAATGAATTGAAACATTTTTTTGTGTAACAAGGTTCTGCTGAGTTAATGTTGCACACAGAGAATGCAAGCTTATTCAAAGTAGGAACGATTAACAAAAATGCAATACAACTATTTTGACACTGATTGCTATCAAAGCAAAAATATCAAACACTCCTTAAAATTTCCAGCTTCTCATTTGTGAGGAGTTACTTTATTTAGCCTCAATGCTGGTTATCTTTTTAGAGGTTAATTTTGTGCTTTAGTCTGTTGATTGGACAAAACGAACTGTAAGAAGACATCAGCTTTGGCTTAAGGAATTTGAAAAGCAGCATTTTTCCCTATTTCCTGTCGATTTATGTATCAAATAATTCATTGATTGAATAAAAAATTAGTCAGTATATCGATCAATTACAAAAAGAAATCCTTGACTGACAACAAATATTATTTCTTAGCAGTCATTTTTCCATTATTGAACCTTTTTCCAGAACTTTCAACTGGATCTTATTGTCTTCATCAGTGGATGGATGTTGCTCAGTTATCATGGAAATGACTCAGCTGTTAGGGTACAGGTAGCTCGCCAAGAGGTTCACTGACTGTACAAAAAATCTGACGACAATAAATGCACCTTGAAAGCCTCTTCCCACTTCAATCAAATACACAGATGTCCCACCCCCTCCTATACAAAATGATAGGATAGGCCTTCCAGCTGGCAATAAAAAGCGGTGGTGCTCTCGGCAACGTCCGAACCAAACTAATCACAGCAATGTTGCAGCATCCTCCATCGACAGGTCAGGTCAGTTATGTACACTACTTGAGCTAAAGTGAGGAGTTCGGTGCTGTTAGCCTGTTAGCCAGATTTATGATGGACAACGAAGGCTGCCACGCCAAGAGAAAGCAGAAATCATACTATTTCCACGGGGAGAGGGAAAGCAAGTTTTTATTCACAAATGTGAAGGACAAGTGTGTGTGCCTCATCTGTGGTACCAACGTTTCAGTCGACAAAAGAATCAACATGGGGCGCCACCAGCAATTACAGAAATGTAATGCAAGTAGCTCTTTGCCACTTTAATTTTTTCACAGTAGCTCTCAGATGAAAAAGGTTGGCGACCCACCAAAACAGCTCTAACCCATCGAGGCATGGACTCCACTAGACCTCTGAAGGTGTGCTAAGGTATCTGGCACAAAGACGTTAGCAGCAGATCCTTCGAGTCCTGTATGTTGTGAGTGGGGGCCTCCATGGATCGGACTTGTTCGTCCAACACATCCCACAGATGCTCGATTTGATTGAGATCTGGGGAATTTGGAGGCCAAGTCAACACCTTGAACTTTCCATGAAATTGGTCTGCAACAATGTTGAGGTAGGAGGTACGTGTCAGAGTAACATCCAGGCGAATGGCAGGACCCAAGGTATCCCAGCAGAACATTGCCCAAAGCATCACACTGCCTCCGCCGGCTTGCATTCTTCCCGTAATGCATCCTGGTGCCATATCTTGCTCAAGTAAGCGACGCACACACACCCAGCCATCCACATGATGTAAAAGAAAACGTGATTCATCAGACCAGTGCACCTTCTTCCATTGCTCCGTGGTCCAGTTCTGATTCTCACGTGCCCATTGTAGGCGCTGTCGGCAGTGGACAGGGGTCAGCATGGGCTCCCTGACCGGTCTGCAGCTACATGAACCCCTATGCAGCAAATATTATAGTTTAGTTATAGTGTTGTGAGCTTAAGCGTCTAAATTGGCCCTCACATACATGAGAATAAATGTGTCAGCCACATGAGGTTTCTCAGCTTGGCATTCTGCCACACAAAAAGTGAACTATATTACCCACAAAACCACCTCTTCATCTATAAGAACTTGGCAGTCCATGAGACACTTCCAGTAAAAACTCTCTGAACCACGGCACTGGAGCATGTTTGTCTAAGGGAGCGTGCTTCGATAATCTCTGAGTGTTTGTGTGTGCAGCATGTGGCACGTGTTTTGCATGATGCCCAGTTCGGTGCCATTTAATCCATCCTCCAACTGTGAGGCCCTGTGTGTGCAGCTCCAACAGTCACGTTAGATAATTACAAACTAATTTGGCTTCTATTACAGTCTGCTAGCAGGCCTTTTCTCTCTGTAATTTTCAGCCTGAGTCTCATTCAATTCATCGTGAGATAAGAGTTATGAACATTATTTACACGTGCAAAACAAAAGTAGATGACGAAAAGCCTCGTCTGACAAGATGTGTTGTAAATGGATGCATTTCAGTAAAGGTTTGTCAACAGGTCTGTTTCGCTTCACCACACTTCCCCCTCCTTTCACAGGTCTCATCAAAACAGTGAGTCAAATATGCACCTACTATTCAAGAGGCTGCAGAGCATATGGCAGTGTGAACTGTATGTTTGTGCGTCCACGGTGTGTTTGTGAGTCAGAGAGAAGCTGGCAGAGAGCTTCGTAGAGATGACAAAAGAATTCATCATTCACTGATGATGGAGGATAATGGTGCGTATCGTCTGGTAAAAATCAGCAAAGTTCATCTTCAAATATCTCTGAAATATTGTAAAAGTGTAAAATAAAAACAATTGTAAAACATATTATGATTAAAAACTCAAGTTTTGTTTTTCAGATTAAAAATATAACGTTATTTCAGACTTGATGTAAAAAAAAAAAAAAGCCCTAATGCATCAGGATAGCCAGATAGCCAGCCATGACTGCATGGATGTCTTGGGCATGAACAACAAAGAATAAGGTCTTAAACTGAGTGCTTGTACGTCTTCGGGAATACAACAAAATAAAATGGTTCCGATCAGATGCAAAGTAATACCAGGTAGGGATGGGAATCTACGTATTGATACGGATACTTATCGACACTACTCTCCATTATTTGGTGCAAAAAATAAAGACATCTTTATAGGTTGTCTGATAATGTGCCTCTGAAAGCGGGGCTGTGACTGGAGTTAAGGGCTGTCACCACTCTACAGTAACATTAACAGTAAATGTAGTAACAGTAACAATCATAAGCAATACAAGAATAGTTTTCTGGCTGTCATGGCAACTCAAAATTCACACTTAGAAGATCTGTCAGCTACAAGCGTACTTAAACCAACTGGACTTTTACAATAAACTTGGCGACAGCTCTGTGACATTCTGCTGCTTTTTCTTCTGTCCTTTCCCGTTGCTTAGCGATGGAGAATGGGTTTAACTTTGATTGATTGTCTGACTTCTGGGGCTGCTGCTTGATTGATGCTGTCTATGGATTAAATTGGAAGCTAGCTAACAACTATGACTGAATAACTACAGGCTTATTTGTAAGCACCGGGCCTTTTAACTGCTTTTTAAGTATGGCTAATCCCATCTGCAGCATTGCCATCAGAGCCCCCTGGACTCTGAGGCTGCACTGAGGCCATACTAGCAGTAACGCTAGCAAAGGTAGCAATGGTAGCAAACACCCATCCCTAATACCAGCTCTGGAAAAAAACATACTGAAACTTTTACAGGCAGGATTTAGTAATACAGTTGGTTATATACCGCCCAAATTCATTTCTATTCTTCTTAATACCTTTGTAGTATCACTGACTGATTAATTACTTATTCATTTGTAATGATAAATTAAAAAAACCTTAAGATGCTACAGCAGCAGCTCCTTCAGTTTATACTAGCTTTGAGCCAAATGCTAATATCAGTATGCTACGTTTACCATGGTCACCATTTCAGTTTAACTTCTTAGCATGCTAACATTTGTGTTACAGGGACTGTCCTTATGAGGCCGATGACAACGTGTTTGAAAGCAGGTGCGCGCTGCGGATGTAGGTGAGGAGAGCGGACGAGCAGCGAAGGAGTAGCCCCGCCTACTCCCCGAACAAAGTATCCAGAGCCATATAAACAGAGAGTCGTGTTAGTGGAGGTCCAATATGCTCCATGATCCGCCATTACGATGTCGCAACTCTCTCTCTACGGCTGTGAAAGTACCGTCACTTAGTCAGTCAGTCAGTCAGTCAGTCACATTCAGACTCGTGTGTTGGGCTGACCCGGCGGTCAGCCAAAAATACAATTAGGAAATAGGAAACCTAAAATTATGGACTTTAACAGAACAATTCAAGGCAGAACACCCATTTGTAAAAGAGAAGTGAAGAGGTCATAAAATGTCATCTTGGATAAATGTATGAATATGGTTTTCTCATGCTGAAAGGTCAAGTTGACAGCTGACACCAACCTTATTTATCCCCCACCTTGTAGAGATTGCAGAGGAACAACTTATACACAGAACAACCTCTTATCCAACGAGTTCAGATCATGAAACCAGGTTGAGTCATAGCATCATTGAGTGTGAAGTTGTTGCAATATTGAGTACTTGTGTGTATGTAATCACTCTGTGTGTGCCCTGCATTATATGGACCTTCTTACCTTGACATGTCAGACAATCTAGTCCTTCACCAGCTCTGCAGCGAACCAATGACCCATTTTTTTTAAATAAAGTGGAGGACAAGAGTCAAAAGCAAAGACAGAGGAGGTGGACTTAGTAGGTCAAGCAGCACTGCTCTATTTCTCCTGATGTAACACACTGTACAAAACCTTCCTCTTCAGTTCTAGGTGTTACAAATGTCACCCTTTGATGTGGAACAGGTACCTGTGTGTTCCTATGACACTCTGGGGTGTCATACAACACTGTTAGAAATCTTTATCAAGTATTTATTAGAACACAAATTCGACTCAGGCACACACAGTCTTCGAGGAGAGATGCTGGAACGGACGGTGCATGCTAAGCTGTACTTGCTAAATTGGATGGGTCCACATTTTGTCATTTTGTATCGTGTTCAGGGTGACCTGCTCTGCTTTCAGCAACTAGTATTTTACAGAAGGAACAATACAGCAGCGATCAGTCACAGGAGTTCACCTGTGAAATTTGATGTGGCTTACCGCGGCAATGCTAACAGTCTGAGTCATGTAGCTTCCTTTTGCAGCTGTTGCGACTTCTTAGCTTTTTGAAAAGTCACAGTGAGGTTGTTCTCTATATCAGCACTCATGGAATGCCTCTTATCCAGTCAGATTACTTGGTTGGAACTAACTAATAAGATATAAAGGGTGTAGGGTGTATTGGCAAATTTGGGTGAGACTAAGAAGGATTTAGGAAAAAAGGGGGGTGGAGAAATTAGTTTCATTAACTGTGGAGTAAAGAGAGTCCCTTTTTAAACAGTTTTTGCATGTGTGTAAGAAAAGCCGGTGCAGGATATGTCCGTGAAACTCACCTGAGAAAGCATTGCTGTAGTAGCGAGACAGTGTCTGCATGATGTCCTTGGAGTGTTGGGTCCAGGGAGCGATCTTGCGGTAGGTCTTGACCCTGTGGACCAGCTGTGAGCCGCCGTACTGCAGCGACAGAGTGTCTCCATGGTCCTCATAGAGCTCCTCAAACAACCTGGGTCACACACACACAAACACACATGAACACACAGCTTAAAAATGCACTTGATGCTAATACTGGCTGTTGTTTTTTGGTTTGCTTTTAATGAGCTTTACCTAACACAATCAGTATCAAACTGGAGTTTGGGCTTGTCAATCATCCCCAGTGCATAAAGCTGATAGGCAAGCGCACACTTCCCCACCATGAACTGGGCGGTGTTGGTCCGATCCAGACAGTCCACACAGTTGGTCCGCAACACACCGGTCTACAACAACATGGACTCATTAAACATACTGACACCAAATCAACAGGATGTTGTGCCACTATGATACTCAGACATAAACCACATGAAAAGGCAATTACTGTAATCA
Organism: Semicossyphus pulcher; assembly: GCF_022749685.1. Classification (NCBI taxonomy): domain Eukaryota; kingdom Metazoa; phylum Chordata; class Actinopteri; order Labriformes; family Labridae; genus Semicossyphus; species Semicossyphus pulcher. Next base: position 12,586,364 of record NW_027211615.1, read on the forward strand.
CAACATGTATTGACCTCCAAACGACGGTAAACAGACAATTGTAATAGGATCCTTGTACATGCGTTCAAGGTTTCCAGGTGCACTTGTAAAACCACTCTTTATTCAGCTGAATGCATTTACCTAGGTGTGCAGCTATAGCAGTGAATGCTGGAAGCTCTTTTACATAAACATTATTGACAAAAGTTGTTTCCTTGGCATAAAAATTACACTACCATGATTTGATGTGGAGTATTATCACCATTTTTGAACCACTTTATAAACAAAACGTCTCCATTTTTATAAAATACAATGATTTGTTTCCTTTTTCTATGTAAAAAAAAAAGCTGCAACATTTAAGGGGTGCCTTCAGAAACTCTGAAAAGTTACAGGGCAGTTAAACCAAACCTGGTGGCTGCGTTTCCTACCTGCACATGTCCGCTGGCTGTGACGTGTCCACCTAAATCGCCCCACCTGAAAAAAATAACATTAAACTGAACTGACAGGAGAGCATACAAGAGACAGACTAAAGCATTAAGTGCACATCTAATCTTCCACAGGTCTATTTACTCATGTTTTCCTGCTGCAAGAGGTGTTATCACTGTTATGTTGACATTTTCAAGGCTGCACATAATTGACCAGACATATAAAGTACAGAGCAGACATTTTAACACAGTGAGGACCCTTAGGACTACGAGTACAGAGAGATTTATATACAGCAGACTATTTTTTAATACACACAGAAAAAGATCGGTAATGTTTTCAATATAATGTAAAAATACGACATCAGTGTTGTGTTCTGTGTGCAAACCGACGACCAGGACTGAAAAATATATAAATATTGATGCCATATTTATAATAGATCAAATTACCTACCCTGACTCTACGGTGGCCGAGAGGTTTCAAACCAACTCCATATCTGAAATGCTTTGCAAATTCGAAAAACACAAGTGTAAAAGCCGCAACACAAATACAATGCTGGCCAAACATTATATGGCAGAGTAGCCTGCATATAAAAAAAGACATTGAACAATATTGTTTTTGTATTTGTGCTGCAGCTTTTTCCCTTGTGTGTTTTTTGAATTTGCAAAGCGCTTCAGATTTGGAGTTCGTTCGAAACATCTCGGCCACGGTATGACTGGGGTATGAAATATAAAATAAATATCTCGTTACACATTTTAGTTGTTTTTTAGTTAGTTGTTTCACATCTTTTTTGAAATATCCAATTTGCTTTCTTGCAGGGAGCTGAATAAGAAGATTAATATAGTAAACAGAGAGCTACAGATAGTAGCTGGTTAGCCTAGCTTAGCATTTATACTTGAAAGCTCCCAAAACATACAAATATAACACCATTTCAAATCAGAACTTTATACTAGTACACTTTGGTTATTCGTCTGGATTAAACAAGCAACATATAACTTGTTATTAAGTGAACTTCAGTGATGCTGGTAGGAAGATTTGTTACCTTATCATTAAGCCATGCTAACTGTTTTACCCTGCTTCCTAATGTTAAGCTAGGCTAACTGGCAGCTGGCTATAGCATTTTATTTGGCATATAGAGGAATATGAATTGAGCGGTATTATAATCAAACTCTCTGCAAGGTTAATTTTTCAAAAATTGTTTAACTAAATCTTTAACAGGCTGCACGGTGGTGCAGTGGTTAGCGCTGTCACCTCACAGCTAGAAGATTCATGGTTCGAATCCAAGTTTGGGCATAGGGGGCCTTTCTGTGTGGAGCATGCATGTTCCCTCCAGGCACTCCAGCTTCCTCCCACAGTTCAAATACATGCTCGTTAGGTAAATTAGTGGCTCTAAATTGCCTGTAGGTGTGGGTGTGAGTCAGCCCTGTGATCGACTGGCGATGAGTCCAGGGTGTACCCGCCTCTCGCCCAATGATAGCTAGGATTGGCTCGAGCCCCTCGCGACCCTTAACAGGATAAGCGGAATAGATAATGGATGGATATATTTTTAACCAAGTCCCTTAAAATGAAAGCATGATTTATTGTATGTTTTACATCTTTTAGACAGTCGGATGCTGAGCACGGCCCACTTCTGGCTCTGGGTCTCTCAATTCTACCACTCTCACTAATCACTTTCTTTTTAAGGTGCTTTACAAAAAACAGTAACAGACAAAGTGAGAATAATTGTTCAAAGAAAAAATCCAATATTGTTGAAGGGTTTTTTTTTAATGGAAAGTGTATCTCATTGTGGTTTGAACTGAAATACCTGAGTGAGACCAATGAGCGCTTGTAGTTAAAGTGTTTGAGAAAACGCGCAAGGTGGAGAGGAGAGACCAGTATGAAAAGGAAATAAGATTGTTAAAAATCTCCCTGATTAGATCTTTATCATTCCCAAGCTTATTTGTGCATCTGATGAAGATTACCGGCACTATAACTATTACAGTGCATCTACAGTACATAATAGCTTATTAGGGTTTCTGTTTTGTGAGTGCAAGATAGCATTGGGTTATACAGTACAAACGGAGGGTTATAAATACTGGCCATGGTGTGGTCGTTGGGTTATGTAACACTAACGTAATGTTGGGTGAAAGAGATTAAGACACGGCGACGATGGAGGAGCCATGCGTTAAGCACATGGACGGCAATCTACTCAGATCGTTAGCAGGAAACTCTCAGCGACGCGACGGCCATCGGGTATAATTTCCATTAAGAATTCATATCGGGAGAGTTTCAGATTTAAGCAGTGTAGATCAATGTATGATTCTAAATATGTATGAAAAGGAAAAGGGACAATGTAGCCTCCCATACAAAAAGGAAGTGTGATGTGCATATGCAGGAAAGATGCACAGGTTCCTTTCGGCTCCTCTCTCTCATTGTCACTCAGTCAACGAGCGTGCAGCCAAAGTTTATGATTGGCTTCATATGGACGTTTAATGCAATAGTGTAGGTGTTTGTTTCCACACAGCATACAACTAAACAAAGCTTGAAATGTGGTCAAAAAGCGTGTGTTTGTGTGTGCGTGTCAGCTCCTACTGTTTATAAGAGAACCAACAGACACAGCGCAACTCACCTGTCATCTGGTCTGATGGTGTGGCAGTAGAAGTCGGAGCGATTAATGAAGAAACCTGTTCGCTTCACTACGTTCTCTGCTATCATACTCAGACGGTCCAGCACGTTGCACAGCTTACTATTAGAGAGAGAAATAGGAAGATTTGATTAATATTTGCTCAAGAAATCAACCCAACTTTAAAGTGTTTCTGCAGCTGTAGAAACAGTAGCCCTTTTTGCATTGCTGTTCCGCCTCAGTGTTGTAATGAAGCTCCACCTTTACGCCGCCTTCGACATTTTACATTGGACAGAGCAACGTCTCAGGGTGTGTTTCTACAAAGCCTGCAGAAGCAAGACGTGCGCGAGGTGTAAACAAACAGCGCATGCTTCAAACACACACACACACGGTGCTGTTCCGCCTTGCCAGCTCTGCTGTTTACACAGACTCCGTTACGCCTCCGATGCCGGCTCAGAAGTGGATCGACTTCACCCTACCATCCCGCCTCTGTGTGTTTTACATAGAACAGTGTAACAGAGCCGTAATAACCCTGCCTTGAACTGGCAGTGTACAAGGAGCTACGGTTAAGTGGTGACAATATGCGTTATGCTTTTGTAATACGTGCTTATTTACTGTTATGTATTTTTCAAGGCTTAATACAAGAAACACACGGGATATTTGTCCTTACAGACAGCTTTCACACAAAAAGCAAAAGTGAGACATCTCATGGAGCGAGGATATTATTTCCAATTAAGAGAGCAGCTGCATCCATTCATTATATTTACTCCGTTTTCCGAGTTATTTCTGGTTGTTTACTCGAGATCTCGACTTATTCATCACGTTATCACAAGATAACGACGCGGCACCACCATAACGTGAGATGATTATTACTCGTATAGAGTTGTAAAAGCACTAAACGAACATAGAAACATTCTCAACTTTAACATTAGTGTGAGCAATGGCAGCATGGCATGTCCTGGTCTGTACTATCACAATGACCAGCCTGTTGTGTTTTCTTGATCGCCGGGAAATTATCCCGTTATCACGCAAAAAAAAGATTGGTTATCACGAGATAACGGGCCACATTAATCCGTTATAATGGGAAAACCAGCTGTGTTTTTCCGAGATTGCGAGAAAAATAATTTGAGATCTCAAGAAAACGACCAGAAATAACTTATCGCGGGACAATGGAGTAAATAAAATGTATGGATGCATGTCCGCTAAGGGCTTCCGTAGATTTGTCACCAGGTTTTTTAAATTTTATCTGAATTTATTTTTATTTATTTAATATAAAATTTGAATGTGTGCAGTTAAATTTAACTGTAATCCCCAATCCGCTGACCTCTTGAACATGCAAACAAAAGGATGCTGGCGTGTATAAAAACAAATTAAGAAATCAATGGTGGAAAAGTAACATTTTTCCATGAGTCCATAATTCTGGGATTTGATCCAAATAATATTGGGCCTCATTCTCTAATATCTCTGCAGAAATGTTCTTACTCTCCACAAAAAATAAGTACTTGGGCAAAATCACCGTCAGATTCATGACACGTGTGTACTGGCCAATTTTGTTCTCACCACCGTGCGTATGTTAGTAAATCAGAACCATTCTAAATTGACAGGCGCGTGTCCGCGATCAGCAATCAGCATACTGCCACGCCTCTATTTCTCTATATAAGGACATCTGCTTGGTGCCACATGAAGAGAGCGGTGTTACGGAGAAGCTGAAAGAACGTGAAAATGGCCTCAAAAGGTAGAAAGAAAAGTTTCACATCAGCAGAAATTGAAACAATTGTGGCAGAGGTGGAGGCCAGAAAAGGCACACTGTTCCGGAGCGTGCACGGGGAGCAATATCCTTCCAGCAAGGCCAATAAACAATTTAATAGTGTTACATTTCAATATGCACATTTTCATATGGTCTACTCTATTGTTAACTTAATAAACTAATTCAACTGCTATAATTGAAGTTTTAATTATATGACAATTAATGATGAGGATGACACGGCATTTACGTTTGGTCCATACATTATCAAATTCAATTATAATTGTCTATAAAAGCCTTTTTTTCAATAAATTAAGTTTTAATATATTATGCATTTAGTTAAAAGGGTGTGTGTTAACATTTCCTATTTCTTTGATCATTTGTGCGTACGCATGGTCTGAGGGAGTTCTAAATTTGTTCGCAGAGTACAAAGAAATTTAGGTAAAACAAATTGATGAATCCCAGATTTGTGTGTCACACGTGCGTACGCACAGTTCAAGCACAGATTCGTGCGTACGCACTGTTCGTACATGAGGCCCATTGAGATGTAGTCTGTATCTTACTCATCGATTCTTAGCACTAGCTCCTTTTTCTTGCATGTTTGGTTTTAAACCACCATAAGTCATTGTTTTTTACTTGATGCACATTATATAAACATATAAGATCTGATGTACTGTAAAGGTGGCATCATGCCTGATTATTAATAATAGCTCAATATGTATCTCCCAAACCTCTTGGTGTAGCGGGCCATGTCCCAGGCGATGTAGTCAATGCAGTTGTCCGGAGGGAGGAACTGGTTCAGGTTGATCACAGCCGGGTACAGCTCTTCACTCAGAATCTTCTCATGTTTCCTTTTTTCCCGTTTCTGGACACAGAGACAAACATATATAGATCACAGGTATGACGGTGAACTAACAACCTCTCATTCAAAGGTGTTAATGTGCTGGTAAAACAGACATCCAGTAGCTTAAAGGTTCCTCTGAGGGCACCTGCACATACTGTAAAGACACATGGTGTTCTCTTTGAGGCATTTTACAATAATCCATTCAGAACTTCTCCACAGTGGCCTCAGGGAAGAATAGAGCTGAAACAGACAATTTACCGGACCCTAATGTAGTGGAAAGTACAGGACTGACGAGAGAACTGTTATATAGATTGAATATATATGATTAGAGGTGCAGCCCTGCAGGGTACTTGTCTTTTACGCTGTAAAAGAGGCGGACTTAGGGCTGTTACAATTTCCTTTACACTGTAAAACCAAACAGTCTATCTTCATAAAAGTAACTAAGTTAACTTCATTGAATCCTCAAAGAGATTTGACGTAACAATGAAGCAACATAAGTCGCACCGGAACATAAGACGCAGCCTGTGTTTCGGGGTATCCCAGAGGGAAAAAAGGTTTAGTTTAGTTATAGCTATTTATTAATAAAAGCGTGTACACAAATTATTTCAACACTATTTCAATTTATTTTAATTTAAAACACATTCAAACAAAAAAAAACAAACATACAATTTTACATTAAAATATTAGCAATTAAATCCAATGTAATGAGGTGTGTCTTATTTGTCCAAGTGAGTGTTAACTTCTGACATTGATTTGAGGACACGGGGTCACATGACATGGAAGCTATGGAAAAAAAACTTATACATTTTTCTATAAATAGATGGAAAAAAATGTATTAATTGACCACATTTTACGGTATTTGTTTTGTGTTAATGCAACTTAAAAGGTTTACGGTAATCAGTTTCCTCAATTGAAGCTCGTTTTAAGTTCAATACACTGAATGGAATGGGTGCCGTTTACTTAATTTATTTAAGTTACATTAACAATAAATAAAAGAGTTTTCCTCTAATGGTTTGAATTAAACTAACTTTTCAGGTTTTACTGTGTACTTGGATACATTAAGTGCTCACATCTTTAAAGAAGTACAGCTTACTCAAATAACATGTTCATTCTAAAAACAGTCAGAGGTGTTCATAAAGAGATTGGTCTATTGCTTCTTCTTAAAGGTGAAAACACTCTGCAGACTGAGTGGAGTTTGGTAGCTCGCTTCACCACCTGGGGACGACTGAGGAGAACGACTTAGGGCCCTGTTGTGATGGGAGTACCAGGCGCCTTTCGTCAGGTGGGAGGGAGTGTAGACCTGGATGAGGGCGTTCAGGTAGGCAGGAGCTGTTTTGTAAGCGAGCAACAGGGTTTTGATGTGAGCGGCGACTGGGAGCCAGTGGGGGGATATGAGCAGCGGACTGACATGTGCTGTTTGGGGTTGGTTGAAGAGCAGTCGTGTTGCTGCGTTCTGGATCACCTGCAGAGGTTTGAATGTGCTGCAGAAGGCCGATAGCAAGTAGAAAGACGGCTTTTATTTAATTATTGATTGTATTTAATAATCCGAGGCATGTAAAACCATAAAGCTACATTCTGCAAGTATGTTTTTTAGATTTAGAGAAAATAGTTGCGGTTTATATCTGGACATGAAAGCTATGAAACTCACCTGAAAAGCTTGGTTAGTGTTGTTTTTATTGTGTACAATGTCGAAATATTTAATAAATTGATGGAGGAAGAAATAAAACTAGACAATTCCCCGTTGGGAAATCGCGAGAGTGGGCTGTGCTGCGCTGCATGTCTGTGTGCGCGTGTGTGTGTGAACCCCACGTGTAAAAAAGTACTGGCTCTCGCCAGTAGGTGGCGCTAAGAGTATGAGCGAAAAATGATTATGTAGAACTGTTCAGTCCGACACTGTAATCATACATGGGAAATTTCAAGCTGATTGAACATTGTATATGAGAGTTACTACTGGCTCTTACCAGTAGGTGGCGCTGTGACTATGAGTGAAAAATGAATATGCAGATGTGTTCAGGGCAGTACCCTCATGAAACCTGTGACATTTGGAGCAAATCAGACAATGTATATGAGACTTGATACAGGCTCTGCCCAGTAGGTGGCGCTATCAGTATGAGTGAAAAATGTCTATGTAGATGTGTTCAGGGCAGTACCCTCATCAAACCTGTGAAATTTGGTGGAGATTGGACAATGTATATGACAGTTTATACAGGCTCTGCCCAGTAGGTGGCGCTATGACTATGAGTGAGAAATGTATATGTGGATGTGTTCAGGGCGGTACCCTCATCAAACTTGTGAAATTTGGTGGAGATTGGACAATGTATATGAGAGTTGATACAGGCTGTCACCAGTGGGTGGCGCTATAGTATTGGTAAGGAAAGGAGTGTGTAGATCTGTTCAGGGCGGGACTCTGATCAAGCATGTGAAATTTGGTGCAGACAGGATGAAGTACAGGCGAGTTATCGCAGCCTAAATGTGATGGCGAGGCATCATGGCGAAGGTTATATGCGCCGCGCCGCCAGGGTCACGCCCTCTATTGTAACCTGAACAAGTTTTGTCACAGACCTTAATCAAGGTCTTAAGACTTTCCTGACATGAATTTGAGGTTAACATGTTTTACCACCTTGGAGGAGGGGCTTGTAGAGTAAAATATGTCACTTCCTGTTTCCAGTAGCGGGCGTTAGGCCTGATGGGAAATATTTTCATGTAATTGTGTTCAGGCTGGGACTCTTGTCATACACGTGAAATATGAAAAACCACACACACACAACTGTCCAATCAGAGTCCTCCTGTGTTGTCTGTCATCTGTATCCGAGGTGATTTGTCAAATGAGATCGATCAGCGCGGAGCAGAAGGTTATATCATGGCAGAAAAAACCACACACACACAACTGTCCAATCAGAGTCCTCCTGTGTTGTCTGTCATCTGTATCCGAGGTGATTTGTCCAATGAGATGGCTGATATCTGTGCACTTGACACAGACGCCGGACGATCATACTCTGCTGCAGTCTGTCTGTCTGTGTGATTTACATTGGAGTGAATGGAGCAGTTGAGCGCTACTCTTGTCGGTTACAGGCAGATCAATCAAAAACCATAAGTCCTACTGATAAAGTAGACAGATTGGGAGAAAGAAGACAAGTGTGGCTACAACTTTGTGAAAAATCACTGTTCTACTGTGTAATTTGTGGCTGGGGTGAGTCACGGAAAGAGAGAATTTCTGAGAGTTTTTTGGAGTCTGAAGAATTAATTGGCCCAGCTGAGCTCGGTTGCCGCGGAGATGGTTGTCGTTACTCCCTAGCAACGACCAAAGCTGGTGTCTGTGGCAGCTGATCTGAGCGTGATTTCTGGCTCAGATTTAGGACGTCAAACTACTGCCATTTCTTCAAAACCAAACATGATATCGGCAAAATTTCTTCACCATCAAGCCAGAAAGGCCTTAAAGAACACAGACATAAGTTTTTGTGGTCCTAGCTTCTAAAATGTGGTAATAGGAGCGAGTTAAAAACAGGTGCACTTTCGAAAATCCTGGAAAATCCTCCTCCCGATTAACATTGGAGTAAATGGAGCAGTTGAGAGCTACTCTTGTCGGTTAGGGGCAGATAAATGAAAAACCGTACATCCTACTGATAAAGTAGACACATTGGGAGAAAGAAGACAAGTGTGGCTACAACTCTGTGAAAAAATCACAGTTCTACTGTGTAATTTGTGGCTGGGGTCGCGAGAGAGAGACAGAATTTCTGAGAGTTTTTTTTGAGTCTCCGCACTCTGTCAATTAGCTCTGCACGAACATTCCGCAATACACACCCATTATAAATCCTGAATTTTTCCAAAATAACTCACCATCTTTAAAGGCTCACCGTTCAAAAACGAAACATGGTAGGAAAAAAGTTCAAATACAACTTAAATAGACAAGACCCGTGCCTACATTTTAAAGTTTGAATGGTGTTTCTAGGTGAACGTAGGCCAGAGCAGGAGATGTTTGAAAAACGTCTCCGATTTTCGAGTTTTTTTTTCCTCGTCCCATTCATTCCAGATGGGAATTTTTTCCCAGTTTTTCGCGTCTTACGACGCGAAACATTAATATTCTGGAGATAAAAATAATAGCACACCGAGTCCGAACGAGCCGCACGTTTTGATGTATTTTTTATTTGTGTGCGCTCAAAGCTGCGGGGCAAGAAAGAAACCGAAAATCTGGTAGGAAGAATAATAACTAGACAATTCCCCGTTGGGAAATCGCGAGAGTGGGCTGTGCTGCGCTGCATGTCTGTGTGCGAGTGATTTGCAGCGTCTTCATCTATGGTATTTGTCTAGACAGACACATTCTGTACTTATGGATAGCCTATAGCTTTGCTAACCCCTGTTGGGAAATTTCCTATGGAGATCTGTTCAGGCCGAGACTATAATCATGCATGTGAAATTTGAAGCTGATATAACATTGTATGTAACAGGTAGTACTGGCTCTTGCCAGTAGGTGGCGCTAAGAGTATGAGCGAAAAATGATTATGTAGAACTGTTCAGTCCGACACTGTAATCATACATGGGAAATTTCAAGCTGATTGAACATTGTATATGAGAGTTACTACTGGCTCTTACCAGTAGGTGGCGCTGTGACTATGAGTGAAAAATGAATATGCAGATGTGTTCAGGGCAGTACCCTCATGAAACCTGTGAAATTTGGTGGAGATTGGACAATGTATATGAGAGTTGATACAGGCTCTGCCCAGTAGGTGTCGCTATGACTATGAGTGAGAAATGTATATGTAGATGTGTTCAGGGCGGTACCCTCATCAAACTTGTGAAATTTGGTGGAGATTGGACAATGTATATGAGAGTTGATACAGGCTGTCACCAGTGGGTGGCGCTATAGTATTGGTAAGGAAAGGAGTGTGTAGATCTGTTCAGGGCGGGACTCTGATCAAGCATGTGAAATTTGGTGCAGACAGGATGAAGTACAGGCGAGTTATCGCAGCCTAAATGTCATGGCGAGGCATCATGGCGAAGGTTATATGCGCCGCGCCGCCAGGGTCACGCCCTCTGTTGTAACCTGAACAAGTTTTGTCACAGACCTTAATCAAGGTCTTAAGAGTTTCCTGACATGAATTTGAGGTTAACATGCTTTACCACCTTGGAGGAGGGGCTTGTAGAGTAAAATATGTCACTTCCTGTTTCCAGTAGCGGGCGCTAGGCCTGATGGGAAATATTTTCATGTAATTGTGTTCAGGCTGGGACTCTTGTCATACACGTGAAATATGAAAAACCACACACACACAACTGTCCAATCAGAGTCCTCCTGTGTTGTCTGTCATCTGTATCCGAGGTGATTTGTCAAATGAGATCGATCAGCACGGAGCAGAAGGTTATATCATGGCAGAAAAAACCACACACACACAACTGTCCAATCAGAGTCCTCCTGTGTTGTCTGTCATCTGTATCCGAGGTGATTTGTCAAATGAGATCGATCAGCGCGGAGCAGAAGGTTATATCATGGCAGAAAAAACCACACACACACAACTGTCCAATCAGAGTCCTCCTGTGTTGTCTGTCATCTGTATCCGAGGGGATTTGTCCAATGAGATGGCTGATATCTGTGCACTTGACACAGACGCCGGACGATCATACTCTGCTGCAGTCTGTCTGTCTGTGTGATTTACATTGGAGTGAATGGAGCAGTTGAGCGCTACTCTTGTCGGTTACAGGCAGATTAATCAAAAACCATAAGTCCTACTGATAAAGTAGACAGATTGGGAGAAAGAAGACAAGTGTGGCTACAACTTTGTGAAAAATCGCTGTTCTACTGTGTAAATTGTGGCTGGGGTGAGTCACGGAAAGAGAGAATTTCTGAGAGTTTTTTGGAGTCTGAAGAATTAATTGGCCCAGCTGAGCTCGGTTGCCGCGGAGATGGTTGTCGTTACTCCCTAGCAACGACCAAAGCTGGTGTCTGTGGCAGCTGATCTGAGCGTGATTTCTGGCTCACATTTAGGACGTCAAACTACTGCCATTTCTTCCAAACCAAACATGATATCGGCAAAATTTCTTCACCATCAAGCCAGAAAGGCCTTAAAGAACACAGACATAAGTTTTTGTGGTCCTAGCTTCTAAAATGTGGTAATAGGAGCGAGTTAAAAACAGGTGCACTTTCGAGAATCCTGGAAAATCCTCCTCCCGATTAACATTGGAGTAAATGGAGCAGTTGAGAGCTACTCTTGTCGGTTGGGGGCAGATAAATGAAAAACCGTACATCCTACTGATAAAGTAGACACATTGGGAGAAAGAAGACAAGTGTGGCTACAACTCTGTGAAAAAATCACAGTTCTACTGTGTAATTTGTGGCTGGGGTCGCGAGAGAGAGACAGAATTTCTGAGAGTTTTTTTTGAGTCTCCGCACTCTGTCAGTTAGCTCTGCACGAACATTCCGCAATACACACCCATTATAAATCCTGAATTTTTCCAAAATAACTCACCATCTTTAAAGGGTCACCGTTCAAAAATGAAACATCGTAGGAAAAAAGTTCAAATACAACTTAAATAGACAAGACCCGTGCCTACATTTTAAAGTTTGAATGGTGTTTCTAGGTGAACGTAGGCCAGAGCAGGAGATGTTTGAAAAACGTCTCCGATTTTCGAGTTTTTTTTTCCTCGTCCCATTCATTCCAGATGGGAATTTTTTCCCAGTTTTTCGCGTCTTACGACGCGAAAAATTAATATTCTGGAGATAAAAGTAATAGCATAGCGAGTTAGACCGAGCCGCACGTTTTGATGTATTTTTTGTTGGTGTGCGCTCAAAGCTGCGGGGCAAGAAAGAAACCGAAAATTAGGGAGGAAGAATAATAATAAAAAAGAGGCGCGAGCAATAACAATAGTGGGCTGTGCTTCGCACAGCCCACAATGGACCCCTATAGCTTTGCTATAGAGGGGGCCATTGTGGGCTGTGCTGCACAGCCCACTAATAAAAAGAGGCGCGGTGAAGAACAATAGTGGGCTGTGCTTCGCACAGCCCACAATGGACCCCTATAGCTACGCTATAGAGGGGGCCATTGTGGGCTGTGCTGCACAGCCCACTAATAAACATCTGCAAGCACTGCTCGTCTGCCTTTCTGACCTGTAGTCACACTGTCCATCTTATTATTTTTCAATGAACATAGTCCTCGACTCATTACGCCTTTCTGACAGAACACCCTCAGTGATAATCGTTCTGGATGCATCATTTAGCAGCTCACACCTCCGTCCACACATCCAGCAGAGGCACAGCAACACGGCATCAAATTACAGCCGCATTTCCTCTCCCATTCAAGCAGAGCGTGTCATACGGTCTGGCACATGCACAGCACATGCACTTTCTAGGCACATATGAGAGACTAGAATTACACTTAGAAAAAACACACATGCACTGTTCACAGGTTCACCGTCCACAGTAATAATCCTTGTCCTGGGTGTACAAAAGATTGATAACGTGAACCCAAACAGTCGCATATGCACATGTATCAGCACGAGGGGGCTGGTCATGAACGTTTTAACGAGGGAAACGAGCAACGATTATTCAAACGGATGGTTTTGCACAGTAACAGGGTGTGTTTGAACGCTTTTCTCATCTTAATACCTTTTTGTCGGGGAGTTGCTGGTATCTCACACAGGATTGTCTCATTGCAAACAAAAGGAAAGATGTTTATCATCTTGAATAAATGAATAAATTAATTATTTAACCAAAGCATCTATGTGGGGAGATTAAAAGTTATCTCCAGGAAAAGGGCTCCAATTAGGCAGTCAGGAGAGCGAGCAATTCACATGCTTTGCCATGTGCGCTCGTACTCTTCCTCTCTTCCACTCTTTACAAACACACTCAGAAAAACGCACCAACCCATGACAAAACCATGCGCCCATCCTGGAGGGCGAACCGCCACGCTGACCCCCCAAGTCACAACCATGCGGAGATGGACTGTCATGTTTTCATGGTTAATTGCCAATTCCTTCCTCTGTCTGTCTCTCCGGTATAAGTGAGAGGGTGTAGCGTATAAGCAGGGCGTCCCCTCCCTTACTCCCCGCAGTCTGCACATATCACATGGCCGCGGCTTGTGCGGACCTACGAGGTCTGCGATTGGTCCCTCGCCTCACGGCTCCCCTTGGGAGTGACAACGTGAGCTTGAAAACTGAAGCTGCAGAGTGTATGGCTGTGTGCCCAAGTGTGTACATGCGCGTGTGTGTGTGTGTGAGGGAAAACGCAATGCAAAATTACAAGAAGAGGTCTGGCTCGAATGAGGAAAAGTCCTGAAGTGTTGCACGTACTGACTTTTTGTGCATGTTTTAAGGAGGGAGAGAGCATTTTCAAAGCTTCTCTATCACCATTTATTGTGTTTTTTGATTACATTTTTTTTCATAGCAACATAATATGAGGAATCAAAGCCATGTGTCTTTACATGTGTACGTCTGTGCCCTTTAATCATTGCTATGTGTCTTGGAGCAATGCAGAAAAAAATCAATAAATATGTTACCATTTCAACTGCTGGTAATCAGCAGCGAAAAAAGGGAAGGTCTCTCGTGATGATCAAAGTCTCCACAGCATCCCTCAATATCAATCCAATCACACAACAATTACACAACCGCTGCCCGCTGTATTAAATAACCACTTGTTGAGTGCCTCCACAACTGGGCATCTTTCCTGAACAATCCACAAAGATCCACCTGAAGCTTACGTAAGACTTACACAAAGAAGACAGGCCCTTTTTGAGGCACATCAGGTCATACAACTCTCTGTATATACAGTATATAACAACAGGTTATCAGTTTCCAGTACTGCGATCTCTCTGCCAATGCTCTCCAATTATAATGTTCATTTTTTAAGGAATGATTATTTTAATTTAAAAACAGCTTCCCCCCAAAAAATCCCTTAATAAAACATTCTTCCTTTACACAGTGTCCTCTCATCCTGTCATCATTTCTTTTATTGAAACAGTGTTATAGAAATTTCAACAACACATAATACGAACGCAGTTAAATGTCATCCCCTACTCTCTACTCCCCACATTGCCAGTCTCTCTTCAGCTGTCCTATCTAATAAAAGCAAAAGCCAAAAAATAATCTAAAAAAAAGCAAAAATCTCTAAATGTTAGTGACCATAAACTGGAGGATCATCAATGATTCATCACTGTTTGGTTTGGATCTGCCACCATACAAGACAAGAACAGACTGCAACGGACAATCAGGTCTGCAGAGAGGATTATTGGCACAAACCTGCCCTACATTCAGGACTTATACCAGTCCAGGTTTAGGAAACAGGCAGGTAACTACACTGCAGACCCCTCACACCCTGGTCACAAACTGAACTCCTCCCCTCCGGCAGGCGTTACGGAGCACTGTACGCCAAAACAACCAGACACAGGAACAGTTTCTTTCCCCAGGCTGTCACTCTGATGAACAGCTAACTCAGCCAGAGTGTCAGGGACAAGAAATGTGTAATAACCTAAACTGTACATGTGAGTTATACAAACATCCATCATGTATATATTATCACTACATTGAAGGTCAATCTACATTCGCTGTAAGTACTGTAAATACTATGACCATCCACCTCTTGTACATACAACCTTATTCAAAAACATATTTATCACTGCACCTTTGCACTCTCTATTGCACCATTGCACTATTTTCTATAAGTATTGTTGTGTTTTCTTTAAATAATGTATATACTTATATAAATATATTAATATGTTTGTATCCATAAGTGAGTATATAGCAGTTTAAGATTTAGTTTTTAGTGTCCAAGTGTCTGTGTTACCTTTTCTAACCTGTCCTTGTTTTAGTATGAGTGTCTGTACTTTGAGAACAAAGAGAACCCGGAGTCAAATTCCTTGTATGTGCACTCATACTAGACCAATAAAGCTGATTCTGATGATTGCACCACTGAAGCTTCATATACGCAATTCTGCAATTAATGGCAGAAACTGGTCTATATATGTTCCTTTGAACTGTCTTGAGTTGTTTGTTTGTTTTTGCCTAAACCCTTGAAATTCACTCTGGGTGAAGGTTAAAAGCTAAAAGCATTACAGTTGTTTACAGCCAGAATCCAGTAGTTCAACAACTTCAGTGCAGTTTTCATCAGACTCGTATAATTATTTTCTTAACGTTTGAATTTGAATGAAGAATTTAAGCCAGAAACGTGTGATAATATCTGTGATAATAAGAAAAAAAAGTTTTATTAACTGTTTCGGTTGTTTTGTCGGCTTTGTTTGTGTCCTATTGTACATTTCTTCTATTAATTTATCAATTTCATTTTATTTTAACTGTTATTTTTACATTTTTTTTCCTATCTGATCTTGTTTAGTCATGCACTCTGAGCTCTATCATTGTATGAAAGGTGCTTTATAAACAAAAGCTGCTGTTTATTTCTCTGCTGGTATCCAGTTTCTACTTTATAATACAGAGTCACATCATTTAGTTGTTACACCCGTACAGTAGCAGTGGGAGTCATACCGTAGAAATTGTCTGACAATTTAAGTCAAAATGAGGTCATTGTGTGTGTTTGTTATTGTGTGTGCAAACACGCATATTACCTTCACCAGGTTAAGTATGATGATAGGAGAGCCGAACCGCTGCAGCATCTGGTCAAAATGGAGGGCAGCTACATGAGCGTATGGGTCAGCTTGGTCCACTAAAAGAGAAGTTCAAGTGATTGTTTAGTATTAAGGGCATTTGAATGTTATTTAAGTAGGACAAACAATTAAATTTCAGCTTATTGTATTGTGCCTGTCCGTCTTCTGAAAGTGTAAAATTAAATGCATACCCTGTATAAAAAAAAATGTTACATGCTTCTTTCATGTTGGGCTAAATGGGGGCCGACTCGCTTTCGGAGCAAGCCTCAAGTGGCCACTTCAGGAACTGCACATTTTGGCGCTTGCTTCATTTCTCAGGGGTTGCTTCTTGGTTAAATGTCAGGTTAAAAGGCAACTGTGAGCTCAGTGGTCAAGTTCAGATCAGGGGTTTGTGTATATGTGTGTGTGACATAAAATATATTGTAATCTTTGAGGATAAGGTGTATTTTACTAACTCCTCGGAACTTCTTCTCCAAACTCAGGCTTGTTCACTTTAATAAGACAGTGGAAAGTAGGCTGATGAGGTAACTTGTTCTAATGGGGCCAATCTGCTTCATGCAGCCACACACTGAGCAAACAAAGACGCCCGCCTCTCATCCTGCTCATTGTTCACTTCCTTTTTCTTTCTTCCATTCATTCATTCTTTATTTTAAAATCATATTTAGTGCCTTCATTTGCCTCTCCTGCAGAGCCACACACCTGCAGCCTGCCGTCAAATTGGACCAGTGAAGCAGCCAGAAGAAAGATGAAAGGAAATGGGTCAGATCGCAATTCAGCCCACACAGATCCACACTGGTATCTGAAATCTGACAATAAAACACGAGCTCAAGCACGTTCACCCAATAACCATTTCATCATCACTTTGTCCACAGGCCTCAGGACAGATAAGACTTTATGTCAACATGAGGAGATGACGCCCTATAACATTCTTATTGTCCCTCGGAGAAGGGAATGCGGATAATGGCGATGAAGACGAGGAGTAACCCATTAAGGTCGTCTCCTTTACAACTGAGACATTTGTGCACTTCAGGGCAGTCATAAACCAACATACATGCACTTATGTAACACAGAGTCCTGATAGCAGTGGTAGAGATGAGCTCATGGTTTGAAATGGTGTACCATACTCTGCATTCACAGACACTGAACTCAAACTGTCTCTTTGCCACTTCGCTGACCTAGATTTTTCTAATAGGTGTCATTAGATGCAGGCTGCACAACAATCCAATGAATATTACAACTGTATTGAATGTGGGTTTTATGTCAATACTCAAGGTGGTAGTCAACTAAAAATATACTGTATGTCAATGTTATTTGTCAGTGTTTTCGTAATTATTTT
Source organism: Semicossyphus pulcher (assembly GCF_022749685.1). Taxonomy (NCBI): domain Eukaryota; kingdom Metazoa; phylum Chordata; class Actinopteri; order Labriformes; family Labridae; genus Semicossyphus; species Semicossyphus pulcher. The sequence continues at coordinate 12,603,869 of NW_027211615.1, forward strand.
TTCATTATCAAGCGGATGGAAAAAAAATCTTTGGGGAAATCCTGAATCGTTTGTTTTTTTATCCGCCTCTGAGTGAGTGTGTAACGATATGTTTTTGGTTGACAGACGCACTGGAGAGGGCATGAACAGTCCAAAAATAGGCATAATACACTGACATCCATCATTGAGTGGCTGTGGCTCAGTGGTAGAGTCAGTTGTCTTTCAATCGGAAGGTCGAAGGTTCGATCCCTAGCTCCCTCATGGAACCCCGGTGGCATAGCCACCAGTATGAATGTGATAACTGATGGACAGTTGGGCACTTTACGTTGCAGCCTCTGCCATCAGTGTATGAATGTGTGTGTGAATGGGTGAATGTGACATGTAGTGTAAAATCAGCTTTGAGTGGGCACAAAGACTAGAAAAGCGCTATATAAGTACAGTCCATTTACCATCATTTTTGTTTTCTGAAAACAAGATAAAGATAAAATAAGATTCATTTTGCCCGAGTCTCAATTTATAAAGGCTCCATTGGACAACATTCAAATCAGCTTGTAATTCCTTAATTACACTCCCTAGGAATGATGCATAAGTACACATAATAATAATGTAAAGTATCATTGCAACACAATATACGAGTATACTTTATGAATATAATAGGACCCAATATGGAGCCTTGTGGGACACCGTCTTTAAAAAGCTAGGACACGAATTTGGGAACAGGTTGGAAACTTTGCATTCTACCACAATGTGACTTTGGGGGTTATGTACTTGACTGCAACACATTTTAAAATGTGATGATTCAACTGGCTGTTTGAAAATAAGTTCTCCATCTGCGCATATGGAAAACAAAAGGCATTACGACTGGTCAGTGCAAAGACAGGGGTGCCATTAAAAAACAAACTACTTTAAATACAAATTTTTCAAGATAAGAAAACAATAAATGTGGGATTTAACATATAGACAAGTAAAATGTAAAAACATGCAATTTCATCTCAGGTAATGGTCCAACAATCTAGGAAATAGACTACTTTCTTTCCGAGCACAATATTAAAAGTGCAATATCAGTAGTAGCATTAATACACACGTATACACTCTATACACAAGTGATGAAATGTTACGACTATAACTTCTGTTCCCTGAAGGAGAGGAACGAGGTACAACACAGATAGTAAGGGCGTGATATCCGATACTATATGTGTTGTACCAAGTGAATTTACTGAAAGGGAACGAAGTGTTATTACTATCACTTCTGTTCTCTGAAGGAGAGGAACTAAATGTCTTGTACCAAGTGAATCGACTGAAAGGGAACAAAATGTTATGACTATAACTTCTGTTCTCTGAAGGAGAGGAACGAGGTACAACACAGATAGTAAGGGCGTGATATCCAATACTATATTTGTTGTACCGGGTGAATTGACTGAAAGGGAACGAAGTGTTATTACTATCACTTCTGTTCCCTGAAGGAGAGGAACTAAATGTCTTGTACCAAGTGAATCGACTGAAAGGGAACAAAATGTTATCACTATAACTTTTGTTCTCTGAAGGAGAGGAACGAGGTACAACACATATAGTATATAGGATATCACGCCCTTACTATATGTGTTGTACCGACTGAATTGACTGAAAGGGAACTATTCCAGACTCCAAAAGGCAAACCAAACATGAATAATTACTTGTTACACCTTTCTTTTTCATTTTCTTCAGCTTCTAAGATTTATTAGTCTAGGAAAAATGTGGGTTTTTTAATGAACGCAAAAGAAAGTCAACTAAGTTCACCAATACTAATGACAAATTGTGTCAAGCTACATGTAAACACACAGTCAAATATATAAAGTGATAGTGCAAGAATTGGGCTCTGGGAAATGTCAGATAAGGACTGTATTTAAGGATCACAGCTAAAGCAGGATGACGAGGTGAGTCGATCCACAGAGGGATCTTAGGGACACGCTCAGTGTTTCTATCTCACACAATAAAACGTCATCTGAGGATGGATAAAAGGGCAAACTGGGGTGAAAAGGGATTTGGACTTAATACTGGCTTTGTCCACATTCAAGCACCAATGTCATCCCGTGTACACACACACCAGCAGCCTTTAATGTCATCAGTCTGACTGACCTCATCACCTCACTGCGGCCCTGGTTTTCTGTTTTTATCCTGCTCAGAACGACTCAAGAGAACGGATACAAAGATGAGAACCAAGAGGGGGGGCGTCCTGCCTTTACCTGTTTCCTTTTTCATTTTGTAATCTATTGTCTATCTGTTCCGGTGGTTGAGAAGAATGGCCCTGGCATAAAGCTAATCTCTTATTTGAATACAGTTTCTCAATGACATTCTTCTTCTGTCCCTAAAAGGTCATTTCTGGTCCTGGAAAGCTGCTAGATTGAATTCACTGAGCATTGTAAACATAAATAGGTAAGCACCTGCTGTGGTATTGCATGACTAAATAGGGTATATCTATATCTTTCATATGTTATCTTTCTTTATGAGTGGATTGGAGAGATTTTCCATTAAAGCAGTGTTACTAAGTCTATACCTTTTCCATTATAAAAGCAGACGTTGGGGGTCTTAAGCAGCAAATAGCCCAACAGTCACCCAAACCATGGTACCATTTTTCCATGGTTTTATACAATATAAAACATGATGTTAAGTAATTATTCTGGAAACAAAGACATCTTACATCTTATTGGGGGTTTGGGCATCATGGTGGAAATGTCCTGGGACCAGTACAGCGGGACTGAACCTCGCACCTGGACGTATGAGGAGTAACTTCCTGCTGTGAAAGACATGACTGCGGCGTCATGGACGATCTGCTCTGTCTCAACCTCATTAGCCACATCCCCCTGGAAAAGAAAACAAACAAGAATGAGACAATCTCACCACAAGGTCCATTTAGAAGCTTTAATGGAGGACAAGCTATCGGCAGGTGGAGTTTGCCACATTGTCATGGAATTTAAGACGTTCACGTTTCCTTTGTTTTTGGCAGTTTACAGAATTCTCCTTCAAATTAAATTGGAAATCTCAACATTGACCATGCCCATTTGCAGATGAAGGTCATGTGCGATATCTGATATGGGAATATTTTCCAACCCTTTTTGCCGATTTTGATACCGATATTTTAGGCACATGTTTTCTTCCACCTAATTGCAGAGAACACCAATCCCCCCATGCAGTGGAATTGATATCATGCCTCCTCCTATTGTAGTGGCCAAAAGCTGCCATACCGCAGACATCTTGCTCCCTTCTTCATGCTTGTCGGAAGAGGCGTTGTACAAAAGGTCACGTGTCTGATCTCTCACGTTTCTGAGCGCACCTGAATGCAGCATCCCCCAAAACACGGCAGTGAGGGAGACATGCCCGGACTTGTTTACTGCACCTACTACGGAGACACCAGTGATCGCCGACAGACTCTTTTTATCGTGTGTGCGTCCATGAACATGTAAGTTAATTTTGCACTGATGTTTATGTTACACTCTGTTAGCGTCGGCTTTGGCCGAGAGTGTATTTTCAGCGTGTTTGATGTTGATGTTGAAGTCCGGTAAAATGACGAGAATGTGAGCTAACTGTTAGCTACGTAAGAGTTGTGAAAGTTGTTTAACTTCTGTTCATTGGCTCGAGTTTCTGTGACTTTTAAGTCTTTATTTGTATATTGTTGATAAATTTGCGCAGGCAATGCACGCACACACTTGCGCCGAGTTAATGTCGTCGCTTTACATCAAGCTTTTTTAGGGAATCATCGAGCATTTAGGCAAAATTAAAGCGTTGATTTATCGGCGGAAATTATTGTAAAAAATTACATATCTGCCGATGCCGATGTGTCATTTTCAAGCCATAATCTGCAGATATTGAGAACGTGCTGATAACATTGTGCATCCATAAATATAATAATTCTTAAATTAATAACATTTTGTTTTTGTGTCAAATTGTTGATTCTGTGAGTAAATAGCCGTGTAAGCGGGGTAATGTATAGTGAGCAGGTCGATCTCTCTGAGGAACCCTTTTCATACAGCTTGAGGTTCTTGCCACCATTCAGAACACACCCATCCACTGCCATGCAAGGTGTCCACCTGCCTATCAGGAACACATAAATAATCAAACTGATGCCTTTGGGACGGTTTGTGCATCAGTCCAGTCAATCTCTCCAACTAAAGGGCCACCCTCTGATCGACATGATCAAGTTCATGGCATGAGTAAGATCAGCATGGACAAGAATTTCTTAAAGCCCTTAGAAAAAACAGAAATCCAAACATCTACTTAGTCTTTGACAACTGGACACACTACATATGGTGTTGAAGATCATGTGATAAAATGTCTGTTTTCAAGGTCAAGTTTAATCAAATGAATTCAGACTCTACCTAACTGGAACAGAGCCATTATTAACTGTATTAATTTCACCTGAGCTTCTCCAACGATGAAAAGACAAAAAACCATTAAAGATAAAGGTTTTTAAGACTGTGCTAATATGAAACATGACCGCTTTACTTTGCTCTGACCACAATAACAGAAAACTATGAAATAGGTGTCCACCCTAATCTCAGGAGAGCAGTCCAAGTAGAAAGAGGAAATCTTTGTTTGTTCTCCTCCCACTTCACTCCCACGCAGACACTCATGCATACTCAAGGAAGAGGCAGCGGGTCAAATTAACCCCCTGTGATCAACCTGAGTCATCTCAATCATCCCGGTGGCCCTCAGCCCTGCCTCCACTATCTATTCTTCACCGTTGCCCTGGCAACAGCTGTACCTCACAGTTTGCTCCTCTTTTGAGGAAGCGGGTCCCGGCAAATCTGCTGGAGCGCCTGGCAATGAGGGTGATGTGAACCGGTCGGCCGTAGATCAGAAGCTCTGGAGTTGGTTAGTGAAGGAATAATACAAATAAGAACAATACATTACACAATCACCTGTTTGTAAACACACACAAACATCATAGTTATTAATTCATTCATTAATTGTGTCTAATTGTTAGTACTCTGATTTCCAACCTAACCAATCTCTTGCATCGGGCATAAATTGCAAATAAAGATATATTTTGAATCTTAAAATCAGTGGAAACTAAACATATGCACTATGTAAGTGATTATTAATATTATTGATATCATAACTGTCAGAAAAAAAGCAGTTTTGATTAAAAAACTTAAAGCAAACAAACAGCAACATTAGCATAGTCTGAGGTGTAACTCTGGTTTGTTGTGATTTAAGCAAAATCTGTCAAGTATGCGATATTAGCAAAGTAGTGTCAAGCCTTGGGCAATGTAACATCAAATAACATATCAAATAACATCAGTCCATATAAATATAAATATATGTAAATATTGTTCATGTGAACAATTTGGAAACAATAATTGAAAAACTCCTACAAAAGTTTTTCCTCTGTTTCTACAATATCAACTTAAGTGTCTCTTTCTGCATCTACTCGCTCCACCGAGGCTCCTCTTATTGCATCCATCCCTCCTCTCATGCGCTCAGAACAAAACAGCTCAGAAGGCCAAACAGTTTCCAGGAATTGTCTAAACTCAAAGCGCCCACACAATGTCACAGTGGCAGCATGCTGCCTGATGAGAGATAACAGTGTTAATAGCATCACTGACTATACAGTACACCTCTTCTTTACAGCCTGCAGCAACACTAAAACACAAAAGCTAGTAGAAAAATATCCATTATATACAAATTAATTACTGAGTAACAATATTTTTTAACACAGCTTAATGTTATGTTTGCAAAGGAGACTTGCTGGTAAATTATTGATATCTGAAACCTGAGCCTAAGGCAGACTTTCCCCATAATAAATCAGACTGTTTACCCAGCTCTAGTCAAGCCCAAAGCCCCTCTGCAGCAGTAACCCATGCATCATGACTACAAAAGCTTCTCAAAAAATTATTCATGTAAAGCCTTATAAAAATCTTTGGTGTGCAGCTTGTGTCTACTCAAAGTTGCACCCAAAATGAAAGGGGAAAAAATGTGTGCATGCACGTTCAAACATGGTATCTGGTCTGAATCCAAAAAGGAAAGCCGTGTGTTTTATCTGATGTTCCTGTGCGCAATGTTGCAGCTTTTTTCCTGTAGATAACAGATGGAGAGATTATAGAAGTGCCAGTGTTTACATACCTGATAACCACTGCTTAATTTCCGTAATACTTGCTCCGCTAAAAGCCCTAACAACAAACACAAATTGCTTTAGTACTTTTGTAGTTAATCACACAGTCTGGCTCACAGTGCAATCCACGTGCTCCTCTGGAGGCAGCACGCAGTTCAACAAGTGATGCTGAGGCTGTGAGATGAGGGGGAGTGCCGACAAAGAATGACATTGTGAGGGATAAAGTTCTACTAGTGTTAACAATCAATTCAATCATTGCTGACATGCTATATTCTGACAAGGAAGTGTACAGTTTGTATTGCACATTTTTTAGATATAAAAACTCAAAGCAACAAGTTCATCATTTGTGATTTAAAACACACAGAGGCACATAATTAAAAATCAAGGTCACACAATTTAGTAACACGTGCAAAACTGATGTAACAATGGTCAAAGGATACTGGACTGGCCACAAAAGCCATGGATTATATACATGAGCCAGTCATGATGCACTGTGTCCTTGACTCGTTCCAGCAGCTTACCGTTCCACACGTACTTGTAGTACGGCTCATTCTCGAGGCCATAAACCACTGTGGCGGAAGGGGAGGAACACATAAAACCTCTGGATTACTTCACTGTGTCAGAGCCAATTATCAGTTAGAGAGAAATGGAAAAAGAGCTGAGGTGACGCAGGCTGTGTGAAACACGAGCGTACTAAGAAACGTTTGAATTAAGGTTCTGTTATAACATGACAACACGCCCTAAATTACAGAACCCATCAGGCAAGTCAAGTTATTTTTCAATTAATTGATGCCCTAACTGTTACAAATACATAACATACCACTTTCTTTGGGCAATAACGGTAACAAAAAAACCCCAACAATTTCGCCATCATTATCTGACATTAATTATTTAAAGCGTCTTTGTCGCATGAACTATAAGTACATTTTGAGTCAAAATTAACGTTAAACCTAATTTTACTTTTGATATCTGCTTAAATTTATAAAGAATTATTAGGCCCTCGAGATGTATGCTTTCTTTTTAGACTTAATACAGTTGCAGTAACAACAAAACATAGCGAAAAACTACAGGGCAACAGCCAACCACTAGCTAAAGAGAGCTAGCTAACATTAGCATGGAAAAGTTAGCTAATGCCACGATTAGTTTTGCTAAAAGAAAGGCTAAATTAACACGTTATTTTCCCTAGCTGTTCTGTTATTGATTCCAGCTGATGAATCTTGGTCATAACCCCAACATAGCTAAAAGAGACAGTCGCTGACACCAATAAAGAAGGAAAAAAATAGCTATACTCTTGCTAAGGCTAACCAGATTTGGTTAGTTTTAGTAGCTGCTATCCAAGCCTTATACTCCAGTGGAATTCATGTTTGGTTTGTTTATGTTCATTAAAATCATATTAAAAATACATTCAACTGTAAGGAGTTTTTAATACTTATTTTCATTTTAATAAATGTAATAGCTGAGAGGGCGGACGAAATGACTTAGCTAGAAAAATAGGTGATTGTTCATTTCAGCCTCCACTTTTTCTTGAGCAGGTAAGGTGAAATGGAAAAAAAGATGATACTGTGTTTTGCACCTCTTGCATATCATGAAGATTATTCAAAGATGAGTGTAAATTCAATATTTTTTTGGTTCTACGGCAATTACTGTATTTTAGGCTAAAATAATCTGCCTACAAAGAGATGAAACAGACAGCCAGTATGACAATTTTAGACCCTTTTTTGTTATAAATTACAGAGTTATTACTGCTCATAGCCTTTGCAATAAGGTATTAATCTGCACTATTTTGTGCAAAAATCCCCTCAAAAGCTAAATACAAGCTACACTCACAACCTAGCTCATATCAAAGGCAGCTCACATAACCCCATGCTCCCCCTCCCTATTGCTACAGCTCTTGATGAACTTGTGCTCACCTTGCGTGGGCAAACCCTCATCTTCAAAGATGTCAAAGCTGTCCTGCTTGCTCTGTGTGTGCACCTCCTCCTGCTCCTCAGCGGAGGAAGATGGTGATGACCACAGTTCATAAGGCCTCTGAAGCAAAGTCAGGTTGTACTGCAGCGAGTGGCTCAGGTCATAGCTGTAGCTGCAGGGTACAATAGCAATATAGTTGGAAACAAGTACAGCTCGTACTCTCCCATAATGCATTTCAAATTTCTCAAAACTACTGACACAGAAATATAAACACCTTCATCACACATTGTAAAATTGGAAACATTAAGTGTATTTCACCTCTGACGTGGCTCTGAGCTGTGTCCAAAAGTGCTACTAAGTGCTTTCCATGACTACTGCATGAACGATCAGCATCAATTTATACCCCTGAAATAGTCTCTCAATTTAACAAATTGTCACAGAAGCTATGAAAACTTTCCATGAACTGTCACTGAAACATTCAATAAATTGTCCCTGTGATTACTAAGGGACAGAAAAAAGGAGAATGAAAGTCAAATAGATAAAGCTATATTTAGATCTTTCTAGGCCTCGTCTGAGCTCTGGATATCTTGACTCATGGCCAGCCTTGTGATGGGTTTATAACATCTTGAAGAAATTAATTCATCTTTACGTTTACCCATTTAACTACTGATATTTATAGATATAACATCTTTAATAACAGATGTTTTTTTTTAAATTCAACAAAAAAGTTTGTTCAAAAGTTAAAAAATCATCATCATTAAATTCCTGAATCTGAACAGTTGATCCTTGGCAAGTAACTCCTCCTGGCCACCAAATACGGGTCAAATCTGTAACCATTTTATTGAGAAATGGAGCTGAAAGTATAACCTCCATGGTGAGGTACAAGAATACTAGAATACTAAATCTTTAAGGGCAGGGTAGTAAACTTCCTTAAGGTTTGTAGATACATCTTATTCATATTGTTCATTTTGGGATAAAAAAAAAAACAAAGAAAAGAACTTACCTGAAGTAGAAGTTGCTGGATAGGTCCACGTTCTGAAAGATGCGCACATATCTAGGAGAGCAACAACTTAGTAAGTCTTACACACATTAGAAAAAAAAGTAATCTAAAGAAGGGAAATTATGAATTTGTTATTTAGCTTTTGTAGAATCAGTCTATTTGTCTTGTCTACATATAATTATCATTTGAATATGATGCATGTTTGATCATTTATAATGCTATGAAATCATCAAAGTCATGCTTCCATTACCTAATTTTAGCTTTGCTATCCAAACTGTTATACTCATCATTTTTAGTAATCCTAACATTTCAATTTATTTAATACTTTCTTGGAGTGTTGTTGTTTATAAATACACAACTGTCAATCAACATTTAAAGATATTCTAGATGATCCACCGGTATATTCTCGTCGTATTTCGGATTCTGTACCGCCCTGAGCCATTCCCTGCAGCGGGACGGTAGTATTTCACTCCAGCGTCTCTCACTGGGCCGTTCCTTTCAGAGGGAGGGGCGCAATGCATGCTGGGTGTTGTAGGAATGTAGAATGGGTGAAACCATGAGCTGTTTGTACAGTTCGCCAGTTTCAAATATTATTGCTGCTATCGATTACAGAGAACACCAGCTTTGACTGACAGTGGCTTTTCCAGGGGAGAACTGCTCCTTTAAGAACATGTTGTGTTTGGGAACAAAAAAAAAAAAAAAAAAAAAAGAGTACCAACGCAATTGCATACTAATGAAATTAGATTTGTTTCAGACTGATTTCTACAAGGTCCTAAAGGAGAACTAGACAGTACCTTGCTTCATCAGGGTGTGTTACCCTAACCGAGTCATTGGGGATGTAGATCATGCTGGTGTCTTCAATTTTGTAGATAGAGTGGCCCCCGATGTCAGCCATCTTTCTACGCTTTGTGATCAACACGATGTAGTACCCCTCCAGGAAACGTACAAACCCTGTGAAGAAAAAAAAAGGAAAATGTTCAGCCTTTCGGAACAAACTGATCGAATGCATTTTTCTGTACTGACGTGACCTGAGTTATTCATGCTGCCAATAAATGACAGAAAAAAAGGCTTAGTAGGTCCATCTTTGTGGTGCTTACAAATCAGCTCCAATGATGATGGTGATGAAAACAGCTCATTGTGGAGGTGGATCATGAGTGTTAGTGTGTCACTCGCTCTACTATCTATACAGTCAATCCATTTACGCTTACACAATAAAAATCTGACCTAGAAAACATCATGCAGGATAGCTTATGATTTGAGCTCATAATGAGACACATTCCCATCTGTGACATTGAAAACATAATGATATCTGTGTTTTTGTAATTGTTCTGAATATATTTAGGCCCGAGCAAGGCCAGTTTGCTTATGTAAGTGTGCTTGATATAGACATACGCCTCAGTTTATGGTATTATATTGGAGGCTTAACTGTTCTGCTGACAGACATTGGTGTTATAGATGCAATGTCATAACTAAATAAGATGTTCTAGAACTTTTTAGCCATTTGTAATCAGAGTTCCATATATCACTGAGCGGTTAGGTGACTCTTGAGGTGAAGAGGTTTTTAATATGTTTCAGGATACAAAGAGACAGACAGACAGGATGATGCAACAACCAATTATACAAATAAAGATCATCCTTAAATACAAGGCTAGCTTTTGATTTTATAAATTAAATATTTATTCTCTATTTTTGCCAAATTTGCCAAATTTAACAATAGACAGTGTACTTCATGGGTTTAAAGGACTGTATGTGCTAAAGTGAGTGAAAGTTAAATCAGCCTATGAAAAGATTTTAGAAAATAATGCCTTAACTTACATGACCTGGAGATCAAACCTCAGGATTTAAGATAACTATTGCAGGCAATGCAAACTGGGGACATGGAGTTTGAAAGATATGGGTGTTGAGGGTCTACTGACAGGACAGGATATCTACCTAAATTGCTCGGGTACCGTTTCACCTTTGAGGCTGTTTGATACTTTACATACAACATAAAAGCTGTTCTATGTGGTCACACTTAGGCATTTGATCCTCAATAATTTATTGCCTATCTTTGCATGTTTTATATATAGACATGTAATAAGTCATATGTCCTATGACTTACACCTCTAATTTTGATCATGGCATTTATGATAAAATGATCCAGGCAAATCACAAGTGTATCTAAGCGGCTGCTTTACCGGTCTCTGCGAGTGTTGCGAGTAAACAGTAATCTACTGTGGCTGAACAAACAAAGAAAAGATCGATGACTACAGATACAACTTCAAAAATAAGTGAAAATCCAAAGAAAAAGAAACAAACTGGACGCTCAGATGAAGGCAAACAGTCTAACAAGGAAAGCGACCGTCAGCGAGGAAAATCAAGAGTTACAACCGGAGCCAACCGTGGACGACACACATGCAACACTGTCTGGATATCTGGGAAGTGTGCTCCAGCAATTACCGTTTATCACCATAGGTGCCGCCAAAGAGAACGAAACTGAGATCTTCGAGATTACAACTTTAACCGACATATGTATGGAAAATGTAAACACACGCAGCGTGCAGTTAATCGCTTCGTCTGACACCTACCCCCCGCCCACAGTTTCAGGCATCAAAAATAACTGTATAGAAATAATCAATCTTGTCGCTGATGGTCTGGTTTGCTTTTGTAGGTCATATTATGTAATCAGAATTAATTTCAGTCTGTTTCATAACTTTCATTGTTTCTGTTAAGGACCAATTACACTCAGAAGAGCGATATTGTCAACAAAGTGTCAACAAACCTCTGCTTAATAACTCCATAATGATTCAGAGCTGGTGTTTCCAAATCAGTGTTTTCCACAGCAAAATGATCAACTAAGCTTGTTAGTTGTAGCCTTGCATGAGAGTGAATTATACTACTTCCACAGTCCACTTAATATTGTTTCACTTTTAGCTCTGCTCTGTTTATTGTGCTTGTTCCTGCCAGAGATGGGTCAAACTGACAAAACTTACAGTTGAAAGAGAATAAGAATATATTTAGAATAATGGCTGTCATTATGTACAGTTACATAAGTACATAAGAAAAGTGCTTGGGAGGAGGACAGGAGCTCTCAGGGTACACTGTACCCTACATGGCTGCATCACTCTTTTATTCCCTGTTACATGGTGACTTTGGCAAGTTGCAGCTTGTGAACAAAGTTTCCATTAGCCCACAGTGGAAAAAAAGTATCACACCGAGCAGACGTCAAAGTCAGAATCAGTCCGTGTCAGTGTGACTGACCTTTCATGAGCCTCAACAATAAAGGTGAACTACCCTAGATGTGTTACTATTATGTCCTGGTAAGGTCATGCCAATATTAGTAAGCACCTGCTATCATCTCTTTTGTCAGAAATGGTTTACAAGTATATGCACAAACACAAACACAAGCACACACACACACAAACACACACACACACACACACACACACACACACACAAACAGGAGGAAATGGAAAAAGGAATATAACACTGTTACAAGTGTCCACGCTAGCAGTGTGGCTAAATGGGCGCTAATGTCAGTAAATCAGTGAATCAGTCAGTCAGTCGCTCATCTTGCTAGTTTTTTATTCTAAGTATGTTAGCTACTGTTAAAGCTACTGTTTAGCTAAAAAAAACACCACTGTGTTTATAATTATATAACTCCTCCATCAAATAGGACAGGACTTTGTTGATGTTTGTTAGCAGGATGATGGAAAAACTGCTAGAGTGATTAGCATAAAATTTGGTGGAAGGGTGTAGCATGGGCCAAGTCGAAGGCCTAAAACATTGTAGCTGATTAAAATTAGACTCACAAAAACTAAGAATTACCAAGACAACTAATATATCTGGATAATTACCAATATAGTGACGAGCAGATCTGTGATGAGTATGTTAGCATGCTAAAGTTACCATTTAGCTTAAAACACTACTGTGCCAAAGCGCAGCCTCACAGAGCTGCTAGCGTGGCTGTAGACTTTTAATCTTGGTATTTATTTATTATCTATAGTGTATTGTTATATCTGATTTATTGTTGAGTTTGTTTTGTACTGTGTCTTGTGTATCTGTTGTTGATTTTTTTAACGGGTATTTTGTCTGGTTTGGTTCTGCACTTTGACATGACGGTTGGACGTAAAAGTTTAGAGCCGCTTTGCACGGCTGCTACTGCTGTCTGTTTTAAATGGCGTCATCTTGGGGTGAAAAAAAAGATTTAATGCAGTACAGGTTTGAAAGAAATATTGTTTATTGAGGTTAAGGGTTGTTGTTTTTTTTATTCTGGCTTATTAAAGAGAATTATGTTTTTTTGACCTGAAAAAAAAGTTGTGCCCCTCACAGATAGACTGATAGTTTAGTAGTAGTTTGGTGGAATATGCTTGATTAGATCGGGGTTAGTGTACAGAATAAATGAAAATAATCAAGAGTCAACATCTAGGTTATTGGGTCATACCCAACCCCTCTTCTTTGGTGTGTACTTAAATGTTCATAACACATATAAAATAATGTAGGTCAGGGCTTGAGAAGCGATCATGCAGTTCATGCCTGAAACTCACAGACCAGTCTGAACAATTACTTTCCACACAGGACTTTCCACAAGTGCCAACTCAGGCGAAGGATGTTCAGAGTCGGCCTGACGCGATCGGTTACACAAACATGTCACGTAACAACGCTGGGCTTTTATATATGGGGCAGATAGACAGAACAAGTGGGCTTGAGAAAATGATAGTGACTGTGGTCCATGTCTTAGGTCAACAGAGAGGGGATGGTTTTATAATTACAGTTCTTGCTGTTTTTTCAACAATAACAGAAGTGTTGCAGTTAAAAGAAAGTGTTGAGATTAGTTTCAAGATTATATATTGGAATACAGTGCAAAAGTAGTCAGGCCACCTTGGTAGTAATGTTATTATTTAATTAAATAAGAGGAGATTTCATTTGGCTTTTCTAAAACAACATTGTTAACTTAACCAAGTAGGTTAAGGTTGCCATTTTTTTTGTATGTTTGTTAAAAGGAAAACTACTACTTATTTTCATGGATATATGGAGCATGGTCCAAGGAAGAGCCCATATTGACCAATATTGGGGGAGCTGGAGGGGGGTACACCTGGACTGATTGCCAGTCAATCACAGGGCTGACACAAAGAGACAACCTTTCACGCTCACATTCATACCTATGGATAATTTAGCGTCACCTATGAACCTAACAAGCATGCCTTTGGACTTTGGAGGAAATGGAGAGAACCCAGCATGCACGGGGAGAAAATGCACACAGAAAGGCCCACTTCGTCCAAATCGGGATTTGAACTAGTAACCTTCTAGCTGTGAGGCAACAGTGCTAACCACTGCACTACAGTGCAGCCATTACTTTCATCATATTACAGTTATTAATCTTATATAACCCCAAATAATTACATTACCTTGTCACTTTGCATCCCGGTTTAAGTAAGTAAAATAGTAGTGAAAGGAAGCGTGGTCTTTCTTCAAAATAAATGCACATGGTAAATCTTCACAAAAATCTAAATCAACACAAAATTAAAAGTTCTTGATTGGTGCTTTAAGCATGTGATGATGATGTTTTAGCCATACAGAACCATATTTTAAGATAATTCCTTTAGTTTTATTTAATGTATTCAGATACATATTGTGGTTGAACTGGCAGATCAGCACATTATAGAGGACTGGACTGTTGGCCTTGACGGAGGTCTGCGCTTCTTGAATGCATTTCTAGTTACTTTCTTTTTACCTGAAATAGGAAAGTAATACAAATATAAAAAGCTTCTTTCTGCTCCTGAATGTGTCCCTGATGGTCATTATTGAAACCTGAAAATTGAACATTATATACACAAAGGTAGTAGCAGCTATATTGTAGTGAATTACATTATACTGCCAGGTGTTCCTTAAATTATTATGTTTTTCCATCTCTAGCATTTACAGCAATACGTAAAACTAGGTCAAAAAACACAGCTTTAGAAGTCGTACTTTAGAGATGAGGACAGTTTGCGTTTAACAATGGTTGTTGCTATGCCAGTGAGGAAGAGAGTTCAGTCTCTGTACTCACCAACAATGCCAAAGGCTGACACCGCCCTGGACAGGCCCGAGGAACCCTTTTGGCCAATTTTGGTGCGGTTTCCAAGGTCCAGACGGCCCAACAACTCCCGAACCTCTTGCTGGCTGTAGACATGCTACAGACAAAATACACACACACATGAATATTAGAATAAGCAGTTTCTGTTTCTTTATTCTTGAGCATAGTTACCATCTGGCTCTTTTTACTGCACAACAACAGGAGAAAACAGGGAGTGATTTATTTCTTCTTTTAAAGAAAAGCTGCAGCTTACAGGGGACTTAATTAATGACAAATAACTTAATTTAGAGCAGGTGAAACTTATACAATAGAATTATTCTCTGTGCAATGAAAAGAAAGTGACTAGCGGGTCAAATCAATGGCTCCAAATTTTCTACAAAAGGGTTTGGATTGATCCTCAACAAAGGCAATTTGTTATCCAAACTGCTTTTGCAATAGTGTAATTAATCAACAGTTTTTTTTATTATTATTCGGTCGTAAAGGACTTTGCATGTGAGTTATCTGTAGCTGTAGCTTACCTTTCTTCTTCCATATCATAGATTTTACAGTCTTAACTAAATGGAGTAATAACGTGCTATACATGCTACGGTATTTGTTTGTGTAAAGTCCCTTTATTGTGGGTTTAAAGAGCAGCTCCAGTCATGTTTTGGTACATATAAAATGCTCTGCTTGAAATAATAAATTGTGTCCGATGTGTTTTTTCTGCAAAATACGTTTAATTACCTTGCAAAAATCCTCCCAAAGCATCTCCTCCTTCTCCCTCATTAAAAATTCCCCAATCTGCATAGTCCCCGCCCACTATGCAAATTTCCAACCGCCCCGTCCGTCGCAAAAACAAAACACGTCTCTGACATCGTTTAGTGGCAGCTTGTTGAAGCTTAGCTAGCATGAAATGTACTAATTAGTAGTAACATTATTGTTAGTCAGTAGTGAGTTTGCAAAAATTACGATGACGGATACAGCTGGCTCGCGCATTGCCGAAGTGGTTGCACATAATGATATGCATAGGCTCCTTAGGTTTGTGACGTCTCAAACCTGCCAATCCGAAAACGTGTTGTTCAGCCTGTCCTTGGTACACTGCAGTTTAAAAGCAGACAGGCCCAGCCATGGAGATGACTGCTGATGTTGTCCCTGATATGTCTTGTAGCACATGAAGAACACCACATGGAGATGTTTACAAGGTTAAATACTTGATTTTCACTGGAGGGGGTCTTTAAAAACATTATTAAGTCAGTGAGAGCTAATAAAAGTATTCAGTTATTTGGCTCCGTCAGCTCACTGTTAAATCTTAATCTCATACATATAGCAAGGTACTAAGGAACTGTTACATTATGCCAGCTTTCCTCACATATGAACTGAGACATGGTGAAAAATGAGGCTGCGTTTCCAGCTTTAAATCTGCTCACCTCCGCATTCTTAAGCCTCCGCCCCCTGTTTAAAAAATACTCTACTATGCCAATCAAATGGAAAACAAACAGGGGTTCCCAGGGTCGGTATAATATCTGCAGCAACGAGAGCGTGGGGTGATGGATATTTAGTCAGAGATGCTTCATTATAACAAACACATCATAATCACCCACAACACGAACAAACAAATCAACTCCCCGCTCATAGATCCTGGTAATGAGCAGTGGAGAAGTAAAGGAGGTGCACTCAGCAGCACTCATCAGCTAAGCTGTCATACACAATACACTCGGGACAGGCTGAGGGATTGTACAATTTCCCCCCAAGCGTACTGTACTGTATTACATAAGCATATACTAAATTAGCACTGTAGTAACTCGGGTCAGAACTCAGCACTTGCCTTATCGTCGATTATCACCAGGTCCTTGGGTTCTGTGCGGTCAATCTTAAGGACTCTGTGTTTGGTCTGTGCCTGATTGGTCCCCACCAAAAAATACCTCTGAAAGGAAAAAATAAAAGGATATGTTACAGGGATGATGTTTGCTATGTTGCCTGCATAGTTTTACCTGGAAGAGCGTGTACACCGAACACAATAACAATCCTTTAACTAGTGTGATTGCATGATATTTTTGGTTGGAGCAAGCAAGCACGCTTTCTACAGTCTCTTTGTTAAAGTCTCACTTTCAGAGTCCTTTTTTCTATAATTTGCAACATTTTCTCTCAACAATGAGCCACCCAGGCAGAAATGAAGAAGAGAAGTGGAATCATACACAAAAGAAATCCAAGATAGATGTATTGTATAATCATATATAAAAATACCCAATGCTATTATAGAAGCTAAGAGTACATGTGGGCACAGCCCAAATTTGAGCTCCACATTCGAATATGTTCCTTGTTAAGACTTGTGTCTTCTTTGTCAGACCTTTTTCTTGACAGTCATTATTTTTCTCACACTGACTTTGTGTGTTGGCTTAAGATTTTCTGTCCACCAGAGAACATGAAATTGGAACACCATGTATCAGTACAGTCCGTGATCATTAGAGAAATTTTGTCCTGTTCCACGCTTCCAATGAGCCTTCTTTGTCCACAATAGTTAGACAGTCAGTTTATCCACAGCTCAGTACAATGGGTTGGCTTGTGATAACTCAACTATGACACAAGTTTTCCTTCCTTACTGTCTTGATCTTTGTGACAACTGATGACGGACAAATTTGAACATTTCTGTTAAAATTAGTCGTCAAAAAACATACTGGCAGAACAACATGCTGATAGGAAAGCTAAGCTAAACTTAACCATCAAATGCACATATTAGGCTTATGTTTTCCAGGAAAACGTTATCTTTCTGATCATCCAGACAAAGATGCACTCCTCTATAATAAACAACAGAGAAGTTATGGTGAATCAAAGCAGATTGAGGTATACACTACCAGTTAAAAGTTTGGACACATTTTCTCATACAAATGAATAGGAAAGTGTGTCCAAACTTTTGACTGGTAGTGTAGCTTGGTTAGCAAACCATAATAAAAACTCTTTTGCTGCCATCTAGTGTTTACCAGCAACTAATCACAATCCTACATGAACTCTCCATCCTCCTCAAATCTTGTGTTCACATCTGTGAACTTGTTTAAAGTTATAGATAAAGCATGACTGTATCTTTACAGTTCCTGTGAGGAGTTTTTCCCAGGTTATGAAACAGACTGAAATTAATTCTGATTACTCTAAATGACCTACAAAAGACAACCAGACCAAGATTGATTATTTCTATATAGTTATTTTTAATGTCTTGAATTATGTCTGCCAGGAATAAGTTAATGCGCCAAGGAGTCTACAGAGACTGTGGTTGTGTTAAGTTGTTCCTAGTTGTGTAAAACAGTTGTAATCATTGCATTAAAGAAACAAAGTGGGGCTACGTCTTTAGGGGGGAAAAGAGTGGACATATTTGTAAATATGAAGCAGCTTGTGGCAAATTAAGAACTGGTGTGCTCAGTTTGCTTTTCTTTGACCAAAAATCGTAGACAAATATGCATTTTTTAAGCATCAACTTTAACATGATACAAAATATGTCATGTAGAGATCTAGTTTCCTACTTGCAGGTGCAAGACGCTATTAGCCGACTGATCGGAAGTCAGGATAAGACAGTGATACAACAGAATAAACTTACGGCTCTGGTTTCATACAGAACCATCCTCTGGATCCCACTGATGAGAGCTGTAGCCTGAGGCATGTTTAACACTGTAACGTTATTCTCCAAATAGTCACAATCCAGAGGAGACAACAGGAGAGCTGCAATGAGAACGACACAATATGGACATTACTACTTCACATCTGGAAAACATAGAACGGGTATAGTAAACATATTTAACCCTGATACAACCCATAGTAACTCTGTTATTCTGTCCTTTTTGGCCCTCAGCATTTCCTGACCAAGATAAGTAACATCACTCACCACAGATTTAGCTAGCTAGCCGCGTGAGCCACAGACCATCCCCATGGTTGATAACATGCATCTCCTCTGTCAGTCAAAACAGATTTTTTGAACGTTGTTAATAAATTACATGTGTATGTAGCCTGCACAAGTTATTTCAGCGAGCACATAGCAGACTACAATACGAATTTGTTTAGTCATGTGACTGTCAGCGAGCTCATGTCAGCTGATACGGTGGGTCGCAGAGTCAAAAAGCCCGAATGGAAAGTCGATTCATAATAAACGCTTTTAGTGCTCATATTTGCCTTATTTGTCTTTCACTATCAGAGTGGCAATAGCTGTTTATAACTGTTTATAAATGATAATACACACACAACTCGGAAAATGACGTTCACGTAATAAATAAATAAATAAATACGCAAACGATCCCACCTCCCCCCTTAAGTTTGTTAGTTGCTATGGTGACCACATTTAACGTTAGGATACGTAGGACAAGGTAATGTAGGCTAGTTCATGCTAGTAAACATCGACGACAAAAGTTGAAACGGGTCAAAAAAGGGTTTAAAAATGTCTCAAGGCCACGGTACGTAAAATGATGTTTAATATGACAGTTATGTCGCCTTCACGTATTTCTCTGTTTTGTTTATGACCTTTAATTTCCCCTATGCACTGATATTACTACGTTCATCTAGACCATTTAGTGGACAACTTAATAGAAGATGACGCTGAGAGAGAGAGTCTTCTTGCAAAACCCACCTGCTTCATTATAATTGGAAGACCGGTAACTGACTCTTACACACACACACACACACACACACACACACACACACACACACACACACACACACACACACACACACACACACACACACACACACACAAACACACACACACAGACAAATTAACCAGAAATGTTTCCACTTTACGTAAAACAACAATGTTCGAAGTTTTTACCTCCTAATTTCACTTCAGCATACACACAACAAATGAATGATGGGGTTTGTCTGTTCATTGTGCAAAATATGCATGGAGCATGACACTATTCTGTTAAAGAGAAAGTAGTATCAAACATGTAAAAGTCTCTCTTTTTGAACAATATACAGGGTATGAAGTAACATTATCTCAGTCACCATTCCATGCACAAATATCCTGGACACTTCTTTCACCATCCATCACATTTAACCCACAGAACAGAAATACTGTTAATTCCTTTGCCTAATACCTTCTATGTCATTTAGTGCATTGTTTTTTTCAGGGTGTTGGCAAATCCACTTTGGCCAAAACACTTGCAGAGTCCTGGAAGTGTATCTTAATTGATGGTGAGTACAACAGCTATATTTTTTGTCTTTTTTCCCCTTTCTTCCCCTGATATAATTCAGTTATTCTCATCAGCTTTAATATTATTTCAGATACAGATCTGCTCGGTACACACATCAAAGATAAAACAGAGCCAGGCTTAGAGGTAAGTATCACTTTTGGTGTCAATGGACAGCATGGTAGACTCTCTCTTTTTTAGGTCATGTGTTTTCCATAAATATATTTTGAATGTTTTTTTCTGACCATTTCAGCACTTGAGTATCTTGTCCGAGGGGAGAAGTGTACCAGAAGAGTTGATGCTCCAGCTGATTCTTGAAAGGCTTAACTCACCAGACGTGGAGCACTATGGTAAATCGTCTTTTTAATGCACATCATTCCGACCACTTTGATTACCATTATTGATGATACATGTGTTGTAATACAGGGTATGTGTTGAGCTGCCTGCCGTTCATGTCAGAGGAGTGTATGAAGATTCCTGAGCAGATTAAGCTGATCAAAAACCTCAAACTGTCTCCTGATTTCATCATCAACATCAAGGTTATTTCAGCTGTGCATTACATCAAGCAGCAATATACTGTATATATCATATTTATACGAACCTCTTTGAACTTAACATTTCCATCTTCAACCAGTGTCCAGACAAAGACCTGGTTGATAGGCTGTCAGGTCTGAAGCAGCACCTAGAGACAGGGCAGCTGTACGGCAGGGATCAGTGGGAGCGTGAGGAGGTGTTTAACAAGAAGAAGGAGAGCAAGGATGAGGAAGAAGAGGATGAGGAGGAGCAAGTATGGCTCACACATATAGTCATCTTGATGTTAGAGTTATTCTATTACGATTCGTAGAAAATAATTATATCATTACTTATATTTGCTTCTTACTTTTTTAGTTCTGACAAAGCTTTATTGTCCATCGATTCCTTGTTATCACAACCTTTTTTTATTACAGGTTGGAGAAGAGGAACTCCAAAAGGAATTCATTGACCAGATGGTTCGGTCACCAGATAAATTACCCTCAAATGCCTTTTCTAGAATCCAGATGTACAAGGATACCATGCTCAGACCGTTGGAGGTGAGTTACCCAGGGCTGACACGTTAAATATATACTCTTAAGATTTAAGAGTTAAGAAACTATCTATCGCTGAATGAGGTAACACAATGGTGATTGAGCCTACTTCAAAAATAAGTGAAAATCCAAAAAAAAAAGAAACAAATTTGACGCTCAGATGAAGGCAAACAGTCTAAAAACGAATGCGGCCGTCAGCGAGGAAAATCAAGAGTTACAACTGTAACTTGGATTGATTAAATTGGGAAATTTACTCCCGCAATTACCGTATATATCGCCAAAGGTGCCACCAAAGAGAACGCAACTGATATCTTTGAGATTGACTAATAAACGTGTCATTCCCCATACAATATGCAGCTTTTAGTTTGGCTCATCACTTGAAATGAAAACATTGATGTCTTACACAATATAAAAAAGTATATTTGTTTTAGGATTATGCGCAATCACGTGGTACATTTTAGATGTCTCTGATTGGACAATCAGGCTCATTTTTCTCAGGAGCCAGAATTTAGAGCCTTTATTTTACCTTTTTTTAGAAAACAACCAGGATGTTTATATTGTAATGGTAACTAAATATATGATATGATATATTCTTACTGAAAATGTTGGATTTCAGCTTATTAAAAACTTGGCTTTTGGTTTATGTTTCTATTTAAAGGGAGCCAGGGTTTCAAATGTATTAAAGAAAGATTACTGTCCAGTGAAACGGTCATTGTTTCATTTTTTCAGACAGATTAGCAGACAGACTATCACACTGATCTAAAGACTTTTTTCCTATAGGGGATACATTTATTTGCACTGACTGTATTGCTTTAGAATTTCTATAGAGCCTAAGTTAATTCATATTTTTTCAGGACTACATGACGAGCCACAGCCCCCTCTACCTGTTGGAGCTGGATGGAAACATGACACCTGAAGAGCTGCACTCGGTATAAAACACTTGGGATTAATTAGCCTTCAGCAGAAAATATGTGCTACAGTATTACAAACAATATTATAAGCAGTACGATTCTATGTGTTTGACCATAAATGTGCATGTTTGAATTTTGTATGGCAACTTCAGTCTGTTAAATGTTTTGTCTCTAGTGTGTGATGTCCCGTCTTGGATCCATGGCAATAAAGCGTGTCTCCATTCCAGTCCTCCTCTACCCGACTGATGAAGAGGAACTGCCCGAGCACATTGACACGGTCTGCCCTGATTATTTCAAACAGCTATAAACACCAAGTTTATGCTGATGCAAGAATAAATGTCGCTTTGGTTCCCCTTTCCACTAAATCCACTCCAAGTTTTGCGAAAGCTATTCTGATCCTAAGTCCATCTTTTTTCCAGGAGGACCTACTGAGACTCATGTCTTCCTCCAGGCCAGTGGCCCCCGGCTTTAGATGGAGAAGGAGCCGCTGGGGCCGAACTTGCCCTGTTGCTCTGAAGGAGGGCAAGGTCATTCCTGGCAGGCCTGATTTCTGTGTGGGGTGAGCCATCTTGTGAAGGCCTTAGCCATGTGTAGGAATCTATCAAAAAGCTTCAAGCGGCACTGGCTAAAAATATCAACCAACTCTCATTTCAACCTCTCTGCAGCTTCCAGGACAAACTGTACATCCTCTCCTCTCAGGAGGCCTACCAGAAGTTCATCACAAACCCCCGACCGTACCTACTTCCTCCAATGCCCAGGCCTCCATGCAGAGTTTCCATCATCGGACCTCCACAGGCAGGGAAGAGCACTCTGTGTAAGCTTCTAGCTGAGCACTACAACGCATTGCTGCTTGATGTGGAGGAGTTGGTGCAGCCGGTTTGGGCCAAGGTGGAGCAGGAGAGGCTAGACGAAATCAAGGAGGAGACAACAAAGGTTGCTATGGAGAAAATTAAGATGAAGATGGAGCAGGATGGCGGACAGAATTCAGGCAAGTTGAGCTTCGTGGATGATGATGATGTTCATCACCATCATAGCTCAATCAGGCCTTCAGAATATATTGTATTAACAATTAGTTGTACTTTTAAGACATGTGTCTTACACTGTTGTGTGTAAAATATTAATGTGAATTCATGTTCTGACATGTTATTTCATCAGATGACACCAGATCTGTAGAAGGTAAGACATTCAAATATAACACATGGTTGAAAGGTCTTGCTTTGTTTTGCTTGTTGACTTTTAGAGCTCAGTGTGAGAGATTATGTAATGTACTGGGCAGTTTATACTTTATTTGGGTGCAAATATTTTCTGTTGTTGTCAGTGACAGAGGATCATCCAGAAGTACAAGCCATGGTGCTCAGTGCACTGGAAGAGGCCAAATACATGGACACATTTCCAATCGGCTTGTATGCTGAGGTACTCGGGAAACGTATAAAAGAGGTATGGTACTTTATATGTACACCCATAACATTATGACCACCTGCCAGATATTGTGTAGGTCCCCCTTTTGCCGCCAAAACAGCCCTGACCCGTCGAAGCGCGGACTCTAGACCTCTGAAGTTGTAGAGTAGGGGCCTCCATGGTTCGGACTTGTCCAGCACATCCCACAGATGCTCGACTGGATTGAGATCTGGGGAATTTGGAGGCCAAGTCAACACCTTGAACTCGTTGTGTTCCTCAAACTATTCCTGCTATTTTTGCAGAGTGGCATCGCGCATTATCCTGCTGAAAGAGGCCACTGCCGTTAGGGAATACTGTTTCCATGAAGGAATGTACTTGGTCTTCCTTCCTTGGACTCCTTTTGGCAGGTCCTGACCAGTGCAGACTGGGAACACCCAACAAGAGCTGCAGTTTTGGAGATGCTCTGACCCAGCCTTCTAGCAATCCCCATTTGGCCCTTGTCAAAGTCGCTCAAATCCTTGCGCTTGCCCTTTTTTCCTGCTTCCAACACATCTACTTTGAGGATAAAATGTTCACTTGCTACCTAACATATCCCACCCACTGTCAAGTGCCATTGTAGCAAGATAATCAATGTTATTCATGGCTGATCGGTGTATATGAAAGCTATTCTGGATTATTGTTTGCCTTTTTTAACGTTAAACCTAACAGTGAATCACCTAAAGTTTAACTTAACCTTTAGATTGAGATGTACGATGGTGTTGATGTTACAGATTGAGGAGGCGGACAGTAGTGCAGAAGTCAGGACTGGCTGGGTGCTGGACAACTTTCCCAAGAACTTCTCCCAAATGAACGAGTTACAGGAGGCTGGAATCCTGCCCGACATCCTCTTCTGTCTCATAGACAGTGATGGGAATCAGGGTACGAGACACACAACTTCCTTTATATGGAGTTGAGTGTATATTGTGTCAAGTCAATGTAACTTAATCATTAATCAATGTGTTGATCAGTTCTGAAGAGATTGTACGAGAAGAACAAGGACAGTGTGGACGAAGCAGTAAGGAAGGGGTTGCTGTTCAAACAAGCTGAGAAGGAGAAACAGGCCTTGTGAGTGCATTTGCAATGTGCAACGACCATGGACAACTTTGTGGGGGTTTATGTCTGTAACTGGTTGTTTACACAGCTTGAGTGTAATTTCTCTCCATTTCAGAAACCAGAAGGAGCAAGAATCAGAGGTAGAGGCCACACCTGCAGAACTGCAAACAAATCTAGCGACGGTTGTCGAAGAAGAAACAGAAGGTACTGTCTGCTGTCTCAGTAAAGCAGCCAATATTAACAGCAGGTCCCTGATCCAGTAGAATTAAACCAGCATTGTTTTAAAGTATCAACTTCCTTTTTAGAAAATCCTGATAAATCTGAAACAACCAGCCCTGCTCATCCCGACATCGATGAAAAAGAAGGTAAGACATTTTTATGCTGTTGTTAGATCAGATTTACTCATTTCTACAGCATGGATCTGTTTTAAATAACTTAAAGGTTTATCATCACATATTTTTTAAATTGCAGAAGCAGCATGAAACTAACTTTTTCCCCATCTGCGTTGCTCAAGCTGTGGCACCACCTGATCATTGGGAGTTGGGTTACCCAGACAGCCCGGAGATGAATGACTATAAACTGCAACTTCAACAGTTTATGTCCGAATGGGAGCAAATGAAGTCCACTTTAATTGTCGCCCACTCAGCACTTGAGATTAGCGACAAAAGCCCCGAGAATCTGCTTCAAGAGATGGTCCTTCAGATGGAGAGTGAGTGTTCACATCACACCACAATACTTCGAGAAGCCGCATCAAAGTGATGAAGCAACATTTGTTGGACATTTAACACTTTTTATCCCTAATATATAAAATACTGATGTGATTTCTCTAATAATGTGACATCCAGTTCGTAAGGAAGAACTCCTAATCCAAGGTTATTTATATGCTTGATCATCAGAACCCTTACAGTATGTATCGTGGGAGCTGTCAGGGTTGGACCTGGATGAGGAGACAGAGGATATCGAGGCCTCAGCTGAGCTGGAGAGAGCCGAGGAAGGCAGCGATGAAAACTATGCAGCAGAGGAGGAGGACGAAGTCAGTAAACAAACAAGTCTTGACCTAACTAGGTTTATAATCCTGTTTATAATTTAGAAAATGATAATAAATGATGATGAAGAGATAGGTCTGCTTTACTGCTTTAAATAGTACAAACAATAGTTTAACAGCATCTCCTTCCTCCCTTTGAAAGCAGGGGTACTCAATGGCCAAGAGATTATTAGGCGACACAGATCATTTCTGCCCTGTGGCCTTAAAACACCATAACGTCCTGTGGCCCTGTACGGATGAAATCGCAGCCAAGTACCGTGAGAAGATCTTCTACTTCTCAAGCCTAGAAGCAAGGGACTCCTTCCTTCTAAACCCTGCACACTTTGTTGCACAGACTGAGCCTCTCAAGGTACAAGCAGACAGAAGAAAAAGTCATAGTAAGGAAAATAGTATTACCTAATAAATCCCTTATGTTCTTCCACTCAAGCCTCCTGCCCTGAGGATACTTTTGCTCGGCACCCGAGGGTCAGGCAAGACCACTCATGGAGAGTGGCTCGCTAAGCAGCTTGGCCTCTTCCATGTTCAGTTCAGGGAGCATCTCCAAATGCTCATCATGGCCAAAACAAAGGCGCGGGTACCTTCTGCTGATGAGGTGGACTCTATAGAGGAGTCTCATGAGGATTTGGAGCCTCTGATAAAGGAAGCAAAGGGGGTGGAGGAAACAGAGATGGAGGATACCTCTGGTAACATGAAAGACATAGAGGTCAGCTGTGTTAAACTTTCTCTTTCAGAATTAGTGTGATGAATTAGTATAATTTGGTGCTGAATTACTGTGTTCTTGCTTATATGTGATTCTATTGCAGGACTCAGTGCTGACAGATGAAGAACAGGCCATCAGAGATTACCTGTCTGATGGAGATCCTCTGCCTACGCTGATCCTGGATAACGTCATCGAACCATTCTGGAAACAGGAGCCATACATGTAGTTGTACACACAAACACACTCTCAAAAACACACCCTTCTTTCCCCTCTTTTTACCCTAATAAAAAGATTGTTATTTTTTGTTTGCTAACTTGCTAACAGTAAGTAGAGAAGATTCATACACCTATAAAACCTGTGTGTTTACTTTATGGTACGCCTCGCTTAGAATAAGGAATGGACTAACCTGTCTTTGTCTGAAGAAAAAACAATTTACCAGCTGCTCTAAAGCTTAACGTGTTTGTGCTAAGCTAAGTTAGCTGACAGCTGGCGGTGACTTCATATTTACCATACAGACACAAGACTAAGGTATCAAACTTCTCGTCTAATTCTCAGCAAGAAAACAAAGAAGTATATTTCCAAAAGTTTCCAACTGTTACTTTCATGAATAATTTAGGCAGTAAATCCCCCAATCTCTCGCACTCCCTGTATACTTTCATCGCTTCTTAAAAATGCTCACAAACTGAAATATAAACACATATTTTACACTGTTCTGACCAACACAATGCACATTTTTACATACTTTGCCACTATGTTTGTGTTAAGGTAATTTGGCTCACACCTGTTAATACAAGATATTTGTTAACCCAACTTACTCCTTGTAGGTCTACAGGTTTTATTTTGGAGGGCTTCCCACACAATCCTGAGGAGGTGCAGTACATGCTGCAGCAACAGCTTTTCCCTGACGTTGTGGTTATCATGGAGGCGGATAGCTCAGATGTTCAGAAGCGTCTGTTACCGACACACCTGGAGAAATGGCGGGAGCGCCGCAACCGGCGTGTTGCACAGCTGAACCTCCTTCGTGATCTACGTGCAAAGACTCGGGTAAATAAAAATGCTATCTGGCTTTACAGTGACTATAGACTGTAGGTGGAAATATGATGTGATTTTTTTTCTTTGGTACAGGAGGAGAACATTGCCAAGAGAAGAGCTGAACTCATGGCAGAGGAAGATGCTAAGGAAGCCGAAGCAAAGGTAAGCAAACTTGTCATAACCAATAACCTCCTATTTCCATCACTGCCTAACCTCCCTCCTATCTCTGATCCCCAAACACATCAGTTCAGGTATCACAGCGATAAAGAGGATAATGAGGAGGATGAAGCTGCAAGAAACATAGAGGATGAGATAGAGGCCATGCTGGCGGAGGAGTTTCCATTAGAAGAGGATAATGAAGACACTGAGAATGAGGAGACTGAGGAGGCAGCATCAGAGAGGCTGGAGATCGAGATAGAAGAGCGTTTTGAGACGGATGAAAAGAACCTCATTACTGTGACGGTACAAAGAAACATAGCACAATTACTGGGCCAGACATACATATTCGGTTTTTATTAAATATTTACTCCAGGGAAGGTCAGGGGAGTTATGTAAGCTGCATGTATAACAGAGGATTTACACTTGTACAACCCTTACCATATTTATTTTCCAGGCTGTACCCTAGTTATGCTCAAATATTCTGCTTTGTGCTGTTTTATAATCAGGAGCTCCTGCGCGAACAAAACATACCCAAAGTGTCAGTAAGTGCATCTCGCAAGATCCGGATCGTGCAGCATCAGCTGCTCCAGAAAATCCAGCCGCTGCTGACCAACAGGGAGTCACTCTTCCAAAAATGCCAACCCATCTCAAACAGCCTGGCAAATAAACTGCTGCTCTCCTCGTACAAGCTGCACAGTGCCTTTGGCTGCTGGGACCCAATAAAGGTAGGAATTACTTCTTTTCCCTTTCCTCTTCTTGAGGCATGTGTGGGAAGATTTTCGTCATTAATATTAGTTGTAGAAGTTATTAAACACTCATACATCAGTCTATTTTGTTCTGCACTTGGTGCATTTTTATGACACATAAATATCCCCCTTCTGCAGCTATTCAAGGAGCCAGACTTGATCCAGCCTCTGCTGTGGCCGCTCAATACCTCATATCCCCTAATCTTCCATCAGTTTATCTACTTCTTTGCAACTAAGGAGAACCGCAACATATTTATGCTGAACCCCTTGAAATACCTCAGGCAGCCAAAGCCCTTCCTGCCCCTTCCTGTTAAAGTGGCTGTTTTTGGGCCACCCAAGTCTGGAAAAACAACTGGTAAGACTCTACAAAGCTGGAGAATGATTGACGTGTTTTTTCTTTCATATACCTTCCCTAAGGATGTCTATTTCCCTAAGATTGTTTTTTCTCTCTAGTGGCACAGACGTTTGCTAAGAAATATGGCGTGGCTCGGCTGTCCGTCGGCGGTGTCATACGCACGGTGCTTAACACTCAGGAGCACTCTGATCTGGCTGTCCAGATGAAAAAGCATCTCTCCCAGGGACACGTTGTGCCTGATGAACTGGCCGTCCAGTGTCTGGAGGTGGCGCTCATGAGCTCGGTCTGCAACACCAAAGGGTAAGCTGCACGCTGCACTCTATTATTCCTGTTTTTGAAGACGATATTTATTTGTTTGGGTTTCCAGGTACGTGTTGGATGGCTTTCCAAAGACACTAAAGCAGGCAGAGTTGATGAGGTCTCGGAGCATCATCCCTATGATCGCAGTCGAGCTGGAGTTGGACACAGCTGAGGTGCTGAAGAGAGGCCTCTTGGACAAGATGAAGCCCAACAAGTCAGGGAACACACAACAATAGCAACTACTGATAAACATTTATGTTTCAGGACTCAAGTCTCTGATTCCCCCTCTTTCCTCCCACTGCAGGCCTCACCTGATGCATGACAGCGCTGAGATCCTTCACATTCAGAACTCCTGTTACAAGCAGGTGGTTGAGCCTGTGAGGCAACACTTCCAGCAACAATATCAGAACTGGATCCCGCTGGATGCTTTAAAAAGCCAATGGTGGATCTGGAACAGCATTATAAAGGAGGTCAGCATCAGCATGAGGTGTATCAACAGCTACCTGGAGAGGATGCACAGCAGTAAGTACTAGAGCCAATTCTGCATTGACAAAGCCTTTTACGCCTGGGGTATAAAAACATGGCTAATACTGTATGCATTGACAACTTTAATCCAAAGATGCATTTAACCTAAGCCTTCATAGCAGTTTGCAAAACGTGCAAATGCAGCGACAGGAATAAAACTAAAATAACCAGAAAAATCCACTTAATAAATTTTTAATTGTGCAGGGCAAGCAGCCTGCATCAACAGACTGTGCATCACACTGAAGGAGCTGCAGCAGCACCTTGGAGAGTTTGGCCAGCACTGTCCTGTCTGCCTGGCTCTACATCGCCACCTGGTGGACTGCTCAGAAATTGCAGCCTTAACTCATGCGGCGGAGTACAGGGAGCACTATTACAAGATGTGTGGCAAACACCATTTAGAGGTCAGTCTAGTGGACCTGCAATTTTAAAACACACACAGATGCTCAAATGCACAAATGGGTATGAAAATGGTGCCCAAGCCGAATCAAGCAGATTCTTCTTGCCATTTCAAATCGTCTTGCCTGATTTCTTTCCTCATCCAGTGGGTTTCATTATTTTTTTAAATAGCATATTTGACATGCAAATAAATTATGTCATGTGCTCGTCAACAGCGGTTCCTGAGCACTCCAGATCAGTTTGTGACTCCTGGCTGCCCACACACTCTACCACAACCCCACCTGCTGCCACGAAAGCTAACTGAGATTCAGGTGAAGAACAGATTCCCACAGCAGGCCGAGATGAAGGGCTTCTGTCCGGTCACTTATCTGGATGGAAGGCAAAGGTAAGATATTCATCTTCGAGTTCAGATTTTACTCTCACTGTATGTTCTACTCAAGTTCCAACTCTAATGCTCACACATCCATGACTAGGCATGTCTTAGACATGATGTCTGTCTGTCTGTTTAAGACATCTAATAAGCCAGTGGGAAGGGACTCCTTAGCAATGCAAGACCAGCTCCAGTCATGTTTAAAGACATATAAAATGCTCTGCTTGAAATAATAAATGTAATCACCTTGTTAAAATCCAGCGCACCCTCCAACCCCTCCTCGCAAAAACAAAACACATCTCTGCAATCGTTTAGTGGCAACTTATTGAAACTTAGCTAGCTTGAAATGCAGTAATTAGTAGTATTAAGGTTAACGTTAGTAGTCAGGCGTGTTTTTGGATGACGGTTACAGCTGGCTCGCACATCGCTGAAGTGGTTGCCATAGGTTACACATAATGATATGCATAGCGTCACCCCGTCCATTAACGGGATTGGCTCCTTAGGTTTGTGACATCTCAAACCTGCCAATCTGAAAACGTGTTTTTCAGCCTGTCCTTGGTACACTGCAGTTTAAAAGCAGACAGGCCCAGCCATGGAGATGACCGCTTATGTTGTCCCTGATATGTCTGGTAGCACATGAAGAACACCACATGGAGATGTTTACAAGGTTAAACACTTGATTTTCACTGGAGGGGGTCTTTAATATGTTCCTGTGTGAACCAACCAAACAGTTACTTTTTGGATTATTTTAAAAGAAACAAATCAAACTCTTGTCAAGTGCAAAAGTGTATTTTCAAATATGTCAGTGTTTGTTTGCATATATGACTAGCACTAGTTTATAAATTATTTCATAGATTTTTTTATTTAAAATAATTATAAGTTATTTTACCCACTCTAATGATCCCTGAAATTTTTTTGATATGTATTTATTTCTCCATGAGGTATGAAGCCCTGATTCGGGGAAAGATGGAATATGTTGTTGAATACAGAGAACGGATCTACATTTTTGAGACAAAGCAGAAACAGGACAAGTTCTTAAGGTGCAGCACTTTCTCTTTGTATATTTCACAGATGTGTTTGAGTTAGTTATGTTTCTTTCAGTTAATTCAGTTGTGCGTATAAAATATTTTTGTCCTACGGCTTTTAATAAAGACTGTAAAACAATGTTGGCCATGATAAGTATTAATCTAAAGGTTGGTGTTGTTGATGTATTACCTTTGAAGGATTCCTGAAACCTACTGGGATCAGAAGCTGCCCAGTAAAGTCCCTCCTCTTTGTGAGCCTGTACCTCTCACCGCCCTTCCCACATTGGGCTACCTGGAACAGGTCAGACACTGACTGAAAAATCTCATAGTATTCTGTAATAATGCTGTCTGTGAATAATTTATAACCTCAAAATTCTATATGTGTATGTTTGTGGGGTCTGTTTGGCCCTTGCTTTTTAGGGTGTGGCAGTTGCAGTCATCAAGGCCATGACGGCTGTTGGCTGTCTCAAACCAAAGTATCCTTTCATCAGTATACAAAGATCAGCCCTCCAATATGTGGCCTTCTATCTGAAAGGTAAGCCAGATGTGGAATTGCTAAAACTTGATTATTAGGATGTGAAGTGCTAATGTTGGATTAGTAAAATTCTCAAAGAAATCTCATATTTTTACAGCTTTCAACCCCAAGAGCACAGACTACACCCGCCAGAAGTACAAAAAGAAACTGGCCTTGTTTGAAGAGAACTGTGCGCTCATTCCCTACTTGAGCTCAACAATGAGGGGGAACTACAGGCCGCCGAGTGAACGTCCAATTGACTTTGAGTTCAAACTGAATCGGTTCCTGGCCTTGGGAGACTTTCTGGGGGCTGAAAGTGTACTGTAGCTGTTTTGAAACTGCTATTTAGTGTGAAGAACTGCGTGAAAACAAAGTCATTAGGAAGTAAGCTGGTGTCCGAGTTTATTTTATCAAAAGTTGAATGTAATAAAATATTTTCATCTTAGTTGTCATTACTTTAATCGTGGTTCTTTATATATTATGTACTTATTGTAGAATGTTTCATATTTCTCAGCGGTATGAACATTGATTTTAGCTATACAACAGTTCTTATTCTGTCAATATAATCTAAGATACTCCAAATTAACTGTTAATATATGTACTTAAATTCACTATTAATACAGAGTAATATGTAGTGGATATTGTCCCCTGTTAGCAGTAAGTTGCTCTGCTGCAGTGTCAAGTGTCTGCCTTGAACATATGACTGCACTTTCAATGGACTATGGATAGGTTTTTTTTCTGTTAAATGTTGTCCAAAAGATTCTGGGAAGGAAAGATATTAAATATTACCGAGGATGTGATCTAAAAGGATTAAAATTACATTTTTCATTTCACCTTGACTTTAACTATACAGACCAGGCAACAACACAGGGGCCAATGTGTGGGCCTATAGTTTAAGGCCCTTTAATGAGGACACCCAACATTGTCTGTAGTCTGATATTTGTGTTATATTAATGTTGATTTGTATTAAGCCAGTAAAAAGTAGGCCTTGCACATTAACTAACAAGTTTCTGGCACTGGTATGCAAGTTGGAAATGACAGTACCTGGCTTTGCTGTGCAATATTAGCAAATAGACGTTAAACTTTTAAAAGCATGCAAATTCATTGATCTCAATCAAATATCCTTTATTCGATCTAAATTGTGTTTTCCACAGAGGATTTTCATTAAGGCTAAAGCTATGTACAGACAAATCTGATGATTCTTTCAGTAGTCTTTGTATTCTGAAATGACAGTCTCGCATATCCACGCGAGATTTGAGGGGAGTACAGGGCGCGAATTCGACGAGTGGTCTGGTGGTCCTGTACGTCAGCTGTGTTGTGATTGTGTGACAAACTACTGCAGGTAAGTGGTCACTATATAAAATACATTACCAGCTCTTGCAATTTCTCCTACTGAAGCAAAGCTTAAGGCAGCATACCAAACTGCTGTGCGGCTACATAGTTGTTGACGTTCTGTTTAGCACGCAGCGTAAGTTAGCTAGCTAAGCTAGTTATGGCTAACCTGATGTAACTTCCTTACGTTACTGTTTTGACTGTTTTAGTTTTATCTGCGGCCAGTGCTCTTAAAGTCTGTTGCTGAGAGAAAAAATAGCAAACCCATGGAAACTAACAACCCGGCGAACTGCCCGGCTTTAGGCTACGAACAGCCCTGTGTGTTTACTTTCAGTTTCCTTTCTCTGTAAGAGAAGTTTAGGTGCGAAAGATGTCTAAAAGGAAGAGCAGCTCCGTCAGTGACAAACCCCACAAACTGGCGAGACCTGAGGAGGATGTTCATCACAGTGATGAGGAAGATCCTCTACTGAGTAGAGAGGTTTGTACCTTGTTAACCATAAATATTGTTTCTTTAGATAAAATATTGGCAATTTCAATCGAAAACATTTAACTTCTGTTGCCCTGACTGATTCTCTGTGAATGTTATAAATAGTTACATAATTGTCACATGTTATGAGAGAAGTGACTGATTAACTTGTGTTTAGATGCTAAGTGCTGGTGAGGTGGTGAGCGATGCAGGGATTGTGGAGAGCATCACTCTCAAGAACTTCATGTGCCACTCTCTTCTCGGACCGTTCACTTTTGGCTCCAATGTCAACTTTGTGGTCGGCAACAATGGAAGTAAGTGTTTGCTGTATGATGTATTTCAGATAAGATGATTACTGAAGTATTCAGATATCTTGAAGACATTTCAGAAACCAAACTAGAAACTATGACAACTGGTGCAACCTGCCCTGTTATATAGGAGGTCAAAGTGATCATAGGGATCCTCATGTCCAAGACTGGTTTTCTTGCCATATTTCTATCTTGGGCTTAAACCATTCTGTTAATATCTTATGACTAGACTAAATCCCAATATTTTTACTGACACTGCGTCTCGACAGGATTGAATGTAGTTATTCTACAACCAGATGTCAGCACCATCTCGATGTATAACATACCAACAGTGTGTACAGTGTGCTGGAGTTTACTTTCAATGTTGACAGTTTTTTTCCTGTCCTATGAAACAGATGTGCAAAGTTTTTCTCTACTTTAGATCGATTATAAACACATTTTAACAACAGAATTCAAAGGGGACAGACGGCCATTACCATATAGAAGCTTTTGTGTCACCTACCCCAGGGTCTGATATATTTACCAGGCCTAACACATAATTTTGCTGTAGCATTAAACGATTGTTTAATGTTTTACTATCTTAAATTTGCAATGAAACAATGTCTCACTTTATCTCAAACCCATGTTAACAACATTATGTGAGATGAGCACTGAAAAAATGAACACTAAAGTCATGACGGACAGTGTGATTCTGGTCCTCCATGTGTTTTTTTTATTCTAAATATTATTCTAAATATTTTTTTCTGTGCAAACTACTTGTGTGACAGGTGGAAAAAGTGCCGTTCTGACAGCTCTCATAGTTGCCTTAGGCGGGAATGCACAGGCCACAAACAGAGGATTATCCCTCAAGGGTTTTGTGAAGCAAGGAGAAAGGTAAGCCTTGCACCACATCATGAAATCGTGTTTCGTCATACTCTCTCTGAGACAGGTCTGTTAGTTTAGGCAGAAATTCTTTATACCTCACCTCATATGGCTCCTCTCCTCTGCTCGACACTTTAAAAAGCAGATCTTTTAATAAGATGCCTTTGCGTACAAGGACTTTGAAATGAGATAGCATTAATAACAAACTAACTCTCCGTCACATATGACGGTAACTTTAACTTTAAAGTGCTTTCTTTGACTCACAATTAATGTGTCCTACTTTTGTTTCCTCAGCTCAGCGGATGTGTCGATCACCCTGCGTAACATAGGAAGGGATGCTTACAAACCTGAGGTGTACGGTCAGGCCATCATTGTCGACCTGAGAATAACACGTGAAGGGTTAAGAACGTATAAACTGAGAGCCAGCTCAGGTGAAGACTGTGAAGAAATATATGTTATATATAGAATTGTATAACTTCTTTTTGGTTTGTTTTTCAAGTATTTTGATAAGATTGCTGCAACCTAAAAAATCTAGGATATTATATCATTAAAGTAGTAAATTCAAATGTTAATGACTTTAAATCCTTAATAAGAATTATATTAACTTAAGAGCAAAAATAAGCACAAAGCATTGGAACAAATATGGTCATTGGACCAATTGTTGAAACAGTAAATCATCTGAACATTTTTTGTAAGGGATGAGTCATTAAAGCTCCTGTGAGGAGTTTTTTTGCTGGTTATGAAACAGACTGAAATTCATTCTCATTATTCCATATGACCTACAAAAGCAAACCAGACCATCAGCGAAAAGATTGATTATTTCTATATGGTTATTTTTAATGCCTGAAACTGCTGGCGGGGGGGTAGGTGTCAGACGAAGCAATTAACTGCACGCTGCCTTTGTTTACATTTTCAATGACTAGATTTTAGAGATTAATTTTTTGTTAAAAACCACCACTTAAGCATGTACAGGACAAAATCAGCAAAAAGATGAGAGGCGCTGCTTTGTCCACAGGGGGCGCCAAAATCAACACAAACCAAAAGTTCCTCACAGGAGCCTTAAAGTAACTTTGGCATTAAAATGACAAGCAGTTGATTATTCAGGGATTTAAAATGTGAGAATTTACAGTAAACCTATATAGGCCTACATATAGTATTATAGTAAACATATAATTAAATTGTGTCCCTATTCATGGGAGCCAACAAAGAAAAACATTTAAAGGACAATAATACAAAGTTTAGCGATGCTAGCTGTAGCTGTTAGAATAATTCTCTGAGCATTAAAGACTCATAAACATATTTTTTCACTTCTTATAGGTCAACTTGTGTCAAACAAAAAGGAAGAGCTCCTGTCAATCCTGGACAATTTTAACATACAGGTATGAGCTGTGCAAAATACTATCAACTAAAAGGATGTTTAAACTTTGTGACAACAATCCTAACAAAAGTCTTTATTCACTTGTTTTCTTCCACAGGTCAACAATCCTGTGTCTGTTCTCACTCAAGAGATGAGCAAGTACTTCTTACACTCCAGAGGAGAGGGAGATAAATACAAGGTAATTATATGTGACTGCATACTGTAGAAGAGAAGCATTGATGTGTTTTTGTGTGTTTCAATTGGGCTGATTTTCTTTTCCTCTTGCAGTTTTTTATGAAAGCCACCCAACTGGAGCAGATGAGAGAGGACTTTGTCTACATCAAAACTACTAAGCATGTCACGGAGGAGAAAGTTCAGCAACATAGCGAGGTAAGAATTTATGTGCTTTTCATGTTTATATGAATCTATATTTTACCATAACATTGTGTAAAATGATGATGTGAAAACAGTGTTACAATGTGTTTGTTTTGGATCGGCCAGGAAGCTGCTTTCTGCAAAACAATAAATTCATACCTTCAAAGTCTGTCTGATGAACATAGTATTTGTTCTATATGAGTATATATGTTTAATGTATGACCGTTACAGTGCTTGAAAGACTTGAAGCGGAAGTTCCTGGAGAAAGAGGAACGTTACAAGAGCCTGTCTTCACTGGACGAAATGCACAGCAAGCTGGAGGAGTTGCGAAAGCAAATGGCGTGGGCTTTGGTGAGACCATTTTCTCCTCTTCATCCACCCACATGTCACAATGAAACTGGAATAGTTCTGTGAATACTGGAGGGCTTATCTAAATATTGACTGTGACTTAAATATCACAGGTGGCTGAATTGGAAAAGGAGTCGGAGCCAATGAAGGAGAAGCTGCAGTCAGGCAGACGTGATACGGAGAAATATGATGGGAGAGTGGAAGAATGGAAGGTAAGATACTTCTGTGATGTTCGCCATAGAACCAAAAGTTTGAACACATTAAACAGGGATGCAAACTCCTCACCTTTCGTTTTGAGATCAAAAAAGGTCACCTACGAGATTCGTGTCGATCCGGCCGGGTTGATCGGGTTAGATTCAGTATTGGTTACAGAATTGCCACGGAATAGCCAGGACCATTTGAGGTGCTCATTGACATGCATGCGCATAAATCACGGTCACACGCTCGGGAACACAGACAGATCGTGTCTGTATTTATTCTGTAAGGAGACTGCATTAAAGTCTGTAATGCAGGACAATCCCGAACTGACGAGAGGGAGAGACAGCGTGGGTCAGAGAGAGATGATCCAGAGTGTGATCAATGAGCAGTTTATCAGAATCTATAATAATGTCATCCAGCAATGAGCGGTTTATAATCATGCAGTGCAGTGAGGACACCGATCTGTGTGTTTCTCATGCTCTGCCCCACACTCAATAGGGTCGTGATCTGTCCCGTATTACATCTCCACATGCTTTGAATGAGATGAGCCAGAGGTGATCCACGCACAGTGTCATGCTGCGCGGGGAGGAGACAGATGTTAGGAGAGGAGCAGATATGACACAAATCTGTGTGTGTGTCTCCTGGCTCAATACCGTCACGATCTGTCCGTATTTCCGTGCGCAGAAGTGTAAGCTACGTCTCCATATGCTGCCATATGTCCATATGCTGTGTAGTTCATATATTTCACTTATAAACACAGCTGCAGAGGGGCATCAAGCTTCATGATCAATCAGTTTCATATCACGTCATGGGATTGCCAGGCCGCGGTTTTCCTGAGGAATTTTGCTACTTTTGAAGTGTTGCTGTGGACCCTGTGCGAGGCCTTGTGCGGTTGCACACTTTGCAGAGTTGTTGTCCACATCTATTGACTCCTGCTGTGTGTGCTTGATGTAGGGTTGTTTTACCCCATAATGGCTGTTAGAATTAGTTTGGCAGATGCAAATGTACTTCAAAGTAACTAGAAATGAGCTTGTAACACAAAATCTTTCACATTTTTCTCACAGAGGAGCATGCTCCCCGGACCCCCCTAGTTATTGCAGCTTTTCTCTATCCACACAATGTTCTCACCTTTTTTACCCCTTACCTGTTTGCATCCCTGATTAAAGCATGAGGGGGGTTGATTGTATTCATCAAAAGTCTAAACTGCTGAAGTCTACGTACCCCTGCGCTTC
Organism: Semicossyphus pulcher; assembly: GCF_022749685.1. NCBI lineage: Eukaryota > Metazoa > Chordata > Actinopteri > Labriformes > Labridae > Semicossyphus > Semicossyphus pulcher. The sequence goes on from NW_027211615.1 coordinate 12,642,152, forward strand.
TCTGATCTGTTTTTATGTTATAATACAGAAAAAGGTGATGGAGGCTGAGGAGAAGCACAGGCAGATCCAGGAACGGTTGGAGGGGATCACCCAGCAGGTCCAGGAGCTGCAGCCCAAAAGTGCTGAGCTGAAGGCCGAGGTCCAGAGACAAAACACCTGTCTCAAGTCCAGCGAGGTCAGGGTTCAAACAATGCAGTAGTCACATTAATGGCTTAAGTACTTTTAAATTGTAAAGAAGAGAATGGATGGAGGTGACCTCGCTGACATGAGGCCGTGTTTACAGTGCTGAATTGTGTCCATAGTAGCCAGGGTAATCAGGTCTCTCAGACAATTACCAATTACAAACATAAAAGAAGAATAACAATGTTTATATGATTTATTTTAATGGTAATTATTTATTTCTTTTTTGTGTGTAATAAGGCCCAGGTGACCTTGTTAGCTTGATACATTTTTAATTGAAGCCTATTGTCTACCCCAGTAACAAGCCGCATATCTTAACTTCCTGGTTCCTCTTCTGTTATAATTGTGATGCTTGTCCTGTAAGGCGACACTGACCAGTGGTTCTTACCTTCATTTTCGTATTGAGCTAGATCACCGTCCACAGATGCAGGGCTAACCTGAGGGACCTGGAAAAGGACAAAGTCCAGCTGTCCACGAGGTTAAATGATCTCAAGCTGAGGTACAGTCCTCATCCTGTTTTCACGTTGAATATGTCGCGCACAAGCTGAAACATTTATTTTTGTCTTTGAGTACTTCTTTTAAATTTGTTGTACACTTTTTTTTTATCCCTGTAGTATCAGTCAGACAACAGGAGCAGAGAGCCAGGCCAGGATGGACCGTATGGAGCAGATACAGGCCGAGCTGGAGAACCACACGCACCACATCTCCACTCTGGGCCAGCAGATTGACCAGTATGAACACGCCTGTGGTCGTGCCAAGGAGGAACAAGGAAGAATGAGGTAGGGAAATACCCACTGGCTATTGTTTCATTCCAGGTGACAATCCACAGTCTGCGTGCTCGGCTGTCATCGGGGTTCCCCCCACACAACAGGATAACGGATTGTAAATGTTTAATGTTTACGATCTGTAATCGTTGCGGCCATGACGGCCTTCCGAGCAGATCGGGGGAAGCAGAATCACTCTTAACATACCTCACACCACAGGAACATACGGCACGTAATTCTTTCATCTTGATTGATGTTATCCCTTCTAAAACTTTTCTCAGAATTGGGTGGACCAGCCCAAAATAAAAAATGGAAATGAGCCTTTATTTATAAATATGATCTCTATGCCAAACGCTCGATAAAGCCAGTAAGATTGATTGGTCTGAAGGAGGCATAACTGAAACAGCCTCTAATATAATAAAAGCATCAGTCTTTACTAACCACATATCTTCCCGGGAGTTCTTGTGCTCCCTTGTCTTGAAGGTTCCTGAGGATCGTTGCTGCAGACCACCTGCTGCTGTGGACCTGCTCAACTGCAACAACTACTAACATCAGCCTTCCCCATAGTATCATTATTGTTGCTGCTAATGCTGATAGTAGACCTGTTGACTTCAACTGTTACAATTACGATTACCTCAGCCTTTATCATTACTCTGCTTATCTCGCTAATTTATTTATTTATTTATTTATTTAGCCAATCTTCACCCTAGTGTACCACTATTATTGGCATTGTAACCATAAGTATGTGTCTGTTGTTGTTCAGGTAACAAGGACATATGTTGTTGTGGTAACAAGAACATATGTTGTTGTTGCTCTCTTTGCCTGTCTCTATCCTGCATCTCCTTCTATCCCACTTTCGGCCCATCCAGTCGAGGCAGATGGCTGTTCAACATGAGTCTGGTTCTGCTCGAGGTTTCTGCCTGTTAAAAGGAAGTTTTTCTGCCAATGTGCCGAATTGCTAAGTGCTACTCATGGTGATTCATGTTGGGCCTCTCTTTAACTTAACAAAGAGTCGGTCTAGACCTGCTCTTTCTGTAAAGTGTCTCGAGATAACCCTGGTTATGATTTGGCGCTATACAAATAAAATTTGATTGATTGATTGATTGATTGATTGCCTCTATCCTCAGGAAAGAGCACGAAGTTCTCCAGAGGTCCATTGAAGCCAACAGAAGGAACCTGCAGACTATGGAGAGCAGCCGGTCCAATCGTCTGAGGCGTTTCGGAGAGCACATGCCCGCGCTCCTCAGCGCTATCCAGGAAGCTCACAAAAGGGGCCAGTTCCGGCACAAACCCCGAGGACCAATGGGTAAGACTTGATGCCCAGTCGTTGAAATGTTGATAAATCACAAAATACGTCATGATGAGAGCGATGACACTCCCAAAGTTAAAGTAAATGTTGCCTTGCCTTCCCGTCTGCAGGTTTCCTCATCAGCCTGAAGGACCCGGAGCTGGCCCTGGCTGTAGAAGTTTGTCTTAAAGGCCAGCTGCAGGCCTTCACTTGTGATAACCACGAGGACGAGAAGGTGCTGCAGGGCCTCATGGCCAGAGTGTTCCCATCTGGCCGTAGACCCGCCATCATCACCAGCACTTTTCTCCCAACTGTCCACGACACAAGAAGGAGGTGAGGACATGTGAAGACAATTAATGTTACTTTGTCTGCTTTGGCTCTTTGACAACTTGTTACTAAAACATTCAATCAATCTATCAACCTTTATTTATTATTAGTTATACAAGAGATCATTTTGGGACAACCCTCATTTACAGTGATGTCGAGTTAATTACAGATCTCAAGCAAACTGCAGTAGAGTTTGAGTAGAGATTCTAAGATGTGAATCTAATACATTTCTGTAAGGGTTAATAAATGTCTGAACACTTTGAATCAGTAGTATTGATTTGTCTTTAATCAGTAACGCTCTTGGTTGGTCTTGTCTTTGTGTCAGGGCCGTGAATCACCCTGAATACCCCTCCGTGCTTCAAGCTCTGGAAATTGAGGACCCCGTTGTGGCGAACTGCCTGATCGATCAGAGGGGTATAGAGAGCATCCTACTCATTAAGGTAACAATCGGTAACAGTGGACATGTTGGCATCTAACTGAAGAGGCTACTTCAATTTGTCTTACATGTATGATGTCTCATGGACGCTGCCTCACAACTTGTCAACAACAGCACTTTGTGCATTAACATAACTTTTGTCTTTCATCTTGTGTAGAACCGCACAGATGCTCGGAGAGTGATGCTCAGCAAAAACCCTCCTCAGAACTGTTCGCAGGCCTTCTCTAAGGATGGAGATCAGATCTTCACTAATCGCATTTACACTGCCGAGCAGACCAGAGCCAATTACCTCTCCGGAGATGTTGAGGAGGAGATCAGGTGAGTCTATGTGTGGATGTGTGGAGGCTTAGTCTACCTTACAAACTGGTTGAGTTAAGAACTCAAAGGTTTCAGAAGTGTACTTGTGGTGTCTCTTTGTGTTGCTGACGGTCACGATGGATATTGTTGTAACTTTAAGATGACTGATTTGTTTAGTTATAATTATTAAGATATTCATCTCTATTTACAGATTCTACATATAAATGTAGAATCTGTCAGCAGGGACGCGGATTTCCGGGATGGCAAGTGTTCTGGTTTCTGTTTGTAGCACGCTTGTAGTCCGAGTAATATTGACCAGAAACGAATCAGCAGGCTGCGGTGTATGCAGGAAAAACACTCAGTGTGGTAATGTTATCCCGTCTCCCATCAGCGGCTATCTGACTTTGATGTAGCTTCTTATTAATCTCTATAAACAGACATCTGCATGCTAACAGTTAACTATGTGTTCTAGATCTAAAATTCAACTTGAGATAAATTAAACTGACGCTGTGTCACGAAAGCTGTTCGGTGTTCAGATTTCCCGACTTCCTCGAATGCATCAGAAATGATCGATCCGACCTCCGTTCAACAAACGAGCGTTTTAAAAGTAGTTTTCTTTTCCTCTTGAGGACAGACCTGACAAAGCTTCATTTTTACTAATCTGCATCATCATGTCATAATTTCCGCAAAGGTAAGACTCGTTAATTAAAGTAAATCACAAGAAAAACTGTAAACAATGCAGCACGAGGAAAAGGAAGTCGTTTATCGCTAACCACCGTTATGTTCACCGTAATGTACAGCGTTGTGCCCAGAGGCTACATCGTCATCAGACTATAGCTGATGGGATCCGAGATTGTTAAGATATAAACATTGTACATGAATCAGTGTATGGCTGTAAGCTGTGCTCCTTCTAACTAAACACCCTCTCTGTCAGCTTCACTCAGTTGTTTCCTTTCTTGTTTCCTCTCGTTTCTCTTGCAGACACTTGCAGAGGGAGATGGAGAACCAGAAGGGTCAGGCAAACCGCTTCCAGCAACAGATGAGAAAGTTGGACGAAGACATCAAACAGAACGAGGGGCTGCTGAGAAGAACCCACATCGAGCAGAAGATGACCAATGTAACATTTTAACCTCTCACATTATTGAACAGGCATTCACTGGGACTATACTGGTGATGTTTGCTTAGGGGTGAGAGGACACAGGATGCTCCGCTGTGTTTGATACTTCTTTGCTGTCTTATTTTAAACACATCAGCACAGTATTGCAACCAAGGTCTTTAAATGTATGTGTGGTAGTTCGTCAGTGACTCACACAACTCGTACTGCTTGGCTCGCTCACTGACGGCACAGTTTCAGGAGTTTCTTCTGAATTTTCAGCATTGATGAATTTTAGTATTGGAAAAAGAAATGAATAATTCTGGTAGATCAAAAATGTATTTCTAGTGTTCTAGTTGCTCATGAAGGATGTGTGTTTTGTTCTAGGACAAAGCCACAAAACTGCGGCTGGAGCTGACGGACCTAAAAAATGTGGAAGAGCCTCAGTCAGAGGACCTCAGGCCCCTGGTTTGTACCCAACACAGAACAACAATTAGATGTCTTTTTATAAGTAGATGCACATTAAAAAGAAACTTTTGAATTTGATTAAAAAGGACAAGGACAACCACAATGGATCTAAGAACTCACATTTAAGTCCGTATTATTTTGTGCAATTTTGTGCTCCGTGTGAATCGCTGCTGTCTCCACTCTACTTCAGGAGGAAGACCTTCAGGAGATCGTGACTAAGATCTCGTCCAAGCGTGCCGAGTACGAAGAGGCGCGGACTCAGATGGCCGAGCTCAAGGCCTCCTACGAGAAGGCCGAACAGGAGCACAAGCAGCACAAAGAGCAGATCAGCACGATCGCTGAGGAGGCCGACTCAGTGAAGGTAAAAACTAGGGGTGTGAACCTTTCAAAATCTCACGATTCGATTCAATTCTGGAAGTGATAGTTCGGATTTTTGGACACTAAGTTGTATGAAATACTTGCTAGTAGTGTAGTGGATGCATAGCTATTAGCTTAGTTCATGTGATAACTCTTTGTGTATTTGTCTTTTTGAACCACTGCAGGAGGAACTAAATAAGACCGATCAGGAGGTGATGAAGTGCAAACATCACAAAAAACATTATGACGAGAAACGCAGCGGCCATCTCGGCAACATACAGACGCTCGAGGCAAACCTGGCAAGCAAGGAGCAGGAACTTCAGGTCTGTCACACAGATACACGGGGCAACTGGAGACAGACGTGTTCATTATGTGGGTTCATGGCTGATTAAAATTTCACCCTACTCTTCAGACATCTGTTGCCAAGGCGACAGAAATCTGTCCAGAGCGTCTGGAGGTACGACGGACACCCAGGAGTCTGGACACTGAGATCAGCCGTCTCAAGGTTAAGATAACCACCCAGCAGGAACAACAGGGCGACCGTGAGGAGGTTGTAAGGTACGCACACCCTTGTGAGATGAGAATGTCAAAATAATTATATCACATAGGCACGAACATTTACTTCACTCACTATTATGAAATGTCGCTACATTTCCCACGTCCAGGCAATATAAGGAAGCTCTGGAGAACTACAACAAGATGGCTCAGCAGATGAAACAATTCAACAGCTTCATCAAAAGCCTGGACAGTGTTATGAACCGCAGACTCCAGGTTTACACCGACCTCAGGAGGCAAGTTTTAAAATGGCTTTTACACTCAAATTTCTAAATATAATGTGAACTCCAAATCTATTTCTCTTCAAGCTAATGGTTATCGCTCCTTCTTGCTGTTTTCCATGTCCAAATTTAACCCTTTTCTCTGCATCACTTGGTGTTTTAGGTTCCTCTCGGCCCGCTGTAAATACTACTTTGACAGCATGCTGGCCCAGAGAGGCTACACTGGGAGTATGACCTTTAACCACAAGAATGAAACCCTCTCCATCTCGGTACGTTTGATTCATCAAACAGCCTTTAGCCTTGTTACTGTCCTATACTAATAAAAACATGAGACTTGTCTGCTACAGCTTTTTATCCAAGTATCAAGCCAAACCAAAGATGTTTGTACGATCTGACTTGTCATCCCCTCGTCTGCAGGTCCAGCCTGGTCAGGGAAACAAGGCTGACCTGAGCGACATGCGGACCCTCTCCGGAGGCGAGCGCTCCTTCTCTACTGTTTGCTTTGTCCTCTCTCTGTGGGCCATCACAGAGGCGCCTTTCCGCTGCCTTGACGAGTTTGATGTTTACATGGTAACGAGCCAGTTTTTATCAATGTTGCAGGTTTTAATATGCATGCATGCTTTCTTAGTTGTAAGCTTAGATGATGTACGCATAAGAGGGGAAGTTGTGAGACATCTCTCACATCGTCTCAATGTGTTAATATAACGTGAATGTTTTGTTTAATTAGGACATGGTGAACAGGAGGATATCGATGGACATGCTGCTGAAGGTGGCTGCTGGTCAGCGCTACAGACAGTTCATTTTCCTCACCCCACAGAGCATGGGGTAATCACTGATACAATCTCTCTTTGTTTGTATGTGAGAGCGGTTAGACCACCCACGTGTGACATATTGTATGAACTTCTGTGTATTGTCTTAATAAATGAGCTATGATGAGGAGTAAAGGCCATGTGATTTTAGCATGCTGCTTCGTCTCCCTGGGACACGGCACTAGTCACGTCGTCTCAAAGGCACCGTCATGTTTTAAACTTTGTTGCTTCTCTTTTTTTCTTTCCCAGATCTCTTCCAGTGAGTAAAATCATCCGCATCATCCGTCTCAAAGATCCAGATCGGGGCAATAATGACGCACAGAGAGGTCAGGAGGAGGAGCAGTAGTGTGGCTAGCTGTTTAATTTACCATCACATGAGGCAGCAAGACTCGGACCCTCCGCTAGTCGGACACGAGGGGCGCGCTGCATTCGATCATGATGAGGTGGTATGTTGATCCCCGTCTTCTGGGAACAGTTAATGTTGTGTTAATAATAATATAAAAGTTAATAATTGGTCCCATTGTTCTTTTATCCATCGCTTCAGTTTTGAGAAGGATGACTCTTTTCTGTATGAAAGCAAGAATGAATGTTTAAAGTGTTTTTATGTTTTGTTCTTTACCGCTAAATAAAGCACTGTTCTGATAAATTGAGGGAAGGAGAAGTGTGTTTTTGCAAAAGTAACAGTTAAATGGCCTGAACACTGATGAGTTAATGGTTCAAATGTATGAAATCTGAATGAGGTAACACAATGGTGATTGAGCCTATGGCCCACTGTTGAAAGCCCTTGCATTTGCAGTATTACAGACTGGGTGTCTGTGGTAACTTTCGCGGAAAAAATCACAAGCAGCGCCCAGTTAGTGATGCGTTTTCCATCAGCCAGCAGTGGTTGATCTGCCAGAGAGGGTAGGCGGAGCTAAGCAGCTGCTTTTCCGCTCTCTGCAAGTGTTGCGAGTAAACAGTAATCTACTATGGCTGAACAAACAAAGAAAAGATGGATGACTACAGATACAACTTCAACAATAAGTGAAACTCCAAAGAAAAAGAAACAAATTTGACGCTCAGATGAAGGCAAACAGTCTAAAAAGGAAAGCGACCGTCAGCGAGGAAAATCAAGAGTTACAACCGGAGCCAACCGTGGACGTCTGGTTATCTGGGACGTATGTGCCCGCAATTGCCTTTTATTGCTATAGGTGGCACCAAATAGAATGAAACTGGGAACTTCGATGTTCATTAAACTAGACAAGAACAAATCTTCTGTTCCCTGGTTTTTAATCATTTTTTTCTTTTAACACGATGTGACACGACAGAGTAAACTCATAGCCTTGATGTTTTCCTTGGCTGAACTTAGTATGCACTGGATGAAAGAGCTGCTTTCAAACATTCAACTTGAAACTCTGTGACCTATTAAGGTCAGTCTTGTGAGGAGGAAGGATTTGCACCTTTAAGGGCTCCGTGCCAAATCCTGCACACAAGGCGGTCCACTGGAATGCACTTCCACTCATGCACAATAACGACTGCTGACAACATACCTGACCTCCTGAGGGAAGTGGTACTACTTTTTTCACATCCCCGAGAGCCTCAACACGCAGAAAACATGAAGCCCAAATCTCTTCCATCAAGGTTCTTTGACTTAAACTCAGCAGCGGCGGAGACTCTGAATATACGGGCGGCAAAGTATCAGCGACATGTGGACTGTGTGGATCACTCTGACAGCCAGCCTGAGGCAGACGACAGCAGACAGAATAAGTGCCACAGGGACATACATTTTGCATTTCTGCCAGAGAGGTATGAGACGCTGATGGATGATGAGGCGCACGCCAAGGCAAAAGAAGAGAAGAAGAAAAGGAAGAAAGAGAAGTACAAAAAAGTGAAGAAGGTTGGTGTTCTCTCTCTCTCTCTCTTGAATATTAATAAATTTAATATTATTCAATTAAATAATGTTTGTATTATGGTACTAAAAAAAGCTAAATTTATCTACAGAAATCTGTTGTCCATTATGCTATAAATAACCCTAAAAATAATGCAGTTTGCACAACATAATCAGCCACCTTTTCCGAATAGAATCAGGCTTAGGTTTGTAAATATGGAGGTAATAATAACTGAATTGTGCACATTTTTTACTTCCCAAAACACTAAACTGGTAACAGCTAAAACAGGCAGATTCCTCTCACTGAAGAGCTTTACAGCTTCATATGTGTCGCCTCTCTGGCCTTCCTGTCTGCCGGTGCAAAATAAGGACACAGAAGAAGGTTGTGACAAACAATGCAGAGGTCCGGTCACGCTACTGAGAAGTCTTTATCCATTTCCTCGAATTTTCTTATCATTAATCTCATTATTGCTTTATTTGCTCTTTGAATTGTTTCATTACTGAATAAATAAAGCCCAGTCTGTGGAGAAATCATGACCAGGTTATCCACTTTGTCAACATCAGAGGTGTGTTTGCTTTATAACCTTCACTCACGTGTGATTCCTAAGGACGTGGCTTATCAGTGACTGGCACACTTGTTTGTATTGAACATTTACAGCCTCATAGGAGTAGGTCATGTTTGTAAATCATAAAAAAAAGTTGCAGGATGTTTAATCATTGGATCAACTTTTAACTTTAAGGAGGAAGTAGTTTCTAAAAATCAAGCATAGGTTCCCCAGAATGGGCTAGGGGATGAGGGGAGTAATGATAAATTAGACTCAAGGAAAAAGAAGGGAGGAACAAAGTCAAGGCAAATCTTAAAAAATTTTTTTTACGAACTAAACACAAAGCGTGCTTCTGTGAAAAACAGACAAGAGAAGTTGAGCTTTCTTCCTAAATCCAAAGACTATTAAAGACTAACTGCACACTTAACATGTTTTTTGAGCTGTAATCTAATTTATATTGTTGAAAATGGCTCAAACCCGCCATCTACTGTTTTAAATCAACCCTGGACCTTGCCAGCCAATGGTGACGTAGAGGCGACCATCTGGAACAAAATTACATAAAATGTATTAAAAAAAAAAAAAAAAAACATTATAAAAAAGAATGTTAACGTCTGTCAATCACAGGTGGGTGGTACACCGTCCCGGCCCCGGTCTTCGAGAGGGAGTCTGTAATACCACGCTCATTCTCAAATGTATCTTGATGGAGCCACATCATTCACTAGAGTTAACACTATTGCTAGCATTTTACATTAGCCCTCTAGCTAACGTTACGTTACCACTCAGAGACTGCGCCCATTCTCTCTTGCCCTTGCATTGCTTTGGATCCGAAAGCTCCAGGCATTAGTGGGGCTGGCGGGGATGTCACTGAGCTGCCCCCCTTTTGAGCATTTTTCAAAATTGTGCAGTGGGTGGAGTTATTGTCAGACCTGGGGGTGCAGTTACACTTTAACCAAATGAACAAAACAGGAAAGTAACACTGATGAAACACCGAGGGAAAACACCCTCCTTCCACAGAAGGAAGACACAAGCAAGTTCACGTCTGACAAACGCAGCCGAATGGCCCACTGGCTCTCTCTCCTGCGCTTTGTACTGTTGCCTTGATTGGTTAAGTGGAAACAGGTGAGCCTAATCACCTGCTGCAGCAAGTAGAGAGCAGCTCCCGGCGAGCACACAGAAAACACCACAAACTACAGCACGTAGCATGTTGACGTGGTCAGTGAATATAAACTCTTGTACTCTGTATGTGAATGAAGACACTCATTAATACAAGTTTTGTCTTTTTTTTGTAGTTTCAATTTGGGTAAGTTGAAATTAGATCTCCAGTTCTTGTATATTGTATCAATCAATCAGCCTCTTTCAAATTATTCTAAAGCACTGATGATATTTAAATAACTAAAGCCTGTAGGCCTGAGTCTGCACAAATCAGCTGATTAAAAACAATGAAATTACTGCTCATTGACGTTTTCACCTTTGTCCTACAAATCATCCTTTATAGTTTAATTTGCACAACAACCACTTTTTTCAATCAGAAAATCAGCTCGGTCTGTAGGGGAGGAGAAACGCTCTGTTATTGTTTGAATTGCTTTATGTGTGATTCATGAGGAAGTGGTTGATGATCCCAACATTACTGCAATAGGTTTATGAGTGACCAAGTAATCTGTTTATACTCAGCAGTAAAAATCAGTTATTCATAGCGACATGAATCTGTGAAAACATGCCCAAGAATGTCTTCTGATGTTTGTTTGTTTTTTACATTATTTTTTACTATAATATAGTTAGTAAGTGCATATTGACTCCCTAATGTTTGAAGTTTAAATTTTAAGTTAGTAAGTGGAATTATTTTTACACACTGCATTGAGGAAGTTGGATTGTTTATGCTTCATTATTCCAAACTGTCTGACTTCCTGTATCCGCTTCAGCCGCTCAGCCCTTTCCTGTTCCAGGAGGACAGGAGACAATAGTGTTCAGGGGCCTTATTGTTTATCTTGTAGGAATATACACAGACTGCCCCTCTCCTCCTGTGGTGCTATTGTCCTAACACTACACTGTCTTAATTCACATATTTTTATAACCTAATTCTGTGAAAATCAAACGAAGCTTTCTAGCACAATCTTTCATCTGAATAAAAAAATGATTGTGACCTGATCACATCACATTTGGTGCAAAACACTGTTTGTGATTCAACCTCAATTCATAATATTTCATTATAGTGAAGAGTCTACAGATTTAATGATTAATCTGCAGCTGTTTGTTTCTCTTGCAGAACGTCGGCAAGGCAATGCGTGCCACCTGGAAGTGCTTAATGCTCGGCCTGTACAACTTTGCCCTTGGATACTCCACTCCCATCACAGTGGCTGCTACTTTCGTCCCCGACTTTCACCCGGGCAGGAACACGAACTGAGCCGAGCCACGTGCATCTCCTCCAGCTTCACTGCAGACTGCACTGTACATTCCAGTTAACCATCACGGACACACACCAAAGACTTTTCATAAGCTCATGATGTTTGCCTTTTTTTGATTACATTTTATATTAGTTTGCACTAATTTAAATCAAAATATCCTTAATCTCCTGAAGGACAATAGGTTTGAAGTGCTGTACAGCAGACATTTCTATCATAATGTTTCCTTATTTACACCTGTGCTTTTCATACTGTGACATGTTGATCTGATTAATCGTTGATTTTAAAATGTCATGTTACTGGACATAATCTGTGTACATAATTAAACTATAGTCCAATTTATATTTGTAATATACAAAGTTAAGATCATAAAACAACACTGTGAAATTGATTTTTTTTAATGAAAGTACTCTTTAAGCCTCAACCACACATTGCTCATTGCACTTATGAACCCAAAGTTTAGATTAGAAACACTTCTGTGCCTTGTTTCACCTGGAGAATGTGTCCAGCTGGAGTTTGTATGTGTGCAGACGGATAATGTGGGAATGTGCAGGGAAAGATTATTCACTGTGGCTGCAGATAAAGTGAATCATGGGGGAGATTTTTCTTAAAGGGATTTACCGGCAGAAGTGACTGAACAGAGAAGTGGTCAAGTGTGAAGTACCTGAAATAAAGAGTAAATCAGGGATGAGAGGAGGTAGAGACACACAGTGAGGAAGAAACCAGGGAGACTGATCTAAAGTTAAAGAGGATTCTCAGATTAGATGGTTTTGTTGTGAATTTTGAAGGTAGTCTAAATGTTTCAGTGTGTGTTTGAGTTGGTGTCAAAGGTATAAAATAATGTTGTTAATGTAAATGTTAATAAATTGTTCACCAAAACAAATTCAGTTGTTATTTTTCATGTTTTTTTCTTTAATAATGGCTGTCCTACTTAAATAGGATTCTTGACCTCATGTAGGTCTAACTACATTTTAAAGTTAAGTATACACACATCATATCATTTTCTGGTTGTCAGAGCAAAAACAGTTCAGATGAAAATGACCAGGTTGTTTGAAATTTCTCCCTCTTGAGAGAGAAATTTAAGATGACATACAGGAAGGAAGATGAGCACGACTGGGGAGCTAATAAAGAGCTAAAAATATGTGTTATACTGTATATATTCACAAAACTTGGCTCGAGTCCACACAATAATAAAAGGTTATGTCGACATCTGCAGAGATACAGGACCATGCAGTGAGGGTGGGTGTAATATATTTGTAATACAAGACATAGTTTTTAGAGTTTGAAGAGAAGGGAAATTGGGGAATTTATACAAACCCAACTGTGGTCAAAAGATTGTGATCCTTGTAGAGGGTAGAAGTAGGCCTATTGTTTTAATTTGCTGTAAACCTAAATGAGCATTTTACATTATAGGGTGACTAAGGGACAGATTAACAAAACCACTTTAGAGTCAGAAGTCTTTAGAGAACATTGTTCTTGGGGAATCTTCAAAGAAGCAAGCAGACATGGTCATAGCTTGTAGAACTAGATAACTCATTATTTGAAATAGGAAAACATAATATAGGGGGACATGACTTTTACATACAGGAAGAAACTTTAGAACATGTATTATAGTTTTAATGTCTTTCATTTATTTGTTTATGTTACGACTCCATTGACTCCATACCAGTTGGTGGCGCCAGTGCCCCCGCCAAAAAACATGACGAAGAAGAAGAAGGCGCCTCCGTGACGTATTTCTACTGCGCCTGCGTGTCACTTCCGCAATCTTGCAGTTGAGTTGTTTACATTAGACATTAGTGAAACTGAACAGGATTTTCTAAAGATGACGGACCAGAAAGCTAAGAATATTAGCTCTATCCCCATTGATGGATATAGCAATATAAGAATTACATCGATATGGACATTTCTCATGTCTGTAAGTATAATTTTATTCCCTGACTCGAGTGGCTGGCTAGCTATGAGCTAACGTTAGCTGCCAGGGCTTATACAGTGACTGTATTTAATTAACCTCGTCGGTTTTAAAGGATGGCTACCAACTCTGTGCTTTTTATGTTCTCAGGTACAGTGGTCGGAGCCTTGGATCATAGGGCTGTTAGTCTTTCATGTTGTGTGTTTGTTCCTGACTGTGGTGACCTGCAGGTATTACAGAGCTCAGATATGTCACTTCCTGCTCATGGGTAAGTGAATTTGTAATAAAAACATACAATAATTACAAGCCTGAAAGAAAACTGTTGTTTAATAGCGAGTATGGTTACATACTTGTGTTTTATATGTACAAAATCTGTGTTTTTTGTGCAAGACTGACTGAACACTTTTACTTCTCTCAGTACATAGTTGTGTTAAGTCAATTACTAACTTCTTACTTATTGTTTACAGAAAAACACAATTTTACACCCTGATTTTATGTAAATCACAAGTATGTTTCTCAGACATTTTCAAGAAGAGTCATTACAAATAGCTGGGCTTACAACATGAACTTACTGTAGATACTGGGGATGCACGATATTGGATTTTTGGCCGATATGCCGATATTTTCCAACCCTTTTTGCAGATTGCCGATTTCAATACCAATATATTAGGCACATGTTTTTTCCTACCTAATTGTAGAGAACATCAAGTCTCCCCTGTAGTGGAATTGATATTATGCCTACTCTTATTGTAGTGGCCCACTGGCAGATTCTTGAGATGGCCGATTAAATTTGTAGTGTTTTAATGAATGAGATTTGGCTGCTCCTCGCATGACTGATGCTGAGCACAACCTTGCTGTCCGTTCCCGAAACTTTGAAAAACGGCCATACCGGAGACATCTTGCACCCTTCTTCACGTTTGGCGGAAGAGGGGTGATGCACACAGTGCGCGCACACTTGTGCCGAGTTAATGTCGTAGCTTTACATCAAGCTTTTTTAGGGAATCGTCGAGCATTTAGGCAAAATTACAGCGTTGTTTTATCGGCGGAAAATATCGGCAGAAAAACATCTGCTGATGCCGATATGTCATTTTCAAACCATAATCTGCAGATACGGATAACGTGCTGATACATGATAACGTGCATCCCTAGTAGATACATAATCAAATATGCTTTGAAAATTGCATAAAGGTCATCGAAGAAGTATCAAACTCTAAATAATCAGTAAACTGCTCTTTTGGTTTTGTGCCACATTTCATATCAGCGTAGTTTATTATTGGTTTAATTGCTTGTATATTTATTGTTATTTACCATATACCTCTTTGAATCTAAAGATTTTTTGTTCAAAATTCAAACCCTTACTGGAAATCTTTAACATTTTATTCTGTTGTAAATCCAGAAAGCACAACTAGGCATAAGTGTGTTAGTGTGAGTGTGTCGCCAGCAAAGACTGAAAGAGAAAGATATCTGAAAACCAGTTATGAGTATCAGTGCCAATCCTGATGAACTCGTTTATATTTGTGTAACAGGAGCTAATACTCAATGGTAAATGAGCTGATGCTTTACTTATGTGGATGCCTTATCATGAGGTTAACTACTATAAACATCAAGTCAAACTGTATAGCAATTATGTTATTAAAAGTCCAAGGCAAGGTAAAGTAGGTTGAGAACATTGGCTGACTAGTCATGCTAGTCTGTGTACAGTAGTCTCTGACTGACTTAACCTCTCCCCACAGCTGGCCTGGTTTATAGCGCTGAATATCTAAATGAGTTGGCAGCCATGAACTGGAGGTAAGATCAAAGCTCAACAGTACTTCATTTTCTTTCTACCATTGTGAAACATTTTGAATAAAGAGGTTCTGTTACTCAATACAAGACGCACGCAGCAGTTAAAACACTCATGAAGCTTTCTTATTTTATTGCAGGTCCTTCTCTAATTTCCAGTACTTTGATTCAAGGGGCATGTTCATATCTTTGGTTTACTCTATTCCTCTTCTGCTGAACACGGTCATCATTGTGGTAAGCTAATCCTCATCCTTGTCAAAGCAAATGTTAAAAGCACTAGTCAACACCCGCTCATGTGAACTCTTGTGTTGAACATTTTCAGATGGTGTGGGTGTACAGGACCTTTTCAACCATGGCTGAACTGAAGACACTTCAGCTCAAGCACAAGGCGCGCAGAGAGAAGCGAGAGAAGAATGACTGATCCCTCGTCTTATGTCCAAAAATGGGCTTCATTGAGAGGAATTAAGAGGAAGAAGTGTCTCTGCCATGCTAATCCTGAATTTTGGAATAGGAAGGCAGATTCCTTCTTGTGACTGTAAAAGGATTTTGGTCTGAACTGGATGTCTCTTTCTGGTAAAGAAAGATGCTGCTGTATATAGTGTACACTATGAGATTTACAAGGACCAAAGGACAGTTACTGTTTTGTATTTAATGTTGTTTTGAAGTGTGTTAAAATACACAAAGAATACTAAACTGTTTTTTTGAGCAAAGTTTGTTTGACTCCTGATTTCAAGGGCAGAGGATGTTTCAGCGCTAATGCTAGATTTAAGAGCCTTTAAAGGAGAAGTAATTTACTTTGTACCACAGGGCGTTATCATGCTGTCACCCTTATTTATGTAGGGTACACTAGATTGGGTTAATCATACATTTCTGCCTGTTCATCGTTAATCCATTGACATAAATAATGTAGCTCTTGAGCAGAGAAAAGCCACAAAGCATTAACTTTATTCAACAAACCCCCAACAGGCTACTGTGGGCTGGACTCAGATCAAATAGAAGTAGTTTCTATTCCAGCCTAAGTGGCTTTGAATCACAGAATCAGTCAAACTTGTCTGACAGCTCCCCCACACTGAACGGGGGGCTGCTGGGGGGTTGTAAGGTCTTATGACCCGTTAGTGTGTCTGACGCGGAGGCACAGTCCTCCACATGAGGGGAGGTTGCTGTTTGTATGAGACGAGGCTCCCAGTGGGCCCCTATTAACAGTTTCACTTTGATTTGCTTACTAATAACTAGGGATGCACGATGTTATCGACACGTTATCGGTATCTGCAGATTATGGCTTGAAAATGACATCGGCATATATGTCATTCTGCTGATAAAACAAGCTTTAATTCTGCGTAAATGCTCAATGATTCTCTAAACAAGCTTGATGTAATGCTACGACAAATCTCATTCACTCAACACTACAAATTGAATCACCCATCTCAAGAAGATGCCAGTGGGCCACTACAGTAAGAGTAGGCATGACATCAACTACAGGGGAGACTTGATGTTCTCTGCAGTTAGGTGGAAAAAAATACGTGCCTAATATATCGGTAGCACAATCGGCAAAAAGGGTTGGAAAATATCGGCATGTCGGATATCGGCAAAAAATCCAATATCGTGCATCCCTACTAATAACATTAATAATAGCTCTGTTTTATTCCAGTGTCACAATAAGCCATGACAATAATACAGCGAGTCAGTATGCGCAGTACCAAGGCACTAAAACGGAGGCAGCTAAATGGAATTCAGCCCTCAATATTTTTATTCTTTACACCTTTTCTACTGTCACATGTCTCTGCAAGAACCTTCCCAGTCACAGTTTAAGTTAAATGCTCTGAAGGGCACAGTGAGGTTTCATTTCTTGCAGTTACACAGCTTTAGGCCAGCAGTCAGCCACAGAAACATTCAGACTCAGCTAGAGCTGAAACAATCAGTTAGTTATTAGTAAATTAGTCATTAAGTAAGTTTCCTGATTCCAGCTTCCTGGTTGCTGTACACCTCTATAACAGTAAACTGGTTATCTTTGGGTTGTTGACAAAACAAAACATTTGTGGGCACCATCTTGGGCTTTTGGAAACACTGATCAACCTCTTTTTTTTATAACCACTTTGTCACATTTGAACACTTTCTTACAACAAGACAATTCACTGCAGGTGTCTACAATGCCAGCTTCTGTTTTCACTGAGGCAGCAGTCAATTGATTATAAATATATATGATTAAAGAAAGGTTGCACAATGCAGTGGTTAGTCACCTCACAGGTAGAAGGTTCCTGGTTCTAATCCTGGTTCGGACGTAGGGGGCTTTTCTGTGTGGAATTTGCATGTTCTCCTCGTGCATGCATGGGTCCCCCCCCCCCCGGTTCCTCCCACAGTCCAAAGACATGCTCGTTAGGTTAGTTGGTGCCAGTTAATTGGTGTGAATGTGAGCGTGAGAGGTTGTCTCTATGTGTCAGCCTTGTGATTGACTGCCGACCAGTCCAGGTTGTACCCCGCCTCTCGCCCAATGACAGCTGGGATAGGCCCCCCCTGCGACCCTGAACAGGATTAGCGTTATAGATGATGGATGGATGATTAAAGACAATTTGAATGAGCAACACATTCTCGCATGCACAAAAGATGCTTAGGTTATATACAGTGAAAATGTTCTGTCACACACTTTTGCAAGTAAAGTGTGTTTTCATGTATTAACACTTCGGTACAATGTTGCAGTCAGCAGTGTAAAGTGTTCACCTCTCTCCATGGTAGCTATAAGTGCCTCAGGATGTTGGTGCCCCACTAGAGGGCAGTCTGGATTAAATTAAACGAGACAGGCCCCCGCTGTCCATAACATATCTTCTTTTGAGGACTGATTCTCAATTAACACTGCATTTATTTTACTTGTCTCTGCAGAGCTGACAGGATGTCTTAACTCGACCTATCTGTTGTGGTTATCTTATTCATATCACCCCTTATTTGTTTTTCCAAATGCCGCCTGATGTATGTGCGTATGATCTGCCTGCATTCATCTGTCAGGATCTATTAAGCGTGGACGTGATGAGTGATCAGATTGCAGACATCAGCGTGGGTTATCTAAAAGGAAATAATGTAGAAGTGTCCTCAGAGAGATAAAGTATAAGGGTTGAACATTGACCTTTCTTTGGTAAACAAGGCGTGGGTGTTACACACACATACACACACATTCATGTGTTAGATTGCAACTAGAGCAACCTGTCCAGATAACTGAGCCATGCCTGGATGAAAGATTGGATGCAAAAACATCCACATAAAAATTTGAGGCGTTCATTTTTCTCTGTCAAACAAAAAGACATTATCATCTCTTTAAATCTTTGACTGATTAATGTTGAAGCCGCAGCCAAATTCACCAGTTCATATATCTCAGATATGACTACACTCCTCATGCACAGTACGTTGCACAACATCGAGTCAGCTGCAGTCCTGTGGGTTAAAACACTTTGTGAAAAAGGGAAAAAAAACACCAGTTTGACAGACTCTGAGGAGGGAACAGTTTCTGAGGCAAACATGTAACAGCATTGTGAAGTGATTCTTATGCTGACACATTAAGTGTGCATAGAGGCTGGTTTTTGGAGAAAATGTGGAATGATGTTTGGCAGTAGGAAGAAACATTTTGGAATTTCTGCACAAAAACTAACCGACATGCTTATCAAGGTTATCATGTCAACACATACAATACACGGGATTTGTGCAGAAAATGTTACAGTTCAGGAACATAAGCATGCCAAACTTATGGATGTCCTGTAAAGTAGTCTGATCAATGCAAAATATTCTTTAGTATCCACAGTCAGTGTCTGGTAACTAAGTTTGTGTACATGTGTTGGGGAGTACAAATGTGAAAAAAGCAACGAAAAATTCACCGAGAGCAGAGGTTCCAAAAGCTGCAGTTCCTCCAATGGCCACTTGAGGCTGGCTCCAAAAGTGAGTCAATCCCATAAACGCCTTTATCACAAAAGTGCAACTTTACAGCAGAAATAAAGTCTGCTAGGCGTCACCTCAGCTAATGCCTGGACATCTCGGCTACGTGTGTGGTGTTGATGCCTTTTAAGGAACTTTTCATGTAAATATTGGACTATTATGACTTGCTGTGCAGTAATTGGACTAACAGTCCATCCAAATTCTACACTCAGTATTTTTCGCAGTATTACTTTAATTACTGTATATGTAAGCACTACTAGGATTTCTGTCTGCACTTACCAGACCTTGTTTGTTAGCTTAGCTGGTTAACTCTGTTGGTAGCCAGCTACTGAATTAGCCTGGGCATTGACGGTATAACTGTCTAACTGATAACTTGTATGCTAACTCCTCTCCAGCTCCACCCTCTCATCCAAATATGGTCCCTCCTTCCACCAAAAAACCAAGAGGGCGACGGCAAAAGTGTCAAACTCAAGGCTTCCAGACAGCAGTCCTTGTGGGGGATGTGTTGGGGCAACGTCCATTTGTATAAAGGTTTTTGTCTGTGAATGTTCTCAGTCATAGGTCATGGAAATTCAAAGCTTAATCCCCAAAACGACTGGACTTGGTTGAAGTTCTTGAAGACGTTCCTGGTGCCACTTGAGTCATCATCGTTTGGGGCTGAATGCCACTAGTTTGAAAATGAAAATTATTTGTGAAAGCCTGCTTACTGTTTTCAATCACATGCATTGTGGTTGTTCCAGAAAGAACAATGCCTGGGAAAAAACAAAAGTGTTTATTCTGCGTCATTAATTTTAATAATGTTCTTTACAAAGTTGTCCATCATGCAAACTAGATCTGCTCGTAAAACAGTTGAATAACCAACTGTCACTAGTATTCCAGCTGCACCTTGTAGCAGATGTTATATTTTCAGTCACGGAATATAATAGTATTTAAGAAATATTGCAATTTCATTCAATCATTTTGATTCAGTACTGTATTGTAATGTTGAACATTTCTTTTTTAAAATCTTTTGAACAGTTCAAATGATTGCAGGCCAACACCGAACAGCCACTCTCACAGCTCACAAATGTCTGGCCTGCATCCACTGATCCTACGCAACAACAGGGAGGGAAGCTTCACCGTCAGCTTCTTTAAATGCAGACAAATCCCATACTTAAAGATTGCAGCCTTTTACTGAGTCTGAGTGGATGTTTTTGATTCTTTAGCAAGTCGGGCCAGCCAGCTTATCCTGAAATGCATTCTTCCCTGCATATGAAATAATGTGTGAGCAGATGTTGTGTCCCAGGCCAGATACAGCCACGAGTGATTTGCGTTTAAATCCTGACCACACAAGGGAAATGAGCTCAAACAATGACAGTGTTTGTGCTGTCTGTCACTATGCTCTCTCTCACTGTTACTATACAGTTTATGTTGGCTCCCGCTTTGCTTCTCAACATCTGTTGTTGAATAATCGGCCGGTTTGGATGTTTGACCAGGACTCTGTGTTTAGTACAATGTTACGCCAATTAGGAGCAGTTTTAACCTTTTTTTCATTAACCTTGTAGCTCTAGTGAATTTGCATTCCTGCATGGCAGCAGAGCTTGAATATAGATTAACACAGGGGATTTTCTTCCACACACATGCAGTTCAACACTTGAAATGTAATTAAAAAAAGCTGTACTGGTATCAATTTATTTTACAGCCACTATAAGGATTTAAAGGCAGTATATAAAATCCAAATGCTAACTCCACTTTTAAGGTGCAATTTGGTGGATACATTAAAAATTACTTTATATTAACATATTAAAGCGACTGTGATCAATATCTATGCAATAACATCGCACAATATGACAAAGGTGTTGTTTGTAGTGTTGGAACCTAAAAAGTTTCAGCTAATTGTTTAGCTGTCAGGCCCACCACTGTATGGTTTTGGTTAACTTTTACTGCTCTCGTTGCTTTTTTATTTTAGATCTTGTTCCAAAAACCAAACCCACTGTGAACAACCTGCTCGACACCAAACAGCAAACAGATGTGACACTGTACGTCGCAAAGATAGTGGAGTATTTAGCATCTTGAGATACTTTGCTTGGTAGATGGTAGAGACAAAAAACAAAGCTATAAAAGAGTAAAATTCCACCCACATTAGTCAATCCACCAAATGAATCAACATCAATTATAATGTTGCAGTGTTTGATGTGTTATTTAACAACAGTGCGCTAACAGGTTTTGCTAACATAATGTATGAAGATGGGATGATCTGTCACTGTTGTGTTTCAAAGTTGCTTCTGCTGCCTAAAAGTGGTCAAATGGATTGTACTAATTGTAAAGTGTATTGTTTCTACACATTGTCTGGAGGGTGTTGAAGTTGACCTCACACAGGAGAAGGCCTAGCATTTATAGTTATGTTATTCACAGCCCCTCCTTCCTCAGTTTTTCTTCTTCTGTGGTTGTTGCTTTATATTCGTTTCGCCCCCTCCCCTCATAGTTACTAAGTCTAAATTCATCCTCTTATTTATTGTATTCTTTTGTAGATTTTAATTTCCTTACATGTTATAGTGTCTATAGTTACTCGGTGATGTGTTGATTTAGTTTGAATGTCCTGTAAAAAATCGTTATTTTAACAGTCAATGAGCTAGCTTAACGTAAGCTAATTTACGTGCGCGGCAAGTTAAGCTAACTTGTGTGATGTATTTTATTTTATCTGTGTATGAGCTGCAACAGGCTGGAAAGTTTTAATGGAGGTTCTGTCTTTCTGTAGGCCAAGTATGCTTTGTTTTATATGTAGTTATTTTTATTTCAGGGAAATCCCCTGTGGGAGAAGAGCTGGAGCGGACTGGAATGTTTTAATGGGAGTTAGTTATTGGATCTTTTATAACAAAGGTCACTAAAAACCTCAAATGTTCTTGCTTACAACTTAAAGTGGGTCAGGGTTCTAAGCCATCATTAACAGTTATAGGACTTAAATTAAGGGGATTTAAATAAAATGTCACCGTGCAGCTTTGAGCATTGAACGCAGCATACTTTCCCCTGGTGGCGGTGTCCATCCGCAGCATGTCTGTGCTTGTTGAGTCACAGTGTGACTGGGCATGCTCTGTAATGTAATCAGGAGAAAGGAGAGGGGGAGAGAGGGAAGAGTGGAGTAAGTGAGAGTGACAGATGACTCACTGAGCGTGTGCTTGTGAATGACTCACTGTGATATACATGATTACATAGATGTATTTTATTAGACATATTCTGCATTCTGCTGAGGTTAAAGCCTGGTGCTGTCTGATGAGGAGTCAGATGATATAATCTGTTGTTACAGTAGGATGAGAAATTTGACTAAACTGAGTTAAATTAATTCAACATTTATTAATGCATTTTATGCTTTATCAAATACAACATGTCTCCTGGATACAGAGGGCTGAACTCGGTGACTCACTCTCAGTCTCGCTCAGTGAGTCATCGATCAACCTGTATCAATTACTACAGGACACGGTCCAGATAGATGATGATCCTCCTCTTACATTATCGTCTGCTTTCACTGAAGCTACTGAAAACATCAGCTATAAACTTTTTTTTATTGCATCATGATAACAAGGATTTGATATTTAAGCTGTTGCACCTAGTGAAAGTCTTCTGTTAATGATTAATAACATAATCAAAATCAGGCTTTATGCAAGTCTTTAAAATAGGTTATAAAGTATTTACAAAGAGATACTGATTTAGTGAGCTTTCAATAAAAGTGGTTTATTTCAAACAGTTGGGCTCTTGGCTAAAAATAAAAAAAAACAACAATAAAAAAGTTGGATATAAGGAAATGAATTTAAAAGATTATTGGTCGATTGAAACTGTTTTAGTGTCAAGGTCAGTTACTAGATTCCAGAGTTTGTGTCTTTGATCAACAAATACTCCTAAAAACAGATGTGTGTACTTGTTTTGGAGAACTCTCATTTTCTGGCCTTCAGTCTTTTCCAGAAGTCCAGATGGAACAAAGTAAAACAGTCATCAATAATATATTTATGTTATTAAATTTATGATCCAGGGGAGATCATTACCCGACACCAAACTCCTCTGGGTTTCTCCTGAACTCACTCACCGTTCCCTGTTTGTGCTCATACTATCATAGTGACGGGTCCTCGCTGTTACAATATCCAACAGGATTATGGGAAGCTGAAGATGGTACCTGGAACTCCTTACATCACCGGGACCAGCTTCTCCTTGATGCAGGGACCTACTATGTAACTACAGACAGGAAGAACAATGAGATCAAAAAGAACGATGTCATTATTCTGTTGACTTTCAGCCTTCTTATGTATACAGAAACAGAGCCGGATGAATAGCATCTGCAGTCGCTGCTTTGAGTTGGTTTCAGCCAGATGGGTGCCTGAGATTTCATAATATTTTGCCAGGAGGTTTCCTGGAATTACAAATGTAATTCTGCACCACATAATGGAAAAATAGTAACGAAAAGCTCCATTTAAACCCAAGTGATTAGCAGGTCATTTTTCTTCTATAGTTAGTTATTATTTGTACTTAGTTATTTGATGCTGTAAAAAGGATGATTGACAGCTCTGTTGACAAATTTGGCTCCTGCAGCCGATCTGTTCCGGATTAGCAGAGGGAAGGATGAGATTTCATGGCAGTTTTGTCCAGACCACGAAGCATTGATTGTTTTATTCTGTGACCTGATTTTTGTAATATCTTAAAGCTGGAAAAAAAAAAAAAAGAATACTAATTTCCAGCTGTCGTGTAATTGGTTGTAAGAATTGGCAGCCTCCACAGAACTGAGACCTGTCAACACTTTCCTGTCTACAGCGTTGACACAGGCAGACTCGGTGGACAAGAGCAAGACAGAGAAAGGCAAAAGAAGGAGAATGAAGCTGAAGACAGAGCAGGTGGTACAGGTGGCTTGGAAGAGGTGAGCGAGACGTCAACACGGCGACAAGTAGACCAACATTTTCTCCAAGTTTCTGAGATGTTTCAACTTTAGTTGACATTAATGTTTCCCAGTCGTAAACTCATTTTTCCGATTATTCAGGATCACATGAATGCAAGGTCTGTTCCTCTGTGCTGGTTCATCTGTGTCTTCATGTCAAGCGCCCAAGCAGTTTTTCCGATTGTTGGTGTTCACGGTTTCCTGATTATTCCAGATCATGCCTCTTTTTTGACCTTACTTTAGTTTTCTCCCGGCTGGAATTGTTGTCTTTTTCTTGACCAATCATCAGCACGTCTTTTTTGCATGACTGATTTCTTATAGTTTGTCTTCAAAGACGTCCTACTTTTCTTAGTAGAGGAACCAAGTTACGCCAATCCGAGGCATATCAGTTGAATTGATTGAGGGTTTATTTTGCTATATTTGGCACCAGATTACATACTTTATTCCAGTAACATTTTGGGAAATTCCTGTTTTCTTGAAGCAACACACGCCCACAGTTGATGCATCAGCATACCTTACAACTACAATTTTGACAGTTGTACTCCCTAACTGCCTTTTTTTCATTTCCCTGTCTTACACTGTATACCTCATCTTGGGCTCCTTGACTTTGATTTGAATACTTGATTTCATGGTCTATTTGGAAAAAGGGTTTGGTCCCACAGATGGACCCAGAACACCAAACCCATATCATCCCTCGCCCCCAAAAACCCCCAAAACTATAGATGCTGAAGATGAAAACATGAGCTAGCCAGAGAACAACCAGAGGTGTTGAGGTAATGGTGCTCGGGTGACCGAGACAACTTGGAAGAAGAGACGTTTTTCACAAGAGTGAAATGTTGTCCAGAGAACACTTA
The DNA here is from genome assembly GCF_022749685.1 of Semicossyphus pulcher. NCBI lineage: Eukaryota > Metazoa > Chordata > Actinopteri > Labriformes > Labridae > Semicossyphus > Semicossyphus pulcher. The sequence goes on from NW_027211615.1 coordinate 12,667,115, forward strand.
CAATTCTCTTTTGGTAACAGTGGAAGTAAATGCTTTTCCAACTGAATCCTGCCAGGTGTTTTAGATTCCCATCATAATGTCATAATGGTTGGACACGTACAAACATCCTTATATAAAAACACACCACATATCTGAGGTCATTAACCATATTTCTGATGGAAAATTAAGACTTTTAACTTCCCACGCAGCTCTGCCAAGTCCTAAAGGAGACGCTGAATAGCTGAATGAATAAAAATGGAGCCATGGATGGAGGATCTGCTGAATGAAATAAGCTTATTAATGTCCATTCTCACACATATCGGTCTGTCTGGACAACGTGTACACTCCAGGGACAGTGTCTCCATTGTCACTTATGCCAATTTGGAGCTCCTATCTAAATGCATGAATCATAGCCCATTATTGTGATGAATTTTAGAACTTCGTCACTCAGAGTGAGATGCATCACTTTGTTCTGTCGTTACACAGAGAGAAAGAAAAGACAGGTTGGATCCATCCCTTTACAAAGCCCCCTTTAGTCCACTTTTTGTCCAAATCATCTTGCTGACACGTAATAGCTTTGTAATCTCTGAATAAAGAAACACATTGTTGATTCCTCGACTGCATAGCATATACTTACTCTTTGACTTGATGACCATCTCGGTCCTGTTCACGCTATGACTCATCTGTCCTTATAGAGAGAGAGGAGGGGGTGTTGGAAGGTTGATGCAGAACGTCCCCATGAGTCCCAGTGGGAGGTTTTAGTAGCACTGCAGGTGGCGAGTCATGTAGAGGACCCTAAGGTCATGTGTACGTGTTCTTACAGAGGCTCCATGCCTTCTTTCATGCATTTGAATTAGCAATGCTGACAGATGCTAATTGACAGGTTTGTGTTTTTATTATTGCATAATTTACATACATTTACATGACTCATGTTTAGAATCCTTATGTTTTTTTCCCCCCAATAGAGTGCTGCCTTATCCTGCTCTACTGCCCTCTGATTGGTTAGCTTTGCTTTGGCTAGTAGTCGTTACTGCAAGTCTGCACTTTTGATCAGATGAAACGGCTAACAGAGTACTATTTGATTGTGCATATTCATGTTTCCTATAAAAAGAGAACTCGAGGGAGGGTTATTAAACACACACAAGCAGGTTCAAAAAGCTTTAGACCTAGCTAAAGGATGTGGCGGTGCGTACTCACTGAACGTGAAACGACGATGCTATAAATTCAACCTCATTCATTGTTTATTGCGAGCAGCTGATTCGCTACTCAATGCATGCTGGGATACCTTGCAACGCGCACCATGTTGGGGGCGTCACATTTTGACGGCTTGTTGTCATAATCATCCATTTTAAGAAAGTACCGTTATCCAGGGACCCTGTTTGGACTGAAAAGACTCTTCAATTCATGCCAACAAGTGACCAGCGAGGTTAGGCAGGTGCAAGTGTAGGCGAATTGTGAGGTCACATTGTTCTTCCAAGTTTGCCTTCTCAACTTCCTAATTTCTCTCTCCCACTTCACCATGACATAGCTGACTAATAACTTCACCAGGAAGTTGTGGCTGTGGCTCAGTGGTAGAGTCTGTCGTCTCTCAATCGGAAGGTTGGAGGTTTGATCGCTGAGGTTTGAACTACAGACACTTGTCGAAGTGACACCGAGAACAGCCCATTTACCATTTACCAGGACAAAAGAAAGAGGCAAACAATCCAACATGGTTCCAATGTGCTGACATATGTGGCACCACTTGGAAACATCCCATTTTACTGAGGCCAAAAGAAATAGTGTTTGGACACAGTTATTGATTCTCTTTGTCTTAAAATGACCACAACTTTATGAAAAGTTAGCAAAACCTCATTGTGAAAGTTCCTCGCCACAACCACCTAAAAAACTGCCTAACTTGCGAAGTCACCAAGAGAGGGCAAGCCCTTTGCAAGAGCAATTCTCCTTGAAGGAAGTAACACTAGGCAGAAAGGGATGTTTCCCTTTAACGGTCTCCAAATCCTCCCTCGAAACAGATGGAATATGGACGTGTGACACCACATGTTGGAAAAACCCTTAAGATATTCCAGACCATTATCTTCAGGCTCTCCATGATGCTCTCAGCTTTGAAACTACCACAGGAGACAAAAGTACATGGGCCCACGGAGCACTACCTGCCAGGTAGTTGCCCAAAATCATAACTTCTATCGTCAAGTAGATATGCAGGGCCTACCAAGACAGGAACCATGCCCTGCACAAGTCTAAATCAAGCACAATATTATGGGGTGGCGCAGGAATTAAACCCAGCTCCATACCCTGCATCAATACTGATTTCCCAGAGGAACAAGCCTCTTACTACTAACCAAGGATACATGAACATTGGCAATGAAAGGCTTAAAACCAGAACCAGTCTCGAGAATACGGTCAGAACCAGTACCCAACTCACAACAGAATGGTCTCTGTCACAAAACTGGAGAGCAAAGCATTGCTGGAAAAAACTACAGTGAATGATTGAAGGTGGATTACACTTAACTCTGGGCTTCAGCAGCAGACACTACGGGTCACTTCCAGTGACCCAGTGACCCTCACTCCAAGAGCAAGTTTTTGAAAAAAAAAAACATACATTACATACATATATTTACATATACACTTCTGAGCTCTCCCATTTGGGCTGCGGGTATTTGTTGCTTCCCAACACATTCAAAGAGAGTGTAAAAGGTATTCGGGGCTGGCTCTATAAACCTCTGCACCAAACTTAGATTGGGAAAACATAAAACAACACCACCTGGTGCACAACCAACAGCAGCACAATCCTCCTTACCAGACACTCCCTAGAGAATTCTTGCCCCCTCTTACTACGATTATGAGCACTATTATAAATTTAAGTTAAAACCTGTTCCAAAGGGGAAACACACCTATAGCTTAACTGGGAAATTTCTGTATTCAGTGTTTCAAGACTGTTATGCCCAGCTCGCTGAAGAGCATAACAAAGAAGGGAGATCCACACAGTAGCAGCGTTTTAAATAAACAAATGATTTATTAAGTTTAAATCAACCAAAGGTGAGTCAGCAATTAATTGATATTTAACAAGTAACAGAAGGAACCAAGGCTAACCTAAACATAATCAAACCAAACAAAAGCCAAGGTGGGTGCCTAAAAGGCACCAGCCTTCCAGGAGGGAGAAAGAAGAGAGCCATCTTGGATTCTCCAAGCTTTATAACATACTCAGGCCCGAGACAGGGAATCTGCAATTACATTCTCCCTACCCTTGATATGACACACATTCAAATTGTAGGGCTGTAAGAACAATAACCAGCGCATCAGCCTTTGATTGTTGTTCTGCATGCTGGACAGAAAAGTCAAAGGGTTATGGTCAGTGTATATTGTGACTGGCGTTGACCCAGAACCCACATATACCTCAAAAAACTGTAAAGTCCCCTCCCCTTCTTGCAGCAGCACAGCACCTGCACCAACTCCACTCACATCCACCTGAATTTTAAAGGGCTTCTCAAAGTTTGGAGCTGCAAGGACAGGAGAACAACATAGCAGGGTTTTCACAGTAACAAAAGCATCTTGACATTGAGGAGACCACACGAATGCAGCCTTCTTACTCAAAAGGTTTGTTAGTGGGGCTACCACAGAGCTCTGTCAGAATCCCCGGTAATACCCCACCAAACCCAAAAACCTCCCCAACTCCCTCTTTGTTTTTGGCACAGGGTACTTATCAATTTAGCTCTTACAGGTCGAACTTCCCCTTGGTCCACAATCTTACCAAGGTAAAGGCCTTTGCAAATTCACATTTTGACGAATTTATTGTCAGATTGGCCTCAGCCAGGCAGTCAAACAGGGCTTTGAGACGCTCAACATGACAATCCCAAGAGTCACTGAACACAACAACATCATCTAAATATGCAGTACATCCCAAAAGATCATGCAAAACCTTGTTCATTAGCCGCTGGAACATCGCAGGAGCATTCCGCAACCCAAACGGCATGACCTTGTATGCATACAATCAACTAGGTGTACTGAACGTACAGACTTCCTTTGCTCTTGGCGTCAATGGTACTTGACGTTAACCTTTCAAAAGATCCAGTTTTGTCACACACTGAGCACTGCCTACCTCATCCACACAATCTTCAATACGCAGCAATGGGTAACAATCTGGCTTCGAGACAGCATTGACTTTCCAGAAATCAGTACAAAATCAGAACGATCATATTTGGGAACCAGCAAACATGGCGACGCCCATTTGGATGAAGCTGGTACTGCTATGTCAAGTTCTATCATGTACTCAACCTCAATGATCAAAAAGATCCTTCATCTTTCCTTGAGCTACACCAAGCTTTCTTCGGGCAGTTGCACAGGCAGTATACAAATGGCATTGGAAATCATTCACATCACTCAAAATATTTTCAGGAGGATCAACACTTTTCCTGTGGTCACTTAACACTGCTAAAGGACCTCGGACAGTATGCCCAATTGCTTGCAGTGTAACCATCTCCTATATATAGCTTTACCCTGAAAGGAAAGGAATGACTGTGGTGTCAATCTTTTCATCCTAACAAGAAAGTTTGTAAGTGTCACGAATCAAGGCTGAACCCAGATACAGACTGACAACAGGTAAGGTTTCACAATGGAGGTTTATTTGGAAGTCTGAGGTAGAGGATGGTGAAGGAGTTGCTAGTAGGGCTCCTTGGCTGAGGAGTGGAGGAGTGATCCAGAGAGAGGTTGGCTGGCTGGCGGGCTTGGTAAGTGGCTGGGCTGGCTGGCAAAAGGAGGTCCTGGAGACAGGGAAAACAGATGTCAAAAAGGGTGGCAGGCAGGCTAAAGGCTATAGTTGAGCTAGACTTCTGGCACATAAACAAATTGATGGCACAATGATCCGGCAGGGACTGACTGTCAGTGCAGGGTTCTTATATGAGGTGGTGATTGCTTGATGGCTGGCAGGAGTGCTGATTGGATATCCAGAGCAGGTGTGTGGAGAGTGAAAGAGACAGAGAGCCAGGGGGAGGGGAGAACAAAAACACACCAAGCACTCCTCACTCACACTAAAAACTCTGAAAGTAATCAAAAAACACACACACTTACAGGCACACAGATGTCATGGAGGAGGGACTGTGACATTAAGTGTATTCTACAAAATATTGTCATTCCCCAGGAGGAACGATACAAGCCTTCTGCTGGCTAAACTGACAATTATTTAGCGAACATTAGATAGGCTACTGAAGACAGAAAAATTGAGGCCAACTAAGTAAAATTTTCTGGATTTTTCCAAAAACATATAGTAATTATACAATAAATAGTTTTAATGTATAATATATTAATATATCTACGTGGTCACATGGTTAAATGGTAAATTGACTGCAGTTATATAGTACCTTTCTACCAGGATCAGGTTGTAATCAGGATGTAATCTAATCATTCAATCACACTCAAATAGCAATTGCTATTTCTGGTTTCAGTATCTTGCTCAATAACACTTTGAAATGTAGATCAGAAGAGCTGGGAATCGAACCATTGGGCCTCCAATAAGGTATGTGTATATGCTTTGTGTGTACATGTGTCCAAATGTTGTTCTTCCATTGCACAAATACTATTAAATTCCCATTTCCCCCAAGCCACATAGTCAACAGTGCGAGAGATGAAACAAACTATTGTTGGTGGTTGATTGTGTTTCGCAGGATAACATCTGGCTGAGGAAGATGGAAGATGAAGAAAGAGAGGATTGTGCCGGAGGATGATGGAGATGGTGGAGGCTGACTGGCAAATTTTTTAACATCACAAGCCTTTTTTCTTTGCTCTTGTTTTGGAGAAATGTCTTCGTATTCGTCTTGACCGATGAGTCATCATCCTCATCTTCAGCTCTTGTCCAGGATTTACATGTCACATCGGGAGGCTCTGACCAGCACAACGTTTTAGCTGCCATGTTTCTTTCTCTAACTCTAACTCTGTAGCATGTCATCATCTCATGTCAGGTATATGTTAATCTTATACTTTGTACTTCTTCCTTTTCACCAGATCCCCTTTAAAGTATGGTATCTGATCTGATCATGAATGTGAAGCAGAAGCAGGGGCGGTGCAAAGGGTGGCCACAGCTGTCATCAAAGTAGACAGATGGCTGCTGTGCTTCATTATCCACAGGTGTGTCTGTGTTTATACTAACAAATTCACCTAAGTTAAATGACATTTATCAGCTAATTGGGAATAGAATTGTTTTGATTTCTGATTTAAGAAAAAAGTGGTAACTTTACAAATATATAGCAAACGTTTGGAAAAACTTACAATCTTCACAATCTTACTTTTAGGGAACAGTGACAAATTAAATAATATAATAGGCAACTTATATGTTGCATAAAACACCAAAGAATAAATAATATGAAACTGTAAATCTCACTTACCCAGAGCAAAATAAAACGTATTTGGACACTGAACGAAATTTCAGTGCAACATGACACATGAATTTCACCAACCTGTGATCTTTCAGCTGCTATAGTTGCCACATTTTGCAAGCTCATTGTTTTAGATACCACAGGAGCTTAGGTAAAAAAATTAAAATGGCATTGCTCAAAGCAGAAAAAAAACATCATAACAAGCTACCAATAGAATAATTGTTTAATCAATGACACATTATGAACAGACTACTTTTTCTTTCTATATGAAACAGCAAAAAGCAGGCTGGGACTGCTGAACCCAGATGGGCAGACCCACCTACTGGGCCACACTGCCACAAGGCCGCTTAAATGTTGGAACAGCCCATCTGGTTAAGGGTTACATGATCCTTAAATTGTCAACAGGCAACTACTGTATAATGAATGGCAGGTGCAGTGGTACAGACCGTCATTTCCCCCCACCCCTTTTAGTGGCTCCATCCGTGAAATGTCAGAGGTCAAGAGGTAATAAGAAAATAAAATCAAGACAGAAAAAACAAAGATGGATGATAAATACAGAAAAAGTGGAAAGAGGAGCAGTAAAGGGGGGACATTGTCAAATAGTAATGGCGCTAATTTAGATGAAAATTGCTAGGTCCAACTTTTGTTCCCAGGTCAACCCTGGCAAAAAGGCATTTTACTTTTATAAATCAACATTTGACATGTTGCAAATGGTGTACTCATTCTACACAAGTATAGACTTAAAACAATGTCCAACAACTTCGTCCTGCTCCCGTCTTCCCTCGTCTTGTCAACTTTTCTTATACCTCCATATTTTACAACGTGTACTCCCACCATGATTGGCTATTTGCAGAAAACAAGATCAAAGCAGGATGCTACTCCGCAACACAACTCCTCTTCCGCACTGCGGGCAAACACTGCGGGACGCCTGCTCGTCTCCTGCACATAAAAAAGTAATGCACGGTGCTTTCTCATCCAGCTCTCTGTCAGTGCTGCCCTGAATCTGCTGAATTGGAGCTGAATGCCCCCCACTGATCACCGGGGATGGACCACAGGAACTTGTCACCATGTTTGACCCTCACATGGAGATGCGACGACCCACTCAGAACGGAAACTACAGTAATGGTACATTATGAGGAACCTATGGAGGATCAAATGTTTTTAGATAACGTTCTTATTCAGTCATTTTGAATTCAGTTCAATTAAATATGTTTTGCTGTTAAGAATGTAATAGCTCAATATGGCCAGAGAGTCAAGTTCTAATGAGTCTGTGAAGGTTCTCAGTCACAGGTCGTGGGAATTTGAAGCTTAATCCAAAAAGCAACTTGACTTGGTTGAAGTTCTTGTAGATGTTTCACCTCATCCGAAAGGCTTCTTCACTTCTAAACTGACTGGTTGGCAGGGCTAAACACACAAATACTCAGGTGCAGACCTCAAAATACGTCTTTGGATCTGAGAAATGTTATCTCAGAATGATACTCAATCAATGTCTCCCAATCAGTCATTGTGTTTGTTATCTTTTCTCTCTGGGTTGGGTTGGAGCCTTCCAACGGGCTTACTCTTTGCCCAGTTTGCCAGTCCATCACCAAAGAGAAGACGGAAATTACTCACCCATGCAGACGATTACACCCACATGTCTGGGGAATGTCTGGGCACAAAGAGGATCACCATTAAGAGATTGAGTTCAGGCCTCTGAGAGCCCATGTTTCTAACACCCCTCATCCATGTTGGTCCTTAAATTGTTTCAGTCTGCTCTGCTTACATCTCAGGCATCACATGATGATTCATACACAGGTTTGCCGACCGATTCTTTCAAACATTGCTCTGAAAATAATGGTGTAGTCCCGTCTTTCTTTCCGCCGGTGCCCCTTTTGCGTCAGCAGCCATGTTTGCTGAGGTTTCCGTCTGAGACGAGGAGACTTTCTCTTCCTGACGTTTCCCCTGCAGAGACATTTCTGTCACCGGGGTAATTTCCCACTACGTGACAAAGTGTTGTAGTTTATGGGTGTTTGCTTAACCTACAACACCTCCTGATAGCGCAGAGGGTGTTCACCGGCTGCAGACGGAGATGAAAGGAGAGATGAGAGGGGGATGTTGGGACCTCAAAGGCCAGACAGAAAACACCAGGACTTTTTTTTTTCCTACTGAAGAAAAATTTTCAATATTCAATGATGGGTCAGGATGAGACACTCCAATAATGTATTTACCCATTCATCAGCCACACAAACAAAGAAAAAGGCTTCAGGCTCTGACATTGCATCTGATGTTCTTTGTCATCGAGCCACAGAACAATATGGTCGTGTGCTTTCCCCACGCAGACGCCATAATACAATTTCAAAGATAATAGAATTTGTGGGAAAACGGTCACCGTAACTTTCTCTCCAAATTCAAATGAATGACTGTCAAAGAATGATGTCACCGCTAATGAAATAAAGCAAAGAAATCGTCTCGATACTATGAGACCTGGGACGACGTATGATGACTCAGATAAAACAAAAAGAAGACGGCAGAGACAGAAACACGAGGACAAAAACATACATCAGCCTTCAATCTTTAATGTGTAAGGCTGTTGGAGCAGACCAGTATGATGTCACTGTGCCCTTTGATAGTGATGTTTTATTGATGAATTACATTTAATGATTCTCCATACACGAGCGCTTACAGTATGCATTTCAGCCTACGTGCATTTTGTTAACCTGTACTTTAACCCGTATGAATTTTTGATACTCAACAGCACTACTTTCTGCGCTGTAATGAGTTCAAGCCTCAAAGGACTCAACATCATGTTGTCCACATGACCACATGTCCCTGTAGACAAAGCATAAAGCGTACTGTCTACTGCTGTTTAGTGTTTACCTGGCTGAGAAATAGTTTGTAATCTCATACGGTCCAACAAAAGGCTTGGATTTGTTCTGTAAAAATGGTGCAGGTTGAAGTGTATCTGTTGGTCAAATCAGTGGCTGTAACTACGGTAGCCCGGAAGTACAACATGCAAGGTATTCCTGTTGTTTTTTGACTTTATTTCGGCTTATGAAGCATGTTTTATACAGCATATTTATGTTGTTGTATTTGAAGCTGTGTTATCTTTTTCGTTCCTTGAATGTTTCATTTGAATGATAGAGGCCCAAACAAGGGTGCAGAATTGGGTAGGGACGGGACATCTCCCATCTAATATCCAGAAATGTCCTTACAAATTATATTGTCCAAATTACACTTGTTGCACTTACAACCAGCAGAGTCGTCGTTTATATGAGACAGCCGTCACTCTCTCTGTCACCGTAAAGAAGGACTCCAGTCTACAGTTCACACACTTCACTAAACTGAAAATGATACAGCTGAACATGTCTCAGAATCAAATGACCAGTTTTTGCGTCGCATTCTGCGCTGTCCATATGCATGCGCACTCCCTAGCTCTCTCTCCCTGGATGAGTGCAGTTTGTTTAAAGATTATAAATAATAATATTAATCAATACCGCTGCCCTGAGTCGTTTCTTCTTTTCAGTCTAAAGCATGAATGAAACAATAGTCACCTGATTGTTATTTTTGTTTGGAAGTTATAAATCCTTTATAAGGCAGGGAGAGTGCAGCTGTCCAGTGTTACAATGAAAACAACACCCTTTGGCCCGAAGAGGTCTGTTTTGAAACAATCAAAATCAAAGAAAAAATAATACCAATAATTATGTGTAATAATGTTTCTTTCTATGATTTAGGCATTTACTTTTAAATTCATACAGATGAAAAATAAATGCTGAGGTGTAAAGTTCATTCTTGACATTGGATACAGAAAATACTCTGGAGCTGTGAATCACATCACAGAAAGCTTGTTCAGTTTTCAATTAAAATTAAATTAAAATTTTACTTAAAAAAAAAAAGACCTCTTGTGCTCAGGAAGAACATCTGGAAAAAACCTTGTGAGATCTTTTTCTCAACATATTTCAATTATTAAGATGAAAGATTGATCGCGTTGAACTGGATCACTTCTTCCTCCAAGAAATTCCATAAAATAGTCACGTCAGACTGTAGCGGCCATTAGAGATAAGAATAATAATGATCACATGAAAGGCCTCTTTCATTCAATGAGCTTATTTAAGTAATATGTTGATCATTAAAATACACGTGCCTTATCATGAGAGATTTCAGAGAAATGTTTTGAGGTTCAAGCTTACTCCCCTTCTTGTAATAAATCATGTGACTTAATCCTCCATCAGTGGTGGCTCAGCTCCTGTCCTTTAATATCTCTCCTCTCACTTCATACAGCTTCCTGTTATCTCTTCAAGTCTGAAAGATGTGAGCAAACATCTGTCACATGTTCACATGTTTATTGTTATGACTGAGAAAGACGTGACTCCCGGCTTTTAGACTGTCAGACAGACAGTTTGTCCGTGTGACATGAAATGTCTTTATCCTCCCTGCACAATGTCTCCTCTCGCCTGGGCCTCTGATCTCTTGGCTCAGAGTGACTACATTAGCAGGAGGAGGAGGAAACAGACATGAAAAATTGACTTACTAGAGAAGGAAATTTAGAAGAAAAAGGCAAGGTGGGGTGAGTACATGTATAAATTATGAAAAAGGAAAAGGCCAAAAAGGGCTCAGTACAACAAAAGCTGAAGTAAAGCAAGCAAAACTCCAAACTGCATCTGTTCATGAGTTAGACCACCAGTTTTGCTATCTTTAAAGGAAGACTATGTTTTAACGTTAAAAGAAACAACATAATCATCCTCTTAGTTGTTAAATTTATGAGCAATGAAACCCAATCAAACTCAAATTAACTTTTCATGGTCACAGTCCTACTTGATCTGGTTTAATCAGCAGCTAACGTTGGCTAATGTTAGCTAAAGAGGCAAACTTTAGAGACCTGCTGTGTAATAGACATTACTATTTGTATTACTTTGCATTTTGTTACATTCCCCAATTATTGAGCTGCTAAAAGACAATGGATTGTGAACATCAGGAGGTACATGGGGCCATAACTAATGATGTCCAATTAGCTATATTGCATTAGCTAGCAAAATAAATCTTTGCTAACATTATGTTAGCTTAGAATTTACGCCCTTTCTATTGAACTGTCCTATTGTTCAACACCATGAAACTATAATATTCCCTTTCAGCCACTTCCTAATGAATGGTGATATTAGCTAGTAAGTGGCTGAATGCTATGGTTAGCTGTTGTCTGACTGTAGCTAATAGGTTATGAGAAATATTGTTTGAACTTGAAATATTACCAGATTTTCACTCTTCATTGTTGCTGATGAAAAGAATGTTGACATGATAAGGATTAGTCGCATAGGCATCAGTTATACGATTTACAACCCAGAACATAGCAGTATGACATTATAACAGCATTTGAGTTTTCCACCCTGAGCTGAGCGTGATGTTAGAGGGAAATGGCCGCCTTGGTGATTAGCTACTGTTAAATAAAAGCTGAAGAGCTAGCATAGCATGAAAGGAATTTAGGAAATAAGCTTATTAGCTTTTTTTTTGTGCTTAGAATTTGATAATAAGATCAATAGCCTACTTCTCTCACATCTGTCCAAGATAAAGATAAAGCTAAAAACCAATTACCTTAGTGTAGCACACAAATGCTAACAGCTAGCTTGGCTCTGTCTGCAGCTATTAAATTCGACCTAATAGCGCTTAGAAAGCGTACTTATAAATAATTTGTAACTTGCTTGTTTAATGCCTACAAAACCAGAACAAGAATGATCTAGTTTTACATTAATTCATTCTGCCCTATTTAGAGATTTGCAACAGTTAAAGTTTATCAAAAAAAATCTTCTAACTTTTAGATGCTTTTTGATATTTCAGCAAACTATTCCTCCTTATGACCCATCAGTCTAAAAGCAACAGTATAGATAACACCCAATATATTCGTGTTTCAGGCAATACATGTTTTATTTCTTTCTTGTTGCTTTGCATTATTCATCTTCTTACAACAGCTGGCATTTACCTGACTTCCTGAAGTGGATTGTTTGTGTTCTTCTTTTTTTTCCACCTGTTCATCAATAAATAATGAGGCATTTTGTTGGGCTTGCGCTGGTGGGGATTCCAGGGGACATTGCAGTGTTTTTTATATCTTCTCAAACAGGAAAATGACACGACAGACAATGGTAAATGGTAAATGGACTGTACTTATATAGCGCTTTTCTAGTCTTTGCGACCACTCAAAGCTGCTTTTACACTACATGTCACATTCACCCATTCACACAGTGATGGCAGAGGCTGCTACGTAAAGTGCCCAACTGTCAATCAGATATCACATTCATACCCGTTGGCTATGCCACCGGGAGCAATTTGGGGTTCAGTGTCTTGCCCAAGGACACTTCGACATGTAGCCTGAGGGAGCTGGGGATCGAATCTCCGACCTTCCGATTTAAAGACGACCGACTCTACCACTGAGCCACAGCCACCACCACAATGAGGACAAGGACAGAGAAAACCTAGACTCTTCTTACGTTACTTACATATAGGAACATATTGTCATGAGTCATTCTAGTTTAGTTATGTTTTTGTCTTGTATTTCGGTGTTCAGTTATTATTTCTTGTTTTACCTTGTCACTTTGTCTCCCTGTCATGATTTCTCATTGTTTAGTTTTGTGTTTAGTGTATTCCATGTTCGGTTCACATGTGTCTTTTTGGTTAGAACATTTCCTGTTTTACTTTGTCACCTTGTCTCTCGTGTTGGTCCACTTCCTGCCTTTGTGTTTCCCGCTTGTTTGATTATGTGCCGTGCCCTGATTGTTTTCACCTGCCCCTTGATTGTCTCACCTGTGTCTGATTAGCCTCACCTCCTAAGTTTATTTTGTCTTTGTGCTCCCCTGTCTCCTTGCGTGTTCATTGTCGTCCATCGTGTGTGAGTCTATGTCCCTGACCTTTTTCTGGATTATCTTTGTGCCTCCCCTGATCCCTCCTCATGTTCCCTTGGATTGCCTTTTTCCCGGTTTTGTTTGTGCATTTTTTGCTCTGTTTTGTTTGTGCATTTTTGCCTTTTATTTAATTAAATCCTTATAAGTCTGCTTCTGGGTCCTCACCTTTTTGTTTAACTGGAAACTGACACATATCTCAAATTTTTATTGGATACTGTCATCACCAAAATTTAACCATAGAGGTCGTCTGTACAACAGCTTAGTGACCCATATTTGTGTTTATATAGTACTGCAAAAATGATGACAACACAAAGCCAGGGGACAGAATAAAAAGCTGGAATAACAAACACAAACTGGTGTTCAAGTGCACCGTTAAACCAAAAGTGAACATTAAACCCTTTTAAGCCATGTGCAAATTATCAAATACTCATGATAACACTCTTAAGGTCAAGAACTAAAGTTTGTGTACTTAAGTTAATTACTTCTTGTATGTAACGTAAGTCACATACATAATTTAAATAACCTAACTAGTGTACTTATTTTAACACAAACTGCAATCATTTTATTTAACCCAACCCAGTAGTTTTTGTGCCTATACTTAACCAATCTGCAACCTTTTCACAATCATGTGTTTGTCTGGTACGGGTCATATTAGAGGACTTTTTGCCTGTCACCAGAAGGGGCACTAATAAAGGACTTTAAAGGCTTCCTGACCATCGGACAAGCATTTGTGATGGAGTATACTGGCCATTTAACAGTCCTACAGTGCACTCTGCTGCATTTGATGGATGTTAATTTTAAAGTTAACACTTCAACTGCGGAGATGATGGAAAATAACGATTATGCATATAATAAGGATGAGTCACAAGTGTCCAAAATCTCAGTTTATTGCTTCATAGAGGAAAACACTGTCAGCTATGTGAATTAGGGGATAGTGAATGATTGGACGTACTTCAAGACTTAGTATCTCACTCAGTTCAAAGCAATGTCCATCAATGATTTATAATAAGTCACATTTATTTCTCTCTCTTTTGAAAACATCTGAGATGGAAAATGAAATGACTGTGTAAATAACAGCCACGGGATTTTAACTAGCTGTGATAGATGACTAAACCTCCGAGGAACCTCATAATCGGCACTGTTTTGGTTTTAAATCTGGTTGTCTTCTTCTCTACCACAAGTAATCTGATTAAACAGCAACAGAATCCATAAAGATTAACCAGATGTATTTTCTTGGAACATTTGGCAAATACATTCACTGTACCTGCCAAAACAAAGGAACATTTTAAGTTGTATAAATCCCATAATGCCTGAGGTATTATCTGCAAACATTAAGACAAAGCTGGTGTGGTTTTGAAGAGCTTTAGTTGCCAGAACAAAAAATGCCAGATTTGCCAGTCTTTTATGCCTTACAGTTGCTCAATCTTAGACAACGAAAATGTTAATGCATGCTTTCACTATGATGCCTGTGCATCTATTTATAATGTACAGAGACAAACTGTCTGACTCAATAAGCTGTAAATGTCAATGTAAGGCCTGACCAGACAGTTCCATTATAATCATCTAGGAAAACTGCACATAAAATACAGATGGACTAGGTATGAAGTACAACATTAGATTTCATAGCAGTAGAAAATAGTCTCAACAAGCGTATCGGAGCATATTTGCCAAGCGTTTGATTCTAGTACTGAAGGTGTTTGTGAGTCTGTAATTATGTTGGGCAAAGCATTACGTCACCATGTGGCCCACAGCTGTCAGAGGCAAACCTTTAGGTATCTGAATTAGTTTTGACTAGGTATATGGCTATATTTACCAGCCAGTGTTAAAATACAATCTATCAGCTTTAAAAACTGCTATGCCATCATGGTTTCTGTGGCTGAAAATTTACTCATGATTGTGTTTCTAAGGAGGACGCCCCTCAGCTCAGTCTGCTGGCTGCTTTGAACGCCAGGTTTCACACGGTTTTTTTTACACGCCGCACTTTGATGTCACAAAGTGCAGCCTCAGCAGGCTTCAGAGAGCTGGCCAATCAGAAGAAAGCGGGCTTGTTGGGGTTGGGGAGTCGCTTCAGGCAGAGGCTGTATGAGGGCCTACACAGAACACCAGTGTGGGGAAATTGATTTTTTTAACTGTAAATGATGCTAAGCCACTCCACAAGTATCACAGAGTGAAATATGAAACTTTAAATTAATACCTCCCCTTTAAAGTCAGGGTTTTCAAGTGGTCTCACTCCTTAAATGAGTATGTTAGCGCCCAAACAGGAGGTTTTACTGCCATAGCTATGTGCAAGACATAATGTATATAAACAATAATGTAAACGGAAAAGTCTTGCTCTTTTTTAGGTTTAATTCAAAACTACTGTTAATATTCATTTAACAATAACTGGGGCATTCATTTTCTCTCAAAATGTATTTGCTTTAAAACATTTGTAGGATACAAAGGTGTTTTCTCAGAGACAGGACAGGCTGATAATTAGGCCTTAATTAGGCCTAGATACCCTGCATTCAAAGCCATTCACGTGAGGCTCCCTTTGTGATGACCGTGATGATGTCATGTGACCAAACAGTCACTGAATGGTTTGAATGGGACACAAAAATTAAACCAAAGACATCCCACTCACTGATTCTGACGCCCAAAGAAGACCTCATTAGACACTCTGAAGTGGTGACTCAGCGATTTGCATCACCATTGATCAGTTTCTGGGTATTTTTTGTTAAAGGTTGTTCTAACAGAGGTAGAATTGACGTCACTGTGCCCTGAAGCAATACTGTTTATTCACCTTTACTTTTCTGTATTGGAGGACTTATAATATGGCTTTTATGTTGGACGTTTTTGAATTGCTGTTTTATTATTATAATCTCATTGTAGCTATAGTTGGTTATGTATTTTTTTGGGTGGGTTCACCAGTTTTAAGGCAGTATTGTAAAAAGTATGTGTGAGTTTGTGTAATCTGGCGTGTGTCCAAGTTATATCACTCTCAAAATTTGAATTAATTTAAACTCACTTTGTGATATATCAGTTTTGATGTTACATTCATAATAAAGCCATCGCATTTACTACGGTGGGCAGAAGTTGGCAAAAGTTTTCTCACACTGCCATTTTCAATTGTCATTGAGTGTTAGAGATGGCAGCAAAACCAATAAAACTCGCAGATCTTATTTCAATACTTTTGAAGAAGCCTTGACAACAATACCACAAGCAAACTCTGGTTCAAACCTTTTTAAACCATTAAAGTAGCAGTTACTTTTACATACGAGAACATAGTTTTGCAACTCATTTTCAGGTTGAAATCTGTTGCACACAGAATAAAGATGCCTTTGAAGAACATTCCGGTTACTCCCTATAATTCTTGCATTTAATTGCAAGCCTTTAGTCAATTCCCTTGTATTATCATGTGTATGTCTCCCACTCCCATTCTCTACAACCTGCTGTCCTTTCACAGGCCTCTCCCTGAGACAGTGTGTGTGTGTGTGTGTGTGTGTGTGTGTGTGTGTGTGTGTGTGTGAGCGTGCGCGTGCTTTGAATAAAATAGGATAGGTCAGAGGAGGCTGTGTATATCAGGTCTGATAATGATCCACCATTCCCAAGATAATGAATTAAAGAGGACCTGGAATTGTGCCCAGGGGGATGCCAAATTATTTCTTGGGTGATAAAAATGATCTTGTATGTTGCCAAGATTCAATGTTCCACAGTAGGTCTTAAGAACAATAACAACGACATAAAAATGAAAACACAGATGTAAAGCATGTTTCTTTGATTCGTGTTTCTCTGTACTGTACTGTGCTTTGGTCTGGAATTAGATTGAATATCATTGTTATTAGTAATGTGAGTTCAATGAGAGTTCAAAGAATGGGCTGTGTATTTATTGTCCTCAAAATTATTTAGACTAGGTTTGATTTTTTTTTTTTTTTGTAAAACAGTTGATTTCAGAGATAAAAAGATTTTCTTCGAAACTTAAAAAAAGTTCAATTAAGGAGAGGCCATTGGCATGGGGACAGAGTTCACTTAAGTATTAAATCTTATCTAATCTCATTAAAAGTATGAAAACTAAATTTATATCTTGAAAATGTGCTGGAGTTTGTAATCTAAAGGGAATGACTAGGGAGTTGCTATGATGGAAAACAGCCCTGCCGAAAGAGAAGCTGTCAAAGCTGTGCATTCACAGGAGATGACAAAAAAAACCTCTAAGCTGTCTCAGAAAATCTTGTATATATAAAGTATAACATGTTGGTAAATCCTAATTTAATATTTTAAATATATGATTTTTTCTTTTCAGTTTTCATCTGGTTATATTATTGGTGTAGACCTATTTAAATATGTTCCAAGTGAATTTAGGACATCAGTTTCCAGCTGTCTGGCATATTAATGGCTTCCAGGAGGAGCTGAGACCTGCTGAAAGATAGAGTAATTTTCTGTCATGGAATGAAAGAAACCGTCAAAATGTTACACCTTGGTTATCTCAGCAGTGAGGGCAATGAAATTATCACATAGGCTGTAAATTAGCCGTCTTCTCTACTTACTGTGGGTGTAGGTGTACAGCTGTGAAGCCAACAAAAACACTTGCAAGTCTGAAGACAGCAGTTGGCCTTCAGAGTCTTTACTTAACAGTTGTGAAAACAGTATTGGACAACACGGTTCATTATAGTGATGACAAATCTGAAAAGAAGACCTTCCTTCTGGTTTTGGTTGACTTCCTTGGAAAGGAGACTCTGGCGTCAACATCAGATGCACGGGAAAGAGGTGGACTTCATCCTGGTGGTGGAGCAGTGGACCAACTCTTGCAGGGCTACTGGGGGGTCATGGGAGTTTGCTCATCCAGTCTACATGTGTTTTGCGGACTTGGAAAAGGCCTACTCTCCCAGGGGGTCATGTGGGGGTACTGTGGGAACTTGGATTGCCGGGGCCATTGCCACGAGCTAACTGGTCCCTGTATGACCAAAGTGAGAGCTTGTCTGCATTCTCGGCACTAATTCAAAGGCATTTCTAGTAGGTGTTCGCCTCAGCAGGGCTGTCCCTTGTCACCGATCATGTCTGTAATTTAGTGGACAAAATCTCAAGGCACAGCCAGGGCAAGGAGTGTCCAGTTTGGGGATGTCAGAATTGCATCTCTGCGTTTTGCAGATGATGTGATTCTTTTTGATTGATCAGGCACTGGAGGGGTTTGCAGCCCAGAGTGAAGGAGTTGAGGTGAGAGTCAGCATCTGCATGTCTGAGGCAGAGTGGGGAGTTACTGCCTCAAGTTAAGGAGTTCAAGTATCTCCGGGTCTTGTTAACGGGTGAGGGTAAAACGGATCGTGAGCTTGACAGACGGTTGGTGCAGCATCAGCAGTAATGCAGGCGTTGTACCAGACAGTTGTGTTGAAGAGGGAACTGAGTCATGAGGCAAAGCATTCAATCTACTATTCTAATCCTTATCCAAATGGTAACTGGACTTGGATGAAGTTCTTGAAGACCTGTCACCCACATACAATGCAGTGTTGAATTCTCTGCGCAAACAGCTGAAATCACACTCAGACTTGGGCTCTTTTGAGCCTAATGACCCATCAACACCAAAGGTTACTAACAATGCTCGTTGCCATTAGGTCAATAGCCCAGGTAACAACTCACCCTTGATTACACACCTATTAGCATACTAATGACCTGACAGAAGCTTATATTGCTAGCTCTGCCCACTGGTCAGTTTAGAAATGAAGAAGCCTTTCAGATGAGAGATGAAACGTCTTCAAGAACTTCAAGCAGGTCCAGTTGCCTTTTGGATTAAGCTTTGAATTTCCATGACCTGGACGACCGAGAAACTATCTACTTTCCGACTCTCACCTATGACCTCTTTGGCACCCCCGTTGGAGTTTAAAGGCCACATCCACCTGGAAGGAGACCCCGGGGTAGACCCAAAGCTTGCTGGAGGGATTATAGATCCCATCCAGCCTGGGAAAGCCTTGAGATTCCCCAGGAGGACCTGGAAAAGGTTGCTGGTGAGGTGGACATCTGGGTTAACTTGCTTAGCATGCTGGATAAGGGGAAGAAGATGTGGTGGATGGATGGACTTCCTTGGTGCAATATAGCTCGCCTACATATTGCCAGGAGATCATGATCACCAGCAGACAGCTGCACAGTGAAAGCGAGGCTTATAAGGGATCAAATTTAAACAAAACTGGTGTTATTATTCTTAAGCAATTAAATTGTGTCATTATCATTTAATTCATAATGATAAGTTAAAGCAAAACCATTACCATATTGCCGTCAAGCCAGTTGTCGTTCAGCCAGCAAACTGATGGAAGACTTGAAAACATCTTTGACGACAGTAACGACCATGCAAACAAAAAGTTAAGTATTAGTGAGTGAGTGTTATTGTCATTTTGGATAGAAACAATAACCACAACTATACAAAAAATGTTAGATATACATTTTCCCAGCGTTAGCACTAAGGAACAATTCACTAATGTCAATATTATCTTCTAAACATATATTTTCCTTAGCGATGTTACTTTGCAGGGAGGTCCACTGATGAATCTCTAAACAGATATTTTCTGGCCTCTGTAGTCGCACACAAATCAAACCCCACAATGCCCTTTGACCGTCTGTCCTCACTGCTCTCTTCCCTTATCTTGTTCTCACTTAGTTCTCCTAATTTTGTGTCTTCCCTCGTTACATTTTTTCCTTTTCCCATTTGTTGTTACAGGGTCTCTCATCAGATATTTGACTTCACTTGGCTGTTTGTATATTTCCTTTTCAGTGCAAATATGAAAAGGAGTCAGTTTTGATTAAGCCACCTAAGAATAAAACAGATGGCTGTGCAAAGTGTAAGAAAAGCAGGAATAATAATCGTGCAAACTCTTCATGTATTATGCTATTATCATTCAAAGTAGAACGATGAGTGTGTGCTTTCTATATTTGTGTGCACACATCATGTCTGTGAATCTGCATCATGCTGCAGAAAAGATCCTGTTACATGCCTGAGGTCAGGTTATCCTGCTCTGCAGATGTAACGGGAATACAGCACACACTGGTCATGTGACTAGGGAGAATAGTACCGACGAAAACAGAAGGATGATGGGAATTGTGCGTGTGTGTGTGTGTGGGTGTCTTTTTGTGTGACATAACATAACAGGATCATATACTTAGTGTACTTTGAGTGTAGCTGGTACACAGCAGAACTCCATGCTTTTAAACTGAAAGGATCAGTTACTTCCTGAGGAATGAGCGCTTAATGAGGGTAAAGTCAGTTTCTTTTTCTCACCAGACAGATTACCATGAACGTGACATCCTGACTGCGAACTCTTGGAGACCCAGTAGTAGAAGTACCAGAATAAAAATGGAAGATCCTTTGGTAGCCAAAGTAGTGCATTCTGGGTATTTAACCGAGACAGTCTATCACTAAGAGGAGTAACTGTGCTCTAACAGACTTTGCCATAGGATGGAAAAAAGTGGGAAAAAAAGGAAAGTATACATAATTAAGATCTATCAACATGGGTTGCAATCGGAAAACGTACACACGTTACTAAAGGACGGCTGGGTGTTTTGAAAATATCATGAGGAGCTTCATGGAGTTTCTGAAATAAAGAATTAGTAATGATTGGGGGGCGGCCGTGGTTTAGTGGTAAAGTGGGTCGTCTCTCAATCGTCAGGTAGGGGGTTTGATTCCTGACTGCTACAGTCACATGTCAAAGTGTCCTTGAGCAAGACACTGAACCCAAAATTGCCCCCAAACCCCAAAGTGTGTGAATGTGAGTGTGAATGGGTGAATGTGACAAAGGGTCGCAAGACTTGAAAAGCGCTATGCCAGTACAGTCCATTCCATTTACCATCAATAAAATCAAGAGTGGGATGGGGGCAGGGCAGAACAACTGGAAAAGATTACAAAGAGCAGCAACATGTAGTAGTCAACAGCTGTATTTTCACCTTTAGTTCAATTGTTTTAGTCACAAGTCTAATTATTTGATGCTATACCATATGTGATGCCAAGCTGACCATTTTATTAACATGTAATGTTAGTTATGATTGGAAAAACCCAATAAAATGTAGTTAAAAAAAGAAAAACTGGCATCAAGCAATCAGTTTGTCACTGTGTCCAGCTTTATATTCACTCAACAATAATGTTACAATAATCAATAGAAAAGAACGGACTGTCTGAAGCTTCTGTTGGTTTTAGGTTTTGCATGAGATGTATGAAAAACTGCCTTAAAGTGAAAGGTTGGTCATCATTTTTTAGATTTTTCATAACTCTGTAAAAGCATTGCAACTTTGATTAAGTCCATAAAACACCGAACAGACACGCGCAAGACGTCTGCTACAAGTTAAAACTCGGTCAAATGTAAGTGGGCTGACCATGAACCCTTTCTGGAAGTGGCCAGCTACAAATAACTCGCTGCTTTCTATAATCCCTCCACAGGGGTCACATGAAACCTACTGTATAGACAGGATTATGACATCACACTGATCTGGCTAATATTTTCTGGCATGTTTTTGTATTTCTTCAGTAATTAGTCCATAGTTCAAATTAGGATAAATTCTCGCTCCTCCTCATGAGAGCACACGGTGAAGGATTAATGGTTCCACTGTAAGCAGACCTTTATGTACATGTGGAGTAAAATAATGTCATCATGCATTCATAGATAATGGTTTAAGCGCCACAGCTCTTCCAAGGAATTGTCTCCCTCTCGATGGCTGCAGCTAAAGTAACTGATCCGTGCCTGAGTGCCTTTTCCGCACAGTGATGACGGGCCTTTTCTACAGAACACACTGCTGACAGGCCAGAGTTTTCAAGGAATTAATTATAATTTCTGCTCAAACAAATCTAATACTAAATGTTGCCCATGGGAAGGTTTTTCAGTCGTATTTCTGTATAGAAACTGTAAGTCTATGACTGTAACATTTTAACCGCTCAACATATGGATGCATGCTGGAACACTTTCCAATGTAATCCGATAGAAAAGCATACCATTTATCCTCCCAGGGGGGATGCCATGTTCAAAGCCCTCACTCTCTCAAACATATACAAACACTGGGCTGATGCAACCTCATTTCTCTCCCTCTGTAGCTCTTAGATCTCACAGCAGTGATGCTGAGTGGATCTGGGCCTGCAGGAAAAGTGCGTTAGTATCAATTGCTCCTGGATCCTGGCTGTAAGACAGAAGTGCAGTGCAGGTTTTAAAGGGATGGTTCAGGTATTTTGTGGGGGTTGTATGATGTAATAGTCAATGCATGTACAGCAGAATTCATGCTGCAAGGCCCCCTGCCAGAATAGTTACATGGAAGCTAAGCTATGGACCGAGGTAGAAGCAAAACTTGAGCCAATTAAAATACGTCCAGCCCTAAAAATGGTCATTAATTATACGCTATGTTTGTGAATATTTTCACAGCTTTAGCTTGAAGTCAGACAGCCCTTTCCTTTGGGACTACGTTTTGAACCGCACAACGTTCCTGTATCCCTACACATGCAGCGCAGGGTATCAGCTGTTCAGGTCAGCGGTTTAAAGAAGAGATGAATAAAAGAGGATTGAGGATACTTTAATGAAGAATACACTTATTACATTAAGTATTTCATAATATTATCAGGTTACTATCTGATTATTTCTTAGTTTATTTGGTAATTTGTTTCATCTATTCTAGTCTCTGAGTTCTCCTCTCTATGAGCTGTCTTCAGTGTTGCTAACCACAGCTGTGTGAGGTTAATATCACTCAACAAAACACAGTGAAATCAATATGGTTGACCACAACACTCTTTGTTTGAACAGCCTGAAAAAGCACCTCCCTTCTTCATTAGAAAAGGGAAGTTTGGGACGCCGGTTTGAGCATAGCGGTTTAATCGAACGTCTCGTGTACACAGGCTCAGTCCTTGATGCATCGGCCCTGGGTTTGTCTCCCACCCTCCGCCCTTTGCCGCGTGTCGTCTCAACGCTCTCTTGCTTTCTCAAGTAAAGGCACAAAAAAAACCTCAGCTGATACATAGCGTTACACATTGTGTGGCATACGTTGAAATACAGAACCCTTGTACAGCTAAATTCATAGTGCCAAAGGAAAATATAGCCCTCTTCACACATCATGTTTTTGTTGTCTTGTTTAAGTGGCTAAAATACATGTTTCTCAAGGCCCCGTGTAAAACAGTACATATTTTAGCGTCCATGTTGGTACTCCGGCCGGCTTCTCCAAACAGGGGCCATGCTGACAGTCAACTACTGTACTTAGTATACTTACTATCAGTACCCATACAACCCCACTTTAAAAAGTCTATCTTTCTAAAGATTATTTTTTTGGCTTATTGCCTTTATTCGATAGGAAAACTGAAGAGAGACAGGAAATGTGGGGAGTAGAGCGTGGGGGCTGACATGCACAAATGATCAGCAGACCGGGAGTCGAACCTGCGATCAGTGCAACAAGGACTGAGGCCTCTGTATATGGGGCGCCTGCTCTTCCGACTGAGCTAAACCAGCGCCCCTAAAAAGTCTATCTTAAAGGCATGCTACAGCAGAGTACAAAACGCCACCTAGTTATCTTGACCTTCAGGCGACTTAGGATCATATGATGCAGCATGACTAATCCAGTGTCAGCACTACGGGTATTCCATCAGCACATTGTTCTTGTCACAGCAAATCTTCCCGAATATCCCCTCTAGGGATGAATAAAGAAGGATCTTATCTTATCTGTAGTTGCGGAAACTGATTGCGGATATCCCCCCCAAACAAACAAATTCCAGTGATGTCTCATTCGCTTTGTGAGCCTAAACCAACAAACTCACCGCAGCTCTCGGCCATCGCACCCTTACTGCCTTACATACAGATGTGAGAACTTGCATCAAAGTTTGTAGCCATCTGCATTACTAATGCGCAGCAAGCATATGCTCTCTGTCGGCCATGACGTTCCACCCTTTGGATCGTGCACTTGGACTCAGCTGGATAATAAGTAATAATAGAAAACACACATTAAGAGTTAACATGCAATGTGAGGATTAGAGTAATTACCTGATGATCAAAAGAAAAAAGGCAGCCAACTAAGACAAAGATTATTTCCTTCTTTCAAATGTTGTTGTTTTGGAGCAGCGTGGCCGTGAGAACATGAGGGCCTGGAACAATTAAGACTTTTTTATAGGTTAAACCTACTATTGTATTCAATACTCTGTGACTGAAGGTCCCAAATATTGTCAGCTTGAATCCACTTATTATCTTAATATTTAAGAATTTATTCAGTGCACCATTTACCGAACACACAAATGTTCATTTCAGTAGCTTTAACCAATAATGCGTATCTTTATGTAGGTTTGTTGTGACGATTCTCCATCATCCAGCCAGGTAACGGTGAAAACAGAAACAGTAACTCAACGTCACTACAAAACACCAATTTTCAATTAATTTTGTTGCCTACTCTTGAGTCTTACAATGACCTTGCTTCATGACACATCTCTGGTTTATCGGCCTGGTATGTTCCTTCTCTACCACTAAGACCCTGCTTGTTACTTCCAGTTTGTTGACTGGTGATTCAACTCTCACTATTAGAACCACCTGATCATTCAAGTGTCTCTAATTCGTCAAACTGACCTCTTGAAAGGTTCACTTTGATTCACATTTTCTTTTTGTTCTTACTCATTTAAAGATAATTGGTTCATTTATTCATTTCCTGTGCGTTCTTCTCCGAAGACATTATTCTTTTATTGTCCTTTTAACTGCTTTGATTGTTTTTTTCTTTTCTTTTGTAAAGCACTTAGTAACATTGTAAGCAATAAATTCAACTGAATCATTATATTGGATGGGATGGTCTGTTTACATTTAGTAACCTCATTAAGTTCAGCTCCAAGGATAAATATGTTGACAGCAGACATTCGGTACAGATGTGGTTGACGGCTGGAATAACAGTGAGAAGTTCCCAGTTGGAGCCAGTCTGTAGTCATGAATTAGCAATTAATTAGCTAAATTGCTAGCTTAGTAATTTAATTAATAACTACAATTAAAAACTAAAAGATTATTTTGAATTTAGTTTTTAAAATTAATAAAGTTCCAGGGTGAAGTACACGGTTTAGAAGAAATAAGGAAGAAGCTTATCAAGCTAGCTAGAGACTAGCATGGACTATCATGTATACAGCTGACTGGAGAGGTAGTAGTTAGATGGCACATAGAGCTCTGCCTATCCCAGTCTCCTGTGCTATGATTGGCTGGTATGACATTGCTGAGATTGACTGGTACTAACCAATGACCATCTGCTCCCATTGTACATAATTGATGCCAAAATAGCCCCTGTGATAGGCGCTGCCATCTTGCGATGGTGACGTCATAAGGAGCCAGAGTCTGCGCAGTAGAGATCGGAGAGTGAAGCGGCCGTAGCCACTTCCACTTACCCAAACACACACTTAACTTAACAAAAAAACAGCAAAGATCCCGCACACCGGCATGAGAACAGCTTCTCTGTGTTGGTCTGAGGTTAACGTTCACAGGTATGGAAACTTCAATGACTGTAGTGATTGTTTTAGTTACGTTTCTACTCGCGGATCGTCCTCCGCTCTGCTCACCCGGAACTGACTGGCTGCAGGAGCTGAATTTGTCAACAGAGCTGTCAATCATCATTTTGACAGCATCAAATAACTAATGAAAAATAAACTTGTCAGAAAAATGAACACTTGGACGTAAATCAGCATGATAATAAGAACTAACCATAATGACAGAAACAAGAAAAATTAATTGGGCGTGTATTTTGATGTTATAGTTTGACTCATGTCCCATCTGTTAACATGGAGGAGGCGG
This sequence comes from Semicossyphus pulcher, assembly GCF_022749685.1. Lineage (NCBI taxonomy): Eukaryota > Metazoa > Chordata > Actinopteri > Labriformes > Labridae > Semicossyphus > Semicossyphus pulcher. Next base: position 12,693,050 of record NW_027211615.1, read on the forward strand.
GCTTTATGACCTATACTGCAGCCAGTCAGCAGGGGGCGCCTGAAATGTTTTGGCTTCACTTTTAGGGAACTAACGTGCTAGGATTGGCTAGTAGCCCACTGGTTACCTTAATGTTTGCCTTCTGGGCTTTTGGCTAGGCTTGTTTCATCAAGGAATAAAGGTGCAAGTCGTACGTGTCCCATTTATAAATCCACGTTGACTTATTATTGACCAAACCATGAAGTTTCTCTAAATCTCACCAAATAGAGTCAACTAACCAAACTGGACTCTTCCCAAGGTTTATCAGATTTGTTTGATTTAGGAAAGACCATTGTTTGGGTTTAAGAATTACTATGAAAACAAACAGACGAGCTCTGTAAGTAGACACCACATCCACTTACAAGAATGAATTGAAGGCTTATTTCTGATATCACCGTGCATTGTGACAATTTTAAAGTTCATTTTATTTCCTTCTCTCACGATCTTGAGCTCTTGTTCTCTTTATAAATGAGCTGCTTAACAAATGTAAGCTTTTTCATGCGCCGTCCAACCTTTTACTTCCATATCTATTATCATGCTGCCTTTGCAGGTGGGAAGCTAAATGGTCACTAATTATTATTTACAAATGATTTGAGTGATTAACAAAATGGTTTGGGAAATTGTTTTTTCACTGTCAATCACAAGAACGACTTTACATGTCAGATTTCAAAACAAGTAAACATTCACTGTTTCTCCAGGAGTTGGTACATTTTTGTTGTTTTAGGCGCATGAAGACTCTCTGATTGGACTTCCCATGAGCATCTCCACAGCAATGCTGACAAATTAACGATCTGGCGAGGACCTCGATCACAAATATTTTGCTTGGACAGAAGATATAGAGAAACCTGTTTCTCCCAGCAATACAGCTTTTGCACTACTTGAACTCTCAGGCCGCCGTTTACACTTCTCACAACAAAATCACACAAACACATGGATGAGTCATATGGCGCCCAGCTCAGGCCTCTCCCTCTCCGTCGGCCACACAGACTGAACTCAACGTACAGCATGTGTGGAAATGGCTGAAATTGTCGCTTTACTGAGACTAATTCCAGTGTAATTTCACCTTCAGCTGCCATTATCCCAGGGGACAGACCCTGCAGAGGCTTTTTCCACAGACTGTTACTGATGTAGACGCATTTTGGAGGTAAACATTACGTATGAGTTACAGAAAGATGGATGCATTTACACCTTTTCAACATAACATCTGGCGAGAATGCGTCCCACTCCCATAGCAGTTGGCTTTTTCCCCGTTTTGAGTGCTTCTTGGATGCATTTATGCTTTTTGCTAGTTATCAGATCCACCCCTGATGCACAGTGTGATTTCCAATTTGAAACAAGGGTTCTGCAACGCATGCTTTATTTAATATCATAAAAATATCAACCTATGTATAGATCCACATTCTCGGCCTTGAGGCAGAATTGTATTTGCATAAAACATCCATCCATCCATCCATCCATCCATTATTTATACCACTTATTCTGTTCAGGGACGCGAGGGGCTGGAGCTGATCCCAGCTAGAGGCGGGGTACACCCTGGACTGATCGCCAGTCGATCACAGGGCTGACAAATAGAGACAGACAACTTTTCACACTCAAATTCACACCGACAGGCAATTCAGAGTCACCAATTTACCTGGTGAGCATGTCTTTGGTCTGTGGGAGGAAGCCGGGGTACCCTGAGGGAACCCACGCATGCACGGAGAGACTCCACACAACTCCACACAGAAAGGCCCACTAAGTCTGAACTAGGAACCCTCTAGCTGGGAGACAACAGTGCTAACCACTGCACCACTGTGCAGGCCTGCATAGAACATAATTACATTTGCACAGAAATGACTAGAAATTACATAGAAAGACAAATTGTCTCCCTATCCCATGAAGTATGGAAGCTTTTGCATCCAGTCTGCAGGTTTTTCCTCTCATGGCCTTGATGACAAATTACAACCTCCTGTTTTACAGACGTTTACGAAGGAAGACAGGCTGACCCCAGTTTGCTTTGCCTGTAATTGTGTCAGTACACTCATGCATGGTTGCAACAGAAAGAAACATTACCACATTTGTTTTTGTTCATTTCCAGCCAGAGTTTGACAGATCAATTTACAAAGCCATCCTGATCCCCCGGCTCCTCTTCAACAATAGCAATAACATGTAAGCAACCAAAAAGGCTGTCCCCAGCAACTGAAGGTCTCTTTAAATCTGCAAACATCTCTGCAACGCTAACAGCTACAGTGTCATTCCTGAGGAGTGAGCTGGCCCGCTATGATACAGAGAAAATAATAGTTCCCACGTTGCACTTAAAATTCCATCAATCATTCTCACTCCATGTTACAGTCCAGAGTTTGGATTCAAACATTGTTGTGTGTTTTCATGCAATTTGCACGTTCCCTTCCCTGATCATGTGGGATCAACTGAACAAGACGAGTAATGTTTGCAAGACTTGACCTTGGATGTCCTTTCAAAAGCTCTGAGCATGTGTTTTTCCTAGTTGCAGTCAGGAGTGCAATGGTTGGCAAACACATGGAGATTGCACAAGTTGTGCTGACCACAGCCCAGTCGGTTTCAACCCTCAAACATAGTAACGCAACAGACGACAGACTCAAAGTGTGGAAGAAGAATATTTTCACTCTCACTTTATATCATTTGGCTCCAACTTCTAATGAAGAACATATGGAGGAAAATGTTTTACGATTCTATGGTGAATAGGGAAGTAGGATGGTGTGGTTTTGATTTCATATCAGAATGAAGTTATTTGAGAACCTAAAAAGGAGAGAGAAGGGGGACTGTCTTTATTGGGCGCGTGAGCATGTGCAGTCAATTTGTATGCAATTATTTTTTATGTGCACTCCAATTCTCTGCACGACATTTACATTGTGTCTTGATGTTAGAGACCATTCACAAAAAATACTTTCTTGTGCAACACAACTGTCGCTCAGGACTCTGCATGTGTGAATCTTACAACAGGTTGATAACCCTTTTTAAAACAGAAACTCCACATGACCTCCATGGTACATCTTTTTTAAAACTTGAATAACAGACACATTTTCTAACAATAAAACATGTGAAATGTTTTTGTTAAAGCAGCTGTTATAAAATGACTTGGTTTCTAATGGATCAAACAAGTATAAATTGAAAGTGATCACTTGTCTTGATCTACTCACAGAGAATTACCGGAGATCCCTTCTCCATGGAGCAATTTAGCACCCTTTAGCTGTCAGTGCTTTTGTTTTCTGGCCCACAACTTGACTTTTTTGGTTCATTCTCTTTCAGCTCCTTCAAGGAGACAAATAGCTGGAAAAGGAATAAATAAGTAAAAGGTGAGCACGGAAATCGGCACCAAACAGCAGACAAACACAGTAAGCCATAAGCAGATGAACATACTGCAGCGTTTAGCGGGGAAATAGCCGGACATTAGAGGGAAAAAGTAGAAACAGAGCTTAAATATTCTAATCATTGCACCTGTGTCTGCTGCTCCTCAGCTATATAAGCCGCTGGATTCAGCCAGTCTTGCTCTCTCTTTCTGGGCATATGGTTTGTTATTTGGGTGAGACTGTTTCCTGATTTAGTTTCTCACATTACATTCACACTCGTTCAACACACTGGACATTACTGATAAACACGTTTAACATTGGTAGAGTTCGACTTATCTTTGGTTAAACAAATCTTTGGTTAAAAGTAATGTGTGGTCCTCTCCTTCTTGTCCCTCCCCTGAGCCGGGCTGTGACAAGTGGGGGCTCGTCAAAAAGGTTTTTGGTATTTTGTTAAATTGTTGTTAAGTTAAAAGCTGTTTTTTGTTTGTCTTGGTTAACTTGTATAAGATACTTTATTTTGGGAGAGCATAACAATAAGTTAAACAGTTAATAATTTGCTTTGAAAGGTGACACCCAATTGTTGGCTTTGTTTAAACAAGACTCTCTCCTGGTAGGTTTAGCAACAAGTTCTACTTGGGAGCTTGTTGCAGGTTATTGGTTTAAAGTGGCGGTGAAAGTGGGCAGGGCAAAAATGCTCGGGATCACGTCCGTGGGGTCCTGGCCGAGGCTGCGTAGCAGGTGCTGTCCAGTCCCGCTGGTTTCCTGTGAATAACAACCACTCACCAAAAAAACGAAGACTAGGGTTGAGTTTACTTAGTCAGTTAGATAGGTCATTTAGATAATTTGGGGAGGAGAGACTCCTGTGTGTTTGGCCTTCTTTGATTGGTTAGTTTTGGGTTTTGGGTTTAGTGTATCATGGCTTATGTGGTAGATTGTTTTATTCAGGATCCTTCTGAAACACGGTTGGAACAGTGCACAAAAGAACAGTTGTTGAAGATTGCTGACCACTATAACATCGAGAGTGGGGCAAATCGTTTAAAGGAAACTGTGAAGAGCATTCTGAAAGCAAATTTGATGGAAGAAGGGATTTTGGTAAGTGAAAAACCTAAACAATCTACGAGTATGTCTTTGTCTTCAGTGACAAACTTAACATTTGAGCAACAGAAAGAGCTGTTGATGATGCAAATGCAGCATGAAAAGTTAATTCAACAGAGGGTATTGGAAGTAGAACTGACCAGTCTGTAGTTGTCACACCCTCTGCTCCTCGATTTGCTGGTAATTTGAAGCAGCTACCTAAATGTAATGATAAAGATCCAGTTACATTTTTTGGTATGTTTGAAAGATTTGCAGATTTTAGGACCGCACCTTAATGTTACAGTGTGTTTTCACTGGAAAAGCCCAAGAGGCATATGCAGCTCTATCAAATGAAGATTGTAAAGATTATACTAAGGTTAAAGCAGCAGTTCAAAAGGCCGATGAGTTGGTTCCAGAGGCTTACAGGCAACGCTTTAAAACTGGAGAAAGTCTGACAAGCAAACACATGTGGAATTAGCAAGAGACTTGATTTGCAGTTTGGTCGCTGGTGTTCTGCATCCAATGTTTGTACATTTGAGGAACTATGCGATCTAGTTGTTCTTAACAATTTAAGCAATCAGTGCCTAACGATATTGCAACATACATTAATGAACGCAAAGCAAAAAGTCCAAATGATGCTGCTGTCCTTGCAGATGAATATGTATTGACCCATAAACGTATTTTCGGTGATCAGAAACCGAGTGACGTTGGTCCAAAGGATACGGTTTGAGTCCAGTCTGCTCCAGGCAAGGTCCTCGTTTGAAAAATGATGTTTGCAATTACTGTCAACAAACACTGGAAACTAGAAAAAAAAAAGTCCTTCTTTGAAGACAAAGCGAGATGAGTGACAAGTTAAGCCTACTGTGTTGATTGTGCCAATTGCCTGTACAAGTAGATTGGCGTCTCCTTTCCAGATGCAAACCAAAACTTTGGGTGCAGCAGAGATAGAGGACGGTTATCCACCATTCATTTCTCAGGGGTTTGTATCTTTAGTTGACAGTGATGAGAAAATGCTGTGAGACTCTGGTGCCTTGAATACTTTTGTACGAGAATCAGTTTTGCCTTTTTCTCCACTGACAGACACAGAAAGTTGTGTTCCTGTTAGGGGAATGGGTTTGACAACAATATTTGTTCCTGTGCATCAGATGTTTTTGTACTCTAATTTAGTACAGGGCAATGTGGAGGTAGGGGTGCGTCCAGACTTGCCTGTTGATGGAGTGGATGTCATTTTAGGCAATGACGTAGCTGGTGCACCGATATGGCCAGACCATTCAATGCCGGAGTATTTAAGGGTTCCAGTTGTGGCCTCCAATGTCAAAAATAAGGATATTCCAGATCAGAAGTTGTCTCCAGTTTGTGCTGTAACACGCTCCATGACTGCGTCTGCTGCTGAAGTCATGTCAAATTTGCTTTGTCCTTACCTGACGAGCTCTTGTCTGTGTCACATTCAGAGTTAGTGGAGGCGCAAAAAATCGATTCTTCTTTGAGGCAACTGTTCGACTGTGTAGTGCCATTGTCTGAGGTAGAGTCAGGGTATCCAGTATATTTTCTACAAGAGGGTCTGTTGGTTAGGAGGTGGGTACCTTATGGGGAAAAGTTGGCTCGTGGGTTTGTGGAGCAGGTGGTTTTGCCTGATAGACAGTCAGTAATTGAGACTGCACACGATGGTACAGCTGGTCATATGGGAGTTAGGAAAACCGATGATCGCATTCTGAGGCATTTCTTTTGGCCACGCTTAAAAAAGGATATTTCCACCTACATTAAGACCTGACTTCAAATGAATCTTTTATAGTCTGCGTAATATCAAAGTATTTCAAAATGATTACATTTGAGTACCAAAGCCGATTCATAAATACTGAAGTAATATTTAAATTATGTGTTCGAATGGGGAAAATTGGAAGCTGCTTGATGCAGTTCCTATGAGGTAACTTCTTTTTGTTTGTCATCGTGGTATCGCAGTGGTTTATATTTCAGTGTCCTCATACACGTGAATTAATCCATACTGTGTCCTAATGATGTGTTTTTGATGCAATCTCATTTTTACTTTTGCAACTTAGGAAAATGGTCCTTCAAGGTTTAAACAATGTGATAAATTGCATAAAAGTAAAATTGTATAGAAGTCTAACCTTCCCACAAGTAAAATGTGGTCTAGACTCGGAATACTGTTTTACTCTTGTCCCTCACTTGTGATTCAATTTTAAAGATGATCAAGAACACTATCTATATTAACTCATCGTAACTCATCAGCCTTGGAGATGACTCCACATGCCTGCACACTCATAGAAAGGAGGACTAATCAGATAAGTAGCTGGCAGACTACCAGTTCATTGGAAATTAACTTAAATGAGCTTGCCTTGAAGCTCAGGCACGCACGGAAGTGGTTGTATACTGTAGTTTCATATACCATGATTTATCCATGACCATTATGTTTCATTCTTCCATCTATCATCTAGGTACTCATTCACTCTGCTTACTCCAGACCCTGAATATCCCTGCTCCAACAGCATTTAAATGTTTGGTTTCAAGAAATGTTTCATTTTGTCTTCAATTTCAGCGGGACCTCCGTCGATTTTGCCCATCCACGTTTTCACAGGTTTTGGAGAGAACAACTGTAAATGGGAGAACATTGTAAAAACCCCTTTGTGCCTCAAGTGATGTCACTTGAGGCACAAATAGCATCAGGTTATGAGTGGGAGGAACAATACACTGAATAAAAAAGACGTCATAACTGGTTCTTGTTGGAAGTGCAGGGAGCAATGGAAGAATCACGGACCTCAGGAAGACTCCTGGAGGAAGGGTAGCAATGGAGCAGGAAACATCAGGAAGGCGGCCAAGAGACGAGGCAAGGACAGGTATGGAAACTGATGATCCAGCAGCAGGTCAGGGAGGACAGGCAGAACAGTGGACAGCTGAGCACTTGGCCAACGACCTGAGCAGGGGGCTGGTGGCTGGAGTGCAGGATGGGCATCAGCTGTAGTCAATGGCTATAAGGTATGGCTTGGCATTGATCCACTGTACCATCTAAAGCAGAGCAGGAGGCTGGCAAATGAAGAACTGGGAGGTACGGCTTAGCATCACCAGGGACGGGCGAAAGGGAATCAGTCAGGGTGCTGCTAGGGATGACCAAATGGGGGTCTTGGAGTCCTGGCTAAGAGAGGCCTAATGAGGCTCAGAGAGTTCAGACAGTCTGCAAGGGGATTCACCTTGGGGTCGGAGAGTTCAGGTCAAAGGAAGTCAGGAGGGAAGTCTCTGTGGCACTGTTGGGAGAGCTATCGTGTTTGACAGGAAGGCAGCAAATCCAGGACTTTTTGACTGGTCTGGTTGCTCGCAGGACAAAGGGAAATTAGGGAGTAGCTTGCAAACAAAGGCGCAGCTTGAAAGCTGGCAGGCTGGGGGTTAACAAACTGTTAGTCAGGGTTGTTAATGGTTAAATGGCAAATAGGACTGCACATATTGGTAGTCATCAGACCACTCAAATTGTAATACACTACAGGTAAAATTCAACCAATTCAAACAGTTGCTATTGTGTTCATAACTAACCAACTAATTCACACACACCCACTCAACAATGACTATGCCTCTGGGAGCAATACAGGGATCAGCATTTTGCCCAAGGACAATTGGAGACTGGAGGAAATGGATATTGAACCACTATTCTTCTGATGACTGAGCCACCCACTCATCTTTCTGAGCCACAGGGGTAGTAATTTCTTCACCCCATATTCAAGTCATCCCTGAAAACCAAAGGTTGAAGGTCACCTCTTGGAAAGCAATCGATCTGGTGGGTCCTTCATTGCTCACTCATTTCTGTCAACTTTGGAAGTGCGGGCAGCGAGGGAAGAACCACTATGCACACATCCCTCAAAGCGGGAGATTTTCCTGTAGGACGGACACATGTAATGACCCCTCAATGTGGTGATTGACTGATGAGGGAATGAGGTACAGTTGGTGTGGAGAGGGGCGGAGAAGGTCTGGTTGGAAGAATAAGTTTATTCCATGGCAGATGGGATTGGCAGAATCTGGAATGGCAGGGGAAAATTCTGAGGGCATCAGTTGGACAGGAAAGGATTAGCGTTGAAAGGGCCTGGGAAAGTGGACATGTGGCTTATGGGAGGAACACACCGGACATTGGGAAACAGTTATGGCAAAGTAAAAGACAACCATCTGCTGAAAGTAAGAAAGGAGAGAGAAAGATAAAGAAGCAGTGGAAGATAAACGGAGTGAACAAGAATCTGGAGCATTAGGATTAACAAAGGATCTATTTTATCAAGCAGGAGGATTTCACCTAACCAGAAACACATGGAGAAAGGGTCTTCCATATACCTGCTCCTGACCCGTGATAAATTATTTTAGGTTGGGAAACACATTTGGGAGATTCTCCATTTCATGACTGCTTGTGAAAATCTTATTTAGAAGGAAAGCCTTTTCTGCAGCTGTTAATCAAGCCGTTTTGTTGTGAAACATGCCTTTCAGCTAATGCAAATAAATGTTTCCTATTTTCACATGTATTAAAATCGTATTAGTGCTTGATTTCATCTATTACTTTAAAAGTTACAGACATCACCTGTGTTTATGTAACCCATACAAACAAAATAATTTCCAACATTCTTGATCACAGAAGAAGTTTCCTTTGCTGTGGCCAACATCTGAGAAGGCCTCATTCTTTGAGGAAGTGAGATTTTCAACTTGGACAAGAATTTCAGTGAGCAGGAGTCACGTTCTCGGGCAGACGACCACATCCTTCTCTGAAAAATTAATTAAAACATCTTTCAAAAGAAAATATCAAAGAGTTCAAGAGGAAAAGGAGAGCAAGACGATCAGCGTGTTGAAACCAGTGACCACCAACAGCACTTGTGTGGTTACCACATGTGGTTTATTAAAAATAAATAGTCATGTGAACATTACTCAGAGGCTCAAGTATTAGACAATACAGTTTCACATGTGACTGTATCGAACTTTAGAAAGGTCATACAACAACGGGGGGGAAAACTGGGTTAAATAAGGTTACACGCCTATCCACACTTTCACTTTTGGACTTTTGACTTTCACAAGATAGATAGATACTTTATTGATCCTGAGGGAAATATAAGCATCCAGTAGCTTACAAGACATATGACATTACACATCTGTCACCACCACCACCACCACCACCCCCAGTGGCTGAATGGAGGAAGTGCACATTTAAATATGATGAGCATTTAGTGCAAAAACAATAGATGTAATGTGACATGCTTGTTGACCTTTCTTCAATACTTCAATAAAAACAAAAAAAAGACAATTTTTTTCAGTTGTTTTTTGTGTGTGTTCACTTTGTCACTTTATAGAGTGCGCACAAAATAAAGACGGTGTGCAGCACTCACAATATGAAAACAAACCAGTGGATTTCATCGCAAGAAATACACAGTTAGAAGGTTTTCTTTCGGCATAACTTACCTGCTCGTAAGACAATTTACTAGAAAGCAGACCATTATAAAACCGTCCGTTATCTTTAATGGCCATTTAAATTGATTCATAAATAATTACTTGTTTCTATTTACTGAGTGTCAGTCAGATCGATCTTGCAGCTGCTCCTCTTACAAAAGCATGTCTCCCGAACATCTGATGTTGATGACGCGTTCAGCACTCATGGCCCTTTAACTTCATTTTGTGGTTCAAATTGAGTACGTTGGTTTGTGTAGCACAGCGATGGTTCATTCCTTTTCCGACCATATGGAAGGATGTCAAGCCTCAAATCCAAACATATTGCTGGCTAAGTGTTATTGTTATTATTAGCAAGAGGCCTTAGATAGTTCAAATATGAACATTTGGAGGATTTGACAGTGCAGTAATTGCAGAATGACGCCCCCTGCTGAGATTGCTGCCTCTCACTACTGAACATTACAGTGAAACATGTATTTATTCTGATGTTTAAGTGATGAAAGGCTGATGTTACAACGAGTATTTGCTCTTTAGAGTTCACAAAATACATACATTTGCCTTTTCAGGGGGAAATTTAAATATTAGAATCTTAGATTGATGAATAATTGTGCCTTCAATAATCTTACAAGGTTTAAAATGTATCGTTTTTTGTTGTCTTTCACAGGCAAATCAGAGGTCAGGCTCTGCTCCAGTTGTGCTATCTCTTTGTAGCAATCTTCATCAAGCACCAGCACTTTCTGGGGAATGTACTCTCTCACCTTCCTGCTCCCAAAACTGGAGTCTGTTATGTTTACTATGCTAAAACTCCACTGCTTTCCTCCAATCAGACAGCAGCAAAAGGCTTTACCCTTTTTAACCCACACAGACGCGCAACGTCCTCATACGTGTTATTTCACCTGCAAAAAGTTGGATCCATTCTGATCTACAATAGTCAAGATAAAGTTCTCTCATGTGAAGCAACAGGGCAACAAAATTCGCCCGTTTTGTCATCGTTTCGAAACTAATCAGCGTAGTTTGTATACATTATACAGAAAGGCACGGCGACTAAATTGCTTCTGAGGTAGTAAGACAGAGCATCGCTGGGTAGGAGAGGAGGTTTGGAGCTGGGCTCTGACAGTGCGCGCTGTCCTTTCAGCACCAAAGTTTTACAGACGGTCACAGGAGTAACTTTGCAATGAAAACACCGAGGCTGTTGGTTACAAAAAGCCCAGAATGGTCAGATAATGGAGAAATTGAATGTATAGGCCTATTTGATGTATTCCTGCGAATACTGTTGTTTCAACTAAGTTTTAAGTCGTGTTTTGATATGATTGTTTTTTTTTTACTTGTATGGTAGTATTTACTTTATTTCCGTAATTTGAAACATGATGATCTCTGTGGGGTTTCACACTTAACTCTCGAGCCTCACTGGTCAATCAGATATGAGGGGGGAGCATGGGAGCCAATTGCACACCCTGACTTAAAGAAAGCTGTACCAACCCATAGGCTAGAAACAAACTAATCTCATATGACAAGGAACCTTCTGTAAACTTTAATTATTCCCCGTTTAGTCGTTTGTCTGACCAGAAACTTCAGTAAATTACTAAAAAAAACCGTGCGGGACTCATTTTCAAAGAGTCATCCTCAAACGGTGCGATCGTGTTTCTTTTCCCGTGATGGATGTTAAATGCGCAATGGCTCTAAAAAAAAGTTATGAGAATTACAAGAAGGACACAGGAGCATTTCCACTAGGATGCCGGTATGTGTGCTGTATACTGGGCTGATTGGGAATTTCAGTGGAAGTGTTAGTGGGAAAAACGCTTCCTGTAACTGCGTATCGCACAGATAAATGGAGTAACGGAAAGGAGGGAGGGGGCGCAGAAAACTTCGGCTCTCAAGTGATGGTCAGTCAACTCCAGTGGACTTTCCGCCTTAGGGATGCCAATAATGCGTCCAATTATCATCCCAGACACGGCGGAGTAACCCACAAGGGACAGGTGACCGCGTCTGCGAGACAGAATAAAAAGTGAGCTTCACTCCAGGGCGACTGATCTGAGACTTCAGCGAGGACGCACACGAGACCCGGAGCACAGGATCCTTGAGCTACTTGTCCACTCGCTCTACTTTACTGGGGATGACCACGGACTCTCAGCGAAGACTCATCTGACTACGGAAGATTTTATTGTTCCTTCATAAGAGCAGTTAAGGGGACATATTTTTGACCGGACAGAAGGATCTAAAGTTGCGCTCAGTCCTTTTTTTAAAATCCATTTTCATCATTGTTGGACGCACGGGACGTTTTCATTCACTACTGGTCAAAGCTTTAAAGACCGAAAGGTAATTACATTCAAACAACCCTTAACTTATTCCTTACCGAATAACTGTTTGTTTTTTTTATGTCTTGCTCGTTTAATTTATTCTCATTTCTTTCTCGGAAGGGAAATCTTGATTTCATTGAGATTTCTTGGATAGCTGAAAAGCGAGAATAGTGTAAACAAGTCAGACTGCCCAAACCTGTTGCCTCCTTATATTGATTTATGGCCAAAGTAGCATCAATAGTTTAGCTGGAAATCGTTTTGTTTTTTTTAAAGAATGTGTAGTAAATCTGGCTAAACTATAATATGGATTATCAAAACTATAATGCGGGATGTGTGACATGGGAAAAGTTAGTTTGAAAGTGGCTGCAAAAAGGGCTGATTTTTTCCCCCTTCATTTTTTTTTAGTAAAATAAAGCATAAAATAGATTTTGACAGCATTGTAGCCATATATATATATATATATATATATATGTATATATATATATTCGCAGACATATAATTCTTAACCATTTTCAGGGCGACTAAATAATTTGAATGCATATAGGCCTAAAAAACACTTATATTTGACCTCGGTTCTCGCTCTCTCTTACAGGTGTCCGGTTAAACTTCCCCCCCCGCAGAGGCTTTGGAGAAGGAGTTCACTTTCTTTACGCACTCCCTGGAAGCTATGAGCGGACTGCGCAGGCACTTGAGCATGGGACTGGTGCTACTGATGTGCACGCTGACCGATCACTGCAGCGAGAGCGCGCCCTCGGTGGCACCGCCGGTGTCGACGGCAACCGGCAAGGACAAACAGCAGGACTTGAGGCGGATAGTAGAGATCGTGAAACACGTGGAGGAGAGCCGGGGTCGACACGGCAAAACGGAAGCAGCGTTAACATCAGGGGTGAAGGGTTCTCCGGTGGAACCAAAGGATTTACACACCTTGAAAACGGACAGAGGGGATCAGGTTGTCGGTGAGTGACAGCTTGTTAACTGGGTGTGACCCTTGTGTTGGACCTCAAGAGGATGCTGTAGCCTTTGATGATGGATTTAGCCTACTGTGCTCTGTAGTCATAATGCACAGTCATTGTAGAGCGATGGATCGAGTGCTTAGATAAATTAAAGAGTTACTGCACCCACCATTTCCAATTATGTTTTCTGATAGCTTAAGTGCTGTAGTCATGCAGATATACATTTTAAACCATAAGTCTCAGAGGTATGTGGAAAAATAAAACCAAACGTATCTCAATGGCTAGGTACAACCAGAAACAAGTGGGGAAACATGTCTTTTTTCTGTATTTGGATGCACCTAGCTTGTAATGACCTCCGAAGAATATTTATTTCTAAATGAGGTGATGGATGCCCTCTTAGGGTTTAAAAAGAATACAATACCTGTGCTATTTAAGGTTCTTATTTACACAGCTAAACTTGGTATCTTCTTTCTCTCCACAGTCGTATACCCCAGAGATCTCAGAAAAAAGGAGAGATTGCTAAAACATATAACAGGTAAGTTCTCTTCGCAAACCTTTATGTCCCTGGTGCTTAAGTGTCCAGACTAACAAACAAAAGACAGAATATTACAGGAGGGAGAGAAGGTAGCTAAATGTGAATGCTAGCTTACATAGGAAACAGTTGAATGATGTTAGCGCATGTGGCTGTGGAGCTGTAAATGTTGTGCTCTCTTCCCCCTCAGGTCCACTCTACTTCAGTCCCAAGTGCAGGAAGCATGTGTACCGGCTCTACCACCACACCAGAGACTGCACCATACCTGCATGTAAGCTGCAATTACACTGTGAGGAATGATCTTTGTTAATCCACTGTCAGCACACTCCACTCATCTCTCTTTCATCTCTTTTTTTCCTCAGTCTTCAGAAGATGTGCGCGGCTTCTCACAAGACTGGCCGGCAGCCCGCAGTGCACGGAGGGGTAGCACACACAAGGTACGGTAATATATTCACCTCTGATTCAAACGTACATGTTTCATGCTACTTAGTTTAAAGAGATATACACAGGGTATGAGGTTAAAGTGCTGTGTGTTGTACAAGTAATAGAAGCCATTGAGGACAGAGTATATGACAGAGTGTGTAAGTAATGCAGGCTGATACACGAAATGATTCAAGTTTCAAAACATGGCAGGCAGGGGTGTAAAAGTTAAAATACAATGATGTTAAACGGTTCTGTACACGTCCTGTACTGAAAATAATATTTGATTTTAAGTATTATTAGTAAAAAATACGTACGTAAATAAGTACTGGATGGTGCAAAATGGCCCCTTAAGGTATTTTATCATTATACATTAATGTGCAAGTAGCATTTACTTTTGTATCTGTTGGATGTGGAATTAATTCGAAATATGATCAATACTGTCATTCATCATGTTTTAAAGGCTCATCATACGCTTTAAATGTAAAGAAAATGTAATGATAAGTTCAGACCTCAGTGCAGTGGAGTTCAGGTATAAAGTGTAATGAGTCAGAAATGCTCAAGTAAAGCACAAATACCTCACATCTATACTACAGTACAGTAAGTACTCCGTTGCTGCAAAGTGGTTGGTACATGTGCAATTTGTAAAACACAGCACATTTACTACCGCACGCAGTGGTAGAAAGTAGCAGCGTTTTATCTTGATAAGAAGTCACTTTCACTGTACTTTGATTGAGTATTTCCATGTCATTTATGTACTTGAAAGTTCAACAGAGGGAATTATCTTTATAGTTACTTTTCAGGTAACAATTTCACACTAAGAATTTCAGACTGTGTGTTATTGTCTGTACACTGCACTATTTCTAATTTTATACTGAAAGCTTTTCACACTCACCAATATCCTGCACTACTGTACAGTTTTTAATTACACCTGTTGTAAATATTTTGTATTATACGTACTGCTTTTTATATTTTTATTCTTATTGCCTATTTTTATCTATTCAAGTCATTTACTTATTTTTATTCTGCACCAAAATCACCGACACAAATTCCTTGTATGTGTAAACCTACTTGGCAATAAACCCTGATTCTGCTTCTGTAAAACATTATCACTTTATAGAAATGATGCATTTTTTTAAGATTAAACTATACCCAGCATTATTAATGCAATAATAATTACATCACTTAGAACTACAAAATAATACTCCAAAAAGGGGCCAACCTACATCTTCAATAGTTTAAAAACTTACTTTCAACTAAATGTAATTCTGAATGAAGGACTTTAACTTGTAGTGGAGTTTTTATATTGCTCTATTGCTGCTTACATAAAAGATCTGAGCACTGAGAGTGAAATATTAAGACGTTCATAGTGCAAAGATCACGTTTTGAAGACACCGAGACGATTGTTCACAGAGTTGATACACCCCACTAGCAATGGCACAGCAAGAGCACCAGATTTTTGACAAATCAAGCCTCCTAAATGTACTGTATGTAATTCTTTTTGAAATGGAAAGAATTTGTCAGGTGTGCTGAATTTCTCTTCACCTTCATTGCAGGTTGAAGCCTTATACAAGTTCTCCAGAAGAAAAAAACTTGGTAAAAAAGTGCCTTGGACAGTAAGAGGGAAGCCTTAAACACTCCGACCAGCCCCAACTGATGAATGGCACCGTTTTGCCCTTCAATAAGGTCTGTTCTGCTGAGGCGTGGATTACTGCCACACCCTTCTTTGGCTGGGCCCTGATGGTTGGCTGTCCCACGAGGAAGAACCAGACCAAGATACAGATGGCGGAAATGAAGAGTGGAGAAGAAATAAGTGGCTGAGAGAGACACACAAATGGGGCCTTTTTCCCCCTGCTGCCATCCAAAAAGTTGTTAAAACAAAAGAAAAGGGATTGCATATTTCTTTATTGAGTTCTTTTCTGTAAGAAAAGAGCAAAATCCAAATGTAGCTACTGTTTTTAGCATGACTAGAGGGCCCTTCCCTTCTGCTGCACTACCCCTAACGCAGACAAAAAGCTGTCACAGACCCTCGGCTGGCAGTCTCAGCATAGTTTCACCCACTTGTGCTCACACTGAAAAAGAACTGAGTTTCAATTATTGACTACATGAACATGTCTCTGCGCCTTTGCAGGGACGTGTTCAAAAAGAAGTGGTGGTTGTAAGTCACAGCCCTCCTGTGGATCTTTGTAGAGCGTGGTACAGTCTATATTTATATATTTGAGTTGTCACAAAGGTTCATAATGTACAACATGACCACACGAAACAAGAGTAATATGTACATACTGTAAAGCATAAGAGGAATCCACCTGTCTACCTTAAATTAAAGCGACCGGCATTTATCAAATGGCTGTTAAATACATCTATATATATATATATATATATGAATATATGAAAATGAAATATATTTAAATAAATTATAAGATTGGTACAAATATGAATTGTCTTTTTTGTCTCGTGCTGAATTTCCTCCAACATTCCCGTCTTGAAATGTGGAATGCTCCCTGAACGAGCGCATGACCGGGCCGAGTCGTTGCGAAACAGATTTCAAAGTGTTTAAAAGGGGGCAGCTTAAAGAGAGTGACGTGTTGTTGGTATAATAGAAGTTATGGAAAAATTCTGAACATTCATATGCAGGTACAACTTCGCTTTAAAGGGTCAGTTCACCCAATTACAAAATAGCTCATTTTCCTCATTTGATTAAAAATGTGAAATAAGTGTCCGTAAGATTTCTGCCGCCACACCAAAACAATGGAGGTAAATGGTATTAAATTTAAAGCGTCCACAGCATTCAAATTTGATGGCCTTAAATGGCCCTCCTGGCTGGTTTTACAATGTGTAAAAATGATCATCCCAGTTCGACTCGTTCTCCAACTGTTATAGTATCAAAAATGGCTAAAATGTCATAAATAACTTTTCTTTTTTTTACAATAAGAAAGAAAGAAATCTACAATTAAAAAGCTCGACTTCTCCTCACAGAAAAGGTTTCCTGATTAGTCTTCACGCTAGGCACAAAGAAGTGTTTACTACTTTGTACCCAAAGATGGTTTCTATGGACATTGTTGGCAGCATATTCTGAGGATTATCCAGTGTAATTGGGACACCAAATTTTGGGTTACGTGGGAGATTGTTCTCTGTAATTTGAGTGGAATGATCATTAAGTACTTTGCCCTTTTGAGGTGCCCATTTATGCTTTAATGTGATAGTAACAGAAGAGCGGTATAAAATAAGTATAGATCTGTAAAAGCTGGACTCAAACCAGGGATGCCAAGCAGCATGGTTGGCGTCTCAAAACGCTAACTCAAACCTAATTTCTGACCCTTTTTGTAG
This sequence comes from Semicossyphus pulcher, assembly GCF_022749685.1. NCBI lineage: Eukaryota > Metazoa > Chordata > Actinopteri > Labriformes > Labridae > Semicossyphus > Semicossyphus pulcher. Next base: position 12,710,397 of record NW_027211615.1, read on the forward strand.
TTAGAGAAGTGGTTGTTGAATAACTTCATGTCGAAGTTCTGAATGCAGTAGGAAGTATTGTGGAGTAGGAAAAAAAGACACCAGACCCTGACTATGGTAGATTAAACTGCTGAATAATTATCTTTTTATAGGAGCAGGTATTTTTTTAGTGACATAAATTGTATTTGGTTAAATAACAAGCAATGGGTTCTGAATGGATTATACAAGGAGATATAACCTTGCAAAAGCGTTAGATAAACATGCTCAGAGCTTTAGAGGTGCTTAGACGGATTTAGTTACCTTCAGACAGCGAGGCCAGGGGTTTTTCCTCACTTTCAGTCTTTAAAGCAACATTATGCAGGAATTGGCATTTTTGCAATTTGGCCTCCGTACTGTTTGTCAGTCTAATTAACTTTCTCGCCAAGAACTTTAAGCTAGTCTAAGCTTTTCCGGCCTCTTGCTCCGTTACTCTCTCTTTTCCTCTTATCCAATAACGTCCTCTTCAGCCTCTACATCCCTTCCATGATGCCTGTTTAGAGAATACTAAGCAAAGACTAATAACCGATAAACCCAAGATACGTGAAGAAAAAACTGGTGTTTGGAACGTTAAGAGGGAATTAAAGAGCTGTCACTTTCTTTATTTCAAGTGAGTAAGCAATCAAAATCATTTTGATGCTGTTAATTTAAGGTAGAACAGTTGCATAATGTCGCTTTAAGCTAAGCTCATTTAAGTGGTTTGTGCATGAAGCTTCATATTTAATGTATAGACGTAAGTAGCATCAATCTTCTTGTCTAAAAATCAGAAGGAAAGCTAATAAAGATGCCAAACCCTTTCTTTAATTGCGAGGTTTGTCACATAGTGAAACAAGTCCAGAAACAATGCTCATCTCCCACTTTTGAAGATCTCATTTCTCTCATGTTCACGCAGAAAGGTCATTTGTATTGGCACTGATGAGTCCTTCTTTATGGGGTCACCACCATTTAAGTAGAAGCAGTGATCGGAGCAAAGTAGAATAATGTTTTAGCGCAAAGTGGGGAGACGGATATCAAAGGAAAAAGCGCGAGAACAGATGTTTTCTTGTTTTAAACAACACTAAATATAAACTTGGCATCTGAAACTTGAAAGAATAACTTGGGTCAAAAGGTCAGATCAAAGAGGTTGTATAAGGAACAAAAGCAAAAGCTATGACAATAAGTTAACCATCAAGCAGCACGAGATACCTTCATTCATTAGCGTATTAAAAAATAAAAAATATAATATTTGGATAAAAATAAATCTCAGAAAGTCAGATTCATTTATCTGTTTTATTGATCTCCTGAATTTACAGTTGAGCATCCACGTGTCCACGTAGCATCTTGCTAAAAGTACACAACATGTAGTTTGTGTAACGTTTACAACATTGAAACAAAAAGTTCTGGTTCTTTCAGTGACATCCCCAAGAGAGTTATACAGGTAAGTGTTAAAGTGAAACAGTTTGTGTGGTTGATTTTTAAAGTTCATCTAACACATGAAGCAAAGATTGTTTAAGGATGTTGTTAGGAGTTATTTTCCAGGAATGCTTTGCAGCAACGTACACACTGTTGGTACACCTTCTCAAAGTCTTCGTCACCCCCCTACAAAAACACAAAAAGAATTCAAAGAAGCTTTAGACAACTACTCAACAGGTTATAAAAACATAATATATTGCCAGTTTCGTACTTAACCCATAAACTTTTTAGGTACTTAAAATTGAGAACTCAATTGTTTAGCTGTTAAAACAGTAGGTTGCAAATTGTGTCAAGAAATGACAAAACTAAAAATGTTAAGGAAGTACTTTTTGGTGTTTGGCCGCGCTGTGAGTTCTTCATTTTATTCGGTCCAAACCGTTTGGACCGGAAACTTATGTCTCCATGTGTCAAGACACATGGACAGTTACTGTCTGGCTCCTCATAGCTCACTTTAATGGCATGCTGTGTGGTTGCTGGCAGAGGAAACCACGATCCAATACTGTCATGTGTCCAAACCCCACTAACTGTTCAGAGTATTCATTTACCCTTTCTTTTTGCAAAAAGAGCGACAAGAAGCAGATCACCACACAAAGAAAAGTGGTCTTCAAAGTGGTGTTCAAATCCAAAATCTGAGAAAAACTACACTAAACGAAAACATTAACAAACCTTTTATTCAAGAGATGAAATACAAGATCAAAGACTTTTGCTACGTAAACAAAGGGCTTTGTGAGCACTGGATAATCTTCCTGACAGGTGTGGCGAATTAAGATGCTGATAAACAGCATTATTATAACACATTTATGCTCTGCGCTGGTCACAACAAAATGCTCCTCTGAAATGTGCAATTTTATCAAACAACGTAAAGCAACAGGGGTTAAAAATTGTGAGTGAGCTTATAACTGGGACGCTGAATGAAGTCATCTCCGTGTGTGGATTAATTTCTCTGTCATAAGCCATCTCCCATATTGTTTCGAACATCAGACATCAAACTGCACTTACAACTGCAGAACATGTGTGACCTCCTCAGCCAAAGACCTCCACATGTGGTGTGCTGTTGTGTGGGTGGTTTTTTGTAATGTCAACACTATGAGCAGAGTCGCATGGTCGCATTAATATTCAAAGTGATGCGTGACGACTTTGTGTTGGCCTATTACAAGATCTGTACACTTAAAGGGAAGCTGAAAACAATTGGAGCGGCTTGTACAACAGCCCATTCCCTCTGAAAAATAGCTTCTTCATACATCCAGAGAAAAGTCACAAACTAGCCGCAGCATTAGCTGCCATGGTGACTCGTCTCAGAGGAACTTTGAGGTGAAGAATCTGGATGTGGAGGTACTGAGCTACAAAGGTTAAACATTGTCTGGGGTTGTGGTTGGGTGTACTGGCGAGTTCCTAGAAACAACATTGCAGACAGCTTGTGGTAGTAAAATAAACTTCAATTCATGTCTGTGGTGGAGACTTCAAATTCCCTTAAAAAACTTGCGACATTTGTGATATTGGGACACTTGAAATGATGAAGGCACTTGAAATTACAAAGGTAATTAGAAAATGTAAACCGTACTTTGGTGTTTCATTTTTACCTCTTTAGATTTCACTAAACTTTGATTTCCTGATAAAGAGGAAGATCTTGGGTTGATAAAAAAGATAAGAATAAATATTAAACAAAATGTAAATCATACTCCAAACCTCTCTCAACTAAATCAGGTTTGAATGTGAATCAAACACTATTACTAAGCTTGTTTACGAGATGTGGTGTCAATGCTGATCTATAGAGGAGACCATAAAGTGCATTTTGGATGTATGGGATTAACAACACTGAATGGAAAAGCTATTGACTCTTCCAGCCCATGAAGAATTCATAAACAGTCTCTGATTGATTTGGGTCACACTCAAACTAATGGCTCCCAAATTGAAACGTTTCGACTGGACTGGGTGTAAAAACAGCAAATTTGGCCTTTTATTTTGATCAGCTCAAGGCACACCTGTGTAACAATCAGGATGTTTCATCAGCATCTTGATTTGCCACACCTATCAGATATAAGGAGTATCTTGGCATCTTGCTAAAAAAAACAAACCCATATTTCAACTAAGATCTGACCAAAATTTGAGAGGAACAAGCTTGTATGTGCAAAGTCTTTAATCTTTTCTTTCAACTCATAAAAAGTCAGAAATATTGTCAACCGCAATTTCAACCACATCATCACTTCTGATTTGAATAGTAATTTAACTTCGGATCCTGCAACCACCATATGTAATAGAGCACTGTAGTTATGAACAAAGGCATTATTATGAGGCCCACAGAGCTTCAGTGGCACATCATTTACAACCTCAGACGGGGTTTTCTGCATTAGTTTTAATTTAAACACATTTGATGTCTAGTTAAAATGTTTCAAATGTATTTTGACAACTTATCACGAATCAAAATTCCAAACTTCATTCCCTTAACTTTGCTGCCAAGGCAACACATGTCCAAATCATTTGGCTCTCAACTTTCGCCTGCAGAGAAAGCACGGGAAGGAATAAGATGTGTGGGTGAGCCACGGAGTGGGAAAAGGCTGCTTTTATAGTGTTGTCCAAGTAATCAAATAAGAGTTCCGCAAAAGCTTTTCATTGTGTTTTTTACTGGAGTGGAAAAGTTGCATAGAACTTTATTGTAACCATTTAGGCAGTTATTCAAAGCAAGTGTGCTGCTGTGTTCTTGTTACATTCCAACGTTTTGATGCTGTTTATGTTGCGGAACGTGTCGGGGCACGACCTGATCGCTCCCTGTGGAGGGTAAATTCTCTCCAGATCTCACACAACAAGCGTGCATAATTCAAAGTTCTGGAGACTTTTCAGCATTTCCACTCAAGTTTTTAACGCAAGAAATTGAAAATACACATAAAAACTGGTGTTTGGAAACCCCTCTTATAAACATGGTTAATAAACAGTTAGCTAAATAAATGTAATTAAAATCAATGAGCTGCTTTAATTTGCGAGTTTTGTGAAACGTATTCATTATTTTTTTACTATTACCACAGCTTCCCTATTACTATTCAATATATCATCCACATATTGGGATCAGCTGAGATCAAACATAGAGGAATCACGTTAATTATGCTTGAAGATTTACTTTAATACTTACATAATACGGGTCTTTGATGATCCTCTGCTTCTGAGGGTCGTATGAACCAAGAAGCTCGATCTTTGCGTTGGTGTTTTTCGCCAGTTTGGCTCTTCTCTCCAACTCGCTGTGAAAAAAAAAAACACGTTAAGCGCAGGGAAAAGAAGGAAAACACGTAAGCCCTGCACCACAATAAAAAGTGCTCACTTCAGAGTGAATACAAGTGATGATAAACAGGATGTTTCTCTGCAACTCAGATGTGAGGTGGGAGAGATGATGTAATCCTATCCGGAGATGTCATGTTTACTTCCAATAATAAACATATAATAACAACCCACACTTATGACATCCATGTGATTTATTTCCCACTAAAGCAGAAATAAACAGTAATACAAAACTGACAAGGTATTTTTATGTAGTTAAAGTACAGCAAATCTCAAACTTAAAGTCTAACATTCAAACTAAAAACTTTACAACAATGACATGGTTTTGTTACGAGAAAACCAAACAGTGACCGAGTGCCTTTTGTCTGGGACAGGGTCTCATTTTCTCAGTCTCGTCAGCTTAACGTTTGCGAAGGGGGAAAAAAAAACATTATGTGGGAGAGAAAGGGGAGGAAAAAACTGCCCAAAGAGCAAAGACGAGGCATCCAAAGAACTCAGTAAGCTGCTTACAGATCAGATCTGCCACAGGCATGTGATCTCAAAATGATCCCTAAACGTTCAAAGTATCAAAAAATATCCCTCCCCCTGACCTTTGGAAGGAGCTTAAGGAAGGATATTGCTCATTAAGGGGAGGCCTTCACCTACACGTTAGTCATAGCTCAATGTTACCACCATGTTCATGTGCATGTGAAGGAGCAGTGCAGATCGCTATCCAGACAGTTAGCAGGACAAGCTAGCTTGACCCCTTCAAAGGCAAATGTTTTCTTTTTGATCCCGGGCAGCCATTAATACGTAAGAAAGGACGCTTAACACACCAGTGGTTTAAGGGAGTGTGTGTCCAGCTGCTGCGATCCACACTCGCTTAAAAAATCTAAACTTCTGATGCTGCTGCCTGAAATAACTTTACCTCAAGTTGCTCTCGTCCATGCAGAGAATGTACTCAAAGCTCATGAAGTCGTCCTTCGTCACCTGGAAGTGAGAACAAAGCAAGCATTACTTTTGGCTCTGTGTGAAAGCACAGTGTGGACAGTCCTTCAGAGAGGACACAATCTGAGGTACTAAAAGTCAGTTTGCAATACAACAATAATGCACAGTCTGGTCTTTGAACTACACATTTAATATATTCACAAACTCAAACCCTGTTTCTGATAGCATTTCTTAAAGGAGCAATTCTCCCCTGGAAAAAGCCGCTGTCAGTCAAAGCTGGTGTTCTCTGTAATCGACAGAAGCAATATTTGAAATTGGCGCCATAGCTGTGGAGAAAGTTGTACCAACAGCTCGTGGTTTCACCCATTCTACATTCCTACAACACCCAGCATGCATTGCGCCCCTCCCTCTGAAAGGAACGGCCCAGCGAGAGACCCTGCAGTGAAAATACATTTCAAACCTGATGATTTTGAACGAGACATGACTCGGTTATAAATGTGGACTGTCTGAGAGGGAAAACGGGAGAGCAGGCAGCTCTTTAAGGCACCTCACGGTACAAATGATTACATTTTACGGTTTGTGTTTTTTTCAACAAAACACTGCAGACATCGGAGGCGGGCGTCCTAGATTGAGGAAGTGTAGTTTAGCGAGCATCCTGGCCTCCGCCAGATGACGCGTTTTACATAGTCTGGCGGAGGTTTTCCAGGGCCCATTGGAGAAGTGGATAGCGCCCTCCAAAGGCACAGAGCCAAACTCCATTTTTTTATACCATAATAGCATTAGCTCCCCGTAATAGCATGATAGGACTGAGGTTGAAAATGGCTAACTGGCCCTTTAAAGACAATGTATTCACATCATGTAATTATCTTGCTACATAGTTTGTGGTGTGGTCCACCATTCCAATGCTAGACTGCATTTCCCTTCACACGCATGGGGGATTAACAGGATAGGATGCCCACAGGTAATTCACATTTTATGTTTTTAATTGCATCTCAATGACATCAGTCTCACAGTTTATTGCTCACTCTTTTAACACTTTAATTGCACCTGTATTACAGTTTTCCTGGAAGGTCTTTGATCTCTAGTAGCACCACGGAGCAGTATTTCCATGAGTTGGTCCTGGTTTTGTTTGTCTCTTTCATTCGCACATGTTGGTAGAGACAGTCCAGCCTATTGTTTTCACACATGCAAAGTAATTTGGGGAGATAATGTGCCAAAAAAGGTACGTGAGACTGTAAGCTCATAAGCTCATAAGTAGAGAACGAAGGATTTAAAAAAATCCCTTTTAAAATACTGGTGCAAATGTTTTATAAGGTAGGAAACTAATTCAACACATTTGTTAGACCTCAAAGATAAACGCTACGAGATTGTTCTTGTAAACAACTTTTAGTTGTCTACAAATGGACTCCGCAAGACACTTCAAAGTTAGGGGCAGGCAATTTACCACTGCTGTTGTCGCTGAGACGTTCCACTCTTAGATGTAAGGCAAGGCAAGTTTATTTATATAGAACATTTCAGCACCAAGACAGTTCAAAGTGCTTTAAACAAGACAACAAAAACAAAGACACACATTATAAAATGAGACATTAAAAAGTAAAGTGAAGATAAAATATTAACAGTCAAAACAGAAAAAAAAATGCTGTAAACTAAGAATGCTTTCAAAAATATAAATAATTGCAAAATGATAAGTGAGCGAACAAAAGAAAAATCTAAATCAAATCAATATTTGGTGTTTCTACCCTTTGCTTCCAAACCAGCATCGACTCTTATAGGTACACTTGCACAAAGTCAGGGATTTTGTAGGATTATAGTCAGGTGTATGATCAACCAATTATACCAAACAGGGTTGAAACACAGTCATTAACTGAAACAGAAACAGCTGTGTAGGAGGCGTAAACTGGGTGAGGAACACAATAGCCAAACTCTGCTTCCAAGGTCAGGTTGTGGAAGACAGTTTCATGTCACAGGTCATACACCATGGCGAGACTGAGCACAGCATCAAGACACAAGGAAGTTATACTGCATCAGCAAGGTCTCTCCCAGACAAAGCAGAATGGGGTTTCAAGATGTGCTGTTCAAGCGCTTTTGAGGAAGCACAAAGAAGCGGCCCATCTTGAGGATTAGAGACGCAGTGGTCAGCCAAGGAAACTTAGTGCAGCAGATGAAAAACACATCAAGCTTATTTCCCTTCGAAATCGGAAGATGTCCAGCAGTGCCATCGGCTCAGAACTGGCAGAAACCAGTGGGACCCAAGTACCCACATCTACTGTCCAGAGAAGTCTGGCTAGAAGTGGTCTAAAACTATGCACGAAAACATAGGAACTGGGGTGCAGATAAATGGCAGCAGGTGCTCTGGACTGAGGAGTCAAAATAAGAAATATTTGGCAGTTTGTTCACCGGAGGGCTGGAGAGCGGTACAATAATGAGTGTCTGCAGGCAACAGTGAAGCATGGTGGAGGTTCCTTGCAAGTTTGGGGCTGCAAGGGTTCTAAATTCTTGTTGTTATAATCACACAATTTTTGTGATATAACCTTTGTGAAATTTTTGGTTTTAATTCTATACCTTTTCTTTCTAAATCGCTGAATGCAAACAACTCTTTTGCATAGTTCAAAGTGTTTCTCTTTAATTATAACTCGTCTGTTATAATTTTTTCCTTAGTTTTTAGAATTCCCAGAATTCTCTCGGGTCTCAGACCCTGGAGTCTCAGACTCTTACTAATGTTTATGACATAAAAGCTACTTAGCACAAAACAAACAGGGTAGCTTTGACTGTGAAGCATTCACAGGAAGCAGAATGTATGATTGACCATTTTGGCTTTGATTGGCTGAAAACAGAAAAAATACTTTTGTTGTTGTGTTTACTCAATTTGTAATTCATGGTTACGGCTGTATGTGTTCCCTGCACTGTTTCTCCCTTTTGCCTTTCTGTTGTCTTCCCAGCTCTTCCCTGCTGATTGCACAATGAGGTTCACCTGGTCTTGGATGTTTAAAAACCCCAGACATGGCATCTGAAGGGGTGAGGCTTCTGGAGTGGGGACTGCTGTGGTTCTGCCTCTCAGACTGGGATTTTGTGTTGTTGTGTTCTAGTTGCTTTTGTTAGCCTTCAGTTAATTTGGTTGTTAGTATTGTCTATAATAAATCCCTTGGTTTTTTAAGGTGTTTCCTGTGAGTTTGTTGGGTCAAATGTGGATAGTTGTTAGCCCCATAGGGCCGCCTTAGGGTGGGGCGTAACAATGGGGTATCAAACCACACTTACTGTTGTTACCTCAGGCCTTACCGAATTAAACAGAGCTGAAATATTAAAGTCATAATCTCTAAGATTTTCATTTAAATAAATGTCTGTTAAGTTACTATCCATCACCGAGTGAGATAACGCAATGGTGATTGAGCCCACACTGATGAAAGCCTTTACATTTGCAGTATATAGTATTATTATTGACTGGGTGTCTGTGGCGACTTTCGAGGAAAAAAATCACAAGCGGCGCCCAGTTAGTGACGCGTTTTCCATCAGCCAGCAGTGGTGCGGCTGCTTTTCCGGTCTCTGCAAGTCTTGCGAGTAAACAGTAATCTACTATGGCTGAACAAACAAAGAAAAGATCGATGACTACAGATACAACTTCAAAAAGAAGTGAAAATCCAAAGAAAAAGAAACAAATTGGACGCTCAGATGAAGGCAAACAGTCTAAAAAGGAAAGCGACCGTCAGCGAGGAAAATCAAGAGTTACAACCGGAGCCAACCGTGGACGTCACACATGCAACACTGTCTGGATATCTGGGAAGTGTGCTCCCGTTTATCGCCATAGGTGAACTGAGATCCTATAGATCACAACTTTAAAGACAACAACAACTTGATTCTTAATTTCAGAAAACTGGGTTATGAAAGTGATCCGAGCTGCATGTCTGTAACCATGTGGAGGGGTGTTAAGCAACATGCTCAACATGTGCTTGGTAATGATTTAATGGAACAAGCAGCAGCAATAAGAAAGAGAATAGTTTGAGAGTCAACATTTAAGAATGTTAAGCTGACGGCGAGCACAGCGGGCGAAAATAAAAAGACAAGAGAAATAAAAGAACAAGAAGCAAATAAAACTCCTGCAATGCTCCAGATGTGGAGAGACAAATACACAGTCAATCACGGAGACAGCTGTGGCCAATCATGTAACAGCAGAGGAACAAACAGATGTTTATTATGACTGACTTTATATTCTTAGAGTGTTGAGTTGTATCCCGGCCCCGATCTCTATATAATCCATTTCTCACACCCTTTCTTTCACATAGGGTGGTTATCTGAAGTTCTAATCACAGCGGCTGTTGCTCGCCCTGCTATTATCTACTGTGCGCTCTCACACTCAAACTGAAGTTGTGGTATTCCCCGGATAAAAAAAGAGCTCATGCGAGCCTTCTCACTTGGCTGAAAGACATTGGTTTGATTTCTGACACATCTGGCTGTGAGCAAGCTGGGAGGCTGTTGCTGTAAATGAGGAATGATTGGGGAGGAACACGAAACTAACTTTGAGTTCAAAACGAGATAAAACCCTGAGAAGACATGAAGAGATACTGTTAAATGGACAGAAAATAACCAATAGAAAGGACATTTCTTTTTTGACATGTCACAGTAGGAAGAGCACAGGTGAAAATACTAAACTTAAATTTGTAGGTAGCTGCTTCTGCTCTTTTTACAGGGACGTGGATATTAGGGACGGCAAGTGTTCCGGTTTCGTTTGTACTACGCTTGTAGTCCGAGTAATACTGACCAATCAGGTATCAGCAGGCTGCAGCATTAATCTTTATAAACAGACATCTGCATGTAAGTTCAGCTAACAATCTGTTCTAGATCTAAAATTCAAATTGAGATAAATTCCCTTGACGGTGTGTCACGAAAGCCGTTCAGCGTTCAGATTTCCTGACTTCCTCGAATGCATCAGATCGATCCAACCTCCGTTTAACAAACAAGCATTTTAAAAGTCGTTTTCTTCTCCTCATGAGGACAGACCTGACAAAGCTGCATTTTTACTTTGTACAAATCTGCATCTTGATGTTGAAATTTCAGCAAAGGTTAATTAATTAAAGTAAATCACAAGAAAAACGGCTTCTTATAAACAATGCAGCACGCGGAAAAGGAAGTCTTGACTGGAAGTTGTTTATCGCTAACCGCTGGCTACACACCCTGCATGTTCACCGCTGTCCCCAGAGGCTATATCGTCGTCAGGCTATAGCCGATGGGATCCGAGATAGGGGTCCTGGTAAAGTGCAAAAAGGCCTTTTCTCTCAAATAAGTTAAATACTTTTTTAAAAGGTCCCCTTCCTTAGCATGAACACCAGTATATAGCCATTTAACTAATAGTTTAATACTAAACTGTGGTTATAAGAAGATATAAGCGTTTATTAACATTTGTCAACAGCTAATAACTCCTCCTGTAGGCATTAGGAAGGGAAGGCTGGTGTATAATGAAAGACTGAAACTAACACAGGAGTGATGATATGAAATGTGTCTTTATAGGAGACAGTATAATTGTTGACAAAGAATCCAATAATAAACACTTAAAAATGTGCTTATATACACGTAAAGTGTGTTATAAACCATTTATTAGACATTACTTTAATGATAACGTTTCTATTTTTCTATGGCAGAAATAGTTAAGTAGTAGTGTGTTTGAAGACAACACTGCTAAATTTCAAATATATAAATGACATCCACACCCATTAAACGAGCGTCACAGAACAACCCTAGTCTGCCTCTGGCTTATGTCACACATGAAAACATTGGCAACACTTACCTAAATGTTGACTCAATGATAACATTTTGATGAGAATGAAATCCAAGTTTGAGCTCTCTTAAATCTAATGTCTGCTTGGCATTTTCTGATAAGGCATCAAACACGCCACATAATTCATCATGGATCACTCTGGAGCTTGTTTCCTTATTAAACAAACACGTTTGTTTGTGTGGAGATATAGTGGTCTCCCACTTGGCCAGTCTGCTTGGATGCTGGCACTGGCAGAAGTTCAGTAAAGTTCACCGAGTAAAACAATTGGGAATGGGGGGAAAAAGAGGAAAAACAGAGGGTGGGAGCAAAAGCAAGTAAGAGAAATGACAAGTGGAAAGAGCAAAAACTCGTCAAAGCGCATTGTGTGGATTTGGCTGGGTTTAAGCCAAGGGTTTGAGCCTCCACATCCCTGCTTTGAGGAGATTAAACGACGGTGTGACTGAACAGTTTGCAGGGAGACAAACCAACAAGACAGCAGATCTGAAGCACAGGGCGAAACCCCCTGAGTTCTATCTGGGAACATGAAAAGAGTGTTTTAAGGGCACAGGGGAGTGGGAGTTGCACTGAGGATAAGCCAGCATAGCGTAAGACCTGAAGGCCCTACATGGACACACATCTTGGTATAATTTCAGGCCTGTTTTGGGATTTGAAACACATGCTGGGAGGTGACACAATGATGCTACAATGACTCAACAATACAGATACCATTCTTTTACACAGCAGTATAGATCAAATACACATAAGAGATATTTGGTGAATAATGACACTCCTGTCTCTAAATTCATACCAGAAAACCTGTGCTTTAAAGAAACGGTTGATTACTAAGGACTTAATATTACTCTGTGTATTTGAAAAAATATGTTTAGGTTCTAAATATGGTTAAAAATGTACACAAACAAAAGCCACTGGGACAGGTCTTATACAGTAGAAATCCAACTTCTTTTTTCCATAGAAGCAAAAACACATTAAAAGAAGCAATTTGATGTTTAAAATGAAACACTAGATCAGCTGCATTTACAGCAAAATGACACCATGTTGTCTGAAATCTCTCTTAAAGCCTCGTGTTGTGTCCTCAGAAGCTGAACCAGCCACTGTAGAGTTCATCCAACTGTCACAAGAGGTCACTGTATCTGAGGTTTAGGCTAAATCTGCTGCACGAGGTTTAACTGAGAGAAGAGTTTAGTATTTTTAGACTCTTTTCTGTCTAGATTGTAGCAACTTTTGCACCCAAAATATATATTTAATCAAATAAAAGACTATAAATTGTAATGTGTAGAAAGACACCAAGTAGAAAGAGTGCAGGAAAATGTTTGTGTTGCTTGGCAGGGGTTACAGGCACCCTTAATAACCTAAAATTGTAAATTAAAAGGACTGTCCTCTAAATATTAAATGTTTGCTGGACCTTACATCCAGATCAGCTGCATTTCAGATGAACCTGTGCTTGTTTTGACAGAGCATTCATTTGGACCCTGTATTAAACTGAAAAAGCAGTAATCAAGTCATCTGCTAAGTGACAGAGCAACAGCAGCACCTGGGTGTCACATCACACTCATACACACAGACGTAAAAGACCTGAGAGGAGCCACGGGACAGCTGGTTGTACCTGTCGGGCCCTGTGGCTCGTCTCAATTCCATGATTCCTTAGACAGGCCAGACCGCGGTCGTCCGGTAAGCTGCCTATATTCCAGTCGGATGTGGCACCACTGTCTATGACCCACTGCAACAACAGAGAACAAAAAAAGGGGACGCTAACTTTTGCTAAGGTGTAGAGGTGAATGTTCGTACCTGCCTGGCCACATGACTCATTGGCACGTCATGCTTCTTCATGCAGGCTTGACCGCGGTGGTCTGGAGAGCTTCCTATCTCATAGGTGGAGGTGGCAGCACTGTCTATCGTCCACTTTGCAGAGCAGAGCACGGGGAACAACAACACAGCAAAAATGATTCAATCTGTTTGGTGGTTATTGCAGCATTTGTAGGGCGATGTTGTGCTCTATAGGAGTGAGGCTTCTGAAGCTTGTTCATTATAGTGCACTCCAAGAGGCATTAAAAAGGCAATATAAAACATTTTTGGACGAGTTTGAACATTTTAATGTTCTTTTTACAATCTTTCTGGCATATTAAACCAATGGAGCGTTAAAATCAATAAAATCATCTCATGCACAGTTAAATCCCTCTAAGCCCCTCTAAGTTTATTTTGGGGTTTTGAGGAGGATTGACTCCAGTAATAAAAATCTAGTAAGGAACATACAACTTTTAAGAACGTCATTGTGCAACGATAAGTGCAAAACATGAGAGAGGACGGAACTCATCATTTCGGGGTTCTCCCAGACCACAACTTCACATCTGCATTATGTCCTGTGTGTTGTTGCAAAAACTGCCGCAACTGCCGACAGACCTCAGAAAAGTGGGATGCAATTCCACTTGGCAAAGTACAGTGATCAAGATATTAAAGAGGTATAATAAGTAGGATTTTCAAAAAAAAATAAAATGGACTTTTACAAATATAATATCACATAAATCAATTATGGGCCTCTATACATGTGTGTTGGTGAGTGTGTGTTCAGACACTTGTGAGACCCTTCCCTCTGCATCTATTCTGTTTTGTTTTAAGCGGGACGTTTTCAGGAGGGGCGCTGTTGTGGCCAATCACAGCGTACAGGTGAGTGTGGGAGTGGTTCAAATTAGCAACTGGGCCCCATACAGACCGGCGAACATGGCGAAAGAGCGATGCAGAGTTGGCCTTCTTTCTGCGGGACAGGTAGGTGCCTCAAACCGGGTAGGACAAGCTAACCGGCAGTTAGCATGCTAGCGCAAAGTTAACAGTGATGCTGTTAGCTCAGCGGGGTGGGCGTGTTTTCGTACGAGAGAGCATCTGGTGACGAAGAGCCCAGGAGGAGGAGCCCAGTTTGAATGTGTCGTTGACAAAATAGAAAGAAAAATCCTACTTTTTATACCTTCAATAAAAAAAACATTATTTATAAATTAAATAATAAAAATTAACCGTGTTACGTTTTTAATGCCTCTTAGTAAATCATTAGGCCTGATATCGAGTGTGACCACTTCGAAACTGTCAATAACTGGATGTTGTTTGAAAAATAGTTACATTATATTTTTGATTATCACACAACTTATTCACTAATAATATTTCTTATTAAAATCTGCCACCAATAATAAAACATTTAAAACTAATGTCATACAACAATAACAAGTGAAGAATGCTTTGAAAATGTTCGGTAGTAATGTTCAGTGCAAGTGAGTTATTTTAAATGCTCCAAACTTTACTTCTGTTGTTAATTTGACTATTCTACTGAATAATCTCATTTTAATAAGCTCTCTTTTAAATATAAACATTAATGCCAGATGTAACATTACCCAATACCAGTAACAAGTTACAAAGACAGTTTTTGTATGACTTAATGATGAAGTATTGATGACATTACCTTGTCAACGACGCCAGCATCTGTTGCCATCTTCCTGAAGACTGCTTCAGCGATGGGGGATCTGCAAATGTTCCCTGTTCAAAACAATTTAACAATAAATCGTAAAACTTAAGGTTTTCAGTCAAGGGTAGAGAACATCAATTAAATATACAATACACAATTTATTTTAAATTATTGTAAGTAAAGGTGCACTGCTAAATTGTATAGTTCACTGACATAATATTTCGGATTTTCAAAGTAAAGTGCTCTAAAAATCGATACAGCATCAGTCAAACTGCATCAACAAAGAGAAAACAGATTTTGCAGCATAATGGTGCTGTTTGGCAAATGCTGCTACTTAACATGCAAACAACCCTGTAAGTGCTTTGTGGGATGACACTTCCAGCTGTGCTTTATGGCAGAACAAAAGGCACTGACTGGGGCAAAACTTATCAAACATGCTATGAATTCAGAATTCAGAATTTGTACTGACAAATTATGCAACATAATGTGAGTGAGAGAAAATTTTGTCAAGCACCAGTAATTGTTTTTGCTGTTAATTCCCAGGTAACTTACAGGACTGCTGCATCATTTGAGTAAGTACTACTTAAACTTTCTAATATTTAATTGACTGGTTTAACCAAAAACAAGGCTGGCAGTTTTACCATTAACACTTTCCTAACTGAATATTACTACTCTTAATACTAGAAAAACTAAAACGAACACTAACACAAAAACTAAATAAATACTAAACTAAAACTCGTCAATTCCTCAAGATAAAAATAAAAACTGCTTATGAGCTTGTAAAACGAACTAAAACTAAACTGAAACAAAAAAACAAAATGAAAGATAGTAAAAAATTAATGAAAATGTCAAAACTAGAATAACTCTGCTACACAGTACACATAGGCCTACACCACGAGACACATCGCCTTATTCATGTCGACCACATCTCATGACAAATCTAACACGCAGCTTTAACGTTGGACTTTGACCAATCAGTAACGGACTTCCGGGTTGCTATCATCGGACCTCTTTGTAAATATCGACCCGGTTACTCAGCGTTTCTACAAAACACATGACTATGTTTTCCGTTACTTTGGGGTCAACACTTACTGAGCATAAATATACCGTGTCTGGTGTTATACTAAAAAGTTTATATGACAATTTACAGCACTCATCTCTTTCATTTAGGAGAGGAACTGAGCGAGCAGGAACATGTTCTGTGGCGCACTCGGGTGACTCAAACAGCATCTTAATTAACTACTAAATAGCTAGTAACCGATGTACTGGTCGAATGTGTGATTTGTTTCATACGAACATATTCAATGATGCGTGCATGAGCTTATTTTGGGATTAATAGACGTCTCTTACCCAAGCAAACGAACAAAACTGACTTCGACCCGGATGCCGCCATGTTGTTGTGAAGGGTCCTGTGTGACGTCGTAGGTGTTGGCCAACAGGTGCCTGAACAAACATTTTGCATGTTATATTTTAATTTATTTAAGAAAACTCATTCGGATTCAACAGATATTTTGATATTGCTATACATTTGATGATTATTGTATTGCAATTTTAAAATCTGTATTTTCTTTAAGTGTAAAAGTTATGTAATATTTAAAATGTTTTGTCCTAGTTATAATAATCAGGTTCTCTTATACCTTAACTTTTACTGTTGTTTGAGAGGTATTACTGTATTACTGACGTATTTGCAGTTCATTATTGACTCCTGTCTCACTCTAAATGTTGGAAAGACTGTAACCATGTACTTTTCCAGTAGAAACTTAGAGACTGTCCTGACATCTGTGGCAAGGGGCAAAAAATTCAAAATGTGGAGGAATTTAAATATTTGGGTGTCACACTTGACCCAACTCTTGATTTTAAAAAGAATATAAAAAAACGTGTGTAACACACTAAAATTTAATCTTGCAAGTTTCAGAAATATAAGAAACTCCCTTACAGTTGAGGCATCAAATACCTATTTAAATGCAATTTAAATGATTCTCTCACATTTTTCATATTATGCGACAAGTTGGTCTCAGGCAGGTAAAACAGCCTTACAACCACTTGAATCATTATATAAAAATGCCCTCAAAATCCATGATAAAAACAATTTATTGTGTTTTTATTAATGTCTAGTCCTATGTGCAATCTTGTGTGTGTTGGGGAGGGGAATGGGGGGGGGGGGGTTCTTTATTGCTGACAATATGCATACTGCAGTTTTACTCTTGTTTCGATTTCTCATTGTTAACCCATACATTGCTATCCCATAAATAGTGTTACAGCACATTCATGTGTTCAGTGGACTGGAGAGTACACTTTCGTAATGACTTTTAGCATGTGTGACCCTGGCTCAGGTTTGAAACACTTGTTTTATTGCTAGATTAGTCTGTCCCAGCTTGGAAGTCTAGATGATAACAGTCAGAGCTACAATGAAAAATCCTCCTCTTCAACTCTATAAACAGTTCTCAGATCTTTCCTTGATGAAATTAGATTCTGGATACAGTCATTACATTATAGACACACATAACAAGTGTAGAAGAAATCGATTGTGCTTAATGAAAGCCACACTCTTTTTTACTGTCAAAATACAATCTGGACTGGAGCTCACGCTGTAAGAGTGCATGGGCCCCTTAATCGATTAAAAAGCTGTTGTCACATTTGCCCCCGTTTACACAGAGTGAGAACGATATTGATACATTTTTGTATTTTCTTTTTAATTAAGTACACTTCATTCACCGTATTTACACGGCAGCCATTTTTCTCTGATGTCATGGTCAGGTTAGGAAGCTCAAATGCTGTTAAAATGAAAGCTGAGCTATGAATGTGGGGAATTTATAAAAGTGATGATTTAATTTCTTTCCAGTTGATCAGCAACTGAAAAGACAATCAATAGTAAAACTTCTGAGCGACTTCAGGCCATACTTCAAGTTAAAACCACATAATTGATAGCTTGTTATCCACCTTTAGACGTCAGTTGATGTTAGCATTCAACCACTTTTTAGCTAACATTTCCATTCAATAGAATAACAGATATGACAGGACAGGGGTAAATTCCTAGCTAACAGTGATTTTAGCTATGAAGTGGCTAAATGCTAACATTAACCTTTGATATTATTATGATATATACAGTATATATGATAAGAAAAGCGTAATTTTGTAGCTAATGGTTATTAGCCAGGAAGTAGCTAAAATTTGCTGTAGTCTGAAAGCAGCTAATGGGTTATAAAATATGTTGTTTTACCTTGAAATCGCCTTGTGTCACTTCATCTCTGACTATTAATTTTCTTAACAGTTGATTCTTAATCAATAAGCAATGGTTTGATTAAGAATTGTAAGATTATCTACATTTAGCCTACATGAATTGCAACCGTGAGCACAGTGTTACAACTTTGTCCTTTTGATAACTGCATTTGAATGGGATGTCAAAAAATGGCTGCCGTATAAATATCGTGAATGGTTCATGATGCAGAAAAAAAATGAGTAAAGCTAACAATTTTTATTTTTTCATCGTGTCATATAGTTTTAGTATACATTTAGACAAAATAGTCTCTCAGTTGGTTGATATCTGGTAGGCAGAAAGACAAAAGAGAAAGTAGAGGGAAGAGAAAGAAAGAGCAGAATTTGAAAAAAATAAATTAGCATGTTTTTTCCAGCTCCGTCGATGGACCAATATCTTAAAATGAAAGGATTGTGTAAGCGGCTGTACTCATTTCTTTTCTCTTTGCTTTCTTTCTTTGTTATTCATTGTACCTCAAGTATCTATTCATCATTCGACCCCACAAAGAGATGTCTGTGTAGTCAGGGTAGGCCAGGCACATTGAGAGAGATGCTAAAATTCATAAAAATGATAATAGGAAACACTTGATATTTTGTGTCTGAAAAGCTGCTGAATGCTGCTGAAAGGCAGAATAAAGTGTTTCGTACATTACTTCATCATTTTCATTGATGAGGTTAAGATGGCCTCTGAGAAATGCCCAAGGATCTTTGTGTCTTTATTATTTATGCGAGGGGGAAAAATACAATGAGATGCTGACAGAGGTGATGCAGAAGAAAGAAATATAGCTCCTCCTTCAATCCTCCTCTCCCATGCAAACCCTGTCCATGCATGTGAATAGAAATGTGTAATTACATTTTATTCATTTCAAACTAGAGCTACAGGTTCTGGATGAGTGACTCTACTGGCTGAACTACAAGGACTAACTGAGCCTAGGAGAAAAGCCAGACATGTCTTTGTCTAATGGGCATGGTAGACACTGCATACTTTATTGGACAACTTCTAGAGTCTCTAAACTAACTGTTTGTTTACTTGGAACTCTTCACCTATCTATCTAAATCTATATTTCTGTATTACTTAAAAAAATAGATTTTGCATTTAGTGTTGCACATGAGAAATGAATAAACATTACACAACATAGTAACTTGTTTACGCATGAGCCAAAAAAAAGGATTCTCAGGACAAATAACAACATGCTATGAGTGTCAATACAGCCTGTATTTATTTCCATAAACATGCTTTTTGAAAATAAAGCAGCGTCATAGAAATAAGTTGAGCCGTTTTGCAAAGAGCAATGTTCTTTTAATGGCTGTCTTAACTGTTCTCAGAGAAATAACTTAACCTTGGAAGAATGTTCCCGATCAAACCAGCAAATGGCAGCTTTTCATCATTGGCCATAACTTTCTCTCATTACCGGGATCACTTCCTCAGAACATTCAGCACAACAACTGTATGTGGGTCAAACTGTTAATGCATTTCCTCTAAATGAAACTCACTGGAATCTGTGAAACTCAGTGAGCATTATTTACAGCACGCTGAAAACCTCTGCATGCCTTTTTTACAAACTGTTACAATTACGATCGAAACCTCACATATGAACACACTTAAGTCGAGATGACATCTGAATTGTCCTCACTTTTGGGAAAGAAAATAGAAACTATGTTAGTTATTACTGTAGCCATTATTTTTTTATTATTTCAACATCTTCCATCAGTGGAAACAACTCAGTGGTTGGGGGCATTGCAAGGAGACTTGCTGTCAACTTTTCACTTTACTCGGGCCTCTTACAATTACTGATGATTTTTTCCCTCCTTTTTCAACAAGTCCATGTGCTGCTTTTATGTAACGTCAGTCAATCCAGAAGTAGAAGCTAGTTAGCCTAGCTTAGTGGCGTTAGCACTGAATCAAACGGATGTTCTAAATGAATTAAGTCTCCTTCACAGATCCCCATTGAAAGACTTTTACAACTCCCAGTACGCCACGTACTCCCAGTCCCAGTAGTCCTGTAACCACACCACCCCCTGTATTATTCCTAGTAATCTTTTGTTCGCTAGCTTTGATAGAAACTAAGGAATCATAATGACACCTAAGAGCTGTTCTTCATATTCTATGCCCCAATTTCACTGCCTGTCCTAAATCCACTCCCCTTGTTCAACTCCAGTCCGGTTGGAGGCGGTTATGTCTAAGCTGGTTGCCAACCGCTGATAAACACTAGAAGAAGAAAAATTCCATTAACTTACATTTAGAGTAAGAATCAGCCACATGAAGTAAGATCACAGATGCAGATAATTCGCCATATTCACAGAGTGGCCATTTTCCTCTGACGTCACCCTCAAATAGTGTTATAATAGTTGGATCACTGATTGTAAGTGAAAAAATCATTATTTCACTGCTCCCCAATTGATCAGCAACTGACGAGAAATAAGTGAAAATTCAGCAGCTCATCGGACCTTCTTGTAAGCTAAAACAACATAGCCTATTTGTGTGGTGGAATTACAACAGCCAGGAAACTCACAAATTCACACCATTTTGACATTTATTTTCCTCTGTGACAACAAACATTGTCTCACAAGTTAGGCATGGTGATATTGAATTTGTCAAGGGAGAAAATAGTGCCAAAAAAGGGCGCAGTATAAGAAATCGTAGGATGTTGATTTTGTGTTGAAAATGGATCACCATTGCCTGCGTGTTGTTTTTGTAGGGTAAAATTTTTTGGTTTCATGACCCTGGAATCTCGCCGGAACTACTTATTCTACGTTTGGAACCGGACAGAACTCCGACCACGGGAGTCTGTGAGTAATAGCTTTCCATCCACACTACCAGCAAGTTTTTCATACGACTTAGTGTCCAAAAATCCGAAAATCACTTTAAAATGCCCAACTTAAAGCCCCTGTGAGGAATTTTTTGCTGGTTATGAAACAGACTGAAATGAATTCTGATTACTCTTTATGACTTACAAAAGCAAACCAAACCATCAGCGACAAGACTGATTATTTCTATAGTTATTTTTAATGCCTGAAACAACAGACGGGGGGTAGGTGTCAGACGAAGCAATTAACTGCATGTTGACTTTATTTACATTTTTCAGGGCAGAAATGTAAAGTGAGCAACATATAACTGTTAAAAGAAAGCAAGATGAGATTTTTAGTTAAAAACCACAACTTAAGCACGTACAGGAAAAATCAGCGAAGAGATAAGAGGTACAGCTTTGTCCACAGGGGGGGCCAAAATCAACACAAACCAAAGGTTCCTCACAGGAGCTTTAACAGCTACATTTAACATGTTTACAGCCTGGTACAAAAACAGTTTTGGTCTCTATAGTCTACTATTTATAGCCCATTCAAGACATTCATACAAGGGAATAAATATTGTACAACTCTTACTCATATTAAGGCTTTTAGTTAAGCCTAACTTGGGGTGTAATTTCTCTGAGAGGCTATATGCTAGGTGTCACCTTGGCTTATTCAAGTCACTGAACTTAACTTCTTGACTGTGTTTGTCTTGTTGGTGTCTTTGTGGATTTGTGGATGCAAAAATCCGACAAAGTATATCTTTTTGGTGTGGTTTACTGTGTTCAGGATATCCAAGAAGTTACCTTAGCTTGTTCAATGTTTCTAATACATTGGATCTCTAAGGCTTCGTGACTTCAAGTGACCCCTTTAATTGTATAAAAACACTGTAAAAAAACAGCTTTAAATTTAAGAACTCTTGATACTGATTAAATGCATTCTCTCCTGTGTTAAAGGGAAGAGCCATGCCAATCAGACAATATTAATTCTAAGGAAATCGAAACCTTTCTTTTCCATGAAAAAACCCGGCAGCAGTAATCCTCCAAACATGGTTGTTTTCTGAAATACAGTAAGAGGAGCTTGTGATAAATAGACACTGACTAATTGAGTGGGAGGTGACCTTATATTCCTGGCAATTAGCGCTGCATGCATGATTACCAATTATCAGTCACTTTACATAACACTAAAACAATAATTGCAAGCAAAAGATCTCCGCAGCAATTACATCTCATAATTTGAAAGCGCCTTTTAATTGAGTCAGCCAGTTTCATTCACGTCTCAAGGATGAATGGTAATTATTATGAATGACTCAATTAAAACACAGGTAGCAGATGATGCGGTGTCACATTAAAGTGTTGAATATGTTTGTCCGACTGGCAGCATAAGTTAAGAATTAAATAAAAGTGAATGGGCTCAGGGGAGGAGTGACTAATGGTGTCAGTGCACATGTTTACTCGGCTCCTCTCCGTCCCTCTCGGAGTCTGCTTCCTCTCTCTTTTTCATAATTAAGCAGAGACATTTTTCACCTGTTAGTCGGACAACAGAGGAAATGATG
Source organism: Semicossyphus pulcher (assembly GCF_022749685.1). Taxonomy (NCBI): domain Eukaryota; kingdom Metazoa; phylum Chordata; class Actinopteri; order Labriformes; family Labridae; genus Semicossyphus; species Semicossyphus pulcher. Next base: position 12,732,867 of record NW_027211615.1, read on the forward strand.
CGAACGATTGTGCTTACTTATAACTCAAACATCTAAAAAGATTTCTCATTTGATCCTTTGAACTTGTGTCTCCTCTTGACCCCCTGAGTCACAGGGCAGACAGGGCTGTGTGTGAGCCGATTACAAAACCCACATGTTGATACCGGGTATGGACGGGTCTGATTCACACCTTAGGGTGGGGCACAACACAAGAAATTAACTTGTTGGGAATTTGGACCATCCTAGGAGCACATGAATGCAGTTTACCTGCTAAACATTAGCATGTTAGCATTGTTGCTGTGAGGGTATAAGCATGCAGATGTTAGCACAAAAAGTGCCTCTTGCAGCTAGCGTGGCTTTAGTCTTGTTCAGACATGAAAGCCAGTTTAAACCCTTTTGTATAAGAGTGACTGGCAGTATTTCACACAGCATTGCGGACAACTTCTCTAAATAAAGATTTAAAGAGAAAATTTGAATAAGTGATCATGCAATGCCACGTTATACTCCTAATTTGCAGCTCTTTCATCCGCTTATTCCCCTGAGCCATCACATACTTCTTCTAAGCACCAGACTTTAAAATGTGACAACTGATCTTGAGCAGACCACTTTCAAATTGAAGGTTAGGTCAAATAAGGATACCGTACGAGTAATCACGGCAGCATCCGCAAGGGAGCCGTTTTGATTTCAGGGAAGCCAATCAAATGAAACCACACGGCGGTATAAATGAAATCAACCTGAAACACACAGATGTGGGACTAGACTTGTCTGCACAAACAAGGAAAAATACGAGGCGGCTTAAATGATTTAAGAGGAATCAATAAAAAGGGGCATTAGGAGCAGAGACAGATGGCTTCAAAAGTCAGTCAAAGCCATTGTGGGGTAATTAAGGCAATGAAAGACTTTATGTAAAGCTGTCCATGCATTCGAGTGCTGCCCTCTGCCTTTGGAACACATGGGGATCTGGCGTCCTAGCTGTTTGCTTTTTACACAGATGTTTCGGATTCTGGTTCAGAGATTGTTTCCAAGAACACAAGGCATCATAACACAGGGAGTCGACTATTACTTCCTACTTGCATTCAAACCATCATATTCTGCTGATCATAAGCCCCAGTCTCAACACACATGCTGAAAACGTTTGTGTCCGTGTTGAGCTTGAGCTTGAAGTGAATATCATGAGAAATATTGAACAAATTAGTCTTCCTTCTGTCATCTCATCTTCCTTCTCTCGGTCACAGCTCTTATCGCTTTATAGCCAGGAAACACTTTAAAAACATTGGTTGAGTTTGGCTTCAGGAGCGTTACTGGGGCCACTATTTTTTCTCGGTTTGTTTCGTTTTACTTTGAAACACAATCCACTGTGTCATCCAGTAAGATACGGTGAGCAAGTAGATACAAAACCAAAATCTTAATATAATAACCCATTACACGCCTTTCCTCTATGAGTCTTTAAAATTGCACAACACTTTTTTTTATAGCTTTGAGTCATAGCTACTGTCTACCTGCCTTTTACGGTAGGACACTTCATACACCCTGCGCGTGATTTAAGGATGAATGGATTTTTGCGCAACATTTGCGCTTCAGTAAGTGCCAGGCCTCTTTGTTGAGCCAGTTTCTCTGGAGGAGATAAAAGATATCAAAGAGTAATTTGGAAACCGTTTTCTATGTTGGAGGATAAAGGAAGTTTTTTTTGCCCTGTATTGAGCAACAAGGTTAGAGCCCACGTTTCCACCAGGACAAGAAGGGAAAAAAACTGTGCAGCAGTGTCAGCTTTCACTGTTCTCACTCGCGATAGTATCAGGTGTACTTTGAACAGGCCTGTGTTTGGTTAAAACTAGCCTCACGCAGGAATGGGTGGGGTATTATGATGTGTGTTTTAACAGACAAGGTGAAGTCTCCTGTTGTGGTACGTGCTCAGGCAGAGGACAGGCTTGAATGGAATCTTTCGCCTCTAACACGGGAGAGACCGCACTAAAGGATTACCTTTTCTGTGGAAATATTTGAGTAAACCGCCATGGATACAGGCAGCGATACCACAAAAATCCTGGAGAAAGGTCCCGAGTACCTTCGAAAGCAAATGGAGCTGGAGAGTGAGACAAAAGGACACATGAGTGCTGTGGAGAGGCTCGCTGCGAGCAAGCCCAAATACGTCAAAAGCCAACAGGTGGTCAACTCCACTCAGGAGCCTGTGATCAGTATTGGATCGGCCTCTGTGAGCAGCACCGGGTCTTCAAACCGGAGCTCAAACCGTGGCGGGAATCTCACCACATTGAGTATCTCAACTGCGGCAACATGCGGTTCACTCAACTCTTCCCCCGGACAGGTACGTCGGTCCAGCTCCAAAAAGCGACCAGACTCTCTTCTGCTTTACAGACAGAAATGTGAGTTACTGAGAGGGTCAGCAAAAGGCCGCAAACTACATATGAGACGAAAGCTGCACCAGAGAAATGTTCCGTTACTTGAGGCAGCAGATAAAGAGTGTTACTCTGATGGCAACAAGGAAGAAACCAGCACACCTGAGGGGACAGCAGAGGAATGCAGCTCCCCTTTAGAGGAGAGGAGGAGGAACAGAGCAGCGGAACAACACAGCAAAGAAAATTCTGGGACAAAGGTGACAGCTGCTGGTGTGAACAAATCTGCAGGTCTGCTCGCCGTTCCTGGGGTTGAAAGGAGGCCTGGGAAAGGGGTCAGTCGTTCCCACTCTGACATCAGCTCCAGGTACTCAAAAAACTTTGCAGACTTTGATGTTTTTTTCAAGTACTGCGGGCTGGACGGGGAGGTCATCGAGTCTTTGGGGAGGGAGAACTTCTCAGCGAGGTCAGACGAGATTGCACTAAACCTCCGGAGTGTCAGCGTCTCTACGTCGGACGGCGGATTCTCGAGAAACAGCGGTGACAGCGACGGGCTCCAGGAGGATGAGTTACATGAGAAGATACATCAGGGGACGTCAGTTATAGAGCGCAATGCAAGGATTATCAAATGGCTGTACAGCTGCAAAAATGCCAAAGAGACTGGGAAAAAGTTGAGAGACCTGGATTGAAAAAAATCCCCCTTTTCTTCTAAAGACTGTTGATGATACATTTCATCCATTTATCACACAGACAACTGTAATGTATGTGTGTCTATAAGGTTGTTTCTTTTGCTTTCCGTGCGAACAGTGCTTGTGTGCCAATTTCAGCAGCCACCGCTCAGAAGAAAGGAAGATTAAGCTTGTTGGCTTCTGTCGAAACTTGCATAAAGCGAGCTGGTCTCTGTCATATTGGGCCTCAAGTAAATCCCAGATCACACAAACCGGGAAGAAAAAAAACACAAAAACTTCGACTTTTTTGTTCACATTTTCATCCTGAACATGAACATATACAAGTAGTATTATTGTATGAGGCTGTGCACACTATGCCAGATTTATTGCAATTCAGAACACAATCCTGTGTCAAAGGTCAAATGCTTGTGCATACTTTATGTGCACACTCTGTAAGATTAGTACATGATTCTTCTCTTATTATCTTTAGTGGAATACTTTATACTTTAGCTTTAACTATTCAGTGGCAAGTTCTGATAAGTCGCCCTTCCTACTCTTTATAAATCAAGTTGTTGCTAATATAAAACTTTGGGTTGCCAGATTGTGAAAAACTACTCAAACTTATCTATAAAACTTTTAACTTAAAAAAAACAACTTTTATCCATAAAACTGGATATAAAATAAATGGATTTACTTCTGCAATTAAAAGGGATTTTTCAAAATCTGGCAACCCAAAACTTGTTCTTATTAATGGCTTACAAAATATCTTTAAAATACAGGTTGATTATCTGTTAGCCACTTATAAAGCAATATGTTTTATTAAAGGTATTATTATGGAGTGATATCAGTAACCCTGGATAAATGGCTCGTTTTATGACATAAAATAACATTTGTTCCTCAGCAGGACAAATACAAGCATGAAACTGCCCTTCAATCCTGATTTATTCAGCCTGCTTCCTCTGTTCATAATCCATTGAGTGTAGTCCCCCTTTTCTCTGCAGGTGAAAGGTGTACATTCCAACACACACACAAAATCACAGTTAGTGTCAGTTACTTCAACAGTTACTGAAAACATGTCGGTAACATATGCCTAACATGTTATTCTATTGGCATGTTTCTTATTGACGGTAATAAAACGTACAAAGTAATCACATTTAACTGCAGCCAGACGCAGATCTTGTAGGATGTGGTTTTTATTTCCAACCAAAAGATTCAGTTGTTCCCTCCGTTCTGTGCGAGAGGAATGTACTTAATAATCTGATAGGCTTAAATCCACTGACCCGTTGTTACTCTATCTCCACTTCCCTCCCATTCTGCGTTTTCTCTTCTCCACTTTCTCTCCCTTTTTGTCTCTCAGCCAACTTTCTGTGCGGGGGGAAAAGGAAAGGACAGTCTAATGTTGATCCAATTATTGTTTTTCTCTCACACACAAGAAGACACAAGAATTCGTGTACAGTATATGTTAGTAGATACGCATCACTCAGCTGCAGCCCTGTAGACACACCTTCCACTTCTTCTGAGGCCTGACAATTTCTCTTCAAGGCGAGTCATATCCTGCCCTCAACACGTGCTTTTTGCCAGAACTTGCTCAAAAGTTGCTTTTACATAATCAGTTGGTGATTCAGTTAGACAATAAAGGGCCCTTTTTTAGTATCATCATAATAAGTGATTCAATCTACAGATATGTATCAGAAGTGCATGGTATATGATTACTGACTGAAAATGTACACTTCTTATATTATCTTCTTTTTTAGTTTTAATATGTTCTCAGACAGTTTCAGGTCACTCAACACCTTACACAAACAAGGATCAATCAACCACCTAAAGCTGGGTTTGGTGCTGCCTGTTTAAGATCGTCTTGTACTGAAATATTCTATATTTTGGAAAAACTGCTATACAAATAAAGTTGATTATTTTTCTTACAAATAAATGTTTTTTCAGTGTTTTCATGGGAAAAAAATGTATATGACGCTCACAAGGTCAGAATGTTGGTGTAATCCAGGGTGTGGTTAGATAACTCATTTACCTGATGGACACATGAAAATTAGATTTAAATCAGTATAGATATACCGCAATTATTTGAATGAGTAGTGTTTGTGTGTCAATAATGAGGCCTACAGTAAACGTCAGTGGGAGTGCAGGTGTAGCATACTGCTTGGAGTGATTCTGAATTAACAGTATGGGGCCTAAAGGGGGCAGTATCTAACAACAATACTGTACCTAATTACTGTCACCAGGCCAGTAATACTAAACCTCTGACTGTACGGTAATCACATGTACAAACAATGCCCAGAGGAGTTATCACCAAACATACACCAATCTAGATGGATGCTTGATACGTAATTTAATTCTAAGTTAATTTGATGAAGACAAATAACGAAGAGTGTTTTGCCTACAGAGCCTTATGTCTTATGTCAGTGTAAGCTTTTTAGACCTTATCTCTCAAATGCAACAGACATGCACTCAAACATAACACTGATGCCATATTAGAACAGAAATGTTGTAATCTAAGTCTAACTAAGTTTACAATGATACTACAGACACTAGAAAACAGCCAGAGCAAACAAAACATGAGCTTGAAGTTTTGTCCGGTTCCCAGGCTAATAAGAGCAAAGTGACCTAGATTAAAACCCACAAGGTTTGAACCTGTGGCTTTCATTTGCTACAATATGGTATTATTAATATTTTGCATGCTACTTTTTTACCAAAAAAATGATTCCATCTGAAAAACATTGCCAGTCTTTATTCACGCCTTCATCACCTCAGGGCTGGACTACTGCAACAGCATTCTATATGGCACATCCACCAAAATACTCAACAAACTACAGTACACCCAAAACTCAGACGCCCGTCTGCTCACCCACTCTCACACCAGAGACCACATCACCCCTGTCCTTTAAAACCTCCACTGGCTCCCCATCCAATATAGAATCCAATTCAATTCTCACCCGATCCAAACACCAGATTAGAGGTGACAGAGCCTTTTCCATTGCTGCCCCCTCCCTCGGGAACTCTTTCCCCCAAAACCTCAGAAACTCTCCCTCATTCCCCTCTTTCAAAACCACACTCAAAACCCACATTTTTAAATCTGCTTTTTAATCTGTGATCTCTAATTATGTCATTTGAACTTTTTCTTTTTCTTTCCTTTATATATACACATATATATATTCTTTTTTTCATGTGAAGTGCCTTTGAGTTGCTTATTATTAAAAGTTTCGATCTTTTAAAAAAACAGGAACTTATTATTAAAGTTATTTAAGGCCTATACACCCCTCATATGTTTTCAGATAAATATAATACTGGTCCATTCACAAAGGTTTAGTTCCGAGTTTAGCTCCCATCTTTAGCGGTCAATCGTAGTGTATGTCTTCTGAAACATACGCAATAGATTCAGATCTTAAACTCTACCTTCTCATGTCAAACTCTGACTTAAACTATCAGGCCTTAGCATGTGAGGAGCTTTTTAAAACATAGCATTTACACAGCTTTGAAAGAACCAAGTTCATATGTAGTGCACTCTTTTAGCATTCAGACACCTAGGATACCTGCATTATGACTTCAGACTTGATCTCAAGGACTTGTGACTGTAGTAAACACTTAATGTGAAAGGTTTGAGACTTGACTTAGACTTCCCTAAAAGATACAAAAAGGCTATATGTGTATGCACATAAGAGCCAGAAGTTTCCAAAACAAAATACTACAAACGTTTAAGTCAACAACAGCGTAGCTACTTGTTTTAAAAAACGTATTAATAAAGCACTCTAAACCCTATCTTTTCATCTGCCTTTGTTCCTTAATGACCACATCAGTCTCACAGCTCTGCCCTGTGGTTTTGTCCCCATCCTCCATCACAAAATCAAAACATAAGTACATGTGCGCAGTCCTCTGTCACGTGTACAAAAAAGCCCCAACAAAACAGAGGGGATAAAAAAAGAACACGACTGACAGACGCGGCCAGCAAATCAGCGACGCGACACTGGGTAGCAACAAGATAAATACTGATATTCTGTCCAATCAGAGAGCAGCAGGGGGCGGAGACGAATTCTTGTGTCCGCACTGTGTTTACTTCCGTCAATATTTCCAACACGGCAGAGAGAAGAGACAAGAAACAGAAGCGCACACGGACTGTACGACAAAGGAGTCGCTAAAGGTTTGATTATCCTGTTTATAGAAATGTACATCTCTGTTGCAGTGTAGTTAGGGTTCCTCCTTTTCTTCCTGTCGTGATTATATTAGTAGAATCAACTGACAGCTTGTCTATTCCCCATTTTCGGTTATGCGGTTATGTGTTGAAACGATTTGGGCATCGTTTGCTGTTATTTTTCCCACATGTTCAAGGTTAATGCGTCATAGTTCTTTTCTGGTGAGTTAAAACAGCAATTTGGCGCAGTATGCCATTTTACATACTCGTTGTATACATCTAATGACGCTCTTGTTTATGTGCTATTTGTAGTGAGACATTAACATGTAGTTTTAGGCCACTGACTGAATCTGTGTAAGCAAATTTAGGTCTCATAATAATAATTTGTTTATTCCCTTAGTAACGCTTCATTTTATATATCACTGAAGCCTATTTTTGTAATATATATATATATATATATATATTTTGCATATATTTTAACAAATGGGTTGAATTCTTCTCTTTAAAAAACCCACAATGTCATTCACATATTAAAAAAGTCAGTGACACAGGTTCCCATCAACCTGTAACCTGGTTTCAAGATGGGTGTATTAACATAAGTAGAATGAGTAGAACACTATTTTTTAACTCTTGACATCAACATTTAAAAAAAGACCACATATCTCAATTCAGTGTTCAGTCTCTTACTATGGCCTTTGTTTGCTTCCATAGCACCCAGAGGCCAGAGATAAATCCTGCATCTTGGTCACTAACCAGGTGTTTGTAGTGGCAGCATCCGTCTCTGCCCCCCTCTCCAGCTAATATGCCTTTCTTGGGCAAAGACTGGAGATCACCAGGATGGAGCTGGACAAAGACCGAGCATGGCTGGAAGAGGATCGTCTTCTACGGACACGAGCTGGAAGATAACAACAGAGAGATTGACTTGACCGAGTAAGAAAATAATGTCACCTTTTGTCATCTATATCCAAGTTTAATGGCATGGTTATACAGTTACTGCCTATGTCAATCTTTATATGCTTAATGAATCAGTGATTTATATTGTAAAATTTGATTTAAAAACATAGCATAGTATCCTACAAGTACAAGTAAAGTAATTCTTCTATAGTTTCCTCTGCTTTCCATTACACGTTGCTTGGATTCATGACTACAGGCACATTACACATTGCAGAGCTGGACGACAAATCAATATATATATTATTTTATTATTTTAGTGTTGATTCAGACTAAAAAAATATTTTTCAAAAATATACTTTTGAATTTGTTTTATATGAATAGGGACGATGCAATTTAACATAGTTCCAGTACAGAGCAAGATGTGTTGCACAGAGAGTTTATAGCTTTCGCTAATTTTCAACTCTTGTCCCGAGTCGGGCCTTTACATATACGATGTTACAAAAAATAAATCAGTCAGTATCATAAAAATGATACTTATTTTAATGTACCTTCATAGATTCAAGGATTGAGGAGTCATAACAACATGTATCACAGCTAAACAACAATATTTCCCTCTCAGGGCTACTTTGCATATTTTACTGAAGATTATAAATGTATATATAAAAAACGTAGGGAACTTAAAACTACAGGGTGCGTAGGTATTATTTTTCCAAGCCAATCAGAACTGGAGGTTGCTCTGAATCTCACCACAGAACACCAGTATAGCCAAGAGTAGATTAGATCGTATTAACTCTACATCACTGTTTAAAAGTGGACTGCAGCTGACTGACTGCCAAGGCTGACTTTAAAGGTTGAGTTGGCATGTTTCAACTCACTCAAAATATCTCAAATGTAAGCTTTTATTTACGTGTATTAAAATGAGAAAAGTAGAGAGGGTGAGAAATCACATGGGTGTAAGTGTAAGCTAATGATCATGGATTTTCTGTTATTTGCTCTTATAGGTGAATTTCTTTAAGCTGCATTGTGTATTAATACCTTACTGAAAACCAATCACACTTTAGGATACTAATATATTTGAATAGAAATAATCACAAACTGAACCAGTGGCCGATTTAGTGGGAGAAAAAAGCTTAATCACTCATGGAAAACAAGTGGCTGGGAGTCACAACAGTCTTAAAAATCTCGACCAAATTACCCTGATAAGGCCATAGCTACTCACCGAAAGAAATATCACTCAGCCAACTGCTGTCACGGTCAGAGCAGAGAGTCTTTGATGAGGTTCTTTGCATCCCACAATTGCAGCCTGTTGTTTCAAAATGGGCCGTCATGGTAACAGACAGGGCTGAGTACTGGGCTGGTTTTAGAATTTCAAGAGGGTAATTTTACATGAGGCAGACTTGTCGGTGTATCCTACTAAAACATTTGAACAGTATCACAGAGGAGGAAGTCTTTGATGTTACAGATAACGTGTCTGATTTGAATTTTTTTTACCTCATGCAGATCAGAATGTGAAGTATTGAGGTCAGGTATTGTTTATGAGGGAACTGAGGAGACTGTCTTCTGCAAATTATTACCTCAAAGCAGTGCTCACACGCCCTGGTTGTTTTTGAACGCACATTGGAAACACACCATTCGTCCTGGTTGTCTTAAAAAACGGAGTGCAGTACAGGAACAAAGACTAAAAGTTATCATTTTTATGGAATGCATTAAGAATAGTATTTACGGCAAAAGCCCAATAACTAAAGCCCTTTCATTTGCAGAAAGAGTCGCGAGTGACGGTTGCTATGGCTGATAAACAAAGAAAAGATGAATGACTAGAGACAGTAGTCAAAAACATCAAAGAGAACGCTGTTGCTTCTGATCTGAGTCCACTAACACACCAACAATCACTGAAGATTCCCTTGTATTGGATGATTGACTGTTTAAATCACGTGTGGTGTTACTTTGTAACAGAACGATTTGAATGCAGTTTGCCAAATTTGGTTTTATACACACTTAAAAACAAACAGGATTATACCTGATCTCTTTACTTGGCTGGATTGCTCTATTACCCCACAGACAGGAGAGTGTACTGCTGCACAAGTTTTTTTATGTCAGCAAACAATGGAGCCTTTTGATTAAACTAAAACACAGTGGTCATAATAGCTTTGGGGTATACAGCTTCATAATTGATGTGCCGGATCAGCACAGAAAGTCATTATTGGGCTTCATGTTCAGGAGTTACTTTTGGATTATTTCTATTGGTGCAACATGTAAATCTGTCTGCTTGAAGTTGTGTGATGAATGTTAGCATACCAGTTCCTCTGAACGAGGCACACAAGACTAACTTTTAAGTTCAAACAGGACCTGTTGTGCGTGTTGTGCACCATCCCTCCCACTGAAGTTGTTGAAAGGCTTTAATGACCACTCAGCCAAACCAAAAACCAGTTCTGCTCTGTCAGTGTGTCTGCTCTGTGTAACTCTTGTCTTTGTGGGCAGTCTGGGTTTCCTCCCAGCAGGAGAGCGTTCATGATATCAGCAGGGAACATGTACTGTTTCGACTCATGCTAACTGGCAATGAGTGGTCTCATAAAAGGAAAGGAGGTTCTATTCTGTTTGTTTGCTTTTGTAATATACTTTTTGTTGGGTTGAATTTCTTCTCTTAGCATTAGCAATAGCTCTCAAAATCTTATGTTATCTTCAAACATAGGTGTTTTGCACATTTCCCTTTTTCATAATAACTGTTTATTTAGAAAAACAAATGTATGTGAATAATTGCAATCAAAAATTACCATACACTAGGGCGCTGGTTTAGCTAAGTTGGCGCCCCATGTATAGAGGCTACAGTCCTCGACATACTGATTGAGGTTCGACTCACGGTTTTGCCAATCATTTGGTGCATGTCATCCCCCACTTCCTACTCCTAACATCTTCTGTCTCTCTTCAGCTGTCCTATCTAATAAAGCCAAAAAGCCACAAAAACAGACGGAAAATATCTGTTACAAATAGCATTCTATTACAGTGCTGAAGTTGTCAAATATCATTGAAATCTATGAGGTCTTTCGTGTGAGCGGCAACAACCATGGCCTAATAGTGTCATAACTAATGACTAAACTGTGCGACAACAAACATTAACCCAAATTAGATTTTACTCAGCCTCCCAAGTCAACGTACGTCACTAACATTTCTGACTTCACGGAGTTCAAAGGTCAACACCTGGAACAATTTACCACAGAGTTAGACCTTGGCGAGGATGCTCCTACCCAGTATTTAGTTTTGAAAAAATATTTATGACCAACAAATTCCACAGGCAACTATTGAGCAAGCTATTCTCTGCCTCTTTCCCTGTTAGCTAGTTTGGCTAGAGCTAATCGCTGATGTCAGAATGTTGCTTGGACTGTTTTAACAACACAGAAGTTACATCCAAGCATGGAGGCTCATTTTGCTTGTAAGGACTAGAACTTTAGATGTAAGGTTCAAGAACAAACAAGGCAAATGCATGTTAAGAATGAGCGTTTTAATGTATATAGAATTTATTCTAATCATGCTGCTTTAAAGAAGTAAAAATAGCAACAAGCAACTAGCTCAGCAGGGACAGTCTGATCTGCTCATGAGCCAGACTCTGGTGTCCTGCTGGAGCTCGCGGGGTTAACGTTGGCATCTCAGCACCAGTCGGTGATATCTCCCTCACGTCACACAGTCGCCCTTTCTATTGATCAGCCAACCGACATCACTCGCTGTCCCGCGTCAGCTCGTCAGCAGTCTTTTCACAAAAAGGCAAAGGACGCGGCATCGGACAATAACGTATGACATCATCTGTTCGGATTGGCTGCACTCCAAACACAGGCTCACTCAGAAAGGCCAGTGACTTCATGCGATGGAGGTACACTTGGCAGAAAGAAAGAGAGCATTATGATGCCACTGGCATGGTACGCAGTGTTACAGAAGCTGTTTGGATCCTTTTGTGTCTTTAAATGTCGGAAGGTATCCTCGGTTAGTCGACTTACACTTAAAAAAGAATGTCTTGTTCATGCTGACTTCCCTCATACCTCTTTAGCGCATGTATTTCAGGATATAGTTTAAATATCCACAAATCCCTTTGAGCGCTCCTGCTGCTGTTTGATGTTTTCTATTGGCTCCGTGGAGGCCGCAGCTACGCATGCAACCGGTGTAAAGGAGCCAGGCTATTGCATTCCGTACTTGTAATTCGCTGTGACAGATCACTGTGCTCACATGTGTGTTTGTGCGCACGCCTGTACAATTGGATAAATGGATAGAGACGAGGGATTACTGCAGAGCTCGCTCGCTGTGAATCTGTTGACTTCGCAGTCAGACGAGCCGAGCCGTGCCTTCTCTTATGCTGGAGGAAAAAGTAAATTCGTTTCAAGAATCAGGTGGACTGTGAATGATCATTCTGGTGAGGTAAACTTGTCCTCCGGCTTTGGAAAGATCTTGAACCAAATATATCCCTTGTGTACTTCATTAAATAAATAGCATGTTACATGCATAGATTTATAACAGATTGTTGAATGAGACTTTTCCTTGGCTGAACAAAAAACATCTGTGAAGACGGAGGTTGATAAAGGGTTGTTTTGTCTGAACAGGTTTTTTCACAAATGTCTACAAAGTGCAGTAAATCATACTTACATATTCTCAGGGTGTTTTTCCCATTACAATCAGCCGACACAAATATTTAGCCCCGTGGTGATTGTAGTTTTGCCAGGCGGGTGCTCAACTTCAGCCAAAAGATTATGAACACACTGAGAGTCAATTACCAGTGAAGTCCAGCCCTTTGATCTGTCAGCTAAAGGTCAGTAGAGAAGTCTCGTCTAGTTTCAGAGCAATAGATGAGCACAGTTCACAGCTTTAGCTTTATTTGAGTCTATGTAGGGCTGCACGGTGGTGCAGTGGTTAGCGCTGTTGCCTCACAGCTAGAAGGTTCGAACCCCGGTTCGGAGATAGGGTGTCTTTCTGTGTGGAGCTTGCACGTTCTCCCCCGTGCATGTGTGGGTTCCCTCCTCCCACAGTCCAAGGAAATGCTCGTTAGGTTCATTAGGGACTGTTGCTGTGTTTCGAAATACCATACTATACGAGCAGTACTGATTTGGCCAAAATGTAGTATGTAGTATGCAAACAAAAGCAATGATGTCGTACTGATTCGGAAAAAATCTCCGGTGTGCATTGGACCAGTCTACCTCTCCTACTGTATCCCACAATGCAAAGCGCTGGAACGTCACAGCAGCAGTTGAAATGACGCACAGCAGCAGCAATCCAGCAGAAGGGGGTGCTATCGCTAAAGAAGCGGCGGTTATTGTTTACCAGGGTGTAACCCCGCCTCTCACCCAATGACAGCTGGGATAGGCTCCAGCCCCCCGTGACCCTGCACAGGATAAGCGGTACAGATAATTGAAGGATGGATGATGGGGTTTTTTTGCATTAGAGGAAAAGATTACAAGTTCTTGGTGCTGGTTTAGCTCAGCGGTTAAATCGTGCAACTCATGGAAAGAGGCTACGGTACTGGATGCGACAGCCCTTGGTTCAACTCCCACCCTCTGGCTGCGTGTCATCCTCGCTCTCTCTTCCCCTGTTTCCAGCACTACCAACTGTTTTCTCACTTAATAAGACATAAAAGGTCAAAAATATCATCTTTAAAAAAAAAAAAAGATAAGTTCTCACAATAGTAGAACTCTTCAAAGACACCTGACGCACCTATTTATATTTAATTAAAATAACAAGAAACACGCCCTGACCCTCATAAACACACAAACGTAGATAATGAGAATCCAGTATATTAACACGTGCCAGCATAATAAAGGTTTTCAGCTGGGTTTCTGTTGTAGCCAGTTTAAGCCTCTCATGTCAACGTTTGTCAAGTTAAGGCCAAAAAGTTCGGATCTATCTTATCAGTCATAACTAGGCGATTTATCAAGAAAGCAGGCCCATAAAGGCTGCCAGGAATAACAGAGATCAGATACAGATCTGGTAATGTTTTGCATGTTTTCTGAGAAAGCAGCGCCTGAGTCACATCAGTTATTTTGTCCCAAAGATTCTGATTTACTGTGTCTGCCATCTGATGTGTTTTCTTCATTATAAAAGACAACAGACATTATAAGTTCACACCTCGATATTCTGACCGCTGTTACATCCATCTTTACCCTGCTTATTATCCCGATTCCTCAAAAAATGCAACAAGAATCTATCAGCTTTACTTACTTTTAAAAATGTTCTTGTCATGAGTGACCTGTGCAGATAAGGATGGAGTCGCACATTTGCTGGCCCTCTAAAGCCCCAAAATACCGCAGCACCTACATTGCCTCGGCCCCTTCAGGCCCTGCAACAGAGTAATATAACAGGACATCAAAAAGTAGTCCCAGACTTGCTCCAGGATTACACAGCAGAGCAGATCTTTTGCAGCAGTTTGTAATGAAATAGAATGTCACTCACACATACTCTCATAACAAAGAGTCGGTCTAGACCTGCTCTTTTTGTAAAGTGTCTCAAGATAACTCTGGTTATGATTTGGCGCTGTACAAATAAAATTTGATTTGATTTGAATTTGACATGCAATGTTATTCTGTCTCTAAACAGGCTCTGCAGCGACAACAAAGAGAATCTGTTTGTCGGGGATGTGTGCGAGCTCGCCACCACAAAGAGGAAAAAGGACTTCTACAATAATAACACCAAATCTCAGTGTGAGTGTAACCAACACTTGATCCCTCTTTTGGCTTCTGTTTTGGTATGAAAATTAAAGGTCATTTGCACACAAGGAAGCAGAGCAAACACGCTCGTCGTAGTCTTTTCAGCTCTTTAAGCCTTTAAAATTGAAAAAAAACCCTGCTTCAAGTTCTGCATTTATAATAATAATAATAATAATAATAGTAATAATAACTTTATTTGGATAGCACCTTTTAAAAACAAAGTTTACAAAGTGCTTTCCATAAAACAAATACAACAACAATAAAAGAATTGAAAGAATGTGAGGTATACATGTACAACTAAAAACACATCAGTCGGAGATAAAAACATGTGTTGGCTAAAATAATACATAAGATCAGGATGAAGGCAACTAAAAGATGGTTTAAATAAAAGCCTGTTTATAAAAGTGTGTTATAAGAAGAGATTTAAAAGATGAAACTGATTGTGCTAGCTTAATTTCCTGTGGCGGGCTGTTCCACAGAACAGGCGCCCTCACAGAGAAATCACCTTTTGTCCTGAGCCTAGACTGTGGGACAAATACAGGGGGCCTTGCCAGAGGATCTTGAGCTGCGAGTTGGCTCATAAAAAGTTAAAACGTCAGAAATATAGCCAAGGGCCGGACCTTTCTGTGCCTTAAAAGCAATCATTAAATCTTTGAATGATTTCTAAAACTTACTGGTAACCAGTGCAGGTGTGTTTAAACAGGAGTGATATGGTCTGTGCGCTTTGCGCCAGATAAAATTCTTGATGCAGCTGAAGACGTTTGGCTGAGGCAGGTGTCAAGAGAGTTGCAGTAGTATAAACGAGATGAATAACCTTCTCCAAACCGGTGTGAGAAAAAACTGTTGAATTTTTTAAATGTTTTTGAGCTGATAAAAACAAGACTGAACTCTCCTCACCTGCTCAGCAAAGGTCAGCTGATGGAAATTACACCTAGGTTTCTGGCTGCTGGCACTGCATGACATGACAAATCACCTAGGTCCTTTAACACGAGAACCGCCAGGGTCACAGTATACCTAACACCGCCAACGGGTAACATTTACCTGCTATTAGAATGTATTGATTTTCAAGGTATAAGGTTCATTTATTTATCATTTTACAGCACAAAGTTATATAATGAAATGCGAGATGTGGTGTCTTTATGCAGCTTACAAAATGACAACATGACAATGAAATATGGAACAATAAACTTAACCTGCAAAGCACAAAGAACAAGGTGCTTTGCAGAACAGCCGGAGACCTCCCCACCATCAGACCCACCTTCACTCGAGGCATTGATTCTGTCTTACATTCATGCATCTCTTCCTCTTATCCATGTTGAATTGGAGTTTATGACTTGATGAGCAACTTGATGACGCACAGAAGTAGAAAAAAAAGGCGTTGCCATAGCAACATACAATGTATCAATCTAGATGCGCGGAAATGACAGCGTTCTATATATGGGCAACTCCTAAACTCCTCCTTTGGGACTCCTAAATTACAGTTTGTACACTAACAATATAACACCTCCAAACCCCAACTGATGAAGTGTTTTGTCCTTGTCCAGTTGTTTTCAGGGATAAATGGATCTACGTGCAGAAAGGAAGCACAAAAGAGGTGAGTGCTGCAGCCTTTACTTGATTTTCACGTTCAGTGTTCTTGATTAAAACAGCATTTTTATTTGAATTAAATCTGTTTTTAATAAAAATCTATGTGTGCATGTGTGTGTCTGTTTATGTTAACGCCTAGCGGCATGGATACTGCACGCTCGGTGAAGCCCTCAACCGTCTAGACTTTTCCAGTGCCATTCAGGACTTGAGAAGATTCAACTATGTTGCAAAAGTGAGCAATAACGCCTCGATTGAGAATCCCTTTGAAGCTGCTCTATGACTTGTCCTCTAACTGTCTTACTCTGTGTTCCTCCCACAGCTTTTCCAGCTAATAGCCAGATCCCAGCTGACCTCTTTGAGTGGAGCTGCACAGAAAAACTATTTCAACATACTGGAGAAGATTGTACGAAAGGGTAAGGAGAGCTGAGATGGAGATTATTGAACAGACAGACATCTTTAAGCATTGCACTTTTGACTGGATACTAATTTAGGCTCATGTTGTGTAAAGCCGCTTTCCCACTGGTCAAAAAACCTGCTAACTCCGGGCTTTTTTGCTTAGTGGGAAAGGTTACAATCTGCAGACCCGGGTCAAATGACTCTGCAGTAGACCCGGGTAATTATCGCCTCGGCTACGATCGGCAGTGATGGGAACACAAAACCCGTTTTGACACGCATTGAAGTTCCAGCCGCTGTCGCGTAAATACAGAAGAACAACATACAGCGGCAAATTTGTTCTTTGTTTCGTGCAAGATGCAGCAACACTGGCAAGACAGCGAGGTGGGAGAGCTTCTTCTGAGCCGAGGGGAAGAAGAAATAAGGCGACAGGTTTCTGGCGTGACGCAGCAGAAAAGAGACTGGAAGGAGTTTACTCCATTGGCAATGGGAAAAGAGACAATCGGCATTTATTAGCGGGTCTCCCCGGGTCTGAAAACCTGCGTCAGCACGCTCATTTTGGTGGGAAAAGGGTGCATGTCTACATTTTAAACAGAAAGAACTTTTCATTGCAAAATGGGGAAGTTCTGAGCAACCATAAGATGTTGTTTTTCCAGCTACCACTTAGCCATGGCAATGTTCCTGCACTGAATGTCCAACCACAAAACCAGTAGGACCAGCGTGCTCTGTCATTATGGGGTTGTGTTGCCTGGTGGAGCAAAGTACAGACCTCGTCTGCAACATTTATGAGGCAGTATTTATGACAAACTGTGTTTATGAATTATCATCATTTGTGTTTTTTGTCCTCTGTGGGTGTCAGAAAAAGATATGGGTATTTTCAGCAATTACTCGACCAGCTTTAAACAGTTAGCTGTCTTTGCACTTTAATTGTTCTTGTTTAAATGTGTTTTTAGTTAAGAAAGGGAACACGCTGCTATTGTTTTCTTCTTCATCTTAATCACTGTTTGTTATGACACGTCTAGTTCTAGAGGACCACTACAACCCGCGCCTCGTCAAGGAGCTGCTGCAGGACCTGAGCTCCACCCTGCACAGTCTGACCATCCACGTCGGCAGGTGTGTCCTCGTGGGCAACGTCAACATCTGGCTGTGCCGACTGGAGACAATTCTCAAGTGGCAGCAGCAGCTCAACAACCTGCAGATCCCCAAGGTAGAAGAGGCTGCGGTGTTTGCGTGTGTATTTGGCATTGATCTGCATGTGTTTCGTGTGTGAGCATGTTTTAGACATTATAAACCTCCAGGCCCAGAAGGAAGGTTGGCTACAGATCTGAAATCTGTTAGCATGTGTGAATTTATTGCTCCCACTGGTGCGCTCAATTTAAGAGAGGAGAGAAGAATTGTTGACAATTTATCTTTTGGAACTGATCATTTAACTTAGTATGAATCATCACAGCACATCTGAACCACTTTATCCTCAGCTATTCTTTGGCTCCTTTTTTGTCTTCCCAGCAAATCTGCGATGGCATGTCATTCAACGACCTGCCGCTACACATGCAGAACAAAATCCTCTGCAAGCTATCTGATGCCTATGACATCATTAACCTGGGACAGGCCACGCCCACCCTGCACTGCCTCAGTGAGAACAGGATACTGTGGAAGAAACTCTGCCACTTCCACTTCTCAGACAAACAGGTGAGAGGGCGATGTGTTTGATTTTATGAGACATTGATCAGGAGAATTAACAGGCAAAATCAGTTTTGATAATGATTTTTGAAGGGTCATTATTTATTAATATATTTACTTAGGATCCCTGTAAGTTATTAAAGGGCCAGTTTGCCGATTTTCAACCTCAGTCCTATCATGCTATTATGGGGAGCTAATGTCATTATGGTAGGAAAAAAATCCAATTTGGCTCTGTGCCTTCGGAGGACGCTATCCGCTTCTCCAATTGGCCACGATCCACCGGTATATTCTCGTCATGTTTCAGATTCTGTACCGCTCTGAGTCATTGCCTGCAGCGATCAATGTCCTTGACTGGAAAACAGTAGTATTTCACTCCAGTGTCTCTCGCTGGGCCGTTCCTTTCAGAGGGAGGGGCGCAATGCATGCTGGGTGTTGTAGGAATGTAGAATGGGCGAAACCACGAGCTATTTGAACTTTCTCCACAGCTATGGCGCCAATTTCAAATATAATTGCTTCTATCGCTTACAGAGAACACCAGCTTCGACTGACAGTGGCTTTTTACAGGGGCGGACTGCTCCTTTAACAATGATTCTTCCTGGGGTCCATATATTCTTAAAACTTGCAACAGTAGTTTGTGTCAGTCAAACAGATGGCTGCTCCACGGGTACTTCACCCATTGGCCACTAGAGGGCAGAATTGCCACATTTTCTCACAGCTCACGGTGATCTCTCTCACCTTCTCTCATTTCCTCTCACTCCCACACACACTCTTTCTCACACATGGAAAAACACACACACGTAGGATTGGTGTTAATGAGTAATTGCCCTTAATCATATCTAATTACACTTTGTGCCACTTATAATTACATTCTCGTCCCCGGAGTTTGAAATCCTGTTTTAACTGTGTGTTTCCAGTTCTGTCGGAATCTGGTCCTGACAAAGAGCGGTGTGGTGGACTGGAAGCTGATGTACTTCACCCTGCAGAAACATTATCCGATGAAGGAGCAGTACGGCGACACCTTGCACTTCTGCAAACACTGTAGCATCCTCTTTTGGCAGGTAAAAAAAACACACCTGCAGCCACATTCAAACCATGCAGGAAACACCATATAGGTACTGTTCATCAGACCACATGTGGAAGTAAATGACAGGCTGTAAATAACATTTGAGGGGCCCAGTAGGCTCAGTCTAACAGGGAGTGTATTTTTGAGACGCGTGTGTCAGGACACAACCGCTCCAGTGTTATTTAGTGCTTCAATCTCCACCAGCCGCGTATGCTGCGCTGGAGGCGGGCGTAATACGCAAGTAATTTTCTGCTGCTCCGTTTGTTTGCATCAGGTCTATTTTACATACGTGCCCATAACCAAGGAATCCATGTTAAACCATGTGATCTCTTCATTTTGGCCAACTTCGATCTCAGTTTCCTTTTGAAGTTATTGATCGGCTAGATGAGCAGCCAAGATTAATTTGAAAGAGCAATGATTATGTACTTTTCCTCAACATCTGGGTAAACCAATCCTATTAGTCATTCGTTCTCATTTGATTCTACATCCTACAGAAAAACTGAATTAATGCACAACTGAAGAATAAGTCTACAAGTCGGTTGCAAAGTGTCGGTGTAGATTCTCAGTAACTGATGGCCTTTAAGTGATGTGTGTTTCAAGTGAGTGTGTGAACTGTTAATTAAACCTGCACTGTATAATAAGATGTTTCTCACAGACCTGTACAAAGATTAGACATGAGAATCAAGTATCGAGTTTGTACCAGAACACGTTGTATTTCCTCGGCCAAAGAGACAAAACATCCGTTATCTTTTGGTACACTCACGTGAAGTCTCAGTGACACTTTCACACATCCTCTGTTACACTGTTTCTCTAGCTTGCAGTGAGAAAGGTTTTTTTAATAGTACTAAAAATCTCACTTTTGTCCTTTTTAAATATTTGACTTTCTGAAAAAGAATATTAAAAGTTTCTTTTCATATTTCTCCTGACCTCAGGCCAGTGTGAACATTGCCCCATTTTCAGAACAATGATCTGATTATTCAAGAAATCCAACACACACAAACACACACTATCACCGGTAGTAATTCATTGGTTGGACTTAAGTGCTCATACATGCAAAGGTCAGAGGTCAAATATTGGACTTAACCACGTGAAAGTCACATTTCACAGAGTTTGAGTTAAAGACTTCCTGTAAACAAACTAACTGTATTTAGTTGTAAAATCCTGCTGGTGTCTTTTCTCTGCCTCCTTGTGATAATTTACCACACACAGACTTGTTATCCTCCCAAACTGGATCCTATTTCTTTTGTAACCTTTGCCCTTTCTGCATCCCTCCTCTCGCTTGTCTCCTTTCCTTCCTGCCTCTCCTCCTGGTCCCCCTCCTCCCTGATTCCTTAAGGATCGCCACCTGGCTTTGTTATTCAAGGTACTTTCTGTCCCATCACTCGTTTGTGTGTGTTCAGTCGGCAGTTTGTCTCATGTTTCACAGATTATCTGATTTATACGTTTTTTCCATGTGTGTCGAACGTTGTCTACTGATCTGTGTGTGTTTAGTAAACAGAGACACTCTTTCTGCTGACTTTTTAATGGCCTTTAACCTCACTCTTAGAAAAACATTTTTTTCTAGGTTCATAAATTCATCTGAATGTTAAATTCATGTTTCTTGAAGTCATTTAGTGTTTTTCTGTTTCAGTGTTTCTCTGTTTATACATATGTCCAGGACCTTGTTGCACCAGCTATTTCTAGCCAGCGGTTAGCAATAAACTACTTCCTTTTCCGCATGCTGCATTGTTTACAGAAAAAGAAACAGTTTGCAGAAACCTTACCTTTGCCGAAATTTCAACATCATGATGCAGATTTGTACAAAGTAAAAATGAAAACTACTAGGAGAAGAAAACTACTTTTAAAATGCTCGTTTGTTGAACGCTTGGTTGGATCGAGCATTTCTGATGCATTCGAGGAAGTCGGGAAATCTGAACGCTGAACGGCTTTCATGACACAGCGTCAAGAGAATTTATGATAAATTTTAGATCTAGAACAGATTGTTAGCTGTTAGCATGCAGATGTCTGTTTATAGAGATTAATAAGAAGCTAAATCATTGTCAGATGACGCTGATGGGAGCCGGTATGGCATTATGGCGGATTCAATCCGCCTGCTTTTGCTCTCCACACGGACTGTTTTTCCCGCATACGCTGCAGCCTGCTGATACGTGACTGGTGTACTACAAACGCAAACTAGAACACTTGCCGTCCAGGAAATTCACGTCCCTGCCCTGTAAATAGAGATTAGGAAGCCAATTAACTTAATTACAACTGATTTCAAATTTCTTTTAGGCAGTAATATTCATTAATTTTAAATTGAGAGGGTAGTGTCATATTCTGCAACCTGACCAACCTTATTTGGTAATTAAGTCAAACATTATTAATAAGTTATCATAATCTGAGGTATTCTGTGGTGGTTTGGAAAACCAATTTAATGACAGTAAATCATGTTTCATTCACATTTCTAGTTAAAGCTGCTGTGAGGAACTTTCTGCTTGTGTTGATTTTGGCGCCCCTCTGTGGACAAAACTGTACCTCTTATCTCTGCTGATTTTGTCCTGTACGCTTAAGTGGTGGTTTTTAACCAAAAATCTCCTCCTG
Organism: Semicossyphus pulcher; assembly: GCF_022749685.1. NCBI lineage: Eukaryota > Metazoa > Chordata > Actinopteri > Labriformes > Labridae > Semicossyphus > Semicossyphus pulcher. The sequence goes on from NW_027211615.1 coordinate 12,754,877, forward strand.
CTTTCTTTAACAGTCATATGTCTCACTCACTTTAAACTTTTACCCTGGGAAATGTAAACAAAGGCAGCGTGCAGTTAATCTCTACGTCTGACACCTACCCCCCGCCAGCGGTTTTAGGGATTTAAAAATAAGTATATAGAAATAATCAATCTTGTCGCTGATGGTCTGGTTTGCTTTTGTAGCTCATATAGAGTAATCAGAATGAATTTGAGCCTGTTTCATAACCAGCGAAAAACTCCTCACAGGAGCTTTAAAATACAGAAGTTAAAATCTGCAACAATGGGTCACCAGGTAGCTCAGTTGAGTTAATATAATTTTAATGTATTTTCTTTCTAAAAGTCACATCAGCAAACTTGACTAAACAACAGTTACACTAGGGACTGAATGTGTGTAATTTTGAAGGAGCCATCGTCACATCTTTTATATTAACAATGGATATATTTACCCTATATGATTTATTTAAAGATGTATCTTTCCAGAAAGCCAGAAAAAACAGAATAGAAGTTGTTACAGCAAACAAACAATTTAAACATACAAAAAAAAAGGAACACACTACAACAGAGTCAATCCAATGTCTACTACAGTAGCAGCAGCAAAGATGACACAGTATCCGGTTTAAACATAATTTATTCCCTAAAAAAAAGAATCTGGATCAAAGCAAGATTTTGTGTTTTGAATCCATTTTTATTCAGCAGTAAATCTCCTCATAAATGTCACCAAGTTTGAACGAACAGCTGATGCAACTGGCTCCAGTGTCCTCTGTCAAGTTGTTGTTTGGACCTCTTTGCTTCCTGCTTTTCTGGTTTACTCTTCTTCACTTTTATAACGATGTCATGTTGACTTTCCTCCAGGACTGTGGCCATCCATGCACAGCCAACGACCCAGACAGCTGCCTCATGCCCATCTCTCCGCAGCACTTTATCGACCTGTTCAAGTTCTGAACCTTCCTTGTGCTCTCCAGGCGAAGCGTCCGTTTACCTTCACTCCCCACTCTGAGAGTGTGTACGAGACCTTGATGTCGTTTTTACCCAAATACAAAGGGCTTCAACTGAAAGAGACTTTTTTATGTCTTCATTTCCTTACGCACAAATGTATCGAAGATTTAACGTACAGTATGTGTTTTGTTGTTTCTAAAAATGAAGGACCTTTTTGTTTTCCTCCTTCATACAAACGCTCGTCTTTCTGACGGTAAAAAAGGTTAACCCTGAGAGGGGAAAGAAATGTAAATGTTTATGAATATGTGAAAGGATTTATATGTAAATGCGTCTTAGAATGTTTATGGTAGAAAAGTGATGATATGTAATGTTTAAGAGGTTTTTTCTCACAAAGGTTAACAATTCCAGTGTGGCTGAACAAACCGACCAATGTGTTCATGGTTTATTTAACAGGGTTCAAACTATTCTGCTATATGTTTCGTTTCGGTGGTATTTTCCTGCAATAACTGAACGCATGTCCTGTTTCAGTCGCTGTTTACTTTATGTCGTCCTTTGTGAACTCTTGTTGTGCTACGTGTACATTGGAAGCGTCGACATGAAGAAAATAATGTAAAACTCCTTTAGCCGTTCAAGTTTTTACAATCAACTTTTGTCTGTCGAGTGACAGAACGAGGAAGAATGGGGAAGTGTAAAATGGGGGGAAAAAAGTTTTGTATCCTTCCTGCAACTTTTGTAATATTCCCTTGCTGTCCCAAAACTCTTGATGGTACTAAGAAAACTTTTATGGGACACGAACTAGTTATAAAAAATTAAATATTTCCCAAAAACTGTTTCTGTTCTTCATTTTATATCACATCACAGGTAATCGTTTGTCCTCTTGATGGATGGATTGTAATTCACTACTCAGGAATCAGGTGGATGCGTTTGTCCACCAATAACAGAAAGAAAAACCTGTTTTATGTTATATATAAAAATTCCTCTTATGCTGCAGTCCTTGTTTTTTAAAAGCAGCTAAAAAGGAAGTTAGCTGCTGCGCAAAAGTAGAAACGTTCTAAAAATTACACTGAATAAAAAATACTTTAAAAAGAAACTTGATCGAAAGATTTGGCATGAGGCAAAGCATTGTTTTACAGAACAATTTCTGCCGTATCCTGTTTGTAAAGTAACTTTTACATGTCTCTGGCTCGCTTTAAACCCTCGCTGAATCCTTGGGTAGTTTGTTTTAAAAACCATCTGTGAAAAGAAAAGACCACCATAAATCAAAGGTGTTGATTTGTTCCTCATTTCAAAGTGTTGAAAGAAGTAGAGTCAAACTTTCTGACTAATTCTTTATTCTGCTTGAGAAAATGTGTCCCAGCCTTTCAAGTGAATAAATACAGGATACAGGCGTCCTTGAAAGTGGACCTGCATCTGTGTACACATCTGGCTGCAGTGAAGCAGAACTCCAGTAGCAAACTAATTCAGAAAAACAGAAAAGAAAGCAGTTTCTCATTCACCTAAAAGGAAAAACTAGATCATTGTGGAGATGAAAATACTCTACATCGTCTCAATCCAGCACAATATACAGATGTTTAAACAGAATCTAAGTTTTATAACGCAGCAGACGCACACTTCTTCTGCTCCTGCTGGTGAAGCTAAGAGGTGGAAACCAGGAAGTGTCCTGATGGATGGTGCAGCACAGGTGCATGCTGGGATGACCCGCCTGCACCTGTATAGACATTGTGATGAGTGCAGCAGGACGATTTGGTCTAGTTCAAATATACAACAAACACATGATGCCATCTTATTGATGTAAGGCACTTGAAAAGGTGCATGGAGTTTTCATCACTGCAAAATTCACAAACATTATTCTGCTTCAGCTTCAAACATCTTTGTGGAGGCTTTGATTTTGTCTATTGCCTCTACATTCTTCCAACACAACAGAACTTTAAATCCCCTCCGCAGAGCTCTCATGGATCGTGCATGTCCGTCCACTAACTCACTTCTCTCTGCTTTTATCTTTTTCACACACACACACACACACACACACACACGCGCGCACGCACGCACGCAAGCAGATTCCAAAAGCATTGCATACGTTGTTTCTTGATTGCACAGATTTTAAACCCATTAATGGTGTAAAAAATTAAGGCTTCAACTCACATTTTATCACCCAGATGCTGCGACTGCATAAAGTTTAAGGAAGTGAAATCCAACACAAAATCTTCAGTAGCAGGTTTGCATATTCATTGATCTCTCTATCATAATATTTACATGGAAATCACTCTTCTCATTTATTGGCAATATAAAATATCTAAATGCCAGGCCAGTGGATATCACAGTTAAAATGGTACAGTAGTTTAAGGCTTAAGTCAGTGTTTTAAAAATGGCAGTCCTGCCAAAAAAGCCCATTGATAAAACTGACAAGTGTTGCCTTCAAGGACTTCAAAGCTGAAATAATAAGGACAAACTTCACATGTCATGTTCAGGGTATCTCAAGACCAGTTGACTATAACACCCGTTCATGTCTTTGTCCTTAAAATTGATGGTATAAAGGAAAGAAGGGAGGGTTACTATTTGAACCCCTCCCACGCGCCTTCTGACACAATCCCTCTGCTCATCCTGCTGATGCCGGCCAGCTTGACTTTGGCGCGGGCCGTCCACGTGATCGCAGCGGCAGAATCCTTGGAGTCCGTCAGGTTAGCGTAGCGGGAGGAGTCCTCCTCAAGCCCCTGCCCACCCCAGGAAGCAATTTCCACCGGGAGGTTTAAAGAGTCAGGGAAAGACGCCGGCAAGTCCGCTTTCTTGCTCTTGTCCCCTGTGGCTTCCTGAGTCACAGTCTCAGTTGAGTTGGCCAGGTGAGGCGGCTCCCAGCCCTCCATCTTCTCCAGCTTTTTCGCAGGTGAGATCTGCCTCATCGTCATGGTGACGCTCTCCCAGAAACAGTGGCCTTTCTCTGGTTTGTCCTTCTTTTCCTTCTCCTTCTCGTCGTCCTTGATTTTCTTGTGAGACCTTTGGAGAAAAAACAGGAAGAGGGAGAGAAAGGGTTAACACCTCACATCTTAACTATAAATGCAACAGACTGGGTGTGTTGCCATATCTATACACTGGAGACTAAAGGCCGTTATATAGGAATCCCCGGTTGTTTGTCACACAGGGGGGATTCATTAAGGTTTTCCTCTTCATACATGTTTCACTTCCTGAAAGGATGGAAGTAAATAACTGCTGGCAAATGAGCTCCTTCTTATACATAAACACAAGTGGCTGTACGTGACTATTATTAAAGTCAAGTTTGTAAACATTTTTGCTACACATTTGACCATAAATGCCTCCTGAGTATTTCCCCCATACAATGATGTAATTAACTGGGCAGGTCTGACACACATCTCACATGCTAGTAGTTACATGCAGCAAAGTAACATATAACCAGTATTTGTAAAAATGTATTAATAAAAAGGTGACAATGTCAGGATCCTCCTCAACTGATTTTAAACTACATTCCCTTTCCATTCAATTAGCTACACCTGCACAATAAAACACCACTGACAACCTGTACAATCAAGTGCAATCCAGCTAAACAACCCTGTGCTGTTTGGGATTGCATTATATTAAAATGTGATCTAATATTCTGCCTCCTTCATGGGTGTGACAAAACATTAGAACACCTCGCAATATAATGCAGTCCAAAGCTCAATATACTGTAGTCATATCGTTACCTCCGTGAAAAAATGGCAATGAAAACCAAACTATATTTTGTTGTTATTTTAAGGTTAAAACTGACGGCTTAGCTAGGTGTACCTAATTAAGTTTCACTACTTTATTAACATTAACGGCGCTCGCTCTCTTCATTTCCTGTCTATGTCGCTCGACCACAGCTGCTCTCTCTCTCTTTCGATTGCAGGTTAATAAGCTCACTGTATATCTGGGGGGGATTTAAGCTTCGGTACCTTTCGGTACTATTGAACGTAAAAATAACGGAGATTGTATCGTCGTAAAACACGTGGTAATGACAAAGCTGTCAGTTAAAATGTAGTAAGAGTTAGTGGTGACAAGTTAATATAAGTGTATTCTTAAAAACAAGCCTATATCTTTGAAATGTTTGTCAATTAAAAATCCTTATGATGAGCTAAATGCACTTAAAGGAGCAGTTTAAATTTCAGGGAACGTTTATTTGATTTCTTGGTGACATTTTGTTAAAGGTTGAAAACCACCAAAAAGAAAACCATTAAGCTTATATTCAAAAGGTCACTCATGATCAGGAATCTTTGAAGTTATTGATACATAAACTTGTAAGGGTTGTTTCTGGTCTAGAGGGTCCGCTATACAACTACAAACTGAGTGGACAACACAGGCACACACACACACACACACACATACACACACACACTTAAAGAAGGTTTAAAATATAATATCCCCATCATGGGATGAAGATAATCTTACTCACATGCTTAGGATGTAAAAACACTGAGTACGCAGGCCAATATATGTCAAAATGAAGTTATTGTGCAATCTTACCCTCTGCGGTCAGTCAGCTTGACTCCGGTCAACAAGAAGTGCTCGTCGTCTTTAGAGGAGAACATCTTCTTCTCCCTCCTCTCTTTCTTGGACATGATCTTCTTCACCTTGGCCTCCTGACAGGAAACAATAGACAAAAGAGGGTTTTTATCACGACTCGCAGAGCTAAACTGATTCACCTCACCTGCTGCATGTTAGCTTGTTATCTCTGATACATATTTTTGGAGTGATTTATGCTCCCCTTTCAAGAGCACGGTTTTATAAAGTCAACTTCAGAGGAATTTAGTAAAGCAGCCTTAAGTTCGGATAGATGAATGTGCATTTTTTGAATTTCTTTTTTAGGCTTCTCTGGCTCAAACTAATGAAGTGCACTCTCCTTGGGTTAGGCAGTAGAATACTGACACCACTTTGATAGCTGTGTGGCTAAGCTAACTAACTATTACAGTCGGTAGTTAGCTTAGCCTTTACAAAAACCAGAACTGAGCTAGAGACCGTGCAAAACTTTCAGCCCAGCAAAACGTTATATTCATCGATCAGAGTAAGCTGTGAAATACACCTGCACTTGTTGCTGATGTTAACTGTGACCCTGATATAAGCATAAATACAAATGAAGCCTATGTTTCTATTTTGTTCGGCACAAAAATCCAATTAAAATTTAGCTTAAAATTTAGCTTGTGCTTTTACAGGGGAGTATCTTCTCTCACTAATTCTTGTCTGGACATTAACTCCTAACAGTCTTTGAACAAGCCCAAAGCTGGTTGTATCAATAGTATCACTTTAAGCTAACCATTTAGCATCTACAGGAAAACAGCTACAGTCTGCCTACTTGCACTGCTAATGCTCCCGAACTTATGTTATATTTTGTTTAACATTTTAACATTTGCACATGATTTTGCAGTTATGTATTGTTTCTTGTCCAGAAGTTACTCCACAACTAGTCACACTCAGTTAGCTAAGCAGTGACCCTCTGTTTTTACATGTTGTGTTTAGCTAAGCTAACCGTCAGCTAGCTAAAGCTGCATATTTGCTTTACAGGCATAAAACTGGTTTCACACTTCCCTTCTTACTTTTAGCAAGAAAACTTAAAAGCCAAAATGTCAAACTTTCCTTTGAGAAAAACCATACCAGGGACTAGAAGGAGTTTGGGTGGCATTGCTTTGCCCTTACGGCTCTCCACCCAGCACAGATTGACACCGCCCTCCACAGCGATTATACAACACGTTTTGGCTCCCTTTCTCTCCGTGTCTGGGAAGAATTCCCAATGTCAATTGTCAAGGTCATAACGTTTACTTCTTCCACATCCGTGCCTGCCTTTGCTTCACCGTTAGCAAAACATCTATCTGAACTTTATTTAATGAATGCATCCGACCTTATCGACCCATGCTTCTTTTGTTTCTATATTTTACCTATCGAGGATGTGCTCAATTCAAACACCAACACATACGTTTCATCTCTCCTGTTTGGCTCTCTGTGTCGAGGTCAGAGGATGTGAAAGCAGCTACAACAAGCAAACAACACGAATATGAAAGCTGCCGTCTCTCAAACCAAACAGGAACACATATAATAGAATCTGTCGTCACGTCTGAGATCAAGCTTCAGAATCACACAGTTTTGATAACATGAACTTAAAAGAGTTTGTGCTTTCTGTAACACACACAGGAAGACTTTCTTACATTCAAAACTGTGTGGCGTTTGATGGATGTGTAAACCAATCTTTGGTATCTCAAGAGGAGACAGGCACTGTTGCTGATAAACGACAAATCAAATCCTCCTCGTCTCTTCTCTTATCTTCCATGAACATGCCTCGGGGCAAAACGCTGCCAGTTTCATGCAGTTTTTTATCATCTAAAAATATTCCAAAAATTAGTCTCAGCTATTTCAACACCCCGTCTCTATCTGCCTCGTTCCTCTCTCTGCTTCTTGTTTCCTCTGCGCCGTCAAGTGTAAACCGTGGATCAGATTTGCTGCGGTTTAAGCTCTACAGAGCAGAAACCGGAGATGCCAAAACAGATTGAGCTCATGTATGTGTGTGTGTGTGTGTGTACTAAATTCCAGCTGTATCTGTGCATGCATGTGAGCACATACAGAGGCCTGCCTATTCACCATTCTGCTCAGCTTTAACCTCAGGGCCTCTGGATCCAAAGCAGCTCAGTGGCCGGTAATCTCTCCCGCCAAAAAGGAGGTAAACCAAGCAGCTCACAGAGGCCCGCTGTGTGGGGGAGCTTTACCTACAGCTCCTCGCCTGGCAGAACAATAGAGCTCTTATTGGACCAAATTCTTCCATTCGTGCCCCATAGATGGAAACTGGGAGATTAAAGAGGCATTCGAGTCTGGAAATATTACTAATTGTGGGAATCAGAAACCAGGTCAAGCTTCAGGTATTGGATAAATGGGCTGACAGCTTTACACCGTGTATTTTTTTTATTCTTTTGATTTAGTAAATTAACACCTTTGGGGGTCACTTTAGCAGGAGAAAAATCTTCATATATCATGTCAAAAGTCCACTATTGTCCAAAGTGAGTCACAAGAAGGTAGCTTCCTCCTCCTCTGTAACATAGTCTGTTAATTTCTTTCATTACTTAATACCCTTTCCCACCCGTCAAAAAACCAGCAAACACCCGTTTTTTTTTGCTTAGTGGGAAAGGCTACAATCTGCATTCAGACCCGGGTAGTTATCGCCTCGGCTCCAATCGGCATTGATGGGAATACAAAACCTGTGTCAACACGCTAATGTCCGCCCCTTATACTGGCACGATGCTATGCTCCGTCTGTAACTTCTGCGACTTCTTGTGATCTCAGCTACAAATTGCGCCCGTCTCCGTCCAAGCAGCGCTCAAACATTGCTCCAAATTTGTCTGCGCTGAGTTTGATAAGCAGACTGACTGAGTAATGGATACAATAAAGACCTAACCACCGTAACATCTTCACTGTTTACTAACCCTGTTTCCGGCACGTTAGTAGACGGTGGCGCTGCAGAAAAGAGATCGACAGGAGTATACTTCACTGGCAATGGGAAAAGAGAGAACTGACATCTAAAAGCAGGTCTTCCCAGGTCTGAAAAACCCTGCGCTCATTTTACTGGAGAAGGTTGCTCCTTCAAGTCTTCAAGAGAAAGTCATAATTTCCATTACAAAGATTTCTTTAACTTTTTCTATCCACTTGCTGAGGTTCAGAGAATCACGTTCATAGCGTTTCCTTGTAATTGCTTTTTTGATTATGTCATTTTTTAATGATTAAGTTACATTTTAGCCTTAAATCATCTTTAAACGTCTCTGCGGACAGACACAAGAGAGGGGTGTTGTGGGTGACCATAGCTTGCATTGGAGCTAGCATGCACAGCTCCAAAATCTCAACAATGCATCGCAAGAACCTGCATAAATGTGAGTTGATTGGTTTATTGGACACCTGTTTATTTTCTTCTGTCAAACTGCCTCTATTTAAAAAAAAAAGTTTTAATTTTATTTCTTTATTGAGTAGGATAGTGGATAGTCAAAATGAGGTAAGATAAGGTGGGTAATGACAAGCAGCAAAGGGCAGAGGGTCAGAGCTGAACCCGGGGACGCTGCTTGAGGGCTGTGTGTCTGTACATGGGGTGCGCAATTTACACGCCAAGCTAAATCAAAATCAAATATTTGAGTTGCATAAAAAATTAATTATCAACAATGTTTTAGCAAGTTGTGTTTTTTTTTAGCTAGTATGAATTGTAAATTGGCTATACAGCTCTGTGAAATAAAACTTCCTCCATTCAAAAATGAGCCTTTCACAGTGAAAGAGTAGCCTCCACATCCTGGACTCTGCACTTTGTGTGTCCTAATATGAGCATAAAGCGACCGACGGTGGACGAATTGTTGCCCTCCACAGTGTCGGAGCAGTCTGCGGCTATTTTCAGCCTTGTTTTTCTTCCACGGTGATTGTTCCCATCCAAAAGACCCAGCTCCTCGAAAGAATGCTGCGTTTCCTTCCCTTCTCCAGCACGACCACTCTTATCCTCACAAAACAGGACAGGTCGTGAAATACGTCCTGTGAACTGAGTCACCTACAGTAGTTACACATACAGCAGAGAGGCAGCCAGGGTTCAAACACAATGCACTGTGAGTGTTTGAGGTTTACACTGGAGCTTTAGCGGTCAGAGGAATTCAGACACAATCACACCTTTGAGTAAAGACTTAAGATGTTACATATCTGTCATGAATAAGGACACAGCACATAATCTCTCACAGACAGTTTGGAGTTAGCACAGATGCAGATAAGTTGATGTACACACAAAGACCACAAGAATCTTTCTCCACCAGATTCACTATGACCTACTTTCCGTAAAAACAGACTTGACCTGAACTTCTGAGTTTAAAACATTCAATAGTCAGTAATTAATTGTTTACCAATTTCTGGATTAGGTTACAAACCCATTCATAAATCCATCACGAAGTGCTGTCTGAAATCTTGTTACTTAGTAGTTTCATATTAGTGCTAATATCTTAATCAGCTTGCATTTTTTAAATTCTATTAATGTCTCAGCTAGTAAAGACTGTAACATGTAGATTGGTTCATTGGAAGTTACAGCAGCAACACAAGCTGTGACATTAAAACAAAATATGTATTTTCTTTTCATGACTCTTCCTTCCTTCCTATTTCTTTGCTTTTTATGTTTTTTTACGAGAGATGCCCTGATTCAATAAAGGCATTTTAAACTAAGTCCTTGGCTCGGTCAAAGTGTGCCTCAAGAAAACCCAGTGGCTTTCCTCCCTTGACAGTTTACTGTTTAGCCTTCATGAGCACCTGGCATTCGCCTGGAGTTTAACACCTTGCTACCATTAGCACCTAGTGTCCCTCTGTTTTTTTTGTTGTTTGTTTTTGCCAAATGTGTTTAAGCTGACAAAAACTATTTAAAAATTGAATTTTTTTTTTTTTAAATATAGGTATGATTTAGCCTAAATAAATATGTGCACATCGAGAAATATGTACGTTTAAGTGTTTAGTCTTGCAGTTTAGCGTTAGTGAGAAATAACCAAAACACTCAGTTAGCCAATGTTTGTCAGGTATTATGTCTGACATATTTGGGCATACTATTTTTATGATTTACAGTATATTTGGATGTTTTAATGAAATGTATTTTAACAGCATTTTAATGAAGAGTCTTGTCAGATGTGATCATATCTTGTGACATCTTTTAACTCTATACCAAATGCTAATATCTTAGCTTGCTAACATGTTTTCATCCTTGTTCTAAAGAGTATTGTCGGTACAAAATATCAAACATTTGCCCTCTGACAGGTTTTCACGACCCTGGCATCTCGCCGGAACTACTTATTCTACGTTCGGAACCGTCCAGAACTCCAACCACGGGACTCGGTGAGTAAGCTTATAGCTTCGCATCCACTACACTACTAGCAAGTATTTCATACAACTTGGTGTCCAAAAATCCGAACTATCACTTTAAGACACACAGTTTGGATGGTATATACTGTTTGATTAAATGTTTTCTTAAGTTAGTTTGAGTTAGCTTAACTTCCTATGACAAAAGCTTTGTTAAAAACCTGTAAAATCATCTTTTCTTGCACTGTCTACTGATTCACAAGTACAACATTGCAACAGAAAGAATCCAAGTTGTAATAATCCATCATCGTCCTTTAAATCCTTATACCAAACTGCAGTGACTCACCCTAGACGTTCAAACTGTGCGTTTTAGGATTAGGATAACAGTAAAAGTACACACACATGTGTCACAACAACAAACACGACAGTTTTCCAGTGATAAGATTAAAGATAAAGGAGGGATGACAGCTGACGGCTGGCGTGTTTACAGATAAACACTGCAGTCCTCTGACCCTCCTGCTGCTTTAACTCAGCTCCACGTTAAACACTTTGTAGTCATCAGACAGTAAAATTGATTTTTTTTAGGGTCACACAGCCATGAGTGTGATGTCATACAATCCATACTGTGAGCATATGAATAAAATCAATGTGTAAGATGATTAGAGCACAAGAGCAGACTCGAATGTGTACAGATAGTGTGTTTGTGTCTGTGTCTGGTTGTGTTGTTTACCTTAGATACTGCAGTGACAGCTTCCTCCTCCTCTTCCTCTCCTTCTACGTCTTTGTCCTGAGACACACACACACACACATACAGAAGCAGTGAGTTAACACAAATAGCAACCCTCCAAACACAACACAAACAGTGTGTGCCGAGCGTGTGCAGGCCTTCCTGTAAAAGAGAGGGAACCTTTTTTAAAGCTGGAAAGTAAACATGGTGTGTTTGAAGGGTGAGATGGATTGATAGATGGGTGGATGGATGACTGGGAAAGATGAGGGAAAGTTGCTGAGCTTAAATTTAAACATAAGAGAAACAAATTCATGACCTGCTTTCATGTTCTTTGCATGACGCCATATGTGTGTATAGGAGGAGCTATTTTGGTTCCATTGTGCCTCATTTCCGGGCGTTTTCCTGTGTAGCATATATCCTTTGTATGATGTATTTTTGTTACATTTTCATTGTTCTTTTATTATTCTATGTGAGGCCCTTTGTTGCTTTGTTTTTTAGGTACTATCTAATAAAAGTAATACTGGTCAATGTATACTGAGAGTTCTGACACTTGCCTTTGAAATAATTTCACATACTATGCTATGTTACAGTTTCTTCATATTGCACCTGCCTTCAAAGCAGCCTTAGTTTTGTTGTACGCAAGTATCATGACAATAAAGTTGATCTAATTTAATTACAGTCACTTGACTCCCTCAAGATTTTATTCCAGACTTGAAAGCAAAAACATGAAAGCCTGAAGTAAAGTCTTGTCCCTGAGCAAAGGGATGGTAAAGCATTTAAAAGGCCCCACACCATACAGCTTTGGCTAGCGATACAAATATTAAAACAAGAAAGGGGCCTTGATACTTTAAATTATCTTTAAAATAATAGGTTAAGTTACGTTTCGTTAGTTTAGTTAGCCAGCTAGCTAACTGTTGCTAGGCAACTGCAATTCATTTCAGTTTGGCCTTGCAGTCTACGCAGGCTACGAATTATGCAGCCTTCGGAGACTGTGCCCTTTGAAAGATGTAGCCCCTGAATTGAGACACCGCTGTAGACACATAAATCTATTAAATCTAGCTACATTTTTATTAATACATATGGCTTACAGAACCTTGAGTCTAACAGGTTCATTAAATTGAATGTATTCTGGTTTTGTCTTCAATCTGGCTTAAATAAAATTTTGAACAATATCCAACGCTGTCATGGACTTACACTTTGCTTAGAAAGATTTACGACTTGACTTCAATCATAAAGATCAGAAGTGATCAGATGTGCAGCTGAGCCCGAGATTACTGAAGTGGAGCCAGATTTACTGTAAAATGATCAAAGCTGTAAGAACTTCTAACATCTAACGACTCTGCGAGAGAGAGAGAGGAGGAGGAGAAACGGTGGTCGGACATGTCTGAGCAAAGTCTGCTGGGTCTCTACCACCTGAGCTGATCAAAGACACACTCACACATATGATTGTGGACTACTGTTGGAGTGTAAAAGCATTAGAGACAAGAGGGAGAGAGTGAGGGGAGACTCAGGGGGAGAGAGCGTAGTGTTTCGGGAAAAAAACGTTCCTAACAACAGAAAGCCAGAGTTCTGCTTTCACACCTCAGGGGGCCATTTTTTTTCTCCGTCTGTCTCTCTCTCCCTCTTTGCCTGAGTCTGTGTGTGAGTGTGTAAATTTCAGCTCAGTGTTGTCTTTTAAACGCCAGATTACTAGGCAATAAAGACGCACAGTGAATTTTAATACCAGAGCACCAACAGTAGTTTCCAAAAGCCACTGCTAATCAACAGCAGAACAACAGATTCACATTCTCCAAAGCCAAAAGGGCACAGACAATGATTTTGCTGCTGCACTTCACTAGCATAGAATGATTGATAACACTAGAACTAATACACTTAAAGGGGTAGTTTAACATTTACAGAAATTTGATTAATTTTCTTTTTGAGGAGAGTTAGATGAGAAGTTTGATACCACACTCACATACGTACGCTGGACTTGAAGCTACACAGCCAGGAGATTGTTACGTTAGCTTAGCATAAAGACTGAAAACTGCTAGCTTGTCTCTTTTTGCATTCAGGCAATGTCGGCAAAACTGTAAAAAAAACAAAAACAAAAAAAAAACGGAAAACCTCCTGTTATTCCTACTTGGGAGTTATTTCACACTGTTACCCACACTGCAAGCCTTGTGCACATCATTCAAATAGCCTAAAGTAGCTACTTTTGTAGCTAATACCCTCAGTATTATTTTCAAAAAGTGTAAGATATGGTTTCTATGAGAATTTCTTTATATTTCTTAGTTGGAAAATACAACCTGAATAGTTCCTCCACCGCTGCTAGCAATTATGGTTTAAAGACTCTGAGATGAAAGCAGCCTCTGTCTGAAGATGACTAGCATCTGAAAAGCGTACTAATTGACACTCCATATCTCATTTATTGCTGTAAAATTGTCAAACTGTGGTCTTACAAGCCAAGCAGTAACTTCATGAAATCATTGGAGACAGCCTGTTAGCTTTTTGCACCTGTTTCCAGTCTTTGTACTACGCTACACTAAGCTAAGCTAAGCAGCTCATAACTGCAGCTACGTATATACAGGTTTGATAGTGTTATTTGCTCTGTCCCAATCCAGCGGCAGCAGCCTTCGCAGGCCGTATTTGAAGGTAGATTGCGTCACAGAAACGCATCAAAGGCTGTCCCAATTCGAAGGCTCCTTCAGATGCAGCCTACAAATGCGTCCTCCATTTCCCCAGCCGCAAAGGATCCATCTGGTGCATCCTTCGCGGCCCATCATATCCCGAGATGCATTACGCTAATTCAAATGAATTGGCAGGCTTTTAAACGGCCGAGGAATACACTTTAAAATGTAAAAGTTTCTGGTTTCATCTCAATCGAATAGCAAGTGTTACACATGTTTAAGAAAACGAAAGGGCCCTTCAAACAAATCATCTTTAAAATAATAGGTTAACTTATGTGCAGTACTTATGCTAGCTAGTTATCCCGCTAGCTACCTGTTGCTAGGCGACAGGAGCGGCATTTGCAAGGGTAGACCAGACCATCTCATTTCAGTTCGGCTTTAACGGCCTACGCAGGCTATGAATGGAGCATCCTCCGAGGACTGCCTCCTTCGAAGGCTGTAGCCCGTAGATTGCGACGCAGCTATTGTCCTGAATCTAGGTTATAAAGCAAACAAATGTTGCTTTGGGGCAGCAGCGGCTCAGAGTTAGAGTTGGTCGTCCTCCAATTGGACAGTTGGCGGTTCGATCCCCAGTGCTCCTAGCTTCTAGTCTACACATCGAAGTGTCCTTGGGCAAAATACTGAAACCCAGTGCTCCCAAAGCCATAGCCTACAGTGAGTGAATGCTTAGCAGATTAGTGGCCTTGCATGAAAGGCGCTTTATAAGTACCATTTACCAAACAATCAATGCATTATTTTTGGCGTCATGATGACTTGGTTTGAACTTTTAAGACAAAGCTAACAGACGTTTAATTTTCCATATCTAACCCTCTCCTCCTTGAACAGAGGATCAGCTAATCTTGACCTTTATTCTCCTCACCACTAATGATTTAGACGTGAGGTTGTCTGAAGTTTTTGCTCAGACCTGATCGGTACTCTCGTGATCCCACTTCACAAAGAGGGCCCCGATGGCAGGATTACAGTGTTGTTATTGAAGTATTCAGGTGCGTTAGCGCTTTAAACCACAGACAAACAGACACACGCACCTCCTGCGAGCTCACAGCTGCCTTTTACAGCCTGTTGAACTTCAATAGAGAGTGAGTAGTGAGAAAGAAAGGGCCTGTAGTGTAGTCGCCCCTGAGCACTGTGGAGGGGGGGACAGATATTAACTTCAAATCCTGCGTTTCATGCTCTCCCGCTGTTCCCCCTGTGTGTCTATGGATGTTTTATCCCTTTATACCTGTCTGTCTCCGTCTGTCTGCCTGCTGGTCTCTGTCTGAGTCTTTATGGGTAACAACGACGTACAGTTCGAATCTATTTGCTTTGCACGGCATGTAAATCATCTGTTCATAAAACATTAACAGAGATAACAGGGAGCACAAAAAAGGGACCTACTGTATCTTTTAATGACTATAAACATAACATGTTGACCATAATGGTTGGAAAAGCTGACGTGTGGGCTCTATTTCTGTACCATCAGAGTAAATGTTGTTGCCCCTGACCTGAACTGCTTTGGTCTTCTTGCCCAATACTCAACAGATCAGACTGTTGTTGTTTTCTTTTCCAGGAAACCTCTGAAACCTCCTGAGGGCGATCATAAGTTAAAAAAAAAACAACAACCTGAAAATGTATTTCAGTGCAAAACAACATCACCACAAGGTGAAAGTTGAACATTACAAAGGACAACTGCATAATATTCTCAAGATGATTTGATTAATTTGGATAAAAAGTGAGTTGTTTCTGTTATTTTTTCCATCTTTTGTTCATTTGCTGTACAAGCCTAGGTGGTATATTTTATCTCAACTTCTTCCTTGACTTTTAGAGGAAGCGGGAAACCTACCCATGATGCTCCAGTGCTATATATTCCCCTCTACAAAAGTCGCCCCAGACACCCAGTATGTAATACTGCAAATGCAAAGGCTTTCATCAGTGGGCCGTAGGCTTAATCGTCATTGTTACCTCATTCGGCGATAGATAATGACTTAACAGACATTTATTTAAATGAAAATCTTCATGATTAATCCTGTTTAAATCAAAAAGAAACCTTACTGACACTCACATTTTTGATTAACGACTCATCTTTTAAATCATTATTCAAACACTAAAGACAAACACTGCTTACAGCTTTTGTTTGTGTTCTCAGACCTCTATATATACTGGTTTTGAACTGCTAATTAGACATAACAACAACATGATTATATTGTTGGATGAGTCATTGATTAGTCAGGACAATAATCTGCAGATTAAAGCATAATGAAAATAATCTATAATCGTATTTCCCTATTTATATCTCTGACTTTCCACTTACATTTCCTGTTATGTAGCTTTAATCTCATTACTAATTTTTCTTATTCAGTCAGACCATTTCTTATCTTTGATGACGTCATTATCTCTAAAGAGGCTAAGGAGGTATTCGTGCAATGTGACTGCGACTCAAACATGCTCCAGATGATCTATGTTTCCCTCTCGCTGTGTGCTGTAGATATTATGATTAGAAGGAGGGAAGGAACATCCTGCATGTCCAGACTGCGTTATCATAACTTCTGATCCTTGCTTCATCCTGTACCACCGCCATGCCTGCTCTGCCTCTCTCCTCTACCTTTTACGACATTTTATGATCCGACCCCTGACCCCTGGATGTACTTTATTGCCATGGCGACTGGAGGAGACCTCCCTGATGTCTCTCCCAGGAATTCAGAGGAGAAAGTTGCTGCCCTGATCTTAGATCAGCTCTTTTCGCTAAAGCAGTCCTGCTGAGCTCTGGAAACATAGTCCCAAACTGAACTCGATTCAGGTCTTGAGGGGTAAGGACCACATGCGTCGGTTCCCAGAGTGAAAGTTAAGAAGGGCCAATAAAACACAGCTGAGGGTCACAGATCTGACAGTATAACAACAGTGGATGAAAAATGATGGGAAATGGTGACGGTTGAGCTTTCCAATTGGCTACAGACAAATGTATAACTCCAGTGATAGCTGTATGGCAGGGATTGACTGTTGAAGTTTTTTATCTCACATACTGTAAACTGATTAGTTGCCAAAAGCGTACATTGTTTTGACTCCAACACGACTTATGTTTGTCAAACAAGGATATTATTATTGTAAATCAAGGCACAATGAAGAAAATAGGACTCCCAAATGTTATATTACTCATTCCCTGTGATAAAAACAGCCTACACTGAAGAGGGTAGTTCGAAGAGCTGGAGAAATAAACATGTCAGCTTGATGTTTCTTACGAGACAGGACTGCTGGATGGCCTTTTCTTGTATATGTGTGTGTGTGTGTGTGTCTATGTTTATGTGTGTCTTATCTTGAATTCTCCCACTGTGTACCCCCCAAACACCTTGACGTAGCCCAGCTGCTTTGCAAAGGCTAATGAGGATGATACAGAGGCCCTCACACGCTGCTGCTCACCTGAGTGTATGTGAATGTGGAATTGTAGTGTGTGTGAGTGCATGTGTGTGTGTGCTTGTATCTTGGGGTTTATCATTTTCTCTTTTCAATAACAGAGTAGATTACAAACAAATCCATTAATCCTGACAGCCGTGAGCCGTTCTCTCTGGCAAACGTGCAGTCAGACCAAATTTTGGGACACAAGAAGGTTTGAAGTTGACACAAATGTTTGTGGTTTAAAATACTTCCAACTATATAAATATAATGCAACTTTTTCTGTTCTGTACATATGGATTCATGTTTTTGTAACAAAGCAATATTCCAAAAGAAAAAAAAACAGATGTTTTTCTATCTTAAATGCATATTTACATACAGTTCTACAGCATCCATCTAAAATATATATGGTTTTATTTACTCTGGGTAGATAGTGGGCTATCTCTACTTTGACCTCCTCAGCTGACATGACATTTTGTGTTTGAGCTCTGTCCTCCTCCTCTTCCACCCCTCTGCTTCACAATCTCAAAAATGTCCTCTAACCAAAAATATCTTTTTGAATTCTCTGTTAAAACAGGCTTGTGACAAATTACGATAATTTACATCAAGTTTTAATCAATTAATGTACACGTTGGCCGACTACATCCATCAAAACGAAGGCAGACATTTTTTTCTTCAAACAGGTGCTAACATAACAAAAACCTTCTTTTTGCTCCCTTTGAACTCCTGACTCTAATTCCTGACAACAACAAAAAAGACCAATAACAGGTGAAACATTTTCCTAGAGCTATACATTGTCATTTTTGCCATCTTTAACCCCGTTGTTCAGGAAAAAACACCCAACATCCCTGACTTTCATTGTTAGCAGTGGATTGTTTTTCCATCCGTCTCCTTACCTTGTAGGAGTGATGATAGTGCCAGGACATGTCGTCTTCCTCTGACGCATAATCCACCAGCACTTTGCTCTTGCTTTTCTTGAACATAGCTCCACTTGTCGCCGGAACAAGCCGTCTTGCTCCTGTTGGGAAAAGTTGCCTTCTTTGGTTAAAAAAAAGTCTAAAAGTTTCCCCTGAATCCTTCGCACCCGTTTTGTCCGTTTTTCTGCGACGCGCCGCTGAAGCTGCAGATCCAGGAGTGTGTCTTTGAAGCCAGATTATTCATTCATAGAGGTACCAGGAGCTGGAGGGATCGAGCTGTTATTTTTAATGACGCTCACTTCTTCGTAAGTGTTTGGTGCGTTTTTACGCAGGCTCGACCACCTGGACCTCAGAGCGTGGCTCCGCCCACATCCCCCCCTCCGCTCCGGTTCCTTGAAGTTGCCATGGCAGTGGGAGGAAGGGTCATACGTCTCATCTCAGGCCAGTGCAAGCACTGAGTTACGTATTTATGCAAAATAATGTATTTTTTCATAATCTGAATTATCAGGGGGCTGAAAATACACGGAAAGGGATATTTAGAAGCTGTTCACACACTGAAACACTCTGCAGTTCCCAGGATATACGAGTATACGAGTATAGAAATACTGTATATAGTAATGCATAGGCTTCCTGTATAGCCTATTATTATGTCATTCAGATACTGCTTCGTAACTTCTAAGTGACAATGAAGCAATGTAAAAATACTCACCTACAAGTAAAACCTTCTATAGTAGTAGCATAAATATGTGAGTCAGCAAAATAAGCAATTTTACATTATTTTACTCATTCCTGGAGTCACTTTTCTTAAAGATGTTTCCATTTTAACCACTTCATTCTCAGTTTAATCTTTGACAATCCATCATATTTTACAAAAATGTTTATTGTTTATGTAAAATCTATTGCTCATTTATTGTAGATCTATATAGAAATGCAGCGACATAAAAAAAGGGCAATATTTCACTCCAACATGTTGAGAAATAGTTTAGTATGGTAGTTGGACATTGGAAAGACTTCAAATATGTTATATGTATATTTACTTAAGTGGATGTACTTATGACTGTTTACTCGTCATAATATTTTCCCATCAGGGTATTTCTGATTTACTTCTTATTGATAGTTGATGTTCGATATTTGCATTATTTCCTAATATGTTTTCCCTTTGGTTTCCCTCTGGATACTTAAAGTTGTATCTCATGGAAAGACACACAGGCATACCTTGTAAATCTAAGTCTTGTTAAAATAGTTATACAGTCGTAGTTGAAAAAAAACTGAGATTCAGGTCAAACTCTTCTCTTTCTTCTGTTACATTGTTTTCAACTTCCAGTCAACTCGTCACTTAAATCCTGTCAAAACTGTATTCAGGCATCTGTGACATGAATACAGATGGATCATTGTATTTTAAATCTTGATGATGATGATCTTTTATTTACAGTAAACAGTGCTTTTTGTGTTAAATAAAATCCTTAGCTCTGTTTAACAGTAATGTCTGTGTGTTCCAGAGTTCTTCCTGTTTGGGCAATGAATGAATGAGTGTGAATGTAATATGTTATACAAGAAGTCATGGACTGCTCTCCCTCTCTCTCTCTCTCTCTCTCTCTCTCTCTCTCTCAGACCTCTGACGCCAGGGGAAACAAATGACACATTATGCTGGTGGGCTGACCTCTCAAAATAGCCTCGATTTAGCTGCTGTTAAGACCACTCACCTGATTCAAAGGCCCTCATATTCCCCTTACAATGTCCAACTGTAAGTCAGTAGCTTGTTACATGTGTAAGAACTTACAGGAAATACAAACAGAAACACACAGATATAATGAAAACAGTGTGTATTAAAAACACACACATAATTAGATTGTACTCTGTGTTCATGGGTTTGGTGTCAGCTCTTCATCAGTGCCAGCTGACACAAACCACGCCTGGCTGTTAGGACGTGTCCGTCGCCTGTCAACAGGAAGGTCAATGACCTTTGACCCTGAAGGTCATCAGTGGGTCAACTGTCCATTTGAGACCCTTTTCTGGGATGTGTATTCCCACAGTATCTGTACAGTGGTTATTTACAGTCTAAATGGCCCTGGTTGCCAATGTCCCTAATCAATCCTATTGATCGTATTTGCCTTATAATGAACAGGCTTCACTTATGCATGCCCACAGGAGGACAATGAACCCTTATATCTACCCTAACTACATTATAGTGTGTTATAATGTGCACATACTGTACAATGAACTAATTACTGATCACTCACTTAAGGGTCATTCTTGTCCTGGGGGCCCTCTAGTGGGTTCGTCCAGCCCTGTTAAGCAATCACAGCTTGTCATAATGTACTCTCTGTGTTGTCATGTACTGTGTGTACTTTTAAACAACATATAATTAACTCTGGCATCAGCTGTTCTGATCACTGAGTCAGCAGGTCAGGTCTGCAGGGTCACACAGTCATGGTAGGACACAGGTGGGATAATCCAGCCTGTTTCTAAAACCTCACGTAAACACAGATGTACTGTACAGCGGGTACTGTACAGCGAGACCTGAGGAATGTCGGGACCAGCGTGTTTAACTTATTAGTTGCTAAATTGTGCTTTACTAAGCTAGAGCAACTAAGAGGAGTTATTTAGGTGAAAAGTAAGCAACTTATAATTTGTAAGTGGTTATCATCAACATTTTAATGTTAGCAACCATACAGAGAATTCTAACCTGACTCTATACTGCCCTTAGCTTCACACAGCTTTAAAGAGACTTTCCGCTAATAGTTTGGGTTTTACTGCCCACAACATAACACATTTGGTTCACTCTCCATGCTTTTATTATCATAGTTTTTAGCCTCAGCTGTTTTCTCTGAAAAAGCTTTAAAAAATTGTGCAGCAACAGAGATCAAACAGAAAATGTAAGCTAGCTGGTTAGCGCAAAGGAGCATTTAGCATAAAAAAGATGAACTAAGGTAGCTGGTTAGCGCAAAGGAGCATTTAGCATAAAACAGATTATGTAAGCTAGCTGGTTAGCGCAAAAGAGCATTTAGTTCATTTTTTCTTTGGGAGCTGGTGGAGACCAAAACAGGTAAAAGACAGAGTATTAGTCTCACATTCATCAGTTGGCCACCAACATGACTAAGGTAGCTATAATCAACATTTTGTATTAACAGTCACAAACAATTAGCCTATATCTGACTCTTCAACTCCCCTAGCTCCACATATCTTTAAAGGGACTTTTATCGTTTTGGTGCTTCACAGCTTAGCAAGGTTTTCTCTTCCCGATTCAATCACCAAACTTTTCAGCCTCAGCTGTTTTCTGGGAAAAAGCTTTTAAAAAATTCTGTTCAGCAATACTTTACAACACAGCAGCACATCAACAATGTTAGCCACACAAAGGAGCATTTAGCAGATATTTCCTCAGGAGCTGGTGGAGCCAAAACAGAGCTAAAAAAAATAATTTAACGATAACATTGCTTTATAATTGTTGGACATGTAAATAAGCAAGTGTTTGCTTTGTGTATTCACCCTGAAAGGTGACAATAAGTCAATGTCTGTAAAGCACTTTGGTCAGCTGTGCTATACAAATAAATTTGACTTGACTTGACAATGTTGTGGTCAAATGTAGCACCAAACATCAAACAGAAAATGTAAGCTAGCTGGTTAGCACAAATGAGTATTTAGAAGATTTTTCCCTCAGGAGCTGGTGGAGACCAAAACAGAGGTAAAAGTCAAATTCATCAGATGGACACAAAAATGACTAAATGTTAATGGTAACATTGCTTTATAACTGTTGGACATGCATATAAGCGTTTGCTTTGTGCATTCAATAATAAGAGAATAAGTCAGTGTTGTAGTCAAATCTTGTTTCTGCTGCCCCCAAGTGGACAAAGAAATCAATAACTCAGACATGTATTCCAAAAGTCTTGTAATTTTTGTGTTGGTTAGCTTACAGATTTTCAGACATTGTAAATCACAATTCTAGGTAACAATAAGGACTTATCAGGTCATATAACTATGTGTACTACTTCTGTCCTTTATACATTTAATGAATATATATAATATTATTCCTCCATTAAAGATAAACAGACATATTAACTTTCTTTCTTTTTTTATTATTTTGTTTTGTTTTACAAATGTTCAGTCCCTACGTGGTCACACTGGCGGGAGCTGGCTGAGATTAAATATGACTCAACATCTATCTGATGAGATTCACAGGTCACAGGGTTGTGGAGTACAAACCCACGGGACCACATCACAACTTGTTAGCCAAGAACAGAGATTAAAGCTTTAATTATGTTCACAGGCCAACTCTCTGAGATGTTCCTCGGAGAGTCTCTGCTCAGTGCAGCTTTAATGAACAGTGGATATCTTAAGAATTACATAAACTGCAATAAAGACTTTAAATGACTGTTTAAGTGTTTGATTTGTGAACATTGTAGGTATTTTGTGTGTAATTTGTATTTAAGCTTTTCTTTAGTCTCTTAAATGAACAGGAAGATAAGGCAAGACAGGTCAGAGCAACAAAGCTTTCTTTGATATAATGGTAAACTAAATTAGTTTGTGGGTAAAAGCTTGTTGCAACAGGAGACATTGTCGTGCAATTATTAAATATTTAAACGTGTCCACACAGCAATTTAAGGAAATATTAGAGGCTGGAACTCCAAACTCCACAATAACAAGGCAAACAATCACAATTTGAGTCCTTTTAAAACAGAACTTCCTGCTTTTTTAACCTTATTACTTTAAAGAAAATCTCACTATTTAATTGGTTCTTAAATGTCTTTCTTCTGTCTGTTGTGTTACTAACAATAGCCCTCCTAAATAGCCCTGTCTGTTTTTGAGAAAGAGTTGTCAATGACAGGCTCATTAAACGCAGCTCGCTGTGAGAAAAGGGACAAGAGGGAAACTGCGTGAAAGGGACTAAAGGTCTGTGCTGGGAGAGGTCAAAGGTCAGAGACAGAAGCATTTGGGGTGAGGTGGTGGAAAAGTAAAACATCTTGGGGGGTCTTGAAGCTGTGCAGCAGGTAGTTCAGGTGTTGGACACCTGTGAATTAGAAGTGCTGAGTCATCACTGCAGCTTTAGTGCAGGAACCAGAGGAAAGGACGTGCTCTCTCACGCATGCAGCGCTGCTTTAATGTAGGACATTGTGAATAAACATGCTAACAATGGGAGTTAGCATGTTCAAGAGAGATCGACTTCAGTTTTATTCTTGTGAGATCATTTTAAACAGCATTATGTAAGACTTTAAAGGGCTACTTAAGTCCAGTCACAACACGTTAGTTTTCAGTCACACCTCATCAATTCCGCAGCGGACCTAAAATAGATCGGATGTGTCCTGGCAAACACACCTCCTGTGTTTGGTAACAAGCTGCCAGGTAACATCACGCATCCACACAGCTGTGATTTCCAACATCAGCCTTTAAATTAGCCAAAAACCCCAAATACACATGCACACAGAAGCTTGGTTAAGATGTTGTATGCATTTTATCTGCTATCGTGTCTTTGTTTTGAGTGTGTGCATGGCAGCACGTACTTATGTTAGCATGACAGGGGAGTGAAAAAAATAATTAGCTCCTGCACACAAGAGGTGTGTTAATGAGCTCAAGGAAGAGAACGCATTTAAATCAAGGCTAAGCTCTTCCGCTAGTTAAAGAAGAGCCTTTTAAAGAGAGGGCGTAAATGCTGTGTCACTGAGGGCACACAAACACACACAACCAACAGGTAATCCAGTGGGCTAAAAGAGGACTTGTGCTTGGTCATGTCAGACAGACCATGTGTGCATGAGTGTGTTTTTGTTTGGGTTTGAATAAAGAGAGAAAAACAAAACATATACAGTACAGCGAATATTAACTATTGTGCATAAAAATGTCATTTTTTCCATAACAATGTCTTAACAAGAGTAATAATAGTTGTGTACTAAACAATGTACCTGTAATATCTTTTGCGGCCACTTTGAGGCAGTGAGAAAAAGGTTTTAACACAATGTGGCCTTATCATAACCTTTTATGCTAAATGACAAACTGGTATAGTAAACAGTTCATTATCTCGAATAAGATCAACATTTTCTCACTTTTTTCTCTGTTTTTGGTCTCCACCAACTCCTGGAGTGATCATAGCTGTGTCCCAATGCAGGGGCTGCAGCCTTCAAAAGAGGCGGTCCACAGGGGATGCGTTATTGAGTAAGTTAACCTATTATTTTAAAGATAATTTAAAATTAAAGATAATTTAAAATAATTGGTTAATTTATTTGTTAAAGTCGAGGTGAAATGAAAAATGTCATTTTAATCCTTTTAGATCACATCCCCGGTAATATTGTGCATCTATTTGACAATTTAGGCCAAAAAAAATACAGAAAAACCATTTCTTCGTATTCTTATATCAAAATCTGATAATTTTTTCTTCCTGTAAAAAAAAAAAATATCCCGTGTGCTTACATAGGCTAGAACCAACCAATTTCAACCAATCAATCTGCAACATTTAGCCGCAGAGCACCAAGAACGCTCGGTCAGTTAGCTAGCTACTGCGCTGAGGAGAACATCTGTCTACGCCCATTTCTCAACGATCAAATCAAATCCCTCTAATGATATGTCCCGCCTGCACGTCCTGTTTCACTCGGAAATACGTCACGATACGGAAGCTAGATACTCTCGAAATGTCGTTTCAGCTCGACTTTAATTTAAAATAAGTTTCAAATGGCCCTTTCATTTATTTAAACGTGTATCGATTGAGTTGAATCCAAAAACTTCTACATTTTAAAGTGTATTCCTCAGCTGCGTAAGAGTCCGCCATCTTGTTTGAATTGGCGCGCAATGCATCTTGGGATACATTGGGCCAGGATCTATCGGATGCGTCCTTTGCTGCCGGGAAAAGGAGGACGCATTTGTTGGCCGCATCTGAAGGAGCCTTCGAATTGGGACAGCATTTGACGTGCTTCTGTGACACAATCAGCCTTCAAATACGGCCTTCGAAGGATTGGGACACAGTGGCTGTCTGGTTAATTTGTTGCTAAATGCATTTGCTAATACACAAGTTTGTTTCTTTTTGTACTTTGATACAAAAAGTATGAACAAGCAATGTGGCATCCCATTTTCGTCATTTCATTACCAAACTAGCTTCACCACATTAGTCCAGGTCTGGAGGGGTCCATTGTCCCCTTACAAGACTGATATATGTAAGTTACTTTACACCTCTGATGATGTTTACACTGTCGATGAACAGAAAATTTGTCGTAAACTTTCAGCTCAAGGTTGTGATTAAATATGATGACGTGCTGTTTCACCCCTGAGAGAATTTTCTGTATCTGCTTACATCACTCCCTGGAGGTCAAAGGTCAAGATCTGCAACAGAATAACCACCTTTTCAAGATTCAGTGTCTTGTTCAAGGACACTTCACTGAGGTGTTCTCTTGATACGTGCCAACATTGGAATTTTCAGCTGTGATCTTGTGATCCTTAACGATGAAAACACCTCTAGGGACACATAGAAACATGAAAAAATACACACAGGCAGTATTGAACCTTTAAATGTGTAAAAGACCTTCTGGATACGTCCCTTCATCAATCTCATCCATCTTTTTGGTAGCAAAGACATTCAGCTCTTTGTTTTCGGCTGTAGGAGATGGTAACAAGAGCCTCCTGAGGAGAAGCCACTGAAACAGACACACAATGGACCTCTGTTTGTGTGTGTGTGTGTGTGTGTGTGTGTGTGTGTGTGTGTGTATGTGTGAGCTTGGAGAGAGTCAGTGAGAGTAAGAAATTGTGTGACTCCTGGCTCCTGTCCTCCCTGAGGCGGGGAACCTGATAAAAGCCCAGACTAACAGTTGCGTTTCCTCTCACAAAGGGCTTCTGACAGCCACCGTCATGTTTGTAATGCTTCCAGCTCAAACCTGTGTTAATGACTGAAGGTGGACTCTCCCAGTATATTTCCACATATATCCCCCATATAGCTCGACTCCACGCCCTCATTACACCCAGAGTGGCACAACTGTAACCCTGGCTGCCTCTTACTGCGGTAGATTTGGGTTTGTTTCCAAAGCAGCTTAGATCTATAACTGGGTCAGAACTTACTAACAACACCGGAGGTGACCGTCTGACAGGCAGATCAACTTGGCTGAGCTGAGCGATTGTGAATCAGCAAGAAAATGCTGCTGGGAAAACAAGATTGATTTCAGGTTTGAGGCAACAGACCGCAAACATCTCAAGTGACACACATTAGGTAGTAAATGCTTCTCTCAGAGCAGACCTGTTCAGTTACTATATAGATGGCCAGAGTTGAAAAAGAGTGCAGTGCAGAGGGGCCAGATATAACAGTTACTGAGTCTGACCTGTAAAGCTGTGAATTTAAGTGTGCTCACAAAGCACTTTTTTAATCCTGAAGGAAAAATAAGGTTGTTTTTTTAATAAACACAGTGTTGCTTTTCACATCTTTTTATTCAGTTTGACTCTCCTTATTCTCCTTTGCTTTGCATTTCTGTGGTGAGCAACAGACATGATTATAATGAGGCAAAGGGCCTACTAACAAAATAACGATCTTCTAATAATCTGACGGATGAACTGATATTAGCTCTGGTGCCAAAAGCGTGAGAAGTAACCTGTCTGATTGGAAAAACTTAACATTATATTTAATAGTTTCATACATATAGATTGAAATTAATTATTAAAGGGGCAGATTGAGGTCATTAAAGGGCCTCATTGAATTGGTCTGCCTTAGAGCACTGAGGATAAAACTGACCCTACATAGGACTTTGAAATACATATAACTCAACAACAAATACACAACAGAGAGTACAAAACACAACTTCAAAGTTACAATCTGGTTGCTACCTCCTGCTCTCACTTCCTGTGTCCTGGAAACCTCCTCCTGCCATTCTCCACCTCTCCAGCAGATGCCCTCACACTCTCCTTCCTTACACCGCTTCACTGTAATCAGCCCTGATGCTGACCTGACAACACCAAAATGGTGTCACTTGCCTGGAGATCGTATGGAGATTAGCCTCATTCCATATATACGACACAATTTCCTTTGTTGTGTATTTGGCTTTATGTGTTAGTAACTTTACTACATCATTGTTTCCTGTTACCGGTTTACCTTTGGCCTGCCAAAACCTGCCAGTAAGCTTTTAAACGGACGTTAAATCATTGTATAACTCCGGTCTGCTGTTAGAGTCTACTGTACATTTGGGTCCTTTCCTCCTTAAGTAATCAAATGTCGATCCTCAAACAAAAAAAGCTGTTTATCCAAATTAGGATTTGGCGACCTCACAATTCCCAGTAGGTGCTTCAGTGTAAGTGAGCACAAAACTCCATCCCAAAGTCACTGAGCACCTGAGGATTCTGATTATGTCAGAAGAAATAGATACGTTTAAGATGAGCAAATGTAATACAATGATCAAAATGCAACATACCTAGTTTAATGCGAACTTGGTAATGAGGTGATCTTTCTGTCCAAAATGTTCATAGCTTTATATATGTCATAAGAAGCTCGGTTGTTAACTTTGAAGTGTTGGTTGCAGGTTTGGCTGCATGGTGGTGCAGTGGTTAGCACTGCCGCCTCACAGCTTAGCTTCCTAGACTGAATCCCAGTACAGACGAAGTGGGCCTTTCTGTGTGGAGTTTTCATGTTCTCCCTGTGCATGCGTGCGTTCCCTCTGGTTACTTAGGCTTCCTCCCACAGTCCAAAGACATGCTCATCAGGTTAATCGGTGACTCTAATTTGCCCGTAGGTGTGAGTGTGAGCATTAAAGGTTGTCTGTCTCTATGTGTCAGCCCTGTGATTGACTGGCGATCAGTCCAGGGTGTACCCCGCCTCTCGCCCAGCGACAGCTGGGATTGGCTCCGGTATAGATAATGGACAGATGGATGCAGGTTTGTAGTAAATATTGGTTCACTTAGTAGACTTCTGCTTGTGCTGGGGTCAGTCGGGTCATTTCTATCAGTCAGATGTTGCACAGTTATGCACATTTGTTCACCCTCATACATGATGGAGATCAGAAATCTATGCTGACATCTAGTGCATGATGAAAGTATTTCTTCTGTTACTTCACTTCCAGAGAGTCACTGGAGACAAAAACACACATTTATTCCAGTTGTTCACAGCCTGCTTTTTATTTATTTTTGCATACAGAGCGATTTTATCATAAAAAATCTGCTTTTTCAAAGGTGCTTGTTCGCATTCATAATGCTTTACAACACTAAGAGGGTAATCATCGTCACATTGTCTTTCTCTTAATTACAGATCCAAAAAAGTGTTGTTGCTGCTGAGACATAGTCGGTAACAAACAAAGTGCATCATTAAAAATGTATCAGTTGATCTGACTGACACAAGCTTATAATGCCACAACAACTGTATTAAACTCACGGTACATCCCATTTGAATTACAAAATAGCAAAATATACAACATTTTTATATTGTATATACACACAAACCAAGATAAAGGTACGTGTGATGAATTCCCGAAACAAATGCCTGATAAATCTGTATTCATTAACACATATCATAAAGGTAAATATGCACATTCTGAGTTACATTTTACTCAGATACGCTGTTTTTTAAAGTGGCATTCAAGACATCTTATGTTTTTATACCACAATGAAGTCCACTAACAAACACTTTACAAACAAGAAATACTGCCAATAAAACAATAAATAATAAATAACCCTGTATTTTTTAAATCATCCACCTGTTAGAAATCAATCCCTTGCTCAATACGAGTCACAAGCTTATACGACATAAATAACCACAGTTTGCTGTGTCACACTGTTACGTGTCTCCGTGTCAGGGTCAGTGACCCCTCTCGTATGTCCGTGTAAGCTGGTCTAAAAAAGACGCATTATGTTCAGAGGATCACTCTATCACTGCTCACACCTTTGACCCTGATCCTTCTAAGTATTTAAGCTATACACATAACCTGCTTTTGTTAAAGGACAGGCAATCATCTTCACGATGACAGGAGAACAACTCATTTTCATTCTTTGTCGGTGATAAATTCATAAAGTCATATTTTTCACATTACAAAGCATTGTGCAACACAAAAAAAGATCTAGCTACGTTAAGAGACCATTGAGGTCATTCATACATCTTGTCTGACAGGGGTGCGTAACCGGGTGAGATCTGGGTGGATTCACATGCTGGTTCAGGTGGTGTCCAGGATGGCTGACCTGGTCCCTCTGCCTGACAACAACACAGCAGGGCCGTGTGTCAATCCAGCTAGATGTCGCTCGGTCCAGCTCACAACACAAGCTGGTAGCACACAATGTCGCATTCTACTAATCTCATTCAGCATTCAAAGTCATATGTACATTATTATGTACAATATATGTACACAAAAAGTGCAAATTAGCGTTGTTTAAACATCCAAGGACTCAACGTTTATGTTTCTGAGTGTATTTTCTCTAAGCGTTTTCAGGAGTTGGGAGCATTTCTTGTTCCTCTGGTGGTGAATTAAAGCTGCATCTGGTATATCTCTCTCTCAATCATAAGAGGGCCAACAGGCCAAGTCGTCACAGCGCTGGCCGTGTGCTCCGAGTTACATCATGGAAGTTGCCAAAATGCCAGAGGAGAAGTAACGGTGATTAAAAGAGCGGGGATTTTAGGAGGAGATTTCTTAGGGCTCAGCTCAAGCTGCACTTAGAAAAATTTGTATGTTTAAATTTAAATGGTCGTTTGTGACTCCCATGGTAAGGCACGGGACACCAGAAGGGATGTGGTTTAAGTTTAACGTCAACCAAGTTCTTCAAAAGTATCAGAAGCTGCCTTTCTGTTACACTGCAGATCAGTCACAAGAGAACACTGTGCTTAAAAAGAGAGGTAGTTTTAGACATGGAGAATATCCTTTATCCATCATTATAAAATCCAGAACAAGGACGACACTGAACTGAAACCACAGAGAGGGGATTATTAGTGAGGATGTACAGAGAAAATAAGAAACAGAAACATAGAACCTGTTAGCATCGCTTCCCTCAATCTTTCCATGTTGCTTTTGTTTAAAGAGATTTGGGGAAATGTGTTTTTTTTTTTTTTATCTTTCTTAGATAGATAAGAACATTTCTACTACAATCATATCTGTACCTCCCAGTAGCCAGTTAACCTAGCTTAGCATAAAGACTGAAAACAGTCAAAATAAACACATTTCCCAAAATGTCTTCAGCTTTAGGTATGTGTGTGTGCGTTCGTGTGTGTCCAAGTCTTCCCTCCGTCTCATCTGAGGAGGTGTCTAGCCGGCTTGTAGTGCTGAGTGAGCTGGCGCGAGCTGTAGCCCGACATGCCGATCCCCATGAGGCCCAGCATCATGGCCACGCGCTGCATCACGGGGGCCTCCCGGCTCTGCAGCACCGTCTGGGCCGCCTGGGTCTGAAAGATAGAGCAGCGAGCGGTCACTACCACTAACCACGTAGCCACGACAACCACCTAAACCGGAAGTGATCGTCGATGTAGACAATAATGTGTGTGAGTAACGTTCCTCTTGGATTTGTAGTCCTTAAAGAGATGAATTTTTCAGATGCCTGTCTCATTCTAGTGATGGTTTTATCATAAAAGACGAGCCGAACTAAAGTCTCCATTTTGTCAAGTTTCAATACGTTGTAATATAAAATGTGTTATTTTCTAAGCTCATTACTGTTCATTTTAAAGATGTTCTGACACCATTTTTTCCTTACTGATACAGATACCTAACCTAGACATGAGTATCGGCCGATACAGAGTAGGCTACCCCTCCAATACCAGTGCGAAAAACAACATATTATTGGTGGAAAAACAGTGATTGCTGACATTTTACTCTCCGCTTGCAGCACACTGTTGTTGTTTGTTGTCTTCAAATGATATCTGATGCTGCGTTTTGGGCTGTATTGGAGGCCGATACTAACACTGGTATCTGTATCAGGTATCGGCACCATTATGTGAACAACTCTGGTCATATTAGTTGCTGCCGAATGAAAACCATGTGTCTTCAAATTTGGAAAATCTGAGTTATTGAGGTAAACTGAAAAGAGGAAACAGATCAGGAAAACAGATCTAAAGCAAAATGAATGTTTTTTAAAATCCCTTCAAATATCTGGAAAATGCATTTGAGGAAAGCTGAAAAGTTGAGATATCTTGTCACAGACCGCAAATGAAAGGTGTCTCCTCAGTTATAAAAGTGCGTAGGTCATTTGTGTAACCATGACCTATGTTATTAACATGTAATAATTATCCAACACCAAATCTGATGAGCTGAGACCGAGTTAATGAGGCTTGACACTGTCCATATTTAACACCAACACATAAGCAGCACTGTAGGCTCCTAAATCCAGCTGCAGGTCTCTGAAATACCCAGCAGAATGATCGGGAACATGGATCTCATGCTTTTCCTCTGAAGATCCAATTAGAGGGCATTTACTTGACCCTGGTTAGCTAAGGCATCTCTAATTCAAATCCATTCGGAGTCAGGCCGCTGTAATCCTCTGCTCTAAATCCTGCCATGACACACACAAATGGGCAGTTTGTGTGCGGTGATGAGTCAGTGGTGTCTGGTTAAAACAAGCTTTCTTAGCAGTGAAGAGACACTTAAATACAGAGCTGTTTCTTTTGTGTTAATCTATTCAGTGCATGCAACAACTAGCACTAAGATTACTAAAGATCCTACCTCGACGGTAGGAGTACAGCTTTATACTTTGTTTATATGTATTTATTTGCACAAAAACACCCCCCAAAAATAAACCTATGTGGCAATAAATTATGATTCTGATGCTTGCTACTCTGCTACACTGTTTGCTACAGCACCAACTTTTTACAGAAGCAGTGTAGAGAGGGAAAATCTGCAACTACATCTCAACAGTTGTTTGTAATAAGAGGCTCTAATAGAGTTTGCTCCACTGTTGCTCCACTCCAAGAATAACCATTAATCTATCTAAAGCAGAAAATCGCTCTAAAGCATCTTACGCACCTGCAGGTATCTGATATATCCAGGGGTTAGTCTTGGGATACGAAAGAACATAGTTGTTTTCTCCAGTGCTCCTCAGCTGAGACCACAAATAAAACTTCCTCAGCCCTCAGGACTTTCTGCTAGGCAACTTTCTCACTGTAAATCCCTTTGCCCCCTCGCTCTCTGTGTCTCTCCGGCCTCGGTCTTCTCCACCAGCAGCAGCAGCAGCTCTCCCCTGTGCACAAACACACACTCCTCGCACTTTCCCACACTTAGATACACAGACACACACCTGCACTGTGATGATGTCCCTTAAGGGAAGACAGTCCCTAAAGGTGGTTTATAAAGCCTTGGCTTTGTTGCGTCAGCTGGTCACATGGTGTTGGATTCTTGTTTGTGAGTGTGTGTGTGTGTGTGTGTCTTCGCGTGTGTATGTGCATTTGTGTCAGTGGAGGATTAGCAGAGCAACTGGAGTTCGGGCGGACTATTATGTACCTGTGGGAGATGTTCTATGTTCTCTTGAAGCCAATTGTACAGGGAAGAAACACACAACACAAACAACAGATAACAAAAGCTGTAATGACGTCTGATGGGGTCACTTAGAGCCGGTTAAACAATTATGTACAGTTAAATGACAGATCGCAGTCAACAGCGGGGGCTAGCACGGATGTCTAACACAGAAACACACACTTTCTGTCCACAAATAGGAGCCTAATTTTTTAAAATATCCCAAAAATAAATCCATATATTGTCTTTACATTATTATTCCTCAAATGACCTTTATAGAGATGTCCATCTATTTTTCAGGGAACACTGATCTCAAACATGCATAAAAAAGTCGTTCTGCAGTTTAGAAGGTATAGTTAAAATGTGTCAATGATGCCATCTCAAACAGATTCTGAAATCTATTTAAGAATAACAGTGAGGAAGCTGAAGTCCTTCCTCTGGTTTCATCTGAGTCACGAAAACAAGGTATTAACACTGTTTCTAAGAAGGATTCCACAGACTCATCTATGAAGGCATGCGATGAACTGACAAGCTGCATCACGAAAGGAAGAGCATTAACTTATTAACCCTAGAGTATGAACTGTACCTTTCTCCGTGTTCACATTTTGGAATTACACTACAGTGTTTATGCATTTAGACTGTAGGAGAAAAAATATTTTACTAAATGTGCAACTGAATTGAGACCTGCTTCTATAGAGCATTGGAGAGTGCCAATGGAAGCAGGCCAATGGTTGTTTTGACAAACAGCTCAAGCTCAATTAACTCTCATGCCAAGAACAGATTAGCCCAAGGCAACAGACATGCAAGACTGATTAAAGGACAATCTAATCACCTTATCAGGCACAGATGAAACAATGCAATTAAAGTGTTTTGTAAATTAACCCCCGCTAACACTTGTCTGGGGTAGAAGGAAATCAAAACTATCTGAAGACTACTTAAAAATAACACAAGGTTGCAATCTTGGTACTTATACAGGCCAAAATTGGATTTTGTTGGCTAATAAAATCTACTTACCCAGAGAAGCACATGTGATGAAGGAGTCAACTGTAGAAGAAGTCCTGTGTTTTTACTGTGTGAGTACATTCATTTTTTGATCACCGCCAAGTACCTTGTCAGGGTCTAATCGTGAAGTTAAAGCTCATGTGAGGAACTTATTGTTTGTGTTGATTTTGGCGCCCCCTGTGGACAAAGCCGTACCTCTTATCTCTTTGCTGATTTTGTTCTGTACATGCTTAAGTAGTGGTTTTCTGCTTTCTTTAACAGTCATATGTATCACTCACTTTAAGTTTCAGCCCCGGAAAATGTAAACAAAGGCATCGTGCAGTTCATTGCTTCGTCTGACACCTACCCCCCACCAGCAGTTTCAGGAATTAAAAATAACTACATAGAAATAATCACTCTTGTCGCTGATGGTCTGGTTTGCTTTTGTCGGTCATATAGAGTAATCAGAATTAATTTCTCTGTCTGAAATTTGTCTGTTTCTTGACCAGCAAAAAACTCCTCACAGGAGCTTTAAACATATCATCAGCCAAAGCATAATGCAATGTGATAAGATTGATTGTGAGCAATTCTAACCATTACAATTATTTTAATGAATAATTAAATGAAATAAAAGAGAAAAAACAAAACAATTTCACGCAGGCACTTGTATTGACAGGCCTGACGTCACGCGCATCATAACGCCGTGCCGTCAGGGGACGAAGGACCCCTGAAATCTGTAGAAATTGAACGCGGGCTAACCTAAACTTCAAAAAACAGTGTATTTATGCAAAAAGTTTCCACGCAAATAAAAACCTAACTGGGAAATATCGAAACAAATGTGGAATTAACGTTTTTCCTCGGCTGTCTCACCTCAGAAGAGTGAAGTTTTTCCTCTGAGCTGGTAAAGACTAGCTGGCTAACTTAGCGAGCTAACCGCACAGGCTGCTACAGCTGCGCAGTTTCGTTTCGCAGAAAACACCGAAAACACCCACACTGACACTAACCAGCCGAGCCTGTTTACTTTAGCTGTCCTCTCCTGCAAAAGTGTATCTCGGAGAGTGGCATGGGCTGACTCTACCAAACTTTGATAGCTGACTGGTGCTAACTACAACATAAACACAGAGGTAACACTTCATATGTGCAGAAAGTTTTGTTTCATATTTACAGATTGTTCGTTATTATTGTCAACTTCTGGTAACGTGGGGGATCGAGGCATTGCTTGGGTTATATGTGATGCTAACTAGTCGCAGTATACGTGGCCTAAATAACTAAGTGAGCTGTTTATATATAGGATAAGCGTTTAATAAGACTTGTTGAGAATACCCATTTCTAAGGCTTTACTGCTTTTTTACCTACATCTGATATCACGTCACAAAATATCACTGACACGCACCTAACACATAAACATACTAGTTTCGTATTGTGTTTGAGCAAAGCAAATACTATTTCTACTTTACGTTTGAGATTTCAGAGCTGTTTTAGTGGTCACTGTCACCTGGCTCTCTGCTTTCTTTTTCCTGTTTCCATGCATGTTCATGTGTGACTAGCAGTTATTTGTAGGTCAGTATGCATCGTTTACTCTGCCTCTGGAAGGAATTAGAGCTGCAACTTATTTATTACATAACAGTTATTTAAAGCTGCTACTTTCGGTTTGTGCTGATTTTGGCGCCCCTTTTGGACAAAGCCGTGCCTCTTATCTCTTTGCTGATTTTGTCCTGTACATGCTTCAGTGGTGGTTTTTAACAAAAAAATCTCATCAGTGTCAATCAGTCATATGTATCACTCCCTTTATGTTTCTGCCCTGGAAAATGTAAACAACAGCAGTGTGCAGTTAATCGCTTCGTCTGACACCTACCCCCCCGCCAGCAATTTCAGACATTAAGAAGAACTATATAGAAATAATCAATCTTGTTGCTGATGGTCTGGTTTGCTTTTGTAGGTCATATAGAGTAATGAGAATTCATTTCAGTCTGTTTCATAACCAGACCCTCCTCAACTCCTCACAGGAGCTTTAAGTTCTCAACCATTTTAAATAAGAATTGCTTATTTAGTAAAGGCCCTAAGTTAAAATGGCTTCAACTAATGTGATAAAGCTGTACTCAGCATGTGTTTGACATCACTTATTAAATAACCAGCACTGCATGCAGGTAGCTATCTTCCTCTAAATGATACATTTGGATTTTCAGTCCATCAAATAATCAGTTAAATTGTCTAATTTCGTAAGCTTCAGCAGCACTATGTTTCACAATGCTTTTGGCTGGCTCTCACACGTTTCATCATTGTCATACTTTCTGTTGTGGTTTAGCTAGCTCTAGTAGTTTTTATGACATGAACATGAAGGTAGATTCTCTTCTATTTCATTGTGTGTATAATATTACACATGGATGGATATTCCTTGTTATTCGTTTTTTTATCTGTGAGCTGTTGCACTTCCTCCATCAGACAAAATATCTTATTCTTATTGTCCTCCGCTCCATTTCAGCCAAGATGAAGCGAAGAAGTGAAGCGCCGGGGCCGCAGCAAGTGACTAAGAGGCCTCGTGAGGACAGCAGCTCAGATGAAGAGTCACAATTATCCAGACAAGGTAGATGGATTAATGACTGCTATTATTTTAGATAAGAATCTGACATTGTACATGCTGTGGTAATAATGAAAACCACCTACTATAAATAGAAATTTTAGTCTGTTTTGGTGCTAACAAATGTCACACTGCAAACTGGATTATATGCTACACTAAAATGGGATAAGGGTTGCTTTCAAAGTACTACATCTTTCAAGTTAGTCAGCAGAGATGTGAAACAATTGTTTTGGCCTCTGCTCAGAGTCATCTTTCAACCACAGTTGAATCCCAGAAGAGGCTTTGAGGCAGTAGTTTTACCTTATTCGAGCACTAAGTTGAGCCCAAGATTTTAATACTAAAAATATATTACATGTGTATGGTCTCCTTCATGATCAAGACTGTTAAGTTAAGCAGTTATTAAGGTTGTCTGCACTTTGATGCCTCCGCCTGCTTCTGTTTCTAATTGAATGATCTGTACCTTTGTTTCTTTGTTTCTCTCTAGATTCCAGCCAAAATGAGTCCCTCAGTGACCAGGAGGATCACAGGCCGGGATTCTCCATGCCCTCCATATCCTCCTTTGACGACCAAGACACTGATGGCACACAGGGCTCCTCCAACTTCTCTATGTACAACAGCGTGTCACAGAAACTCATGGTAATGTACTTACCTGCACTATCACTAAATAATAACAGCTGAGTTTCTTGTGAAGAAGTTGGATTTTCTGTATCAGTGACCCAGAGTTCTCCACTCTCTTGTCCTAACTCCATCTTTCTTTCTTACACCTTTAGGCCAAGATGGGCTTCCGTGAGGGCGAAGGTCTGGGGAAGTTCGGTCAGGGACGCAAGGAGATTGTGGAGGCCTCTACTCAGCGAGGGAGAAGAGGTCTCGGTCTCACGCTGCAGGGCTTTCAAGGGGAGCTTAATGTCGACTGGCGCGATGAACCAGAGGTACACAATTATTTTTCTATTATTAAACTCTGGTGAACAGTTTTCATTTGTATCCATCTTAATGACCTGTTGACTTGATCTGCTGTTTCCTAATTTTATTGTTTTCTTCCTCTTTTTCTCTCCTTTTCTGTTTGTCTGTCCAGCCCAGTGCTGTAGAGAAGGTCGACTGGTTCCCTGAATGCACCACAGAGAACCCAGATTCAGATGAGCTGAGGGACTGGATGTCTGTGGGACCGGTAAATACACCTCCCGACACCAACATACACATACAGACTCACGTAGGTTTGGTATCTTGCCTCATATTGGTCATTGGATTTTTGAAGTCTTGCTTTTGATCGCTTACAGAGAAAACTGAAGATTGAGGATGAGACGGAGTTTTGCACTGAAGACCTCCTGCACACTCTTCTACGGTGCAAGGTGAGTTATAACTTCTGCTTCATTTTAATTCCTTTTTTAATTCTACGCATAAATATAGAATAAAAGATTGAGCTTTTAAACAAGTCAGCAAACATATACATTATTTAGGAAACAGTTGGAAATTTAAACTGCTCAGGCAAAGCACAAATAATGACTCTTTAAAGAGAAGCTGTAACTTTTGCATTAAGGTGTCTATCTGTTAACATTTTGGGACCTTGTTTCTTCACTTTATTGAGCTGAAAAACAAAGTCACTCAATAACTTCTGTATGTAAAACTCTATGAAATGTCCCCTGTCGTAATTGTGTTGTGTAACCGCTGTCTCAATTCTATGTCCAGACTGTGTTTGATACCCTGGAGGGTGAAGAGATGAGGAGAGCACGGACACGCTCCAACCCATACGAGACGATCAGAGGAGGGATCTATCTCAACAGGTCAGTGTTGTGATTCACTACAGGGGCAGATTATTATTTGTTAGGGGTATCATGCAAGAGCTTGTATTTTACATGTGCAATATATTCCGATTCCTAGTATTGTAATGCAACATAAATCTCTTAAAGCTGTTTACCATTGATTTCCTCCTGTGTATTTAGAGCTGCTATGAAGATGGCCAATATCGACCACTGCTTCGACAACATGTTCACCAACCCAAAGGATTCACAAGGGGTGAGTCTGCCACAGTGATTGCTGATATGAGATGCACTGGTACACAGGCCCTTATAAACAGATGGTGAACCAACCCTCTCTCATCACACAGAAAACTGTGACAAAGGACCGCGAGAGCGAGCTTCTGTACTTCGGCGACGTCTGCGCCGGGCCTGGAGGTTTCTCCGAGTACATTCTGTGGAAGAGACGTTGGCATGCGAAGGGGTTTGGGATGACGCTGAAAGGACCCTGTGACTTCAAACTGGAAGATTTTTATGCAGCGCCGAGCGAGCTGTTCGAGCCTTATTACGGTACGCACACAGATCACGTTCAGGGGGGAGGACAGAGGCGCAGGTTGTGTCTCAGGTGATGAATGATTCAGTGAAAAGCGTGACCTCTGTGTGTCTCAGGGGAGGGAGGCGTGGACGGGGACGGAGACATCACTCGGCCGGAAAACATGACCGCCTTCAGGAACTTTGTCATGGAGAGTACGGAGAAAAGAGGGCTGCACTTTCTCATGGCTGATGGGGTACAACTATTACTAATATCATTGTTTTAAGTATATTTGTAGCCACTGCTCTGCTTCAAAACGTGCAAAAAAAAGATTAAGATGTTCAGCTTTATGACTAGTTTGATGACTGTCTCCTGCAGGGCTTCTCTGTGGAAGGACAGGAAAACATCCAGGAGATCCTGAGCAAACAGCTGCTGCTCTGCCAGTTCCTCACCGCCCTCTCTACACTCAGGACAGGTAGGCATTTACATGTACATGAACGGATGAGTCACCTAATACATGTTCGTGAATGGTCTTGTTCTGGCAAAGCGAACAGTTCCTAGTGTTTCCTGCAGACTCTGTGAAACCAGTAAAAGCTTTTATTTGTAGTCTTAAACGTGACATTGTTGTCGTATTCACCTCTGTATTTGTGTGTAAATGTGAAGTTAGTGTCAGCGTTCAGGTGAAATGATTGTGGTCCTTTTTTGTCTCCTCAAGGTGGTCACTTTGTCTGTAAGACCTTCGACCTCTTCACTCCCTTCAGCGTGGGGCTGGTGTACCTGCTCTACCTCTGCTTCGACAGGATCTGTCTGTTCAAACCTGTAACCAGCAGGCCGGCCAACTCTGAGAGGTGGGGCTGAAAGATCTGTCTGGATTTTGTGACTTTAAAGCTCAAGTTGGTTGTTATGCAGTAAAATGCAGTTTTGCACTCTGCAAAAAACACGACTGTAACAGATCCCATACTCGACCATCTCTCTCTGAAGGAAAGGCATTTGCACCTTAAACCTCAGTTGGGCGTGTACTTTAACATAATGTGGCTGTGCTGGGAAAATTCTGGTGGATATTTGGTTCCACAAGTTTTTCTTCACCAGTTACTAAACTGAAAATCACAGTTGAGTTTGGGCAGTGGACGGTCTCTGCACAGTGTAATTGTGTAAATCTCCTCCTGCAGGTACATAGTGTGCCGTGGCCTGAAGCCCGGTTCAGACGCAGTCAGAGAATACATGTTCAGAGTCAACCTGAAACTGAACCAACTGAGGAACACGGATGAAGACGTCACCGATGTTGTTCCCCTGAGCATCATCAAGGAGGACACCGACTTCTACCAGTTTATGGTCAACTCCAATGAGAGGTAGAGACGCACGAAATCCAAAAGGCCTCAATGTTCTCATTCAAACTGAGCGACTGACAGAAAATGTTTGAACTCTCCCTGCAGCCTCTGTGCAGTCCAGATTAAAGCCTTGGCCAAGATCCATGCCTTTGTCGTAGACCCGTGAGTAACCCGAGTTATACTCGTCTTTATCTCTGTTGCAGTACAACCCTGTGTGCTGGTGTTTATATGTGCAGCTGACTGTGTCACTGTGTTTGTTTCTCTAGGACCCTTTCAGAGCCGAGGCAGGCAGACATCAGGAAGGAGTGTCTGAAGCTCTGGGGTGTGAGTAGACAAACTTTGATGTACAGAGTTGATGTTGGAATTAAAGATACAAAAGTTTGTTGAATCATGTTTTTCCCCTAAATACATTTTGTGTCCTTCTCCAGGTCCCAGACAAGGCCAGAGTCACTCCTGCTTCCTCAGACGCAAAGTCTAAATTCTACGAGCTGACTAAGGTCAGTGAGGAGTTTTTCTACTCTTTAATAATGAAATTACAATATAAATATTAAATATCTTTTCTTAAATAGTGTTTCTTTGAGGTTTTTGTGGAAATATGATTTTAATGGTAACCACCGGTATGGGCTGGTTTAAAGTGTTTTTAAAGTAATCTCAACACCTGCTGCACCTCAGAATCCAGATGTGGAGTCGTTCCAGTGTAAGCTCACTCCTCTCAACTCGGCCACGCTCGAGAAGTTGCGTCATATCCTGGACCACAGGTGCATTGTGGGAGGCGGAGAGCAGATCTTTCTCCTAGCGCTGGGGGTAAGTCTTAAGAGACACAGGACACATGTTGATAGATGTTGATATGAGATAACTGCTTTCATCTTTTCTTTATAACACAGAAATAATACACGTGCCAATATAATAATTTCTAGCTAGTTTACGTGAACAATGTTTTCATTTTCTCATGGACAATATTTAAGAAGGGAGCTGACAAACGATCTGTTACATGTTCTGAGGATGGTGCTTACCAGAGGGGCTTTACTGCTTTTTTTGTAACCATGGTAGTCCGTATTTCAACCTTTTTTTAATCCTTTTATCTCTTCTCTCCATTTTCTCTTGGCCTGTGCAGAAGTCTCAGATCTACACATGGGATGGGAAGATGCCTCTGCGCTGGAGGAAGCTGGAGAATTTCAAGCTGGAGCTGCCAAGAGACACACTTCTGAGCGTGGAGATCGTCCAAGAGCTGAAGGGCGAGGTGAGATGAAGGGCTGACCAGCTGAAGTAAAGGAGCCTCTTTCACAATCTGTTCAAACTTTGAAGAGTGTTTGAGATCATAATGAACCCTCGCCCTAAAGGAGGAACAACTGCATTTTGTCAGAAATTCCTCTGAGCAAAAAGGTTATTACCCGGTCATGAGT
This sequence comes from Semicossyphus pulcher, assembly GCF_022749685.1. Taxonomy (NCBI): domain Eukaryota; kingdom Metazoa; phylum Chordata; class Actinopteri; order Labriformes; family Labridae; genus Semicossyphus; species Semicossyphus pulcher. Next base: position 12,796,213 of record NW_027211615.1, read on the forward strand.
TTGGTTTTACATGTTTCATCGTCAGGGCAAAGCTCAGCGTCGAATCAACGCGGTCCACGTGATGGATGCACTCATACTGAACGGCACTGATGTACGAGATAAACACTTCAACCAAAGGTGAGGACAGCTCCTCATTCAATGATTCTTAAATGCTTTTATTAGTTTGTACTTTGTAAATAAATTAACCTGACTGGAGTTTTCATGCTAGATTTTCGCTGTGTAATAAATAATGTTTGTTGTTTGTACAGAATCCAGATGGCTGAGAAGTTTGTGAAGGCTGTGGCCAAACCCAGCAGGCCGGACATGAACCCCATCAGGTTTCTGTTCACATCAGTTTTACCGTTTTCAATTCTGCTTTGTAGTTTAAATGCAGAGATCTCACTTTAGTGAACACAAAACACCCACTCACATATGCAACATATACAACGAAGTAAATGTTACATTCATTACATTTTAAAATGCTCTTAATTTTGCAGATTACACCTTAAATCATTGGTGTTGTAAATCTTGCTTAAGACATGTACATAATACAAGCACAGTTAAAACATTGAATTCAAATCATTATTCAAGTCGGATTATTAATTATGTATTAAGTTGTGTTTGTAGGGGATCTTAGAGTAATTATATTTGTGTTGTGTCTGTATGGATCCTAAATGTATCTGTCTTTTACCCAAACAGAGTGAAAGAGGTTTACAGGCTGGAGGAAATGGAGAAAATCTTTGTCCGGTATGACAGGATGATTGTTATTTAAGATGAATTATAAAATATCAGGCCAATTCTCTTACAAAAATGTACAAATTGTTGAGTGTTTTTTCTTCTTTTCTGCTTCCAGACTAGAGATGAAGGTGACAAAGAGTTCAGGAGGAGTCCCGCGTCTGTCCTACACCGGCAGGGACGACCGACACTTCCTTCCTACGGGCCTTTACATCATCAAAACTGTCAATGGTTTGTACATGTGTTTGTGCTGCAGCTCAGTGTAAAGAAAAAGGCACTTTTCAACTATTTCAAAGGCCTCAACAGTCATGTTTGCAAACCACTTCGATGATGTGTAGAGCCATGGACTTGTTACATTTCAAACCAAAATGTGTGATATATCTCTGACACGTCTCCTCTTGCTCCGTCCCTCAGAGCCGTGGACGATGGCGTACAGTAAAAACAAAAAGATGAAGTTCTTCTACAACAAGACGACCAAGGATTCCACCTATGAAATGCCTCCAAGCGCTGCCGCCCCCTTCCAGTACGTCCTGACTTCTGTTTCCATGAGTGAATTCACTAAATCAGTTAAAGTGTGTAAGAAAAAAATCTGTTCGGTAGTGGTGAATGAATCCTCTCTTTTTCTTCTATTCAGCGTTTGCCACTCGGAGCGCCTCTTCTGGGCCTGGGTGGACGGCGTGATCGTTCACGATTCGCAGACGCGGATGGACCCTGAGAAACTGTCCAAAGATGATGTTTTGTCCTTCGTCCACCAGAACTACCAGCCCTGAAACACTCGCAGAGCTCCAGAGCTTCAGCAGATACAACCTGAACACAGAATGCACTAACTTGTGGAGGGTGGAGAGCATTGGAAACGATTATCTGCAGTGCCTTAATTGGTATTTATTTTGACAGTGAAAGAGGGAATTATAGAACACTGAACAACCAAAAAAATCACATTTACAAGTACATCACAATCTTTTATGAATCCCTGTTTTACTGTCCAGTTAATTATCAATGAATGACCTGCTTTGAAGGTGCTCTTGTTCCTCTAAATAATGCCGATAAAAAGAAATACTATCAGGTTGTATCTGGAGTTCTGGCGCTCAGGTGATGAATCGTTTGCTGCTGTTTCTCGCGGTGACATTTGGACTCTGTAAGCAACAGACTTTTGACAAACCACTCTCTCTTTCTGCCTTTTCCACTGCCCTTTGCTCTGAGAATTGCAATGAAGAAGACCCGCCTCACAGGACAACATGGAGACAAAAACGCTGCCGCTGTCTCTGGATTGGATTGCATGTCCCTGTAGATGAAATTTGTACGGTTCCTCATCCATAAAAATGCTTGTGTGTGTGTGTGTGTGTGTGTGTGAGTTTGTGTGCAGACAACCAGAGAGATGCATCTTCAATTTGGATCATGCTACAGTAGATAGATACAAATGTCAAACTATGCATCCATATCTGTAAACACAGTCTCGCTTGCCTTGCTCTACACACGACTGCTCCTCTCTTTGTGTCCATACAGACCGGGATCTGTTTACCCAGGCGCTTACACAAACAGCCTCCTTGTTGTCTCACCTGCACAACTGTAGCTGAAGCCTGAATACAACAAACATGATAATCAAGCTTATCTTCGCCATCACTTCAACATTCTCGTCAGTTACAGTTACAGATGTAGCAGATTTCTTCATCCATACCTGTGTGTGAGAGTGTGTTTAAATTGGGAAGGTTCCTGTTTAGGTTTTAGGTTGTTTCTACTCCGACGCCTCTTTGTTATTGTGCCTCATATCGCCTGGACTGTGTGTTTCTTAAATACTGCAAATGAGTTATTTTTTTCTTGTAAAGTTAGGTTTCAATCCCTTTGATGTAAATAATTCTAATGTAGTAAATAAATGGAAGATGCTCTTCTGAGAAATGACTTTCAACAGCCTGGTGGAGTTTGATTTAGACTGTAGTCTGAGTGATGGATAAAGCTGTCTGCTGCCATTATAACTCCTCTTTAGCACGATGGACATGATGTAATATATATCGCAACTTAATTATAGTTTTCAGCACCGTATAATCTGAAATCTAAAAAGTGTTAGACGTAGTTTTACGACACACGGCCACAATATAATTTAATAATGAAGGACCTAAAAAGGCATAAAGTGCATGTTTTAATGGCGTCCCAGTGGGAACTTTAAAACAGATTTTTACAGAGGAATTAAAGTGAATGCCGTATAATAAAGTGATCAGTGTAAGGCAGCTTTTCTTTAACATGTTGGAGCACAAATGGTTTTTAACGAGAGGCTTGGGAAATGCTGCTCTAGTGGAAAAATGAAGCGTTTATTATTTGGTCTCAACTGGGCAATCAATTATGTAATCATAATATGAAAAAAGGTGGTATAAAGGCTACAGAGGAGCCTGGTTGGAGAAAGCGGCAGAGTGGAAAGTGACCGTGACATATGTCCAGCTGTTCACTGACCTGTTTCTTTGCATTCAACACCATGATTTCCTATAAACATTTCGGCAAACTAGCATAACTTTGCCCGAACGCCCCCTTGTTTCATTTCAGTCTTGAATATTTGACACCAAACAGAGAAGGCTATTATTAACAGAACTTTACCAAGTATTATAACTTGCTTGTTAAGGAAACTGCACTGTCTATGTTCACAGCATCACAGGCCCTTCAGCTACATCATAAATATGTATCAAGCAACGTCTAATAATGGCTTTGAAGATCTAAAGAGAGGCTCTCCTTTGTAGTGCTTCAGGGCACCTTGAAAACACTGATTGCCTCTGAGGGTCCAACTGAGCATGTACTGAAAATAGGCTTAATCTTAAATATCAAACATGAACACTTAAAGTTGTGTCTCTGTGTCATAAAATTTGCGTTTGACATGAGTCCTTGTTGATCAAAGCCCTTGCCAACTTTTTCCAGTTTGCACTTTTTCATATTGTATCCGGTGAAAAAAAGGACTCATCCACACAGTGCACTTGGGGACGATACAAAGAATGTGTTTAGATCATAGAGTAAGGAGAAGTAACAATGAAGGGCTGTCTGCAGCTGGTGCAGCTGTACTCCACTGCGTGTGTTGTGACAGCACTTCACAATAAAGCAGCACCACTGACTTACATACGGTTAATGAACAGAACATTGACATGCAGAAGCTCAGATAGATGAGCGTGTTCTCAGACGAGCCCCAGAGGGCCAGCAATGTGACAGCAAAACAGCAACACTCAAGCTGAAACGGGAGTATTTTATCGGGACTCTTACTTTGAAGGTGCATTCGCTCAGCCAATCAGATCTCATCTTTATGTGACCGGAAGCGATGTTATAAAACAAACTCCGCACAGCAAGGACCAAACGCTTGTATTTACAGGTAGATGTGTTGTTCCTTTTTCAGTAATTTTACAATTTACAAGATTATAACATATTTTTTAAAAATGTTTAATTAATCGCGAAAGAATTAGTCAGCCGAATATGAATTATTGTATAAAAATGTATTCGTAGGGTTGTTTTATAAGCGAAGATGCGTTTGACTGCTCTCATGTGACCTGATGTAACAAGTTATAAACTCGCCTGGGGTTTGGCATTGTCTGACTCTACATATGGCGTATAGCAGTGGCTGGAAAACGTCTGAAATTATTCATATTTTACTTTAAAGAGACACTTCTGACCTCCTTTACAGCGGTCATGTTGAAAGCTGTGGGACAGGCTCTGTTCTCTACTGGACTGCAGAACCCGAAATTCACAGCAGAGGAGAAACAGGTACATGTTTCCCAGATTACACAGTAAAAAACAAACAAACATGTTGTTGTGTTTGTCACACTGCCAGGGGTCAAATGTTTCATTTTAGCATAAATAACAAACTTCTCTCTTTTAAACATAATTGGAAATGGAATATTATGGGACTTTAAATTGTATGCATTCAAATCAAAAAAAATCAATTAATCATTAATCAAGTAAATGTTCAAGTTGCCAATTGCTAAACTTGGTTTGTTCCACTTTTAAACTGTAATATTTTGCTGCTTTTCTATTTTATAAAATTCAAATGTAATATCTTTTGGACTGTGGGTCAAACAAAAAAGACATTTACAGTGTGTGTGTAAAAGAGAGAGAGATGCATCCTAAATCTGTTCATACTACAGTAGATATATACAAATGTCAAACTATGCATCCATATCCTTATTTACATTTACAGATGTCACCTTGGAATAATGTGATTGATGTGACACCTAAAAGTGTCAAATTCTTTCACCAGATGGATAAATTAACAGCTATTAAAATATCAGCTAATTAAAACTTAACTTGTATAGAGCCTTATGTACAGGCAAATACAATTATGAGTTCTTTACATATTATTTACAAGTAGATGATAAAACGGTGCAATGCAAACAGTTTGAAACTTACTTACAATTACTCACAATTGTGGTGTAGTTAGGATGACTGTTTTTTACACATGTATCTGGAATTCTATTAATTATATCATAAATTGAGATGCATTTATAATGAGTGTGTGCATGTTTTGCAGGGACAGGACTATGAGGTCCGCACCTACCAGGCCACTAAGTGGGTGAGCACTACTCTGAGCGGGATGCAATGGGACGCAGCGTTGAACACCGGCTTCCGCAGACTCTTCAGCTACATTCAAGGCAACAATCAAACAAGTGAGTCTTTAAAAATCTTGTATTTTCCTAAATTCCAACATTATTAACAACTTTATTTAAGTGATTTTGAGGCTTTTATTTTACATTGAAATCTAGTTAAAATGATGTAGAATGAGATTATGTATAACTTTGCTGTGAAGACCAGAGTCGATGAATAAATGCAAAAGTACAAATACTTTAGTTCTTGCTCAGCAGTTTGTAACAGCGACACAGTCTTTGTCTTACTCAGCAGTTTACAGCAGCATTATTTATGAGAGCATATATTGTTTGTGCTGTTGAGTCCTGAGCTCTGCAGTGTGAGGACAGACCGGGTGTTTAATCCTCTACATCTGCTGCACATTATGGTTGTATGTCCACCATCTGTCACTGTATCATTGTCATCTGTGTAAGGCTTCTACATCTTACAACACGTTTTATGTTTCTTGTGCCTCAGAGGTGAAAGTGGAGATGACGGCCCCCGTATCGTGCCGCGTGGACCCTGGAGCCGGACCTGCCTGTGAATCTAATTTCACCGTTTCCTTCTACATCCCAGAGGAGCATCAGGAGAGCCCGCCTGAGCCGAGCGACCCTGAGGTGTTTCTGGAGCACAGGAAAGAGTTCACGGCTTATGTCAGGTAGAGTGCAACATAGGCACTGTTTCTTATTGTAGCCGATACCGATGATTGCAGGGAAAAAAGTACAGTTAAAATATAATAAAGACTAATCTGTGTCTCTTGTTACTTCCTCTAGTACATACAGCGGTTTCTCCAATGAAAACATGAAGCGCCAAGAGCTCCTGAAGCTTCTGGAGAGCCTGAAGAGAGATGGAGTCGAACACGTGGACAAGCCGTTTTATGCCGCAGGGTACGACAGCCCCTTCAAACTGACCAACCGCAGGAACGAGGTGTGGGTGCTCAAGAAGGAGCCGGAATAGAAAGTCCCTCTATAACTGTAACAAAGTCTAGTTTGTCTTATAATTTAACATGATAATTCATCATTTAACACTTGATACATTTGGGAAAGATTGACAGAAATTATGAATAACCAAAGGGACTAAAATAAACACAATTTAAAGGTAATAATAACATTTTTAAACATGTTTTTTAATCTCTGTTATGCTTTATTGCCTTCACTAAAAGTTACTGAATTAAAGACTCACTAAAAGTCTTCATAAAGAGGCCAAACAGATGACTACATGCAGTGGCATAACATGTCCAGCAGGTGGAGCCAAGTAGTCAGGAAACATTGCTCTCATTTGATGCATTTTGTTACGACAAAAACCACAAGTGCCTCTTCATTTTTGTAACAAATGACTTGTTGAAAATGCTATTGTTTGTGCACGTTGCTAATTGATATTTGTTCAGTGATTTTTAAAGGGACTAATTATTTTCTTCACATAAATCTTATCACAAAAAGACATAAAGAAATAAAGGTTGTAGTTTCACGTTTTAAAGCCACTAATAACAAATTAAATGTTTAAACAAACAGGCGACGTTGAGCACAACAAATGTGATCCGTCCCTTTAACTCTGTAGGTCACCTGCAGAGTGTGACAGCCGTTTTCTTTCCCTCCTGTCACTCAGCGGTCTCACTGTGAAGGTGACTCTGCCCGCCTGCCTGACAAAATGTTGGTAAATCTCAGTTCTTCTGATCTCGGTCCTCACTTACTGTCACCGCCGTCACGCTCATTATGATGAACGGCTGAGTCACAGTAAATCCCGACCAGTCGTGTCGGCATCAGTCAAGTCCCAGCATTAAAAAACATTCTGCTGCTGAATTAATAAGTGTCTAGTTTCCTGCCTGGGTGCTTTAAGCTCAAGTGTACTAACACATTTGGTGCTTGTATAATGTTGGCTAAGAGCGACGCTTACAAGCTAACGTAAACATCGTGGCTTTTAAAAGAGTTTACCTCCTTTTTAATCATTACATCATCGTATGTTTTTTTCATGTGAACTAGAAGTTGTGATTTTGACTGTGAATACTGGAAACTACAAGGAACTTGATGAGGGAATGACACTGCACTGTGAATCATGGGAGATATTACTGACATCTAAATAATGTTTCAGATTGTGGAATGTATTATCTCATCAACAATAAATAACTCGGCATCGAGTGATTATTCATGTTTTTCGTCTTGTAATTATGTTTAGGTCATCCCTGTTTCCTGATGGGATTCTTTAATTATGTAATAATATCACACAAGAGGGAGTGCTGTTGTGCTGAATATCAGCACGGCTGTGATTCGGTTAGAGGAATATATTTATAGCCGTGCCGATATTCAGTATAACAGCACAACGTTCAGTATGATATTGCTTTTATACAATGGTTCTACAAGCGGTTATAAATGTGAACAGCAACATATTATTTTTCGTTCATTTTACCACCAACACAACTTATTCCTTAACTTGACTGTCACCGGACTGGATTTGCTACTACATGTTATCCAACTACTTTGTATTATTACATTCACATGGATGTTTCCATTCATCATGCAACTGGTGAAATAACAGTCTGTTGAGAGTTGCTTTGCTGGCCTGTGTGACTCCAAGGTGCCACTTTGATCAATTTAGATAAAAACCCTCTGCTGTTCTGTTCATTTAAGATAATCAGGTCACCTGAGGCAGAGTGATACATCTGGTTAAAAGCCCCATTGCTGTTATACTCTATATCCGCACTCATGGAATGCCTCTCGGCCAATCAGATCACTTGGTCAGAACTAGCAGTTGAATAGTGCAGTTCAGCTTCAATGCGACTTATGTGTTTATCCGATCTGGAGTGAACACAGTTCTGACCGTCCTCCATGCTCTGATGCTCGTGACCTTTTATCAGCCGGATGAATTCCTCACCACAGTCCACGCCGCCCCGTATCCTCCCTCACCTTCTCCTCCCGCCGTCAGGTTAACGTCCGCTGAGTCATTTGTTTTATTTGTGGCAGAAATGTTCCCAATATCATGTTCAGACGCTCAGCAGAAATGGCGCCTTTTTTTATCCTCTGCACACAAACACAAACACACACACAGTCTGTTGTTCAGCCGTTGGATCGATCTCATTGGCTGTGCTATGTGAGGTGAAACATTGCTGCAGATAGGAAAGGTATAATGAGGCTCAATGTTTAATTCCAGACACCACAGTCATGTATTTTAATGTTAACCTCCTCCTGCAGCAGAGTGGAGACCTTGAGTCAGCGTGTGCTGAAGAGGAGGAGTGAAAGCAGATGAATAAAAAAGTGTTTTTATTTGAATTTATTAAGGTTGCAGTTTGTTCCCACGTCCCATATTGGAAATTAGGCGGCCTTAACTGCCAAATCTCAAGTCTGTAGGAGTGTAACTGCTTGCGAGTTAAATTTAAATGGTTGTTTCCAAAGCAGGTTTCTATGGTAATTCATTCCTTTCAGGCCGCCATTAGTTTAAGTTAACTAAAGCAACAAACCCTAAATTGATCTATTATTCCTTTACTTAAAATATACATTTTTTAGTCAAACAGATGTCTAGAAGGTGTGAATATCATAACCTCTCAGAGAGATTTTTTTTGTCTGTGCAACAGTACAGAACCTAAATATATATATACTATCAAATGATAGAAGAAAAGCATTGAAAATGTTCACATTAGAGAAGCTGGAAGCAGAGAAATGTTTGGCTCTTTGGTTTGAAATACGACAAAAGCAAGTTATCAACTGTGACAATAGATATATATATATATATATATAATTACTTTTTTAATTTATTGATTCATTGGCCAAAATATTGCAGATCTACAGCTGATAAATTCAACTTGACATTTGGTTTAGAGGTTATCCTAACAGTGAACATGTCTTTGTCTTTCTCTTTAAATGACCCTTCCTTGTGTGTTTTTGCAGGCGAAGGCTCTACAATGATTGATTCATTTTTTCCACAGTCATGTTTATCTTAACTTTTTTTTCTCCTTCAGATTTTTGTTTTCTTCTTAAACATTGGCCAGTTTCACATCTTGACAACTGTCTCAAACTGTACAGGAGAAAACAATCTGGGTGGGAAATCTCTCTCTTTCTTTAAGTGCTCTCAACTGAAATGAAACCTGTGGCAGGTGCCGGTGTAGCTCAGCGGTTATATCGGCGGCCCATAAACAGAGGCTATAGTCGTTTATGCGGCGGCCCTGGATTCGACTACGTGTCATCAACACCATCCACTGTCCTCTCGCTAAATAAAGGCATGAAAAATAAATGAAACCTGTGGCAAAAATAAGATTGTAAGGTCTCCCGCCAAAATAGTAACCTGCTGTTTTAGGGGGGGTTTGGCAAGAAATTCATCCTTTCAGTAACACCTTACATCAACGGACTCACAAATTTGAAAAGTTAATGTTGTTTTTTACACAAAATATGCTACTAAAGATGTCCTGTAATGGAATAGTCAGCAAGAAAATGTATAATAAAATATTATGTAGATGGGATGCGAGTGATGTTAATCTTAGTTTTGTAGCCAACACTTGCAAAAGCAGTACTTTTTTCCCTTTGATAGCTGATTTACTTTAGCCGTACCTTTTGCCCAGGCTGAGTCATTTATAAGCACAACAAACACAGGTGATAACTATTCTACTGCTGAACTGTTCTCTGTACTCCAGTCAATACAGTCGATCTGTTTCATTTGTCACCTCATACGCTGCAGTGTGACTAATCGGAGGGTCCTGAATATAGGAGCAGAGTGAGAGAAGTGAAGTGTCAATAGTGTGATTATAGCTGGGAGGAGTTTGTATTGATTTCTGTCTGACAGCCAGATGGACGTCCTGCAGCGTCCGGCAGCAGGTGACTCTGCTCAACAGGAGGAGGCGGAGGAGGAGGGACGTCATTGTAAAAACTTAGAGGTGGTCTGTGCTTTGATCGAGCGCAGGACGTGCTGAGGCGCTGAAAAGGCAGCGAGTACCTGCGGGGAATGTTGAGATGTTAAAGTGAATAGTTATGGTGGCTTTAAGCTGATCTGAAGTCAGTGGAGTGTCCAGAAGGAGACGTAACCGATGACCCCGCAGGGAGGAGGAGGAGTGAACGATGGCCGGCGGACGAGCGTGGGTGCTAATGAGGCGCACACACAAACACACACAGACAGACAGACAGACAGAATAATAACACAAAGACCCACTCTTTAAATATCACCTTGTTTTTATTTCACAGACATACACAGAGCGTTAGCAGCCTGCCTCCCACTACTCCACCCCTCCTTCTGTCCTCCCGTCTCTTTTTCACGAGCTCTCTTCTTGTCGATGGAGTCGTTTCCCGTCACGAGAGGCCTCCCCCCCCTCCCACCCCCCAGGTGCTCAATCATTTCCGGGCGAGAGCTGGGAGACACACTTTGGTCACAGGTGATTAAACCGCAGGGTGTTACGGCTGTTAAGAGGTTATGAAGTCTCACGCCTGTCACCTCGGTTTACGACTCTAAAGGGACCACATTTACCCGCTGCGAGCACCAGCGGAGGCTTTGCATGACTCGAGATTAAGGGCAGTGGAAGGCTTAAGCATAAATATTGACATTATTGCATTTTTTTTGCTTTGAAGCACCCTTAAAAGAATGAAATGTCCCGGTGTGATCAGCGGCGTAAATGTGGCCCTTACTAACCTCCCCTGTGCCTCCCTGTGTCAGCTTGCTGGATGACGGTGACAGCGCATCACAGCCCTGAAAATAAATAATCTACAAAAAGGAAACCACTCCCTCTCAACAAACACAGGGCTCTAAAAATGTACAAAGTCTTTGAAAATAAGTCAGAATGTTACTTAAAACTCATTTATCTATTTATTTACAAACAGAACCATACATAACTGCAAAAAGAAACGTCAACAGCGTTAGAGAAATCATCTGAGCCCTAAAAAGGTTCTAGTGGCAAACTTAGCAAAAGCTGAACCTAAAGACAAGCGGTCACTCTCAGATTGTGTTCACGTCCAGATTAACAGCCTCCACTTACTTTTTCAGCTCTTTGGTAACCAACGAGATCGCTAACAGACCCGGCGGACAGCAAAATAATGTCTTTACATTTAAAGATTGGTTAATCCCGAACACGAGTCATGACATCATTTGTTTATTAAAACATCTTTAAAACATAGATTTCTAACTCACAAAGAAAAAAAGGACCTATGCACAGTGCAAAATCTCCAAACTAAAATTTGATTAATAAAGGATTTTTTTATACAGAAAATCTATTTAGGTTGAGCCTGTGTACGCCCAACCTCCTGTCCATCACTAGGTGGCAGCACTGAGCCCTCTGCACTTCCTCTGGACCACTGAACACACCAGCTCTGCAAACTGAACCGCTGAGCTAACACCAGCAAACGAAAACCTGGCGGTGACGTTGTACCGCGAGCCGTCTGGTGTACCGCGTCCTCTACTTCTTTCGAGATTATTCTGGGCTGTTTGAAGCCGACGCTTTGAAACCGACCCCTCCGACAGTTTACAGATCCGGGAGAGACGCAGAAGCTAAGACGAAGCTAAGCCGTTACTATTCCACTCTTTCCAACCGCCTAGCTTCAAAGCACCGCAGCAGCAAAGCAAAGCAAGCAACTTGTGACTTTTCAATTCCTTCAATACACCTTAGTTTGCCATCTTAACCTTGTCATTCGATTAAACGCAAAGGTTCCTGCGTGTTAAGGACGAGATAAAGTAAAAAAAAACAAATGCAAAACAAACTAAGAACAGCAGGCGTCAAAGGAGGAAACACAAAGGGTTAAGTCACCAAACAGAGAGAGTGAGAATCATGTAGAAAAGCTGCAGCAGAACCAGATCCCACTTCAGACTAAGTTCAACCCGGTCCATAAAGATGGGGCGACCTCTGACCCCACATCTGGACCCGACATGTCCGCTCCCTCAGAGGCAGCGCCGAGGGGATGGGGTTCAGGAAGGTGTCTCTAGAGGGCCTCCTATTGGCTCCTCTTCCTGCCCCCCTACCTGTTTATGACGAGTGTTCAGCTCCCCGTGTCTCAGGAGCGTCGTTGCTCTTTAGCTTCTGCTCTCCTCAGATAAAGTGCCGTTAGAGTCCTGGAGCAGAGTCTGTGTCGTGGGTCCGGACAGACTTTCCACAGTGTCTCCGTACTCGCTCTCAGCCAGCTCGCCCTCCCGCTCGCAGATTACCGTCATCGGGCTGCTCAGGATTCGGTTTCGAGCGTTGTATTTGCTGCTGGCGGCAGAGGGCGGCGTGCGTGAGCGTCCGTATTTAAAGCCGCTCATTGAGAAGGACGACGAAGTCGGCGAGGACAGAGACATGGCCTCGTAGCGGTTCCACTCGTCTGCTGCCCTTTTGCCACGCCCCGGGGAGGTTAAGGGGCTGTGAGGCGTCGTGGGTGAGGAGGGTGAAGCAGCCGGGGAGTCTAACGCAGACTCGGAGCGCGTTCTCTGAGAGCGAGGGTCGGTCGTGCGAAGCATCTCAGCGGCGGACATCCTGAAGCTGGTCTCTGAGCGGCTGCCCTTCTTCAGGAGGAGGGCCTTGAAGGTGTCGCTGCTGGTGGAGGACTTGCGTAGATTCCGCTGGATGGAGCTAGCCTGGCGTGGTGAGGGGGACGCCGCCACTGGGGGCGTGATTGTAGGGGTGACGGGCGGAGACTGTGGTTGGCTCCCAGCCCGCGATTTGTCCTCCTCAGACTCCTTGCGACCCAGGACCTTCCGCTTGGACCTGGAGGAGGATAAACAGATTAATGACATGCTTCGGGAAACTCTGCAGAGCGAGTGAGTGCAAGCGTGGGGTTAATGAATGTGTACAAGTACGATTATTTAAAGGCAATTTAGTTTAACAGATGAAAGAGCAAGAAGAAGAAATGCAAAGTTGGGGGCAGTTTTATCAGCAAACAACGGCATCAAATCCAATCACTGTAATTAGAATGAGGCTGCAGCATACGGGATTTCATAGCACTGAGCAGAGAGCAGCCTGAGGTAGAGCGCTCAAACAGGCCTGCTGATTTTTTGTTATTTAATCTATCACAACACAGAAACAAAGTGAAAAAGATTGCACTTAAAATACTTGGCCCGCACGCCTCAAATCCTCGTCCCAAATTTGCCATATGTCAGCACTGCCCCCAGCAATCATGCGCCGCAGCACGAGTCTTAAGTAGTAAAACAATACGCAGCACTGAGTCGCAACAACAGAGAAGAAGTGTTAAACATTTGTGTTAAAGAAATTAGTTTTTACAATGAAAGCTGCAGACGCTGCGACTCTGCAGAAAAGCTCAGACGCGGCACAATGACATTAATCAAAAAACACAAACTGGGAAAAGTGCCCAAAGCAGTTTTTAATCACACGAGTACGACTCAGCCTCCGCTCTGCGGGGGGCATCAGAGGGGTTGATTTACACCACTCAGCCCGCTCCGTCTATAACTCCTGCACCAAAGCAGAGCGATAAAGCTGCGACTGGCAGAAAACAGGGAATTAGGGCGAGCAGGGAAACAGCCTTATTAATCTGCGGTCCAGGGGGTTGCAGAGTGGGATTACACTCGCTAATCCAAAGGTAGCATCGCCGCGATGGCAGAAACAAGGCTTGCTAATTAAAGGGAAGAGGCTACTTGCCGCTCCGCACCTGTCTAGAAAGGATGCACCCACCCCCTGCATGCCCCCTCTGCACAGGGGAGGAAGAGAGGAGGAGGAGGAGGAGAGGGGAGACATTAAAGACATTAAAAATACAGATTCTGTGAGAGAGATTTGATGCTTAAAGTAAAGAGAAAACCCTTAATCCTCAGATTAGATCTACAGAAAGAAATGCTTCCTTTAAGGACGAATAACCTGTCGAGAACGTGCCGGGAAGGTCACACGAGAAGGACAGCCAGAGCATCTGATGGTTTTGTGAGAAGTCTGTGTCAGAGCGAGCGCAGACATACGTCTGTGCTCTAAATTAAACCTCCATCTATCATCATCCCCCTGTGAGCTCCGTCGCCACGTTAGCCCAACAGCGTTACGTAACACTTTTCTCACACTAGTTCACACGTGCAGACACACACACACACACACCTGAATTTAGTCAACCAAGACACACTCACACTTTGTTTAATTCCCCAAACAACAACAGCTGCATTGAAAAGGCAGCGACGCCAGTCTGAGGGGTAAACAAGGCAGCGATTTAAGACACGTCTCCGAGGACCTGATCGATTTCTTGCCCTCGGCTCGGCTGCATTGAGTGTCTCCCTGCAGACAAGTTATATTTGCTGCTGCAGCTGTGAGGGCTTTTCATTTGAGGTTTGTGTCGTGCTCTGTTTTCCCAGAGAGAGAAGGGGGAAGACGGAGATGATGAGACAAGAAGGAAAGGTACTGGACAGGTGAGAAGGGGAGAGAAGGAGTCAGAGGTGAGGAAGGAACGGTTGAAAATGTTGTAGAAACATTTTTCAGACTTTTTAACTAAATAAAAGGTTTTTTTAATTTGATATCCTTCTTTTAATTTGCAGACGTGTTTTTTCTTTACAGTTCCTCTCACTTTCACAGCACTGCCAGGCGTCCGTCATCACCTCCCACTTATAAAATCTGTACAATTATTCTACACAGTATGTTCCAGGAGGTGAGATAAAGAAGGCGATCAGTAAAGCGAGCGGAAAACAAACCCAATTCCGCTGCTACGCTTACACAATCTTCATGTCTAATTAAAAGGCACAACAAATCGCACTTTGCACACGTGACGCCGCGCCACAAATGCATCGACAATCTGTCGCCGGCCCAAATAAAATCCCGTGAAATGAAATCCTGTGATGCTCAAGAAAACTCCGACCGCCGCCGCACGTGACCGTGAACACAAACTGGCGGGCGGCATGACAAATTTATGTGTGTGGCTGCCTTTGAAGCGCGCGGAGCACGTATGCAATATATGTCAGAGACTGCGGAGCGAGAGAGAGAAAGAGAGAGAGAGAGAGAGAGAGAGAGAGAGAGGGAAGAGAAATCTCTCCGGTGGCCTCTAACCTAGATTAGGACCGGAGGGTGTCGAGTTGTTTAATAATGGATGAAGCAGCCGCCTTTCTTCTCCCGCTGAGAATGAGCAACGCTAATGTGACTACACTGACACAGATGACTCGAGAAACATTTGACGACTGACTCATTTTCTTTCCTGAATTAGGAGCTAAAAAAGACGCTCTCTCCCGGGCTGGCAGACTCCAGAGATCTTCTATTTGACAGATGTCGTTGCTCGAGACGGGACAGCGCTGAGGTAAAGTTATGACTGAGAGGTTGAGGGCAGGAAGAGGAAGAGGAGGAGGGGGATGGAGATGGAAGAGGGAAATTATGGGTTGAAGGATGGAAGGGGGGGGAAGGAGTAGGGGGTGATACATTGTGGTTTACGAGGGGATAAGATGTAGACGCTGACGGAGAGAGAGGGGGAAGAGAAAAACAAACAAGACTGAATAAGAGAGTACGAGAGGGGAAGAAGCTCAGTGGGATGAATTATACATGGAGAGTTGGAGGAAGAGTTGGAGTAATAGTAGATGAAGGAGTGACATGAGGCGTAAAGGAGAGAGAGAGAGAGATGCATCATGGTACCTGTGAATGGCGGCAAAGAGGTCCTCATGGGTTCGGGCCCGCGAGGGAGTCGGGGTCACCATGTTCCCCTTCGGGGCCCCGTTTGCTGACGGGGCCGGAGACGATTCAGCCGTGCTGGAGTCGAACACGTCACCTGAGAAACGAACACACACACAGTTACAAGAGAGTACAGGGACGCACTTCTGATTTACACACACACACATCCTGTCGCATTAACCTGTCTGTCTATAAAAGCTGAAGTTGTTCGCAGGAGGAACCGGACTGTCTTCTTACATTCTCTTATTGTCTCTGGATTTCTTCTCCTCTCTTTTCTCCTCCTCCTCCTCCTCTCATCCTCCGCGCTCACGTCTGCGCTCCGACTGCCTGAGCCGCTGCAGGCAGTCTCACTTTACGCGCTCCCCATCCTCCCCTTCATCCCCTTACCAGATCCGCCCCCCCTCCCTCCCCGCATCTGATACGATGCAGCCCCTCCCCCTCCTCTCCCGCCAACCACGAAAAAAGCATCTCCCCTGGGACGCTTGCCCCCTCCCTTACCTTTGAGAGAGAGAGAGAGAAGAGGGAGCGGGACAGAGAGAGAGATGGAGAGAGAGAGAGAGGGGGGGGGTTCTGACTGAGGATGAGAGATTAGCAGTAAATAAGAGGAAGAGGCAAAAAGGATATTTGGAAAATAAGGATGGATGGTGGAGAGGAGGCGAGGAGACAGTGGAGGCTGAGGTGTGTGAAAGAGGGAGGAGGTGGGGTGGGAGAAAAAGAGCAATGCGGGAAAAAGGAAGGGACAGTACACAAGAGATCTCTGCATATGAAATATAGAAGGATGGGTAGAAGAGAGAGTGAGAGGGGAAGAATACAAGAGGCTGCAGCAGTGCTGTCTCAGTGATAAGCTGCGTCTCCTTCGCTATTTTCACAGTTTTCAAACCTCTTAAAGCTCGTGGTTTCAAGTTTGGATCCTTCGCTTCGGAGGGGCAGAATCAATTTCACAGCTGCCGGAGGAGCTGGCCGCACACCAACAGGCAGCCGCATCACCACTAACCATACAGGATTATGGTAATGGGCTTAACTAATAAATAAATTGAGGTTTTGACTGACACCATCTAAAATCTGTGTTCTCACTGCACTTTGCTTCACTTGAATAAGGTCGATGTATTAAAATAAAAGTTAGGCAGACTCACCGTTGTCATCCTCCTTGGAGCTGACGGATCCAGTCGTGCTGCTTGTTCCATCTCCTTCATCCTCCTCCTCCTCTTCCTCGTCCTCTTCATGATCATCTCCGTTGGTGCACAGCTCTTGGTCAAGACTTGTCTCCCGGATTTGGGACTCGTCCTGTCTCGCTGTGGAAGTTTCCTCCTCATCTTCCTCCTCTTGCTCACTTTTAACCTCCTTCTCCTCTTCCTTCTTAAGTCTTCGCAGCCCGTCTACTTGGTCTTCTGCGGGTGACAGGCTGGTTGTGTCCTCTGGCCGAGATGGAGCCTGCTCGTTGATTGGTTGGGGGCTGAATGGAGGGAGGAAAGAGATTTTGGGTTTCTTGGAGACAGCTGGGGGCTTCTGTTTGACAGGAGAGCTGTGGGAGCTCTCTGGAGGACTGAGCAGTGATTCCCGCTCTTCAACGTTTCTCATTCCGTTTGAGAGAATGTAACTCTGATCCTCAGCTTTTCCGTTTATGACAGCACTGTCTGATGTGTAGTCTGTGATACTGAAGTCGAAAGACAAATCTTCTAAGAGCTTTGTAACGGGCGAGGGTGAGGAGTTACGGGACTCTTCCTCATGGGAGCAGTTTGACAGCACTAACATGGTGGGATGCTCCAAGGAGAAAGACTTCTCCTGGGTCTGAGGCTTTAGACCCTGAAGGAGGTCCATCCCCGTTTCCTGAGCTCTGGTGCGCTCTGATTTGCCGTTAATCTCCTCCTCGGGGCGTCTAACGGAGCGGAGCTGAACGCTCTGCAGGGCGAACGGGGTGATGAGGGGCTTAGGCGACTTTGTGGGGCTGCTGGAAGGAGCTGGTTTAGGAGAATCCTTCGCTGCCTTCACAAAAGATTTGGAGGAGGAAGGTGGGACAAAAGCAGGCAGTGGAGGAGGTGGAGGTGGCCCCATGGAGGGGACAGGAGGGGGAGGTGGAGGGGGAGGACTTAAGCTCCCATTGAAGGATGAACTTGGCTGGATTAGCATATCAGGGGATGGAGGAGGAGGGAATTCTGGGGAGATGGAGCAGGCAGGGGGCGGCCTCAGAGTCGGACCCTGTGGAGTGGATTGTGGAGGAGTGCCCGCATTGGAACTTGGCGGTAGAGGGGGAGGGAAGGGTGGAGGTGGGCTGAGAGGAGTGTTGGGAGCTGAGGAGGAGGAGAGGGGCAAGGGTGGAGGAGGTGGAGGAGGAGGTCCAGAGCTTTTAAGTGAGTCAGAGGTGTTGGAGGACAGGGAGGTGGAAGAGGAGGACATGGACACAGAGGAGAGGAGGGATGACTTCCTCTCGGGCACTTTGGGCTTCGGCCGGCCGCCCGAGGGAGACATGGACCTGACGATGGAGGGCACTGGAGTCCCAGCTGTGGGGGTGTTGGACTGACTCGAGTATCCGCTGGATGGGGAGGTCAGTCTGTGCACTCTGTCCGGAGAGGAGGTGGACATTTTGGGCTTCACTGCCACCCCTCCCTCCTGACCTGGAGCTCCAGGAGCCTGGCTGCTGCTGTGAATCTCACCTCCGTTCTGTAGATCTGCATGAGCCCCGTTAGACATGTTATCTGCAGCGTGTGCTGGAGGTGTCTGTGCCCTCTGGTCTCCATGGTTACGAGGGTAGTCCATGTAGTAGCCCCAGGAATCGGCGTAGTCCGAGCGCAGGCTGCTGGTCTCGCTTTGAGCCGGCGTCACGTGGCACAGCGAGTACACATTGGACACGCCTCCACAGTTGGCGTTAACTCCTAGCGATGCTGCGGAGCTCCCGGCGCTGATGCTACTCTGACTGCGCGGCCGTAGCACCCAGGGGTCGTCGTAATCGCTGCTGGGGCTGTGAGAGGGCGAAGAAGGCGAAGCCCCCTTTCCTTTCCCTCCTCTCAGGCCCATTTGAAGGCTCTGTTGTAAGCTAGCAATCAGCGTCTCATTCAGCATGGCTCCATTGGGCTCGTTAACGCCGCTGATAGCGCTAACGCCTCCGAGCGGCTTCTTCCCACCAGGTTTACGCCTCAGAGAGTCTGTACGAGCCGGGGGCAGCGGAGGCTTCTTGGACTTGCGGAGGGAGATGCTTCTGGACAGAGAGCGATCGCTGTACAGGCTCCCAGAGTCCTCCTGATTGGCCATCTCGCGGCACTCGTACATGCTGTGCCTGGTGGCGCGTCCAGCTGCTGCACCGTGCCCGCTGCCATGGCTGCGAGAGCGCAGGCCCGAGTCCATGTGCATGGAGGTGTAATATCCATCATTGTCTTGGGAATAGATGGAGCTGGAGTCGGTGGTGGTCCTGGAGGAGAGGTCCAGGCTGCTGTACAGCTGGTTAATCGGAGTGGAGCAGCTGGAGGTGAGAGCACGGTGTGGAACCACCACGTTTTCTGGCGTGTCGTAGATCCACTGCTCCTCCGGCAGACAGGATGGCGGCGTGGGAGCCAAGGTGCTGTGGCTGTGTATGCTGCTGTCCGAGTGCCCAGACTCGCTAGCAGGAGCTGCGACTACCAGACGACCATCCTGCGGTGCGTGAGTGGGCGTAGAAGTGGCCAGGGCAGGGCAGGTGGAGCTGTGGGTGAAGGCTGCCGGACTGGCAATAAGGGGGTCGGTGTTGGAAGCCAGACTGAGCGGCCGAGCTGAGGGGTAACGTGAAGATGGGGATCCGGAGGTGTTCAGGGTCATGACTTCGGTGGAGCAAGACAGGGTGGCATTAGGGATGACTGAGGTCGAGTAGGATGCATGAGGGGAGACTACACATGCCGGACCTCCACCCCAATCACTGGCCTGCGTCCCCCTCACCTCCTGAGACTTGGGCCGGGGCAGGGTGCCTGTCCTCGGGGCGTTCCTCATGTGCACCACCGTGTCGTCAACCTGAAGCCTCCCAATCTGCCTCTGAGGCGTAATCTGCTCCTCTGATTTTATCGGGGTGCTGCTGTAGATGGGATCAGCGCTGAGGGACACTCTGGCACCCTGCCGGGGCAGACTGTGGAAGCGGGAAGGATCTCCGTTGAACTGATTTTGCAGCATTAAAATCCCGGAGCTGTCGCTACTCGAGATGGAGATGCTTCCTGTTGAGGAGGAAGCGGAGATGCCGGCCATCTGGGCAGCGATTCCCTGTCCTCTCTGAGCCCGGATTCTTCTCATGGATGGAGGAACAACCTTAATTTCTTCTGTCTGGCAGCTGGAGTCTCTCGTCTGTGAACGTCGGAGCGTTGAGTTGACGCTGCCAGCTCTGCCCAAGGTGGAGTACTGTCCCGGGATGAACATGGAATGTGGCCGGAGCTCTCCGCCGTGTCCTTTTGCTGCTGTTAAAGGAAGGAAAGACAATTACAAATCTATGATTGATCAAAACGTCTCGTTTTCTCTGCTTCTCATTCCTCTCTACGCCACAATGCTGGACCGTCAAATAAACTGCGGTGACAGGGAGGCTAATTAATTAGATTTGCTTTAACCCTGTTACATACGGTAATAACTTCTGGTTTTCATTAAGGAGGAAAGGATATGGGGGAAGACAGAGACTCTGCTTCCCCTCCTTTTCTGGCTCTGGCTCAGGCTGATAGAAAAGCTAATAGTCCGCCGGGTCCAGGACAGACAGCTGGTAAAGTACGAGGCAGCCAGCAAACACATACATGCACAAGAACACATACAGAGACACAGGTGGACCTATATACAGTGTTTACAATGTCATGCACTGGACATACAGGACAGCACATACAGAAACTGCAGAGACATAATGACAAGGACACACAGAAAGGCAGATACGACAAAGACACACACTGAACATACCGGCTTGTAAACAAACAATCTGGAGAATGAATTGTAAAACACGAGAGGATGTCTAGTGTGTCTCCCATCTGTGGTGGCTCCCCTGTTGATGCTCGTATCCCAAAACACACACACTCGTGCGTCCTTTCTTCCCTCTCGCTCTCTCTCTCTAAACCACACATACACTCTCTTCCTCCTTTGCTAAAAGCCGGAGTGACAGCTTGGCTGCTGCTGCTGCTGCGATAGATTAAGCTGCAGGTCTACTTCGCAGTGCAAGGAGAGGGAGGGATGAGGCACTGGGACAATTACCCCGACCCAGTAATCATGACATTCAGAGGCTGTCGTCAGCTGGGCACTAACCAGACTTTAAAGCTCTTTTCCCATCAGCCTGGGTGATCTTATCGCACAGAGGGACGACGTTCTCCCTAAAGACTGCAGCCGTCCTACAGCTCAGAGACATGTAAATAAACATCAGCCATGCGGTGCCGTCTGCACAACATAGTGTCGGCTTACTAAGCTTAGCGCTCGCTAAACATCAAGCTAATAAAAGGCGACATCTGAAGCTGTAATTTAACCTTCATCTAAAGGTTTGAGGATCATATGTTCTGAACATGATGGGGCACAAAAAAAGAGGGTTATTAGGCGGGACCCTGACACACATGTGACACATGCTAAGACTATCATATGGCACCAGGATTAGAGCACAGACACACAGTTCACAGAAAAAGGACTAAAGGAAGTTGACCCCGTAGGATTATGGCACAATATGCATTAAAGAACAGCAAACCCTGCTCTTAACTCATCCTACGTGACATGATTTTCTAACGGACACATGAGATGCTCAGAGGGCAAAAGTTTCTAAAGGACAGAAACAAAAGTGCAAAATTAAAACCACCAAACTACAGAAAATGATTTCGTAACTGCTTCTTGGCTGTGGGTGCAGTTCAACAGGGTGGAGGAGAGCAAATGAGGACACTTGTACGTAGAAGTGAAAGAGGGACAGACTGAACAGCTGCTTGGCCTTGATCCAACACTGTGGACGTGCATATGTGATTTTCTCCCTTTAAAATGACTTACTGAGAACAATACCACAGGGGGGATGTGGTTCCAGCTCAGTGTGAACAGTTATTCCTCATTAAAGCATGAATTAGTCAGGGTGAGGTTATAGAAAGTTATGGAAGAAGCAGGGATGCTTGTCCAGAGTGTTGGTACAGGTCTGTGGACAGCAGAGGGCATCATATTGCCCCGCAGTGATCCATACCTAGCTCCAGGTTGATGTTGTCAGGCAGCCCTGATATAGTCTTTCTGCGTTTGACCTTCTTGGGCCGGCGGGACACGGTGTCAGTGTTAATGAGGGAGCGCCGGATGCTCGCCTGTCGGTCAAACACTGCCCCTGGTAGCCGGGAGGGCGAGAGCAAGGCAGGCGGACACACAGGCAAACAGCAGTCGGTTAGTCAGGAGGAACAAACTCAACAACATGCAGAAGTTTTGTTTTTTAGCATGCAGCATAAGCGGGAAACTTAAAGGGTCAGTGCAACCAAATGAAATAAAAAGAGCGTTTTATATTGGAGATAATTCTGTCTTCTATGTTTTTTGGTGCCAACCTAATACAATGTAGGAGAAACTTTTAGATGCTCACAGCATGTTCAGATTTTATCTGTAATATCTCTTGAGAGTAAGCGTGTTTTCTCAATCGTTTTATCTAACTAAGTTGAGATCTCAAAAAAACGACCAGAAATAACTCGTTATCACAGGAAAACCGAGTGAATATAATGTATGGATGCATGCTGCTTGGGGCTTCCGTATTTTACAGGTAAGAAAGATTAATAAAAAAAGAAGGAAAATATCCAAACTTGGACAAATACAGCTTATGTTATCTGTATTTCATTAAACCAATAGAGGAAAGTGAGAAAATGTTATTCTTTTATTTGCGACCTGACCCTTTAACATTTTCATCCATCAGCCAAAGTGTCAAATTACTTTCACTCTTTTACGAGCCAAGCTGAATCATCAGAGCAGAACTAATTCAAAAACAGGCTGGCAAAGAAAAGTTTACTTTTTTGGCTCATGGTTTTAAAGTTTCCCACCCTGAATATAAATAACTGAGGTGTACATAAGCATTCATGTAAGACATGTGAGATGTAGACAACATGCTCTTATCACAGAAACACACACATGCATGCACAGGAGAGATATGAGGTGAAGCACGCACATGCACACACACACACACACACACACACACACACACACACACACACACACACACACACACACACACACACACACCAGGTATGCCTTTTTTCTGCTGTTACTGATAACCAATCGTTCCTGCTTCTTATGTCCAATATAATAAGATCACGTTTTCACCGTCCACACCAGCGACAACATTTTGTCACAGTATTGTTAAAGGAGCAGTTCTCCCCTGTAAAAAGCTGCTGTCAGTCAAAGCTGGTGTTCTCTGTAATCGATAGAAGCAATAATATTTGAAATTGGCGCCACAGCTGTGGAGAAAGTTGTACAAACAGCTTGTGGTTTCGGCCATTCTACATTCCTTCAACACCCAGCATGCATTGCGCCCCTCCCTCTGAAAGGAACGACCCAGCAAGAGACGCTGGAGTGAAATAAAACTGTTCACTGCAGGCGATGGCTCAGAGCGGTGCAGAATCTGAATCTAAAAAATCTTCAGGTCTGCAGTCTACATTTCAAACCTGACGATTTTGAACGAGACAGGAGGGCGTCCTAGACTGAGGATGTGCAGTTAAGCAAGCTCTCTGGCCTAGTCTGGTGGAGAATTTCCAGGGCCCACTGGAGAAGCGGATAGCGTCCTCCAAAGGCACAGAGCAACATTGCATTTTTTCCTACAATAAAGGCGTTAGCTCCCCACAATAGCATGCTAGCACTGAGGTTGAAAATCGGTGAACTGGCCCTTTAACACTGAAGTCAAAACACGTTCTGTAAGATAAATTATCTGATGGTTCAATTTCTTATTCACTCAAGTATCTTACCTGATGGTGTATGCAGGATTGAAGTTATAAAAAAGGTGCATATTGGAAAACATGTAAGCCAATATATTACACATAATAACTTTGATTTCTGCCTTCTTTCTTTCCACAATCTCAACATCTCTCTCACTCTATGTCCACTCTCCCTCAGGGAATAGCAGTATCCAAGAAGGAACTGCTCCTCTTTCTGATGTTTGGCTAGCTGGTGAAAGCCCGCAGCCGTTAGGGAAATAGAAATTGATATGAGGGCAGATAGTGTCTATCACGTTGTCCTCAAAGTGACAGACATGGAGGGGGATCAGGGACTCTTTCTTTGTGTGTGTGTGTGTGTGTGTGTGTGTTTTAACTCTGTGCTTCTGAGTAATCTAAAGCGACAGGAGATGAAGTCTGCAGTGATTGGTGTGGAGTGGGACCACATTAAGCACTCATTAGTGCCAAAGGATGATGGGATTGAAGTTATATTAGCTGGGACAACAGCACAATTCATACTGAACTACGATTTTGAGTCTTTGTTCTGTTGTTCATCAGTTATTTACTCTTCATGTGGGTTTCCAGACAAGCTACACTGTTAAATATTAATCATCTGAACTGCCAGAATGATACGTTACATCTTTATATGTGTGTGTGGCTTCTGTGTGGCAGGAAGCGCCGAAGTATGTGACACGCTAACAAGGGAATTGCGTCGACACGTTCTGCTGTGTACCAGTGTTCATCTGTCACGCGCCCTGTGATCCGACATAAAGCGAGGGAAAAAAGCCTTGACCCCTCGGATAAGCTGTCAAACGATGTTCACACACAAACGCCCGCTCACACACGCAGAAAGGAAGGTGAAGGTCAGTCTGCAGGCAGCATGAAGGAAGAGGGGGAATATACACAGAGGTGCAGGAGGGGAGGCACACATCCATGACTGACACACAGTGTTTCCCCTCAGTGGATGAATGGATACAGTAATTGATTAGTCTGTATCCACTCAGCCAAAGAGAGTTGATTAAAAGGAACAGTCTGACATTTTGCTTGTTGGGATCATTTCCTTTTGTTGTTTAAGAGTTAATAAGGCAGTTTTTTAATTAGCCAGGTTAGCAGTACGGCTTTAGTAGTGGCATGATGGTACACCATGTGTTCAAACCTAAATATCTCAACAAGTTTGGGTTGGATTTTCATGACATTTGATCCACACATTCATGTGTCCTGTAGTGTGAATCTAGCGCCACCATAAGGTCAAATAGTTAATCTGTCAAATACTTTGACCTGCAGTAAAATTACATTCTCATCAGCCCGAGCTGTGCTTTGTGTTTAGCAATTATTAGCATGCTAACACACTAAATTAAAGGAGCAGTTCGCCCCTGGAAAAAGCCGCTGTCAGTCAAAGCTGGTGTTCTCTGTAATCGATAGCTCGTGGTTTCACCCATTCTACATTCCTACAACACCCAGAATGCATTGCGCCCCTCCCTCTGAAAGGAAAGGCCCATGCTGGAGTGAAATACTACTTTTTCTTTCGCTGCAGGCAATGGCTCAGAGCGGTACAGAATCTCAAAAATCTTCCAGTCTGCAGTCTACATTTCAAACCTGACAATGTAAAACACGTCATCTGGTGGAGAATTTCCAGGGCCCATTAGAGAAGCGGATAGCGTCCTCCAAAGGCACAGAGCAAAACTCCCTATAATAGCTTGATTGGACTGAGGTTGAAAATCAGCGAACTGGCCCTTTAAATTAACTTAGTTAATATTTGAATTGTGGAAAGCCACTAGCATGGCTGTCTAACTTTGTCTCTTTGCTTCGCTAGCTATCTGCTCGGGTTAAGGATTTGACCTATCATATTGAGCTTAAAATTAGCAGTCAAGCTAATTCCAAAAATGTCAGAAGATTCCTTAAAGACAAACAAAACAAACTCTGTGATTGGTTGAAAGAGGTTGATGTTACAAAAAAGACACCAGGGATGAATGAGACCAGATCAAACTCAAGCTACTTGTTGCTCTCTAGTATGGAACTAGACGATCAGGACATTTGTTCACACTACCAAACACTGATGAGGATTTGTTGCTACTCGCTAATGGTGGACAAAATGACTGCTAAGAGGTCATACCTGTGACGTTGATGGCGACTATGTCTGTGGGCACGGCCTTGGCTGTCTGCCTCATCTTCTCCTCCGGGGTGGGGAGGTGCGCGGCCTTGTTCCATACCACCTGTCCGTCAACAACAGACCCCTCCCCTCCTTCGCTCCCTCCCAGCGGGGTCTGGGGCCTCATGGAGAGCTGTGATTTGTCGTCTTCTGCTGATGAAGCTGTGGACTGGATGACAAAACAGGAAGCATGGGTTAGCAAGACGTGAGAGTCAGAGAGCTAAGAGAAACAAAGAGTAACAGTGACGGGAAAATGAGAAGAGACAGGAGGAGGAAAGACGGGGGAAGAGAGCGACAGAGGGGAGATAAATGAAACACAACGTGATGTGATGAAAGGTAACTGAAAACAAACATTGAGTCATAATAAATCAGGGTGTCGAGGCAAAATGTCACGTTAATAGAAGAAAATGTGAATGGAAATAGAATAGCATAGAACTTAATTGCCCAAAACTATAACTGACTGATTGCACACGCTGTATTGACAGGCACAAACAGACTCAATATATTGCACTGCTGTGCCCTTTAGAGGCTCGTGCTGCTGTAAACATGTTTCACGATCAATCAAAGCCAAATGGAAACACTGACTCGCACAGACACACACACACACACAAACAAACATCGGCAGAGCAGTCGGAGATAGAGAGAGAGAGAGCAGCGGCGCAGAGGAAGAGAGAGAGAATCACTCATGCATTAAACTGTGTTCACACACTAACAGCTCTCCATCCTCAAGGAGAGTTTACTGCAGAGGAGCAACAGACAACAGCGTTTAAGTGCAGCATCCAGGCTTGAAATGGAGCTGTGAGCCATCGGAAAAAAGAGGAATATCAAGTTGGCTGAATGTTCAAGTCGATGGCTGTCTGACAGTTTGAAATCAGAGTAAACACAGGATGGATTCAAACATCAAATCGGCAGATAAAGTTGGATAATAGTTCTTTCTAAAAAAACAAACTCACATGGATGGATGGATAAATTGGGTAAGACACAAAAGGAGGAGAAGAGGGCAGGATGTACAGAAAGCAGCTCGTCAATAGTTTGTTGGCCAGCATGGCTTGTTATATAGCCGTGTTTCTCCTTTTGAGGCTGCTGTCAGCAAAAGTTAGGCTCACTAAAGTACGGACAACAGGAAGTGATGGAGAAGAGATGGGAAGGAAGGCAGAGAGGAAGAAGGGATTGGCCCGGGTTAAAGAGATGGATGGTTAGCCGGCAGAGAGATAAGAAGGGATAGGAGAGGACTGTTTAGAAAGGCGGCTGCGTGTTACACAGGTTAAAGGTCAAGGGAGACGGGCTTGCAGAGAGAAAGGAGACCCTGATAATAACAGTGAAAGATGTTCCAAGCCTCACATAGTGTGTGAGGAATAAAAAGAAGGAGAGGACAGGAGGACTATCTGGCTGTCACAACATTTCACACTAATGGTCTGCGACCTAAAAGAGCAATCCATAATAGCTTTTGTCTGTGTCTTTTTCTGTCTCTTTTTATTTATTATCCTCCTTTTAAATTACACTTCTGTGATATTAGACAAACAGTAGCCCACCATGTGTAGAGGAAACACAAGTATAATACGGAAACAACAAGAGCCAGTGTGTTTATTAACACAATATAATAAGCTCTGCCTTAAAGGGCCAGTTCACTGATTTTCAACCTCAGTGCTATCATGCTATTATGGGGAGCTAATGCTATTACGGTAGCAATTTGGCTCTGTGCCTTTGGAGGACGCTATCCACTTCTCCAATGGGCCCTGGAAAACCTCTGTCAGACTACGTAAAATGTGTCATCTGGTGGAGGCCAGGGAGCTCGCTAAACTACACTTCCTCAATCTAGGACGCCCGCCTCCGATGTCATGTCTCGTTCAAAATCGTCAGGTTTGAAATGTAGACTGCAGACCTGAAGATTTTTAGACAATCCACCAGTATATTCGCGTCATATTTTGGATTCTGTACCGCTCTGAGCCATCGCCTGCAGCGAAAACGGTAGTATTTCACTGCAGCGTCTCTCGCTGGGCCATTCCCTTCAGAGGGAGGGGCGCAATGCATGCTGGGGGTTGTAGGAATGTAGAATGGGCAAAACACAAGCTCTTTGTACATGATCTCCACGGCTATGGCACCAATTTCAAATATTATTGCTTCTATCGATTACAGAGAACACCAGCTTTGACTGACAGTGGCTTTTTCCAGAGACAAATTGCTCCTTAAAAAACCTATGATAGGTCAGAGATACATGAGACAATCTAATCAGAGTTCAACTTCAATTTAACTCTGTTTATTAGAGGGGAATACTGGCAGTGAACAAATCAAAGTGTTAGCTTAATGCTGGTTCTTTATGTACTATTAACTAATTTATGTTTTCAGTTAGCACAATGGAAACTAGAGGGAAGAACTTACTAGCAACACTCTCTTTTATTAATGATCTAGACCTCTGACTACGCGTTTATGGTGATTTAAAAATCTACCATATAACAGTTTAAGAAGTAGAGCAGAAAATAAATTTGGAGCAAGAGAAAGATGTAACTTGTGTAAAACTTAGACTGAGTTTAGACTTAGTAAAACATGCATTTTCATGTCTGACCACTAGAGGGCAGTCACACACTGTTTAAACCACTGGAGGTGGGCTGCCACACTGCTGAATCAGTACCAGACTAGTGAAACACACTTCCCCCCAAACAGATTCTGCACTTGTGAGTCCACATAATGTTCCGCCTGCTACACTGGGTCCGGAGTGTGTGTATTTCTTTGCATTGTGTGTGTACCTTTTTATCATTCTCATCCTCCTCCTCGTCCTGCAGGCTGCTGTTGGACTGAGCGGGGTCAGAGAACATGGGACCCTGAGAGTAGTACTGTGAGCTGCGGAAACCATCTTTCCTCAACTTGTCACATTCTGCGGGAAACACACAGAGACAAAGAAACACGTTACATATTGAGAGGGAAAAAAATGTTTGGATTGTACAGATCTTTGTCAGTGTGCCAGTCACGTGACCGTCGTCCCTGTTGGACGCTGCCAAGCGCTGCTCACACCTCCCCTCGTCGCCACCTGCTGTGACTGGGCTGTGATGTACGTGTGTACGCCAGTGTGAGATAAGAGGAGAGTGTACACATGGATGTGTGCGTCGCCAAAGGAGGGGGTATCAGTTTCGTTCTGTCACACACAGATGGCAGAACTGTCCCTCTTCTCCAACCCCCCCGCTTCTCTCGCAGGGGGCATTTAGCACATCCTCTCTGTTTTTTCCTCTTCAAATATCCACTGATGCATCCTTTGTCTCGTCTTTTGATAGCTAATTATATTCACATGGTATTTCAGCTTTAACTTAAACACACACAGGAGTAGCTTACTGAGTCTTTTTTGTCTTTGTCTGCTTTTTATCCCCAATTTATACAAGTGTAAAAACCTCCCTTGTCTTTTATCTTGCACATTTAGGACTTATTCAGAGTGATGCACAATCCAAATGCCTTTTTTTGTGTGAATGACACATGTCCCAAAGCACACATGCGCATCCCTCGTAGCCTGGCACCTCAGAGATTCCGCTTTTGATCCTTTAACGTGCCACATATCTGCGTAGCTAATTACAGCCCGTCTCCGTGGAGAGAGACACTGGTGCATGTATAATACTGTCACTTAATGGGATCCTAATGGGCTTGGCAGAGGTAGCTACTGTAACAACAAGCTGATGTGGTAGCGGTGTGGAAGAAGGGATTCGGAAAGCGTGATGGTAATGAGGATCATGACGGGGAGCCGAGCGGTTAAGATGATTGCCGCTGCGTGATTGGCGAGAGGTTGATAAATAAATAAGCCTTGATTAGCTCGGCGCTGCTTGTTGCCAGGCAGAAATCAAGGGAGGGGACCGGTGAGGGGCATGAGAGGGGATCAGCGGGAAGAATGTTTGACATCAAGGACAAAATTAATATTATGAATCTAATAGAGTGTACTCGTATATTTAACAGCGGTATATAAATCAACGACAGCAACAGCTTAACTTTTTAATAAAACTTGGGATGTTATTGACAACAAATAATCGACTGTTATGTAACCTCCCTGTTGGCACGTTTTCTGTAACTTGCCAGCCGCCTGCAAAAGCCTCGCTCCTAAACACGAGCTGATCCCATGTGAGTGAGTGAAGGGAGCAAAGAGGGGATGCACACTGCCATCTGATTGGTTATTGATTACTTTGTTTTGCAGAGTTGAAAGCATGACTCACGCACTTTGCTGTGCTTGTGCTGGTGGCGCTTGGTTACGCGTGCAGGGGCAGGGATTGAGCCTGGTTTAACCTCCTGGTATAACCTCTAAATAGCTTGTCAAAATTAAAGAGGGGGTATTATGCTATTTTACATATTGAGATAATGTTACAATGTTGGATGTCCAGACTAAACGTGGGTGAAGTTTCAAATCTGTAGGTAAAAGTATGTTGGAGTAATCCCAAGTTGTTCACTTTGTGACGTCACAAAGTGCAGCCTCCGCAGGCTTCGTAGAACTGGCCAATCAGAAGAAAGATAGCTTGTAGGGGCGGGGTTTCTTAAAGTGACAGAGCTGACTGAGTCGTTTCAGGCAGAGGCTGTATGAGGGCCTGCACAGAGCACCAGTGTGAGAAAAATGAGTTTTTTAACTGTAAATTATGCTAAGCTACTCCACAGGTAACATAGAGTGAAAAATAAATTTTGAAATTAGCATAATACCCCCCCCTTTAAGTTTTTATTATAACACATTAAATATTACACAACATCTTTTTCCTTAAGGATGGGCTGTAGTGAGGTGTGTAACACTCTTAACCGCTCTCAGCTAAAACAGACTTAAAGTCTCAAATGGACGGAACAGGTGCTCTCATTGGACACCTGTTGTCTTTCAGTTAGGCCCCCCGAGGCTGGGCGGTGACGACAGGGCGATAGGACGGTGACAGGATGAGGGGGGCTGAATAAATCCAACCTCCCAGGTGGTGTTTGTATGTTTGTGTACCTAGCAACATCAATATTGCAGGAAGTAGTAGCAGCACAGGGGTCAAACAATGGGAAAGATAAAGACAACCTGTAGTGTGTCTGTGTGTCTGTGTGTGTTATAAAGCAGGTGACTAATGCTTTACACACCGAAAGCATCAGTTTACAGCCGGCCTCTCCCTATTTATCAGTCTTTTATCTGCTGACACACAAGGACAGCTTAGCATATACCAAGCCTTTTCTGTAACACATCCACCTACATACACACACACAAACACACATATGCGCCTTTTCTCTCGCCTGCCTGTCAAACTGTTATCTGAGATCTGGGTGGAAAACACAACTTTCCCAGGATCTCTCACAGACACAGGTGACATGTTTACTGGCGTTCACACTTCCTGCTCTGGGAAAGTTTGTTAGAGTATTAAAAAGTCGTCACTCTGCCGTGACTCCCCGTGTTTGTTTGACAACAAGGCTGGGGTCTGTTGTTCTCTACTTGCGCCGGACAAACAGGATGAAGAGGATCACACGCTGGTGTGTTGTTGGCTAAACTTCGGATGCAACACAAATTACAGGTTTGGACATTTTTACAACCTTGTAGACAAACACAGCTGATCTTTACAGTGATGTCATGATGCCAGGCAACATTCCCACGGGTGAGGTTTGTCACTATGTTAGTGGGTATTTTTAATTTGCAGATCACTTATAATGGATATATGCTCAGTTAGAGCCCATATACATATTAGGTTATTTAGATCCTTACCTCGCAGGGCGGTCTTGAGGTTGACTTTGGCCTGGCGGTGCAGGTCTTCTACGCAGGGTGGCCTGCTGCCTGGTAGGAAGACGTTCTCCTGCTGGTGCCACGGCGCCGTGTAATGAACCGTCCACTTGCTTTCCTCATCCAGGTTAGACACCGCTGCAGAGACACAGATCAGGATACAAACTTTAGTTTCTCTTGAGTTGAATTTCCTAATTTACTTTCCAAGCTCACAAAAGATCAACTCTTTGATTAAGGACGAGGAAAATGTCCTGTACGAGCGCCGCCGGCTACTGGAGTGATTTGTTTATATTTGTCTGGAGGATGTGGAAGTAGGCTGAGGTGCTTTGCATGGAGGTGTCAGTCTGCACACCGACAACATGACACGTATCTGAGACATCACATAGGTGGCCACACGAGTCAGAGGGGGAGGAGGGGTGGAGAGTCAGTTGGAGGGAAAGATGAACAACATGAGATTCAAACAAGCGGCAGAAAACTTGCTAAAGCTAACTTTTAAGAAAGCTAATTTGACTTCAGAGAATCTACTTCAGAGAAACAGTACGGCAACACTGAGCAGACTAGCAGCAATTAATTGGTTTAACAATGAGCTAGCTCCCTAGAAAGTAGTTCATCTAAAGATCTAGGTAATACATCCAACATCCATCCAATCATTTTCTTTACAAGACCAAAGAACAACTCTTTTCCTTGTTTTCTGTCATAAAGGCACTTCCATCAAAAAAAAGCTATTGTGTTGCTTCCCCTTGTTTCCCCTGCAACTGGTAACACCTTGTAATGCTCGTGTTCCCGTGAAGCATTTGTAAGTCACTCTAAAAACAAGCGTCAGCAAAGCAACTGAGAGGTTAACTCCAAAATCAACACGCACACAAACACACTTCCTAAATCTTAGGCTTACCAAGAGAGCGTATCCAAGCTAAAGTTGGTGATCGTGGATGAAGGACTATCTCCATTTAGCCAGATGTTAGTAACCAGTGTGTCCCTGTCCTGACCAGCACGTCATGCTCATCTGACTGGGACTGAGGGTTTGGAGGGACCAGGAGGAAGAAGGGGGGAGTGTGTGGACTGTTTTTGTTTCACAGGTGCTAATGAGCCGTAGTAGGATGCAAAGTGACTGAGCGCCGGGGGAGGACAGAAGGCCTCCGAGGTGGGAGGCAGGGTGGGGGTCTATCACTACAAATAGGTCGTTAGGGAAAGTGTGAGACAGTCTGTAACTGCTTTGATATACCTCTGATATGCTTCAGGAGTAAACCTTTTCTTATAACTGATCCAACATAGTTGAGCTTTTAAGTTTTATGGATGCTTTATGAAGGAGACTCCAGTGTGCCAAGTCCTGCTGCTCTCGGTGACCACTGGCACCTAAATGTCTGTGTCTATAGCTGGTAGAGGAGTGGGCAGACGCTAACTACTTCTCCAGCAGGGAGGAGAGGGGGGTCGTTATGATTATTCATGCCCCCACTCTGTTACCAAACACTTTTTTGTGTTCTTGCTGCTACTCTCAAACTTAAACAACTGTTGCATTGCTGGCTTTGAGAGAATACCAAACACAAGCTCTGGGTAAGCAAGAAAGGAGTGGGTGGATTGAAGACATATTATTGTACAACCCACCAGCAGATTGCAGCTAACTGAATAAATGATAGTCCTCAGTGTTATTGTGGGATCTCTCTGTGAAAAAGGGCTCGTAATAGACAGAAAGCCTGGGTCTGACATTTCTTTCTTTCTGTACTTCCTTAAGAAATAACAACCACTGAGTCACATCTAAACCCTAGGAGCATGCATATTGCAGAAATACAAGAAGCTTCCACTTGAAGCTGGAAAATATGAAGAAAAATACCACTTTCCCACATAAATTAGCACGTTGACGCTGTTTTTTCAGACCAGGGAAGACCCGCTAATAAATGCCTATGATTGTCTCTTTTCCCATTGCCAGTGAAGTATCCTGCTTTCGGTCTCTTTTCTGCTACGTCACCGTCTGACGTCACAAACACGCCCGAAAGAGGGTTATTAAACAGTGAAGATGTTACGGTGGTTAGGTCTTTATTGTATCTTTTACTCAGTCAGTCGGTGTATCAAACTCAGTGCTGACAAATTTGTAACGATGCTCGAGCGCTGCTCGGGCGGAGATGGACGGAATTTGTAGCTGAGATGATAACGGAGATTAGCGTGCCGACACGGGTTTTGTGTTCCCATCATTGCTGTCAGGAGTCGAGGCGATAATTACCCGAGTCATTTGACCCGGGTCTGAATGCTGATTGTAACCTTTCCCATTAAGCAAAGAAGCCGGATGTTAGCGGGTTTTTTGACCAGTGGGAAAGCAGCTTTAGTCTCTTTATTAAACTCTGCGCCGACAAATTAGGACAAACACGAGTGCAAATTTGCAAATGTGACAAAAAGAAGAGCCGCATGTCTACAGTATCTGATGGGTGCAAACTGCTGAATAGTGTGTTTGCAGATGTTGTTTCACTGTGACTGTCTGCCCGTGCTGTCACACATGCTGTCTTGCAGCGTGCCCGCACTGGTCAGAATAATCGATCAAATACATCACGAGGCAAAACCGCACTGACCACAAGTCTGGACCGGACAGTTGCACGAGACTGAAACACGCACGCACACACAGCTCAGTGGAGGTAATGTTGAAATGTGAAGGTTAGAAGAGCTGGTTTGAGTCACAGGCTCCAGTCACAGCGTACCCATGAGCAAGGCAGCTGTTTGTGAATGAATCTGCTTAAAACTGCTTCTATGGCCAAATTATGGTTTTACCTAAAATGAAAACCTTCTCTACATTTCTCGCTCCCCCTCACACACTCAGCACAGGTAGCCCTCCCCCACCCACCTCTCTAACCATGGGGTCTGAATAGACCTCAGTCAGGCTAGAGGAGACCAAGGACATGGGGGACTTAGGACACAAAGCCTGTATTGTCCCTCAGCATCAGTCTCCACATCAGGCCTTTCAGAGCCACAATACCCGCTAGCCCTTCACACACAGTCTCGCACACACTGGACTGTGGCGCGAAAGTCTTTGAGAAGTCTCCTAATCCCTGTGTGCATTGACATCCCGGCGCTCCCTCTGCCCGCTAACAAACACACAGACTGAGAGCAGACGGGCCACAGGCTGCATCTGTATGCACACACACTCACCAAAGATAAGCTGCTGTGATCGATAACACTGATCAAGTTTTATTGACAGTGTTAATCCTGAACCGGGTCCGTGATCATTCACCAGCCGATAGAGCAGTGACTTTCACGCATGATACAACTTCCTGTGTTTGGGGTCGGTTTAGGCCTGGGTCAGGTCAACAGAGAGGGAGCATACAGTAAGGTCATTGAAGGGTGACAAAGGCATAAAATCATCTTTATTTACGGATATTTAAGGATGTGCTTCTTTAAAGGTCCTCAAGTTCCATATTCTACATAACCAAAGGTAGAGTATATCCTGAATCCCAACTGGAGTGAGTAATTCTCAGTGTGTAGCTCATTATTCCCGAGCCGCAGGAGGTCCGAGATGCTCGGTTAAGGAGCAAAGTGCAGACATATGCAAGATGCCCAGTCAAGAGGTGAGACGTACAAAAGCTCTGAGTTAATTATTAATAACATCATTTCAACCTTGACTGCAACAGACACACACATGCCATAAACACACCTGCGATTAGCCACCTGCCCTGCGTCAAACAGGTCTTTGTTAAATAACCTCCCATGCTTAATGAACAGCCACCAATCATTACCTAATCCTACTACGATCTACTGTACGCGCACGCACCTGTACGGTTTCACTCAGATAAGCAGAGACTTCTAAATCTGTATAAACACCGAAATCGTTCCAAGAAGCAGGAAAAAGGTCAAAGTATTTCTGAGCGCTCATTAAAAGTGCTTCCAGCTGCCACCTTCACAAACACTGTCGGGTCATTTAGTGCTAATAGTCGTCGGCTCTGTGAAGTCTTGGAACAGAGGTTACCTGGTAACAGGGTGCAACAGAGGGTTGAGTCTGGGCTCGGCGGGGGCAGAATTAGAAGAAAAACGCCCCCAGGAGAACATTAGTTGTAATAAAATTACAGACGATTGAGTTAAGTTGGCTTGCGTCCACTTTTGTTGTAGAAAAGCGATTAAAAAATGCTGTTAAAACTATTTGAAAGCTACAGCAAATCACACATTTCTGTCAAAATGATGCCAAACAGCACAAATTCTTCTGATTTTCCAGTGAAGAAAACGTTCAAACTGCTCTGATGATACATTAAAGATCAATATAGAAGAGACATAAACACATCTTACCCTTCCTTTTGAAGTATTTAATCACAGATTTTAACGAGGTCCCGATAAACACCATTATTCCGCTTGATTGTGTGCGCCTTCCTCTTTAAAAAAAAGTGTCCTTACAAGGCACAAAAACCAGGCAAATCCAAGGAACGAGAGAGAAACGAGCAGGACGATGGAGCGCTGCCGTCAGCTCTCACATTCTCACTTCGGCTTCGTTACGAGTGTGTGTGAGCGCCGTCTACCACGCTGACAATAAGCCTCTACCCCCTATCTCTCTCTCTCTCTCTAAACACACACACACACAGTCCGACACTCCTCCCTCAGGCAGTCCGGTCCTCGGAGACACACACACACACACACACACACACACACACAGCAGGAGGGGTGTAGGACCGGCCCCTCTGTTCCTCTGTGCTTTGGTTACCAAGGAGTTCTGGCTGCCTCTCCCTTTATTTCTCATCTTCAGTCGCTCTCTGGCGCTGTCTCTCCCTCTCTCTCTCCACACTCTCTTTCTTCTTTTCTCTGCGGGACTCAGAATATAGCCGAAAGTTAAACACACTTTATTAGAACGAACAGACACGCTGGTACTATTTTGCTCTTGCTCTCTTTTAATTCGGCGCTCTCCCGTCCTTGGCTTCTCCTCACTTCCTACTCTTTCTCTGCTCTTGCAAAAGTAATCAGCGTGTTGCCGCTTCCACCGCCATGACAGTCTCATGTGGGGGAATATTTATGCATCTAATTAAACTATCAGTCACCCCTGCAGGAGAGGCTTGTACATCCCTTAAAAACATGTTGAGCTTCTCCTCTCGGGAGGATGCTGAGTGTAAAACCAGCAGGAGACATCAACACAAAACACTAAAGCATGTGTCCCGTTTGATCTCATTTTAAAACAATAAATGCCTCATTTTCTCCCCATAAATCTCCTTCTGTCATCTCTCTGGATGTTTTTCTACCATCTCCTCCTCCTCTGTCAGCTCCTTCGCAGCCTGCTGTGTGCGCACATGGTCACTGAATCTGTGCCACATGAATATAGATCACATACAATCCTCCTATTGTCCGATCCCCTCACAATCTATCACACACACCCATCAGGGCAGGGCCGCCCCTCCTTCTGCAAGCGTATTTCTTTTCAGCCCAAATGGTTGAAGAGGGGAGGGTGTGTGTGTGTCTGTGTGTGTGTGTGTGTGTGTGTGTGTGTGTGTGTGTGTGGAGGGGAGGCAGGCAGGGGGCTGCAACAAGAGCTTGAATGGGACTGCAAATGATCCTTGAATTTGTGGGTAAAAAACGTTCACCCTCCCCTCTCTCTCCCCCTCCTCCCCCACTAGACCTTGGTCATCTGAACCTTTCGGCTCAACTCTGAAGTGCTGCACACAACACTAGTTTTTTTTTTATATATGTGCCTCTATGTTGATTCTACACAGTCCATTGTTCAGCATGTATTCACAGTATTTGTTGTTTGTCTTGTCCTTGACTTATGATGCTCTAAATGTGGGAGTTATGTCTTTGTAAATGTAATATTCTTCGTAAGAGTTCAACCAGTGTTTGACCTTTCAGAATAATACTGTAATGTAATTGGTTAAAAACAGCTTCCACGCTGACGCAGTTCAACACATACCCAATCAGAAAGTATCTGCTAAATAGAAATGTCCATTAAAAGTTCATTTGAAGTGGTTGTTGAATTGTTTAAACCAGAAATTCAACAGAGCAGAATCTACATTAGAAACAAAACTGTGTCAGACTGAAATTTATTGTTGCAAATGCTCCGAGTCGGGGTGCCAGTTTATCTCTTTATCTATATATAGGCTTTAGTCCTCAATGTAGCGGCCCTCTGTCTTCCCCACTCTCTCTTTCCCTGTTTCCAATACTGTCCTCTTTCTCTAAATAAAGGCATAAAATGCAAAAATAAGAAATAATAATAAAAAAATATGTCACCATATATGTTGCCACAAAGGCCAATACAACAATAACTTGTAATGCTGTAATTATAGAAACCAGAGTTCACTTTTTGATGCCAAATGAAACGGTGTCAGGCCACCTTTAAGACTGGTGCTTGACCAATTAACCAATTAATCAGTTAGCGTATGGGCATACATTTAGTCGAAGCGTTTTGATAGTTGTTGAAGTAATTTATTGTGAATGTACGTCTGCTGGTTCCTGGTTCACAAATGCAAAGATGTCCTGTGTTTCTCTGACATAATGCACTGAAAGTGGAATATCTTTCAGTTTTGGACAGTTAGTCGGACAAATTAAACAATATGAAAAGGAAATTGTGAGGGGTATTTCTTTTCACTTTTATTTTTACATTCTTTCGACAAAAAGATTTGGTAATAAAACAAAGAGCCCTATTTTTAACCCAAATTAGAGGCAACATTAACCGACGTTGAAGATTTGTCTCAGTCTGAAAGTGTTAAAGCAAAGTCTTTCTCCATGTGTCAAACTTTTCTCATTAAAAACCTC
The DNA here is from genome assembly GCF_022749685.1 of Semicossyphus pulcher. Lineage (NCBI taxonomy): Eukaryota > Metazoa > Chordata > Actinopteri > Labriformes > Labridae > Semicossyphus > Semicossyphus pulcher. Next base: position 12,834,414 of record NW_027211615.1, read on the forward strand.
TAAATCTCTCTGAGTCCTTATGTTCTGTTGACTCCGCAGCCTCTGTTTGGCTTGTGTCTCACACTGTTCGGCACGCGTACAGTATTAGGATCATTTATGCAGACGCGAGCCCGAGCAGCATCTCTCATTAAAGAGCCTATTGTTCTCAGGACACTGTCAACGCATGCACGCACACACACAAATACAGTGTGACAGACAGCTCAACAGCTCTATCCGCTGAAGCAGGGCTCCTAATCTAGGCCACCTCCAGGATTAGAGCCATCCATCCATTCAGCCATACGTCCGCACATCCTTCCGCTCATTCCTAGTGTACAATGGACGCCCCCCCCGCTAACACGCCCGGCCAAACAATATCAATCTTTCATCTGTTCATACGCATAGCAGCATGTGAAGGAAGAGTGAAGACTCAGAGGATGAAGCTTCGACCTCTAAGGAAGCTCTTATTAGCTCCCTAATCATTATGGATTATTAAGAACATAACTCAGATTATCCCTTTGTTATGCAATTAATACATCTTTATTGCCTCTGCCAGGGTTTCTCGAACGGGGGTACTTCAGGGCTCTGTACTGGGGCACCTGACATTTACTTTTAGCAGGAACACAGCGTGCCTCATGAAGTGTTCTTACCCATTTCATTATTTAAATAAATGGATAAAACTTATGACACTATCAGGCAATTATCAGCATTCAAATACAAATGTTCATTTGTATCGGAGCCCGTGGCAAGACAATGATTATCTGTCCTTGTAAAACCACAGGCTGCACGTGAAAAGGTGGTGACCCTCTGATAGAGAAGGAGAAATTAGGAGGAGGGGCGATGTGAATAATTAACACGTCTCGTTACACCAGACGTTATTAAGACTCAAGGATGAAGGTGGCAGGGCGATAATAAAGCAGAGAGATGGATGAGGTGCCCCTGCCCTTCCTCCTTTCTTCGTCTTTCCCGTCTCGTTTTCACACCTCATTTGGATCTCCCCGTCAACCTGGCAGCGGCTGCTACAGCTTCACAAACTCTCTCAACCCAGCTTTTAATTTCATCCCAGACGACTGAATTTAGATCCTTCCAGACCTACTTCTTTCTTTCCATCAATCCCCAAAACAGACACATCTCGCTCTCTGGTTTGATATCAAACATCCGTCAAATTCCCAAAGTGCCTCTACACAGACGCGCACACACAGGCCTCCCTCTTTATCTGACAGGTCTCAGCTTTTATTTTTGTAATTGGACTTAAGAAGGCAGAGCTAAGCTGACCCCCTTAAAACCCCTCAACTCTACCTGATCCGCTGATGTCAAATCTTTCCTCCTCACTTTTCTTCTTCTCTTTCTTTTAGACGTGAACGCTTTCATGGCTGCTAATGTAATCGAGCCTGTATTGATTTTACTCTCTCCCCCTTTTCTCCCTCTCTTTTCTCGTGTTGTCTTGTTCAGGCTCTGACCTTGCACGAGGTCCCATTAGTAGGTAGAAAACCTGCGAGGTGGAGATAAGCAGGTGAATGGGAGGCGTAGAAAACAAGGCCAAGTGTTTGTTTCACACGTGAGTGCACGCAAACACTTTACATCTGTGAGCGTGCAGCGTGGTGGAACGCACAGAGTGGCAGAGTTTGTTATCGAGTGACCAGAAGTGAACATGTGAGTGGGTTTAAACAGAGGTGTGTTTGTCTCTGGGAGGTCACTGGTTTGAAATCAAGCTCCCAAAACAATGTCACAATTGGAAATGCAGCATGTTTTGCATCACTTTAACCTCCTTGTAGATTGTAGATTTAAAGGGCCAGTTCACAGATTTTCAACCTCAGTCCTATCATGCTATTATTGGGAGCTAATGCCATTATGGTAGGAAAAAAATGCAATTTGGCTCTGTGCCTTTGGAGGACGCTATCTGCTTCTCCAATGGGCCCTGGAAAACCTCTGCCAGACTATGTAAAGCGTGTCATCTGGCAGGGCTGGGCAGCTTGCTAAACTACACTTCCTCAATCTAGGACGCCCGCCTCCGATGTCATGTCTCGTTCATAATCGTCAGGTTTGAAATGTTGACTGCAGACCTGAAGATTTTTTAGATGATCCACCGGTATATTCTTGTCGTATCTCGGATTCTGTACCGCTCTGAGCCTGCAGCGAAAACCGCAATATTTCACTCCAGCATCTCTTGCTTGGCCGTTCCTTTCAGAGGGAGGGGCGCAATGCACGCTGGGTGTTGTAGGAATGTAGAATGGGCGAAACCACAAGCTGTTTGTCCAACTTTCTCCACAGCTATGACGCCAATTTCAAATATTATTGCTTCTATCGATTACAGAGAACACCGGCTTTGACTGACAGTGGCTTTTTCCAGGGGCGAACTGCTCCTTTAAGTAACACCTGTGTTAAAATGGAGCTACGGCTTTGATTTAATCCTAAAAACAACCAGAACCATTTTGTAAAACAGGGAGAGGAAGAAGCCGTGAAGCTGTTAGCAACAAATGTTTTAGATTTGTACTCAATGTGTCTGCAAAATGTTTAAATCATAAAACATGGATATCTCAAACAGGAAATGAACCAAAAATGAATAAATAAATAGACTATATCCTGTTTCCCTTTTATCTCCCCCTCCTCTCTCTTTTTCTGTGAATGAAAATCTATAATTTATAACATGTCGAGCAACATATTCGCTCTCTAATCCCTTCCCCCTTTCCTCTCATCCCTACATCTCTGTGAATGAAAGCGTGGCACCGCGGGTGAATGGGAACCCGATCGCTTTGATACTCCCTGCGATATAGAGGAAGGCATGAATAATCTAACAGCACAGAGGGAGGGGGGAACATGGCATGATGAAGGTTGAGAGGTTAATGATGAACAAGTCTGTTATAATTACATAGCTTTTACATTAAATAAGTAAGAGTGGTGTAAATCTCGATGATCCTGAAAAACACTAAGGACAGGCCAGGATGAAAAAGAAAACAACTCTCTTCAGTGCTCAACAAAGTTAAACTTCAAACTCACTCCTGAACAAACACAGCACACAACACACACACACACACACACACACACACACTGAAGCAGAGGTGACAGACTGGCCCGGCTGAGTAAACAACCTGTGATGACTGTTGTTGTGGCACTAATGGTTTAAGCATGGGGTAAAGTTCCCGCGCATCATACACAGATTAAGTTCAATAAACTGGACCGCTTTCTGAACGACCTTTCTCTGACACCAAACTCCTGCCCGTCTCCTTCTCAGCCCTCCTGTCTCACTCTCTCCTGTCTGTCTTTCTTCTGCTGTACTTGTCTGTTTGACAGACAGAGGTTACTGGGTAACGCCAATCCTTCTCCTTCCCCCCCTGCCTCTCGATCTCTTTCCGTCTGACCTACTCCATTGAAGCAGCTGCCATTCCTTCACACACACACGCACACACACACACACACACACACACACACACACATATATAAACGTATACATCCACAAAGATCTTCTCATCACCCTATGTCTGTCCAACTTTAATCAAGTTTGCGCGATATGTTTAGACATAAAAACTCTCACTTATTTTGACCAGCTGCAGCTGCCGTAGACAGGAAGTCCCTCTCCTTCCATCATCAGAAAGTCAGTGTCACATCATCAGTGCATTTGCATGATTACATTCAGAATACGGGGAGGTTTAAAGAGGCTGCACTGAAGGGGGAAATGTACTTCAAGCTCATTTTAGTGAAACGGTTTGTGTGTGTGTTTATGTGCCACTTGCAAATTAATGTTTTGTCTGTGTGTTTACACCAAAGTCGAAAATGTCACCAGCCTCTTACAGGATAAATTGTTGTGATTTTATGTGGATTGAAGTTTGAAATAAAAAAACGCTTCAATTTGTGACTTTGTCTGAGTGAACGTCGGCTTATTCTTCTCCATGAAAGGCAGCGGGGCCTCCCTCTATAGGCTGCTGCTCCTTTGTGATCCATGAGAAAAACCTCCAAGTCTGGTAGACAACCTGCAAACACGCACACACACCATCCCTAACATAATCAGACCTGCGTCTTTGTGTGTGCAATGTGCACATTAAAGCCTTGATGTGGCGACACACGCACCGTCATGTAGCTTTTCTCACAAGTGAAGAAGGTGAGCAACTCTTTGAAAAGGGGAAGCACAACACTAATGTGGGAGATGGTATCAAAAGCCAAACTCTGCACAAAGGTGGGAAGCAAAGTTTGCGTCGACAAAATGCTGAAAGACGCCTTGATGTGGTGGAAGAGGAGCCGTTTTGCTGAGTAGCGATGCGAGGCAGGATAGAGGAGAAAAGGCGGCGTTTAGAGGGACAAAAGAGACAAGAGAGAGAGGAGATTAAGGCAGCCGGGTGGAGGGCTCGCATGAAGCGAGGAGAGAGCGAGAGATTGATGGAGTGTGAATGAAAAACATCCATAGGTAGAGACTCAATAAAAACAGATATTACACACACAAACACACACAAAGGCCCAGCAGGCTTGGCCGTCATGCCTAATTTTCTCTCCCCTGGCGTCTGACCCGGGCGATCCTTTCCGACCCCCTTTGAAATTCAAGCCAGGATAAAAGAGAAAGAAGGACACAGAGATCAGATAGAGGATGTATGTACCTCTGTTGGAGCATGTGGACAGACGAGACTGCACCAGAGTCTAATCTGATCTTAAAACTTTGTGATGTTTGACGTCTTTGTGCCCCAGCAAAACAAGGAAGGCTTAAAAACAAGGCGCATGCGACAGCTAAAGAGCACAAACTGACAAGGAGGCGTGCGACCGTTAAATAAGTCCCTCCATACATTCATTTAACAAGCAAACTTTTATAGCCCCATGTTAGCTTCATGACAATAAGAGGCGTGTCACTCTTTAACGTACACGCCTGTTGAGCAGGGAGTTAAAACGCTGTTACTTTACGAGCAGGCTGATTTGCACGCCTGAGCTTTCGGTGCCTTCAGGCAGGGTGGCAGTTTTGTTGCTAACTTGAGTTGTTTTATGTCCCCGTCAAGATGGATTTGTGGCTAACCGTCCATTTCCCCCCGGCAACAGAGGTTTAAATCTGAAGTAATCTAACCCCACTGGCCTGTCGCCCCCCTGAAGTAGGCAGGACAATAACATGACACTGAAACAGGAGGGAGGTGGAAGACGGAGAGTTTGGAAGTTGGCATGGTAATATTCAGAGCATGTTTTTCCTGGGTTTTGGAGGAGCTAAAGAATTTGAATCTGAGTGACTCAACATGTTTTTTAGTAAGGTTATCAATGTGGTTTCATAGATGACTGTAAGTTTGTCCAACAATTTGGTCCAGACTCAATATCTTAACAACCATGATGCTTGGAGCACATGAAACTCTTTTATTTAGTGTTATTACCACTTTAGATTCTCGTGTCGGTTTGTTTTGAAAAGGAGGAAACCTCCGCCGATAATTTGGCTCCTGATAAAAACCTCATAAACGATGAACATTGAGTGAATTCTAACTTTAAAACAAGCATAGCGGCTAGAAACAAGCTAAGCCAATGTTAGCAGAGGCTCAGCTAGCGGACGTTCTAGACATGTTAGCTGTGTCCCAATCCAGGGGCTTTAGCCTTTGAAGAACGTATTCGAAGGCTCAGATGCGGCCGACAAATGCTTCCTCCGTTTCCACAGCCGCGAAGGATCCATCGGGTGCGTCCTTCGCTGCCCACCGTATCCCGAGATGCATTACGCGCCAATTTAAACAAAAGGGCAGACTCTTACACGGCCGAGGAACAAATGTTTAAATGTAAAGTTTTTGGTTTCATGTCAATCGACTAGCTAGAGATACATGTTCAAAAAACGAAAGGGCCCTTTAAGCAATTATCTTTAAAATAACAGGTTAACTTACTCGACGCTAGTTATGCTAGCTAGTTAGCCCACTAGCTATCTGTTGCTAGGCGACAGTAGCGGCGTTTGGTGACGCAAGGGTAGACCAGACGTCTCATTTCAGTTCGGTTTTAGCGGTCTACGCAGGCTATGAATCAGATGATCAGACCTCAATGCATCATAACTGCTTTTACGTGTGCATTCACACCTTTACTAAGAGCCGTCCACCTGTGATCAAATTAAACTGACTTTGTGGTTCTTTCTGGTGAAACATCCTTCGTCCTCACACGTGCCACAGCTGAGCAGCACTGTGGCAGGACAGCAGACATGTTATTCAGAGTTGACCTTGGCTTAAAACCAATTCAGCAGTTTTCTTAGCATCCGAGCCTCTCCTGCTCTAAATTCTGACTACGTTAGCGTAACGTGTCTGACATGCTATCATAACATAATTTCCCAGTGGAAACCTCCATCCAGCCACTGGTGGTGGTGTAACATAAAGATGGACCCCTGGCTGCCCTCAGACTACATTAAGAGCCATTACCATCCAGCCAAACTGTCTCCACTCATATTGACTCCTGGCCCGACTCACTCTCCCGTGGACCCTCTGAGGACGGCCACATCAATAACCACAAAGTGTGTCGAACCGGGCGAGTGTATTCTAATGGCTTACATCACTCTGTATGCTTTTTAGTGTATGCATGTGTGACGCCTGCCTGCAGCTGCTTCTACGATCTGCTGCGTTCAAACAACAGACCTAATCACACATCACAGTCTTTACCTTAAAGGGGAACTAATCTATCACACTGCATCTCTGCAGCCTATATCCTTATTGTGTCTTTTTCTCCTTCTTATACACACACGCACATTTAGGTTACACGTGAATGTGCCTGTGGTCACACTGTGAGTGTTCTGATGAATACAAGCATGTAACCAAACACACCTTATTAGGCACATACAAACATCCATGTAGGGATGCCGGCACGCGCAGCAGTATGTGGGCTGCCGGGCTGGTTTTCTGACCTACATTTCAACACCAGGGCTGTCTGCGCTTCTCTCCTAAGGGCCTGTGTGCGTGTGTGCGTGTTTTCCTCCCACCTACCTCATAGCAGCACACGATCATTAATCCAATTTTATAATTAACTTCACACACAAATGCAATAAATCTGACACAAACACATACACTGAGGAGAGCTGTTCTTCAAACTGTGTTCACACTTCGACTGTGTGTGTGTGTCTGCAATTCCAGACTTTAAAGGGCCACAAATAAACCTCACTAACAGGCTTAATTAAAAGTGCAATGTGAATAACGTCCAACGACAGCAGATGGAGACTTACTTCATCTGCTTTAACAATATGATTTATTAGCATCAATACTTCACGGCACATTTTACACGCCGACACTCTGCCGTAGATTTAATTTCCAATAAACTGCACGATGCCACGCCTCGAAACATCAGCATGGGTGATAAATGCTTATTTTTATGCTGCAATAGTTTGCGTTTACAGCTGTGCGTCGCCGCCGCTGTTTCTGTGACCCTCGCGCTCCGCTCCCGCTGCCGACGAGAGGGTCTTGTCTGATTTAAGCGCAGCGGCACAGCGGCAGGCTGAGCTAATTTAGGTTAAGTGCCTCCAGGAGCTCAAGGGCACCAAGCAACGAGCCACCTGGGGCGACCGAGGGAAGCCGCATGTGTGTGCGTGTGTGTGCGTTGGACAGATACCAAGTGGGTTACAGACATATCAACTATCAACAATTCTCCCACAACTGGAGCAAAATTGACGCTTTGCCGTTTGATACACTTCCCACATCGCACCTCGTTTCTCGTGCAGCAACAGTAGGTCATTTGGGGAGGGGAGAGGACGGCGAAGGGGGGTGTTTGCAACAACAAACAACCCAATCAACAATCAGAAATACAACCAATTGACCGATGACCACAAATTTAGGAAGTGGGCAGGACGATCAGCCTGCGGGAGGCGGGAGCTCAATCAGGGGGTCAGATTTAAAGGCGGATGCCGGTTCTGGAGGCTGGAATTGATCACTGTTATTAACCAACACATCAACACTGCATGACTGGATTTGACTCTGTTCAACAGGCCTATAACATTGTTCCAATGTATGTATCATCTCTGTAAGAGGATGCTCTGCAGGTTCCACATCACATTCACACAGTATGGAGAATTCATGTGAAAAATGCTTTAACTATGTCCGCATCGCACAAATTTATAGTGTTCACTGTATCAGTTGGGATTTTACTGCCATGTAAATGTGGCCCAATAACTTATACAATTCAGCAGTCGCTAGTAATAACTTAGCAAACAAACTTAACAAAGTTTCACAGAGGCCTCAGGATCTATTGATAAACTGCTGTCTTTCACTAATCTCCTATTCTATTCATGTACCACCATGTTTTTTAGCATCTATCTTAATATCAAACCAATCTCTCTTGATTTTTGAGACTACCATTGCTGATGATGTTAATCGGCTGATTTCAGATTACTTCTTAATCTTTGGTACTGCTGAAGGAGGGTGGTTATACACACAGCACGTAGGTGCAGGGCATTCAAAAAACATCAGGAAGGATAAGAAGACAAGCCTGCTCACCTTCTTAATGCCACAGAAAGTTTACTTATCACATTGTTTCAACGCCATGGTCTCGACAAAGGACAACACCTGCCAGTGCTTATCAGCCTGTTGGTGTGCAAGTGCAGCTTTATATCTGGGTGTGGCCCTCATTTTCATCATCGTTATCACCACTGCGCCAAAACTGTGTCACCTTTGTGACATTTTAGTGATTAAACGTAAAGAAATTGAGCTAATAAGGTAGCCTTTTATTGGAAATTGGTTGCGTCAATTATACTGACAATACACAAATGTGCATCTACTACTGACATAACTTGATGTCATGTATGACGTTATTGTAGTCAGACAGCAGCACAGGCCTTCAGGCTGATGATCTCCACTGCATCATAAAGTGAGGATGGTACTGACTCATTGTTTATAACACCACTATAAAGAGCAGTATAACAATCCACGTTAGTGTCATCATGGAAATATTTCATTGATACTCTGCAATGACTGAGGGAGGTTAAAGGTCAGGGCTGTAGCTGCAGTGCCTGTCTACATGGGATCGCTCTCAATTATTGTTCAGACTAGAACTACAGTCTCTATGGTTGCACTGTATTAATGCTGCCCTCCTCTTGTATTAGAGTGTGTTGTAATCCAGGTTAAAGACAGATAGGGTTAAATATGTCTCAGGACAGGCTTAGTGCTCATAGGATGATGTGGATCAGTATCGACTGTAACACACACACACGCACACACGCACACTCTGAGAGACTGATTGGTGGTGTCATCTGACTTATCAAACAGGGATGTACTTTGCAGAGGTGTGTGTGTGTGTGTGTGTGTGCATGCTCATGTGTGTTCCTAGATTGGTAATCCAGTGTTGAGATCTTGTCTGGGAAAAAAAAGCAGGACCCCGAATCCACTTAACCCCTCCCTTACTTCTTTATAAACCACCCTCCTCCTCCTCCTCCCTTCTCTCTCTCCGTCCATCTCTCCGCCCCGCCCCCTTCTGCCCCATCAGAGACATAATGGAGGGATGGAGGCTTTAATAGAGAGCGCAGGCCTCTCTTTGGATGCCCTCCTAATGGGCCCCGGGGGAAACGAGACCAGCTCCCTGATCAAATACTCCCAAAATTTAAGACCTCCATTACACCAAATTAAATTCCTGGTGGCACCTCGTGTGTCTCTTTCTGGTGCAGATAAACGGGTTATAACGTCTGATAGGCAATTAATCCACAGGAAGCCAATTATACTTGGTAATTAGCATAATCCCATGAGTTAGTCTCACCCATCTTTTTTACGTGTGTGGTGTAAAGTCATCAGTTGAGATCGATCATTCAGACGTGATCGACTTTTAATTTAAGGACTGAAGACACCAGTTTCATCCCTCTGCTGGTCTGTGTTATAGCACCCCCTTGTGGTGGAAAGAAGCAACAACCGACACAACTATATTTGTTTTCTATGCCACCCTGCAGAGCTCTTAACAGCAGTCTATGAACGCAACGTCTGCAATAAACAAACAAAATTAGAGCAAACTGTCACCAGGGCGCGCTCCACACTGGTTTTACAAGCAACAAAAATGGCGTCAGCTTCCCTTTCTCTACATTTTCCACTCTTTTTTTCCTCTTTAACCCTAATCCATCTACGCATGTGGAGAGAGGGAAACCCTCAAAAAGAGACGTTTCCATGGCGAGGACAACTCATTAACGAGACAGATTTAAAGAGGCTCTTAAAATCACTTTCTCTCCCCCGCCTCGCCTCTCTCTCTCCTTTTATAATCAGTCTCTATGGGGGGACATGAGCTTTTCAGAGGCTTGGCTGTGTTTTCTGAAGCTTAATGGAAACCTCCAGCTGATCGGGGCATAAAGGAGCCCGGGGCTGAGGAGAAGGCAGGAAGAGGGATGCCAGGGCCGGGGCACATGGAGGAGTAGGGAGGGGTCTGTGGATGATGAGAGTTAGAGTGATGGAACATGAGACGGGTTAGGGAGGCAAGCAGCTTGTTCTAACTGTTTTAAATGTGGTTTTGCTGAGTAAGTTTGTTTTACTAATTCTGCTTTAGTAATGAGTTACTGAAGAATACTTTTTTTACAATGCATCAAAAACTTCATACATTTTTCAACAGTTTTTGTTGTTATTTTTTAGATAAATTTTGTAACTTTGGTGTAGTTAAAGTAATAATCTTGACAATTTTCAAAGTCTCTCTCTATCGCCGAATGAGGAAACACCATGGTGATTGAGCCCATGGCCCTCTGTTGACAGCCTTTACATTTGCAGTATATAGTATTATTATGGACTGGGTGAGTGGAAAATCTCACAAGCGGCGCCCAGTTAGTGACGCGTTTTCCATCAGCCAGCAGTGGTTGGTCTGCCAGAGAGGGTAGGCGGAGCTAAGCGGCTGCTTTTCCAGTCTCAAGTGTTCTGACTAAACAGTAATCTACTATGGCTGAATAAACAAAGAAAAGATCGATGACAACAGATACAACTTCAAAAATAAGTGAAAATCAAAAGAAAAAGAAACAAATTTGACGCTCAGATGAAGCAAGCAGTCTAAAAAGGAAAGCGACCGTCAGCGAGGGAAATCAAGAGTTGCAACCGGAGCCAACCATGGACGTCACACATGCAACACTGTCTGGATATCTGGGAAGTGTGCTCCCGCAATTACCGTTTATCACCACAGGTGCCGCCAAAGAGAATGAAAATGAGATCTTCAAGATTTTAACTTTAAAGTATGACATCTTTAAACAGCTTTTATGTCCGACCAACATTCAGAACTTAAGATATTGAATTATAAAATGTAAAACAGAGAATATTTTTGGCTTCATAAATGACCTAAACAATTATTTAATTATCAAAACAGTTTGATTTTCTTAACTAATTATTTCAGAACTTCCTCTTTAATCTTCTTATGCTATAAATAACTGTTACCCAAATGATTGAAAGCTCGTTTTTCTTTCTTTTGGGCCTTAAAGTAGATGCACTTTTAATGAATCAGGAATGCAGCTCTGTGTGCAGACACAGAGCAGACAGGTCAGTGGGGCAGACGGAGCCAGGATCCTCCGAGCAGCAGACTGGAAGCAGCATGAGGTGGAAAAAAAAGCTCTGTCTTATAGCAGCTCTCATTAAAGAAATGAGCTGTGACTGAGGCTGGTGCTTAAACGCACTTATCCTGCACTACGGCACAATTAGATTTTTCAATTACCCACACAAGACCACAGTTAACCTGGTGGGGCTGAAGAAGAGGGCAAAAAGCTGGTCAGATTAAGCCTTCAAATCGCATTGGGTTTCAAAGCCTGTGGGCATTATGAAAGTGTTAAGACCAACTCTTCATTCATTATGTAATTGATTTTCTAGGTTTAACTTAGAGAGACTTTTACACAGTCGGTAAATAAACTGCTTTTTGTCTGGATGCGTCAGGTTGTCCAGCGTCTGGCTGCCATATGGTGCAATACACCTTTCAAACCTCCAGGAGGCAACAACACAGCAGTAATACTCTCTGTAAGCACCTCTCAGCTGTTCTGAGGCTGCATTTCTTTCCCTCCTCTGACTCATTTGGTCACTGGTCGGATAAATGTCTCTCTAGATTGCAGTGATTATGTTCCTGCTCTGTCCTGATGTGATAATTAAGCCGTTAAGTAAAACTCATCGGTACACATATGGGGCTCGGAGGCTTCCTCACACCTGATCCTTCCTTAAATAAACCCTGATCCCCCCCGACTCACTCCTCTCTGATCTCCTCCTCCATCGCTCCCAGTCGCTCCAATAAAAAGACATCTGATCCCAGACCAACTCTATTAATCTAACCAGATTATCTATCGCAACTATTTATTAAGCGAATGACACACGCGAGGATGCAGGAGAGCTTCAAATCTGATCAGAATCTGATGTCAAAATTGGCATTTTACTTTCCTTTAAAAGGCCTTCAGTGTTTGTGATTCTCATATTCTATTATAGGACATAAATGAGGCGAAAACATAAAATCTAGAGGCTAAAAACATCTTTCAAAATAAACTTATTTTACACAAAATACGGCAAGGTCAAATTTGATCAAGCTCTATTTACTTGGAGATACAGGAGTAGGCGTGGGAATCACAGGGTAACTCATTTTATGATACGTGGCCCCCGATTACAATAATATGACGATACAGCGATTCTGACATTATTGATATATTGCAAGACGATCATATAATGATACATCACGATATCTGATTAAGAATAAAAACAAAATGCCCCTAAGAAGGTAAAGTGCAGGATTAATGTATTTACTGCAATTTGGTGTCATTTTCAGAATTTGAAACAAACTGAGATGAAACAATGTCCCGTAAAATCTGGAATATAAGACGCAGTCTGTTTTTGGGAGCATCCCAGAGGGAAAACGGTTTTCACATTCCAAACACACACAAATTACAGCCTACCATCTGTTTTCACCATGTCGAGTTTGCAATGCTGCTAGCTACTGCTGCTGTAGCTAGAGGTAGCTGGCAGCCTACGGTATTGTTGATTGTTGTGAGGGTGGCAGCTGCAATGGCGATCATGACGGTGCATGTCCGTGACGAAGCATTAGCAACAATTAAGTTTTTCTTGCTTAAAACAGCGAGGAAAACACAAAACAGCGCTGTGGCATATTGTTAATAGGAGAAGTTGTAACGCCATCGTCTGGGTAAAATACCGTAACACAATAACATACCTCTCTCTGCATTTTATACTGGTATAGCGGTATTTATAGCCTACTTTTTAGATGAAAAAAAAAATTTAATAAAAGTGCGTCTTATACACCGAATTTTACGGTAGGTGTTTTCAGTCTGTCAATTACATTTACTATAGAACAACTGTAAAAACAAATTGGGACTTTTGTCACCACGACAAGTCATGAAGTAGTGACGCAGTGAGTCTGAATTGCAGGGAAATCTGTTTAGAGCGTCACAAATTTGTAAATTCAAATATCAATATTTGGCGCCAGCCTATAGATAATTGTAATGCACGAGCCAGGATGACGATATATTGCCGTATCGATATTTTGTCCCACCCCTGTACAAGATGTTGTCACAAGCAGGAGTACAAAAGAAGAAGTAGGTTGCTGTGAAAGTTGAAACTGGTTGTAGACGGACAGAAAATTTACTTACTGCTCATTTTTTGGGTGAAACGACAAACATGCTGTGGTTTTGCTGTGAGGATACTTAAATTAACTCAATTTGGTTTTGGGCTGTTGGTCTAACAAAACAAGTTTGGGACGTAATCATGAGCTTTTTTTTAGCCATAATTAAGCAGCCCTAAACAAAGAGAAGAGTGCCACTAATAAAACTCAAACAGCCTCCTTGTTAACAGTAATTGCAGGAACGACAACTCAGCAGAAAAGATTAAAAAGTAACAGGGATAAAAAACACAAAGAACCAAGATGCACGCAGACAGACGAAAACTCAATTACCCTCCAATATTTGTCAGTGATGACTTCATTAGTCGTCGGTCGCACATGATGGAAGAGCTCATGTTCAGCCAATCAGACGCCAGCCCTTGCCTATTAGTCCTTTAACAAGCTGAGAGGTCTCCATCTGTTAGACGCACAGCTACCTATTACCCACTGATCGCCGTTTACCTCCTCTACGCTGTGTAGTAAATAAAAGATGTGAAGAGGGAAGAGGACAGCGTTTGTGCTCAGAGCGGACATGCTCTCATTCACACAGACACAAACGGGGTTAAAGACTTGATCAATGAGAGCGAGGAAGACGAGGAGCGAGAGATTGGAGCGGACAGAGCTGCTTTGAGGGAAAACAGAGCCTTAACCTATTTTACAGTTGAATGACCCGATGCAACCCCTGACCCCCCGATTCCCGCATGTGTGTGTGAACCCCCTTCTTTTCTTCATCTCATTAAGCTGTGTGTCATGCTCTCTGCTCCATTGTTCTGCCGCCTCCAACCTGCTACTGGGGTGGGGGTTCATGCACATGCAAGAGTAAGTGTGCACTTGTCTTTACTCATCTGTGTTTGAGTGTGTGTGAGTGTAGTAAGCCTTGAGAGGGCGACTAACAAACCTCTAGTGCTGTTTTGAATGCTGTTTTGGCCTCAAACCCCTAAACCCCTGAAGAGGAGCTGCTTTGACTAGATTGTTTTCTGCACAGGGTGAGAGAAATGATGAGTCAATTAGCAAAAAATGCTAGCTGCTCAGTTTATGGCACTGGTTTTGAATAAGTAGGCTGGTTTAAGGGTGGGAAAGTAGGAATAAAGAGCAGAGAAAAGGGGCAACTTTAAGCTTGTTTCCTGATTCTTTCACATCCTCAAAAGGCTTCGGTACAGGAGACAAAAGGAGGCTCTTCTTTTCTCTTTCACTACCTGAAAACATGCAGTTTCATCTAATATCATGCCCAGACTACAATCACTGCATACAGTTTTGATGCAGTGTGGCTGTAATGAAAGTTGAACCTGCAAAGTGCCAAATCTTGGAGCCACCCTAAAAGATGATGAGATGTATTCATGCATTTGTGACGGGTCGACGATGACGGGGAGCTGAACCCCTCCCGAGTCTCACCGCCACAATCATATTACCCTAACTGATTCTCAGCAGCGCTTCCCTTCTATAAATGGGGCCAATCCATTTCATTTGGCTTCATCTAGTTACTCTACCAGCGCGGCCTCCCTCAGGTGCTCGTCCCTCGGGGGCCGTTGCCACTGATTGGCCGATAGCTGAACCTGCCTTCCCACTGAGGGATTACGGGAGATCCGGTGAAACACCTGCTCCACGGCTTAACTGATATTAGAGAAATAGGATGACGGAGGAGGAAGGTGATTGGAAGAAAATGACGACATTTGGAAGAAATGTGAGAGTTAGGCAGACAAATAAAAGTGTAGAAAGAGAAGCACAGAGGCAGGAAAACAAAAGAATGTGAGCATGTTTGTGTGTCACAGGCTCGTCTGTTCAGCGGTGCATGAATACAGAGCGACTGGGAGGTTGATTCAACATAAAGAGCCCAGACAATACTGTACCCATGGTGGCGACATCTTGAGCTGTCACGGCTAGTTAGCCAAAGCAGGCGCGAGGCAAGCCGCAATCGTCTGGCGGCATATTGTTAGGCAACACGAGCAGGAATAAGGGATTGTGTTTACATTCAGAAAGATATTAAAACAAAAACTAAACAGCAAAAAGAAGTTATAAAAGTTGTATTTCAAAGTAAAAGCATCCCTCTGATCTCCCCTGAGTTATGGCATGTCCTTCAGTATTATGGCAACTTAATAGTGATCCTTCAGCGCTCCCTCTTGATGGCTCCTTTATGTAGTAGCGGAGGTGAAAGTGGGTCACCTCCGTAACCCAGTCAGCTCCATCACCCCTGCACTGTCAGCTCTGTTACACTGCCCTGCAGGCCTGGCCCGTCACCTCCAGCTGCTAGCTATTGTGTCTTCTTCCCAGGGGTTGCCACCCAGGGGAGATATGATGGCCTACTGTCCCGGCGGAGAGTGAGGCATGGTCTGGATGCAGGCATGCACATGGGCATTCATTCATTAAGGCAAATAAGGATACATGCGAGCATGTGCATGACTGAATGAATGTGTGAAAGGCCTTAAACTATGCATATAACCAAGACAAACATGAGGTAACACACATGTGCTTCATATATTTAACCATTAAAGCATTTCTCTGTCATCCTGTTTGTGCCTGGAGGACCCCTGCACTAACAAACCAAAGGCCAAAGGTCACAAAGCCACAATCTGCATTGATTCCGCACGGGACGCCCAGCACACACACACACAAGTAAGGAGGATGCACACTTGCACACGCAGCAACAGAAGGCACAGATCACTCAGTCACAGGAGGATGGAAGTCACCTAATAAGAAGAGACAAAGCCCAGCTTGGCAAAAGCTCCCAAAGCATGTGTCGTGACTCCCCAGCAGTGTGACAAGCAGCGTGTAAACACGGCCTACAAACAGCTCAGGTGACTGGAGTTCACTTTAAAGCAGGAGCCCAGGAAAAATACCACAATCATTACTGTAGCGAAACAGCAATGTGTCATGCTAAGTCTGCTAAGTCTCACTAAGAGGCTCACACAGGGGCTGCTATCTGGGCAGAGCAGGTTTAAAGTTGAAGGCGAGAACTCCTGTAATCATGTTGTTTTTGAGTTCAAATGAGAGAGCACGCAGCTACTCTGGAGTCTGGAGCACACAGTCAGAATGCAGCTTCAACTTTAGACACTTTGTTCAAACTTTAAGCAAACAAACACGACTCTCTGGTCTGTACCTTTGCCATCCTCGAACATCAGCGTTTTCCCCGGTGACCCTTTAGAGACCGGTCCGTGCAGCGGTTTGGGGGTCCACAGAGAGTCCGGCTTCTGATGGACCTTTGACAGTGAAAGCAGACGCTTGCGCAGGCATCCCTCCGGCCGGGCGGGCCTGGGGCTGGGGAAGGCCTCGCTCTGGAGGCTGTTCCCCATCTTGCTGTTGGCGTGCTGGATGGAGCTCTGGGTTCCCTTCTTGCCGGCGGGGTCCTCATAGCAGGCCCTGTGCCAGCAGCTGACCACCCGCTCCGGGGACAGGCAGTGCACGTATGTGATCATCCCCGGCTAAAACCCCCCCACCCACCCAACACCCAACGCCCCCTCCCTTGCTCTTTCCAGGACCAAAGCTCCCCCAACTCCTCCTCTTTCTTGCACGACCCTCTCTCTCTCTCTCTCTCTCTCTCTCTCTCTCTCTCTCTGGACGAGAGCACTTGAGGTGGTGGGATGCAAGACCTTCCCCCCTCTTGCTCCCAAAGCTTCAAAAGGTCTCCCCCTCTCTTTCTGGGCAGATCGGACGGAGGTTTGGAGGTTTTTCCAACCCACAGGGGACCCGATCCCCCCCTCTGTCTCCTCCTTCTGTTTTTGTCTCTCCTCTCCCTCTCTCAGGGGGTTCTATTGACTTGCATTGATTCGCCTGACAAAGGGAGGCTGTGCACAGTGTTAGATTACAAGATTTAACTCCAGAGCAAATATTCCACAGAAGTATTGCAGCATAAAGTGATTAGAAATCCTGCATGATTGTCAGGCGTCTGGCAGACAACCCGGTAGATTGCAGAAAGACGGATTCTGACCCCTAAAAGTGGCCACAAGAACTTTAGAAAAAACTCCAAAGATGCAAAAATCAGGTTTTAAAAAACAAAGAGCAAGGCCTTATGGGAAATACTTGTGGCTAAAGCATGTTTTTCTTCTAAACGCTGTGTTATCCTTTGCTACAACCCAGAAGCATCACCGCAAATTGCGCAAAAGAGCATCCACAAAAAGTCAAGAAACGAGTTCATGGACGGAGAAAAGAGCGTTCAGAAAAGTGTCTCAGAGCATCCTCCGTCCTCCATCTTCTCCTATCTGACACAGAAGCATCAACATTGTTCAGCTGCGTCCACATGGCCTTTCCTCTCAGCTCCTCCTCCTCCTCCTCCTCCTCCTCTCTCTCCTCCGCTCCACAACGCCGCTGTTCTAATCTGTAAACCCAGATTATCCAGCCTGCAGCCCCGGTCTCCGATAGTGACAGACATCACACACAACACAGATGGACAAGCAGGCTGTAGATAATTAACGACATCACCTTCCAGCGTGTGGACATTCAGGAAGACTTGGCGTGTGGGAGCGTCAGCTGGTGAACTCTCGTGACGCAAACTGGAGCGGGTGGAAAGCAGCATGTGGGGCAAATATCGACATACTGCCTCGGGTTTAACCTCACCTGACTGGTGTTGGCAAGTGCAGAGATACAGTTAAAAATATACTGAACAGCTGTTTAAAGCTTTGATGGAGCCCAGAGAAGGACCAGGAGGTGTAACATGACAGTAGATAATAAGATAAAGATCAAACAAAGAGATGATACACACTTAAGAAAAGGGGGAGTGGTAAACGTACCCTAACCTGCCAGGTGATGGCGTGTGTATGATGCCTAATCAGCTTGGCTGTGAGGCAGGTTAAGCTCACTGATATGCCCAGATTAATAGGACGAACACCAGCGGATTGGACCAGACAAACACCGGATACTACAGTGAGGCCCATAAACCAATAGAAGATACAGAGACACTAAAATGAATGAAAATAAACAGACAATATTAAAGTGGTTCTTGAGAATAGTCGGGTGATTGTCTCCCTCTGGTGGTGATGTCATACAACACAGACACACAAATGCCCACATGAGTGATTTACATGCACTTATAAAGACTTTAGAGTTGAAACAGTAAGTCAACTAATAAAAAGTCAAACCACAGAACAATTATGCTTAATTATTTTGACTACTGAACGATCGTTTTAGTCATTTTTCAGGTAAAAATTGAGAAAAAATTACCAGAATTCTCAGGTACAAGCTTCTCTAATGAGAAGATTTGATGCCTCTCTCTGTTTGATAACATTTAAAAATGAATTCAAGACATTACAAGATGTCAATTTAAGTAAAACAAAACAAAGTAAAAGGCGCCCCTGCTGACGATATACGGTAATTGCAGGAGGATACTTCCCAATTTAACCTGACGTCCACGGTTGGCTCCCTTTGTTACAGTTGTAACTCTTGATTTTCCTCGCTGACGGTCGCTTTCCTTTTCAGACTGTTTGCCTTCATCTGAGCGTCGAGTTTGTTTCTTTTTCTTTGGATTTTCACTTATTTTTGAAGCTGTATCTGTAGTCATCCATCTTTTCTTTGTTTGTTCAGCCATAGTAGATTACTGTTTACTCGCAACACTTGCAGAGACCGAAAAAAAAGCAGCCGCTGATGGAAAAGGCGTCACTGGGCGCTGCTTGTGATTTTTTGCGCGAAAGACACCCAGTCTGTAATACTGCAAATGCAAAGGCTTTCATCAGTGGGCCATAGGCTCCATCACCATTGTGTAACCTCATGTGGCGATAGATAGACTTTTTTTCATTAAAATGAAAAAGTTTAAAGTTGCTACCTTAAGCATGTACAGGACAAAATCAGCAAAGAGATAAGAGGTATGGCTTCGTCCAAAAAGGGCGCCAAATTCAAGACAAACTGAGAGTTCCTCACAGGAGCTTTTAAGTCAATGCCAGTAAATAATATTTCCACAATTTATTTAAACTATGATAAAAAAAAAGTCAGTCTGTGACATAAACGGTACATTCATCTATTCTATTATGAAAAAAAATCGCTAGCTGCAGCCTTTGTACACTTATAAACCTATTGTACATTTTGGGAAATAAGGGCAGAAACTGTGTGTCTGTGTGTGTGTGTGCGTGCGTGCAATACGTAACCCTGCCAAAACCTCAGCAGATAGCCACAGGCTAAAACAGCCATTACCGATAGTTATCATTTCCACCGCGTCCTGACTCTGCCAACACACAAGCTGATTACAAAACCAAAAACCACTGCACACACATAGAGAACATAATGGACAAACCACTGTACACGCGCACACACATACAAAACAGTGTGTGGACACGTAGCCCAAAGGGCACGCCAAAAGATTCTGACTGTGGCCTAAATTGCACTTAACACTGTCGCTGCCCTACATCCATAAACACATAGGCACAGCGGGTCGTACGGTTCACACGGAGACATCAGGGGGTGTACAGGCACGCAGACCTGCATGTATAACAGCATCATAACACCACAACAGGGGGTTGTTGTGTTCTTACTGTGACGCACAGACGGACATACATTACTGACATTTAACACGCAGGTTCATGCATGTTTGTGGTGGTAAATATATACACACACACACACACACACACACACACACACACACACACACACATGCTGAGTGAATGTCATGATCAGGTCTTGCCCAGAACCCAGCATGCACGGCGGTCAGACTCTCACAACTCACTGCGCATGAATGGGGAAGTTAGGATGTATGTGTGTGTGGTTGTGTGTGTGTGTGTGTGCATCCATTTCCATGCAGTGAGTTCTACTTGGTGCATACTGAATATAAATCAATACATATGTTTGTAAAGCTTGTGTGCATATAAACTCTCCTATGTGCTTGCAGACACACACATGTGCACGTGGACTGTGTGTGTCTCTGGTGTGTGTGTGTGCGTGGGGGAAGCCAAAGCGGAAGGCATTTGGGAAGGGGACAATGGTAACCATGGACACGTATAGGAGTGAATGGAGTGAGAGGAGCACCTGCACGCTGGGTTAGCCCTGTGTCTGGGGAAGTCATCCACAGGGAGTCGGCCATTGTCTTTCCAAACTTCTCCCACAACAAAAGTTTTCCAGCGTGGTCCCTGAACACATCACAGCTTTCCTCCTCATATGCTTTGTTGTGCGCTAAAAATACAGTAAGTCTTCTTTTGACTGCAACATCTTCCAAAACCTCTAAAAGCTTTTGTTTTTTTTAAGTCTTTTCAGAAGACAAAAGATTCACTGGAGTCCTGACAGAGTGCATTCACAGACGACAGGAACTTCACCCTCTATTGTTTAGATATCAAGAGCAGAAGTCTCGCTTTATCTCGGACGAGTTTGACTTGTTTACAGAGGTCAAATCCTTGTGCCGAGTTATCCACGTTTGCATCATCTCAGAAAGCAAAAACTGCACAATACATGGACAAAGTTTTTGACGCTATTTGAAACATTGGTTTAAAATTTTGTTTACAGATACAGAAACTAATGTAACGCTCAGATGAAGGCAAAGTCTAAAAACGAAAGCGACCGTCAGCGAGGAAAATCAAGAGTTACAACTGGAGCCAACCGTGGACGTCACACATGCGACACTGTCTGGATATCTGGGAAGTGCGCTCCCACATTTACTGTTTATCGCCACAGGTGCTGCCAAAGAGAGCAAAACTGAAATCTTTGAGATTATACCTATAAACTTAAAGGAAAGTTTGTTACTGATGGTGTTGATAAGCTGATAATAAGATATTAGCAAGTGCTAACACATTAAACTGCAGATCTTTATGAATCCCTGAAATCCAACTTCTATTTCCAGTGCTAAATGGTAACATTTGACTTTATCTTGTGATTCACACAAACATATTTATTAAAGAAAGCTGAAATAATCAATGGAGATCAGATATCTCGCTATGTTTTGGTATGTCACACCACTTAAAGTCCGGTATTGGCAAGTGTCCGCAACCCTTCCACCATCATTTTACGTAGCTTTACAAGCAAGCGAACCCACACTGAAAACACTTCAACACCTCTCTCCAGTCCTGTCCTCCTCTCTTCCCCTCCACTGGAGATAAGCAGCCTGCCACATCCAGTGTGAAAACATCCATCAACACCACTTCACACGAGACCAGAGGGAAGGTAGAGGGTCAGGCTGGGGTCACAGAGGTCAGGGTCTCACGACACAGGTGCTTCGGTTATTGAAGGACAGGTCTGGTTAACAAGGAGGAAGTTTAAAAGAAGGCTGCTAAAAAATGTGAAATGTCTCAGATTAATTTAAGTTCGTGCTTCCTCCTCCAACATCTTGCAATATTTTTTCAAGTCAAGAATTATCCGTGTATTGCTGGATCTGTACATCTGAGCTTTCCCCTTAAACTGCTGTCAACAACCACAACATCTAAGCCGCTATAATGCTCACACACCCAGTGAACTGCAATCAGAGTGGGTTGTAAACAAAACCGGAGACCTCAGGACCAACTTCCACTCAGCCAAAGACGTGTTCCTCCAGATTGGACATGGCCCGAGCTGACCTCACATGACGAGTCGGATGAAATCTCCGCAGTATGTTTGCTTGGTGGATCTTAATACGGACAGAAATGTTGCATTTCTTTGCGCCCCACACTGCAGGAAACCTCTAATTTAAGGGAGAACAAGGTCTCCAAAATCACTCCAGCTAATCCCTACTCAGTCTAATGTCTCCGCTAACATATTCTGCTGGAGTGGAGCTCAAGTGCTGAAATAACTTATGTAACTTACCAAAAAAGCCACACCAAGTGGTCTGGCTGGCTAGCAGAGAGCTTGCACTAAAATGCAAGGCTTTACAGCTGGAGGAGGAGGAGGAGGGGGTGAGTGAGTGTGTGGTCAGAACAGATGAGAATCCACTGCGGCCACAGCTGGATGTGGAGGAACACGGGCTGAAAATGTGTCACATCTGCTCCAGAGTTGGCAACTCAAACGGAGAGGACTTGTTTAAATCATAACATAAGCAGACATTCTGTGTCTGGCAAGCAACGTGGAGTAATCTACCGGTGGGATCAAATGTAATGCACAGTATTTGGGTCAGTTGGTCGTGGAGATTTTTTGTCATAAATGCAGCTTTTATGCATTAATGTTTAAACATTAACTGTGGTAAAGTATTCAATGTGCTGGATGATATGAAGCAAACAACCTGTTGGTTTGTCTAATAAAGTCAAATACAACGTTAAACCAGGCGTTCCTGCTCACACTGGTCTGTTACTTCATCTTACAAAACTGAATGTCTTCCTCTGACACATCTACATCTGTTTCTCTCTATGTTCCACATCCAGCCAGAGTCACACAGTGTGGAAAATGTGTTACTGACAACATAAATTACTGCGTACAGCTGATGCACTGGGACATTTCTACATATGGCTGCAGCGCTCACTTCATATTACCTCATTTTTTGGAAGTGATAAATCTACAGACGACGAAATGTATTGACAAGAGGGACGATTTCCTCATTTTTGAGATACGAACAGTTTAGAGTGAGCCGAGCTGAGCCGAGCGCCGTGTTTGTTCCTGGTTTTACTGCATCTGCTGGCCCACATATTTTACAACTTAGAAGTTCACATGTTTTCCAAATCAAAGTTTGTTCTGCACAAAGCAATGTAGGGCGACTGTTCCCGGGCAATACAAGTGCACATAAGGCAATATAACACTACAAAGAGGTAATTACCGTAAAGTTCGGTGTATAAGACGCACTTTTAATACAGTTTTTTTCATCGAAGAAGTGGGCTGCGTCCTATAAAGCAATGTAAAATGCAGAGAGGTATGTTATCGTGTTACGGTATTTTACCCAGACGATGGTGCTATCTGGTTGTTAGGTGGTAACGTCACATCTCCGCATTAAACTGTTTCCGGTCCGAGCCGCTGTTTTTGTTTTAAATGAAGACAAATAACTTGACTGTTGCTAACGCTTCGTCTCGGACATGCACCGTCATGATCGCCACTGCAGCTGCCACCCTCAGCCAGCTACCAGCACTGGTAGACATGTTGAAAACAGATGGTCGGCTGTAATTTGTGTGTTGTTAATGTCTTTTAAATGAAAATACATTAACTTGTAAACAGGTTTTTATTAATACATAGCTATAGAAAACCTTTTTTCCCCTCTGGGAAACCCCCAAAACAGACTGCATCTTATATTCCGGTGCGACTTGTATTCTGGATTTTACGGTTATTTGGGGGGGCAATTGCAGGGGAACTCACGATACGATGGGTGGCCCAGGATTGCAACGATATCATGATACAGCGTTTAATTTGATATATTGCAAGACAATCATATAACGATACATCACGATATGTGATTAACTTCTTCTTGGCTATTGTACATTGTATTTTCCAACTTTGAGACGTGCATCATATCAAATATTCACATTTAACGATCTTTAAAATCACAGAAGTAAATTTAACTTTTATATAACATTAATGAACGGTAGCGCTGCCAACATGATGTTCTTACAGCTGTGCAAGAGACAAGAGCAATGGAAGCAGAACTCCTGATGCAAACCCCAGTGCAGCTTTAATTCTGCTTCATTAATACACAGATTATGGTGAAGCTAGGGTTGTGTGTAAAACACAGAGGGGAGAGTATATGGTTTCATAGATGAGCAATTAAACAAAGTGTGTGCCAACAGACGCAAATGCAAAATGGATCTGCCAGTAAAAGAGGAACCTCTTATCTCACTCTAACTGGTCAGTAAAGTAAAGGCCAACACATGGCTCCACTCTGCAGGAGAGCAGCCCAGCAACTGCTGCTTTGCCAGCTGTTAATGTGGAAAACACACTCAGACACACAAACACACACACATCTTTCATCTCCGGTAGAATACTGTAAGATAAAAGCTCATTTAGTGAGTTGCATACAGAGGTTTTAATACTTGTGCCTCCCTAAAGAGTCCTAAAGTCAAGTATGAATCAGAGAGCAACCAGGAAGAAGCGCGATCAAACAGCAAACAGATGGAGGACAAAAGGAGAGGTATGATTAAAGTCAGTGAACCTGAACGTGTCAGAGACAGAAAAAAGGGATAAAGGAAGAAAAGATTAAAGAGAGAAAGACGGAGGAGGGTGTCCTTCACTAAAGAAAAACACATGAGGAAGGATATTGTGAGGAGGAAGCCGCTGTGACAGAGATTAGTTTCCACACAGAGATGGAGTTCAACTTTTCTTTGTCTCAGAAAGTCTGAGGGAAAAGTCCCACACTCGCACTTACCTTTCAGACAGAACATGGCTCTTCACTTATTCCTCCATTTATCCTTCAGCTACAACACCGGCTTCTTCCTCTCTTCCTTTTCACTCTTTCCACCTTCTTGCCCTCCTTTCCTCTCCCCCGCTCCGTCTCTCCTTACTCCGCTCGGTCAAAGCGCTCACACACGGACGCACAGATCCCGACGCACACGCTCCTCTGTCCCGCTGCCTCTCTCGCCATCTCCCTCCCTGTCTCTCCCTCCTCTCCCCTGCACATGCACACACGCTCTGAGTGGCAGCTCGCCAACTTCTACACCGCAGGAAACTGCCCTGCGACCCCCCCTCCCCTCACTCGGCTTCCCCTCTCTCTCTGAATGTCTCTCCACCACGATGACAATCCCCCTTCATCTCTCCGCCCACATTAATGTTGAGATTTAGAGAAACAGAAGCTTAATCGCCACCTAAAAGTTCAGTCTAAGCTGCTGTCATCACATGAGTTGTGTGATTAATCAACTTTAACACACAAGAAGATATATGTTAATTAATCTAAATAAGATAAAGGCTCGTATTCGGGCAGGAGGGAAAAATACACCCACACACAGAGCGCGAGCCTTGTCGAGGATTGTGATGGTAGAGAATCTGGGCAGTCAGCAGTTCAGAGAGAGGCAGGGGGCCCCGGCTTGAGGCCGATCCATTGTGCGCTGATCAAATATAATCACTTTAATCCCCACAATTCAACTGTTTGCTATCAGGAGCAGCTACAAGCTGGGTGCATCCCACATGGACGGGAGTACTGAGTCACTCACAGACTGTGGAAACAAACCCCGAAGTGGAACGGTATTTTGACGTTATATTAAGCTGCTGCTTCTATTTCACATTCAAAGGGTACGACAGTGTAACTATTAAGAGCGCATAGACCTGGGCTTTAGTGATAATGGGTATGCAAGGTATCCTTTTTTAAACCGTGGAACAACATCAAATGGGAAATCAATACACAATTAGCACCATAGCATAAGTGAACCTAATGGGGACTGTGGGAAGCCGAAATCCAAACAACGTGACATGGAGAGTGTGTCAAACCAAGTTTGACTCACTCCAGAGCAGATAGCAGAACACAAAAAGCCATTGATTTCCAATGAGGCTCTGTAATGGCTTCCTCTTACACTGCAAAAACACAGCTGGTTACTGCTTACAGGACTGGTGGAGCTCAAAGGTACAAAACACCAAAGCCTCGTTAAACCAGGTATAATGTAAGACTCAGAAAGTTATGACAAGAAACAAGCTGTTTTATAGGCATTATGGCTTACACTGTAACACTATAACCTGCTATAAGTGTAATTATAGCAATGGTGACGGTTCAAAAGTATCATGTTCACACTAACAACTGCAGTTATAAGAATTATACGGTGACATTTAAACGACTAACCTTTGGTTATAGAGGTCTTCAGTATATATGATGGTGACCTCATACAAACTCTCTCTATCACATCTGCTAATCAGACACTGAAACATACCGCAGCAGTTGATCCCAAAAAGAACAAATAAAGTCCAGGAAATAGTGAAATATGGACATTACACTATCATGACAGCAGTGCAGATTTCAAACAGACATCAGTGAATGATGAACAGTCCAAGTGTGTGTGTGTGTGTGTGTGTTATGAACATGTTAATCCCACCCCAGTACGGCTGGCAGGCTATGACACGTCTGCCTCGACCAGATGTCACCAATTACTGCCTGATTTGTGTGTGTGCGCGCGTGTGTGTGAGACTTGGAGCCCCTTTACGAGATTGAGTGCATAAAATGCCACAAAAACACAACCCTGGAAATTATCGCCAATTAAAACGCACACTAAAATCCCTGAATGGACCCACCTGACCAGACAATAAAACCCGACTCCGTCAAACCTCCACCTTAATGGATGCTGTGCTGTCCAAACTGGCTCTAACTTTAACCGTCATCTTAAAACCCTTAACTCTGAGGAAACACTTGAGGTCTGTCTAATCGCTGCTCTCACAAAGCTGTTAAACACAGAGACGTGGAATTCTTCCCTGTTTTTGTCCAAGCATGTTCAACAAATGGTATTTATGAGCCCATGCATTTAAGGCCAGGGCGAGACACTGAACTGTTGAGTGTTATTATTTGTATTTTTCATTGATGAATATCAAGGTCATTTAGGTCACAGCTAAAAGATGTTTTTATTCATGTTAACCATTTGCATATAAAATAACATTAAGTTGTTTTGCCTGGCAGAGGTGGATGAGGTGGAGTATTTATAAAAGTAAAGTGCAAGTAAAAAGAAAACTGTTAACCTCAGTGTGACAAACTTCTCATATGTAAACCGGTGCGACCACTATACCAGCATTAAATGCAGAGAGAGGTATTCTATTCTGTTACGGTATTTTACCCAGACGATGACGCGATGATAAAGCTAAAGCTTTGTCACCGACAAGCGGCATCATGATCGCCATTGCAGCCACTACACTCACAACAATCAACATTACCGTAGGCTGCCAGCTACCGCTAGCTATAGCACCGGTAGCTAGCAGGACTGCAAACTCAACATGGCGAAAACAGATGGCAGGCTGTAATTTGTGTGTCTTTTGAATACGTTTTAAATGAAAATAAATTGAAATTTTTTATTAATAAATAGCTATAGAAAACCTTTTTCCCCTCTGGTATACCCACAAAAACAGACTGTGACTTATATTATGGGGATTACAGTTGTGTGGAATTACAGATACATTTGAAAGAAAGCTTCTTTGATTGTAATTATGCCACTTTAAACCATGATTATTTAAATTTTATTGTATATTCACTATACATTCTATTTGTATACGTTTTTAAAAGACTGAATATTTTATGTTTAAATCCTCAATAAAAAAGTCAGGAATGTCTGAAATGTATGGAAATGGCTTCAAACATTACATGTAAGTAGCATTTTATCTTGTTTTTCCATTCATTAACTTTTTCATTCATCTGCAATCATACTTTATTTATTTCTTTACGTTTATTGTTATAATTTCAGTCATGTTCATGCTTGTCTGTATCCATTATTTTACCTATATTGAAAATGTACTATTAAATGTGCGACTACTATAATACTATTACTGAAATCCTCTTCATTTTGTTCAACCTACCACTTACATTTTTGGCAGGTTGCCAACGACAACACAGGTTCAAATATTGTCTTGTACTGTTACTGTACTTTGTCCGCTGTCATCATTGTCAGAAAATCAGTCTCTGTGTACAATAAGACTCTATCATAAGCACTGAGTCACGTCAACAGCCCCCATATTAGCCATCTTATCTAGAACAATAGCTCAGTGTACTGCACTGTGCTGCAACAAAAACACAACATGTTGTTACTGTCAGCTGTGAGCTGTGCGTCAGCGTGAGATAAAAACTAAATATCACACGCAGATAAGCGGTAAGCTTGTTGTAGCAAACATGACACGAACAGATAGGCACGCGATGAGAACAAACCTGGAACTGAGAAAATCCTCTTTCATTTTAAACACATTATAACAATATTATAACGACTATAACACGCACGATTGGATTTGTTCTAAAGGTGACTGAAAAAGGTCATCGCCTTAAAATCACTTGTTTTTTCTTTGTGTCATCATCGAGTACGCGCATGCATGGATTAACTCCCATGACACAAAGGTAATAGGATACATACAGAAAAAGGTGGGCGATGCATGTCAGAGATTTGTGTTTATAGCAGGAAACGCACGATAATGCGATTAAATACAGGCTCGAACACGACTGCAGCGTTTGGCAGGCTTTGAAGGGTTTTCAACGTACAGTAGGTCTGATCTGGGATCAGCTCAAACAGACAGAAAAAGGTTATATGGGTCAGAGAGGAAAATATGACTTACCTGATAATCACCACATCATTGTCAGCACATAGGAGAAAGAGAGACAGAAGAGATGATTAGAACAGTTTAATACGTCCTCTTTTACTATTAAGTGTGATGCATGTGTGTACACCGATTATTCTGTGTACAGTAGGAGTGTGTGTGTGTGTGTGTGTTCGCCCTGGGCTGTGGGCCACATCACCAGATTTCCATGTCTGTCCTTTAATGAGCATTTGCTGGTTTATACACCCCATCTCCCCCCTACGGCGAATTATCATCTGCTAATCTGGGTTTACACACGGACTACAGAATGATGATGAGTGTGTATATCTGTGTGTGCACGGGATATGTGTGTGCAACTGCATCCAGCCCCATAGGAAGTCAATATCCCTCCAAAATAAGACATTGAGGAGAGAGTTAGTCACTAATATCATTTTATACTGGTCGTAGCTACTACAAGAGAGGTGTGCCAAGTTACAGCAAATATTTAGGTCAATATTTTGTCCCTAAATGTGTAAATGAAGGTTAAAACCACAGTGACATACTGTACATACATAGAAAACTCACGCCACACAAAATTCTCCTAAATACTCAAATCCCTCAATCTCCCCCCTCGCATGTTAACACGACGCACTCCTACTTGCCAACGAAAATCCCCCTGATTTAGAATCAGAGTCATCGAGTTCGTTCCGAGTGTTGACTTGCTGCACAACGCATAAACAGCATTTCCTGTAAGAAGCAGTAATCATGTAAAGCTCAGATCCCCGGCTGATGTAAAGGCCAGACAGAGATTCTGTCCAGGGTCCGACTGTGTGGTCCATCAGCCATCAGGATCTGCCAGCTGATTGATTCAGACATGCAGCCATGCAGAGAGATCAATAGGTTTGATTGAGGAGATTGCTTACTGTGTTTGTGTAACACAGTAAGGAACAGAGAGAGGAGAGGAGACAGTGAGAGTCGAGATCAATCACTTCATTTACTATTACTTGACTGTTAACACCTACAGGCTTAGTGCATTACGATCTAAATGTCCCAGTTACTTAATACATACTTAAGGTAAGCAGGTTTTGAGTATGTATTGAATATGTGAGACACGTAAGGAATAATGCCCGATGAGGCGTCCATTATCAGGAATTAATGGACAACGTGGAGGCCTTAATCGTCCGTGGAGTGTTTAAAGAGGGGGTACTGTGCTGTTTCACGTTTTAAGACAATGTTACAATGTTGGACGTCCAGACTAAACGTGGGTGAAGTTTAAAATCTGTAGGTAAAAGTATGTTGGAGTAATCCCCAGGCTTCTCAGCTCAGTCTGCAGGCTGCTGTGAACGCCAGGTTTCACAGAGTTTTTTCTAAGGCAGGCTTTGGAGAGCTGGCCAATCAGAAGAAAGCGGGCTTGTAGGGGCGGGGTTTCTTAAAGGGACAGAGCTGACCGAGTCGTTTCAGGCAGAGGCTGTATGAGGGCCTGCACAGAGCACCAGTGTGAGAAAAATTAGGAGTTTTTTTTACTGTAAATTATGCTAAGCTACTCCACAGGTATCACAGAGTGAAATATGAAGCCTGAAATTAGCATAATACTCCCCCACCCCCTCAAAGTTTTTGACTACTCTGTTCCCATGGTAAGGCCTGAGAGTTTGACCAACGCCTGGAAAAAATTATTCCAATCCCTTGAAGCCATTAAATCTGGAGCGGATGTGGATACAACACAAGAACAAGTAATTCATATCAGACTCATTAACAAGCAATCATTTCTTTCTGGGG
Source organism: Semicossyphus pulcher (assembly GCF_022749685.1). NCBI lineage: Eukaryota > Metazoa > Chordata > Actinopteri > Labriformes > Labridae > Semicossyphus > Semicossyphus pulcher. Next base: position 12,864,636 of record NW_027211615.1, read on the forward strand.
AAAATAGCTTTTTGTTAACAGCTGTTTTAAATAACTATGAATAAATCTATCCATACATGTGGGTTGCACATTCAGATCAGCATATTATAGAACAGTGCTTCTCAAAGTAGGGTCCTAGGACCACTGGGGGTCCGAGAACCATAGCCTCGGGGTCCGCGAAATAATTACAATAAATTTAGAATAAATTATAAAATTGTGCTGTATCATTCAAAATTGCATGTGTACAGGTGAAGACAATTTGCGCCAATGAAACAAGCATATTGTGTCCATTACTCCCTCATATGTTAGCTTTGGACCAATAGAAACTGATCTGATTGTGACACATGACGTCAATCTGTCATGAATCACTCAACTCACTCAGGTCGCAACGAACCGTTCCTGCAGCTGTCTTGCTGCTGTTAATTTCCTGAAAGTTTTTAAGATCAATTACTTGAAAGGTATAAATGCTGTCAAGTTGAGTCCTCAAGCAATTTGAATAAAATCTGTTTTAAAGTATATAAGTGGTATTAACATTATTCAAGTCGAAATGTTTTTCTGTTTATCACTATGAAACAGGTCTGAAGTATTTAGGTTGATAATGTTTACAATACAAATAATTCCAGTGGCATCCAAGAGTGCAAATGGCAGTAAGCATATGCTTAATCGGTGTTACGATCATGAGGGGGTCCTTGGAAAATGTTCTCCCCTGTAAGGGGTCCCTGGCGCCAAAAAGTTTGAGAACCCCTGTTAGAGAAGACATGACTATTGGCCTTGGTGGAGGTCTGTGCTCTCTGAGTGCCCTTCTAGTTTCCTATTATAATGGAAATGGCTGGATTTTATTTAAGACATTAACTACACCAACAATTTACTATAGGGTTAATAATATATGGTATTGAGATGTATGGCCTAGCACTGTTTACCTGATTTAAAAGCATTTAGTAAATCCTCACTTCTCTTCTTCAGGTGAAAACTGAAACTGGGTACGTTTTTATTCTAAAGCTAAATGAGACTTTTCTGCTTTAATAGAGCTCATAAAACCACCGCTCTATAAAACGCTGCTGACACGAGAAAGTATTTTTAATTTGTTTTGTGTTCTGTTTATAATTTTTCCAAACCCAAACACAACTCAGTGTTGTTGATCCACCGCGACTTAATTAAAGTGTGTCCGGTCTCCACCACGAGAGCCAATCACAGCTTGTCTAACACATGGCTCCCTCACACATGATTGGTTCAGAGCCGTCCCAATAGGAAGGTCAGACTGAACCACACAAGGAAACACTCACTCGTGAGCCCATTGCCTTGGCAACCGGGGCAAACACCCAACCAGTCAAGCTGGAAGCTGCGTCAAAATTGCAGGTTTGGTTGCCACAGGCCCTCATTTCAGGGCTATATTTACACACAGGCACGGTGCGCGGCTGCCCATGTGTCTTGTAATGGGTCCTGGCAGGCGTGCAGAAGGATCCAGATGTTATAAATACTTCAGGTTCAAACTAGAGAGGTTTCCTCTTTTGGTCGTGCTTATATGCAGTACGTGTGTTTGCCCGTCTGTGTGCTATGGAAGAGAGAGTTTTATATTGACCTGTCTCTGACACCGTCTCAGGCCTAGAATTAGATATAAAAAGATGTGTGTGTGACAGAGAGGAAGAAAAGGAGGGTGCGTGAGGAAGAAAAGGCTCGTAGGAGAGAGTCTGTGAAAAACAAAAGCCTAGTGGTCAAATAACACGGCTTTTTTTCGGGCGTTTAAACTCATCCATTTATCCTCTTGTGTATTCTCTCCTTCTCAAAGCCCTGCTGTTAGCTAATACAACAAAATCAATAAAGACTGCTCGTTCCATGCTTTACAATTTAACAAGTAAATGCTAAATAACAAAAGATTGGGATCGACCAATGGGGATGTGCTTCCTCACTCTACCTAACACAGAATCAATGGGGAAATCAAACCTATCAGTAATAACCAATGTAAGACTCAAGGAGATATGTCATTAAGTCAGATTGGATCGAAGAGCATCACTAAGAATTAAAAGACTGAGAAAGACAGAGAACTAACATGGACTATAGTACATCCAGATCATTGCTATTTCACACCAGCTGTTCTAACGTGGTTACAATGCAAAGCCTAAAGGTTTTAAAAATGAAATTTCTCACATTGCCAGCGCAGCTTTACCCCTTTGACTTTGACAAAAATGTGAGGAGCTCAAACCATCCCAGCCATGTGCAGCCCCTGAGCTGTTTTAGGACAGGGGGCAGGTTCAGAGGTGATGGAGTGGCTAAGAGGCATAGAGACGTGCAATAAATGACAACAACAGCAACAAGCTCCACATTCCTGTGAGGCAACAAAATGGCCACTGAAGTAGCTCCACGTGTCTTTGAGTACCGTGTCTGAAAATGTTGTGTATGTTGGGAAAGAAAAACTCTAAGGCCGTGCTGTCAGAAAGAGAGAGTCGTTTTTACATGAGGATAAAAGAGCTATGATTGAGTGGGATGATGATTCACTGGCTTGTAAACAAACAGTGTGAAACTGGGAGAAAGGTCCTGAAGAAAGTTCTTCTATACCACATATCGAAAAGGCAACTTGCCTGATTGCTGGTTCTGATCTAAATTAAACTGCTCCAGAATTGGTGTGTGGTTTTGTGATTGTTTTGGTCGGCACACAAGTAAGTAAGTACTGTTCATTTCTGTCCAAAACAAATCATATCAAGAGGGAAAACTAACCCAACAAATCTGATTCAACCACACTGTAAAACGCAGGTTTGAAAACACCCAACAAATGTATCGGCATCACTAGACCAATTTGCAGAATGCAATCAATCTGAAACCTCTCGGCTATTTTTTCGATAGTGGTAATATCAACAGGCGTAGACCAAATGCCTCTAGATACCACAACACATCAGAGCAATAGGTAAGTGGTAAAGTAGCAGACCCCACATCAAATATAACTGGCCTATAGTTTAACACCAAGGTTCTCAACTAGTGTGTCGCGGAGCTGTTTTCGGAGGGTCGTGGATGTGTGCTTAGAAAAAAAAAACAGTTGTGGCAAAAAGTTGTGCTGCGCTTTTATTTTGAAGGACATAGGTTTCCTTTGACGTGTGCTCAGTAGCAGTGTAGTTTAGTCACACTCCATGTATATTCACTGATTGGAACTTGATGCGCCCAACAGTGGTTGCATTAATGTGGCAGTTTTGAACATATTAAGGCAAAGGGAATAGAGCTTGCAGATTTCAAGGGTTTACAGGCTAACCGATCTTGGTAACTCATAGTAATGTTGCTAACAGCTGTCAGTACAGACCCGTATCGTGTTTAGATTGACACATGTATGTGACGTTAACAAACTGTGCATATGAACATCGACACATGTAGTTACATAAGACTATGAGGAAAACAAACAGCTCCTGCACACTGTAATGTTTCACTCCGCTGTGTCAAAGTTTCAACATCAGATCTTTTTGCATTCAAAAGCTGAAATCTACCCGACGATATCTGAATACTGAAAGTCATCTTCATAGGTATGCTTAGAGTGAATGATGGTTATTGATGTCAAACCAGCCCTTGCTGTCCCTGCTGACGTGAGCCCAGCTGAAACAGACAGTACAGGTTAGAGTTAATAAAGCTGTGAGACTACAGCTCAGCAACCGCGGTGTCTTTTTCCATTTCAGGTAAAGGTAAGGCTAAAGTTACATGTATTACCCCCAGAGTCCTATTGACACCACTGACCAGATACACACACATCTAATGAACTGATCAATAAATAATGAGCCTAATCTGGAAACACAATAGCCCCGAGGCTCTGAGAGAAGTATAAATGGTGCTCTTACCTCAGCCGAGATGACGTCCAAATATTAAGTTGAAGTTTAATATAAGAAATTAGCTATGCAAGCCTGCACACACAAGCAAAGCCACCCTCTCCCTGGCACTGACATCGCCACCAGCCTGTGACATCACCCAGCCCGTGACATCACTTGCTTCCGGCCTAGACATCATTGACCCCCTAACGGTCCCACTGATCGCGGACCACTCATAAATTGCTCTCTATAGCAACCAGGAAGTGCCGGGGATGTGGAGCCGGACAACAAGGGGCCATAAAAAGACAGTGACCCACTTCTTGCTTTGCTCGTGCGTGTAAACAAGTCATTCACTGGCTTCCTGGCTGAGAGCGAGAACAAATACCCATTCAGGAGCATTGTGACAAGTTGTGATGCAGCCAAGCCAAACACCACATGGTTTTGATGGGTTTGCATCACCTTCCCTCTCTTACCTATTTTGTGTTGAGGCTGGTACACCCAGTTGTCGTCATCATCTTCGTCTCTGTCCGCGGTATGAAGGTGAGTGTGAGAGTACGAGTGCGTGTGGCGGCTGTGGACGGCGTGAAGGTCGTTCTGGCTGTGGAAGATGCGTCTGTTCTGGCGGGAGAGGTTGGTCACGCTGAGCCAGCTGAGAGCTCGGGAAAGGCCTGCAGCGGGTTTCTCCTTGCGAAAGGAAGCGGACCTCCTGTCACCTCTCATTCTCAAATCAGGAAGTCCAAGACGGGAAGACGTGGGATGAAAAGGTCTTTAAAACCAGGTTTTAACCTGGGAAACTTAAGCTCAGATGTTGATCCTTAGGTAGGCTGGTAGATCTACACGTTACGTCCAGATCACGAGATGCCAAACATCTTGAATGCAGAATCCTGAAATGCTTCTTACCATTCAGAATCTTTGTCCAAAATAAGGAGGAAGTTCAGGCATTGCCCTGTTTTCCTTCACTTTGGTTGCACACTTCCACATCATGACTGACCCGGACCGTCTCAACTTCCAACCTTGTTCTCCTTTAGTTCTCTCTGTCAAAGTCAGACTTAAACCATCTCTTTTCCTCTTTCTCTTCCTGTTTAAAGACTCTCGGCACGATTCCCAAACCCAAAAGGCTTAATTAGGCAATCCAGCAATCTGGAATACCACCACCCCTCTGCGGCACACACTTGCATCTGCACTCAACTGCTGGCTGCGATATTCCTTGGTGAGGCAAGACAGAGGTTTCCAAATCCCAATGAGATACTTTCCAATCACAGTAAGTCAGCGGTTGTTGTTTGTGTCGACCATGTGTGCCCTTGAGAGCCGTTACCTCCAGTTGTTAGCGCGCGCACACACACCAGCTGACACGCGTCGTCTTAGCGCCAAGTCCGACCGGGAGGATTCAGCGTCCCTGGGTCTATTCCCAGCCTGATGAAGTTACATACATACTCGCACACTGGCACAAACACACTCACATGTGAGATCCTGTGCGAGTGTGTGTGAAGATGCCAGGGGGCAAAAATGACGCCGCCTCTCAGGGTTCCCAGAGAATTTCACCCGAACTTCTGATCAACACCTTCTTCTTCTTCCGCTCCGTGCCGTTTTGATTGCATTCCCAGGTGTTTCTTCTTCTTCGCTGCTGGAGGAGGTCGAAGCATGCCAAGTATGTTGTTGTGAAAAAGTCAAAATGCGGACTCCTGTTTGAATCTGAATCTCCAATCAGCTGATAAAGCACAGAACCAGGAAGGCGAGCCCACACCTGCTGAGCACGTGCCGGCCAGAGAAGCTGATAAGAAAGAAACGTGCCGACGAGGATTCCCTGAACTCCTCAAGAGTGTAAGTGTGTGTGCGAGAGGGTTGACTATGTGTGTCTTGAGTTCAGGAGGTAGGATTACACCCAACCCTAGTGGCCACGGTGCTGAAATATGAGTCAGCCCGTCCCTTCTTTCTTCCCTCCCTGCCCCGTTCTCTCCGTTTTCTGTGATCCTCGACTTCTGCCCCTCCCATGCCTCTGTTTGACGGCAGGACAACCACTCCTCCCCCTCCCTTCCTAACACCTTTTTTCCCACTACTCCTTCTGTTTGCTTTCCTCGATATGCTTTCCTCAAGCCCCTCAGGTGCTTCCTTTCCTGAGACATAAAGAGGCATTTAATACGGCTCCCCCTTTTGCTACTGGCAGCACTAACTGCAAGTTGGATTTTTTTCTATCAGACAAGTTTGAATCAAAGAAAATAATGAGTGAACACATTGGAACACAAGGAAAGCAGTGCTTAAGGAAAGCACCACATTGTGCACTGAGCTGTATGTATAAATATATGGTAACACTGTTCAAAGACTCTCACAGTGTTACTGTTGCTGACATTCAGCCTGAGGTGCTCCAAGCAACAGGTTCAACCACAAATTTAAAGCACATAAAAACAACACTGAACCTGACTTAACAACAGGCTGATGAAACACCCACCGAACATGGATGTAGGAGTAATTTGTATTGGAAATAAGCAGTTTAGTGCATGTCGCACAACACATATTTAGCTTCCCAACATATAGTTGAGGTGGGTTAAAATAGCGCACAGAGGCCCTCGGGGCCAAAAACAAAGTCTTTATGGGGAGCTGCAAGTGTGTTCGGGAGGTGGAGTTTTCCCACCCAAGTGTAACCGCACAGGGAGTGTGCGACCACCAAGGTGTGACAATAAACCACAGCGCTGTGTGTGTGAAGCGCACACGCCGCAGTGACCCTTATCAGACCCTTGTTTCCAGTCGCACAATCTTGATTAAACCTGAAGATGGAAAATTAGAGGAAGTAGCTGTCGGCTCGTCTCTGATTTAAAGCTATGGCTCCTTGTTTTGGATCCATTACACTGCTGAAAGCTGATCGCAGATCTGTGGATGGGATGTGGTGTAAACCTAGACTTAAACCCCCATCGCTGCGGCAGGTCCCCGACCTCATTTTCTTTTTCCCTTTAGAGAGGAAATCCACCATCTCAGCAAGTACTGTATTCACAAAGGGACAACTGCCTGCAACTAATGTCACTGCTTAACTTACAAAGATGAGCAAATCTAAAGCACACGCGTATGTTTAAAGAGCTTTGTCTGCATTGATGTCCTTCAATAATTAACCTGCAGTACTCTCTACTGTGCAGCAGTAAGGCGTAAAATGAACATGAGGGAATAAATGTTAACTGCCTCAGATGAGGTAAATGATTACAAATTCTCGCCATCATAGAAGACAATCTACAATAACTACAGAGCAAAAAACTGACACATAGTCAGGACCGTTTTATTGATTCCTCTTTTCAGGAAGAAAAGCCATTTTAGTACCATAACTCCCAAAGGGAATCTAAAAGTCAAAGGTCAGCATCCTGGTTCGACCCCCACCTCACTTCCATTCCATAAATCTTCTGTTTTCATTCCCTTAAAGCTTCACTCAGAGAAGCGACAGAAGTGACAGTGATCAATATGTTTAAATGGATATCTGGAGGCGTGTGGTGGACATGTAGCAGCTTTGGTTTGGCTGCTTCGGGTCACAATGAAGATCAGTCTTATTTATCAAGACCCTCGTCAAGTGAGTGACCAATCAGTATTTCTTTGGTAAAATTATTAGTTATATTATGGGCCCAATCACTCCGATGTTTTTACATCAGTAGCGATGATAAATATTGGAGTAAAAGAACCAGACCACATGAAATATAGCCTCTTTCCCACTGGTCAAACACCTGCTAACATCTTGCTTCTTTGCTTAATGGGAAAGGTTACAATCGGCATTCAGACCCGGGTCAAATGACTCTGCAGTACACCCGGGTAATTATCGCCTTGGCTCCGATCTGCAATGATGGGAACACAAAAACTGTGTTTTTTTGGGGGGGAAAGGGGTATTAAAGATTGTGCTAAAAGACCTGACAACCATCATGAGAAGAAGGATAACACCTTTTTGCATATTTCTCAATATCAGCTTTACTCCAGGAATAAAGAAATTATCCAGAACTTCCAATGAGACTAATAAAATTAAGAAACAGGGGAAATACCATAAATACATCTCGCAGGATGACCTTACAGGAGTGTGGTAACAAGCTGATCCACATTTTACCTGCAGAAGTACTATATGACATACCGGTTGTTTTGTTACTAGTCTTGGTATGAAACCTAAAATATCTTTACTGGTGGACACGATGAGTTACTGTTATTCAAAAGACTTAATGTGCATCATTTCAGCACCAGGCACTGCTACAGGTAGAATCAAGGAGGTGAGTATGTGACAGCAAAACAACATGTGATTATATCATTAGAGGCGCGTGGCAGTGATTAGCAGAGACATGATACAGCCCTAAACGAGCTGCTGTGTAAACCTGCTGCACACACAGGCCTCTCACACGTGATGACAAAGACAGCAGGCAAAGAAAACAGAAGAGCAGACAGCGGCCGACTGAAGGGAAACTTCTGGCGTAATTGAAGCTAAATTATATGTGAGACACTGCTGTGATTATGAAAGTAAAACTTCTCACTCTGAAAAAACTCAATCCTGTGATTAACTCAAAATGAAGGAGCGCACGCTCACCAAACCAAGTGACATATATCATGCTAAATAAACATCACAAAGGTGAAACGTATACATTTCACACATATACTGTACACACACGCACTCAACACGCTGTCAGCGCTGGGGTGACACAGACAGGATGTCAGGATAGTGACATTACAGCGACCTGGTTGCCAAGTAACCCAATCAGACTTGAAAGGCCGGTGACGCCTGACATCGATACACGCTAACCAGAGACTGTCACACAAAGGGTAAATATAGCAGATAAACACCTGAGAGCGCACTCAGTGCATCCACGAGTCCACAATTGTGTTTTTATCCTCCTAAAAAAAGACAAAAGCCTTAGAGGAGTGCGACTGCCAAATTCCCAGTAAGTACAGTCTCAGAGTGTGTGTGTCTGCGAGCGGTAACACATTCACAGAGACAGTTAAACACAGGGGTTCAGCTGCACCACAGAGGAAGGCTTTGATTACCAGGCAGCACCCCACATTTACTCTGACAGTTATATGAGAGTCGGTGTTTGTGTGAATGTGTGTGTGTGTCAAAATTGTGTGTTTTGGAAACTGATTTAAAGCCAAAGTTGTTGGTGCGGACGGCTTGTTTTTCAAAACTGGGTTCTTGTTTTCACTGCAGTCACAATCAAATCAAAGTTAGTTCATTCTGATTAAAACAACAACGGTTCATGTAGGTTTAAGAGCCAGAGATCAGAGAGCAGATATGCTTGAAAGTCGGTTACACCTCCAGGGAAGAAATGCAAGTCGAGGAAAGTATGCTCAACCTGTGTGCGCGCGCGCACGTGTGTGTGTGTGTGTGTTTACTGTAAGTTCTATATTAGTTTCCTACAGGAGGTGTTGGAATCTTTACTGAAGGGTAAGGAGGCCCTCTTCTCCTTACTCAGACACACGTCTTATCAGATATACTGTACAAATGCATGTGTTGTAAAAAGTCTTTAACTATGTGTGTTTAATCACTTTACCTTATTCACCATTAGTCAATTCATTCTAATAAAACAGCCACAAATAGGTTACCTAATGGAAATATTTTGCCAACTTAATTCCTCACTCTCTGGTCATCTGGTGATCCACTTGTTTTTCCAAAAACAGGCGACCCAATGAATCCAAAGCTAGCTTGATTAAAGAGATTTCCCTCGCTTTGAGCATTACTGGAAACACTTGGGGTAATGTAATGTTTTAACATATTTTAATGCAGAAATGTTAAATAATATGGCTTTAAATTTTGAACTGGGGACATCGTTTTCTCTCAGCAGTAAAACAGCGAGTCCCATATACAGAGGCCACAGTCCTCGATGCAGTTCGACTCCCTCCCTCGGGCCTTTGCTGCGTGTCATCCCCACTCTCTCTTCCCCCGTTTCCAGCACTATCCACTGTCCTCTCTCTATAAATGAAGGCATGAAAGGCCCCAAAAGATAAATAAATACATTTTGGACTGGATCTGAATCCAATTCACAAACAAACAATAAAGCAAAAGATGAATATATTTAAAACACAGTTGTTGCCTTTGCAGATTTCCATATCATACTGGACTGTTTGTATCAGCAGAGGTCAAAACTCTGAGAGTGCCCTTTCTAGTTGTTATAGTCATCACAAAATGCATCTACAAGACACCATAATGTGTGTACTAATGTCGATGCATAATTTCCATACAGATGTCCCAGACGTTTGTTAGATGATAGCCGTGTCCCAATTCAGGGGCTGCAGCCTTTGAAGACTGCATTTAAAGGCTGATTGCGTCACAGCAGCGCGTCGAAGGCTGTACCATTTCAAAGGCTCCTTCAGATGCGGCCAACCAATGCGTCCTCCTTTTCCCAGACCACGAAGGATCCATCGGGGAGGCCCAACGTATCCTGAGATTCATTGCGCGCTAATTCAAACTAACAAACAAAGACTCGCGGCCGAGGAATACGCTTTGAAATGTTTTTGGTTTCAACTCAATAGCTAATGATACAAATGTTTAAAAAAAACAAAAGGGCTCTTGAAACAAATTATCTTGAAAATAAGGTTAAGTTACTCGACGTTAGTTATGCTAGCTAGTTAGCCCGCTAGCTACCTGTTGCTAGGCGACAGGAGTGGCTTTGACGCAAGGGTAAGGGCGGGAACAGCTGGTGACGCAAACAGGAAATGCTCTGTAGACCAGACCGTCTCACTTTAACAGTCTACGCAGGCTATGAACGGCGCATCCTCCAGTAGACTGCCTCCTTCGAAGGCTGCAGCCCCTTGATTGGGATACAGCTGATGTTATCATTTAATGTATCATAGAAAGGGTAGATGTGATGACTATATGTGGAGGCGAGGCCTTCTGCAGGAAATAGAAAGATGATCAGTGAGGTTATCAAACAAAGACTAACAGGATATTGACTTTCTTTGTTTTGTACTGATAAAAAGTGTTAAACAAACATTGATTAGATGTTGTACCACATCCTCAAACTGCCTCCTTAGTGTAGGTCCTGTATCCTATTCTTATCTTCACACTAAAGACTATTATCTGCTGTCACCTCCTCACTACTGTGTGACCTCTAATGCTACGACCTCTGAACCATGACCTCTCTTTGAACCTGAAAGCTTAGCCTTCACCTCCGCTCGCTGCAGATCTGACAGCCTCATTTGTCTCTCCCTTTATCTTATTCTCGTAACCTGAAACAGACAGATATTTTAGTGGATCTTTCTCTCTCCCTGATAACCATCTTTTTCATCATTGCCTTTTGATTCCTATTTTTTGGAAGTCGTCCTACAGTCGTCCTTTGCCGTCAGTCATTGAGGAATCACAGAACGTTAATAGGATTAATAAAGAGCACCAGCGCTGAATCGTGTACAAAAAGCAGCATTAAATTGTGTTGCTGTAGTGCAGGCGACCTCTTCAGACTCCCATGAGGCTTTGCAAAGAGGTGATGTGTCATTCACACTGACAGTAATACTCAAGAGAGTCTGCTTTCTGATTTTAACGTGTGTTTATGCGCTCAAAGACACAGCGTGATTTGTGAGTGGGATTACATTTATGTCTATGTTTTTGGCCTCATGCACATACTGTGCTGTGAATGTGTGTGTTTGTGCGAGTGTGTGTGTAAGACAGCTCACTCAGTTAGCCATCTGAGCCCCAATAAGGTCACTGGAGTCCATAGACTAACCTCGTATGGCGGCTTGATGCACTTAAACTGACACTAAGAATGATGGGAGGTTGGAAGGGTGGGGCGAGGTTAACCTAAATCATTATAGCAGGGTGTCTCTGTACAATGAAGCACACACACACACAGATAGACACACAAACAAGCATGATATGCCCCTCCACACACGCAGGCCATCAGTACAAATAAAGACAGTTTATCTTACGTAACTCAACCTTAATCAAACCGCAGCGAGGGAGGAAGCAGATGTCGGAGAATAAAGTGACTAATCCACATGATAATGAAAACGGAGGATAAGGAGAAAGTGAGTCACACAGTATGAAACGTCTCTATCAGGTTAGCTGCCTAGCAACTTCAGACCTCCAGGGGGTGAGCGCAGCATAGGGTGCAGGAGGGCAGGGCAGGGTGAGAAGCTCAGCTACAGCCCTCTGGTGGTGGTGGATAGTGCTACTGAAGGGCCTTAATTCTCTGTGGAGCTTTCAAGTGAGTTTTATCTGTTATAGCTATAGAGGGTTTTATTATGTAACATTAAAAAATCTATTTCAACAAGAATGTAATTTATTTATTTTTTCCCTATAACTTGCATCTCAGCAATTCAGTGTCCCTAATTATGTGTGTTTTGTTTTAAAGCTTACCTGATTATTTAGCAGTATTTTGGATAATCAAATAGATGTCCGGGTCATTGTTTAAGAAAAAAGTGGCAAATATTGATTGATTCAAGCTTCTCTATGTAATGAAATTGCCAATTTTCTTTGTCATTTATGTTAAAGTTATAATCTCTAAGATTTTCATGTAAATAAATGTCTGTTAAGTCACTATCTATCGCCAAATGAGGTAACACAATGGTGTTGGAGCCTATGGCCCACTGATGAAAGCCTTTGCATTTGTACAGACTGAGTGTCAGTGACAACTTTCATGGAAAAAAATCACAAGCGGCGTCCAGTTAGTGACGCGTTTCCCATCAGCCAGCAGTGGTTGGTCTGCCAGAGAGGGTAGGCGGAGCTAAGCGGCTGCTTTTCCAGTCAAACAGTAATCTACTATGGCTGAACAAACAAAGAAAAGATCGATGACTACAGATACAACTTCAACAATAAGTGAAAATCCAAAGAAAAAGAAACAAATTTGACGCTCAGATGAAGGCAAGCGACTGTCAGCGAGGAAAATCAAGAGTTACAACTGGAGCCAACCGTGGACGTCACACATGCAACACTGTCTGGATATCTGGGAAGTGTGGAATTACTGTTTATCGCCATAGGTGCCGCCAAAGAGAACAAAACTGAGATCTTGAAGATTATCTTTAACTAACAGATTATTTAGGGACTCTGGTCTGATGCCTGATAAAAAAAACTGTCTCTTGGACTCAGGGAAATTAAAATGACTGAAGTGGCAAAAAGTTTAAAAGTAAGGTTTGTCCTGTAAGATCTCTCTTTAGCACATGGAGAGTACAGGTGCAGTTTGTCAGACGCGCAGACTTCTTTCTCCAAAAATAAATCCAGTGAGAGTGACATGATTGTTCACAGTTGCTTTAAATGTTAAAAATATTAAAAACAATATGCAGTGGCTTTAATTTCCATATTTTCAACTATAATGTTACAGATGTCAATCAAATCAAATTGGCGTCCCTCATGATGCTATATGCACAAATTTACAGATGAGCGCCCTCACCACCTAAATAGTTGCAGTAATAATGTTACTAATCCTACCTTTTCTTTGTACAGTTCATAGAACAACTTTTTCAGCTTAGTTCTGATTTAAAGGGGCAAAAAGATCAAATATAAGAGGATGATGTTATATTTTGCTACTATTAGTTTAAGTACATACCATTTTTAATGCTTATGTTGTTTGCATTTTATGCAAGTTGTTTTATGCAACTAATATTTCACATCAATACATCACTAAACATTACTTTCCTACCCATTCCTAATTGATAAATCCTGCCTTATTGAAGTGTAATAACTATAATCGACCACAAGGGGGCATCATCACACTGAAGTTCCTCGGAGGAGCCTCGGGTCTTCACTGAATGGTTAAATGGGCCGGAAAATTGTGCGTCCGTGTGTCTGTGTGTTTGTATATACAAGCCTAACACTTAACTGTCAGACTCAGTCAATAAACACAAACACTATCTCAGGGCCTGAAGGGAATAGAGTATATTTGTGTGTTTATGCTTATGTGTGTGCAAAGATAGGAATCTTTAGTCAGGGATAACCCTGTTATTTCAAACATTCAGGGCCTATTTTTGGCCTCTTAAGAAGAGCCCTTTGGAGGACACACACATGCATGCACACACACACACAGAGGGTCCTGTGAGGAGGTTTTAGACAGCACCTAATCCGGCCCAAACCCCTGTAGTCAACTCTTGTCAATTCACTGCAGTTTGAAGACAAATCCCCTCATTCCTCTGGCCACGTGCTCCATTATTCCAACTTCTATTATTCCAGGAGAAAGCACCGTGTGTGTGTGTGTGTGTGTGTGTGTGTGTGTGTGTGTGTGTGTGTGTTACTTAATTCTATTATTCTAAAGCAGCTGGCTTTACTGGAAGCACCATTCTCAGACATCCCTCTTGTGTGTGGGCAATTAAGAATGTGTGTTTGTGTGGGCATGTGTGTTTCTAACGGGTCATGTGTTGGTGCAGAGACAAAGAGAAAAGTGAAGTAGGTATTGACCTATGACCTCTCCCCACCGACCCCAAAGCAGCAGCTGAATTTGAGCTTGAGTAAGGCTGTAAGTCAGTCACATTTGTTTGGTGCACAAACAAAAGCAGAGAATTCCTCACACATGCAAACTATGAGAAAAAATGCACAATTTTAAAGACAAAAAAATAGGGACACAGACTGGGAGTGCATATGAGGCACATCTGTTAAAACAGATGAGTCCAGGCGTGAGAGCTGGAGAGCACACTTCTTCTTCCAGTATGTGTATGATCATATGTATAGAGTTCATAAGACTTCCTGTCGTCATGCTGTGGATTTATGAGGTGAGAGGCCTCGTCTCTGTTAGTCTGTGTGACTGAGACACAGAGAGAGAGAGAGAGAGAGAGAGAGAGAGAGAGAGAGAGAGAGAGAGAGAGAGGAAGAGAGGGGAAGAGAGCAACGAGGTGATACCATAGCATGAAAAGAATAGAAGTTTGAGAAAGGAGTGGCACTAAAGCTTACAAGACAAATGAGCTCCGGTAATCTGAGCAGGGCATTCACACACACACACACACACACACACACACGCACACATGCCCCACAGGCGTGCGTCCAGTGGTTGAAGGGGAGAAAGGGTGCGGTCGACTCTGTGCATTCCTGATCGGTCATGCCTGAGTGGAGGAGCTTTTGCAGCAGACCTGAGGCCAGATGTGGTTTGCACATGCATTGAAGTTTTCATGCAGACTTTGGTATTTTGAAAATCGTGCACAGGTGGGGCATAAGAATAGGACTGTGCGTGATATGCAAACATTTGCAAGTGCAGAGAAAAGACTTGAATTTAGTGTTCTTTGTCTACTTGAATGCAAATTCTTTTCAGCCTCTGTAGAGAACCAATATGACTTGTAGAATATAATGATCTCAAACACATTACGAAATTGGAAACTTGTCAGGAAACCGGTTCAACTTGCATATCGTAATGCAAATCATATATGTTGCGCACACAGACAAAGAGCATCCACTGAGCACATGATTTCAAACTCTGTTGGCCTAAAGTACCCCCACAGTCCCGCTTTGTTTTCATCACCTTCTAAATGTATAACACTACTGATTGTGTAAAAGTGCATCTTCAATGCTTTTTTCATACAGTTGAAACATTAATATTTAAAGTGCTTTGGTCAGTGAAGCTTAATATCACAACCAGGTATCCATAACTTAGCCTAACTATTTCAGCCATTTACCTGTTATTTCTAGCTAACCATTTCAGCTGTTTCTTTAGCTTAGTACCTCAACCGTTTATCCGTTACTTTAGCTAACTAATTCAACACTGAGACATTACTTTTAGCTCATGTGAGCTAACTCATTCAACACTGAGACATTACTTTAAGCTAATATGAGCTAACTAATTCAACAATGAGATATATCCTTTAGCTAATATGAGCTAACTAGTTCAACACTGAGACATTACTTTTAGCTAATGTGAGCTAACTAATTCAACACTGAGATATTACCTTTAGCTAATATGAGCTAACTAATTCAACACTGAGATATTACCTTTAGCTAATATGAGCTAACTAATTCAACACTGAGATATTACTTTTAGCTAATATGAGCTAACTAATTCAACACTGAGACATTACTTTTAGCTAATGTGAGCTAACTAATTCAACACTGAGATATTACCTTTAGCTAATATGAGCTAACTAATTCAACACTGAGACATTACTTTTAGCTAATGTGAGCTAACTAATTCAACACTGAGACATTACTTTTAGCTAATGTGAGCTAACTAATTCAACACTGAGATATTACCTTTAGCTAATATGAGCTAACTAATTCAACACTGAGACATTACTTTTAGCTAATGTGAGCTAACTAATTCAACAACTGAGACATTACTTTTAGCTAATATGAGCTAACTAATTCAACACTGAGATATTACCTTTAGCTAATATGAGCTAACTAATTCAACACTGAGACATTACTTTTAGCTAATGTGAGCTAACTAATTCAACAACTGAGACATTACTTTTAGCTAATATGAGCTAACTAATTCAACACTGAGACATTACTTTTAGCTAATGTGAGCTAACTAATTCAACACTGAGATATAACTTTAAGCTAATATGAGCTAACTAATTCAACAATGAGACATTACCTTTAGCTAATATGAGCTAACTAATTCAACCACTGAGATATTACTTTTATCATTTCAACCTTTAATCCATTTCATTAGCTCCTAATCTAACCATTAGTATCTAATGTCTTTATAAAAGATGAGCTGTTAGAGACTAGTTTGACTGTCACAAAGGTGTAACCTAGTGAGTTTATTTATGAACTGCCTGGCAGCATGTTTGTCATTGCAACAGTGTTTAACCTGGCCTTACGTAATGCTGACAGGTGGCTGAACCTGTTTTTAAATTTAAAGGTAGGACTGTGCTCCATCTACAGAGTGTGAGTATGTGTGCGAGTGTTTTGTGGTGACAGCAGTTTGACAAGCAGCTGTTTCAGGGGAAGCACCCGGCAGGACAGAAGAATGTTTGATTTTAGTGCACATGTTCACACATGCATGTAAAGTCAAATGTTGTAAACACGCCAGTGAGGACAGGGAAGAGGAGGTGCATTTACGTTTACACACTCACCAATACATGCACACAGAGTTTGCGTCCTGCAGATTTGTTATGCAAGCGTTCTACTTGCACATATGCTTGTGTGTATTAATGTGCATGCTGTAAACTGGATGCTGTGACACATCCGGGTGAGGCGTTATGAAAACAGCGAGCTCCATGCTAAAAAAACACACGTGGGACTTCTCAGCCGCAACCTCCCACAGTGATTTACAGCAGAGTCTGTGCTGAGGAACCATCATTTAAAAGACCTGTTGCCTTAATGTTCAGTGTTTTGGTTATGTGTTTTACCATATAATTTATGTACGTCACATGTTTAATGGTTTCATTATAGTCAGTAGAAATGTTGTTTTAGAAAAAGCAAAGTCTCATAGCAGCCACTTTGTTTGTTGTGGTTCTGTTAAAGAAAATAAACATTACAAAATTACTTTTGCTGTTCTACCCTGGGAACATTTTCCTTCTTTAGGCCGAACACACGACAGACTACACTGTCACTGAATAATATGATGCTGGAAAGGAAAAAAAGCGTCCTGACAATTAAAGACAGAACAAATGTTTCCAACATCTGCCTTTATTTTAACTTTATTGATGTGCAACCACTATTTTCTATAAACAAATCAACCACTCTGCTGCGTCGTCGTTTTAAATTCATTTCATACGAAATTAAGCTCCCGGGGGGGAGGGGACCTGCTGAGTCTAAAGGGGGGAGGGATGGACGGGCTGATATAAGCGAAGACAAAGTTCAGCTCATGTGCTGACAGCCAATCTGGCAGCCCACCAGGAGTCCAATCTGGCAACACGCCCGCCAAACCCCACTGGGGCCTGTTTACTACAGGTGCCACAGTGTACTGCTGCGATCTCCCTCTTTGTGTGGGAGTGTTTGTGTCAGACTGGGAGAGTGAGGCAGAAAAAGTAAAAATTCAAGCACCTACAACGGAATATCAAGAGGAAAGAAGGATGAAAAGGTGTTTTATTAATCAGCATGTGCCAGTTTACTGCCTGCTGAGAGGTGCGAGTATTATACGCCACGTGTTTACATGTATAAAGCCTTTTAACGAGCACACAGCGAGAGGAAAACTGTAATAAAAACCAGGATGTGTGAAAGAACAGTAGCAGCAGCCTTGCAGCAAAGCCATTCAAGTGTGTGTGTGTGTGTGTGGCCCTCACCAATCATGCCTCTGTGTGTGTGAGAGGGAGTTTATACTCCAGCAGAAACGCACTTTGAATCTGCACCTCTTCGAGAAACACTCAGCGCTTCCATTAGCACTGATTTAGAGAGGAGGTGGCTATGAAAGAGATAGGAGTGAGGAAAGAAAAGGGAGAGACACACTGACAAATGGAGAGAGAGAGAGAGGGAGGCAGGGAGGGAGAGGGAGGGAGGGAGTGAAGTGATTGAGACACAAAACAAAAGACAGCGAGAGTGAGAGACTGAGTAAATTATGCTGATTGAGCAGACGGCAGGCCGACCGTTACTGTGACAATAGGGGCCGACTTTAGGTCTGGCGTTTTGCCCTCTACAGCTGTGAGCTGTCAGACACACACGCGCGCGCTCACACACACACACACACACAGCATGCAAAATCATTCGTTATTTGGAGCTCATCCCTCTTATCCTGGCTCATAGCGCTACATCAACCTCCTCTAAATGCTGGACTGACCCCAGCTTTATTTTACAAACACACACACACACACACACACACAGATTCTTGTCTGCAACCTTTTTTTTTTTCCCTCCCTGCTGGCTTACTCCCCTTACTCCCGATCCAAGAACAGCTCCCAAAGCAAGTCATCCCGTCGGTGAGGGATTTAAGAGCTGAATCCAGATCAGCAGTTGCTGGCCAGACCGGCTGGCAGCGCCGACTTCCAGCCGTTACACACGGGGGTTTCAAGGCACATTACAGGCTAACCATGGGTGTAATGAGGAGCATGCACAAACACACACACGCTCATACAATAGATCAACTGAAAATAGAGCGTCTGAGCGGAGCACGCCCACACAGAGTATATAAACAAAGAGGGAGTTCATTCTTGCTATGCTATGATTAGCTTCATAATGCGACAAGACTGTCAAAACACAGCAGAAAGAGAGTTCCCCGAAGATTTTCCTCCCACGAGCTGTCAAAAGTTTGAGAGCAGAGTTCCATCTGGCCACCCTCCGTTTCTCTCCCTCCTTCCTTCTCCCCATCTGTCTCTCTCAATCTCTCCACATCCCTTTGTCTCTTCTCTCTCAGGCTCATCTTCCTTCCTTAACCTGCTTAACTTTGTCCATCTCCAATCTCACCTCCATGAATCAACATGTTTCTCTCTGTCCTGAACCTCTCTCCTCCTCATCTAATCGCCTTCTCTTTTCCCAAACACAGCCGCTCATTGTGTCTCTGCGTCGAGGGAGCGGAACACAAACTCTCAGCCCACCTCGCAACTCAAAGCCAAAAGGCCACCGGTCACGGCCGCCCACCCACGGACCGCCGCACCAACACGGAGGGGACTTTCCCGCTATGTGTGCGTGTGCATCTGCGTATAGCCTGTCTGTCTGCATGCATGTATGTGTAAAGCTACTCACAGGTGTGCGTCTATGCCTGTATATAGGCGTCCATATGTCTGGGTGTGCATTTCACACTGTGATTTCTGCATGTATGTTCTTGTATAAGCATGTGTCTATGTGCACACTTCAGTCATGTGACTCCCTCCTGCAGCAGGAAGACAAAAAAAACAAGCTGCAAACCTTCATCACACCATCACACATGTATTCAGTTACTAGCCAAAGAAGAAGATTATTTCTCCAACATGAACAAATAAAAGCATGAAATGCAGCCCCATCTAAGACAGGTATTGTGTATTTTTCATTGTATCTCAGGTTGCATTGGTACCTTCTCCTCCTCAGGGCCTCTTACTGTGTTCTGCTCAGCTTAAGTTTCTGGGAAGAAAACCTCCATCTGTTTATATGTCACCTTTGCAGTGTGCAGGGTTTTACTCTACTCTTTCTCAGGCTGCTGACCGAAGCACTTTAAAGCTTCAGTGAGAATTTTATCAACTGGAGGTTGGAAAACACATAATGTTGATTTCCACTTCATGCAATTAACATCTGTTACAACATGCTGTGCAAAACAACTATAGTTGTCCGATTAAAGTGAAACTCAATAGACTTTTCTTTGGTCAAAATCAAAGCAGCAGAGGCAGATAAATCAACACAATTAGTCTCCATAATACATCAAGCTTCACTGGACACTACACTTCCCATAATGCAAATCCATGCCGTCGCTTGTTAAACCCTCCCTGTCTGGTAATTACCACAACTTTCAAACTCCAGCAGAACCACAAAAGACAATTGTTTTCACAGGCTGAGCTGTAAACTTGTTATGTAAAGTCAGTTATGTAAAATAGCTTAACGATGCAAAGTGTGCAATAAGAATAAAATCAGCCATCAAGATACAGCCAATTTTATTAGGGCTGTCAACGAATATTCTAAATTCAAATATATAACCGTTTTATTGTAATAAAAAAATGCATATATGGATATTTAAATTAATATTTAATGTGAAAAAAATCAGCACTACTGCGGCTGCCTCACAAGCTCTCGCGTGTTCTCATATGTCCTCACACGCACTCTCTTGGTTACGGAGCAGCTTTGAATGAACACAACGTCAGTTTATACTATGATAGGTAAATAATTAACTTCTAGTCTAGCTGAAATGAGCTAATACAACAACCGTGTGGCGAGTGGTAATGATGGCGGAGAATTCAAATCCCGGCCCGACCGGAGAGAGAGAGAGAGAGAGATTCTCATCCGCACCACAACAGACAGGTACAGGTTTGTTGTTTACACGTTTATGTTTAAGCTCGCTCGGAGCACTGAATGTCCGCTCTACCGTAACCTAATTATTTTATTTCTTTATACTGCAAGGTGTAGGAAGCCTATGTTGATCTTTTAAAGGATAACTTTGGGATTATTCAACATAGGCCCTATTTTCCCATGTGTTTGTGTGTAAGTGACTAGTGGAGACAACAATTATTGAAATCGATCCAGTATTCAGGGAAGGGGGAACCGGCCGGCAGCGGCCAAATGAGATACAATGTAACTAGCTCTTTAGCGATGTGTATATTCCTCACATGATGGGATAATACTATAACCAGTTACTGACAGGAGCAGTTACTAAATATTTTGGGTCAAACAGACAAAACAGAAGATATTCAATTGTCCAAACAGCAATGAACTGTACAGTAAAAGCTTTAAGGATTAAGCGTTTATGGCAATGTTGGGACTTGACTGGTCTAATCTCATGAAAAATCCACCACCCTGAGGTTACAGTTCAGCTTTCTGAAAGCCAGGGAAAACCCTTCAGCATTAAGTCCTCGCTGCGTGTGACACACCGGGGACTGCCAAAAATAATATGGAGAGGAGATGAACAGCTGGTCCACTGAGAAATGAACATGTACACTGCACACAGACGGCAAGCTCACACAACAAATCCTTAAAAAGGAGATAGCATTGTTCATATTGCACTATGAATCAAATTGCATGATCATTTAATAATACATTATCAAGCAGGACTGTGAGCGACTCCTGCAGCTCACAGTGGTCTCCACGGTGTGCAGACCGTTAATAAGAGGGCAGCAGACCGTACACACAAACACTGACTCACACAGCCGAGTGAGGTGTGCAGCTTTGATTCAGACAAAAGTGCAAATGTAGTTATTTGTGGGCTCTGTGTTACTGTCGGGGCAGTCCCTCCTCCTCCCACTCGTCTAGACAACAGAGTGTCCATCATTAAAGCACCGACACAAAGCTGCAGATTTCCCCACATGAAAGAGTGCTGCCTCCGGACCGCCTTTGATTCACAAATAATTGCATGAATTAATAACTTATTCAGTGCAATACTTTGCGACTGACCTTTTGATTAAACTGTTTAGGCCTGGACAACTTTTTTTTGCACCAGTTTTCTATCAAAGTTAAACTATTTTGCTTGAGAGATTTCTGTATTTTGTTTATGTTACGATCTGAAGTGGGCAGGGCTCTGAGGAAAAATGTGATGTCACAAACCTTCACGCACCAATCAAGATTAAGTAAATATTTGAAATCAAAAACTGTTGCCTGGTCTGATGCCAGGGCGCTGTCAATCAAAATGTGATCAAACCAAACTAACAGAGTCCTTATGGTGCAGATTAGTTGAGTTTTAATTGTTAAACTATAATTGACAATAAGTACGGATGTCTCTAGTTACTATGTTTCTATTTTGTGATTACCAAAGAATCAAAAAGAAATTTAGTGCTCCAAAAGGTAAACCCTTTTTATGTCTAGAATACAGGAAAGAATGCATGAGAGAGAAGTGAGTTCATCGAATTGTTGCCCAAAGGCTCAAAGAATGAGTGAATAGAGTTAATAACCTGTAGAGACACAGATGAGTCTGAATGAAGCCTACAAGGCAAACACACACACACACACACACACACACACACACACTTAACCTAATTTTAGTCATAGAAAGCCGAGGACCGCCTGTTGAGTCTTTTTTTTTTTCAAGATTATTTTTTTGGCTTTTTGCCTTAATTTATAGGACAGCTGAACAGAGAATGTGGGGAGTAGAGAGTGGGGGATGACATGAACCAATTGATGGGCAGACCGGGAGTCGAGCCTGAGATCAGTGCGTCGAGGACTCTAGCCTGTATACATGAGGCACCTGCTCCACCAACTGAGCTAAACCAGCGCCCCGAGCCTGATGAGTCCTCAACATTGCACTCAAACCAGACATGAATCAATGTCAGAATATCAACCACCAGAAATATATCGTATCCCAACTTGAAGTATATATTTAGACTTTGACTCACCACATCACTACTTCATGACTCCTCACTCTGGCGCATTTGAATGAGGGTAACATGAAGAAATTAATTGGCCGAAGAAGAAGTTAATCAGATGTCGTGATGAATCGTCTTGCAATATAACAATTATCGCAGAATCTCTGTATTGTGATATTATTGTTATGGTGGGTCACGTATAGTGAGTTACCCTGCGATTCCCACCCCGACTGTACATAGTGAGTAATAATTTCTGGATAAAGCCATCTGTATTGTTATTATACGGATAAAAATGGCACCATACGATAAAATACAATACAGTGATGTTCATAAATGTGCACTGTAAGAATAAAACTATATAAAACAGACTGAAAAGATAAGAAATTGTTCATTCAGGATGAATACTTTCAACGCCTCTCTGACCTCGTTTGCACTCCTCAACCCTTGAAGACCCAGCAGCGGAGTTTAAGCTTCCTGACAAAAACATTTTTTTCCCGTTATAAGATTAAAAATGGCTGTAAATCTGTGGATCTAAGTGGCCGGTTGGACTGGTTGGACTAGGTCGGCTGTAGCTTGAGGCTGCTGTAAAGGGAGAAAGAGGACCAGTGTGAGGAGAAGTGATACGGGTCATAGGGGTGTGAGAGCAGGTCAGCGCACTACAGAGAGAAAACACTTACAGCTGAGCTGAACTGGAGTCTCTGTGGGTGGTTACCAAAGGCGGGCAGAGTGTGTGTAACTGTGGATACAAGTGTATGTGTGTGAGTTATACAAAGACAGAGAGGAAAACAGAAAGGCGCCTGTGGGCTCTGCATGGTATAGCATTGACAAAACACTGAGGTTAATGATCTCACACACACACACACACACCCAGGACTATTTCACGTTCTGTTCCCACATCAAGAGGATAACCTTTAGGCCATTTGCACCACTTGAGAGACACACACGCAAACTGACACTACTCTACACCAGCTTTCCTCATTTAACCCGGTTTACAGCTGTGCGGATATCACCAGAAAACAAATCTATAAATCAGCAGCGCTCTGCATCGGTCTGAAAAGTTCAGGAAACAGTCCACGAGGGAAAAAAAGGAGGGAAGTGTGTAAGGTAACAATGATATCTGGATCTGAAGAGAAGGCTGTGCTGTGCTTTCAGTCAAAATATAGTTTGATTAAATATAAGCACTTACCTGTTGAGTGGTGCAGCCAAGGTCACAGAGGTCATAAAGAAGTCAGGTAGAAGGCAGGCAGGTAACAGAACGAGACCATGTGGAGAGAAGAGGAGAGAGAGGAAACATTAGCTTCACTTGGCTGATGCTTTTTTTCCAAAGAGACTTGTTATAAATATGTGCACACTTTGTAGGGACAAGAGCTTTAAGTCATGAAAAAATTTGAAGATCACCCTTCTAAAACAAGTGTTTTCAGTGCTACAGTACAGGTGCTTAGGCACATTTTTAGATGCAAGGAAGTGTAGTTGTTGGTCTGATACTGTCAAAAAAAAGCTGGATCTGTTATCTAGACAATGAGGACGATTGTGGGCCAATATTGTCAATGATGGACTCCGTTTGTAGTCTGAGTAATATTGATCAGTCACGTATCAGCAGGCTGCAGCGTATGCAGAGCAAAAGCAGGCGGAACATAATCCACCATAATGACATCCCGGCTCCCATCAACGTGATCTTATGGTGATTTAGCTTCTTATTAATCTCTATAAACAGACGTCTGCATGCTAACAGCTAACAATCTGTTCTAGAGCTAAAATTTAACTTGAAATGAATTCCCTTGAAGCTGTGTCATGAAAGCTGTTCAGCGTTCAGATTTCCCGACTTCCTCGAATGCATCAGATCGATCCGACCTCCGTTCAACAAACGAGCATTTTAAAAGTTTTTTTCTCCTCTTGAGGACAGACCTGACAAAGCTTTAATTTTTACTTCTTACAAATCAGCAGGTTAGACCCGTTAATCACAAGTAAATCACAAGAAACCGTTTTCTCTTTCTGTAACAATGCAGCACGCGGAAAACGAAGTCTTGACGCGAAAATCTTGAAGCTAAATCGTCGTCAGATGACGCTGATGGGAGCCGGGATGTCATTACGCCGCATTAAGTTCCGCCTGCTTTTGCTCTCCACACGGACTGTTTTTCCTGCATACGCTGCAGCCTGCTGATACGTGATTGGTCAATATTACTCGGACTACAAGCGTAGTACAAACGGAAACCAGAACACTTGCCATCCCTAACATACACTTCACTACCTAGAGTAAACTGAGATTATGCTTGACCTAATGATCCAATACAGATTGTTTATTAAACACTGGTATCTGATAGGGGTTGGCATTGGCCAATACCCAAAGAATCAGGCAGGATTGGGCGATGTCTGTCATTTGGTATATGGTGATATACTGAGAAATGTTACAAACTGCTCTGGTGCACCCTGAGGAACACAAACGAAGAAGGCCTTAAAATGTGAGTCAAATTTAAAAGAAAATAGGATTTAGGCGCTGAACTGAATAACAAAAGAAACACTAGACTAGGCTTTTTAAAATCGCAATGTTACGATGGCAGAGGGCTCCGAGGTGGGCGGTGATCGAACCCAAATTGGGAAAATGACTTAGCAACAAATTTGCAACACCGTAATATGAGCTTATTGCAGGTATTTCAGAATAAGTTTATGCAAGAAATCACAGAACAAAAATGCCCAAAATTGTCCTTTATAAAGTTTAGCAAAGACAGGCCATCATCTGAAGACACTGTGACCTAAATGTTGTGTTGCTTCTCTTACAGGACAACCTCAGAGCGGTTTTAAATGCTCTGTTGTCAGCATGGAAAACAAATCAACCATCACTTCATGATTAGTTACAGAAACAGTGTGAAACAGTTTTATGAATTTAAGGAATTTACTGACCACAGTAGCGTGCCTGTAAGTGGGAGACGAACGGCTACGATGTTTGTGTCACATGTTGCGCAAAAATAAAACCCAAGATCAAACAAGCACAAATACCCCCAGGGGAGTCTTGGTCATGGGCTGTTAATGCTTGTGTACCAGAGGCCATGTTGCAACAGGCCTGCCATCCTACTGTTCGCTAGATACTTGAATACATCTGTGAAAATGTAATGTGGAAGCTATTCAAGAGCAGTTGGAAAACAAAGAAGTGATACAGTTAGAAAGAAGTTAAACACCCTGTGAGTAATGTCTTCAGAGAAAGAGGAAACGTTCCTTTACCGGCTGTAGGACACGACATGTTTGTGCGGTAGTTGCTGTAGTGGAGTGGTCCTTAATCTTTAAAGTTTGAAAGTTTTTCTCACACTTTTCATTCAAACTGTTATCAAAAGGAGAATGACGAAGAAGAAGAGTGAAAAAACGCCTGGTCACGACTGCAGTGTGTGAGTCAGTGCTTTGCAAGGCCGCTCAGACTGATGTGAGGAGGAGGAACAGAGAGAGAGACTGAGGAGAGGAGGAAGGACTGAGGGAGAGAGTCAAAAGGTTCAGACGTGAGATGACTAATACAGACATACATGAAAGATTAATTTGACTATTTGATTCATGAACAAATGTGACTTTTCTTTTCTCAGTTCAGAATGAGGTCAGAAATCGTTCTTCAAGGACAAACATTCAATCCGAGAGCCCTGCACACTGCGGATAACTTAGACTCATGATAGACTCAAAGACATGTTTTTGGTGCATATTTTCAGGCTAGCAAATCTACTACACATTTTCTTGGTTAGTTTGAACTTATTAAATGCATCCCAGTGGGCTCAGTTTGATCAAAGCTGAATTTGAGTTTACTTCGGAAGCAATTTGGGATTCAGTGTCCTGACCTAGGACACTCTGACGTGTGACAGTCAGGGATCGAAACGGCAACCTTCCAATTGAGAGACGACCGACTCTACCACTGAGCCACAGCCGCCTGACTTGTCTCACCATACGGCTCAAAAAGAGAGAAGTGACTCCTAAATTTGATAATGGAAGATTGTTAAAAAAGAAAATGTATACAACAAATTGACATTGACATTAAAAAAGTGTAATATTTATTAAGTGAACACATCATGAATGCAGAATGTGGTTTAAGATAGAAAACCAGAGGAGAGTGTGATGTGTGTGAGAGATCAGGGGAGAAACGTGTTGATAAATACTACAGCAGCACTGCTAATAAGCAAAGTCACACCTTCAATATGTTGTTAGTGAGGTGGTGTGGCGTTTATGTTTTGTGTGTGTGTGTGTGTGTGTGTGTGTGTGTGTGCAGAAGAAAGAAAGGGTGAGAGGACCTGCTGGAGAAACCTCTCCTCCTGCTGCTGCTACACCAAGACTGACTGCGCAGGCTCTTTGATTCAGACACTGTCCTCACACCTTACTGTTACCTATATAGGAGCTTTAAAAAACATGCATGTTTGCATATTACTGCTTTAAATATTTATGTTATATAAGCTGTGTGTGCATTTCTATATTTTACGTAGATAATGCAGAATATAAACTAGAGGATACACGGAGAAACGCTGTCATATCTGATTTAATAGAACACAACAGCTCTGCATTCATCTTTTTATTGGTAAATTATGTTGTGTTTTGATTGTGGTTGACTAATTATGTGAAACCTGTCAATATAAATCAAAAATTACAGCCTCACAAACTGCAAGAATCAACACCTCTCTGACACAGTGTAAACAAACTCAACACGATGCGTTTACATGTCGAATTAATCGCTGGATTGTTGTTTTGAAATGCTTTAGGTCTAACGAGATGTCCAAATTTAGACAGTGCATGTGGTGTAATGCAACTATTCATTGTAATTTTTCCAATTAATTAATGTTACTTCTTGTTGTTAAGAAAATACATCATGCCCGGTTTAAGCTGTGTTCTTTGGAGGTGTAGTGTATCATGTGTTTCCAAATATGAAACCCCTCATTAATAATACAGAAAATACAGGTTAAATTATTCAACGAGGAGAGGTAAATTGTCATAGTATGTTAGGGTAATAATGTAATGTAGTGGTACAAAAGCTACACAGACTGTGAACAAGAAATCTTACCTGGTAGTTCTGTCCGTCAATAATCACCAGAGGATCAATCTGAACACTCGAGCGCACAAACAACAACACTACAAATAACATCTTGAACTACTTAAACCAAATGACAAATAAGCCAGCTCAACCAGTTCTTCATACCTCAGTCATCAGGTCCATGTATCTGTCACCACTCACTCCATTAACAGCACATAATAAAAGTCAGAGAGCTTCACCTGCAGAGACAAGTCTGTCCATCTCTCCATCATCATTCGTCCGACCACCACTGAACCCATCTTCATCGTCTCAGCATCGCCGCACTACTCCCGCAAGCTCTGCATCTCTACCTAATTCACACTGTTCACACGTTCCTCTTCCTATTTGAGCTCATTGTCTCACCCTCAGCTGTTGTAATCTTCCACAGAGTTAGCTGTGAACATGTGAGTGTGGACAAATAATTTGCATTTAAACACTACACGCCTACCTTCGTAGGGGTTCCTCCTTTGCTTCCGGCTCCAGATCCTCATCCCTTTAATAGGCATTATTCAACCAGGTGATCACAACACCGCTACAAACATAGCTCAAAGTTTGGCCCCTGAAAGCACCATGTGATGCCAACACCAGTTTAAAGATGATACACACTGACACACACACACCCACTCACAAGCACTCTCAGCAACCTCTGCCTTGCCTCGCTGCACGCGTGCAGAGCCCACACGCAGGTCGGCCAATCAAAAACCTGTCACAAAGAAAGAGGGGTGTGTGTGAGGAGGGGGTGATGCATTCAAGGGGCCCCCTTAACCGCTAACCTCCCAACCCCGAGGTTTCTACGGTGATGCGCTTGCTATCTGCGAGTGGCAGTTGTTGCCTGGGCGATGGCTCAAGGCCCGTACTCTCTTCTAACGGGTCCTCGGGCCCCTTTCAGATATCAAGTTGGGGGTCATCGGCGCGCACACACACACACGCACACACTTCTGAAATAGCTCCTTTGTAGTGCTAAGCTGCTGAGCAATCAAGCCTGAAGAACGGTCAGGTTTAATTTGATCTGAGGCAGTTTGGTGGAGGAGAAGGTGGCCGACAAAGGGCTCTTATTTTGAAAAACAGGAAACAAAAAGGTTGCAAAGTATAAGTTCAATGTCAGATTTTCAGGCCTTTAGGTAGTTGACACTTGACTCTGAAACCTGCAAATGTCTCCCCCTTTTCAACACATTTTCTTTACAGTTACTCTCACGTGTCGGCTTCAATCCTCTCATCAACTTTTCACCATCTTCTGTCGCTGCTTCTTGTCCTTTTTCAGCCCTCTAGAGCTTTTTTCTGTGTCCTTTCTCAGCAGTTTTCTCCTCCCTCCATCGACTCCTCTCCAGTCCTCAAGCGGACAAAGAGCTTTCACCGTCTGATGTGATTATGGAGGGCTCACACTCACAAAGCAACAACTGAACCAGGAACGATAGGAGGATCCTCTCTGAGACTTCACCCACATGTACCTCAGCTCGTCTGTATAAAATCAACTCTGACCTACAGTGTGTTTAAATCAGTGAAAAAGGTAATTATGTGTGTGAACAACACCCAGCATATGCGCTTACATTGTTTGCCATAATCATAACTCGCAAACCATCCGGAAAACCTTGTGACAATCCCTTTCCGCAGGACAATTCATCACTCCCGCTCTACTTTTCCAATGCAGCAGGAAACAGCGGTGAGAGATGTGTCACATCCTGCGGCTGGTGACGCTAGACGAGGGAACAATCGAGGGGAGCGATATGAGGGAGCCGATTGGACGGGCCGGCTGTCCGATTCCAGAGCATTTTTTTCCTCTGAGGTCTGAGCGTATGGTCAAGGGTCTGCGGTGAAGGGAGGATGGAGACAGGGACAGGAAGTGGAACAGGATGGAGGTGACAGCGCCATCTCCCACAGGATGCTGGGAAATGCATCTCTGACAAAGGGTTTGGTTTATGGTGAATGGTCTGAAATATTCACAGGGGGAGGAGGTTAAATTAAAACAGAGTCAAGGAACCAGTAATACAAGAAGTAACTACCGCCTTGCGGTTGTATGCCTCCGCCAACTAGTCAGGTTGAAGTTACATTCTGTCAGTGTAGATTTAAGATGTTGGAGTTATGTAAGTGTATGTTAAGTGAATACTACAGCGACATGTAGGATTCCAGTGAATAGTTTCCAGTGAGAAATATGCTGCCCTCACTGAGAGACTATTTTTCCTGAGGAGGAGAGAGTGCTGATAGGGAGCTTTGATGCAATTATCATCACCTTAAGTTCAATATTAGCAAGATCAAAGAGCTTGTTGTGGATTACCAGAGGAACAGGAGGCCCCCTGTGCTGGTTTCCATCCAGTGAGAGGAAGTGAAAAGGGGGGATTCATACACGTACCTTTGGGTCTAAATCAATAAGAATTGCATTGGAGTGACAATATGAAGCATTATGCTGTCACAGTGAAGTTGACCCTTTATCTTCGGCCTCCCTCACAAATCCATCCATAAACTTCAACTGGTCCAGATTTCAGCTGCCCGTATCATTACTCGAACCCCCTCCATCCACCACATCACTCCTGTCCTCCAACAGCTCCACTGGCTCCCGGTTCAGTTCCGTATTCAATTCAAAGTCCTCCTGTTAACATTCAAGGCCATCCACAACCTCGCCCCTCCCATATCTGTCCGACCTCCTCCATGTTCCCACTCCCTCCCGCTCCCTCAGATCCTCTTCCTCCTTACACCTGTCTGTCCCCTCCGCCCGTCTCACCACGACGGGGAGCAGAGCATTCAGCCCAACGCAGAAACATCGATTCATTCCCCGATTTTAAATCAAAACTCAAAACACATCTGTTTAAATCTGCCTATTCCACATGACGCTAATTGCTTTGTCACTTTTACGGTTTGTTTTTTCTCTCTCTTTTAATGTGTATTTTGTATATATATATATATATATATATCTATGTATGGTGTCCTTGAGTGCCGAGAAAGGCGCCTTCAAATAAAATGTATTATTATTATTATTATTATTATTATTATTATCTTTTGGGTATAAAATGTCATCACGTGATCATTTTAAACCTATTAGAAATTTGTGTGAAATTGTGTCATTATCAACGTATGAATTCTAGAGTTATGGCCACAAATGTGTTTTGGGAGGTCACAGTGACCTTGACCTTTAACTTTTGAACAGCAAAATCTAAATCAGTTCATCCTTGACTCCAAGTGAACAGTTGTGCCAAATTTGAAGAAATTCCCTCGAGGCGTTTCTGAGATATCGTGTTCACAAGAATGTGACGGACAACCTGAAAACATAATGCCTCCGGCCACGGCTGTCGCCGGCGCAGAGGAGTAACAATTACTTTAACCTGTTTGAAACAGGTTTTTGAACACATACACATTTTTTTCTCTTTCCAAATCTGTCTCTTCACATACCCAAACCTAAGAAATCTTGGTAAATACCATGGAGACCAAAAGACAAACATTAAAATGAACACAGAGGAGAAAAATTTGCCAAAAGCTAAATGTAAAAAAGAATACAGTTAAAGCATAAACAACACAAAAGCCTCAAACCCCTCAAAAAATGCTGAACAGGCCGGCTACAGTTAAGGATGTGTTTTGAATAAGAGCAAGCACACACACTGACACGCCAACACACACAAACATGAAGCTGTGGTTGAATAGGTTCGGTCTGAACTGACACGGCAGAGTGAAAACACGGCCACACGGGCTGCCTTGCATTTTAACTCTGCCCTTACACTGTGTGTGTGTGTGTGTGTGTGTGTGTCTGTCTGTGTGTGTGAGACCAGACTTTTTCTCACACTCCTCCGCGTTTGCTGCCAAATCCACACTCATTAGCAGCATGAGAAAAAGTCGACAAGGCCTTCAATCAGGCGCACATAAACACAAGTGGGGACACAAGGTGCACACACAGATCTGCACACAGAGAGAGAAACACACACACACACACATAAATGAAGGACAAACTTTGCAGTCTGGCACCACTGAAACCACAGGATGAAGCAATCTGAGAAACATGTGATCACGCATGAAGCTAATGAATCCTGAGTCAAAGAAAAATGTGGACTTGCAATCGGTCTGATATCTGGCGCTAACAAGTGTTGCTGCAGCATGAGGGAGCAGTGTGTGTGTGTGTGTGTGTGTGTGTGTGTGTGTGTGTGTCTGGACAGCGTCAGAAAAAGAGCTGCAGTGGAGAAAAGACAGCGAGGACTATCAGTAAATGTCACCAGCACACAGAAGCAGGGCACAGTGACCACACACAGAGCGGCAGCAGGACTGTGTCTGTGACGTCTCAGACTACAGTGAGAGCAGTGACAGGGTGTGTGTGTGTGCTCGTCTCTGAAGGAAATTTAACATCTACTGCAAATACTGAGTGAAGGACTGTTGATAAGAGAGCGCGAGAGGAGATCAGACAAGA
The DNA here is from genome assembly GCF_022749685.1 of Semicossyphus pulcher. Classification (NCBI taxonomy): domain Eukaryota; kingdom Metazoa; phylum Chordata; class Actinopteri; order Labriformes; family Labridae; genus Semicossyphus; species Semicossyphus pulcher. The sequence goes on from NW_027211615.1 coordinate 12,896,515, forward strand.
CTTTTCCATGTCCTGTTTCAAATCTCTTTAAAAACAAACTTTTTTAAATGCACTTATCATGCACTTATCATATACTGTGATATGATCAGGGATGCACAATAGAGCCGATACAGATAACCGATATTTACCTGCTCCTGATGTCCGATACCGATAAGATGACCAATATTTTTTTCACATTTTTGTATTTTCTTAAGAGGCCATAATGTGTAATTGATGCACACCTGAGGGTAAGAAAGGCGAACATGTAGTGAGCAAAGGTGGATATACAAATCAGACATAACTAATTTTTTTACATAATCAAAAACAGGAACAGATCCCAAAGTTTTTTTAAATTTTGTGCTTTCTGATAAAAATGACATTTAACATAGTTATGGTATTTCTTGTTGTGCAGTAAAATTTGATCAGCCTGGCCCTTATAGTAGAGTAGCACACAATGCATTTCGTTGAGTGACACTGAATGTAAACACAACCTTCGTTTGCTTTAAAGAAAACTCCTCAGTTTTAGTCATTTCTTTTGAAGAAATGTAATTGCATTCTGAAAGCATGACCATGTTTCTTGTCAGCTGCATTGGTTCCTCTTACAAAGAAGACGCCTCGTTACTCAAGGATTTGTTTGGCCTTTCATTTTATGCAAGACAACAGAATTTTTAGGAGTCATTATTTCATCAGGCTTTAGATAAGCTGTCATAGAGAAACTGTACACTCATCCTGTTCGCTGTCATAAAGCAATAAGTCACAGAATACATTGTGGCCATAAGCCTGACGAAGGAAAAATGCCGCAATCTCCTCAGTGATTTATTGTTAATAATCAGCTTCATGTAGTTGTTTTATGATGTCGACACCGTGGGCATACAGTGCAATGAAATCATTAAATGGGCGGACAAAGAAATGACACGAATCTCTTTGTGTCTTAGTATCAAATTCTTCTCTGTCATTATCTGAGCCATCATAGCCACAAATATGAACAGGAAACCAGAGTAATTAAAAGTTTAAGTTAAGCAAGAGAACAAACTCATAAACTGAATGAAGGGAGGGGAGAGACACACAGAGAAAAAGCAAACATACAATCAGACTTAAAGACAATAATATAATCCTTAGCAGACACACATTATGATATTCATATCAAGGTAAGCATGTGCATTTGTGTATAAAGTTTGGAAATCCGATCCCACATCTGCTACAATGCTGCTATAATCAAAACAGACCTGGGGATTAAAACACGAAGGTCTTTCAGTGGCCGTCAGGAGGCTCTTTAAAGGCCAAAAGCCTCTGTCAGTCAAAGCTGGTGTTCTCTGTAATCGATAGAAGCAATAATATTTGAAATTGTACAAACTGCTCGTGGTTTCGACCATTCTACATTCCTACAACGCCCAGCGTGCATTGCGCCCCTCCCTCTGAAGGGAATGGCCCAGCGAGAGACGCTAGAGTGAAATACTACCGTCTCGCTGCAGGTGATGTCTCAGAGCGGTACAGAATCTGAAATACGACAAGAATATACCGGTGGATCTTCAGGTCTGCAGTCTACATTTCAAACCTGACGATTTTGAACGAGACATGACATCTGAGGCGGGCGTCCTAGATTGTAGAAATTTAGTTTAGCAAGCTCTCTGGCCTCCGCCAGCTGACGCGTTTTAAATAGTCTGACAGAGGTTTTCCAGGGCCCATTGGAGAAGCGGATAGCGTCCTCCAAAGGCACAGAGCCAAATTGCATTCTTTTTTTCCTACCATAATGGCATTAGCTCCCCATGATAGCATAATAGGACTGAGGTTGAAAATCAGCAAACTGGCCCTTTAAGCCGAGCTGTCACTACCTTGTTTCGAAGTGTGTAGCTTGTTTCTGGTTAAGGGTTCCTTAAGTGTTAACAAGGTTTTAAACTGTAGGGGAATTGTCTGCTTTGGTCTACTCCACTCCAAACAAAACGATTAACTGAAACCAGTAAAAACACTGAATAAAGCGGTTTCATGTTAAAAACCACTGTTCCCCTGACAGTTATATGAGGGCTACAAACCAAGCTACATCTGGGTAAATGATGTACTAAAAATAACGGTGACGTGACTAGAAACACTGTGAAAGTAGTTGTTGACATGGTTGAATGTCGGCCTCTCAGACGGCGGATTGAAAACTCTGACAAACATGCGTCTTACAGGTAAAACATGAGACTCATGTAGACCCATATAGAAGTTTTGTGTGACACTGGCCTATAAAAACAAGGAAGTAATAATGTAAGCTTCACACTGAACAGCTCAATCTGATTTGACTGGCAAAATTCGGAGTCGTGTACAGGCCTACATTCACCTCACTACAAGGGTGTATGGAAATGTGACCTGATTCCATTTACTGTGTCCCAGTGACCCACAAGGAAAACCAGCCACACAGAGCATACTGGTGTGTGTGTGTGTGTGTGTGTGTGTGTGAGACTTATGGTATTACTATGTTTCGAGCTGTCTGGGCTGTGCTATGAGAGGCTGGTAGATGCGAGCTCATACAATGGGCTTCTGTGTGAGACTGGGTGACGGGGAGGAGAGATCAGAGTAAAAGTGGACTTGGAGTTCAACACATGATTCATAATACCGGCTGGCAGTGTCGAGGGTGAACGGGAGTCGAGGTTTATTTCACATTATAGATGTATTTATAAGATATTCAGAAGTTACATGATTTAATCCAGTAAAAACAACTGCTTGTTACATCAGTGTTTTCAGTGAGTGTGCAAAAAAGGACTTCACAAAGTATTGGGGTGCGACTTTTCATTTGCTTAACATGTGGCAAGACTTAGTCAACTACACCCAAAGCACTACGCCCACATTTTGGCAGAGGACTGGAAACTATTGGGGTTAAACCCAAACCACAAACTACTCTGTTGCTTCAAATCGCAGATAAAAAAAATCAAAATATGAACCCCGACTTGTGCAAGTCTTGAGCAGCAACAAAAGGATGAGACGAGGAGAACTGCTGAGACCTCGTGTGTCACCTCCCTGCTCCTGAAATTGCCTCCCCTCCCATCCCTTCCCCAGCCCACAACCACATGAAAGGCCTACTGGGCTGGGCTCCCATATGGTGAGGAGACGAGAGGGTGTGTGTGTCTGTGTGTGTGTGTGTATGTGCTTTAGCTGGTTACGGGGGCTCCCTCCGACCCAGTGCCCCCAGCCTTACGGAGCCACGCACACAGCTGTTTTCTTGGAGAGTGCCTTACTTTCTCTTAAACACACACACACACACACACACACACACACACACACACACACACACACACTCGTCTCAGCCCAATTAGGACACCCAGTTATGTTGTTAGTGGCTGTTTACCATAAACTCCCCTCCTTCTCTTCGTCCTGCCCCTTCCCCTCCTGACCTCTCTCTATTTTTTCTTCTTCTGACTGTTCTCTGAATTTTCTCCTCCCCCTTCTTCACACGCTGACTCATAAGCAATTTCATATCCATGAATAAAAAGATTATTTTCGACCACAAACAGCATATTATGTAACAACAGATGGGCTAAAATGATGCAGACGTAGTTTTGGTTTCTTCATAAACTGTAAATCACACCTGACCTTCTTTATAAGCATTTCCAGACTATTTGAGGACACTTTTTCAGCACTTATCCATATGCACTGTTTACACATTTGTTTGTCTCTTTTTCTACCTCTTCCTCTATCCCACTCTTTCGTCCCAGCCTATAGCCCCTTATACACTGCCGGTTCGAGGCGGGATTATTACGGCTCTGTTACGTTTCGTCTTCTGTGTAAAAGGCACAGAACGTGGGGCGAGGTCGTTCCGCCTCTGAGCCGGCATCGGAGGTAGTAACAGAGGCGAAACGGCGTCAGCGTAAACAGCGGACCTGGCAGGGAGGAACAGCGCTGTGTGTGTGTATGTGAAGCATGCGCTGTTTGTTTACACCTCACGCACGTTTTGCTTCTGCAAAGCCGGAGCGCTTTGTTAAAACCGTAGACTGTATAAAAAGTGAAGCCAAAACATTTGGAGCACCCCCTGCTGACTGGCTGCAGTATAGGTCATAAAGCCCACCTCCTCCATGTTAACAGATGGGACATGAGTCAAACTATAAAATCAAAATACACAGAAACCATGTTTGAGAAACATTTATTTGGTGTCATTATAGTTAGTTATTACCACGCTGATTTATGTCCAAGAGTTCATTATTCTGACAAGTTTATTTTTAATTAGTTATTTGATGCTGTAAAAAGGATGATTGACAGCTTTGTTGACAAATACGGCTCCTGTAGCCGATCTGTTCCTGATTAACAGAGTGGAGGAGGATCGTCGAGTGGAGACGTAACTAAAACAATCACTACAGTCATTGAAGTTTACATATCTGTGAACTTCTGCTTTAGACCAACACAAAGAAGCTGTTCTGCTGTTAAACACGCCGACGTACGGGATCCTTGCTGTTTTTTCGGTAAGTTAAGTGTGCGTTTTGGTTAGCCGAAGTGGCGACAGCTGGTCCACCTGCCGATCTCTACTGCGCAGACTCTGGCTCCAAATGACGTCACCATCGCAAGATGGCAGCGCCTATCACGGGGGTATTTTGGCATCACTTTCATACAATGGGAGCAGATAGAGACGCGTCATCCATCCATAGATATATGCAGGCGTTGCTTGGTCCAATGTAAAATGGCCAGGGTTGCATGATGGTGGAGTTTTGTTACAGTGCTGCTTTTGCAAAGTGCACGGTGGGTTCATGTAGTAAATGACATGACAAAGAGTACAGTCAAGACTTGCTCTTTATGTAAAGTGTCATGAGGTAGCTTTTGTTATGATTTGGCGCTATATATGAATAAAACTGGAAAAAAATATTGATTGACATATACAGTTGAGATGAAGGATCAGTCAGAGCTTCCAGTGTTAAAGTCTTACAGTCTAACACGATTGTTCAGGGAAAATACACCTAATGACAAACAATACTCTAATGCTTAAATGATGATGGTCGCTTGTGAAAGGTCCATAGATTTTGTACAGACCAAACTTCGATTAATGCAACTCACACTCACTGATTCTGCTCTCCTTCCTTCCTATTCTTAATCCCAGCAGCCTCAAACACCTCCATTCATTCTTTCTGTCCTCTCTCACCTCCTCAGCTCCTCCACCTTATCCTCTAGTTCCCCCTCCCTCCCTCTCTTTCTTTTGAGCCACTGAGTTGTGACTGGTGCAGAATGGTCAGCTTGCCATGAGGGCTCAAGATCGACCAAGAATCTGTGCGCGTGTTTGAGATTTCAAGCATGTAACTACGCTGGTCTGCCAAAGGGAATTAGCCTCTATTTTTCTCTCTGTGTTGTGTAGAGCGCTGTCTGACTTGTCAGCCTCAGCCGCACACAGAGCGGTCCAGAGACGCTTTCACAACAGACGCATGAAAAGAGAGAGAGAGAAGGGGAGGGGGAGGAAATGCAACGAGATAAATACCACAGTCAGGCTGACTGAGGGTTTGGAAGTTCAGTTAAATAAACGGGAACAAAAGAAAAAGAGGATAAACTTGCTTTATCTTTAAAGTAACTGATACCAACATCAAGTTAGATTCGATTTCTATAGGTAAGCAGGCATTTCTTTAAGAGGTTGTGTATTTGGCATTAAAGAGGGGGTATGGTGTTTCACATTTTGAGACATATATATATATAATGTTACAATGTTTGATGTCCAAACTAAACGATGGTGAAGTTTCAGATCTGTAGGTAAAAGTATGTTGGAGTAATCCCCAGGCTCCTCAGCTCAGTCTGCAGGATGCTGTGAACGCCAGGTTTCACACAGTTTTTTCTACATGCTGCACTTTGTGACGTCACAAAGTGCAGCCTCAGCAGGCCAATAAGAAGAAAGCAGGCTTGTAGGGGCAGGATTTCTAACAGGGACAGAGCTCGTTTCAAGCAGAGACTGTATGAGGGCCTGCTCAGAGCACCAGAGTGAGAAAAATTCTGAGTTTTTTTAACTGTAATTTATGCTAAGCTACTCCACAGGTCTCACAGAGTGAAATATGAAGCTTGAAATCAGCATAATACTCCCTCTTACCACGGTATGTTAAAGACTTTAGGATATTTGGTCTATAGAAGCAAATATTCAGCACCGAATAAACATTAGAAACTTTATGGCCTAATACTTTATTGTTGTTTTACAAAAACAAGAATGAGGCTCGAGGGTTTATAAGAAATTAATCAAGCGTAAGAGCTTCTGAGTTGGCAACTGGGAACAGGATCCAAGATAGAGTCAGTGATTTGTGTTTTTGCTGTGTTTGATTGTTGTCTGTGTTTGCAGGAGCAGAAAATATAGTCCTCAGATTTTGTTCCACAGCTGTGTTTCGAGTTAAAATGGTCCATGAAAGGAGAAGATAGTCACAAGGTTGCTTCATTTCCTGTTTTTGAAATGAGAAGCAGAAATAAATGAAAACAGAAAGTGTGCGAGAGGCGATAACATAAAAAACTAAACAGTAAAACTGGTGATAAGATAGCGAGACAAAGAACAAAGAGCAGATTATTCATAAATGATTGATAAAAGAGAAAGATTGATGGATTTCTCTTTTCCTCCCTGCCTCGGGGGATCTGACATTTCCATCCAGACCGATCATCACTGCCTCAGTCTTCACACAACAAAGACCCTCAGTCTCATCTCCAGACCTCCAGGGGGAACAGGGGCCCAGAGGACCTCGGCTCCCCAAAGGCCAGGAGCCTTTACTGGGCTTATTAACCTGCTTTTCTACCCCATCTTCTTCCAGGAGCTTTCGGACTAAGGTTTTCTAACAGTCAGGGGAGGTTGGGGGAGGAGTGGAGGGGAGGCCCTGACTGTAGAAGGCGCAGCTGATGGGGGGAATTCAGCCTGATTCTAGCAGACAGTAGGGGCACATTCCTGGGGGTGAAGGCGCTTGGGGAGGGGGTTCTTTTATGTGCTGCTGCCTTGTTTGCTGCTGTGGGCCTCATTGGGGTTCAAACGAAGGAGTTATGTATGAGTGTGTAGAGAGAGAGATAGTTAAGGATGCTGTGGCGCATTGAGCAGAGGGAGTCATATCGGAAGAATCAGTGTTAAAGGGCCAGTTCACCGATTTTCACCCTCAGTCCTATCATGCTATTATGGGGAGCTAATGCCATTATGGTAGGAAAAAAATGTTTTTTCCAGTGGAGAATTGCTCCATCAATACAGGTGATAACTTTAAGAGAAGAGTGTTTTTTATGGTTGAGATTATCTGACAGGTCTAACATTCAAAGCTGGCTGCACTCACTCAAACACACCCTCCCACGCAGAGAGAGAGAGAAGGTCAAAAACACAGCTGAGTCAATAAACCCGGACACAAGCGGTAGCCTGGAAAGTAGACGTGCAGGTTTGTAACCAAAAGGTTTGACCATGCAACTCCAAATCCCCACATCCCATACACCGAGCTCACTTTAGTACCTTGAGCAAGGCACTTTTGGGGGCAGGAGAGTCACATTCAAACTCTCACTCACAGCACTTTCCTTAAACTTGTATTGAAATGACTCATTTCTATATTAAATAACAAGTAGAAATGTCAACATTCCCAGGTAAGCAATTACTGCTATCCAGGATAACCGTCTCCACACCCATCTTTCACACAAGTACAAACACACACACAGACAGACGTTTGCCTTTGTGCTTTGTCTGTTGAGCTACACTTTCTTGTGTTGCCTCCATCACGGGGGCAGTAACAGGACCGGGCGTGCAGTCTCCAGCAGGGACTTAAGGAGATTAACCATTCTGTAGCCGTATGAAATTATATTCCTCATAATCCCCATCAGTGACTCCGAAAATCCCCTCTCGCTGTGTGGCATGGGAGGGCCCTCTTTAAACGTGCTCTCTTGTTCTTTTGAAACAGACACGCACACACACATCGGCGGAAAAACAGCTGGACGTTCAGAGGGCAGGGAGATACAGATGTGTGGGATTACAGAGTGAGAGTAGAGATGTGTGCAAACTTTGAGTTGAACTTTTACACTGAGCCGCTCAAATACATGCTGTACAAATATCAGTAAAGCGTGATGCACTATTTTGCAATATGTTATTAATACACTCATGTTGCAACATACTGATTTGCAGAGCTAAGGGGCAGTGCCTCTTTCAGCTTAATTGCTCTAATATTTTTTTGGACGACAGCAGGTCATGTGTTTAAACACGCTAAGGGTGTGTTTCTGTGTCTTTTTGTTTCACCACTTTAATCCCTTTTCTGAATGATACACTTAATTCCAGCTTTAGAGCGTTTAGAGGGTTGTTTTCCTTTAGTCAGACATCGCCTGGCATAGAAAAACCAATATCATGATACAGATATATTGTGACCACCACTGCACACACATAAACACTAGCTAATGAGCTATCGATAACTAGCAGACACTCCCTTGTCTGTACCTGAGAGCAAAGTTAGCATGAGTAGTCTCTTTCTATCTGAAAGCTGTCCTGCCTGTGAGCCAAAATTCCTTGGTTTGCAGCAAGTTGGGGGTCTTAACATAAGACCAGATACTTTTATTAATTTTGCATAAGATATAAGTAGATTTAGCTTAAGTATCAGGCTTCATATTTCACTCTGTGATAGCTGTGGAGTATCTTAGCATAATTTACAGTTTAAAAAGCTCATCATGTTTCTCACACTGGAGCTCTGTGCAGGCCCTCGTACAGCCTCTGCCTGAAACGACTCTCTCAGCTCCGTCCCTTTAAGAAACCCCTCTTCTGATTGGCCAGCTCTCCGAAGCCTGCTGAGGCTGCACTTTGTGACGTCACAAAGCGCAGCGTGTAGAAGAAACTGTGAAACCTGGCGTTCACAGCAGCCTGCAGACAGAGCTGAGGAGCCTGGGGATTACTCCAACATACTTTTACGTACAGATTTGAAACTTCACCCATGTTTAGTCTGAACATCCAACATTGTAACATTATACTGTATATATGTCCTACAATGTGAAACAGCCTAATACCCCCTCTTTAATTAGTCATCATCTTCACTTTTAGAGGAGGATTCAATATATTCCTTTTTTTCCCCTTGTTTTGGATGGATACACTTGTAACATGTATTAATACGTTTAATTATCATCCCACAGTACCGCATCAAGGCTACTGACGTGTGTTTGTGTCTGTGTGTGTATCTGTTGTTGTTCTCTTCCAGTGTGGACGTTCAGTATGTGTGCACATTCTGCTACCAGCCCTTGAACCTCTTTTTTCCTTCAGGCAGCTTTCATGTTTAATAGACTGAATCACAACTATACAAGCACTGTGCATGTGTGTGTGTGTGTGTGTGCGTGTGTGTGTGTGTGTGTGTGTGTGTGTGCGTGTGTGTGTGTGTGTGCGTGTGTGTGTGTGTGTGTGTGTGTGTGTGTGTGTGTGTCACTGTCTGTTCAGGATGGTGCAGGAGAGATAAAGATTACACAACAAGTGGTTTAGGAGAGAGAAATAAGACATTGGAAACAGATCAATAAATGTCAAGAAAAGGAAGGTTGTTTCAAGTCGACACACACACACACACACATGCACACGCACACACCTGTTTTTCTCATATGCACTCCTGAGGCTTTAAATGAAATCACAGAACACTACAACTCACACAGACAGGCACAGGTCATGTAAATAGTACTTGAGTAACAGTGATCGGTATCAAGGGAGATACTGATGGATGGACGCTTTTAAAGGGGACAGGGAAGTTTAAATACACACGTGCACACACACACACACACACACACAATGAGGTCTCTGTGGATGAAGCAGACAGTTAGAGCAGCTACAGAGGAAGATTCAGTAGTCAATGGGGATTCCTGCGCACAGTATGTCATACTTCACAGTGACACACGCTTTCTCAGACACACACATAGACACACACACACACACACACACACATGCTGTGCACTGTTCTGGGGAGACAGAATGAGATGGATGATGAGCCAAGAATCTGCTTCAGGCTATACGGAGAGACTAAGGCCCCGCATTATGACCTATTTGTTTTGACTGATTAATAGACAAATTATCACAGTAAACACACCAGCTGAAGATCTCTGTATAGGTCTGTGTGTGTTTGCTGCTCTCTGACCAACAACTCTAACATACGCTGCAATGCTCTGATGTCTTTTTGATGTCGCATTAAAATGAAAATGTAAAAGGTTGTATTGAAATAAACTGAATACGTGTGTGACAGCAAAAAAGAGAGAGAGAGAGGGACAGTGAGAGAAAGAGAGGGACGAAACAACTAAAACAACACAGCTGACAGAGGCAGTTATTTTTAGTCTTACAGTACCTGGAAAGACAGGGACAGATATGCAGGGATACATACTTGGATGTTGTAATAAAGACAATTGTGTTGAAATACTAGTCAGGCAGAATTGGGATTGTAGAGTTATGCTTAAATCAAGTCTAAGCTATTAACTCTAGACCAGACAAAGTCTTGATTTAAAGATTACATTTGTGTGTACAGCAGGGTTAGGTTAGCCAGTATGTAGCGGCTTTTGCTGGTATCACGTGCAGCTGTCAGGCAGACAAATATATCAATGGCCACCATGTCCAGTTGGAAAATATGCCAAATAAATAAATAATTTAAAAATTAATAACGGCGTATTAAATTAATTTAAAGGCATGTTGCTAAGAGAACTTAAATATAAAACGTATGAAGCCTTTGCCTCCACTGTTAAAACATCAAGAGATAGACATGCGGAGACTTACAACGGCACAGTGCGACCCATCATTTGCATCTCAGTACTCGGCCAGATGCAGTGCCGATTATGACAGTGCTGCGTGGCTGGGTTGAATTTCCACACGGCCTGTGAAACTATCATCCGGGAATTCGGGTAAATCTACTCCGACTAGGCAAGGCAGGCCACACACAGCACAATTCCTGTGCTGTGTGGCTGCAGAGCATGGATTCTCGCTCCACAACCGGAAGCACAGTTATGTTTATTGAAGCCCTGCAGCAAACTGACCTTAACGGCAACTTGACAAACGCTTTGACTTTTTTTAGACCTATATCGGCTTCTTCATGTAGCTTATTTTAAAGTTATTTTATTCAACGTAAATTAAATGCAAAGACACATTTGGGATGATGAATTAATTAGTCAAATCAATTAATTAGGCACATATTGCTGTTAAAAGCATATGTCTGAAAGTTTTTCTATATGGTCAGAATTCTCTAATATTAACAGCCAAATTGGCCGTCAAAAAAAAAGTGAACTGTCAACTCTGGTGTACACTGTGGACAACATTTAGACATTAAAAATGACCTTTTACCAAGAAAAAGAAGCAGATTCATGTAGATATCTTTCAGGTAACCCTATCGTCATTTCATTAATTGACCCTTTCTGTAGTTTGCCAACGCGTTCAACACAAACCAGAAGAGGATCCAAAAGATCAAGAAGTCTTTACTGGGGGCGCCGGTTTAGCTCAGCGGTTCAATTGGCGTCCCATGTACAAATGCACAGTCCTCGGGTTGCACTGACCCTCGGCCCATCCGGCCTGTAGACCCCACTCTCTCTTTCCACATTTGGACTCTATCCACTATCCAATAAAGGCAAAGGCAAAAAGTCTTGACTGAGCACGGAAGTTCTTCAGATTCTGTTTGACTTCTTTCCTCATAATGTTGATTGTAAAGTCTAATTCAGCAAACGTTTTCCTGTGGGGGAAATTGAAGGTTATTAAAATATGTCTTATGAAAGCATCCTGAGACTACACATCCCAAGAATAGCAGGTATTTAGTAAATAAATACGATTGAATGTATACTGTATGCATGCATGTGTATTGTATGTGTTCATGTGTGTTTTGCAGAAGGGGGTGGGGTATGTATACACAGTACATATAATAAGAACCCAGGTCAACATGTTGACAATGGGCTGTTTGACCGTTAGCAGGAATGGAGGACAACAGCTTGTGTTGTTTCTCTCTGTCACAAACACACAGAGGGCAGCGCGGTCACCGAGACAGGAAATACAGCTTTTGGAAACGTGCTTAAAATGTCCAAAACTTTTAGAGTTGTTTTGTCCTTCTAAACTATCTCACCAGTTGACTGGCAGACTGGCAGAAAGAGTCGTACACATCGCCATTTAAAGAGGCTTTTTTGTGTGGTGCTGGTGGTAATACCAAACCCTGGGTATGACGCTGTCCTTAAAGACACCCCGGGGCAATAATAAACAACTCTGCTAAACACCACCGCCATCTGCACCAACACTGCTGATAGGTGATACACACGTCCAACTGACTCAAATCTGGGACTTTTCCATCAACCCTGACGAAATTAACCTACTTCTTCACTTACTCAACCTTTTATTCATCACATACAGAGCGACCTAAAGTAAGAGTCATAAATTGCACAATGCAAAAGACAGAATAAACAAATTCCATTATGTCCCTCGATCATTCAACGTTGTGTGGCTGCTATATTGAGACATCTTGACCACATTGTTGTTGCTCACATTGTTTACTCAGCTGATGGAATTCAAGTTGTCTAACGTCCCGAATGTTTACAGCACTAAAAATATGCCTAAAGAGCGAACAGACAGCTGTTTCTAAGGAATTATATAATACAAATAAAGCTGAAGCTCAATCCTAACGTATAACCGTCCTATGACCAGTTTTTTAATGTAAATATTTAGTTTGATCCAAAGTCAAACTGTTGATTGACGCACAGGAACTCAGGCCTGCTGTGGTCCACACACTCTGTTTCTCTCTATTGATATTTCCAGTGCGATTTCTAAAGCCATGACGAGGAAGGCTACAGGATGCACCGCTCACTGTACTTTGTGGGCGTGTGCGTCTGTGTGTGTGTTTCCATGTGTGCGATGGTTAAGTGGCACAAGTGACAGATGTGGCAGAAAATCCCTGTTTATTTTTCCTGGGGCGGTCATAGAGTCAGGATGTATCTGTGAGTGTGTGTGTGTGTGTGTGTGTGTGTGTGTGTGTGTGTGTGCGTGTTTCCAGGCCTTGAGTGCAGCAAAGCAAAGTGCTGATGGAGGATAACAATAGCCTTTATGTTCCTGTCAGAAGAGCTCCCACCTGCTCCAGTATGCCATTATATACTGTATGGATGCGTGTTTGTCTGTCCGTCTATCCGCCGGTCATACTCATAATGGACAATAAAAAATATAATTATGTAATTAATAATGTAATATTACACAGGAAGTCTTCAAGCTTACATTCTTCTGTCATCAAAAGTGGCCATTACGTAGCAGAACTGGATTGTGTTTGTGTATTCTATCACCTGATGAAAAGCACTACAGCAGGTTTACTATAATACTGTTGCACCCTTTGACGCGATGCTGTGACATTATATCAGTGACAATCTCAGATCCCATCAGCTATAGTCTGACGACGATATAGCCTCTGTGGACAACGGAACATGCCAGGTGTGTAGCCAGCGGTTAGCGTTATACGACTTCCAGTCAAGACTTACTGTTCCGCGTGCTGCATTGTTTGCAGAAAAATAACCAGTTTTTCTTGTGATTTACTTTAATTAACGAGTCTGAAGTTTGCTGAAATTTCAACATCATGATGCAGATTTGTACAAAGTACAAAATGAAGCTCTGTCAGGTCTGTCATCGAGAGGAGCAGAAAACTACTTTTAAAATGCTTGTTTGTTGAACAGAGGTTGAATCGATCATTTCTGATGCATTCAAGGAAGTTGGGAAATCTGAACGCTGAACGGCTTTCGTGACAAAGCGTTAAGGGAATTTATCTCAAGTTGAATTTTAGATCTAGAACTGATTGTTAGCTGTTAGCATGCAGATGTCTGTTTATAGAGATTAATAAGAAGCTAAATCATCGTCAGATAGCTGCCGATGGGAGCCGGGTTGTCACTGCGGCGCATTACGTTCCGCCTATATTTGCTCTCCACATGGACTGTTTTTCCTGCATACGCCGCAGCCTGCTGATACGTGACTGGTCAATATTACTCGGACTACAAGCTTACAACAAACGGAAAACCTGAAGACTTGCCGTCCCCAAAATCCACGTCCCTGCCTACAGATTCTACATTTATATGCAGAATCTGTAAATAGAGATAATGTCATGTATCTCTTGCACCCTGACTGAATAATAATCAAGATAGACAGTTAAGGGGAACAGTTTATAAGTTTTTAAAAATGAGATTTTAAAGCACTTTTAAGGAACTTTCACTTTGTTTTGTTTTTTCATTTTTGCAGCACCTGTGAATTATCTTGTGGGTAGTATTCTCTAAACATAGCATTTTCCTATTTATTTACTGTCTAATGCACACACTGTAAAAGGTATTTAATAATCTTGTTCAAATCTTGGCATTTTTCCATTTTTGACATTTGTGCTTCATGATCATTGCTAAATGTTGATCAGGAGTCTGCACAGGGTGTTATATTTTATAAATTGATCAGATTCACCTCGCAGATCTTGTGTCTGGTTTCCTGCCCAGCTCATCTGTTCTGTGCAATCTTTTTGCAACTATACAGCGAAACCATCAAAAGCAGTAGTAGTTAGAGTAGACGTGTATTTTTAGCGTGTAGAGCCGTTTCTGAGCGTGTGCCGCAGAACATCTGGTAAAATCACAAGAATTAAGTTGAGTGCCCGCGATCAGCTCTGGCGGCTGCGTCACAGCCGTGCCCCCTGGAACTGCTGGGTCAGTGCGACCGCGATGCATCTCGTCCAAGCAGATAAAACTTTTTCTAAAGCTGATGAAAATGAAAAGGTGATTACCCCAATAATAGAGAAATCTTAATGACACAGTCCATCACAAACTGTCTGTGATGTTGCAGTTGTGTGAACACGTGCCAGTTTTAACCACATCAATAGGATCGAATGTTTCATCACTGCACCAAAAAAAGGTCTATAGGCCCTACCTGACAGTCACGAATATCAAACATAGCACACGTGGAGGAAGATAAATAAAATAGAGATGTATAGAGCGAGACAAAAACAGATTACAAAAGAGACAAAGAGCAGGGGAAAGATGAAGGACGAGCAAAGCGTCTCGTCTTTGTTGTGGTCAGCGCGGCAGTGCGCGTGCTGACATCAAAGTGCAGAGGATGGACAGAGATGAGAGAGGAAAGGTCTGGAAGCCATATGAAACAACAGGAAGAGAGAAAGGGAGAGAGCTATAGGATAGACTGTCGGAGAGAGGAGGGAGAGGAAGAGACTTTAAAACAGAGGAAGGAGAGAGGGGAGAGCTGAGACCAAAAGGGAGAGTGACAATGGAATATGCTGAAACATCAAGTCACAGCTGTGCACAGTCAAGCTTTAGTTTGCTTGGTCAAAAGTTTGGAAACCAAAATTTGACCTAACTCGTCTGTCAATTTCTCTCTTGTTACACCCTCAACAGGATACAATCGGACCTGAACATCTGTCTCTACAACAATAGTTGTGTAAAATCTAAAACCACAACCTCGATTTGAACTCTGCGAGTGCACTCGTCAACTGCACTTCAGATGCACTGTTCTTTAATACGTGCAGAAATGGAATACATCTGCATTAGCCAATGTATAATCCACATGCAGACGCAAAGTATTGCCTATATACTTTACATTATATATTCAAAAATCTACTTAAATACTTAAATAAAAAAATCTGAGTTATATACTTTTGTGTACTTTATCTTTGAAAAAAGTTGGTGTTGATTAAAGGAGCAGTAGGCCCCTGGAAAAAGCCACTGTCAGTCAAAGTTGGTGTTCTCTGTAATCGATAGAAGCAATCATTTTTTAAATTGGCGCCATAGCTGTGGAGAAAGTTGTACAAACTGCTCGTGGTTTCACCCATTCTAAATTCCTACAACACCCAGCGTGCATTGCGCCCCTGCCTCTGAAAGGAACGGCCCAGCGAGAGACGCTGGAGTGAAATACGACCGTTTTCCAGTTTAGGACATTGATCGCTGCAGGCAACGGCTCAGATTGGTTAAGAATCTAAAATACGACCAGAATATGCCGGGGGGTCGTCTGAATAATCTTCAGGTCTGCAGTCTACATTTCAAACCTGACGATTTTGAACGAGACGTGACATCGGAGGCAGGCGTCATAGATTGAGGAAGTGTAAGTTAGCAAGCTCCCTGGCCTCCGCCAGATGAGGCGTGTTACGTACGGTTTTCCAGGGCCCATTGGAGAAGCGGATAGCGTCCTCCAAAGGCACAGAGCCAAATTGCATTCTTTTTTCCTACCATAATGTGGTAGCTCCCCATAATAGCATGATAGGACTGAGGTTGGAAATTGGCCCTTTAAGTCAGTGAGAACCAAGACAGAAGAGGGCCCCAATGGCAGCAGCTGGACCAACTGTGCGTTGGAGAAGTGAAACTAGAAATGAGGAAAGGACAGTTTCAATTGTAAAGAAGTAAAAACAGGCTGTGAGATGGAGGGGTGTCCCACTCATCAGGCAGAGGACGCCGCAGTGAGAATTAAATCTTACTTATCTCTCCACATGCTGGTTAAACCCTGGATTACCCTGCACAACTCACAACTGCCAACTTGCCAATCTGCAAGTCCTGCATCTGGCTCCTCTGAGTGTGTGAACACAGGCACGTGTGTGTGTGTGCGTTACTGGACAGCCATGATTAAATCTTGACGGAGATTTCATACTGTGTAAGGCAAGCCGTGTCCAAGCCGTACACTGCCAAAAGACGAGGAAGTGGCAGCATTTACACTTCTCCCAGAATGCTTCACATTTAAGGTAGTGTGCCTAGTATTCAAACAGATGGCGATAACACGCTGCCTGCTACAAACCAATGGAACCAACGAGCCAAGCCGTTGTTAACCTTTCCTGCTTCGGCGTCCCGACCATAGTCAGAAAGCACAGTGGAGACTCATTGTTGTTCTGCTCAGGGCCAAAGCTGTAGTTGGCTTCAGGGCTAACTCCTGTCACTTTCATACGCCAGCAGCATGCAACAAGCAAGACATGGAAGCGCAGCTTGAGTTTTGAGGAGCCGTAGGCTTTAAAACACATCCTAAACTTCACAGTTGTTCTGTTGTTTTTACAGCTACTGATCTACTCTTTTCTCTGCTCCAGTCCCGACACTTCACACAGCTCGTGCACACACACTTCCGTTCTCTCTCAGGTGCTCTTCCACCCCACTCTCACGCACTTAGCTCTTCCCAAAACAGAGCTACGCTTCTAGTATAAGACCGTGCAACTGAATTTGATCAGCTCAACACAGCAATTTCCTGTCTCAAACCATCAAGAGTCAACCAGTCTCTGACAGATTTAGTTCCATTAAGCTGAGCAGAGGCAGCTGGAGTCAGAGCATTACATGTAAGGAGCAACAAGAATCTTGCATTAACACTGACGAACAACAAAACATTCATCACTCATTTCTCCTTCTTTGTCCCTTCTGCATTTTCACTCCCTTGTGGCATCGCCAGGGCTGTGTCTACTTCCTGGGCAGTCAGCACAGAAGCGTGAGAGAGGGCGGCTGCATGTATACGCACACACACTCAGTCAAAGTCAGATACAGTTCAATGGCTATACCCCTCCACTTCTTGGAATGCAAAACAAGTTTCCCACTCTTTTGCTCTCAGTTTCCCCTTTTCCCTCGGACCTCTCTCTTTTGTCCCTCATGGGACCCGGTCGACCTCTAAAGCCAGGCCAGGCTGCTAACGCTGGAACGAGCCCTGTGGGAACTGACTTGTGGATTCTGGCTGCGTAATGACTGCTCTCTCTCAATGAATGGAGGGGACCATGGCAGGCCTGGGTGAATGGTGACGAGGCCGGATTGAGGTGGGATTGACAGGGAGAGCAAGTGTGTGTGTGTGTGTGTGTGTGTGTGTGTGTGTGTGTGTGTGTGTGTGGCAAAGAAGGAAAAAGATAAACAGCAATTAGTTTATCTAGGAGTGACTGCACTTTGTTATTGTTTGTCATTTGATAAGGAACTTATCTTGGATCGCATTCAAGCAGTTGAGTTTCACTGTTATAATCACTACTGTAAAGCACTGTTTATGCACAAAAACACAAAATGAGTCTATCAACAGAGACGCCAAACACACACAGGTCCTCGAGAAGCACTTAAACATAGCATCACTCACTCAGAATGATAGCATGCTACAGATGATAGATCACTGGGCAAAGACATACGTCTATAAATAACCGAGGGATGAAGGGAGGAATGCTCAGGCAGTTTACAAGTGTCTGTGAGAGGAAGATTGACTGTGGACATTAACAGGTCAGCTGGAAACGCGTCTTTTTTTTGCTCATTGTGTGTGTGTGTGTGTGTGTGTGTGTGTGTGTGTGTGTGTGTGTGTGTGTGTCTATTTAGGAGCCCCACAGCAGCAGGTAGCTTGTGGGCGACAAGATAACCAACAGGGAGGCCCTGTGTCTCCTCCAACTCCAATTAACCTTCACAAGTCCGACCTACATTTAACATTAAAATAGAAAAAGCCCTCTTCAAGACAAATCTATATTTGGAAGACTTGCTTAAAAGTCAAAGTTTGACATGGTAGTGAGTGAGACTAATAAGTCCTTTAAAAGTCCTTTACACAACACAGTTTTTTTAAAATTGTATTGAAATCTTTGGACGTGATTGAAATGCGGTAGTGTTTGACTTTTGCTATCATCCATGTGTGAAAAAAAAACTGAATATGACCTTAAATCTTTATTATAAAACTGCTTCTGTTAAAACATATAGCCTCAACTCACTTTGCAAATTCTGCCTTATATGATGTCATTTTTTCTGCAACCAGTTCAATCCTGTCCTTCTCCAGCTTTTCTTTTCAGGTTGATTGAATTTAAAACGTGTCAACAATACAGCCAAAGCTTGTTTACTGTTTAGTTATTTTCATAACATAAGAGTCAAGAGGATGACGCAAATTGATGGGTTTCCTCTATTTACATTGCAGCTCTTTGATTCACAGATCCAATTTGCACAATGTGGCATGTAATGGTTTTGTTAGACTGTTAAAGGGGCCGTATCTTTTGAATGGATAGTCTCATATTTTGCATGGGTTTCCAATTTTGGGTGTTTATTGTTCACAGGGAAAAAGTGAAAACTGCATAATTCTGTGTTTTTCCAGTTACTTTTTAAAAAATTTTGCCTCTGAAATGGGCCGTTCAGAACAGCTGCAGGTTTCTACGTAGAACCTTTCTTTCGCTGAAATCGACCAATCGTCATTCACCGTCGTTCACCTCAGGCTGCCTTCTCGCACGAGCTTCAACTTAACATTCCAATACCTCCTGGTGATTCTGGCTCGTACATATGAGGCTGAATAACCGTTCCTAAAGCAGCTATGATTTCTACAACTTTGGAGAGACAGTGCAGTGTGGCAGCTCCCCCACGTGGGCTCGCACGAGTGGGGGAGGGGCTATGTGGTCAATTCAAATAGTGTTGGCCAATCGCTGCAAAACGGCTTGTTCGTTTCAGGAGGAAGGAGAGGCTACAATAATTAAATTAAAATATGTCTAAAAATGTTTAAACCAAACAAACTTAACCAACGTGATTCAAGGAAATTGATTGCAGAGCTAAAATATGTCCCCTTTAATGCAGTCATTTTATCATAGGGAGTAATGTAAATGCTTCTTCTTTTCACTACTATTGACTAGAACTTCACAATAAATGTGTTTCAACATTTGAAAACACTTGAAACTGATTACTACATTAGCCTGGATAATCACTGTGGCAATCTCTCAGCCAGTCATAGCTGAGCAGACCCTTGTTGGCCTGCAACAGAAACCCAAGTCAGCCAAACTTTGTTTAAACTCTTGACTCAGTGAGTGTCAGGTGGTCCCCTCAGCGGCTGCAGAATGACCTCTGACCCCGTAACTGGGACCTCAGCAGAAATGGATTAACAGTGGCATGAGACAAACAAAATACAAACTGAGAGGAGGATCCCATTTGCCTATCATTCCCCTTGTCCAAACTGCCTCTGATGATTACTCTGACTGCAGAGGCAGACAAACAGAAAGATGAGACACACACGCGCACACTCAAGTCACTACGCCCTTCCCTCAATGTCAGTCCCCCAGCATGTAGGGGCCCCTCTTTATGCCCCTCACCAGTAACATGATCTATCTCTGACCTGAGGTTAGACCAGGAATCCTGACCCACAGTAGTTGAAGACAACAGAGCGAGCAGGCAGTTAAATCTTAACATGCAAATTATAAGGTGATATAAAAATGCTGCTCATTCAAATAGTCCTGTGTAATGACTCCACTAGCTGTTCTGTGTTATGACATATTCAAATGACTGTCTTCCTGGTGTAATGCTGGAGGGCGCTACGAGAAGCATTGTTTTAAAGACAGGTGTTTGTCTGTGAGGAAAGAGTTAGCGTCATGAATCTAGAGTCAGTGCTTCTGTACAGGCCGTGCTGGCCTTGGGGCGACGTGGGAGCTGGCAGATCGCTAAGCAAGTAGCACACCGCATTCCTCTCGACTCTCTCACACCTTCACTGGATGACTGAGTGAATAGATTAAACTGAGCTAACCTTTAAGAAGGAACTCCTAGCCCCACCTAGGACTGCATCAGAGGTTCAACAGGTACAGAAAATAGGAGCAGTCGAGTCATGCCATGAGATAACACAGGGGATTAGTTAGCTGTCTGGTAGCTGTCATGTAAAGGTAACCCCCCTAAACACAGCTTGATGGGAGTATCAGTCTGTGTATGTTCAATGTATTGCTCATCATACATCACATTCGCTTGTGTCTGGGGCCTGTCTGCTCGGCTTATCATTTCCCTGCAACCACTTTTTGAATCTGTGTGTGTGTGTGTGTGTGTCTGTGTGTGTGTGTGAGAGAGTGAGTCAGCGCTCAGACAGGGCGAGTATAATATAAGGAAGGACAGTAAAAAGGAAACAAAAGAAGCTAGTGACTCAGGACTTAAATCCTCTCTCTTTAAAAACATTCAGAGGCATTTGGGCTCGTCTTCTGAATCTGACTTTGCAGCATATTTCTGAGGTATATTATAAACAAAGGACCCATACAGGGAATCAATGGGATACTTGATCTCTTAACTACTATGTGTATGAACATTGCCCCATAACAACCTATTAAATAGGAAGCGGCAGTATAACCGAGCGGATATGTACTCACTGAGAGGCTTTACAACCGGTCAGACAAACTCACAGGCCTGTATCAATCAATGTTTTTGAGCAGGCACAGGCGCCATAGTAGGAGCCAAAGTCTGAGTTAATATATAACCAGTGTTTAAGGCTACACCAGGTAGCTTTACAAGGGCAGCCCAACAAATCCCTAAACAATTAAAGGCAGCACCGGCTGCAGGAAAGGGTATTGATTTTCCATTTATCTTCCTGTTGACCAACTTTGTTTAAAACAGCAAGAAGCAACAGGGGAACACGGTCGTAAGGCCTCCTGTGATCTTTGTGTGCTTTGAAGACCTGAACACAGAAGGTGCGTACGTTGAGTGGAAATCCATCATTTCTGACAGGATTCAACATCCCTATTACCATAGGTTCGAATGAAGACAAACAACACCATGTGTGGAGGAGACACCAGCCACTCCTCCATGGTTCTCTCACTGGATAAAGGGTGACAGTCACCTTGGCCCTGACCAGCATCTCTCCGCTCAAAGACTTGCAGCCAAAAAAGTCAGACTTCTCGAATGAAAACTGAATACTTTCATGCATTTTATGTTATTTCTGCATCTGCCAGTGGGCCACTACAATAAGAGTAGGCATAATATCAATTCCACTACAGGGGAGACTTGACGTTCTCTGCAATTAGGTGGATAAAAGCATGTGCCTAATATATCGGTATTGAAATTCAGCATTAAGGGTTGGAAAATATCGGCATATTGGCAAAAAATCCAATATCGTTCATCCCTAGTATTTTATCCTGTGTATGCAGGAATGTATGTTGTGAGATACCAAAGTTCACTAGGGCCATGTATGCGCATTCATAATATACATATTACTTTTTGTGGTTCTCAATTAGAGGTTCATATTCACTCCTCTGGTTTTACTACAATATTACTACAGTAAAAGAAACCTAGATTTACCTAGCTCTCACACTGCACACTAACAAGAAGTCCCCCACACTGCAAACTTACGGATTTTGACGTTCTTGGGATCAAACTTGCGGATTTGACACTGCAGAAGTTGCAGTCGCCCCTGAATCCTGCAGGATCTCCTGAACACCATCCCTGCCTCCATCTCGATGCCCAGGAAGATGTCGCTGGCATGTTGAGAAAGGTCGGAAAGTTGGTGAATTATGTTGATCAAAGTATGACAGCCGACCTCATCTAATGACGAGAACAACACGGGTTTTCGCAGTTTGCGTCTCCCGGTTTCCTCTCCCGGTATCCTGCCATCCCTCGCCGATAACCTGGTAACACGCCGCGGCTCGACGCTCCTCTGATGAAAGGGCATATTTATTTCATACCAATAACTCCAGCGGGACCGAAAACTGTTCACATTGAAAAAAAACCTTACAGCTTCAAAACAAATCCAACACGCATCGCCTCGCTACGGCTGCTATCATTGTCGAGGCAGTATAATCCTCCAATCCCGCCATATTTTTTGTTTTTCAAAGCATGGGACTTTGTGCTGCTGTACACTGGAGACGTTGCCTCCCAAAGTCTATTCAAATTCAACCAGACAAGAGCACAGGCTGGAGAGAGAAGAAAAAAAACACAAGGAAAAGTAGGAAAAGTACAAATAAAAACCTGGAAAATACTACAACCACCTGTAGCAACTGGAACCGGAGTCACGCACACACAGAGGAGACTTTACCTGACTCCCTTCGAAGTCACACTGGATCTGGATCGGTCTGATGGAAAACATGGACCGGATTTCTTCCACAGTGAACCGGACCAACAGAGGAGAAGTTAGAAAAAGACACGGTCAGATTAAAGTCAATATTTTATTTATACTCTATAAATCGATATTTTTTGCATAAAATACACATATATGATATTTTTAAGGCAAACATTGCAATTATGGGTTATGAAAGAGGGACTAATACCACGCATACATTAACAAATTCAATAACGTTTATTTCAAGTTAATGGACTCAAATTTAACACAGATTAAATAGCCTAATATCTCCACCAAAGGAATAAGAGATGAAAAACTGCGTCAATTCTACCAAACTTTAAACTAATTATACTCCTGACTTTAACAAAGCTATTTCAAGAGGTCTTAATAAATTTAATTCAATTGAGAGAGGAAATTAAAAATTACTTATTCCTGTAACAAGTGAAATTGATTTGGTTTTATAGCCGCCTTGCAGTCACGTGACTTCTAACTACGTAGCATTAGCTAAATCGGAGTTATCAAGCTAACTAGCTAAGACTGGCTATTTAAGAGTTAGCGAAGTAAATGTGTATTTAGCTACATTTACAACTTACTGCAGAAAACCTTTGAATTTGTGGGCATTATTGTTTTTATCTATTGGCTATTGAACAGTTTAAAAAAATATATGTTCTTAGATTAAAAGAAATGATGACCCACGAAACACTCAGATGGCTATCGGCAATTTAAGCTAATGTTAGCAAAAAAAAAGTGCATATGAAGCTGCCGTTAGCCTGTAAATTGTGGTCAGCGCCTTCATTTCAAACAAAGGACATGTCAGTTGTTTGCTCATACCTTATAAAATAACCCCTGCACATCACATAGTCTGAACACTTGTCTGTAATTTATCTCCTCTCTGTGGGTAACTTACAAGGCATGTTTGTCCAAGCCTTGTGTCCAGTCCACCGCCTGACATTCCCCACTGTTGCTTTTTAAATTCCAAAAACCAAACCCTCACCATTAAAAGCATACCGTTTGCATAGTTTTGAATACTCTGTCAAACAATGTCCAGTTGGCCAAATGTGTCTTTGTAGTATTTAATGCGCCCCCTGGTGTCTTAAGTGGACCCACCAACGTCTACAGGGAGCGACTTGCTAATGTAATATAATTACAAAGCTAATTTAAAATGTCCCAATTCTATTGGTTACTAAACAAGTAACTCAATATGAAAGAGTGTGAAAGGTTTGAGCCACTGCCACTGCATAATGAAATCTCATGAGTACCATGGAAAAAAAGACTGAAAACATAAGAGTGTCCTGTTCCACATGAGTAACATCCTCATTTGTCCCTTCCTCAGCACGAAATGTGTTTGGCAGGAAAGCAGCATGAGGATGACACATTAACCGCTGTTGGAAAAAGGAACGCATATTTTTTTGGTGACTTTCCAAAAATTGCTTTTGTTGCTTAAATCTAATATTATGAAACTATAGGAGGTCTTCAAACTAGCCTTTAGTAGCTGGTTTGCATCTGTCCAGTCCAAATGTACTTTTCAATTTTCCATAGCAGGGAAAGAACAGGTGCAATTAATGACACTAACGAGTGGCACTTAAATGTCCCAATAAACAGCTTAATTAATATATTGATTACACCTGTGTTATTTCAAAATGTCTGCTCGGAAAGAAAGCAATGAGCTAAATTACCCTTTATTTTATTTGTTTTGAGAGAGGGAATGAATTAAAGGTTTGGTCATATACAATTTAAATAATGAAAACAGAAAAGTAGACAATCTGTCAAACTCTAGAGATGAACATAAGTTTAATCAAGATTAAATATATGCCCAAAAAGATCTTGCAACTCATAAGAGATCAAAACAGGTCAAAACAATACAAAAAGATGAGTTTTTCTGTCTGTCATGTCAATAGAGTCTTACAGTTTTATACCTCCTACGAGTTTTGGACTTTCATTCGGGGTAAAATGTATACATATATCTCATTCACCATATTTTACAGTGCATTGATTCTCAAAAACCATAGCCTTCTTCCACATCTAAAAACCCATACATAAACTCATTTATAGAATTATTTACATACAAGGCTTGAACGTGTCTGCTCAAACCCTCTGGTGAGCAAAAAATATAAAGTGAAGAAAAACACACATCAGAACAAACAGGAACTTTATGGCTTAGTTAAGCCATAGGTAGTGACTTTTTGTTAAAGAAACCAGTGAATAGAAGGCAGGAGTGGCCTCTAATTAAATAATATGATGAATCAACACTCAGCGAAGACATTAAAGATTACTCAGCTTGCAGGTTATTCCACCTCGGTGTCTTTAAAGTTTGGTTGCATACACACATAAAAGTGTACAAATACAACTCATCGCGTGATTAAGTGAAACCAAATGTCTCCGACGCCTACTTAACACAATGCTCATAATGCACCTGGGTGTTTTGTACACAAAGCATGTGAAACTGAACAACAATGGATCTAAATCATGGCAACAAATTAAATACACTTAGATGTCACAACTGAGTTAGTAAGCAACCACGTCACCCAGGACACAAAAAACAAGTCATCTCAGTTTATTCACAATACCTTATTTGAGATGAAACTTTGAGTTCATTCATAACAGGAAGAAAAAACAAACAGCATCAACACTGTATTTCGTGTAATGGATGTTTGATTTGTGAGAGCTGCAGAGAGATGTAACAGTGTGTCCAGACTCCCAAAACATGTAATTTGAACTATTTTTGGGTGTCTAATCACACAGAACAATACCAACAAAAAGTTCCCCGGTAATAATAATATATATCTGTTAATACTGGCTCCTTTTTTATCAAGCACAGTCAATAATTTAATGTAATCTGTCATGGGGAATAACTTCAGAAACAGGGACACTGCTGTAAATAGTATGGAGGCAACTTCTTGAAGGTGGAAAAAACTTAAACATCACACAGATAAAAAAACAAACAAAAAAAAAACAATTATTTTGTCATTTGTTTTTTATATTTTCTTAAAACCAGAAGGCTAACAGCCGAACTTTCTGTGAGGGTGTTATTTTATGCTAGCTTCTTCAACACTTCATTTGGAGTTCACCCTAAACCATGTCCTTCATAAAGTTTGCCAATAAAAAAAGTGTACTGTGTCAATCAGTCTGTATGAAGAAGTAAAGGTGAAAGGTTTTGTATGAATAAGCCAAACAAGCAGTTTTTCCACCAAACACACTCTTAGATCTGTATGTATGCATGGTGACATGGGAGGAGAAGAACTGATGTAACATCAAAAAGGATGATGTTTGTCTCAGATGGTGTTTTAAATGTGTGAGCGAGACTTGGCAGAGACCAGAAGCTCTATGGAACAGAGGCATTGTGTGATGAAGAACATTTGCAGTATAATTTAATTTCTGACATTGTGTTCACTTGTGGGATAAACAGCCACCAAACAGGAAACGCTGGCTCACAGAGTGCTGGCCTCATCACCAGTTTCCTCTCACGGTTAAGAAAGCGTCACTCAGGGCAGAAGCAGCCACAAGGCCACGTTGGACAGTGTCGGGGCTGGAGCGGTGACAGAAGAGGAGCCCGGGGTGAAGAGTGGTAAAATACAACATGAGAGCAAAAGTCCTACAGCTTGGTCTATGTGAGCGCAGCAAGGACAGGTGGTGAATATACAACAAGAATACACACTCCTCTTCCCAGGGCTCGATGACAGGCTCTAGCGTGGGTGTATCTCGGGACACGCATACACACACAAGGTACACACATATAGTCCAATCTCCAAACTTAGGCTCCAGATGTGTCTCTCTGTCACCCTCTGGTGGTTTTGTTCAGAATACATCTGGTTTCACTCTCTCTTCCTTACACACACACATGCTCACACACACTCATACAGGCTGCCATCGCACAAATCTCCACCTACACACACACACACACACATACATACATATATATGAACATACACACTCCTTGGCTCCCCCCGTGTCTATATTCAGGCTTATCTGGTGTAGTAGACTCTGTA
Source organism: Semicossyphus pulcher (assembly GCF_022749685.1). Classification (NCBI taxonomy): domain Eukaryota; kingdom Metazoa; phylum Chordata; class Actinopteri; order Labriformes; family Labridae; genus Semicossyphus; species Semicossyphus pulcher. The sequence continues at coordinate 12,923,104 of NW_027211615.1, forward strand.
GTAAACACTCTTGGAGCGCCAGAGTGAATAGGAGTTGTCAAACTTGAGCAGGTAGACTCCGCGGCCGGGGTACTGGTGGCTGCCAGCGTACACCTCCTCATGACAGTCCCGCCGGTACACCGGCACAATCTCATCCACCTGGGGCTTCCCTGCCTCCTTCTTCGCCTTCTCCTCCTCGTTGGGAGGCTCACCTGTGGACATGATAAATGTAATTATCCAACATAAGCAAACAAAAAGCTTTTCTAAGTTAAATACAGTTTGTTCAGAATTCACCGATGCGTATTCAGGATAAAGGAGGAAATAGAATTCCATATGTTACGGTCCAATGTCACCAAATCAAAAACCCCTTCAGATATTGGAGTCTCTTAATTATTGGGTTAAATTTTGAATGAAACCTGCAGGTTTATGACAAAATGTGTCTCAATGTCTTGTGTAAAACACACAGTATTGTTACACTCAATATAAATACACAACTGCTATTCCAGCAGGCATTCAAGACTGAAGTTTGAACCGACTGAAATGTCTGCCAGGATAAATTATACCAGTTAATCCAACCGACAAAACCATAAATTACATTGCACAATGTATGTTGTCATCTTGTCAAGATACTGCCAGGAACACAAGCAGGACTTCCTCCACCCCGAGGAGAATTAGGAGATGTTTAACTATGGCACAGGCAAGTCCTGAACTTGAGATAAGATATTAAAGGGCCAGTTCGCTTATGTTCAACCTAAGTCTTATCATGCTATTATGGGGAGCTAATGCCATTATAGTAGGAAAAAACATGCAATTTCGCTCTGTGCCTTTTGAGGACGCTATCTGCTTCTCCAATGGGCCCTGGAAAACCTCCACCAGACTACGTTAAAAGCATCATTTGGCGGAGGTTTTCCAGGGCCCATTGGAGAAGCAGATAAGAGCAGGCCAGGGAGCTTGCTAAACTACACTTCCTCAATCTAAGACCGTCCGCCTCAAATTGTCTCGTTCAAAATAGTCAGGTTTAAAATGTAGACTGCAGACCTGAAGTTTGCACCAGAAAGAATAAAAAATTATTGATCTCTTCATGGTCTGATGACTGAAAAGGAATCAATGTTACACTTTGTTTCTGTTGCTTCAAAGAAGCTGCTTTTGTGACCATTCTACACCTTCTTATATCAATACATAACAGGAAGTAAGACACCTCTTTAAAGCAGATATTTTCACACCATCACAAGTTGATCAAGCGTTGCTTTCACAGCTAAAAATATCAGAGAAGCACTGCCTTATTCACACAGCCTTCCTGCCACTCCTCACCTTCCTCATCCTCGTCCTCATCGCTGGACTCTGACACGTGCACGCTGACCGAAGCGGAGGCTGCATCTGTCCACTCGAAGAAGACCCCGAAGCCGATGTCATAATAGTCTGTGGCAAACTCCCAGAACAGGTAAGAGCCCTCCTCGTGAGTGGGTACACGCACCGTCACCACCTCGCCACGCCCCACAGTGATGACACTGTCTGCGTCCTGGCGGATTTTCTCCTTGAAGTCCTTGATCTGTGGCCGTGTCCACATGGAGGGAGCAGCTATGACGGGCGGGGAGTCTGCTGTGATGGAAGGAAAAGAGACTTATAACAATCTGTTGTAAAATTCTGCTACCAAAGTAACTGAAGTAAGTAAAAGGTTACTCATTCATTCTCATTTGAAAGAAATATTTCATTGTCACTGGCCAATTAGGGCATGATGTGCAGATGGCAGAGAGTTGCTTTTTGATTCCCATCTTTCCATCAGTGTTTCCTCAAAACATTATGAGTAAACAGCCGGCCTCTGTGGGTTCATTTGGCTCAGTATGTGCGTTTTGGAATCAAACCAATGCCTTGTTCATCTGTAAGCAGAGTGCATGGCTGACTGATACCTAAACCAGCAGACTATCATGTATCACTTGTTCCAGGTCCTCTCCTCCCTGCCCTCCAGGTCACATTAACAAGGACATAGCAGATAAGAATCAGGTTGCAATTTTTTGTATAAAGCTTTGTTTGTTTGACAGAGAAATCCCACCTCTGCCCTTTAGCTATTAGCTGCGCAATAAGGAAAATGTACATTCTTTCTGCATGAAGACAAACACATCCGCAGCCAACCAACCTAATAAAGGCCCGTTCTCTGAGACCTCCTCTGCAGGCTCAGGCTCTGGCTCCCGGTCCATGCTCTCCGAGTACGAGTCTGACTGGCCTCCGTTGACTGTAGGAATTTCCTCACCAGCAGGTGGTGAAGCTGCGCACAATGGCCCCGCTGCCGAAGCTGCGATGGCTTCACCGCTGTTGAAGCTGTTAGATTCCAGGGTGCCCTGCACCATCGAATCAGCCTGCTGCTGCTTCTGTAAGGCCGCCTAGGACAAAAGGAAGACAACAATGAGGCAAGACACGGAATACAAAACTAGGGACATTAACAAAGTATGATTTGTCTCCTTAATGCTATTGGGACATGCAAACACCTGCTTTCATATTACATTAAAATGCAAGTTAGCTGCACATCTTGATTATTAATTGAAGAGCCTATTCCCCCATTTTTTGTCAACATTTTTAACAGTCTCTGAAATAGCATTCTGGCTCCAGCACTTTTCTGCATACTAAAGGGTTTATTGTGTAACTTACTGTGAAATGCTGGGTGGATTTAGAGCTGGATTTTAAACTATTTGTGTCCTAAATGTTTTTCATCTCACAGCAGCAAAGTATCACCACGCTAGACTAATGTGAACTGCACTAAAGCAGGATTTTTGGTCCTAAACATCTGGCCTATTTTCAGTTTACTGTATATTTGTGAAAGAAACTGCTGCCTATCCCTAAGCTTAATACTTGCAAAACCTTAAAAATAATAGTAAAAAGACTATCAATAAGAGTCCATCACCTCTGTAAGTGTTAAATACCTGTTGCTGGGCCAGCTGGACCTGGTAGAGCTGCTGCATGTACTGCTGGTAGTGCTGCTCCTGGAGCTGACGGATAAGGCCCAGCTGTTGCTCTGGGCTGTTTGGGTACTGCTGAGCGGCATACTGTTGGAACTGCACTGCTGTCTGCGCATTCAATGCTGCCATTATCTGTTGTCTGTGAGAGAGAACACAGGGGAAGAATTGGTGAGGAAGGAAATACAGGAAACGGACAGAAGACAATAGTGGCCAGTGGAAAGTTAACACAGAGAGAAAAGTCATGTGGATGAGGTTTCAGCAAAGCTATCATACAGACACGTACTTCTGCTGCTCAACCCGTAGCCTCTCTTCTTCAGCTTGCCTCCTTTCCTCCTCTTCTCTCCTCATCCTCTCCTCCTCCTCGAGCCTCCGTCTCTCCTCCTCCTGCCTTTGCCGCTCCCTCTCTTCCTCCTCCAGCCGCTGACGCTCCTCTTCTTCTTTCCTGGGAAAGAGCAAAGTCATGAAGTGTATTAAGAATGATGCAAATGCTCAAAATTCATTAAAAAAAGTCATACACCATCAGTCAATGAATGTACAATATTTCCCCTGCTGCCTCACGGCTACTGCATATAGGACAGAGGAGAGTCTGTATTTAGACAATGTAGCAGAGGAATCTCTCCTCGGGGACCTGGAGAAGAACATCTTACCTTTTCCTCTCCTGCTCCTCCCTTTCGATCTTGTGTGAGGTGACGTATGGAGCGAAGAGATTGCAGCACTTGTTCAGCAGCTTGACAAACTCCACCATGGCCTCCTCTTTCTCCAGGTTGCCCAGGGAGGCCCACTCTTTTCTGCGGATAGAGGAAAAAGGAGGTGAAGATAGATAGTAGAGGCAGTGGAGAAAATAGAACTCATCCATCAAGTACTTGTTTTACAATAACAAACAAGGTCTGTAGAATTTGTAACAACTATTCCCTTAGAACATCACAAAAAAACATCTCCCTTTTACAAAAACACAATATTCTATTTCCTGTAAAAACGGCTTAATTGCCAAGTTGACATCCAGAGTTCAAAGGTCACGCACATACAGATGCCTGCGGGGGTTACCTGCGGTCGTTGCCCAGAACATCAAAGAAGCCGACCTCCGGTGAAGCATCTGGATTATAAGGGCCCAGTAACACCTGTTTGTGCAGAGCCACCAATCGAAGCTTCTCCTCATAGGTCGGATGGAAGGCCTTGCCATCTTTATCTGGAAGCAGAGATGTGGAAACAGAGTTTTTATTGACTTTTTTTTGTTATTTCGTGCAGGGAAAATGGCTTTCAAATTCAACAATTGACCTTTGAGTCTTAGCACAGACTAGTTGTAGAAGCAGCATAAATGGTATCATGTTCTTGTTTAACAACGAGAGTGGAGCATATAACAGCTACTCTATTGATTGCAGTTTTTCTTATTTACAAAAAAACCTGACAGTAACTATAACAACAATCTTATTGCAAGATCACTTTAATCCTTCTGGAACTTATTCAATACAAGGCGAGACAGGAATCAGATCTAGTTATACAAGTTATGCAATTGGACCTAACCCTCCCTGACTAGAAATACAATGCACAGATTGCTTAAGCACCAAGTAGCAACTTGTTTGCATAGTCATGAAAGAGCTTTACTCTAATAAAAACAGTACAAGTGTCCAGTGCTTGCATGTGTTCCTGAAAACTCACATTGCATTAAGCCACAGAGAGCAGGATATACTATTTATGTATTTAATGAATAAATTATTAAAATGCTGAAGAGTTAGACTGACACTTAATGATACACTATGCTGCTTGACAGATGAGTCTTTGATCTGGAAGATACGTTGTTTTAGTTGTTTAGATATTCTAATGGTATATTTTTTTAATGCTTTCTGTTAATGCAAAGAGTGCAATGTTTAATTAATGACACTTCTGTGCACGGTGTCTTGAATGTCATGCTATTAATTTAGAAAATCCAGGTAATTTAGCCATCTAACTTGTGGAAAATATAGTTGCACGTTGTATTTCCTGCTGGTGTCGTACCAGCAAGGGTAGTGGTACGTCTATAGGGAGGCAGAGCGGCTGTAAAACAAGCTAATGGTCACACAATCTTCTATGTTACAAATGTGCATCTTCTAGCAGGACTGTGAACTGGTTTTGAGGACATGAAGCTGCGACTACAGACCGGTTTAACCTTAGAACAAGCAAAGCAGGAACCTGCCACCATCAATTACAGATCTGTTTAAGCAGCTGATATACAATCTCTCTTTAGCTGCAGCAGTGCACGACAGGGCGTGTTTAGCTCCCAAACAAATTATTATGAGCCACCATTCAGTTAGGATGGCAAGCTTTCTCATTACAACTCTCTCATTAGTTAATGGAGCAGTCTTATGACTATCAGAATCATGACAAGCCAAACCAACAGATAGGTGGGAGACAGCACTAGGCAAACAGTGGGATGAGAATGTTCTCGCGCCACAAATGGACTGCTCGGAAGTGCCGTGGTTGTTTCACCCTTTAATAGCTAGCTAATAGCGTTAGCGGCGTTGGCTTCTCGTTAGCTAGGCAGCTAATGTAGTGTTGCGGTTGACAGCAGTAGCCCTGGCGGTGACAGCTAACGGCTAACGTTAGCCAACTGCTAGCGTCACACAGTTTTACGGTCGGTTCGAATTCTAGCCGTTTCTATGCGTAAACGTTGAACTAGTATAACAAACGTAAATACCTTTGAAGAATTTAAGGCCCATTCCGTACAGCTCTTGCAAAGGAAAGCCCCATTTGTTCTCTATGGCAGATTTAGCAGACTCTCCATCTTCGTCTTCAGCGGCACCCGGCGTATCGGTCTCGGGTTCCGCGGGGCAAGGGTCCGGCTCTTCCACCGGGACCTGCTCGCCCTCCGGGTCGGGACTGAGGGTGAGGCCATCGATGGAAACTTCGAGCCGGCTAGAAGTAGCGCTGTCGAGGTCGCCGCTCTGAACCTCTGTCGCCATCATGTAGACTGTCAGCTGAAGCGGCCACGTACCTACTTCCGGTTAGACTTGGCGGAAGTTCCGGGAGATTTTTTTTTCGATGGATAGCTAAATAATGACGACGCTTTAACAAGACGGATAGGAAATTAAAATTATTCACACAAAATACGATATCTTTCCTTCTTTTCTGTCTGTGTTTAGAAAAACAAGATTGATGTATATCTAACATATGTAAAAATAAATAAAAAACCCTTTTTTGTTTGTTTATCTGAGGAAATACAATTCACAAATCACAGTGGAAACGTTTCCATTTTTAAACTTAATTTTAATGTTTTATCTCTACTATATAAAAAATAATAGTAAAAAGGCAATAGGAAGTAATCATCAAGTATTGTTGTAGTGTCACACCAATACCAGATACAGAAATGCCAGATACAGAAATGTAATCTGTCTTACCTATCTACCTATGTTATTAACTGACATTATCATCTTTCTTTGAACATGCACTATATATTTTTTAATTATGCATTCTTCAAAGAAGCCAAAATGTCTTCCAATGTTTATTATGGCGACAACAAACAAACAAAACAATAGATCATTTCAGACACACAAACTGTACCTTTTCTATTTTGTTATAGCCATTATGTAACAGCACCAATTAAAAAAATATATTAAGTGTCCACCAAAAAATATATAGAACAGCATCTAATAAAACAATTCAAATGTATAATTTTGAAAATATGTGTGCTATTGAAGCTAAAATTTTTGACACAAATAAAAAATATACTTTTTACTGAAACAATGGCGTAAAAGAAACTACCTCAAACATATCTTTGGTATAACTGTACTGATATTTCTTTTTTCACTAATGTGTATTATCAATCAATCCCCACTTTCAACCTCTGCTTATGTTATTGATGTGCCTCCACACTGAGAACAATAGTAAACGATAAACTCACTACAGCTGCTTTAAAAAAAATCCCTCAAATACACAAAGAGTGGAGTAATATGAACGGCCCATAAGACAGCTGACATTTTAACGTATACCTGCAAAGTAGTGAGGATAATTTACCTGTCTGTCTGCAGGTTAAATGTATAGTTGTTAGGTTAAACAGCGGTCAGACTTTAAAGGTGTGAATATGCTTTTATGTGTCTACAAAGTCACCTGGAAATGGCCAGTAGTGTTTGAACTGTTTGATGTTTGAAAGTCTGTTTACTGCAAAATATAAAGTATATTAACATTTTTCAGCAGTTTCTTGAGCCTTGGCCGAAGAGCTTTGTGGTGACAGATGAATGTACGAGGCGTTTATGGTTCATTTCATGATCTAGCTCTCATTGTCATTGTCACTGTCCATTACAAAAGATCAGGAACTTCAACAGCCTGATTTTAGCATAGCAATATGTTCTGTGCACACGGGCAGTACCCAATTAAGACCCTCAGACAAAGCAACCTGTGAACAACTTACGAACAATCAGCACATCCTACCTGAACAATGCTGTGTGTGTCAGAGTGCAGAGATCAATAAGGGCTGTAGTGGATGTGAATTGACACAATGGCTGTCAAGGCATTTTCCCACGCAGAGATCAACAAGAATATAGGAAGAGAAAACCTTTGGTGATTTTAAAATACTATAGTTCACCTATTAAGTATGATAGTTAAGCACCGACTAAGAGTCACTCAGCCAAAAACAAAATCCACTCCCCAATGATTTAAACCCAGTAACAGATGTATCTCATAAACTGCATGAAGGAGGATGCAATATTGCAATAATCATGTCAAACCACAACCAAAGTAATTAAAAATGATTTAGAACCTCTAGTTGCACAAGTGTGTAAGAAAAGTGCTGCTGTCAGAAATGACATTAACTTGGATTCTTAATTCTTGTTGAAATATGTGTGAACAAATTAGTGTGTCTGTGTTCGGACTGACCTCTTGACTTGATCCCCCTCTGAGCCAAATGAAGGTGACCCATTCAGTAACAAGTGCCCACTCCAGAGGACGTTTGAACTCAGGTTTGTGTATTGAGATGGACTTTGTTGTCACTAAGTGAGGCAGGAAGCATCTTTTTCCACATACATCAGTAGCATGAGGAATAGGCATCTAATGACCTGGATCTTTATGAAACATAACTTATATTCTTAAACAGTTCAGCCTAAAGAAAAAGAAGCATAAAAAATATTTTTAAAAAACCTTAAAGAACAGGCTAGTCTAGTTACAAAATCACAGTCAATGCAAGACTTAAATACATTTTATGACACATTTATTTGTGTGCAACAGCTATACTTATTATATACACTCTGTATCATGTACACTTAATTTTGTCTGCAAATAACTAATGCATGTTTTCCAAAGGGAACCTGCAACATAGCGTAAAGCCTTGCCCTTTGACCCCAACAATCATTCACTGAAATATATTACAAATATTTAGATTATTATCATTTAAAAAAAAAAAATATTCATAACTGATTTTAAAAAACGAAGAAAAACGATCATATGTATAAAGACACATGTAAATGTCCTTATATTAAAAAGATAGTCTTTATGATCCATTAACTTAAATCTATATAAAATAAATAACTAAAAATAGTGGTAATAATATCTTTTTTATCATAAACAAAACCTATAATAGTTCAGATAAAATATTTACTTTAGAATAAAAATGAATATAATAATAGTAGTAAATGAAACATATGTTTATACTTTTTGCAACATAATATGAAATAAGATAAGATAATCTTTTTTTGATGCCCAGAGGGAAATTCAGGTGTTGCAACAGCACAAAGACAAAATAGCAAGTAAGTAAATACAATATAAAAATAAGGACAGATAAAATAAATACAAATAAAATACGAGGTATATGCAACTGTTATACAAGTAGGAGTAAGTGACAGTTATGGGATAAAGTGACATGTTATGGTAATAGGAGCAACATTTAGCAGGATGAAATAATACAGTGTGGTTTGAGGTCTAGTTTTACAATATGGTATAATATGTAGTATAGATATATAGGTGCAGTATAGAAGTGGCAAATACGTTTACAGTATGTATATGGATATAACGTAGTAGTAAAAAATGTAACTGTATAAAGTTATGTACAGAGCAGAATAAAATGTCTTCATTTCTGTTACGTTCAAACTGCACTCCTTGTGATGCTCTGAGGAAATGGCAGCTTCCGACTTTAGCTCTTTGAAGGCTACAGGTCCATTATTACTTCATCCATTCCAAAGCGGATAAATGTTTTCACTGCCGATGTGTATTGAGCATGCAGATTCCATTAAAACCCCTTTAAAGAGACCTGCGGCCGCTGCAGCGTCCCAGGTGTGAGGCCTTCACACCTCCTCCGGCCTGCAGACGTCTGAAGTCGCTGCACGGCCGCTGCAGTGCCAGCCGGCTCTGATGGTCGCCCCATTCACACGTACGGGCAGAGGCACCTTTGATCGCAGGAGGATTTAACCCCAACGACAGCGCAGGTCTCAAACTCAGTCAGTCTGTGGAAGTACAACAGCGAGGATCATGTCTTCTGTTCATGGGAATATGCGCGTCGGAGAGCTGAATCCTTTCCAGATGTATCACGAAGGAGCTCTGCAGATGAGCAGCATGGTGAACTCAGGTCAGTCAAAAGAACATTCTTTAAGTCATAAACTTTCTGTCTTACATTTTTTTACACTGCATAGAAACGTGCACCACTTTCCTAAGTAAACAACGGCAGCACAGCTGGTTCCTTACGTAATTTACGCACAAATTTACGCACATCTATGTCGCCATTATATCTAACCTCTTTGCGTTTTCTTTCCAGACTACGGAGGGTCAGATGTTTCAAACTACTTCAGCTCTGCAAACTCAGTACCGAGGGCGGATAAATGCGTGGCAATCCTGACCCACAGGAGGAAGAGGACCAACTTCACCCAGCAGCAGATTGAGGTGCTGGAAAAGGTTTACTCAGACACCAAATATCCTGACATCTACTTGCGAGAGAGGCTGGAGGCACTGACGGGGCTGCCGGAGTCCAGAATTCAGGTACTGACTAGTTAGAATCCCACTACTGATTATTGATTTAAAAAAATGGAAATGTTTATTTCAATATGGGTTCAGTTGTGCTCACTTTGGTTTGTTTCTTTCTCCACAACTTCCAGGTGTGGTTTCAGAACAGGAGGGCAAAATCTCGTCGCCAAGTTGGCTCTTCGGTGTCCATGAAGGTCAACACGCCTGCAGCTGGACCCTTCAGCCAAATCCAGAACAGGATGGCGCCAGAGAAAGGTAATTTTTACGATGATGTCACGTCTGCCTGGCCATGTGTAGTTGTTTCCCCTCAAAAATAATGTTTTGGCCTTTAATTTAAGAAATATGGCAATTTGCCATAAAAACACTAGTAAACAAGTTGCTTCATTCCTTTCTCTCTCCTCTTTCAGTATTTGACAACAGCCATGCAGTTGAGGCACACAGGATAGCAGGGTTTGGACTGGAGGACAGTTTCATACCCACAATGCACCAGAACACAGAGGACACTCACAGAACCAGTATACCCACCAAACCCAGCAGCAACAGCTACGAACACACGCCCCTGTCCTGCATCTACGACAAAGAGGGGACCAGAGTGAAGCCGGAGCAGATGCAGAGACACGAGCTGAGTGTGAACGTGCCGTGCTGTAACGTGCATTTGTATCCCAAAGAGAACGAGAATCAGCACGCCAACATGACTAGCAGCCAGGGTCCAAAGGTTCTGGTGGAATATGACAACTTTCCTCCAAACAAGACCATCGGACCGGAGATGAAGGTTGTGATTCCTCCCATCCCGAGCCAGAATAACTTCAGCAGGTCGTCACCGAAGGAGAATGGGTGCCAAATCCAGTATCCACGTATGAGGCACGCAGGCGACCGGTTCAGTCACTTCTCCCCGATTCACGGCACCGAGGCGCAGGACTTCACTGACTCAGACTCTGACTGGGAAAATGAGGCTATGGTCGGCTTTGGCGGCTTTATGTGATGTATTATAAGAGCCAATTTAAAGACAGAAACATGTATCATAAGAGGCAGTTGTGTGAGTGAAAGGAAAACTTGTATTTATTGTAAAATAGTTATTAAACTTTTGATGTAAAAAGAGAAAACTTGTTGGTTTTATGCGTTTATAAAGATGTAAAACTAGAGACAAAATGCTGCTTTGCAATATTATGTTTAATATAAAAAGACAAACATTTATATACAATTGCCCTGAGGCATTCTCATATACAACTTTACAAAACTGAAAAAGGAGATTCTCTTGGAACAAAACTGTTGGGTTGAACTTTTAGAGGTTACATCAGTGATGCAGGCTTAGTGTGTGTGTGTGTGTGTGTGTGTGTGGGGGGGGGGGGGTTTGCAGCAACAGCCATGCCAAATATGGAAAAGCTAAGATCATCTCAGGGAGTAAAAGGCATTAAAACCGCAGAGTTCTCCTTTATAAAAATACCAAAATCTCTTTTCAGTGCACACAAAATTACAAAAGCCATTTCCGAATACACGGCAGAAATGTCGACGATAGTCCTAATAATCAGAGATATTGTACAATTATCTACAATAAACAATTTTTATAAAACATTCTTTAGCCTCCCTGTGCTTACCATCAGCGGAGCAACAGAACACAACAGTTACAGGGGGAAACTTTACAGGTAGGAAAATATTGTTTCAGAACCATACACACCTACTCAAAAATAAATAAATATGGACTATAAAAGCTGTAAGAATCGATGTTTGGCACATGAAACCAATAAATAACCGGGAGAGTTTGGAGATGTGGATTTGTGGCCTCAGGTGAAGACTCTTTCAGGTTTGTGTTAAACTGAGTGCACCAACATTTTCGTATGATAAAACGAGTGAATAAAATACGTTTGACATCCTCCCTTCTTTCCGTCAGCATCACAGGGATTAATTCAGATTGTATGGTGGTGGTCCACAACAGCCCGATGGCCTCTGTCTGCCGTTTTTAAAACAGTTCAGGTGAAAGCACCATCGCAAAAACACCACACATCTGTGTGAGCATGCACCTGTGTGTGTGTGTGGATGATGCAGGTGCTCAGACTGCGTTGGTGTTGTTGGCAGCGAATGCATGCAGGTTGCCCAGCTGACTAAGGCCGCTCTGGATGTGTGCCACGTGGATCTCCACATTATTCTGGAAGCAACTAAAAATACAGAGAAGACAACAGTGTGAGAAATCCTCCGTACTGAGAGGCTGACTCAGTGGTGATTAGAAGGTGACACTGGCTTGGATAATAAAAACAAAGTGTAGTAGTTGGATGTAGTGTAGTTAGAAATACTGTCTTATTACCTTAGGTTGGAGGGATCAATCGATGCCTTGATGTCATTAAGGGAGTCCGTCAGAGACTTAAACTCAAATGAATTCAGGTCTCCTCCGTCTGCCAGACACTGAAACAAATCAAGCACAACAGTGATTAACAGGTTATCATAGCCCAAAATAAGCTGTTAAAGGAGCTCAGAGCAGACTCATTGAAGCATGACTGCTGCTGACACCTCTCTGCCATGAATAACCTTTTATACAGAAACACAATGCTGCATGCACCCTGCCATATATTTGCATTTCCTCTACCTTTATCTGTAGCAGCAGAGCAGTGAGGCGGGAGATGAGGTGTGTGAGGCCGGGGTTTGTCACAGTCTGCTGTCCTTCCTTCAGTGAGCTGCTCAGCTGCACCATCTGCTGGGCCTCGTCCTCACAGCGCCGCCGCAGCTCTGTGGGATGGTCGGCTGGCACCATGCCCTGATCAGGAGCGAGCTGGAAAAACACAGAGGGCATTCACATATGAAGAAAGGCATTAGTAAAAATTGATAGAAAGTGTGATTGAAATGTAACAGCATACTTTGGCTCAATAACTATTAATGGGACTGAAGTGAATCTGTTGGCTTACCTCACAGCAGAACTGCTGAACTTCATGCAGCACCTTGTTGAGATCTTTATTGAGCTGTTCGAGCTCAAGCACCGTGGTAGCGTATCGCTTCTGGAAGTCCAGATCGATAGGCATCGAGTACGACTTCTGAACACATAAAACACAATCATGGTTTAAAGTAAGGGTCGATGTTTACATCTCAGAAACATGTAATGGGCTGTATATATATTTAAATGATGACGATCGTACCATTTTCTCTGCTTCTGTGTTCATTTCTTTCAAGTGCTTGATGTGCTCTTTCTTGATCATGAGGATCTTGGACAGCCTCGTCTAGTCATGAAAACATTTGTAAGAACAAAGAGGTACAAAATCTCAGCTTGTCAGATGTTTAGTGTTTGACAGGAAGTTATTTTACCACTTGGACAAGGAACTTGACAGGAAATCCTCCCAGAGTGTCTCCCTCGGCTCCGGGCAGTTTGTTCCTCCATGGTGACTGGTTTATGAGAGGGTCATTGTCCTGTTAACAAAAATAAAAGTCAATCATGTTCTTAAGATATAAAGAGGAAGACTAGAGCTATTTGTTCTGTTTTAAGCAGCATGATGACCACTGTTCAAACATTGATGTGCTGTCAATTGATCAGTTTCTTATATTTGTTTTCTTTCAGAATAAAAGCTCGAGTTCGACAGCAGGTAACTGTGTTTGTGATGATGATTCACGTGATTCAGTGTGCCACTGGTCTCATTAAATCCACTTACACCAATGAAAAGCATCTGTAAATATACTTGTAAATGCAAACACTGACATCCTGCTTGTGCAGGCTAGATATATTCAATAAAACCATCTCAGAGTTATCGGCTGACTTCCCAACAAGCTGTCACAGACGCTAAACTTCCACAGCTGAGGCACATTAACAAGACAAAATTAACCACTGTGAGACACTGGGGACACAACTGTGATGATGCAGCACATCATTAGATGTATGTCTACAGTACCATGAGGACAGGAGTGGTAGCGGACGGGTAAGGCCCTCTGGGCGGAGTCGTGAGGTTTTGCATGAAGCGTGACGCCCGATGCTTCTGGGCGAAGGCTGAAATGGGCATGGTCTCATTGGGCTCATTGCTCTGGAAAACAAACAATCACCAGATGTTCATTAATGTTTTTCAAACTGCTTTTTGCGCTGATATTGTACGTCTTAGTGTTCATCTAAGCTAGGCCACAGGGAAGTCTTACCAGGACTTCATAGTCAGGCACAGTGTGTGTTCCAAGGCCACTGCGGTCAAACGTGACACGATAGGTGGCAGCGCTGGTGTCCACTGCATCGATCTGCCCTGTGAACAAGCCATCATGGACGCCTCGGAGTCGAGCTGTGGAATTAAAGGAAAACAAACAAAATCAACATCCATAATGGAAATATTGGGCCGATCTGATATCTTTATTGTGTTTGCAATTTCATATCAGCCAATCTACACATAATAGTGCAGTCACTGTCGTTAGGGATTAGGTTTTTGCAGTTCTACTTCAATTGGTAAATTAGGTTTTATTTCCAGATTTGACTGCATTACAACATGAACATTTAACCAAGGATATCATAACTGACAGCAGTGAGTGTGCTTTTCCTTCATCTTACCAGTGACTTTGGTTCCTATAATGAGGGGCAGGGGGATTTCCTCTGGAAGGTCTTTGCAGGTTGACACGTCAGACAGTTTTCGTTGCTGCAGCAGGCGCATCTTCTGCCTCTTCTGTCTCAGCGCTGTCCGCTCCTCGTCAAAGAATGCAGACGAACACCTGGATGGGACAACAAATTATAATGCTGCATAATAATTTCCCTGAGGGACAAAACATTATACAAAATACTGGAAAAGAAACACAATATCACACGCTTTATAATGTCAGAAAAAAAGGAAGACAAACATGATGAACATAAATGTTGTGCAGAGCAGTAGAGCTTGAAGTCTGCAGCTTACCGTCGAGGTTTCCCCATCAGTCTCCTGATTGTTCCCCACTCTACTCTTGTTAACTTTCTTGTTTTCAGGTTGGGGAAAGACTCCTTGAGACACAGGCAGAATTCATTGTCACCCTCAAAGAGAGGTCTGGAAAGAAAGAGAAATGCACAACATGTTATTACACACAATCAACACTAAGAAACACGCCTTATGAAGGTGAAACTGAGACTTTACCTGTCAATGTTGGAATAGAACCATTCATAGATGCACCATTTGTGAGCTTTGGGTAGTTTAAGGAGGTTTCTTAACCTCAGGCCTATTCTCTGGGATGCTTTCTTATCAGGTGTCACCACATTAGAAAATTTCTGTAAGGAAAAGCGGTCATTACGTTTACAGGTATTGTACAGATACATGCATGGTGAATAATATTAGAAGAGAACCTGCTCTTCCACAGCCGCTTAAAACACTCAGACTATTACACATGAAAAGCTTACCACAGGCACATTAAACTTGTCCACATTAAGATATAAGTGGATTGATTTTAAATGCGTTTACCTGAGGTGTGGTGGAGACCCTTTGGCTCCTCCGAGGGGACCTGGAGGGGACACGCTGCTGGGGCTGCTCATCCTCCTCCCGAAACAGACGGCTCCTCTTTGAGCTCCGTGTGGGCTGGAAGGAAGGAAGGTGGACAGACATCAGCGAAAAGTATCCAAGAATTAATCATTTTTATTGTGTGCAAATATTTATGTGTATTATCCTGGGGCGCAATTAGAAGAAATTAAATACAATAATTGGTAGGGGAAATCTTCTGTATGCAGAAAACATGGTTATGGTGCAGATACAAACATGATTTGGTCAACAGGTAGCCTATCAATAGTACATATAGTACATATACCAAGTACTGCTGGCTTTGTGTATCAAATTTGAAATCTGAATTTTCCTTTGGGGATCAATAAAGTTATTGTTAATGTTATCATGATGACATCAATGGGGGTATGTATAATATTAGATGTATGTATTTACGTCTCCTGTTCTTGTATATATGTCTTTTCTGTTTCTATTCTTTTATGATGTGTATTGCTTGTTTGTCTACCGTTTGTATTTGTAATTTGTAACTGTTTGTGCTACTGTTGCAAACCAAATCACCCCCTGGGGACAATAAAGATTTTCTAATCCAATCAAACCCAATCAGCATGTTTTCAAAAAAATCAAAAGGTTTTTTTCTTTAAAAAAAACTTCACCTTGAACAATTCATATAGAGCATAGTAGCAACGTAAATCCACCAATAGCACACGGCCATGTGTTGCTCTGGGATGACTGGGTTGTAGGATTTTCTACGCAACCTCCTGAAGTACAGTAAAAGTGTTTCCAACTGTGCAGCTGACCTTCAGAGATACTGACTACTTTCTTTTTCTGTGCTAAATGATACAAAACTATAGATTTCCACTAGAAGGAGTACAGACCAGTTGCATGTGGATGCATATTCCTCTGTGTACAAAAGATTAATGAAGCATTAAATTAAAACCACTCAGCTGAAAGATACAATCGCAAAGAAAACAATTAACTGCAGCCGATAAGATCATCAACTGACAGTGAGCGTACAATCTACACAACACAAACACTCAAACAAGAGTCCTTTCGTTGCCGAGTAGTAGACACCGTCATTTGATCATACAGTATCTATACATAATGAACCTTTTTTATGTGGTAATTTTATATGTGCTGTATATTTTTTAAAGTGACTCTGTTTAAGCTCTACAATGTGAATTTTGCCAGATCTCTCTTGTGAAAGACTTCCTTTTAAATAAATGTTAATTAAATAAAACACAGGTTATATCAATAAATATACAAATCAGATTAGAAATGTTTCTACAATAAATATTAGATTAACTAGTGGAATAATACATCATTAATCTGATACTACACTGTACCAAGATTGTTTGTTACATGCATTAAAACCAGTAAAGGTATTTGAGATTTAGTTTGTAGTCAAGCAAAATGTAGTCAAAACATGTACACGATTCCACTCACTATTAATTTAATGTTTAAAGTTGGACGGGAGCTTTGTTCGGGCATCTCTTACCGTGTCCATTGTGAGGGAGGAGTGCCGTCCCCTGGTGTTGTGAGCTCTTGGGAAGTTGTTCTTTTCATTCAGAGTGTTGGACAAACTCCCTTCTGTAAAACAAAACAAAAATATATGTGAAATCGTGAAAGGTTCCCTGGATACAGATCCCCAGGGAGACTCATTCATTATCAAATGTCAAACTGTTCCCACATCAAAAAAGACGTAAATCAATTGTTCACTTTTAAATGAGGCTGAATTTCTTACAAGACTTAACACTAAAGAGGTATTTTTGCTAATATGGCGACAAAACTGCAGTGGAAGCAATTAAATGATTATTAATTACTGGATACCTTTATCCACTGATTTTAGAGTCCTCTGAAACTGTAAGCTTTTCATTATAGTCTATCATACGCAAGTCCAATCTAATGAAGTACTTATGATTCCTGTACACTTTTAAATCAGGAAAACCAATGTTCAGGGTATAGACATACAGACAAGCTCAAAATCAGAAACAGGATCATCTTTACTGACAAAGCGTGTTTAGACAAAAAATAAAATTACTGCAGTTTTCAGTAGTTCCATACGAACTTAGACACAATGCGAAGAACAAAAGTACAGAAAGATAGACAGCTAAAAATACTGCCCACATACCTTTTAGACTGACAAGTGCCTCTGCTGAGGAGCCTGAGGAAGAGGACAAATTATGTTACATCAAACAACAGTAACACACTACAGGCAAAAAAACACATTTTAATACATATTTTAACCAAATGTGATTTCTTAATCTGGGAAAGCATGATAAAATTTGCAGATATTTTACTTGTGTATAAAATATTTCATGGTTTGGCCCCCATCCACTCAAAGAATTCATTAAACATCGAGCAGCACATACCTGGAACACTATACCCACAGAACTAAGGAACATTACATCTTTCAATTTTCTCTCCAAATCTGTAAAACAGTGGTTGCTGGACAACCAACTCTGTGCTCATAATCTGAAGCAGTAGTTAGGTCATTGTGATGTGTTACTTAAGATTTGTTATTATATCATATTAATATTATATTAAGTGTTGTATGTTTCTTTTATTGTTTTTTTATAAGCCATCAACCTGCCAGGGATTGCAGATGTAAATTAGCCTGTATGGCTAAACCTGGCATATTTACATGATGTATTCAAGTGCTCATGTTGATTAATGTGCATTGTCCCTTTTTAAAATAAATAAACTCAAAAACATAATAAAATGTTCTTAATATTTTACTGAACATGTCATTGTGTTAAAGAAGGTGATAAACTGTGCCCTGAGTTTTAAGTTCATATGAGGTGTATTTTGACATAGAAACCCCCTACAAATGACTGACGCCTATCAGACTGTCCTTTAAACATTGACAGTAGCCTGGGAGGTTAACTGAAGTTGGACACAGCTCACGCAGCCTGTTAGGCCTTAACCCCCAAATTGAGCTGTCAGGCACGAGCAAAACATCACCTGAACACACCATTTTAAAGAAATTATCACTATCTTACGACCCGGGCATAAACTACATTGCAATCGACTGAAACGACAATTTAAGCTGTTAATATCTATTTAATTTAGCAAGTTTCCCATTTTCAGCTTGTCAGAATGATACACAGCGCGTTACCATGTAACGTTAACCAGCGCTAACGGACGTTAACGTTAAATATATGAGGAAGGTGACACGAAGAAGAAATAAACTGTGAACAGAAAAACATATAGCACAAGCTAAGAGCTAACTGTGTGCTTTGACAATAGAGACATTGTGGCAGCCTTTTTGTTAATGCTGTTTGCGATCTAAGGCTAGCAGACGTTAGCTCGAAGCTAAGCTAACGTTATTTGTTTACCCAGTCGGGCTAAAGTAACTTGCCCAACTCCAACATTAGCTATGGTTAGCCTCTCGTGCTAACAAGCGTTAGCTCACTTGGACAGACCGGTATCTCTTTGCGTCTAAAAATCACTTTATGAACTCAGCCCGAAACTTAAGCCACTCATTATGCGGCCAGCGATATCCGTTTATCTCTAAATATTTATTTTATAACGACGGAACGGCTGCGTGTTTTTAATGGAAAACTCCTTGAATGTGTGTTGTTACTCACTCTCGTCTAACAGCTGGTCCATCTCCGCCATCTTGAATTAGCCGCGCCGCTTTTTCAAAGACCTTGTCAGAATGCATTCTGGGTCGGGACGCTGTCTGGAGGGCGATTTGAGAAATAAAAATACTATTACTTACGAACAATCGCTTTTTATAATATATACAAATACATAATTATATCCACTTATTGTAAATCTAACATAAGGTTCAAATTGTAACGGAAGATGCTTGAAAAACCGTTTACTATGTAAAGTAGAAAGTGTGATTTGTCACTCAGCATCCCTCCGTCGTTTCATACAGACCGTTACTGTTTCTATTTCTTTTATTAAATCTTATTCATTGTTTGAAAAAGGACTTCAACGTTTAATTTGATTTCAATTATTTCCTCTAGTTCAAAGTTGCTGTTGAATCCTTGAGTATTACACAGCAGCAGATAAATGTCCAGTTTAAAATGTCCTTAAAGCTCCTGTGAGGAGTTTGTCGCTGGTTATGAAACAGACTGAAATTAATTCTGATTACTCCATATGACTTACAAAAGCAAACCAGACCATCAGCGACAAGATTAATGAATTCTATATAGTTATTTTTAATGCCTGAAACCAGTGGCAGGGGGTAGGTGTCAGACAAAGTAACTGCACACTGCCTTTGTTTACATTTCACAAGGCAAAACTTTAATGTGAGTGATACATATGACTGTTAAAGGAAGCAGGATAAGATTCTTTGTTAAAAAACACAACTTAAGCATGTACAGGACAAAATCAGCAGATATAAGAGGTACAGTTTTGTCCACAGGGGGTGCCAAAATCAACACAAACTGAAAGTTCCTCACAGCAGCTTTAATAAAAACACCAGCCTTGTTAACAGGATAAATTATCTAAGTAAATAGTAATATTTTGTATAGGTATCTTATTTAGAAATAAACAGCCAACAAGATTCAACTTCAAGCCCCAGTTACAATCCTGCTGAAGACATCCTCATGGTTCCCGGGGAACGTATATGCCGTTTCATGTGACTTGGAAAAACCTTACCTTGCCAGTTTAGATTTATTTCCACATTGTAATAAAATAGAAAATTGAAATTAGATCAAATATGCAAGAAAATACAAAATCACAAACAAGGGGCTGACATTTTCAAAGAACTTTCAATGTTTTATTTAGTTTTGAGGTAAGCGAGAAAAACACTAAGAAAAAGTGTACCACAGACCACGGCAGTCGTTTTCTTTTACAGAATACTTAGCGTAAACACTAACCACATTGCTTATCTTTTCAATTATTGGCAGGGAAGACAGCTTGAGGGACAAACAACAAAACAAATATATACATGTCCACCCTTGTACAGTATCTTAGAAACCAAACAGTCTACAAAAGGTTCATCTTAGTGGCTATTTAACTCAGAAATCTTGTTTGCGTGTGTCTACAGATAGTTTTTTTTTCCAACTCAAAACTAAATTTGCAGCGCAATGCCTTATTAACTACAAGTTTATTACAGAATGAAGATTATCATGTGAGACAGAAAACAACTAGCTTTTTCTGACCTTATCTAAGTGGTATGCACCATGCTTCAACCACTATACTGAACTGTGCTCTGTGTCTTATGAGCATCTCTGAAGTAGGTATTTAAGTACCTAATGTGTAACTAAGAAAGGCTGCCGGCTAGTTAACCTGATGAAAAAGCATTAAAGTGACTAGAGATTTCCAATGACCATTGTAAAGCGTGGCATAGCATCGGTCCTTTGCCAAACATCTTCTGTTGCAGAGAATGAAGCCCGGGCGTTTGGAGGCAACACTGGTCTGGTTTGTTTTCAGCGAAGAAACCTCTCACCCTCTCACCACAGGGACGTCTGGTAGTTAAACTTGATCTTCAGGAGATACTTCATGTTTACCTGCGCTACATCATACACAATGTATCTGGAGGAGCAGCGGTTAAGGAAAGTAACAGGCATTATACAGATGAATATGACTAACAGCGAAATAAGAGGAAATCTAATTACATACAGACATGAAAGATGAACAATAATAGATGATGCAAGGGAAGAGATCATGAGTTAAAGGGCTGTCATTAAAATCCGTTAAACCAAACAGAGAGGTTTCAGTTACACTTTATATTTCTTATCCCGTCTTAAAATCATCATTACATTGCTGCCAGTCTAAGTGATTCATGTGTCTGTAAATGTCACAAAAAGCTGATTTAATTACCTATGAAATACTATTGGTGACTCACAGTGACCTACATCCTGATCAGGGGATTGAAAGAATCTTTCTCACATGAAAATAATAGTTGAGAATTACTTCCTTAAACAGCGTAAACAGCCGTGCAAGATTTAAAAAATAAAAGCTGCAACTTTGGTCTGAAATCAGACAAATTGTAATATTAGCCCTTTTTACACTAGCAGTTCAAGGCGGGATTATTATGCCTCTGTTACGTTCCATCTTCAATGTAAAACACACAGAGGCGAAATGGTGGGGCGAAGTAGTTCCACCTCTCAGCCGGCATCGGAGGTAGCAACAGAGGCAAAACCATGTCCGTGTAAACAGCGGAGCCGGCAGGGCGGAGATGCGGCATGTGTTTGTATTTGAAGCACGCGCTGTTTGTTTACACCTTGAGCACCTTTTGCTTCTACAACGCCGGAATGGTATTTAAAAACACACACTGGGGCAGCTTAACACCGGCTTTTCTTGGTCCAATGAAAAATGGCAAAGGCTGCATGATGGCGGAGCTTCAAAACACTAAAATCAAAGTCACTTTATTCCAATTCAGAACACCATGAACAGCCTAAGCGTTCTTCTACAAACTGTTACATAGTCAATTTTATAGCAAAGCTGGAAAAATGTGGGGTAATTTGTTATTATTATCAAATTCATGAACCAGGTGGTTGGTGTAAAAGGATACTCGTTGTACAGTAGACTCGTGTCATCAATGTTTGTGTTGGCTCCTTTTCCCAGAGGCACTTGCACCCCGTCTAAAGTGACTGAGGCGCCGGGATCAGGAGCGGTTCTGCCCAAACCTGCAAGACAAAAGATAGTTAATGAATGAAAATGTGAAAGGAAAACAAGCCAAACTTTTATATATTACTAACAAGAGGCACTTGAATTTCCAAATATCCCAGCTTGAATTTACAAAATGCCACAATGTAAAATAATAAGCCCTTAAAATGAATAATAATTGAATAATTAAAACGAAGGGAATAAGACATCATTTCCTCACCTTTAACACTGTGCTTGCCCTTTGGTAACTTTGTAACATGAGAGGCTTTCTTCAGTTCATGCCTGCAATAATAACGCAACATTATTAAATGCATGTACAATTATTATTGCATAATTTGGATTACAGGAAGGTTGATATGTGGGCATTTTTTTGAGGAACTAATACTTCCACTTACATGTTTCCAAGTGCAACCTCAGCCAGCAGTATGAGACCGACAGGGTCCGACTGGGAGGTGTGACAGTAGTTCGCACTCTTAGACACCATGTCGGCGAAGTACACACCTTTGCCGAACATGTAACCGGTCTACAGGAAAATAAAGCAGAACAGCAATGTGACGTAACAGGATAGAAAAGGAGAAAAATCATCTTGAAACACTACAGAATATACTCACAACTGGGGCCTCTGGAGGGGCGATGCGGAGACCCTGAGACAAGATACCAGCGTAGTTGGTGGTGCGAGAACCGTGCCACAGCAGCTGGCGATTGTGTAGCTCCTCGAAGGGACGGTACCGCTGATGCTCTCCTTCGCGAACAATTTTAAAGATCTAAAAGATAAACAGTCAGAAAACACAGTGAGAGATGTTTACAAACAGAGCACTTTACAACAGAATATTCAAATGACGCAGCGTTAATGTTTGAACCAGATAAATGACTCA
The DNA here is from genome assembly GCF_022749685.1 of Semicossyphus pulcher. NCBI lineage: Eukaryota > Metazoa > Chordata > Actinopteri > Labriformes > Labridae > Semicossyphus > Semicossyphus pulcher. Next base: position 12,945,799 of record NW_027211615.1, read on the forward strand.
CCTCGTCCACTTCCAGTGTGTACGTGTTGTGTGTAGCAGCGTGGGTGTTCTTAACATATTGCGTAATGATCTCAGCCTCATGAGTAGTCTTGTCAACAACCTGTTATTAAACAAATAAATAGCATTTCAGAAAAAAAGGGGAGAATAGAGTCTTAGACACCATCTATCACTATAAAAACACACAGTTATACTCGTTACCTCGATCTTGGTTTTGAGTTTCTCGTAGTTGATGTCGATGGGATCGCTCTCGTTGTCCTGGGCTCCTCCTCTCAGCAAGCTGTACGCCACTTCAATGTCCAACAGGTTGTCCAACATCTGAACTTTAGCCTGTAAAGGAATGTATGGACATGTATTAGATCCAGTTTTAAAAAAAGGAGAACATTTTTTTTAGATAGATTCTTCGTCTCCTTACTTGAATGTAGTCCAGGTTGTTGAGCAGTGGAGGTTTCTTCATGCCAAAGTCGTGAGGTATCAGGGTGTAGAAGCGATTGGAGAGATCCAGGATCTGGGGCTCAGGCAGAGAATCTGAAACAGCCTATGATAAAGAAAATAAGTTATTGTCATTCATAAAAAGTTGGTCTGTTATGATATGTTAGACACCCCTGCTGGAGAGGTTGCTCACTGACCTGCTGTACTTCAGTGAGGAGAGAGTAGGCGCTCTGGATCTGCCTCTTACTCAACTTTCCGAGGGGCATCTTCTGGAGGTCAATCTGAGGACAGGAGAGGACAGAGTATGAGGGACACAATGCATACACTTGGGACAATATAGACACTAATGTACCTCCAATAAAATAGAAGTCTTGAAGGACACAATAGTGTTGGGAGGAGACTTATTTTGAGTGAACATCTGAGCGAGGCAGGCCTAACCCTAATCCCCAATAAAAGTGACATTTAAAACACACAAACAAGTCTTACTTTATGTTATGAAACTAATCTTTGTCAAGCCTCACCACTGTTAGCAAGAAATGTTGTTACATCAGATGGCGTTGTTGTGTCAGGCAACAATGGGTATTTTGGTAACATAAGAGTGCAAAGACGTGGTATGATGCAGCAGCTGTTTCTTGTTTGCTCAGAAACTGTTTTATTATTTAATTATAGAAGTTAATGTGTGCACAGCTGTGTCTGACCTCAAACTCCACCATGGCCTTCTTCATGCTCTCCACGTCAAAGATGGTCTTGATCAGCTCCTGGACGGGTTTGGCCAGTTTAGACTTGGTGCCAGCGCTGGCCGTCAGCCTCTTTACCGCCTCCTCATCCTGTCAAGAAACACACAGAGAAGTCCAGTCAGAAACAGACAACATGCTGTAAGATATGTCCTTTCTAGTTTTGTGTGTGCTTGTGTGTACCTGTCCGTAGTCGATCTCCAGCGGGTAGAACTTGTTGGGATATTTGGTGAAGTTGGAGGTGCCCCAGTCGTTGCCCGTCTTCTCTCTGTAGACATTCAGGAAGTTGTCCAGAGCCGAGTTCTTGTCGTGAAACTTGTCCAGCTTGTTGCCTCCGATGGTGGTGCCAACTCTGCCCCAAGACCTGAACACCCAGTACCTACACATATAATGAAGGACGGGCAGTGTAAGAGATAATAGTGAGAAAGTTTATTTCAACAAAATCATTCTTACCTAAGTCTAATCTATTTCACGTTAAAGGTATTATAAGTAGGATTTTCCTAGAAAAATAAAATAAAGACTTTTACAAATATAATATAATATAAATCATCATTTATGGGCCTCTATACATGTGTGTTGGTGTGTGTGTGTGCAGACCCTTGTGAGACCCTTCACTCTGCATCTATTCTGTTGTTTTGCTTTGCACAGGACGTTTTCAGGAGGGGCGCTGCTGTGGTTACCTGAGCCAATCACAGCGTATAGGTGAGTGTGGGAGTGCTTCAAATTAGCAACCGGGCCCCATTCAGACCGGCAAACATGGCGGAAGAGCGATGCAGAGTTGGCTTTATTTCTGTTGGACAGGTAGGTGCCTCAAACCAGGTAGGACAACCTAATTGGAGGTTAGCATGCTAGCGCAAAGGTAACCGTGATGCTGTCGGTGTTAGCTCAGCAGGGTGGGCGTGTTCTCGCAAGAGAGAGTGAGAGTGAGCTTCTGGTGATGAAGAGCCCAGGAGGAGGGGCCCGGTTTGAATGTGTTGTTGAGAAAATGCAAGGAAAAATCCTACTTATTATACCTTTGAGTATTTATGGTTATAGTTCAAGCTTTAGTGAGGTTTGTTTTTAATAACCTCTTAACTAAGGACAAGGGAGAAATGATTTTGTGCAGCAGCACTGACCGTTTCTGTACGTCATCCTCCAGCAGCTGCAGTTTATAGTAAGAGTTTGTTCCTCTGACGATGTCCACAAGACCCAGTGTAGCGCTGTACATCTTCCCACTCTGCTCCAGCACATGAGCGCTGTTCTCCAGACCTAATGAATCAAAGGCATCGAAAGGTCAGAAGACAAAGAAAGAAGGACAGTGAAATTTGGTTTCAATGCAGAGAACTCATGAGTACCTGAGACTGGATCCACAGCAGCTCCTCCTTTGACTGTGAGTTTCATCTTCTTGCTTTTGCTTCCACCTGTAAAACATAGATGCAATCATTTATATATTTTATATAAGAGCACAACAGTCCCTCATGTAACTCCAGTCCGAGCTCTAAAACATGGCCTAAAATATATTAAAAAACAGAAACAAACATCCTTTACCTTCCTCCTCCTTCACCCTGCCTGTGCTCTTGGCAGCCAGCGCTCCAGACTTGGAGGCCACGGGAGGAGCCTGAGCCTCCACTTTGACCTCCGCTCCCCAGGGTGAGATGGCGTGCAGGGAGACCAGCTCCTGGAGGGCTTTACCCGACGACTTGATGTCGGTGAGGAAATCCTCGGAGACCACGCGCACGCCGGCGTCCCTCGCTTCCTCCATTTTCTTACTCATCTTCTCCACCTCCTCTGTGGAAATGTTACATTTACACCTTATTAAGAAGACATTCATACATTTGAAGCTACTTAAAAGGTTTGATTGGTGACTCACTCTTGGTGCTGAGGCAGAGAGACGCCTTATTGGCTGTGTTGGTAATCTTTCCTCCCATCTCCTCTACGGCTGCCTTTAGGTCATCCTTGTTCTTAGAGAGCTTCCCCACAGCCAAGAATTTCATACCAGTGAGAGGTTTGTCTACGGGACAGAAACACTGATATTACTTGATTATAACACAAGAACAACACTCTTGTATCGTAGTAGCTTTAATTATTTAATTATTTACTTTGTCTTCTATTTATTGAAAAATCTGCAAAGTGCAAAAAACTGCAGTTCCTGGAATGGCCACTTGAGGCTGGCTCCAGAAAACAAGAAATAACATTACAGCAGGTGGGAGACCTAAACCTGTTTACAGCCTGGTACAAAAAACAGATACGTTATAAATAGCTAATTTTATTGTTCAAGATACAGGGGGTGAATTTTAATTATATTAAGCCTTAAATCATAGGGGCCGGCTCACTTGATTGACAGGTGGATCCTGCTGGCTGTCTGCTAGACATCAACACAGACACACAGTCACTGCACTTCACCTGTTTGTGTTGTTGGAGACTTTTGGGGACTTTTTCCTGCAAAGTTTGGACAAATAATCTCTCTGTGGGATGTATGGAACTTCATGGCCGTGCAAGAAGTCTGAGCTCCAGCTTTTCGGTGAGTTAAATGCGAGTATTATTGTGTTGATTTATTTTTTGCACTAAGTAGCAGGTATACTGTGCTCGCTTTAGCTGGCTTGTTAGCCTGTTCAGTGTTTATCAAACATTTATTTAATGGTCAGCAAGTAAATAGGAGTCAGTTCGGGCTTCAAAACGCTGCTTCAGAAACCAATGGGTGACGTCGCTGAGACTACGCCCATTATTTACACGGTCTGTGGTTTTGACACACGCCTTGCAGTTTTGTCACAGACCTGCAGGTGCTCCCTCAGGCAGTTGCTCCGTCTTGGCTTGGGATGCGCTCGCCAGGGGTTCTGCTTTGGCTGCGGTGGCGGTTTGGCTGGGAGCTTCCTTTGGATAAACTCTGTCCTGTCGCTTGAACTTGAACTTTTTCAGGAAAGCAACTTCATGGAATTCCTGAAATGACAGCAGTGAGGAATAAATGCAGCAAAATGATCTTCTTGATCCTATTATATCTTTATATTTTCAACCATATATTCAACTAAGTTAGCTTATACAAGCACTTTCATTACAATGGCCTGAATGCTGCTAACAGGCTGCAGGTGGTGACTCAGCATGGTTATTTATACCACACAAAAGAGCCAAAAGCAGCCATGAAATGAGGTGACCTACCTTGGGGATGACCCAGTCTTTGCGTAGGGGTGTTGTGGTTTTGAACACGCACTTAGTCCAGGCTGAGATGTCCCCTGTGCAGAAATAAGCACCACCCTTGAACACCAGCTGGCCCTTGCACTCCTTACAGGCCTCCAGAGCTCCGAAAGCCATGCCGTCAGCCAGGCTGTCCACCACCTGTCAGGTTAACAACACACACATGCTGCGTCATGGAACTGTGACAGCGTCAGGGGCCACAGTTACGGCTGTTTCCTTGTTATTTATGCACAGTACAGGGCTCCTTAACATTTTTCATTTCAAAAAACTAAGTTTAATTAGCTTTGTTTTCAAAACTAACTTTTAACCAGTATGTGATGCCTGTATGATGTTATATTGCCAGGCGTTATATCTGGGACTTTCCAGCCAGCTCTCAGAAAACTTGCATTTACCCGTAGTAGGAGTTTAGTCCATACTCCTACCCAAAGAGGAAGTAAACAAACCAGTGCTATGTATACTCATTTCCCTTTAAAGTTATAATCTTGAAGATCTAAGTTTCCTTCTCTTTGGCGCCACCTATGGTGATAAACGGTAATTGTGGGAGCACACAATTGAATTTGTTTCTATTTCTTTGGATTTTCACTTATTGTTGAAGTTGTATCTGTAGGCATTGATCTTTTCTTTGTTTGTTCAGCCATAGTAGATTACAGACCGGAAAAGCAGCTGCTTAGCTCCGCCTACCCTCTCTGACAGACCAACCACTGCTGGCTGATGGAAAACGCGTCACTAACTGGGCGCCGCTTGTGATTTGTTCCTCAAATGTCTCCACAGACACCCAGTCTGTAATAACACTATATACTGCAAATGCAAAGGCTTTCATCAGTGGGCCATAGGCTCAATCACCATTATGTTACCTCATTCGGAGATAGATAGAGACTTAACAGACATTTATTTACATGAAAATATTTTAGATTATCATTTTAACATACTGGGGGAAAAAACTATATAATCATTCCAAACAGATTTTTGTCTCATTTCTACATACAAGATTAAAATTTGTTGTAAAAAGTTAAATAATTGAATTGTTACGACGTCTATGCAGCCGTGTTCGATCTGTCCATGGAAACAAAGACGAGCAGCCATAAATAAGAGATAGGCCTTATACTTCTGTTATAACATCACTGCACAGAGTGCTTACTGACTGTATTAGTTTTCCACACTGCATAGGAAACCTGACAGTGTTTATACAGTAAATACCCAAAGATGGAAAAATACACCTTCTTCCTAAAAGTAACATAATATAGTAAATATGTTAAGAACAAAACAAAGGTTTGATAATGTAATTTTCTTACATACTGCAAATGACTGAGGTTTATAATGTCAGTTCATCTGGATTACAGTGGGAGTGACTGAAAGCACAGGTCTCTTACGTTGGACTCTCCAGAGGGAACCTCCTGGCTGTTTGCGATCAGCAGCTCCTTCATATCGTTGATTGAACAAAACTTCTTCAGTTTGTCTTTTAGTCCCCAAATCAGCTGGCTTTGGTTCTGCAGGAAAAAAACAGCACCTTGTTAAAAACCAGCAGACACGATGGGGTTTAATGCGAAACAGTGAATAAAATGTAAAAGAAAAAGGCACCTTCAGCTGCTCCTCCAGCTTCTTCTTCTCATCGTCCTCCTCCTTCTTCTGTTTCTTTGACGCTCCATCCACATCGTCGCCTTTGCGCTTTCTGTAAGAGCGAACACACGTTAGAATCTGACCTTTTGTCGGATCGAAGGAAAAGGAAAACATTCAGATTAACTTCCTAAATGAGGCCAAAAGGGAACCTGATGTGGAACAAACAAGCCTGACTGTGACACCTTTATTCATTAGAGTGATTAATTAAGAGCCTTATCAGATAATGGACACACACACACAAGCAGGTACACGTCTCCGAAATCCCAGGTGTCAATGCTGATACCATGCACCCTGCCCTGGCGAGAAGTATTAATTAGTCTCCCTGTGAGAGAAACATCCCCCATCAGACAGCAGCTGACATCAAGAGGGAAGAGGGGAGTTCTATAAATCAGGGTCCTCCAGATATTTGACACAGAAGTGTGTCTGTGATCTCTGATGCGAGGACAAGCGTGCAGTGTCAGGATGGTTGGCGTCACGGTAACGAGGAATCACTTGTAAAAAGAACAGCTGTAGATCGGTGAGTAAATTTACACCTTTCTTGCATTGAAGAACGAGCAGTTAATCTTGACATCTAACTTGAATCTTACTCTTTCGTTAGGGCAAACATGGAGGACACCACTGCCCTGCTGAACCTCTACACTTTAAACTCATCCGAACCGTCTCCCCCTCCGCCTCCTGACCCGCTCATCTCCCCTAACGTCGCCTACATGGCCGCCGAGCTCGTCATCGCCTTCCTCTCCACCATCGGCAACCTGCTGGTCTGCGCTGCCGTGGGCCTCAACCGCAAGCTGCGCACGGTCACCAACTACTTCCTGGTCTCGCTCGCTGTCGCCGACATCTGCGTGGGCGCCATCGCCATCCCCTGTGCGATCCTGACCGACGTCGGTTTGCCGCGTCACAACCTCTACCTGTGTCTGCTCATGCTCAGCGTTCTGATCATGTTCACGCAGAGCTCCATCTTCAGCCTGCTGGCCGTGGCGGTGGAGCGCTACATCGCCATCTTCATGCCATTCCGCTACCGGGTCCTGATGACGCCTCGCAACGCCGTGCTGGTGATTCTTGCCATGTGGCTGCTGGCGGTTCTCATCGGGCTCGTTCCTCTGATGGGCTGGCACAAGACGCCGCCTGACACAGGCTACTGCTTCTTCGTCCTGGTGGTGGACATGACCTACATGGTCTACTTCAACTTTTTTGCTTGCGTTCTGACCCCTCTGGTGATCATGTTTCTAATTTACGCACAGATCTTCATCACGGTCAAGCAGCAGGTGAGGCGGATCGCGTCCGAGCAAAGCGGCAGAGCGGAGGGACAAACGAGGATGCGTCGAGAGATGAAGACCGCCACTACGCTTTTCCTGGTTCTCTTCCTCTTCACCGTCTGCTGGATCCCGCTCCACGTCATCAACTGCTTCCTGTTGCTCTGCCCGCACTGCCCTGTCCCGTTCGAGCTGCTGCTCACCGCCATCATCCTGTCGCACGCTAACTCTGCCGTCAACCCCTTCCTGTATGCGTACACGATGACGGCTTTCAGGGACACTTTCAAGGCGATTTTCTTGTGCTGCAGGACGCTGGGAGGCAGAGAGGCTTCAAATGCAGCCAGTGGTGATGATAGACAGCGAGGAAGGGCCTGACGCACACCGAACCTGACCAGGATCCCCTTAATACGAATTCAAATACTTCAAAATTAAATTCACACAGCCTGAATAAAAAAAAATCATCCCTCCTTCTTCGTCTCACCCTTCAGCTTTCACAGCAGGAAGCCTCTTCTTCAGCTCCTCCTTGTCTTCAGCCCGCAGTGCGTTGAAGCCCTTCAGCTGGGCGGCGCTGTATTCGGGCTTGAAGACCAGTTCCTCCCTGCGGCTAACGAAACACGCCGTGTGGTACCAGCGGTCGATCAGACCCAGCTGGGGCTTCTCGGCATCCACGGTCTTCTTAGAAACACGGATCTGATCCTGATGGGAGACGTCAGAGGATCACAGACTCAGTAACACATTTAAACTTACATGATATCTAATTCATATGTCATAATTACATTTGTTTCTAGTGATTGTTACATTTCAAACAACAGTTTCTCTGTGTGCAAATTAAAGAGGCCGCTCACCTTTTCTATTTTCTGCTCGCAGCCCTTGCATGTGCTGCGGTTTGACTTGGCGTATTCAACCGCAAAGTCGTTCAGTGTCTTCTCTCCTTTAGCGCCGCTCTTCTGGTCTCCTTTTCCTATAAAGAGGTAGATATACTTTCAATTTCAAGTCATGAAAGAATCATTAAGTGATAAGAAACTACTGCAAAAGAATGTTGATAATAGAAATCCATGTTTGGTCAACACATAGGTCCTCTATGTATACTGTACAAAGTTATAAGCTATGTTTGTCAGCGTCTCACCTACAGAGAGCAGAGATGACATTAAGTCAATAAAATACTTCCTCTACAGTTCTATAAAGTCAGTCACATGGTGTCCGTAATTATATATTTTAACAATTCTTTACTATGGAAGTGTGGGAATTTTCCGGGGATCATCAAGGGGGTAACTTGTTTAAATTTAAAGTCATATGGGGTGGGGGGCAATTTATTTTATGACATTTATTTTAGGACCCCCGACTTCCCCCGTGGAGAGCAAAGAAGGATTATCTTATCTTGTTTACAAGGGCAAGTTGGCTGATTAGAGTACCATTTGGGGATGAGGTAGGGGGTTTTGACACTGTATATAAGCTTGAACACTCTGACTGAAAGGCAGAGAACTGCTGTACTTCTCTCCGTGCTGCATGTAAAATGTAAGTAAAGGGACGTGATTCATAACATTGAGTTTGCTTGTTCTTCACAAATTATTTTCAGGAGGTGAATTTCCCTCACACAAGTCAATACCTAAAAGTCAAGTTCATACCTCCTGTTGCTCCTCCGCTCTCGATGGCCTTCTTGACCTTCTCCTGGTCATCCCAGCGGAGGTCAGAGTACCCTCCTATATCCCCGGTGGACTGAGCCGCTGCCCGCTGCCAGAAGCAGGAGAAGTGGTGCCAGTGGGGGACCTTCCCGTCAAACATGGGGGACTAAAGAGAACAGACAGGGAAGATTAAACACATGAGGTGCGCTTACGGTGAAAAGGGCTGCGTGTTGGCAAGAATCTGGCAATAAGACAGGAAAGGAATCAATAAAACATTTGTTACAATGTTACAATTTGAGAGTTAATCTTTGCATGTAAACTATTAAATAAAAATCAATAGAGAAGCTTTGAGGATCTCTACAGTGTCACAAACATAATACAGGGATCTTTATTTTATATGATTAACTTATTTCTAGGGATGCACGATATTAGATTTTTTGCCGATATCTGATATGCCGATATTTTACAACTCATTTAGCCGATTACCGATACCGATATTTTTCTCCCGCACACTTAATTGCAGAGATCATCAACTCTCTTCTGTATTGGAATAAGCGTACAGTATAATGGTGATACTCTTATCACATTTGTTACAACGGTCGGGGTGACGGGTCTTGAGATGGTTAATCAGGTTTGTAGTGTTGAAAGACTTTGCCTTGGCTCCTCCTCGCATCACCGAAGCTGAGCAGTCATTGCAAACAGCAGTTTTGCTTTCTATTTCTGACACTTTGAAAAACTTCCACACCACGGACATTTTGGCTTCTAACTCTCTCATGCTGCAGGTAGACACACGTGACGTCATCTAGCTGCGCCGCGCAGGTCTTCTTCGCGCCGGGGAAATTGCGCCGAGGTCGGGCATTAAATCAAGTATGCAGCAGCCCATTATTTTATCGGTTAATTATATCGGCGGATATCGGCGTGTATCCGTTCATTTTTAAGTCAATATCGGCCGATAACATGCCGATAATATCGTGCATCCCTACTTATTTCCTATTGAATAAAACAGTTATACTATGATACTTCCTTATTCACTATAGAAACAGTAAGATTAAACTTCAAGACCGAGTTATTTTATGATTACTTGCTCATTATTTTTACGATCTAAAGGGCTGTACTTTATTGGATCATAATGTCCTTTATGCCTAATGACTCCTTCTGGTTGGATTATTGCTTCTTGTGACAAATTGTATTTGCACAGTTCAAAAGATATTAAAAAATCTGTGTTTGCAGTGTTTTATTATATATGCACTAAGTAATTAACTTGTCTGACAAACGTATCAACATGTCCATGTGGGCAGGGCGCTTGTATTAGACTGACATAATACTCATAATACTATGTCACAGCTTCTCTTTACTAATGACACATAATGACTTTAGTGATATGGCCATTCATTAAAAAGTCATAATAAGCACTAAAGCGGTGATCCTGTGCCCAGGCTGACTTATCTATACAAAGTCTGGTTCAGTTTGTCTGGCCTTCCGTGAAAAGTGATCGAACATGTGCAGCAGCTCGACAGAGCATGAGTGAGTAAGGAGTCTGACTTTAAGGAGTCGTCTCAGCCTATTAGTTAATTAACTCTCTGTGGGGCAGCAGACCAGACTTTATACAGTGATGGAGAGGCTTATGTGTTGCTTCTGAACCGAGCTAATGAATGCTTCATCTGATTAATTTCAAACAGTTGCAACCTAAAGATGCATAAAAATATAAAAGTGAGACACTTTCATGAATATAAAAGCCTGCATTACTTAGCGAAATCGGTTCTTTGTGAAGCAGACAATGTCAGCCATTTAAATGCTAACTAGGGCCTAACGTAACAGAACTGAAACCACATAATAAATCAGATATTTTAATTCTCCTGTAACTCCATACATACTTTACATTTTAAGAATAAAGCCCCCTAAATTTATAAGATAAAGCATTGTGGCACAGCGCTAGCTAACAGCAGGTTTCTTGAGACGTCGCTGTGTTACCTGCACCATGATGGCCATCCTCAGCGAGTCTTTAGCGATGTTTTCTTTGCATTTCTTGCACGACGCGCGGCCGCTTTTCGCATATTCCGCCTTGTAAAGCTTGTCCTCTTGAGAGTCCGCCATGTTTCTTCAATATTCCTGCGAAATACAACGAATTGACTGTGAGGCTAACTTTCTCCGGATGAAGAGGAGCCACAACAATCAGTGCACACAGAAACAGAGAGAACCGATGCCCGCGTGCCTGCACGGCAACACAGAGTGACGACACAAGCGAAGAGCTCTCACTCTGTCACTGTTTCCTGATACCAAAATCTAATCACATGGCACCGGTAGCATATTTCTGAACAAGAGAATTAAACTTAACTTTTATAAAAGAAAGAGGCTTCAAAGGGTTTTATGACACCAGAGTATCAGGCTTTAAGCTATGATAGACATTTGCCAGGGGGATCAAGCAGCATGTCTATTGGATGATGGTGAAGGCCTTTCAGTTGGCAGTGTCTATTAAGGGTCCCAGATATGGATTGTTATCCTGCAGGTTTCAAGTCTTATTTGTCACATATTCAAGATATCTATACATTGTGCATCAAATTGCTTTGTTGCCCCCTTCATAATGACAGAAATGGAATTAGAAAAGCGTTTAGAAATACAATGCATTACAATGTTACAATTTAATTTAGCAGACACTTTTGTCCAAAGCGACGTACATCTGAGAGTTAACAAAGTTTTAATTATATATACATATATATTATTTAAATCACTATAGATCCACTTCTCAGCATTTAATCTTTATCTTTATCTCTTATTTTATTGTACAGAATGCACATATTTGATATTTTTTCTTACTTCTATTTTATGGTATATATTTATCTATGCTTTCTATGTGTCAGCGCAACTGTAACGCCCGTGTTTTCTGATTCTGAATCTGATATTAAAAAAATTATATTCAACATAGATGTGATAACGTGTAAAAAAAAAAAAAAAAAAATTGAATATGATAATATTGACAAAATCTACACTCCTCCTTTAACTTCTTCAACTTAAGACTTGAAAGTTGTTTATAATTAAGACTCCAAGACTTGAGTTGAGAAACATTTGACTCTCAATGAAATTCCCAGAACAAGGAATGACATAAATGTGACAGAAAAGGACATGCAGCAGATTGTTTTCAGACAATCTTATTTAAACAGAACATGATCACCTTTATAGGCCAGGTGGGCACGTCAAGCCTATATTGTAATATACAGTGGGCTTGAATGTATATTTTACACAGAGTAAATGCATCAATATGAGTTGATTTGTAGTGTAGTTAATTTAGTGTCAGCCTCAAGAAATCTTAGTTGGGTTATGGAGGTTAATTTTCGAGAAGGAACAATTTTTCCAACTATCGAGTGATCCATCTTTCTTAATAGACGATGGAGCAGTCGGCCGTAGAATACCCGCGCGAGTCGCAGCCAGAACTAATCGACGTCAGATAAATTGTCCGGATTCCGTGCAGATACTTAAAATATTTTTGTTTCGTTTTGAAAGAACGAGCTATTTTGTATTTTAATTCAAGGCCTCAGTGGTGTAGCTGATCTGCTTGGCCGGGGTTGAAAGAATATTGTCTCTGAAAACCTGTAGGAGGTGAAGGAGAAAGCACCTCCTTGTGGCTGCTGGCATGTTATCAAAGCTTCTGCAGGAGGACATTTTTACATATTCATAAATACAGTCATTGATTCATACAGTTTATTCTTCTCTGTCTCTGATATTCCGAGGGCGACCTTACCCTCTATTTCACAAGACTGATCGGACAAATACAAAACTATAAAAATAACAATAAAATAAAGAATTGTCCAGCTGTAGGTAAAGACAAATTGTGTGGAAACTTTGCATTAGGGACAAATGTTACTTGTAAGCATCTAAATGCTCAAGGAAAGGAAATAATACCACTCACATGTGTTGTCATTACTGGTTTTATTAGCAGCAAATGAAGACTATCAAATGTTTTTTGTAAAAATTATGAAAAAAACAAACAAAATATACTTGGGAAAAATAAATAACAGTGTAACCACTATGCTGTTATCATTTTACTTTCTGAGAACCAAACTTTCTTGAGAACAGCCTTATTTAAAGCCCAATCCAATATATTTTTTATTTGTTTTCTTTTACATTTGATCATAGATTATAGTTATTTTGTTTTTGGAAGGGTTTTTTTTCCCCCCATAACGTACAAAATTCCCAAGATGTCAAAGAACTCATCCTTCAATGAAAGGATTGACAACATACAGGAGGCCTTCAAAAATCTTATAACATAATTATCACACAAGAATACATATTTCTGTGTCCTTTGGTTTTAGAGTAAAAGAAGAGGAGTGAAAAAAGAGATGGTTTTGGCATTAAGTTCCACTGCTGCCATGGAAATACTGTTTTTAACTGTTTTTAAGTGACAAAAGTGAAAGTCATTGTGTGCCTAAAAAAAAAGATTACAGTGAGTTTGGATGACATGTGAGCTGCCAATAAATACCAACAGCTACTTGCAGGTGAAAAGTATTTACAGAAAAAGAAGGTACAAAATGAAACCAAGCAGCAATTGACTGATAAGAATGCGATTTCTGTTTGCAGCATCAAGTGGATAGAGATAGAGCACCGTTCCATAACAGTAGCTTAGTAGAAATAATGCATCAGCTAACAATACACATTGTAGTGAAAAATTGTGAGAATGATGCAAGATAACACAGTAAAAACAGTCTGTGTTGTATAGGCCTTTGGTCTAAGTGAGGTCGAGCTGGTTGCTTGAGGTATTCTGTGTTTTGGCTTAGCAGTCTGAGGATTGGCTGCAGGATTATACGAGCAAAAAAAAAGAAAAAAGACATGCTGGTGGGTTAGTTTTGTACAAAATGAAGTGAACACAGTGCTTTCAAAGTGTAGATATGGCAATAAAAAACAGAACTCAGTATGCTTATTCAGACTGACTGTAAAAGAGGCGGGTAAGACAGTTAGGTCCTGTCTAAATAAACCTTAAAACATTCTGCTTTATGTGTAACCTTCCCACTGATAAGTTCCCTATGTGTCAGTTAAGCACAATACAACCCAGAACCTTTACCACTTCTATGTCAGATGACAGGCAGCAGAGGAAGGAACGGTTACAGAGGAAACAGCTGCGATATCTCCAATGTTTGTGCAGCTAATTTAGTCACAGGAGAATATGAAAAACAAACGATATGGCCGGTCTGTGTCCTCCTCTATCTGTTGTCATGTGACCTTTAACGTCACCCTCCCTCAGCACTGCAGTTTGCGGGGAGTCCGACTGAACCCTCCGTTGGTCTCTCTCATCTTCTCCTTGTTTCTGGCCTGGACGAGACCAAACACCACCCCTGCGAGCGTCATGCGTCCTCCTGTCCGCCCCCCCGTGCGGCCATCTGTTCCCATGTTGGCTCTCTTGCTGCGCATGGTGCTGATGAAGTAGGTGCGGACTTTGCCCTGACTCTCGCTCACCTGCAATGACAGCAGAGTTCATAAATCAGGTTATCCTTTTCTAGTCATCCTCGAGATGTTTTACTATCAAGACCTCTACGCACTTTTAAAAAGCAATAATTTCATCACATTTCATCAATTATGTCCCCTTACAGAACAACTTGCTGTTGGGCATTTTCTCCACTAGATGTCCCCCTTGTTTTGGTTGCTTCTTGTGCTCAATGGAGATTACTTTTTGGCTTATGCTTATTTGTCATGTTTAATGCTGTCAACCAGCCATACTGATTGATTAAACCTGATCTCTGGGTTGCAACTTGGCTCAGTTACACTTTAAATTTGTTGAGATTACTTTTCTAATGGCATGCTACCATCCCAAGTTAAACTACTAACATTAATAATGCATGCTGGGTCACAAAAGCTCCTTTCACACATGCACTCCTGACAAGTTCCAGACATTTTGACACAGTCTGCACTTGAAATGATGGCTTAAAATGAACAGAACATTTTATAATTAACATCAAATTTTCCTGAACTTATATGTTAAAGTATCAATTTAAACATTACATTTGTTTTTATAGTAGAAAAAGCACAGGTGTAGGCTAGTTATTTAGATATATAATGGCTCTGCCTTATTTTAGTGTCGTAGAAGTAATAGTAGTAACAGTGGGCCAGCATGCAACCGGAAACTGTAGCAGCTAAATGCAATTTAGTCTGTATGATTCCACATAGAACCAACTTCTGTCCTTTTAAACATTTTGTGGTTAAAAACACAGCGTATGTGAAAGTAAGGTCAAGTGTTTAAATGTTACACCAATGTTAAACAACTGTTGCACATAGGCATTATTCTAATTTCATCTCTACACATGTCTTCCTTTGATGTAAGAGCTACAAACCCAACCAAAAATGACTGAACATTGTGATCATCCAGTAAGACTGTGGGCAACCTAAAGAGTCTCCATTATATTAAACTTACATTTAAGGACAGTAGATTAAACACACTGTATGACCTCAACAGGACCAACAACATCAGGCTTATTTTTTTGAGCCACTCACCCCTTTGACAAAGATTTCTCCTCTCAGCTCCAACACGAAGCCCCAGTCTGCCAGGATCTTGCGCGTGGCCTCGGGTACCTGAATACGTCCGCTCACGCCTGTGCTGTCCATGCGGCTGGCCAGGTTCACCGTCGACCCCCAGATGTCGTACTGCGGCTTGGTGGCACCGATCACCCCTGCCACCACCGGACCGTGGGCGATACCTGTAACATTGCAAACCAGAAAAATAATCCACTTTATACCAAAACGATTATTAGTATTAAGCCCATACAACACCAAACAATGCTTGAGTCCATTGTTTTTTGTTTGTGTGTGTGTGAGTGTAGAAGGCCAGCCACTTTGGCACTCACCCACACGCAGATGAAAGTTTTTGGCAGACAGCCTGTTAATTTCTCTCAGCGTCTCCTGCATTGCCAAGGCAAACAAAACCAGCTCGCTCAGGTGGTTCCATTCATTCATAGATCCCTGAGAGAGAGACAGGCAGAGAGATGGATGCTTAGATATGGATGATGGAAGGGAATATGTGCTCAAAACTAAATAACAGCTGAATCATGATCCCACCTGTCTGTCTGGAGCCAAGCCGGAGGCGGCCATGTAGCAGCTCCCGATGGTCTTTATCTTCTCTACGAAGTGGAAGTACGACTCCTCCAACAGCTGGGTGGAAGAAACATTTCGAGATATTACACATCAATAGCGCAGAATTCTATCGGCTAAACGGCAAGGGGAATATCAGGTGCAGATAAAGGCATTTATTTATTTGAAAAGTGGATTCATTTTTACAGCTCTTACAAGCTAAACGTATACTATACTGCTTTCCCAAAACTACTAATTACCTTTCAAAGGTAGCACAATACTTTGTTACATGGTCAAGGGTCAACCAGTAATTTGGGTGTACTGTACAGGAAACACTTTGATTTCCAGTCCCATACTCACCTCATCAAAGCCAGCGATAATCTCATTCAGCAGGCGGAGGCAGTCCACTCCCTCGTGCTTGATCTCTTTTTGCTCAAAGTACTCGTTGAAGCCGGCGATGGAGGCAAACATGACACCGACTTCATCATAGGACTGCGAGTAAAGCTCCTGCAATGAAAATGATGTCGTAAAACCTCTTTGTCAGGCTGGTAAAAACACAGTTATTTTCAATACAACATTTAGTTATGAGGTCAGCTGTTACTAAAGTTAAGCAGACCAATAAAAATTAATAACAGACGATTGTATAGAATTGAAATATCCATACACACGTTTGAAGTTCAAATTAAGTTGCTCATCTTCTTTTATAAAGGCCCAAACTATTTTACCAATATTGTTTTAGTCATGATGTTGGGTCTTGAGCTTTTTAAAAAATACCAAACAAAATATAGTGTATACAAAAAAGACACTTGGGTTATTCTCCCTTTATTTCCGTGCTTCCCTCATAAAAAAGCAACAAAAGCCAAATCCTTTGACATAACACAGTGTGGAAATATGCAAACACAGTCAGGAGTCATGTTTTCTTCACCTCATCGTTCTTGCTCCGGTCCAGAAAATGTCGCGCCACATGCATAGGCAGGATGTTGTGTAACAGACACTCGTTGTGTTCCCGCAATTCCCTCATGTCCTCCACTTCCTGTTGGGCCTGCAGACGCCACAGGAAGTCCAATCTGGCAGTGGCCTCCCACTGGAAAGTAGAGGACAGGTTAGGGGTCACACTGACACACACTACTTTACCATCTTCTCATGTTTGGAAACTGATTTGGTCTCAGTAAAATATACAATTTAACTATGAATAGTAATGAAAAATAGTAAAGTAAACTAAACAGCAGCATAACTGGGGAAACTTCAGTACCTGCCGCCCATTGTAGAAGACAGCAACAATAAACATGACCATGAGAAGGATGGAAATCCCTTTTCTTCTGGCATAGTGAGACCTGTGCCAAAGTTAATGAACAGTGGAGGAATATAGAACAAAATCAAAAGTTAAAAAGAGTTATCAAACTCAACAAAGGGAAACTACAACGTCACAGTGTTTTGTGACCACGTCCTGAGCTGACACTGACCCGTGCGGCACGTCATGGCGCATGAGTGAGAGGAAGGCTACATGGATGAGGTAGGAGTAGACAGCCACCGCCAGCAGCAACACCGCCAGCTTCAGCAGAGAGTTCAGACGCAGGAACACGGCACAGGTTACCATGGCGATTACACCGCTCAATACAAACACCTGAGGAGACAGAGGGAGGGAAGACGGATGTATTTTCATCACTTATTGAAGTTAAAAATACAAGTTAGGCGCGATAAAGTCCAAAACGTTTGAGAGCAATATTTTATTCAGTTATGAAATGTTTGCAATATCAGATATTTATGTTGTATCTTGTTAAAGGACACATTTAAACCGCTCCTTACCTCGGGGTGAGAGCAGACGGTGAGAGGACGCGAGGCTGTGTTGGTTCTGTCCATTAAATCAGCCTCTCCTGTGTCTGTGAGGATGCACCACACCTGGGCACAGCAAAAATATACAAATCACATAAAACCTATTACCAAAAGACTAAAGGGAAGAGTGTCACAATAAAACAGATGACTGGATTAACTAAGGTGCATGTTCTACATGGAAAATTCTCCACCTCTAAAGAGCATTCACAAATAGTACAAAAAGGAAAATTGTGGCAAGGAAACTTAATCAATATTTTCATGTGTATAGGTCACGGCCTGTGTTGTTTAGACTCTCACCATGTCAATAGACACCAGGCCAAAGTTGATGATGATGGCGGTGAGGGTTAGGAGGTTACGGGCACTGTTGTTTTCATGGATCCAGCAGCAGAATTGCTGCAGCGCTAAAGGAGCCCATTTAAATTCTTCAGCCAGGGCCAGCAACAGCAGCAGCATGTAGGCGAGCAGGACAACGGAGAACTGGAGGACGGCTGGGAAAAGCCTGCAGAGAGGGAAGACGGGAGGAGGATGAGAGGCAGAGGAAGGAATAGAGTAAATTAGTATAGATGCTTATCCACGAGCCAAGAGGAGAACATTAGATAGTATAAAATAAGTGTAGGTAGGGACCTTATTTTTTACTCTAACCAGCAGTATTTGTATTGATGTCAGATTATAAAGACGTCTGAGAAAAGGACCTTTCTTCTCACTTGATTGATTACCTCAATAAACACTTTCCTAATTACTTAATGGTCTCATTGGCTAGTTTCATGTCTTATTCACTATATCAGGATGTTCATTTAGTAAATCATCGACCCATTTAGACAAAAGTAGATGATAGGCCAGGCTACCGTGTGAAGTAGCTACAACAGCGACTTGAAAAATGCCTCATTCAGCATTCTGTTGTAGTAAAAGATACTCTAAGGAGTCAGCTGTTCATTTATTCTTTTAAGTATATTGTTGTTAGAGCCTTTTAGTTTTTTAGATAAAATAAGCAGGTAAAATTATACCAAAGTTGTCATTAATTGCAGAAACACCTAGCTAAACAAGCTAGTACCAAAGTTAGCTGATAGCTAAGTGTTAGCTAACCCCTCGCTCCTCTCCAGTTCCACCCTCTCGCCTAAATATGGTCACTGATGGCACCAAAAATCAATATGGCAAGGATGCCAAACTTGAGCTTCAAGCTGTAGTTGTGTAATTCATGTCTACATCTACTTATTATATAAAGTCTAAGGGTAAATCCAACATGTGCTTGTAAGCTAATATTGTCAGTAAGCTAATATTGTCAGTTACAAATAGCTAACTGGCAATACAAGCAAAATTGAATACCATTTAGTGTCTTTAAATAAAGCGATACAAATTAAATTAAGTAACAGTTTTAGCTTTATTTGGGCAGAGCTGATTGTTTATTTCTACCTGGGTGCAGGAATAAGGGCCTGGGAAGCCATGAGGAAGAGGAGCATGATGAAGGAGCAGACCAGGTTGGAGTTGAACATTTCATCTCTCATCTGTGAGAACTGGACCATAAAAACAAGATAAAAAGAAGATAACAGTGAGTCAACATCATGTACTATCCAGCAGTAACTTCTTCTCTCCTGTTCAGTATCCTCTGAACAAACATCTTACCTTGTCCTCAATGTGCATGTCTTTGAACACCAGGGTCAGTGGAGTGATGTGCTCCCTGTGCATGCGCTCACTGCTTTGAATCTCAATGGCTTGTTTGATGCGTCTGTTGATCTCCTTGGAGGAGGACTGCCATATGTTGGGCAGCGAGCCGTTTGTAAATGAGGCCAGGATCTGCAACACCAGAAAAAGGAGTGGAATGACACAGAATGGTGCAGGTGAACTTTCTCTTTTGTGGTTAAATAACCTCAGATATGGCTTGTACCATACGTGTTAGAACCTTTTTGGGCTTACAAAAGAAAGCTTTACTTCCAATGTTCACTTACACTGTTCATGTCAATGGCGTTCCCAAAGGGCATCTCTTGGTTCCAGGATCTATTTGTTTTCAGGACTTTGGGGGGCTCGGCATGGTTAACCTTGTTGCTTTCCCCCTGAGGGCAGATCAGGAATGTGTCGATGTTGTGCTTGAGCAGAAACTCGTTCCTGTCGCGCCCATGACCGGCTTCTGTCTTGTAGGTGCCTTGTAGACAGTCCAGAGTGGCCCTTGAGATGTGGATTCGTCTGGGTGAGAGAAAATAAAAGCGGGGACATTTTTAGTGTCATACAAAGACATGCTTTGCAATCCTGATAGATCGGAGGGTAACTGTATTTCGTTTTTTAAATGACAGAGAGATATAATGTGTTACTCTGCTGTTGGTAAGCACTAGTAGAGATCATTCACCCTGGTATGCCTCCCGCCTCCAGCATGTTGGCAATGCCCACATCCCAGGACCAGACGTCAAACTGCCATTTCTGCAGACCCAGGACCCCACAAAGCACAGAGCCCGAGTGGATCCCAATTCTCATGTCCATGTCAAACTTCAGCTGCTGTCGCACAAACCTGGAGGAGGTGGGACGTAAAGTAAAACGCTAAACTAATGAGGCTCATTTATTATCATCTTTAACAGTGAGCTTGGACACTTTACTCAAAATTCAGGAAACAACAGAAAAAATACATGAACTCGACTCGTCCACTTTATACTGACTAAGACTTACTGTATGGTATTAATCATGGCCAGGCCCAGCTCAACACACTGGCGGGCATGGGCACGCTGTGGCTCGGGGACCCCTGACACACAGTAGTAACAGTCTCCAAGTATCTTTATCCGCATGCAGTTGTGTTCCTGTGATGATAAAGACACCAAGGCATCAGAAAGAGGCAATAAGAAAAGACTACTAACATATAATAAATATATTAGTAGGTATATTCATTAGAAACAAAAGAGCTCTAAATTCTCACCTCTGCCAGTCGGTCAAAGCGTCCAAAGAGCTCGTTGAGTGTTCGGACCAGATCCTGAGCCGACAGGTTCATGGATAACAGAGTGAAGCCCTTTATGTCTGCAAAAAGGATGCTGAAAAGAGAAGAGAGGACGTTGTGTAAGAATTATACATATTATACAAATTCTAGACCGAATTCAAAGGGTTTCCAATTTGAAAAGGATGCCATCAAGTCCTAAAAAAAATCATAAACAACACAAAAATAAAAGCCATTCACTGAAAAAGTATCCCTAAAAATCTTTGATTGAAGCCCTGTTAATAATAAAATATTAACGTGATGTATGTGTGAGGGTTTACCTGACGTCTTTGTACTGGTGGATATAGATCTTGTGAAACTCCTGAGGATTAAGTTCATCTTCCAAAGAGCTCATGTCAGCAATCATCTCCAAGGCAACAAAGCGAGGCAGGATGGACAGCACCAGGCGCTCCTGTGTTAGAAAATAATAAACTGTACTTGACAGTGTTGTGTCTAGTTATTCTGCATTGTTTGTGCTTAAATGATTAAAGTTGATAGGGGCTGCCTACCAAGGTTTGGAAAACAGTGCTTACAGTCAACGGTGGTCATATAAAATTTGTCCCTGTCTTCAGATTGCTCAAAATGCAACCTATAGCACATCATGGCAGCAGTCACTGTACCTGTCTTTGATTTTCTTGTTCTAGCTTGACTCGACCCTCTATGCAGCGCCGAGTCTCCAGGAAAACTTGTCTCTGGGCGTAGTCTGTCAGGTAATGGATGAACAAGCCAGCTGTGTTCATACCCAGGTACAGCAGGCCTTTGGCAAACACCTGCATCCGAAAAAGATTTCCTTTTCATACAATTTATCTCAATCAGGGAAAACCCACGCATGTGGGCTGAAAAGAAGATAAGAAATAGGAAATTACATCTTTATCTTTTGATTAAGTTGAGGGATATTAATAAGTCTGTTGTAATAATATGAAACATTAAAAGCCTTCTGTTGCAATCAATCAGTATAAAACACAGGCTTAGAGTACCCTTTGTATCTCTTACAAGCGCAGTACACTAAACATGGCTTGTTCTGCCTTATACTGTATGATTTAGCACTAAAGAGAAAACTTTTACACTTTGGGGAATGTAGTCTAGATATGTGACAAGTTAAGAGATAATACACTCATAGTCTGTTAGAAGATCAAAGGAATTCAAGTATCAAGTAAATTCTTGGTCTGTAATGATGATAAAATCTGTGATGAGGCTAAAAAGATAGGAACTAACTGGAATCATAAAATTGTTGTTGATGCTAACTTTATTCTTGATTGTTTGATTTAAATTTCACTACAGTTGATCTGTGATCGGCAAAGTAGTCTTAATCTTAATCTGAGATCGATTGCTTTTGTCTCCACAGACGTACGGAGGGTAATCGCGATATTTTAAGGAAATGTCCTCCGTCACTTTTGCTGTTATTTCCCCCCATTTTCAGGTCTGTTGTCATTTTAAACAGAGAATATTAGCTGCAATAACTTGCTAACATGTCGGTATTGTTAAGAGGGTGTTTGGGTAATGTTTGTAAAAATATATTTGACTAAATTTCTTACCTTTCTCAAAAGCAGGGCGTCATTGTAGTAACGCACTATCTCCACTAGTAGGTGCAGTACTGAGGTGAGGGAGCCGGCGCATATGGCCCACAGCAGAGGTAATGGCAGCAGCGTGTATGTGGCGAACAAAGTGAACAAAACAAACCACGATGGGTCTTTTTCCAGTCCATACACCAGTCCTCCCAGCACCTGTGTCGTCTGCGACAGCCAGCTAGCTAGGCCGGCAAAGTGAAGCCACCTTGGCGACATGGAGTCTTTACAGGTTAGCACCATGATGCACAGCACTATAGCTAACACCATGAATATTCCTGTCAGGCAGCCGCGCAGAGTATCAGTGACATCCTCAGGTGCCAGGCCCAGGTACAGAACCAATACATGTAGCTTTGCCACCGCGTCGATAACATTAGTGATGGCCAGAGAGTTGCGTCGTTGGTGGGAGTAGTGTTGCTGGTAGAGTTTCTCCAGGTCACGAGACTTGAAGGTGTGCCTCAGGGTGGGTATGTAGACTCCACGAATTGTGTGGCCCCAGTGCACGAAGAAGTCTGCATCGCTGACATAGTCATTAAAAGAAGCCCTGACACTGGTGTGTGTGCTGGTGGAGCCCCTGGACTGGGATGAGTGGACCCTGAATGAGGAGGAGCGGCGTTTTGTGACCCCGCGTGAGGCCTTGTGGCGGATTTGTTTGTTGATTTCCTCCATGTAGGCATCTGTCACACAGATCTTACGTGCTGGCTCAACACCCACCTGACAAACACAAAACAAAATCAGATGCATTTACTAGAACATCGAGCACTTATCCTGTTCCTCTTCTCTATGATGAACTGTATTCATCATAATTGCTATGTGGTGGAAAACCTGACTTGTTATTTTGTACACTGATTTGTGAGAGACCCTTTGAAGTGATTTCTTTGTTTTATTTTAAACTGGCCCATAATCAGAGGATAAGTTACCTGTTCCAGCACACACAGTTCCAATAATCTTATAAGGGATTATGAACAAAATAATAACTTCCATCTGGATTCAACAAGCCTGCTTGATACTGTGGTGTAATCAATCACCTGAGCGCTGAGCTCCTGCTGGATCATGATGTGTTTGACAGCGTTCCGCCACATCATCTTTTTCCGCCGGAGCCCTGGGGACAGGGTCGCCATCTGGCAGGGAGGCTCGCGGAGCTCCATAGGGGAGACCTGCGTTGTCTCAGAAAAGGTCACCATGGTGATGACCTCAATGTACCTCATCTGCTGGGGTCAGATCAGGAGGAGGCGGCAGCCTGGAGATGTTTTTTTTGTGGTGAAAAAAAGGGAAAAGATGCTGGTTAGTGGTGAGTCAGAGCTGCTTCAGGACATCATTTGTTTTTCTCTCACTGCAAACATAATGAACAGTCACTCTTAAAGGGGCAGTTAAAAAATTTAGTTTAGACTTAAGCAAAGTAAACTTTGAGCCTCTGACTCTGTGGGACCAAGAAAACAACCCAGATAAAAACAGAAGGCCTCACAAAGTTGAGGTGTTAGACTTAAAGCACGTGGGTGTTGTGGAGGGTCTAATAAATGACGCGTTTGAGTTGCATTATGGGAAATGTAGGATCAAGTATTGATGGAACATAACCCTTAGTAGAAACTCCATTATCTACCGCTTATCCTGTTCAGGGTCGCAGGGGGGCTGGAGTCTATCTCAGCTGTCATTGGGCGAAACTGGACTGATCAGTCAATCACAGAGCTGACACATAGAGACAACCTTTCACGCTCACATTTACACCTACAGACAATTTTAGAGACACCAATTAACCTAACGAGCATGTCTTTGGACTGTGGGAGGAAGTCAGAGTACCTGGAGGGAACCCACGCATGCACGGGGAGAACATGCAAACTCCACACGGAAAGGCCCACTTCATTCAAACCAGGATGCGTACAAGGAACCTTCTAGAGCTGTGAGGCGACAACGCTAGCCACTGCACCACCATGCAGCCCTAGTAATAACTCAAAGTCAGGAAATCTCTGCCTCTACTGCTTCAACTTTGATCAATCGTTCTTTACAATGTCTTCTGTGAGTCCCCCAACTTTATGGAAATGCAATTCGAAGTTGCTAGACTGTGCCTTCAGATATGCCACATGAACATGTGAAAACATGAGCTGCATATCACAGCTTCAGGTCTCATCTAAACATGACTCTCCATCAGTGTTAAGTAGGCCCTATTAAATTCAATTTACTTTGCAGAACAAGCTTTTTTAGCTTCAACCCAGCTTTTTTGGAAAATAAATTTTTTATGACATACTTTATAAAGTTTTATGATCCCATTAAAAAAGCTTTGAAACTTTGGTTCATATCACTATTTGATTTGAGATAAAAGTGTGTCTGTGTTCACAGTAATAACCACTGCATCATCTCTCATCTTCCATATTGTCTCTGTCTTCTGTAGTGTATATTAATTTTAAATGCTAAATCAAGAGAAACTTGTTTTATAGCCTTTGTGGCCCCCTGAAATAACCTGCTACTTTTGCCCCACAGGTAATTTGTCTACACTTGCTCGAAATAATTCTATCATGTCAAATTAATGTTAAAACATTGTGATTTATGTGGAGAGCACTATTTGCCCTGCACACAGCCTGTACGTTGGAACGAGCCACCTGCTAGGCTCCACGTGTTGACACAGTGTGTGCCAGAAGAAAGGCAGCTTTCCAACAAATTATCTGGTGGACAGATTTAGACCTGAGCTGGTTAATGCGTTAAACTCC
This sequence comes from Semicossyphus pulcher, assembly GCF_022749685.1. Classification (NCBI taxonomy): domain Eukaryota; kingdom Metazoa; phylum Chordata; class Actinopteri; order Labriformes; family Labridae; genus Semicossyphus; species Semicossyphus pulcher. The sequence continues at coordinate 12,970,722 of NW_027211615.1, forward strand.
TCCAGGTCCTTCTGGCTCTCCATGCTGCAGACCCACCCACTCACAGCCCAGACTCACTCTAAGTTAATGTTTCCGCAGAGCAAACACTGGTTAAAACACTTCTTATTACAATCACAACACTCACGTTAAATCTATCACAATACAAGATAAATACATGCACTATTTGCATTTAAGCTAAAGGCAGATTAAGGATTTGTGGCAAAACATGGAGAGGGGATAAAGCCTTAAGAAGTCAAAGTAGAATAAAGATAATTGTTCCAGCTTGTGGCCTTCATCAGGCTCATCCTCAAACGCACGTATCTCACTAACAAGCATTGTGCACAGCTCCGAAACTGACCTGTATTGTTGTACATATTTCGTATCCTCTCCTCATGTCCACTTTTTGCCGTAGGACACATTCGGCCGCCCCCTCGTAATCCACGTTTTCCATCACACTGCAATCGTACTGGGATCTAATGATAAGGCAGAATCCATGAGAAGGGAAAATGAAACGTGAAGTAGTCCAAAAAATAAAAAGCAGATGGGGATAAAGATTCCAGCCAAGAAAGCATGGAGTCGTCGTGGCTGGATTGTAGGTCATCACCACCTGGACTGTTTTAAAAAGAAAGTCAACTATAGCCGAGGAGGTGCGGAGCTGCAGGAGTGAGGAGTGCAAAGAGGATTAGTTAGTCAGCAGCCACTCTCACTGGCCTGCAAAGCTGAGACCCTTGGCACCAAGACAATGGCAAGACAAATGCGCGGCTCTCAACCTTTGACCGAGTCGACCAAAAGCTGGGTTTAATGAAATTACATCCCAATCAAGGCTTTTAGATGCAATTAGAGGGAGAACAGTGAAAAACATGACCTGAAAGCCTACAAACCAAATACAAAATACAAATACAACAACTAATGGATGGTGGTGAAACTTACATTACTTAGCTTTAAAATCATGTGTTTCCATGAAGGCATTACGGGCTACTTTGCAGTGAATGCATCTCTAACTTTCATGGTCTCTAAAACAATTGTAATGAAGTGGTTGTTTGGTACCTAATGGATCGGTTCACTGTTTCAGACCTGTGTCCCATCAATCATAATACAGCATCCCACGACCTTATCATACTTCTTGGCTGCTTCTGAAGAGTATTCAAACTGTGCGATGGAGCAATCATTCAAGCATTTGAAATAAGTGTTACACCTGCTTTTAGGAAACGGAAAGCTTTGGCAGGATGTTTTTATGTTTGAGCGATGAAGAGGTTTTCTGGTATTTTTTTTTACTAATGTTATTCTGCATACACACTCAATGTAATAAAATGTCACTTATTTTTCATACTTTCAGTTACCTGTGAGTCTCTAGTGGAAGTGTCTGAAAGAAGGATGCTGAGGAAACAGCTCTCACCCCCCTGCACGCCACACTGGAGTCCTACCAGAGCACCTTCAGCGGTAGACTGAGACCACAGGAAGTCTTTTTTCCCTGTGGCCATCAGAGTGTATAACTCCTCCCTGGTCAGCAACAGGAAAAATTGAGCTTTTCATTTCCATCATCATGTACAACTGTTTTATAAGAACTAGCTTCTGATATCGTGCAATAATATATGTAATAAACTATATGATGTTCACTATGTGCAATAATACTTTTCTATCAGGGGCCATATTTATATCCAGTCCAATCCACTTTATTTATAGAGCACATTTTAAAAAACATCAAAGTTTACCAAAGTGCTGCACAATGCGAAAATAAGCAGAAATTCCATAATTTGGGGGCGAGTGTTGAAAAAGCACATTCACCCCTGGTTTGCATTAAACCATACACTTTATATTTTCTTAATATTATTGTTTTTTGTATTTGTCTGATTTTGTCCTGTATTTTTGGAGATATCTGGCCCTATAATTTCCTTCGGGAAGTTCTATCTTGTCTGTTATGTCTTCATATGACTACTTACCTCCATATTATACTGCACTATATTAGTATCACTAGTTACTGTTATGTAGTACTATATTCTAGTATCTATATGTTCATATTATACTGTACATTCTATACCATACAACACCTTATTACATCTGATATGCTGTTCTTGCTGCTGTAATATGTTGTTGACTTTCAATATCATACATATACATACTGTAATATAACATACTGTATTTATCTTATCTTATCCTCCCTGTAAACATGTATAGTGACTGACAGCTGTAGATTATTGATTGAATTATTTTCTCCACATGCTCATGTTGCTTTGTTTGCTATATCAGGCTGTTTGATGTACATTTGTTGCGATAATTGTTCGTCATTGCTGCATAATGTTTTAGCTGAAACATAGTATTAGCTTAATGTTGTTCTGAAATGTGTTGCCACACTTTATATTTCATGCATGTTAATGTAGTTTTCACAAGTTATTCTAAACTAATCAGATAAACCGTTTAGACCTGTTTTAAATTACACTTGTGTCGGCTGTTTTAAATATCAATCAACACAATAGCAAGAGAAAGTGTCCCGCTGACAACAAGGTAAAAAAACTGATGCATACAGCACACAGTAACGCATCCTTATGAGCGACAGGTGTGTAAAAGACAGACAGACCTCAGTATTGACGATGACGAACACTTCCTGGGCTGTAAGCGTCGGCCAGCCTGCGCTTCCTCTGGTTGTAAGCTGGTTTAAGGTTGTGGGACATGCTTTGCTAATTGTGTCCAAGCAGAGCACAGGGCCCGTAAAGCTGATCTAATGGGTTCCCATCTGTCCAACCGTGACTATCGCTCAGACCTTTCTTGCTGATTAGTGAGCATCTAAAAATAGTGTCCAGGACTGAGGCAATTAGATCTACTATAACTGCCACCACATCAGCACAGCCCTCTGACACTTGGCAAGCGTGCAATAAAGCACCTTTGAATGCGTTTAATGAGATATCACTGTTGGAAGCTATAAGAGGTAATGAGTAAATAATTATCAATAATGCTGAAAGTCTTTATGTTCATTATGAGCAAATGAAGCTAATGCTGAGGCCTGAGAATGACTGTCTGCACTTTACATGCAAACTGTAATTTTATTAAGTGACTCTGTTGGGAGCGTTGGGAGTGTGAACTGTTGTCCACCTGAGGGAGGAGTTAGGATGAATTAGTCTGCTAAGGGCAAAATCCCAGAAGCTAATTAGTGTTAAGGCTAGCTGCTTTGGCTGTCCGCTAATCAGCTGACTCTTGTATGCACTCAAGCCAAAACCAGCTTCAGAACCGACCCTGTGGCCTACGTCCTCGTCAAACATATCACTCATGGCGGACACAGAGATCTATTTGTGTATGTCGAGTCTGATGTGTGTGGGATGGTGAAAGGCCCGCCAGCTTTTGTTGGCAGCCGCATGAAGCTTTTTAAAGTGAAGACATGTACAGGTCGATAAGGGTCAAGTGTAACAAAGAGTGTAAACAAAGCCTGTATTATGCTAAGATGCTTTTTTATTCACAATTTGGCATTTTCTTTGAAATGTTGCATCAAAAAGATTTGCAAATTACAAAGATGGAGGGAGTGTGAAACAATGGACCCCTGTGCACAAACACCCACAGCCCACTATTCCTACCAAACAGCCCCCATCCCCAAAAATGCAGCTCCCATGTGGCATGTTAATAGTTTGCAAAGCTCTGCAAATGATTTCCAATATATCTTGAAATAACAACCTCCCAAACCGCTTTGTTTAAGGTTAGCTTAGGCATCATTAGCTCAACATACCTAAGATGGTATTATCCCATTCAAAAAGGGTCCCACGCTAACAGCCATCTAATAGTGGCTGAACAGATAAAGAGATGGCAGCAGCACGAGGCAAAGGAGAACGACAGAACTACTGTCTCATAAAAGACTCAGGGATCTGGTGGCTTAGAGGGGTTAAGAGACCGTTGGAGTTAAAGGCCTTAGCATGCTAAGAGGTCCACCGAGAAGCACCACGTTTAGACTTCACAACAGGCGGGACAAAATGTGACGATGCATTCAGACCAATTATGATACATTGTTCTAAATAATTATATTATTTTAATTAATTTGGCTTTAGGCATGATGATGAGCTCAGAAAATTGCACACAGTTTTCCTCATCAATTCCCCATCGGCCTCTCCTGACTCACTGCTGCCACCAACTGTTGGAAAAAGGCTACACAAAACAGGAAGTCCCATCCATAGATAAAGTCAACAAAATACTGGTTCTATGATTTCATGTCACTTATAATTTACCTTCATTCTTTCATTGCTGATGGAATTTCATATGTGAGTAGCAATTCACATGTCTGGATGGCTAACTCTTTTGAAAGTCCAGCATAATTTAGGATATATAATGAACAGCTTTGTTATCCAAAGATAAGGGGAAAAATTAGTCAAGATCTCGAGAAAACAACAAGAATCACGGGAACACATGCATGTCCGCTAAGGGCTTCCGTACAAAACAACATTAACCCTGCTTAAGAATCAGCATTACTTCAAGTTCTTTAGAAATTGAAGGCTATGTCACAAAAATGATCAAATGTTTTCTGATTTCACACATCAATAATATTCACTGTAGTCCAGCTCTATTATAATGAGGAGAGCAATGGTATAAAAAATTTGAACACTATATTTATTGGTGTTACGTTTGCAGATCACATGAAATTATACAATGCAATTATATAGAAGACAGCAAACATTTTTCACCTTGCCTTCCCACCCATTACCCGGCCCCTATCAACAGACATAACAAACTGAATAATTCAAATTAGACAATGATAAAAAAAAAAAAAAAAAATACATACACATACATACACATGAAATACATAGATAAAATAATTCACTAAATAAATACATAAAGGGTGTTTCTTAGATCAGAGAACAAAATCAAATTACAACCTCACTCCCTTAGAGCTTGTTCCTTGTTACCAACATTAACATTATGCCTTAAAAAGTACAAAAAGGGTCTCCAAATATTGTCAAAAACATTTTGTTAAACGTCTAACAAAATATGTTGTGCCCATTTACATTCCTCCAATTAAGAGCAATTATACATTAAGCGTGTAATATACACATGTCCATGAATCTAATCTCTTTGTTTTAGAAAATGAGGGTTGGTATATACCTAAATCATAAGGTCGATGTCCCTCTTAACTCATTGCACTTGATACAGGTATCAGGATTATAATCATTAAACGTACGCAGTTTAACATGAGTTATGTATGTACGCATCAGCCATTTATACTGAATAAGTTTTTACTGTTGACTGTCTGTGTCTGAGCTTTCCTACATGCCTCACTCCAGTCTTCTAAAGATATTAAATCACCTGTGTCTTTCTTTCCATAATCTCAATTTGGATTCTGAGGATTCATCAGACCCAGACATAAACAAGTCATAGAAACATGAAATTAAACCGCAGTGGTTACATTAAATATTTGGTATTAAACATCTTTAAAAAATACAAACAGTACCATCATAAAGTTTAATATTTACCAATTTATCTGGTCAGATATCTGACCACGTGTACGGGTGATAAGCTGCTTATCTTTCCAATATGTATTCAGTAAACAACATGTAGGGGCAGATCCATTACAGGGCGTCTGGACTACATGTGTTCAAACATGATGAAGCAGTGACTGTGTCCAGTGGTGAGCTGTCACAGATTCACAGGCTGTAGCTACAGGAACAGTAACGACAACTAAATGTACGGTGTCCTGTCATTACTGAACTTTGGTCAAGTTTGCTGACGTTAACTTTACGTATGCCGCACATTTTAAGGATTTTAATGATGTTCAGTTCGTGGTGAGTAAAATGGGCGTTGACAGTAACTAACGTTGCTTGGATAGACACAGGCAGGGATTTCTCGTTAAACAAACAGTTAGCTAGCTAGCATTAGTATACTTAGCTCATAGCATAGGCGAATGCTAACTTTGGAAAATGTGATTTAGCTAACTTTATTATATTTAATAGCTGTAAATGTTCATCAAATTGTATCGACCACTTAAGCTGCCATGAGAGGACAAAGTTAGATAAAGCCTATGACAGCTTGCAATGCTAACATTAGCGTTAAGTGAATCTACTGGTAAAGATTCAGTTTTATTGTAAATATGTGGCTAATTATATGTAACATTGCACTACTTGTTTGTGCTGGTTCAGGTTAACGTCAACACCTGTTCTTTCTGGTATTTTAAAAGGTGAAAATATGTTTTAATATCATCAACGTTCATTAGCGCATCGGCTAATTTAGCACACTCACTTCCACAGGCCAAACACTATCCAGCGGTTTTCCTGATTTCCGAAGCGCCGGCGACGACTCATTTCCGGCCTGAGGTGACACCCATCTCCCCGTCTGGGTGAACCTGGAAGAGCAACGCCCCCTTGTGACTAGCATCCAACATGACAGGTGGGCAACACCAAACTACACCTGTAATATGCCTAAAGATATGGTTAATGCCTCTAAAGGTTTACTGAAGAGGAAGTAGACTGATGAGGAAATTAGAAATAGAATTATGATCTGCCTAAATCAAATACACAATAATTCACTGCCAATTGTGAACATGTTGTGTGAGAGAAGTTTTGCATCAGTGTTCCAGGTTTGTGAGTGTGCATGCCTGTGTGTGTGATGTGTCTACTCTAGCGGTGCGTTTTATGTAAATTTGCACAGAGATCACTCACCAGACGTTTTGCTCACGTTGGCATCTGCTGATCTGCTGCCACATTCCTTGAACCTCAAGCCCACTGACTGAATATCTGTCCCATGGTGCCCCTCTCTCCCTGCCTCTCTCCACCCTCTTCTCTCCCTTGCCCAGAGAGAGACTTTGGGTGGATAGTGAGGTCCATTGTGCCAGTGAGATGTTTATTAATGAGATAGGCACACACAGAGAGCAGAGCGGTTATTGAAGGACTAATCGCTAATCCTGGTCATCCTGGTTAATGCGGTCATCTGTGTATGTACTAACATATTTTATGGCTCAAGACAGGGACATGCAAGTTGGTGTTCATCAGGCACTCCTTGTGAGTTTTTTCTAGTGTGGGACTTTAAAGAGAAGTTTGAAGTGGCTTTTTTTAAGGCTTGACTGAGGAAAAGTGTACGTCTGTGTATGTGTCTAGTTTTTATTGCAACCAAACTGGGAAGTTGTTGCAAGTGAGTGAGTTTATTTTTGCACCTGGAGACGATCTCTCAAGGAATTGTGAAACTAGCAGATTATTTTTTTAAGAGTTGGCAGTCTTTTTTTCAAACGTTTTTTTAAATCATTCTTACCAAAAATCACCGGTTTGCTTTTTCTTGGCTGTGGTTAGGCGTTTTTCTGTGTTTCTGAAACGGAGCAGTGTGTATCTGTGGACTGTTGCGTGTTTGTTTGCCTGCCATGCCCTTGCCTGTGCCTGATGTCCCGGCCTCTCAGAGGCTGGCACTGGACTGTCGTACCCTTCTGGACCATCGCATTGGCAAGGGTAAGTGACCAAACACCAACTCCTCTGTTCTCTGTCTGGCTCCTTCTCTGTTTATAAATCGCATAAACAGAATTATTTCTCTTGAAAGTTGCCTTTTTCCGTATGGTTCAATGATGCCTGATGAAAATATTTAATGGAATGGAATTATTTCGTGTTTTCGACTTGCTTTTTGCTGGTTCCTGCCCCGTAAAACTGATTCATCTTATCGCACAGTTTGTAGAGGGTGCTTGAGCGCTTGAATAATCCACTTCCAAAAGGAAAATTGGCTGTGATTGGCACTTGGCACAGTTTGCTGCCGATCACTGTTGATTAAATGGACATTTCAGTACGTGCATTTTTTTATTACTTCCTTCCTTATTGCTGACTGATCAATAAAACATTAAATACGTAAACGCTCTTTGTTGGAGAAGAGAAATGTTTGTTCTACCGTCACAAAGAGAGGCATTTAGCTTCGCAGGGAGTATTGCTGATCATGCCAGCAATCAGGACTCTGGCATGGGAGAGTGAGGAGCACAAAGCTTGATTGTAGATTGTTCACAAACAGTCATTTTTCACAAGGCTGCTATTATTCAAGTCGAGTAAAAACAAAGGAAATGTATAGTAAGTGTAAAGATGAATTAATTGAGTAAATACACCTTCTGCAAGCTGCAGTGAAATTGAGCGTATGTTAGCATCATGCAGTGTAAGGACGCAGCCCAAAGAGCCATGTCTGAACATGATTTTATTAGTCGCCCATTTGAGAACAACACCATCTTTAATCCATTAAACCAGTCCTAATGAAGCCCGCTCTCTTCTCCTTGCGCAATCAATTTCAGCTGAGCACTTTGGGCAATTGCAAAAACAGGATTTATAGTGGTTTTTAGCTTCCTGTCAGAGCACGTGTGGGTTCTATCTTAGATGTTTCCAAAACCACTTAAGAAATACTGATTGTTGAAAATTAGTACATTAAGACATTGTTTTGAATTAATGAAAAATATGAACCAGAACACTTGATATGGCAATTACTTGAATTAAAGCACCTTATACTGATTTAAAGGGACACTGCAGCATCATCACCTCCAGCTTGCAGTTAGAGCCAATAAACTGAGCATCATATCTGTGTTTTTGTGTTTTACAGTTATGGCTGTGTGGTAATTTAGATGAAAGCAATAAATTGATTTAAAAACGTTGTTGATGTGCAGGAAAGAAATTCAGCCACCTGAGAGGGGTGAGCCAGCACCTGAATGTAATTATATTCATGCACCACAGTTCTGCAAAATAAAGCCTGGTAGGGAAGCAGCAAACCCTGGGAAAGGATCATTTCACACAGTTTTGCATTGCTCCAGCCTTTTGAAATGCAAATGCTGGTAAACATGGTAATAAAACCACAATTTTTCTGCAATTTATTTGCATAGAAAAAAGACAGATTAAAATATAAATGGCTGTTATATTTGAGGTATCCACTAGGCAGCCATTGTGGATGCTTGAGCAAAATTTCCAACTCTGAGAAAAAAAAAAAAGAAAGGGGGAAAACAGGGCCAGGAAGAAAATATGGAAGAAAGTTGCATAAGCATTGAGGGAAAAACTGACAGTAAGTAAAGCAGCAAGCACGGGAAGATTAATGACGGAGAGGAGGGAGAGAGTATAGGCTGGCAGGGGGTGGAGAGAGAGGGAGAAGAGGAGATTGCGTGGGTGGGAGGTCTTCTCCCTTTCTATCCCTCTGGTGCACATTTCTGTCTTATTCTCTCTCTCACTCCCCCCCCGTTTCTTTCCCTGCAACTGAGAGAAATGATTAGAAGTGAGGCGGGTGTGTTTGTATTTGCGGCTGCCTGCATGTGAAAAGCTGCACTGCCCCCTTGAGAAGGAGCGCTGTTGCAGAAGACGAACGGGAAAATCCAAGGTCATCACGGCACGCTTCTCTCTGACGTTGCCTCTCAGCCCCCTTTTGTGCGCGTGTGTACATGCCTCTGTGTGTGTGTGTGCGTGTATGTCTCCACGGCAGGGAGAGTGTGTGTAATTCATTGCATCAAGCCAGCCTCTGCACCAATCACGGTGCGCATTTTAGCTCCAAGCACACGTGCAGGCATTCATGCCAGAGTGAGTGGTGAGGCTGTGTGTGCGAGCGTGTGTTTGTGTCTGTTTCCAGTGCCTCTCGGCACAGCAGTGTGTCTGTATGAGCGACTGAAGCTGCATTAAGGAAACATAAGCGTCTGTTGTGAGGGACTCCAACACCAGGAGCGATGTACGGTAAGAATAACAGTCACTCTTTATTTGCGTGTTTGTTTTAGGCTGTGTAAGCATGCTCGTTATGTGAAGCATGCAGCGTTCAGCCAGTTTTCCTGCATTCTACAAACACATTTTTGCCCTAAGCGTTTGTGTCATAGACTCCTGCTGTCACTAGACTGTTAGATCTCCTAAAAGCACATTATGGGAACTTGGACTCTTACAAGGATACTGCTCTATTGAATTAGATTTGCTAACGAGGAGACATGGCTTTCAGGATGTTATTCTTTGGTAATTGATACTTTTTTGCTCTAATTTGACATCTATTCTTCTATCAGTGTGCTAACAGTCTCTGCAGTTACCAAATTCAGTTAAGTATTATCTGTGATAGACTCTGAGATGTTATGAAGCGTGTCGTGCAGATGCTAAATTCGCATTTTAAATTCATGCTTCCTTGTAAACAGGAAAAGGAGTATTTCCTCTTTTAAAGTGAAAATGTTTTCTGGTATATTTTCAGATGTTGACAAAATGCCGTTGGCGTTATCGTCTACTGGTGCTCTGGTGTCACTGGGTGTTGATATACGGCTCATTGATTAGCGCTAATTAAAAATGTAGCTATCTTTGCTTTGGGTTTAGACTATCGACGGAAAAAGTATTTTAAGGCTAATGAACTGACAACAGATGCTCCTCGCTGAAGGATCAGGCTCAGTTTGGCTTCACCGTGCAGCTCACTTTTCTTGAGCTTCAGTTTGGAATTGGTGCTCCGGGCTTGAGTCCGTCGTCGCTCAGATTCAATGCCTGTTTGAATGTGATTCGTAGTGTGTGTCGCAACGGCCTGGTGTCATGAGGATTTGTAGGCAGCTGGGTCTGCACATCAGTGTGTCACTGGCATTATAACAACCGCCCACACTGTGTGCTTTGAATTTGAGATATTACACGTGGCTTTATGGCTGAAAATATTCCGTATATATGTTTGTGTGTGAATAGCCTCAAGATATTTTCCAAATAGATATGGCTCCTCCATGAAGGAGACGTGTGGGATAGATTCACGTTGTGGGTATATATAAGCAACACATTTGAACAGCTGTCATTCTCCGCACGCCTGAGAGATGAATATTCACATTTCTTACTCTTTGTCACGCTTTCCCTAATGCTTTAAGCCTCTTCTCCACGATGCTCTCCTCCTCTCCTCGTCTCCTCAGCTCATTGAGCGGCAGCTTCTGTGCATGTTGGCCTGCTGTTGAATCAGCCGTCCTCATCATTCGCTGTTTGCTTACACTCTCCTCGCCTCTTGTCTTGTTCTCACCGTGTTTGTATACTCTTCTGTGTGCGCTTGCATTTAAATGTGTGAATCAACCGTTTAAAGATGTCTCATCCTTCCTTGTTTGCTGATGCAAAAATAGCAGGACTTGGTCTGTGTGTCTCCCCCCCCTCTTCCCTCTTATGTAATGACACCCCTGAAGGGCAGCATGCTTTGGAAACATCCTGACAAGTGTCATGTATTTGGTACAAGTAGATCAGCACGTGTGTTTGCTTTTGTGTGCTTGAGGATGTGCCTGTTGTGAAACCAGCACTTTGCATGACCCCAGGTGAAGGTGAGGTCCTAATGTGTATTGACGGTTGTGTCTGCAGACACAACCACACAAAAATACACACACCCGAACGCACAAAGATCCAAAGTGTGTTTGATATTCTCCTTGCGGGCCGTCAGGACTATATTTACTCTACTTGTCTTGTCAGCCACGTGACAGTGGGTACAACAGAGCAGCATTTGGACAGCAGGTGCAGATATGACACTGCAAGATGCGATGAGCTACTTGTCACACACATACACACACACTACCATGTGTGTGTGTTATTGCCATAAGTTTGACTACTTCATCCCTTTTTCGGGATTTTCTCGTCTCAGTTAACACAGAAGTTTTTGGTATGTTGTGTGCTCTCGTCCAGTGGTAATATAAAGCAGTACTCCAATTAACACTTGACTGTGTTTGTGTGTCTTTTTAAGTAGGCATGCTTGATATAATCGTTATCAGTATCTGGAGATTATGGCTTGAAATTGACGTATCGGCATCGGCAGATATGTAATTTTTCTGCCGATAGTTTCCGCTGATAAAAAATCAACGCTTTAATTTTGCCTAAATGCTCGCTGATTCCCTAAAAAAGCTTGACGTGAAACTACGACATTAACTCGGCACGAGTGTGCGCTATCAACAATATACAAATAAAGACTGAAAAGTCTCAGAAACTCGAGCCAATGAACAGAAGTTAAACAACTTTCACAACTCTTTAACCAGCTAACAGTTAGCTCACATTCTCGTCATGTTACCGGACTTAACAACATCAAACACGCCGATTATACACTCGCGGCCAAAGCCGACGCTAACAGAGTGTAACATAAACATCAGTGCAAAGTTAACTTACATATTCATGGACGCACACGATAAAAAGAGTCTGTCAGTGATGTGTCCGTAGTAGGTGCAGTAAACAAGTCCGGACATGTCTCCCTAACTGTTTCAGGGGGATGCTGCATTCAGGTGCACTCAGAAACGTGAGTGATCAGACACATGACCTCTTCCATCAAGTGTAAAGAAGGGTGCAAGATGTCTGCGGTATGCCAGTTTTTGGCCACTACAATAAGAGATCGAAATCGGCAAAAAGGAGGATATCGACATATTGGATATCGGCAAAAAATCCAATATCGTGAACCCCTATTTTTAAGTACTATCATGCACAATCATGTCTTTCAGAGCGGTGTCATTTGTCACTTAAGCATGCCGTTTTTTCTACCCCCTCCTCTCTCTCTCTTCCTCACTCCATAGTGGAAGCGTTAAGCTGTCATCCAGGGTGAAATGGACAGTCTAATCTGTTAATGTACCGGCCCATTGTTATGTGGATAAAAATAGCATTGTGATTGGCTGTGGTGTTTGGAGAGGTGTAGACCCCACACATGTGTACACATAAATCAGCATCCAATCAGTGAAACGAGAGATAACACAGGCTGGCAAGATTCCAAACTCCCCGCGCTTCAGAGAGATGTCCACCCTCGATTCAGTGTCTACCAACAACCTGTAATTCATTGTTCCTCTGTCTTAGTCTCCCCAGTGTGTGTGGGTTTATTTGTGCAGCCGTTAAGGAACTTGCTGTGCAGCCCCTAAATGTGTTGTCAGCTTGCCATGCAGAGTGGGTGGATGTCGTGAGACCCCCCTATGTGTGCTTTTTCACCGCTGTCATCGGAATTCTTCTTTTACACCCACCTGGCTGCTCTCTGTTAGCTTTCTCCACACTAACCCGTCATTACCAACAGCAGAGACACAAAACAGCTCTCTTACTGTTGAGGCAGCTGGAGCCATTCCCTACAGATACCTGGTTTTTGCAGCACATTTTGAAGTCCTAAGCTCGTAAGGAGAATATGTAAATCGCTGCATCCTCTGAGGTGATTTTTCGGCACGACTGAAGTCAAAAAAAACTTTTCCTTGTTAGCCCTCTCCTCCTCTCAATAATCTCCTCCCTCTTCTGCGGACGGAGAAGACAGGACAGATTTGTGCTGGACAGACAAGATGCAATAAGTAGCACTAATCTGTGACTCACTCTGTGCATCACAGTCCACCTCCCCCATCACACCTCCATCTTCTGTCTCTTTTTCTTCCGCTGCCTGTGTCCCTGTCACTCTTTGTCCTCCACCCTTTTTCCCTCTCTACACATGGGACCTGCTGCTGCTTTTTCATTAATTCATTGGCGACTCCTACACGCAGGCCCCGGGCCAACACCGAGACGGGGTGAGAGAAGGTAGTGGAGAGGAGGTTCGGTGGGTGCAGGAGGAACGGACAGAGGGATGTAGGGAGGGAGAGGAAGAGGGGTGCAGAGGCCTCATTAGTGTTTGAAGTGATGGAGGAGCGGCACTATGAATAGACACACAGCTCTCAGAGATAAGCCTGAGCTCCAGCAGAGCTCCTGCTGTGGACTTCAGCACAACTTTAAGAGAGCAGAGAGAGAGAGGCCGGGAAGCAGCCGGGCCTTTAAGTGGTTTAAACACTAAAGATGCCTTTCACTAAAAGGCTTTTCAAAGACATCCTGCATGTGCTGACTGCCCTCCTCCCAGGTGTAGCTCAATGATAACATACGAGAAGGCAAGTGAATACAGGAGGAGGAGAAGGTTGCACAGGACTCAGCTCCTCCTGTACAGATATTTATGTATGCTTGGGCAAAACCCCAAATGTTTCCTGTTGGTTCTCCGTTTGGAATATTACATATAAACTTTTATGGGGAGTTTTTTTCTGCCTACAACTTTTTGGCGTCCCCTAAAGATATTTTAGCCGTAGTAAAAACAAAATCACCAACTCCCCTCTCATCCACAGCCACTGTACTTCACACACAATGCTGGCCCTGCTTTAGCGTTTTAACTGGGCCTGAACACTTCACTCTGAAGCCAACAGGGGAAGAGAGGACCACCTGAGATTTCTCATGAAATAAAAGCTGTGATGCTATAAAAAACGTAGCGGCCAGGCTACTTCGCTGAGGTTCTGAGGCAGGAAGAAGTATGGCATCAGCTGCATTCACTCAAAATCCAGACAATGTGGCTCCTTACCTCACGGTTGTGCCAAGATGTGGATGTGTTTTTTGGTGTGTTTGTGGAGGATGGCGTTGTTAGAGTTGTATGTTTCTTGTGTGTCTTCTGTCTCATGATGATAACAAATTTGGAAAGGAACGTGGGAATTTTAGACTCAGCAGTCGGTTCATCCGTCTGTGTTTTCTTTGTTTTTTTTTAAGATTCTTTTTTTGGCTTTTGCCTTTTTTATAGGATAGCTGAAGAGAGGCAGGAATTGTTGAGAGGAGAGAGTGTAGGATGGCGACCAAATGATCGGCAGACTGGGAGACGAACCTGCGATCAGTGTGTTGTGGACTATAGCCTCTATATGTGGGGCGCCAACTAGCTAAACCAGCACCCGCATTTGTCTGTGTTTTGGTCCTTGTTTTTTTTAAGGTTACAGTTACGAGTTGTTTCACTGCCTTGGCTCATGTGTTTGATTAATCGCCTCACTCAAGGTGCCTTTGTGCTTGGAGAAGCCTCTCTTATAGTGACCAACTGTCGGGTCAGTGTGAACCAACAGTCTGTGTTTGTCGGATGGAGTTGTTCGAGTTTGACGCGTCCAGTCGGGTTTGGTGGAGTCGTGGAAAGTCGGACCAATGTGCGCCTTTTCCCAACAAACTGCAACATTCTGAGAGTGCGTTACCTTGACGACTAGACTATGCTCTCGTGCGGAACATCAGTACGCACGACCTTCTTCTGTAGAACTGCAAACACATGAAAAACAAAACAATCAGCAACTGATTAAATCCATGTTGAACTGATTTTTTACTTAGAGGAAGAAACTGCATTTTCCAGCGTCTGCAGCTTTTCTGCATGTGACAGTAAACTTAATATCTGTACGTTTGAGGATGTTGGTCTGACAAAACAAAACACCTTTTGCTCCAGGAAGTTGTGACCTGATTTATCACTTCTTTTTGTCCTTTTATAGACTTGAAGATGAATGGATTAATCAATAGAGTAGTTAACAGATCTAGGGGTAGTGGAAATTGTTAGTGGCAACCTTGTTATATATTGAATTTATCTTTGCAGTGTCAGGCTTTTCCTCACCCTGACATCCTTTGCCATTTGTTTCATATTATTATATATTGTACATCACTGGGAAATCAACTGTAACTTGTTCATGTGTCCTGCGAATTGCTGCTATTGTCAGGCTCATCATGTCCATTTGCTAGTCAGGCACGTGGCAGCTGAGAAAAAAGGGTTTTGTGATGAATTTTTTGGGACATTTGATACAATCTGACAGCTGGTTTGGGCCATCTAGCTCTCTGGAGGAGGCTTGGTGCCTCATAGTGTGAACACGAGGCTCGCTGCTGCCTGTATCGTGTTAGTGAAACACTTCTTATACATTTATGGTGCAATAAAAAGATTAAATGTGTGATCCTGGTTTCCAGGCTCAAGACAGAATCTACTGTATGTTTGCTACAGTAAACTGTGAGGTAGGGTCAGCTCAGCAAAAAAAGGCTTCAATCTGTGTAAGTAAAATAATGAATAATGAAACATTTCTCCTGTGGGTGAATGGAGGGAAGGAAACTGACATTAGGAGGGAGGAAGGAAAGAAGAAAAGCTGTTTCTTTGCAGATTATTTTGCCCGTGTGTCGGACTGTCCGGCCATCTCATTCTTCATTAAACTTGACTGCACTGGTTACAGCACAATGACCTACTTTCTTCAGGAGCTTTTGTGCCTCCTAATCTCGCACATCCGTGTTTTATGTGAGCAGGAAGACGATAATTGTCATGCAGAGCTCGATGAAGGGTTAAAAGGATTTATTTGGGGATTTTGGAGGTTATCCCTTTTTCCCCCCCGTTTCTCCCTCTTCTCCCAAGTTCCCCTTATGACTCACCACTGCTGAATTCTCTCAGCCAATCAGAATCCGGCTCTCTCTCCCTCTGTATGCTGCCTCGTCTCCTCAATGCAAAGTCAGAAAAAAATCACAGTTCAGTGTTTCTGTTCAAGGCTAGACTCATTCATTTTACAGACAGACAGTGTGTGCATGTGTGTGTGTTCATGTTATTATCTGAGGATCATTGTTGTGACTGTAATCGCCTTGTGACCACATTCGTCACATGTCTGGCTTTCTTCACAGTTACCGTCATATAGCCAAACTGCTGTATTGTCAATTGAGCTCTGTCTGTCTGTCCTGTAGCTCCCCATGAATCTCCTCCACTCTTCAGCCGCTCGTTTTTACCTGTCACAGCCAGCTAAACAAACAAGCGCCTAATAAAATTAACGATGTGTGTGTTTATTTTTAAGGGCCCGAACAGTAATACTGACGAGACTATTGTCAGCACCTGCTCGTCCATTAGTATTTTATTAGCCAATAAGCTGTCACTTTCACAGTTAGACACCTACGCATACTTTGCTTAGTCTTTATTCTCTATGACTTACTTCTCATCACTTCTTTTTCAAACCACAACCTCAGAAGCTGTGCTGTATATCACAGGCTCTTGACTGTTCTGTCACGAGGTTCATTGAGTGAGTAATCAGAGCCACTTCATATTTTAACCCTTTGTACGCCCTTATGTACAGTATGTACCGTCTCTAATCCTACCATGAGAACAACTTTTGCTAGTCCCTCCAGGATGTTGCCACTTTTTCCTTGATTGTTTTTTGCTGCAGCTTTTTTTTCATAAAAGTTGCATTGCAAGTTGCTGTGTTTTGAGGCTTTTTTTCCTATTTAACACGTTTCACATTCACTGTGATAGTCATCTATTGGCTAAGCGAGCTGTTGGTCTTTGGAAATTGATTTCTGTAACAAGACGCAAAATGAAATGTTTAAAATGGAAAGCTACTACAGTCATGAAATGCTCATTTCGCGCTGCACATGCGCATTCAATGCTATCCACATGTGCAAAGGAGAATCTACACCTTATTTATTACATTTACGCTGTTCTGCTCGTTAATTCGGCTGCTGCAGCAGTAAAACAACTGATAAGTGACGGAATGATCTCACCGAACAATGACTATTTAAGCTAAGTGGCTAAGTGGACTGCTACGTTTCAGCACAGAAACATTGATAGATGATCACAATAAGACATGGAGTATTGGATTTATTATTACGCACTCACTGTATAGAGTCTCCTTAATGAGCATTGTAGTTCGAGGCCGGATTAGGGAGCTCATGAAAGACAGACGGTCACACTGATCAGCTGTCTGCTTCACTGCAGAAACATCATTTGAATATCAAAGAAATAAGTTTGGTGACTTAAATGACTTCATGCACTCGGGGAAATAGGATACAGAAAAGTTGCAATTGGTCGAGAAAATTGGTTGAACATGCATGAATTTGCAGGAGCATAAAAACATTTATTTTACTACATATGTTTTGGTTTTTTAATTGCATTTTTTTCATATTTCAATGCTTATTTATGTTTATTTCTTTACCCACATCATTTTCTCTGTTTATTGTATGCACCAACAAACCAAGGCAAATTTCTTACTCAGGGACTCTGATTCAGATTTTCATTAAGACACGCATTATTATTACACAGATGGATAGTCCCACAGCAGAGAACGGATGAGAAAGAAGCCATGTTTACTTTTGACTTTGTTGTTATTACTTTTCTGTCTTCTGTCACACCTCTGAAGTCTAATTGACCGTCTCCTTCTCTCTCTTTGTTTTTGTCTCCCTCCTCCCTCCTCGTCTCTCTTCTTCTTCAGGGGTTTGCGGCTGTTGCGGGGCACTCAGGCCTCGGTACAAGAGACTAGTAGACAACATCTTCCCAGAAGACCCGGAGGTGAGAAACTCGACACTGTCTGCTTCCTGTCTGAACTTGATGACTATTCCCCTGTAGTCTGTATGATTGTGTTGATCCCGCTAATGCATTTGTTCAGTTTGGTCAGTTGTTTTTGTCGGTAACTGTGAGTAATAATCTGCTGTGGCTTTCCATATGTAGTCCATTGGTGGTAAATATAAACATAGCGTTATAATGAAATATAGTGAGGTACAGATGATAAGGAAGCGTTGCTACGCCTCCATATCATCTTCAAAGCTGTCGGTGTCAAACCAAAGACATCATCTTTGCTTCATTTTTCTCTGAGATCTGATAGAGATGAGTCATAAAGAGAATTAATTTGGGCTGAGAAGAAGGAGCTGCAACTTTGGTGCCTCTGTGCTGCAGCAGTAACCCACTTTACCTGTCAGATCTCTGGCCAAACCTGAAAAACAAGGGACATACTAGCACACACAGACCTCATTTCCCCGTGTAATGTGTGTGTGTATGTGCCCCTGCTTGTACGGCTCCCAAAAACAGCTTCTAAGTTTGGCTCCAAGCTGCTGTGACTAGCGGTATCCCAGGCGCTTGGGAGTAATGAATTCTCCTGATATCACTTACTGTAAATTGTGTCACACAGTGGGAGCGTGCGTGTAAACATGTACTGTTTGTCAGTGTTTCCCAGATAATTGGAGGTAAGGTGCAGTGTTTAAAAGTAAGCTGTATTCCCTCCCTGTGCGTGTCCATCACACACAAATTGCCCCCACAGTAGTGTACATTAAGGGTTGGATATAAAACTACAAAGAGCGTCTGTGACTTCCTTTATTTACACCTCAGAAGCCTGGACGTTGAGCCTATGGAGCTGGAAAACGATCCCCCTCTAATGAACAAAAAAACAAAAAATAAGCTTTTCTACTTGAGTGTTGTTTTATAGCTTGCTGCCAAAGTTTGTCTGAGGGATCGATAATGGGTTCCAGCCACAAGATGCTTTAGAGAAGCAGACAGAAAACCGAGCTGTCGCCCGGTGCTGACTGCTAAAACTACCCTCCGATGGGAGCAATAAGCTGCTTCCAAACTGCAGACATTTTGACTCGTTCTTGCAAGAAAAGCATCTAATACCATTAGCTGGGCCCCCATTTCATTAAGGTGTGCCAGGAAGCCATTCTGATGAGTGGGTTTGCACAACAGCAAAGCCGAGGACCTGGAAAGTCTTTAGATGAATGAGGCCGCCATTGTTAATGTTGTCAAATACACCAGTGTGCTGCTTTAACATGTCAAAATATCTGCTGTGAAAACGGCTAATCAAGGCTGTGGACATGGAGCTACTGACAGAACCTCATGCTACTTTAGCAAGGTGCTTGTAGTGCTGCTTTACTCTTTGAATAGTATCACTATAACTTATAAGATGTGAGGCTCGTTTGAGATGGTGCACAACTCGGACAGATTCCAGCTTCCTTGAAATTGTACAGGAATTCACTTCACCTCGTATTAGAGCCTTTTAAAATGCAATAGGCTAATCTGTCGTGCTTGTACCCATCCATCCATCCATCCTTCCATTATGTATACGGCTTATCCTGTACAGGGTCGCGGGGTCTGGAGCTTATCCCAGCCGTCATTGGGCGAGAGGCGGGGTTACACCCTGGACTGATTGCCAGTCAATCACAGGGCTGACACATAGAGACAGACAACCTTTCATGCTCACACCCACACCTACGTGCAGTGTAGAGTCACCGCTGAATGTAATGAGCATGTCTTTGGACTGTGGGAGGAAGCCGGCGTGCCCAGAGGGAACCCAAGCATGCATGGGGGGAACATGAAAACTCCACACAGAAAGGCCCGCTTCGTCGGAAGCACGGTCCGAGTTAGGAGCCTTCTAGAGCTGTGAGGCGAAAGCGCTAACCACTGCACCGCCGTGCATCTCCTGCTTGTACCCATTCTCCTTTAGTGATGTTATTCTGTATGACAGGGCAACCTATCAAAATGCTGCACAGGCAGAATTCAGCTGCGTACAAATGGGCTACCACATTGTCTCTCTTAAACTAAAGAATTGTGAAACACATAAGAAATGCACAGAGGAGAGCAAAGCAGACAGTCTGAACTAAAGCTTTCATAGTTGATCTGTGAGATATTTAAAACTTTAGAGCTCAGCATCTGCACTGATGTTATTTTAAGAATCCTCTCATGAGACCACTGAAAAGTTATCTGCCGCTTGACGACACTCAAATAATTAAAGAACTGTGCATGGGTTTAGCTCAGTTGGTTGAGCAGGCAACCCATATATAGAGGCCACAGTCCTCGATGCAGCAGCCAGAAGCTTGACTCCCGCCCCCGGCCCTTTGCTGCATGTCATGCCCCACTCTATTCTCCCCATACTTCCTGTCTCTCTTCAGCTGTCCTATTAATAAAGGCAAAATGGCCCCATAAAATTAGCCCATTTTGATCTTATTTTGATCATCCTCATAGTTGGAAAATAGACAAAAGAAAAAAGGACTGTTTTCTGTTGCTGGACCTCTTTGTAAATGATGAATGATACTCCGCCCAGTTATCACAGTTAGTATTTTTAGAGCCACTCTGCCCTGCATGCTGTGTACAGAGTTCCCGGAGTTCATTCTCCCTCTTGTCCTCGTGTGTCCGCCACACTACAGTCTCACTAAACCTTATCTTTTTACAGTTTCCAGTACTGACCCTACTCAGTTTGTTTTAGATGTCCTACGGCATGTGTTGGCTCTTTTCTGAACATACACTGAATCTCAAAGGACTTTAGGTATTTTTTTAGCCCTCTCCTCCCCCTGAGCAGACATGTTGAAGTGCAGTGAAGTAGGTCGAGGGGGAAAGTAGGAGTATGAAACTTAGTGATCTACTTAAACTCTTACGGTTGTGGTTTTGTGGCTGAAGGACGCACTACACTACACATACTATAGCATTGAAGCCATATAGCTCTGACATGTTTGTGGAATAGCTTTGGAGAAGGAAATTAATTTAACATTCCTGTATTTACTCTGTTGTCAGTAAAATGCCTATGAACCATATGAATGAGACCCTATCTTATTTTTCTTCCTTGTTTCCCCCCCCCTCTCTCTTTCTATCTGTGTCTGACCCCCTCCAAGGATGGGCTGGTGAAGGCCAACATGGAGAAGCTGACGTTCTACGCCCTGTCAGCTCCGGAGAAGCTCGACCGTATCGGAGCGTACCTGTCTGAGAGACTGTCGAGGGATGTGGCCCGACACAGATACGGGTGAGCATCACCTGTCAGCGACATTCAAAAAAAGTCTCTGGAGGAAACATTGAAGCTCCCTGACAGATTCTGTTTGCTCATTTTGAGTAATGTTTATTCTCTTGAACACAGTAGCTTCACTGCTTTTAAATGCAGCTAAATTTAAGCTAATACACCAAGTAGGATTGTGCTCTTGCTTTGTGCAAAGTATCTATCAGACAGGAGTGGGAGGCAGGTTGTTTAGGTTGTCGAGGTGATGTTTCTGTACGCTCTGTACTAACTTATATACCACAGAAGTTGTTGTCTTTGATGACTCATGCCTGGGACGCACTGTGAGGATTCTCGCCAATGCAAGCAGCCTGTACAGATTACATTTACGCTTGGCAGAGTCTTGCTGAAATCTGTTCAATAACTCGAATCTCCAGAGTTTGTCTGGCAGAGATTATAACATTTGATTTCTATTGCTGTGTGCGGTTAGACGTTCAGAATATATGCTTTAATTAGCGGTGCTATCCAGATGTCTTCGTGTCTCTCTCCCCTCCTCTTCAGGTATGTGTGCATAGCCATGGAAGCCCTGGACCAGCTGCTGATGGCCTGCCACTGTCAGAGCATCAACCTGTTTGTGGAGAGTTTCCTCAAGATGGTGCGCAAGCTGCTGGAGTCAGACAAACCCAGCCTGCAGATCCTTGGGACCAACTCTGTGAGTTTGAAGGATTATTTTACTAGTTTTATGGTTTTGCAGTTATGAAATCGACAGAATAACAACAATATGATAACTGAAAAATTGCAATTAAATATGTAGTTGTACGGTTTCATTTAAAGTAGTTTTCAGCAGAGGTGTAAAGAGTACTGAAAGATTCTACTCAACTAGTAGTACTGTTACTCTGACTGAAATTGTAATCAAGTCTAAGTACTTGTGAAAAAAATGAAGTAAAAGTTAAAAGTAACTTAGTTAAAAAGTACTCAAAGTAAAAGTTACTTTCCCACCCCCCTGATTTTTATAATAAACACATTTTGTCAATGTGACCTTACACATCCTGTGCAAATGAAATAACATGAAACATTGTTATTTTCAAACCTGGGCCCTGTGTTTACATCTTTTGGTGTCAAAATGACAAGAGATGGACCTTTTGTCAAAGAGTAAGATCCTTTGTTTAACCAGAAACGGCAGTTATACAGCTCACTTCATAGCCACCAGACTCCATTGACAAAAACAGTAAATTTACCTCGCAGGACACGGGAGTTGCTGACGGTCTACCTACCGCTGCGTAATCGGTTAGTTTGTTTGTGTTATTGTGTGGTGTTTTATAGGGTTAGTTCGGTTCAGAACTAACGTGTGTTACGGCGTGTAACGAGGCAGTGGTAGACCAGCACGCCTTGTGTTCTGCCAGGTAGAATGACTGTTTTTGTTAATGGAGTCTGGTGGCTTTGAAGAGAGCGATCTAACGGCTGGTTCTGGTTAAGCAAAAGACTTCCTTCAGTCTGTGTCAAAGGTGGTGTTTCCTCCTAACTCTCTCATGTCCCATTCATGGTTCTCTCACGTTATGCATCAGGTTAGTAGTTGCAGCTTTCCATCGTCGCTTTGGACTCATCAACCGGCACCGCTGTTTTGTCCCGATGCATGACACTTTGATGTAATTGGCCTGTTTTTGATGCGATGCCTTTGATTGGTGTCTGGTCCAAGTCAGTTTTTCTTTCTGGCTCTTAATATCTGTAGATTGATATTTTACTCAGTAACAGATAGATGTACAAACGTAGCGAATAACTTAAAACATACTAAAAGTAACATAACATAAGTAAAAGTAAAATTACCGACCTGATGTATGGCTTCAGTTTGCATCAGTAGCCATTCTCAGACAGTTTTGTGCTGTAAACATAATTTAATAAGCAAAAAACATAACTCAGCCGTATATATTTGGTCACAAGAAGCAGCTTGTTTTTCTGATAAATTCAGCTAAGTACCCACATCCCCAAACTGTTGCTCACTAATGTGTTTCTAATGTGCCTCGGTTTCTAAGCTTTTCTGCCGCATCACATTCTGTCCATTTGAGTGGATTTAGAGGTATTATCTAATCAAAAGTTGACACGGCGCATTTACTCCCCTGATGTGATGGCACGAAGTAAAAAGATGCTAACCTTGAGAGGAACACTGCGTTTAGCATTTGAGGAAATCAGAGCTCAGCCGGAGAGTGTTGGACAGAGACGGAGTGGGAGTGATGAGTATCGTCTGATGAGGGGGAGCGGCTTTCAGCGCCGGGTCAGCAGAGGACGTATAAAGGAAATCAGATTAGCTGCACACACCACACTCTCTGCAAAGCTCCGCAGTCATCTACACAGATTGACGAGACACGCCAACCTCGCGCTCGTAATCTTCGTGCTATCAATCTCTCTCGCGCACTCTCATGGGCGTGTATTTAGGACAAATGCAAGGCCATACGCTTTATCCACTCACACACACATCTGTGCTGCGTAATTAAATGTGCATCAAAGGGCTATTTACGACAATCGCCAGGAGAGGATTTGTGCAATATATGCTTATTTAAGGCTTTGCATTCATAGATACTGTAGATGGACGTGACGCTGATATTAACAACAAAGGACAGCTTCCCTCCTTGGATCATCTGAAACAGACTGGTGTCAGGGAGAGGACAAAGGTGTGGATTAGAGAGTTTATCACCACATGACTCAAGCTCGCCCGCACTACTTTTCACTGACCTTAACCTTTCACTGCAGCAGAGCCTTTTCTCACACATGCCCGCTCTCCAACACATCAGCACCTGAGTTAGTGCTTCTGCCAGCTAGCCGTTAGTTTTATGGATGGCGCTGTGAGAGAAAAGACTTCAGGGCAGGCCTCTGGTTGCAACAAAAAAAAAAGAGTTTGTAATCTCACCCTCCATCGCCTCAGGTTTTAGACTCCTTCTTAAAGCTTTCAATCAGATTTGGAGAGTGTTCGTTTCAGCAGAGGCTGAGTAAAAACACTGATACCTTGAAGCTGCTGGTTATTACTGGGCAGCTTCAAGGTGCTGCAGCGATTTACTGCAGCAGCTACACAAGAGCAGTTATGGCTTCACTTCATTTAATTTGCTCAAGGGCACTTTATTTAATTTCAGCTCCGCTCCAGATACTAATTTTGCAAACAGGAAATAGATTCACGACAGGCGTCTTTTGATGTTTAAGATGCTCTTTTTATCCCTACATAATAGCAGATCCAGCCTGTGTTTTTGAATGGGGACTGTATGTACTTTAATTACCCTCTGTCTCACTGAATATTCATAACATAATTATCACTACAGGTTGTATCCTCTCTATCTGGATTCTAAATAAATGCAGTTCATAATTTATTAATTGGAGAGTGTTGTGAAGCTAAATGTCAGCGTGTTTAAATGGTGACATTTTGAGGCTCGGTGGGAGAGCCCCCCCTGTGCCCCGTGGCTGTCACTCCTAATGAGATGTTATGTCACTGTTTGACTTTAATTTAGGAGATTTTCACCACGGGGATTTGGGGTTATTTCATTACAGAGTGTTTAATCAAATTGTAATAAACTTTTAATAAACTGGGGCCCTTTGAGGAGCAGACTTATTAATATGAACCTCTTCTTCCTCTTCCTTCTCAGTTTGTAAAGTTTGCCAACATAGAAGAAGATACGCCGTCGTACCACCGCAGTTATGACTTCTTTGTGTCGCGCTTCAGTGAGATGTGCCACTCAAGCTACGAGGACCCCGACATCCGCACCAAGTGAGTGGACAGATGCTTGATTGTGCTGGAGGCAGAATTATTCAGACTTCAATGAGTCTGTTTTTGGACTCTAGCTGCCTTTGGACAATCTTTTCTTTTCCTTAAATAAATTGAGAGTTTTATCTTGTTGTCATTTGCTGAAAATAGACAAAGTAAGTGACATCTTTGATCATTTAAATATAGCTTTGCAGATTTAAAAGGTGACAGCCAGACTAAAGGACACAGAATTAAAAAACAAGACAAATATAATTTCCTAAATATAAGCGTCCGTTTTTAGATTCAGTCAAAGGATGTCTGTGTCTGTTACCTCCAGGATCCGCATGGCAGGTATCAAAGGCCTGCAGGGCGTGGTGAGGAAGACGGTGAACGATGAGCTGCAGGCGAACATCTGGGACCCTCAGCACATGGACAAGATCGTCCCCTCGCTGCTTTTCAACCTGCAGAGTGGAGAGCGAACAGAGAGGTGAGTGCTCCAAACGTGATCTGTTGTGAAATAGACATTTATATATATACTGGCATTTTATTTTGTGCTATACGATTCCTAAAGAACAAATGATTTGATGAACAATTTACAAAAACAAATCCTGTCTGCTAGGGATGTAACGATACACTCAATTAAGGATTCAATCATGAATCACGATACGATTTCCTCACAAAACAATTTTCTAATATTTATAAAGAAATATACATTTAAATAATGCTTTTTAATTTTGAGGTTGTAGTTTAGGGCTGCACAATTTTTTAGTAACAGTTACATTGTAATAACTTCGTTCTGCGATATTTATTGCAATATATAAAATAGGACAGGAAATAAAAGGAAATTATACCAGATAAATGCAGTGTGCCCTCCTGCTTTTACCACACTTGGTTCAGCGACACTGACATCAGCATGAAAAATGAAATGGAAAAAAAATAGAGTTCAGGTGGAGCGACACGTTTCTTTTATAAATTAATACAAACAGGCTTGAGGACTGCAGTCGCATTATTAATACGGTATTTCATCTACCGTTTCTAACAGTGTTCAAATGTATGTTTAATCAGCGTGATCAGCTCGGTGGCGGTAACTTTTGGAAACGAAGGCTGAAGAGTACTACTTCCTGGTGACACACACAACCTCACGCTCTGTGCGCACTGCAGGTGGAGCCGCTGAAAGTAAACACTCCTCGTCACATCCACTCTGTCAACGATCCATTTATGTGGCCAAAGCGTTAACCAACACTCGGGCGAGCTGTCGCTGGTAACGGGAGTTCATTCACTGTAAAGCAGCCTTGCGTAACTTAAGCCTTGATCACCTAGCCGCCGCAGCATCGTTGCTAACACTATACATGCAGTTGACACAACAGGATGTGGTCCCTGGATTGGGACTCAGCTACAGACTCTGATGAGCACTCTTTGCTCTGATTATGGGCTGCACAAAAGTGACATCAGATGGACATTTCTCCTAAATAAGTCGTAGAAAAACCAAAGAATGGCAAGTTTTCCTTCTGCACCGAGAGACAAAACAGTAGCAGCTTGACGTGTTTCACTTAATTTGCCTCACTATCTACTACAACTGTGATGTGCCTTATGCACGTGCGCGCATCGCAATTGCAATGGTTTAACTATTTATGTACGCCTCCATTCAGGCGCAAGAGATGTAATGCCTTCAAACAAGAGAAGCCAAAAGCAGATAGCGCCCTCTGCTGTTTAAAAACAGTATTGCTTTTCATCTCATCGATTTGAATCGTCCCTTTTATGTATCGTTGTTTTATTGTGAGGTATCGTTACATCCCTGTCTGCAGTTGAAGACAAAGTTAGAATTGCCTCTGTTACCATGTAGTCCATACACAGCTGTCCAACAGACTGTGCCAGACGTTGATGTTGACTGTGAAAGTTGATGACCTTAAATGAATCAGTTGTGACTCGGCCACAACAATCCAGAGCCATTGTGTTGTAGCCAACTGGCACTGTTTGTCCTGCATTAGGCCATATTTGTCCTGGCACCCGTGTCATTCATCATCATCGTCATCACTGAGTGAACACGCTGACAGCTCTGCTGCACTTCCGGGCATCTGTTGGCCCACCTGCAGCAATCGAGGACATAATCAGCAGGGGAAAAGGAGGGAATATTGAAGGAGAAGGAGAGTGAAAGTATAAAATGGGCGGAGAATAAAAGCATCGTAAGCATTGAGAGCTGGAGGTTGTCAGCGAGAGAGAGAGGGAGAGAGAGAAAGATGCAGAGTCTAAAGCCTCCCCCCTCTTGGCAGTATTCCACATACTGACATTCACTTTGACGTCAATGCCGGGATCTGAAGGTTAGGGGAGAAAAGTGGGCCAGCATCGAGACGAGCACTGTAAGATTGGATGGAGTGTAGATAATATAAAGTAGGATGATTGAAACGGGGGAAGTTATTATAAGAGAGAGACAGATGGACAGAGATAGACAGACACTCCAGCAGAGGGACACGTTTACCTCTCAGCTTCCCTTCACTCTGTGGGTGTGTGTGTGTGATGAGCGCTGCCCCTGCTGTGTGTCCTCCATTCCTCCTCGCGCCGAGTGTAGCCAGACATTACCAGCCATAAAATCCACAGCAGTCGGCGCAGAGTCTAATTAAAGTCACAGATGGTTCATTTTTCTCTACATTAATCCCCGTGCACATGTACAAGTTAATTTAAAGATCAGCTCCAGGCACAGACTAATTTCTGTGGCAAGTTTATTTCTGGAGATACTAAAATCTCTGCTCTCTGTTTCATGAGTAATAGAGAACAACTACGAGCATGATTGATTGGTTTTAATGTGGTGTGAAGGTGCTTGTTAAGGCTTCATGTGCCCCGAGCAATTTTCCTGCTGGTATTGCCTCAGCAGAAAATCTGAAGGAAAAGATCCTCGCCTTAAACATGCTCCTTTACGCTCTCTGGTGACTCATATATAGTCTCAGTGAACTGTTTGACAGACAGCAGATATGTGGGCAGATTGCTATGCCAGGTTGTCCGCATGCCAAGGCTATAAGGGTGACCTCCGAATGGAGTTCCTACGGGTGCTTTTAGATGCACTTTTCCTTTGTACAGGGGTCAAGGAGTGTGGCTGAATACATACTTAACCTTACAATAACAGTAGCTTTAGAGTTTTCCACATTAGCAGGACTAAAAGGTGACTTCTTTAAAGGCTAGTACTTTAAAACTATTTGTCTAATAGGTACAAAACATTTTCAAGTTGCTGCAGCAGCCAACTGACCCTTCGCTAAGTCCCGCCCCCCTTGGTTTCATATTGCTACGCCTGTCAAGCTTTCGCACCGGCATGTGCAGTGATGTTCCAAGGGAAATAATAACACATTTCAGGAAAAATAGTCCCCAAACATCAGAGAGAAGTAGACAGAAAGGACGACAATACACAGGTGAAAGTTACATCCAGAATATCATCTGTCAGCGGAGTGTTCAGAATGAAGAGGACATAAAAATCGAGGCAAAAGCTCCCAATGCAAGCGTCAGGCACACCTCGTCCTGACAATTCCTGTTAGGGATAATCACACAGGAACAACAATGTCCTTGCACAGCAGGATAAGTCAATATATTGTTTTATTTTAAGCTAATGTTTAGTTATGACTCCCTATAACTTTCATTATAAAATATACTTTAGCACATTGCTAGCAAAACAAAATTATCCCACTTTTTCATTTTGTTTAAAGCGCGTCAGGATATTGCTCGCATATCATGGGCTTGACCTCTACACTGGATCTCCTAAAGACACAACAGTACAAGTTTGCCACAACAATGGCACAGACCAAGGGGTGGTAAAATAAAGGCTGTGCTGACATCATCGGTGGTGGTGGAAGCGAAGAGCAGTCAGGACCGAAAGTGGAGACCAGTTGTCTTCCACAATTTATAATCCGTGTCCGACATCTTTCCTCTCGAGTTTTTGGCTTCAGAAAAATATGACACCCCCTTCTAAACTTTGAGGATACCTGCTGTTGAACTTGCAGGTTCTATATGCACACTGTTTCGCCATTGTTCTGAAAGCTTGACAGGCTTCCCACGCCTAGTTACGGTTGCTATTATAGGATTGGACAGTGGCCGTTTAAGGGAGGAGCTTAGCGAAGGGTCAATCAAAGTATGTCGACTAATACTGATTTTTAAACCACTGACGTTATCAGATTGTTATTCTGCAGTAGCATCAGCTCTCTTTCTGTAAGAGTCCTTTCCATAAAGTTGTCAGATATATAGAATAACAATATCAATCTGAGCTTGTCAGGAGCAAAAGCAGCACTTTTTATGGACATACTTTGATCGATGCAAAGATCATCATGGATTACATTGAAGCCACTGCAGCCTGTTTCACTTATGGTCTCCTGCAGCAAGTCCAAAAGTCATTTATACCCCAAATATAAAAATTTGGACTAAAAATATCAGAATTTCCCTTTAAGTTTCCACCTAAGTTAAACCCGTATATTACTCCTGTATCAAATTTCCGCCTTTTTGGGATTCGTCTGATATTAGAAATAAAGCACTGACAGGCAGGAAGTCCCATTTCCTCCACAGCAGCAGCAGGCAAGATGAAAGAGTTAGGCTGTTAATAAATAATGTCATCATTGGTGGACCACCCGAGGCCAGTCATGACCAAGATAGAGTTGTGGTGGAGTTTTTAACTATGCATGAGAACAAAGAAAGGCAGGAGCCGGTGTGAGTTCTCACACACAGGTATAAAAACTTACGCACAGTCATAACAGAAAAACACACACATGAAGCCCTACAGTCACTTTACTGCAGACGCACTGCTGTGAAGTGAAGTGAAAGCTGCAGGAACAAAAAGAGTCAGCAGCCTTTGTGAAGATGTTATTGAATCATTTTAAACTCTTTACTTTTCTCTCCATTCTCTCCCTCTCCTATTCTGTCTCTTCCTCTCTCACCCCTCCCGAATCGCCTTCCCCCTCCCTCCCTCCCTCCCTCTCCTCGCCTCCTCCCCCTGCTCTTTCCCTCCTCTCTGCCTCTTTTCTGCTTTCTCACCTGCATCGCTCCCTACCAGCCGCTCCCCGTCTCCGCTGCAGGCGTCGGAGAAGGAGAAGGAGAGCCCGGTGGAGCTGACGGAGCGCTGCTTCAGGGAGCTGCTGGGACGAGCCGCCTATGGAAACATCAAGAACGCTGTCACGCCCGTGCTGATGTAAGAAAACCCGCAAAGTCTTCTACGCATGTGATCTAACCTTTTTGTTTCTGACTGAACCTGAAGGGAGGATGCATGTTTGTGTTGTGTCGCAGCATTTTTATCGTAGCTCTGACTGGCCCGACAGGGCGCAACAAGGTCAATACAAGGTCACGTAGTTGTTTCTGACTTGATCTGAGTGCATGATTTGCAGAAAGGACATTTAAATAGCAAATTACTGCATTCATCCGGAGGTGTGCAAAGAGTCTCTGCTTCCGTCTCAGCTTTATCGTGTCATCTTCATCTAACTTTGTGCGTCTCTGAGCCTGCTCCAGTGCGATTAGTGTTTTTCTTTTTATTGTCCGTATCTCTGTCAATCCTGCGCTTCCTTCGTCGCTATTAATTCCTCTCAAGTGTTGTTTTTTATCTGTCTCAGGCGTTCTCTTGCACTGCATGTGCTAATGTGCTTGTGTCTCTCGAAGCCTAAAGAATTAGCACCCATTTCTTATGACTTTGAATTTTTAGTCTGTTGTATAACTATCTACTGTTTGCCTCTCTTGGCGTCCTGCACCTCAGCCGGTGTTTGCAATCCTTCCTGCTTCATTGCACTGAGTTTGTTTTTATGTCTGAGTCGATAAATTTTATTTTCCATTAGAAGTTGGAGCTCAATGAGTTCAGAGATCTCCTGTTAATAAAATAGGCCCTTTATGAATGTGCCACAGGCTTGCAGGAACACATGTTTACAATATACAGTGTTTCTGACAGCCACATGTAAAGGCCGATATGGATAAAAACATGCAAAGCCAGCAAAAAGAAAAAAAGCATGTTAAGGTTCTTTCCCACAGTGCATTTCCCAAAATGCACTGTGGAGTTGGAGTTGGCAAGCCTGTAATGCCTTTATTGATTTTTTTCCTACTCTAGAATCATCTGAGTGCAACTGTTAGCATTTTCTTGTGCAGTTATATATTAAATAGAGATTTCTATTGAGCACTCTTTATCTATCCATTTGCAGTTTGCTCTCAATTTTCCCTTTAATTCATCTCACTCGTCACGACGTCTGTGAGACCGGCTCTCGATCATCCATCACTGTTTCTGTTTCTTTTCATGCTTTAGATATTGATCGCTCTATCTCCACATCTTGCAGTTTAACTAGCTTTCGATTGTATTTGTATATTATTATACACACATCCAGACTACATTCCTGAACACTTAAAGGGCCAGTTCGCCGATTTTCAACCTTAGTCCTATCATGCTATTATGGGGACCTAATGCCTTTATGTTAGAAAAAAATGCAATGTTGCTCTTTGCCTTTGGAGGACGCTATCCGCTTCTCCAATGGGCCCTGGAAAACCTCCACCAGACTACGTATAACGTCTCAAAGCTTGCTAAACTACACTTCCTCAATCTAAGACGCCCGCCTCCGATGTCATGTCTCGTTCAAAATCGCCAGGTTTGAAATGTAGACTTGACTAGAGTCTTGCAGCGATCAATGTCGTTGACTGTAAAACGGTAGTATTTCACTCCAGCATCTCTCGCTGGGTCGTTCCTTTCAGAGGGAGGGGCGCAATGCACGTGGGTGTTGTAGGAATGTTGAATGGGCGAAATCACAAGCAACTTTCTTCATAGCTATGAATATTTCAAATATTATTGCTTCTATCGATTACAGAGAACACCAGCTTTGACTGACAGTGGCTTTTTACAGGGGCGTACTGCTCCTTTAAAAGTCTCTTAATCCTTCTCTAAATGTACCATTATTCTTGAATGTAAAAAACACACACGGACTCTTCATGTCTGGGCTTTTTTTTGGAGCTGAAATTTGCTCTGTGTTCCTCTCTCCATCATTACTGCAATATTACAGCGTCTGTATCCTCCCCATCCCTCTCCTCCTGTCTGTGTTTTCCCCCTCAGGCACTTAGATAACCACTCTCTATGGGAGGGGAAGACCTTTGCTGTGCGTTGCTTCAAAATCATTATGTACTCCATTCAGGTGAGTGATGCAGCACCAACAAATCCACATAACCTCTTCTTCATCCCTGCTTCTTCTCTCTCTTTTACTGTGGCAGCCTAAAATCCAGGTGCTAATGCAATGCTGAGAAACATTTGAAAGTGTTTTTACACAATGAGGTGCACACAGCAGGATCATGTAGTTACTTTAGATCCCTTCTGAGCATCAAGCAGTTTTCTACCTCTTATATATCTTTCTCTTTTCTTCTGGTTTCAATCGTTTGTTCTTTTCTCTCTTAGTCGCAGCACTCTCACTTGGTAATCCAGCAACTTCTCGGCCACCTGGACGCTAACAGCAAGAATTCAGCCACAGTGCGAGCTGGCATAGTGGAAGTGTTGCTGGAGGCAGCCGCCATCGCAGCCAGCGGCTCCGTAGGTGAGAGGAATGACAAACCAAACACAGACACACACATACAGGCCAGCTGGCACGTTGAAAGCAGAATCAGATACATGTGAGATTACATTTTTTGTGGGAACTCGTCTTTTGATTATTCACTGTTTGTGAATGCAGGTCCCACAGTGTTGGAGGTGTTCAACACTCTGCTGCGGCAGCTCCGTCTGAGTGTCGACTACGAGCTGACCGGCTCTTACGACGGCAGCACGAACATCGGCACCAAGATCATCAAAGCTCACGAGGAGAGGCAGCTGCAGGAGGCTGTCATCAGGACCATCGGTGAGTTTGTAGGAAGTGTGTGTGCGTGTGTGTACGTGACGGATCAGTTTTTTTCTTTGGTGCTTATGTTCTCTTTCTCTTTAAGGTTCATTTGCAAACACTCTACCGACATACCAGAGGTCAGAGGTCATGCTCTTCATCATGGGCAAGATCCCTGTGCCTGGGGTTCACCCAGCTCTGCTCTCCACAGGCTCTGGGTATGTTACCCACAAATCCCACAAACACATGTTCCCTTTGTACATCTGCGCAGGACACACACACACACACACACACACACACATTTTATGTTATGCTGTGAATGCTGGTAAATTAAAGGGTTTTTATTTGATGTCTCCTCCAGGCCTGAAGGCACCAGGATGATTCAGGTCATGTTACTGAAGTCCTTGGTTCAGGTAGGTGTTCAAACTTGCAGCATTGTTTATTTAACATCAGAAATGTATGTTGCTCAGATATAAAAATAACCAGCTGGAGGTGAGTACAGTAAACTAAACGAGTACGTGATCTTCAATCCCTCAGGTGACCGCAGGTTACCAGACCACCAACATGCTGACAGCCCTGCCCAGCTCCTTCCTGGAGCCGCTGCTGTCCTTCTCCCTAACAGAGGATCCAGAGGTTCGGCTGCTGGTGCTCCAGATCCTCCTCAGTCTCATCGACAGGCACGACAACACGCCCAAGTTCTGCAACATCAGGTGTGTGAGCGTGTCTGCAGAGACAGGATAGGGTTTTGCCTTTCTATTCTGGGGCCTGTTTTGTTGAGTGGTAATAATTCTGGCGTCTTTCTTTGCAGCATCCTCTCGGACATCTCCGTGCTCAAGCTGAAGGTGGACAAGTGTTCCAGACAGGACAACTTGTTCATGAAAAAGGTGAAACTTCTGTCCTACATTCAGGATTTAGTTCATTGGAGTCATGTCAAAATGTCTTATTCTCATGCACAAAATGTCTCTCTTTCATCATTCTCCCCGCGTTTCCTCTTCTCAGCACGGCCAGCAGCTGTACCGACACATCTACCTGGGCTGTAAGGAGCAGAGCAGCGGTCGGCGGCACTACGAGACACTCTTTGCTCTGCTGGGTCTTCTCAGCGTGGAGCTGGCCAACGAAGAGGTGGTGGTGGACCTCATTCGCCTGGCACTCGCCTTGCAGGTACTTCACCATGCATTGTGTTATATTTTTTATAGTTTATTTATTGTCTATGTAGAACTTGTCTTAAAAATGGTGCTGATGTGTTTCCTGTGCAGGACCTGGCGCTCTCCACAGACGAGGCTCTTCCTGTTTATAACCGCTGTGCTGTTCACGCCCTCGCCGCCGCCTACCTCAACCTCATCTGCCAGCTCACCACCGTCCCAGCCTTCTGCCAGCACATACACGAGGTCTGGGGCTTGTTTGTGCCTTCGTGTGTGCGTGTCTGTTTATGTAAGCGTGTCTGAATAGAAAGAGCCTCTTTTTTTTAAAATAAAACCCTGTTCTGCCCTCCAGGTAATTGAGGTGAGACAGAAAGAAAGTCCCTTCCTTTTGCCTGAGGATGTCTTCATAGATAATCCCAAGTAAGAGCCAGTCACATTCAATTGTCCCGTACCATAACAACAATTAAATTTGATGTTCAAATATGCAGCCGCAGCAGTTTTTCCAACTCTATTTTTAAAAGATCAACAAACTTTTTGTCTTCCTAGGCTGCCTTCTTCGCTAGAGAAGGCCGAAGGGGAAGTTTTGTTCCTCCAGTCGAAGATCACAGAGGTCCTCGGAGGTAGTGGTTATAACACAGAGAGACTGGCTACGCCTTATGTCCCCCAGTATACTGGTAAGGAGCTCACACAATACATCTTTTGT
This sequence comes from Semicossyphus pulcher, assembly GCF_022749685.1. Classification (NCBI taxonomy): domain Eukaryota; kingdom Metazoa; phylum Chordata; class Actinopteri; order Labriformes; family Labridae; genus Semicossyphus; species Semicossyphus pulcher. The sequence continues at coordinate 13,005,172 of NW_027211615.1, forward strand.
GTTTTACTGAGCTTTAACTGAGCTCAGAGGTCTCAAAACTGTGAGGACAAAGGAAGTTAAGTTAGTAATGTTTTCTGCTCTCTTAGTAAATATTGATGATGTTTATCGACCCTCCAGCGTGTTACAGCTTTGTCGGGGTGTTTTATTGATTCCTGTTTGGAAATGCAGAGCTGAAATACTTAAAATACTCCCCTGGAGCTGGTGGCGATTTAGTGTTTGGTACTTCATCAGGGCCTTGAGCCAGGATCGTTGAGTCGAAGGACAATCTTTCTCTGACTCTGGCAACCTTCTGTCAGAAGATTAAAGTCTCTCTGTTATAAGCATTAATATTAGCAATCTGACACGTTATGAATTATTTATGAATTCACTCTCTTCTCAGACGAGGACCGTCTGTCCAAGAGGAAGAGCATCGGAGAGACCATCTCACTGCAGGTGGAGGTGGAGTCCCGAAACAGTCCAGAGAAAGAGGAGGTAAAAGGCAAAACGCTTTTAAACATGAACAATAATTTCATTGTCCAGAATTTAAAATAAAGCTTTTTCCTGCATCAACCTATTTCTTGTCTTGTTTTGTTTTGCAGAGGACACCGGCAGAGGAGATCACATTTGAAACCTTGAAAAATGCCATCGGTATGTTCAAATACTTGTTCTTATTTCTTGGCTTGTTGTAGCCGTTGAAACCAAAGACAATAACCTGTTACTCTTTAGTCACCACTTTGAGCTGCAGGAAAATAATCTAAGAAATAAACTCCCTGAAAAAGCATTTTGGGAAATACATATATCCCACTGCATTGATGTTTAAATGCTGCTTGTGTCTCCCTCTAGTGGACAGTGTGGGTATGGAGGAGCAGGAGAGGGAGCGGAGGAGACAAGTGGTGGAGAAGTTCCAGAAGGCCCCCTTCGAGGAGATAGCTGCCCACTGCGGTGCCAGGGTACAAATTAAAACATTTTCCTTAACTCACATTGCTTTTCAAACTTTTTATGCTTTGTTCTGTTGTCTTATATGTTGTGTTTTGTCCCTTCTAGGCCACACTACTGCAGAGCAAACTCAATCAGATCTTTGAGATTACAATCAGGTAAGCGACTTTGCCCTGGATATTTACAGTTAAATAACACTGGATGAATAATTTTTAAAAGACTTAAAGGAGAAGTTCGGTGGGCCCTATTTTCACAAATTCTTTCACAAAAACTTTTGGAATCGGTCGAGAGGGTGTCCTCCGCCGTAGCCGCGATACGACCGCAATGGCTGCAACATAATCCACTGGGGCAATTGCACTCGATCAAAGTACGTCCACTAAAAGTGCTTGTTTTTGCCACTGACAGGCTCAGGTTGTTACTCCAGGTGTCCGACTACATTGCAGAAATGATCCCTACAAACATCGTCCTTTTTTAAAGAGTAAGATCCTTTTTGTGTAACCAGAGACAGAAGTCTCGCTATGAAATCTTGCGGGTTTGTAAAAATGGGGCCCAGGTTTAAAAAACAAAACAAAACAGACCTTCTCCTTTTAGTTCAAGTTTCTAAAATGACTTAAGTTGATGATGATGTCTGTTTCCTCTTCCCTGTCAGACCCCCGCCCAGCCCGTCTGGAACCATTTCATCAGGTTACGGCCAAAACCAGAGTCGATCTGTTCCCATCTATGAGATGAAGTTTCCCGACCTTTGTGTGTACTAGACCAGAAAGTCCACCCTAAAACTTACAGAACTGTTTAACATTTGAGGACTGGAAAGGTTTCTTTTTTTAGGGGGGGAAGAGGGCAACCGATCCTCACTGTAAAGGCATCATGATCATGGAATGAACCAACAGCAGTGTGTGAGGAGGAAACCACAGCAAACTAAAGAACCAGCCCAGATTAACTTAGCGGTGTCAAATTCTTTGTCATGTGATCGCAGCCAAAACGAGCTGACCAATGTCAAAAAAATGCAGCAGTAATACAATTTATTATTTTACTTATCTCACACAGGTCTTGGTAGATGTCTGTTGAAACTCCACTGGTTGGATTTTCAAAATAAAAGTTACAAAATATATGTGACACTTAAATTGGCTTTAGAAGTTTGATTACTTGCATGCCCTGTAAGTGGACATATTTGAAAGAATTGCAATTTTAAGACATTCCTTTGACCTTTTTGTCCCTTACAGGATGTCATACTACCCCCGATCACATAAATTATATCGACCAATCCTGCTTATTTCTCTTTTTTATGGTTTTATTTTGTTTTATTGTTAATGGTCTACAGCCAGGAAGTGTGTGTATACATTTAGTGCATTTTAATTAACATGACAGTGTATTTTTCGCGTATGTTTGATTGAAAGATGATTCGATATATACAAACAAGATGCTACTCCTTCCCATCTCCCATGTTACAGAGCTCTTTATATCATCTCTAGTGTTTTTAATGCTTTACCGTTTTCTGTTCTGCCTTTTTAGCATTAGCCAAAAGTGCTTTTGATTTCTCAACAGGCATCTATTTACTGCACCTCTATTTTTTTAAATTAGTTAGTTTTCAGCCGTTACTTCAACAAGAGACAACCGTACATCTGTGTGCTATCCTCCCAAAGTGAGTGTGCCTTACGGGTGACTCAAGTTAAAACAAGAACACACACTGCGCCACCGTCACGTCCACACTAAACTTCCAAAAGTGTTTACCGCCATGTTTACCAGAAACACTATAAGATGATTACGGATCCTTTATTTTTCTCCTTTCCATATAAATGTGTATATACAGAGAAATATATAAATCTTTAAGCAGATGTACAGAGTAGGGACGTTTTTGTGTGTGTATATATATCCTGTATATTAACTCTAATTTTAGACTGCCACTGCACTGATTGTGTCCATGAATAAGGGAGAGAAAGTTAGTATTCAGATGTGAAAATCTTGGTGTCAAATAATTAACAAGCAACACATAAAATCCAAACTGTTTTGTAAAGGGAGCGAACAGCCCACAGTAGAAACCTGCATCATCTCGAGGCCAGTAGATAACACTAGTGAAGTCTGAAAGCGTCCTAGCCCATCTCCGTAGAAACAGGTTCCTTTCACAGATCTAGAGACAGCACCGCAGCCATGACCTGTATTGTCGCCATTACACCCTCAGTCCTGCTGCAACGACTTTGCACTCTGTTTTTACTCCACGATGCTTCTTCCGCAGCCTCCAAGCAGCCCACCTGTTTCAATCAGCAACATTTAAATGAGTTTAAAAGCCATTCTGTGTGCATGTGCGCACACACACGCAGGTATAGAGACAAAGTATAATGGCAATAATTTGGCACTGGCCTGGCTGACACGGCCCAACCGTTGGTAGCAGATGCTTTTTGTGTGTTTGAACTTGTACCTTCTGTTGTCGTCGTGATGCTGTGATGGTTCAGTTTTGTGATGTTTGGAGAGTCGGCCCCTCCTGCTCCGCTCCTGCGCTTCTGTGATTTAACTGCACCGGATGTGAAATGTGTTACAACCATCTTGTTTAATGTACAATGACTGTGTCTGCTTTGTCCCTGATTGTCACATGTTACAGTCCTGTTTTATTTTTTAATGTTTTTTACACAGCAGTTTCCTCTGTATGCATATTTATGTCCACATGTCCGTGTACCAGATTGTCTGTCACAGTTTACCCTTGTTGTCAGTGCAGGTGTGTGTATGACTGATGTATTTGTGTAACATCTGTATCATCATTATTCATGACCAAACTCTTTTCAGACACAGTTTACAGTTTTTGTGCGACTCTTTCCACCATGTTAGTGAAGAGCGAGTTATCTAAGAGCATCGTGCAGCTGTCTAAACCTTCCAGTGACACCTTGTATGTAAAAATTGTCTTTTCAGCATCTTGCGACTTTGCGGTGAAGACCTGTAAATCTACCAGTGTGCTTGTCGTCATTGCATAGTGTAATGTAATATTAACTGACGGTAATCCAATCTTACTTTTGTCATTACATGTCTGGTTAATAGATCTGTTTACAAAGTAGTGCTGTTGGTCAAATCTATTCATTCTGTGAACTTTGCACTTTAAAAACTGGATTACCTAGTGACAAAGGCAGCTTTTACATGGAGAAAATGCCTTATGAGTGTCATACCTGACTTTGCATGCTAGTGATGTTGATGTGTTGTACAATAAATTTGTCTGTAACCAGAAGCAGTCTGATCACTGTCTCGTTTTATTCTTTTTGGCGATGGTTAAAGCCTCCATCCATTATCTATACCTCTTGTCCTGTTCAGGGTCGCGCAGGGACTGGAGCCTATCCCAGCTGTCATTGGGCGAGAGGCGGGGTTACACCCTGGACAATCACAGTGCTGACACTTATAGACAGACCATTCTTCACTTTTACCTTCACACCTACGAGCAGTTAAAGAGTCACCAATGAACCTAACGAGCACGTCTTTGGACTGTGGGAGGAAGCTAGGGAACCCTGGTACTGAAAGGCCCCCTGCATCGAAACTGGGATTAGAACTAGGAACCGTCTAGCTGTGAGGTGACAGTACCAACCACTGCACGACTGTGCAGCCATGGTTAAAGCCTGATTGAGGAAAATTATGTTTATTTTATTGGATCTACAATTATACCGCCCCAAAATTCTACATTATTATGCATCATTGTGCTAGTAAAGTGACACTGGTTAGCACTGCGTGCTCAGTTAGCTGCAGTATTCAACACAGTATTAAAGAAACAGTGCTAACTGTAGTTCTTCATCTACCTGTAATAAACAGTGTTGTGTTTCTGTTACACTATTTCCATTAGTGCTTCATATTTGCCTTTGCCATGTCTGTCATCTGTTTGGTCCAACTATTAGCATTATAATGAACGTGTATTTTTTAGCAATCTCTTAATGCAGTATCTAGAAAATTGATACTAAGCCTAAAAACTTGGTGTAAAGTTCTGTGATGTTGAAATATACTAAATATGCTAATAAATTCATGAATTAGTTGGTTAGTTAGTATATAGAGCAGAGTAGTGTTTTAGTGTTATGCTAACTGCGTGACTGTAGGGATAGCTATCTCAAAAGAGTTTACATTTTTTCTAGTTATTTAGTTTATGACCTAAAACATTAAACATCAATGGTTTTTGTAGCTTGTACTACTTAGCTAAAGATGGTAAACAGTGAGATAGTATACCCAATAAACATCAACATGCTAGCTTTGTCAATTTAGCATGTTAGCGTGCACCACTTGGCTTCCTCACAGGGCTAGCTAGCTTGACTGTACTCTGTTTTAGCCTTGTTTAATGTTCAAAATGTGTTTACAGGGAATAAGACACACTTGATGCAAATATTCTTTAACTTTGACATTATATCAGCACTTTGTAGTTTACTGTAGCTTTTTAGGGATTTTTCCTTTTTCAAATCGAGCTAATGGTTCATATTTGGTAATGAGCCTCTTTCATGATAACTTGATTTTGGGCTCAAGTTATATTGTCCATCTTCCTGTCAGATACCCTGTATTACCTTCACAACTTGGAATCAGCAGTAAAACATCATAACAGCATTTGAGCTGCCCTGAGCATGATGTCGGAGGATAATGACTGCTGTGTGAAAATAGTGATTTGGATCACTCATTTGGTTTCCTACATGAAAGCTTTCAAGACAGACAAAGAGAAAAAAGCAGTCATTGGGTGCATCGTGGTTTTTATTCAGCATAAAACTGCCTTGTTTCTTATATTAAGTTAAGGTTTAAATGAGACAAACCATCGGCCCAGAAAAGACATTAAACATGCTAATGATAGTGAAAAGTTCCAGTAAGTTAAAATAAAGACCAGTGGTAGCTAACATGCACTGACTATTAGACGATTAACAACATCCATCCCTCCTCCTCTTCATCCTCCGCTCATCCAGTTATCCTCTGTACATCTTTGTCTAAAATGTTTCTGAGGAGCTTGGGCAGCTGCCCCTGAGGTTTCTTCTCCCATGTCTTCATAAAGCTGCCGTTGCGTTTAGAAACAGGTGGGCTCCCCCATCTGAAGTGACTCATCCGATAGGTCCCATCTTTTCTGTGCTGGGGGCTCGACTGAGCCTGTGGCTTCGGGACGACCCTTGCACTCAGCAACACCTGGTTCTGTTGACTTTCTCCTTCAGGGCCTCCCTTAGCCTCCTCCTCGTTTATGCTCAGCTGCCTGCGAGCCTGAAATGGTAAAGTGCCCTCAGAGGAGCCTCCTCCCTCCAGAGAAGAGGTGAAAACCTTTATAGGCCGGCGTTTACGGCCGGTGGGTTTGCCCCAGCGGAAATGCTCCATGGAATAGGAGCGTCGCTGGTCGCTGTGGGATTTCAGCTCTGATATTTTATCTCCAGAGACAATTTTGGCCAGAACGATGCTGAGAAAGAGGTCTTCATCGTCATTTTCCTTCAGAGCCGATGCATCGAGCTCCGGAAACTCATTCTGGACCATCGACAAGCAGAGGTGAATACAGTCCTGTGGGGAAACAAACGAGTAGCTGACTTTTTAAAATGCACTGTGATCTGTAATCTGTGTGTTATTTGCACCAAGAAGGGTTGAGGATGACACACAAATGAACAACTTTGATACTTTACTTATTGTAGCAGATGCTCCCATTAGCTGAAACTATGCCGAACAGTAAAGTTTGTGATCTTATTTTGTTGATGACACCGATTCAAACATTTGAATCAGCAAATGAGGACAGCCTCACCGACTCACTCGGTACGTACGATATTTAAAATATCAAAATGCAGAACTTTTTAAATTCTCTTTGGTGGCACCTGTGGTGAGAACGGGTACTTGTCAGTGTAACCCTGTACTACTCTGGTCTGGTCACCAGGCAATCACAGAGAGACACACAGAGAGAAACACTCACACCTATGGGCAATTTAGAGTCACCAATGAACCTAACGAGCATGTCTTTGGACTGTTGGAGAAAGCTGGAGTACCCGGAGGGAACCCACACATGCACAGGGAGAACATGCAAACTCCACATAGAAAGGCCCCCTATGTCCGACCTGGGATTCAAGCTATGAACCTTCTAGCTGTGAGGGGACAGCACTAACCACTGCACCACAGTGCAGCCCCAATTTAAAAATGTTCCCAAGAATGTCATTATTAAATTCCAGTCTGTGAAACTGCAATAGCGAATGGCTTTCTTGGCTGTAGATAGTATCTTAAGAGACATTGTTTGAATGAAAATCTTCACATGAAAACAACAAGCTCAGTTTGTTCCTTATATTAAAATATAGTGGAAATTGTAGAGGATTAAATCCTTAAATTTCAGAGGCTGAAAAGGGAGAAAGTTGCATTTTTGCTATAAATTTGGCAAATGAAAAATCTCCTAAACTGTATTTTTTATTTCATTTTCATTCCCTGCCACAGAAGCAAAAAGGTGCTTGATATTTATCCAAACAACAATATACATACATAATATACATAATACATTGTTCCAGAGTTCTGTCAGATCTGAGACTTGTTTCAACACCTCAACATCAATTGATCTGCAAAAGAAAAAAAAAGGCAACATTGTATAAAGACAGATATAAGGTTGACCTACCAGTATGTTCCCCTTGTTGCTCAGGTTGCTGCAGATGGAGCTGTCCAAGCACACCGAACCAAACCCTGGGAGGCACGCGAACGCCATCACCACCACGAAGAACCAACACACACACACCATCTTCAACCTGGTGCGGACCACAAGTGAGACTGTGGGAGGAAAAGAACAGATCATAAGCCTGTAATAAGACATTCGTCCCAACAGGCTCAAGTATGCACTTTTGTAAAAGGGATACAGTAGGTGTCTCTCATTGCACTTGCGTAACACTTCCTCCCTTCCTTATATAACTGGTTGTGTTTCAGCACAATCTTTGAGGTAATTGTTGGATATGTAGCCAAGTCATGTCCGAATAATGAGATGGAATACGTCAAATTCATTCATCAACATTTGTCTCCCATCATCACGCTTATTGTTGCAGATGGTCTTGTTCAGCTTCGGCACATTAGTCTCATATAAAAGTAAATGATGGAGAAAATGACTCTTTGAGTTTTAACACTGAGGTGCTGTATGGAAATGATTATTTTTTCTGATTGATTGGGGAATGTAGGTTATGTTGTTTTATATCTGATCCTTATCTTGCAAGCTTTATTGTTAAAAGTTAGATAAGAAAGTTGTATCAACATGCCATTTTATGAACCATAAACCATCAAGGTGTGTTCGTATATCTGCCGAGGAACTTTGTTTTATCTGGCAGACGAGCTGAGTTCGGTGTGAACAACAGCTGACCTGGATCTTCAAGTTGTTCAGCATTGAGCAAATTTGTTTCATTTTTTTGTTGTCTAAATAACAACACAACATTTTATGCTATTCAATGTCAAAACGTTCTGATATGCCCTATTTAGGAATCATTTTTTATTGTAGGTTAAGAGCTCGGTCCCCTTCTCTTTTCAATATATACCACCTCACTTGGTGCAATCATCCGCTCCCATGGTTTCTCATGCCACTGCTCTTCCTGTCATTCCCACCAGAGGACATCACAGCCTCTCCATGGATCTCATCATGCCTTGCCGATGTCTCTAAATGGATGAAAGAACGCCACCTTCAGCTCAACCTATCCAAGCCTGAGCTCCTCGTCATCCCAGCCAGTCCCTCTATGCAACCACAGATCAATATCCAGCTTGGACAAACTGAACGACCAGCTAACCTTTAAGGTTCATGTGGCCTCAACTTTTCTTGTCCTGTCGATTTGCCCTGTACAACATCAGGAAGATCTGACCCTACCTTTCAGAGCATGCAACACTACTGCTGGTACAGGCTCTCATGATATCACACATTGATTACTGCAACCCCCTATTGGCAGGCCTTCCTGCATGCACACATGATCCAGAACGCAGCAGCGCGACTGGTCTTCAATCAACCCAAAACGGCACATCACTCCGCTGCTCATATCCCTCCACTTGCTCCAAGTCGCCGCTCGCATCAAATTCAAAACCCTGTTGCTCGTTAACAAAGCAGCAACAAGGGCTCCTACCTACCTGAACGCCCTCATCCAGGTCTACACTCCGGCCCACCCACTACGCTCTGCCAATGAAAGGCGCCTGGTACTCCCATCACAACAGGGCCCTAAGTCTTTAACTAGACTCTCCTTTCCAGTAGTCCCCAGATGGTGGAACGAGCTAAAAAACTCCATTCGGCCTTTCACCTTTAAGAAGAAGCTAAAGACCCAGCTCTTTATGAACGCCTCTGACCTTAATGACATTGATGCTGATGACATCGAGGATGTAGTTTATGCTGACTAGGATTTTTGTGATGATGATGACTATACTGATCTTGTTGATGTTGCTGATGATGATTATTTTTATAAAACAAAATAAACGCCCTATACTCTGCCTGTTGGCACCAGTGTCCGATCACACTTGAAGCTGTGTGTTGGCTCTTACTGATGTTGTTCCCTCCTGTCTCGATCGTTGCTTGTGTTGTAATAACTCTCAGATGTACGTCACTTTGCACAAAAGCGCCTGCTAAATAAAATTGTAACATTGTAAGTGCCGTAACTCTGCCATCCCTTCGAGGGATTCACAAGATGTGAGGTGTGTGATCTGATTGTTTACTGTTCACTCTTTTGCAGCCATGTCTGAACTGTTTTAAGCTAACGCTAACACAAACTGAGCATTTTGCTGTGACTTCACATCAAATGTACTCCACCTTTTATTAAGTCAGAACTACAGTTTTCAGTGTTTTCCGTCAAAGGTTTTATGTTTTTGCAAGGGGGTGATAAAACCGGACAAAATACCCACTGTGTGCAGTGGAGAACTACTTGTGCTGTTTGCAGCATGAGATCAGATTGTGTTTAGTCACGGTAAGATAGCAAATGAAGATTAAATACAAACCTCTTTAATAATACAATGTGAGTTTGTTTCACTGTGATGTTTACAGACACACCAGCTGCTATTCTGCTGTGATAAAATTAGCCGCTTGATTAATTTTTGCTGAAGAATTAAACAATTGCATGCAGGGCAAGTTGGTGAAGTGGAAATATCACAGTCCTGCAAGAGGTTTTGTTTACTTAGTAGCTCTTCTTTCTTTTTCTTTAGCGACACCTGTGGCGATAAACAGTAATTGCACACTTCCTAGATATCCAAACAGTGTCGAATGTGTGTTGTCCTCGGTTGGCTCCGGTTATAACTCTTGATTTTCCTCGCTGACGGTCGCTTTCCTTTTTAGACTGTTTACCTTCAAAAGAAAAGCAGCCGCTTAGCTCCGCCTACCCTCTCTGGCAGACCAAACACTGCTGGCTGATGGAAAACGCGTCGCTAACTTGGCGCCGCTTGTGATTTTTTCCGCGAAAGTCACAGCAGACACCCAGATGCAAAGGCTTTCATCAGTGGGCGATAGATAGTGACTTAAGATTTGATTTATTTAAATGACAATCTTTAAAGACATAATTCAGGCTTTTTTCCAAGCCGTGGTAAGGGACCAAAATGTATACAATAGTAACAAAACATGTTTTCTGGCCTCTGCGGGACAATACATTACACGCACTCCCTAAGCTTTGTTGTTGACATCTTCAAAGTAGCTCAGAATGAAACGTAGTAACCTTGATGGAACAAAACAAACGTAGACAAAAAGAAACAAGGAATGCACCAATCTGTTTGAAGGCCACACAACAATGACGGTAGTAATTCACTCATTCATGACATAAGTGAATAGGATATGACTTTTCCTCCCCTCTTTACAACACCAACACAGAGCCTAGAATCGAAAGGTCAGCGAGGTCACATGACTTAGGAAGACCCTTTGTGCGTAAAGTTTCTGGTAAATGCTAACTTCAGTCCAAGGACAGAGATTGATACACACATATATGAGTATGTGTTGTAGGAGGCTGCATCCATACATTCGTAAGAGGTGAAAATGAACAATTTAACACTTTGAATACATGACAGAACTAAAGACTTTCCTTATGACGCATTTGCACCGTGTTAACATCAGAAAATCCCACTCCTGCAACCTTTTTTAAACATTTTCCATCTTCATGCATCTTAACAGACACTGAGTTCACTGTCTTTCCTTTGGTCGGAAATTGCATCCACTTGTTTCTCCCTCCCTTCCTCATTATTCTAAGGAGTGACTCCTTGGTGGGCCATCGTCTTTGTAACTCTGGCAGAGCCTCGTGAACACTCTTCCTCCTTCGGTATGAGTCACTCAGCTGAGCCCTGCTCTCCACAGACACACTCTGATTAAAGACACCCGAGAGCTGCCATCAAAATAGATCGAAACCTTATGTGTTAATAATAAATGGTGATATCTCTGATGGGTGTTTAAGAGGTGTAGGCTAATATAAATGTAATTTATGACAATCATGCATGTTCTTTTAACAGCTGAGGTGTAAATATGAAACGAAAAGCCACTTTATGGATCATTTAAGGCGGTACATGTTAGAAAATATCAGAAAACCTTAGATCAAGTAAGTTATGTGGGATAAGCAGAACAATAGAGCTCATTCATTCAGAGAATCTAACAATCAGACACAATTTTTATGCAAGAATCCACACCCAAGTTCAGCAAATTTGTCTTCTTACCTCTTCCAAACGCTTTCCGTTCCTCTCCTCTCTTTTATTCTTCCTCCGTTTGTCCACAGATCTTCCTCACCGTGATCCCTCTCTTCCTCCTCCTGTGCTTTCTCTCTGCTGTCTCTCTGAAACGCTCGGCAGGAAAAAAAGATCTCTCTGTTGCTTCCTCAGTGGAGGAGAAGCTCTTTTTATAGACACATGAAGCTTGGAGCTGGGAGTCTCAAGGCCTCGGGGTGTGATCGAGGTAAGGGGTCTCCTGCTCCTCTCTGGACGGGGAGGAGTGTGTGTGTGTGTGTGTGTGTTTGTGCATTATAGGGTTGGGTTGAGGCCACCCACTCACTTTTTTTTAAATTAACAGCGCACACAGCTCACGTCACTGGACAACAGGTGAGGCATTAACAAACTACTTGTTAACTTGCCTTCTCCTCTTGGCTCTACCTCCTTACTTAGCTTTAATTTATCTTAATCATAATCATGTTTCTTTGCTTTCAATTTAGACTGATGAAAACACACTTCATTAGTGCGCTCTTGTCAATCTCACCTCTAAGTCCCTCAAAGGTCAATGACAATCGCTGACATCTTCATGCTGAGAGCAGTTTCCTTTCAAAAGTGACCGAAGTGTGAAAATCAATTTGCCTGATTGGATCCCTTTTTCAGGCACCCTGGTTTACAAGGTGAGCATGTTTCCCCGCGTGGAAACTTCATTAGGAAGACCTGACTCACCGGTTAGACGTCATGACTACACCTTGAATGGAGAAGATACAAACACACACACACTTTATAAAAGGAAAGATCCATGCCGTTTAAAAGAAAATCTTTTTCTTTTCAGCCGCTAAATGCCAGTACCGCACACATTCGATTCTGTTTGCTACAGACGAAGAGGCTCTTCTAAGAATAAAATACAAGGACGAGACACGCAGAATAGCAGGAGGACAACATGGGCCTGCTGTTAGAGGCACTCGTTAATGGGTTTCCTTTCAAAATAAACTGCTTATTTTTGTGTATTTGTACCTCTTTTCAAAGGCTGGAAAGTGGTCTTTTTTGCTGCATTCTCATATCAGGTTGATTCATTCTTCAGTGTGTCTTTCACAGGAGAAGATAATTAGCTGAATCAAACATGAAGAAAAGACCTTCAGTAAGTAGAGTAAGTGGATTGTGCCGTTTCTTTATTTATTCATACAGTTAAAGAAAACCTACAGTATGAAAAAATATTGAAAACATGAATGAGTCATGCTCTGATTATTAAATATAACTGCCTGTATTGTAACTAATACAAATTACATTATTATCTCACCCTGATTCAATTAAAGGAAGTTTAGTCTTTTCTAAAGCAGCATACACATAAGGAGAACGAACTTTACTCAAACTCTTAGTGCACCCCTGGAGATTTAAAAATCAGGTACTTTTAGTGCTTTAGTTGTAGTAGTAGTAGTAGTTCTTTGCAGTGCCGTATGTGTTTTATTTCACTTACATATAATGTACACATATATACACTAATGTACATTTATACATAGGTATGCCATTGTATGTGCACATGTGAATGTTTTACTTATATTTGTATGTTTTCACATTTTTAAAACTGAGATTTTTCCTCGTTTTTTTCCCCTCAACATCAACAGCCGTGCACGTCACAGCACGTCCAAACATAAAACAAACCAGACACCAAAAATAAACAATGACAGCCAATCAGAGAAGAGAGGTTCTGGATAACGGAACGGTAAAGTTAGCATTGTAGATAAGTAATATTATTAATGAAAAGTTCAGAGTGGCATAGAGGAATGGGCTTAATGGGAATGGGCTTAATGGATAAGATGTAGAATGACGCCCCCACCCTCCAAACCTACGCAAACCCTCCTCCAAGAAAATAAATATTTACATAAATAAAAAAATGTATAGAGAAAACAAAGTAGTGTTTTTTATGTCAGGAAGTGGCCACACTTTGTAAAAGGTACTCTCTTTTTCCCGGGTAGAGTAATGGATTTTCTCTGCATCGTCTCTCTACTCATACAGGCTATCGTGTCTCTTATCCAGTGCGAGTAGGAGGGAGGGAGGAGGGTTCAGGATCCTCCCACTTATTTAAATTGCCGGCCAGGCCAGCACAACACATTGCTTTCAGCAAGTCCAAATCTGGAATAATGACAAAGATAGCAGCCGAAGGGTTTGGCTGTACATTCATCTCACGTAGAGTCAACATTTAAACGAGTTTAGTTGCAATTTTGCAATGAATTGCAAAAGAGCATGTCGGAAACACATGGAAGAAGGGTGTATGTGGTTAAAGATCGATTCCCATGTGTAACCTGTAGAAGGAGAATCTAGGTCCTGTTCACAAGTGGTTCTTTTAGCAGCCATTGAGAGGCAGTGCGACTTAGACAAAACCTAACCTGGATAAGCACTTTGGAAGCAGTGTCATTTTAGTTTATTCTTACAGTAAGGGTCAAGGGACGAGGGAACCAAATCCAGGGTAGACCCGCTGGAGGGATTACGTATCCCGTCTGGCCTGGGAACGCCTTGAGATCCCCCTGGAGGAGCTGGAAAATTTTGCCAGGGAGAGGGAGAGGGCTAACTTGCTTAGCCTGCTGCCACCGTGACCCAACCCTGGACAAGGGGAAGAAAAAGGATGCATGGATGGATGGATGGATGGATGACTGAAAAGCTTCAATACAGTGAGGGCATCTAATAAGAAGGTCGCTGGTTAATCATCTGCGTAGAGGGAGACCTTTTGTTTGACTCCTCTGCATATCCCCTGTAACCCTGTTGCTTTAGATAGTTATCGCATGTGGCTCTATGGCAACAGGGAAAAGGAGTGGGCGAAAAGGAAAATCCTGTCGGTTCCCCTGATGTAGATCAAAACATTTTGAGTAATGGCTCTTTCTTAGTACAGAACCTGAAGGACACCCAAGAACAGAAGAGAGGGCCAAGATAGTTACATTGTACTCTGTCGAATTATTTTTCAGCATCAACAGACTCACCATGCTTTGGCGAAAATAAAATGTTCAATAACCAGCAGATAATATATAATAGATAGTATTATCATTATTATTGTATTTACTTGTGTTTTTTTATTAACCTGGTTTGGTAAGAGGAATTCATGGAAAGGAACATATCTAACTCGAAGGCCAGGACTTTGGCAAGGACCTTTGCATCTGTTAATAATAATGATGATATTGGTCCATTGAAAGCACAACCAGATTTTTTTTGTTTTTCAACAAAAGGGAGACAGGCAGGTAGGACAAGGCCTGGTTTAATAAAGAAGGGAGTGTACCAGAGTTCAAAATCAGTTTGTTTTTCCAAATACAACAAGATCCAATGGGAGCCCAGAAAAGTAAAGTCTAAAGAGAGGGAGTCCAGATAACTAAAGAGGTTATTAATCTGTATCAACTGTACAATCTGAAGTCTATACATTTTAGTAAAACTGATCTGATGGTAAACCCCATTATCTGTCCGTACTGCAGCAACAAGCTGCTTTGCTCTCGGACACGCAGCATATTAGCCTTGAGTTTAATTGACTTCTCATCATGCTCACATTATTACATTGAATAAATTAACTTTCGAGAGATGAAAGATTGTAAAATGAGTTTAAAAACACAGTTGTTTCTGTTTTAAACATGTCCTTTTAAATTCTGCCAATGATATCTAATTTTACGGCCTCTAAATTTTTTTATTGGTTAAATCTAGTGTTTAATGGAGCTCAGATGTTTACATTTATGTTGAGACGAGCGGAAGAAAACTCTCATCTGTGAGCAATAATGGGTCCAGTCTCTACAGTACAGTGTTGCCAGATGTACGATAACTATCGCATGTGTACAATATTTTTGCCCTCTGTACGATATACGATCAATAATGCCAAAAAAAGGCCGAATATACGATAATTCTGCCCTTTCAAAGAAACCCACAATAACAGTTCAGCGATGCATCTGTCACTCATTGCAAGCGGCTTCCCCGCATGTGCGAGGATTTAGTAGATATGGTGCTTTTATTTTGAAGGGTAAGAAAGGAAGGAATGATTGTAATGGGCTGCAAATGACCCACAACCGTCTTTTTCATATGTACGATAGTTTTAGGTAAAATACGATGCAGCTGCAGTACATTGCTCCATTGTATAGATCCGGGAATAGTCAGTGAACATCGGAAAAGAAGGAGTGTTCTCTTCTCGTGGGGTATAAAATCTGCCAGGGATAGATCAGAAAGGCTAGTATCAGTAAGAAATGATTTAATATGGCCAGCAGATTTGATGTGAAGGAAAGGAAACACAAAAAATATAAACTGCTAGTACCCTACTACCCTACTAGTCAAACCCAGTCCGACAAATTGCTCTAATCAGCAAACCCTGAATCAGCGCTTAAAGTTCAGTGCTTAAAATGGCAAAATTAAATAATGAAATAGGGTACACTTATGTTAAACCATTACAAAGAGAGGTTGGGAGGTTTAAAATCAAATGTCCAAAAGTTAAAAGTGCTTTTGCTTCAAAGAGATGCTGTATCTTGTCTCAGGAGTCAGGAGGCCTAGAATAACAAAAAGCAGTCTTGTCTCATTGTCCAATTAAAGCTTTGTAAACGTGAATATCTCGACCATCACACCACTTTGTTATGTAATGCTGCGTAATGTGCGTGCTCATTACTATGTGTTGTACGGTAATGCAGTCTGTAGTGAGACCTAAGAGATCACGCGGGTTATTAAATATAAATATAGCTCTGGTTAAAGTTGTACAAAGCCTCTGGTGCAATCATTTGCAACCTTAGCATACAGGACACAATGATGCGCATCGTAGGCATCACCAGTGATAAATCTTGATGCAGAGTGATAGGCAGTGTTTTGCGGACGGTGCGTGTCTATAGATTATATCACCATAGTCCAATCCTGACATTAAACTGCCTCCAAGCCTTTACCAACAAAGAAAAGATTATCTTGTTTCTGGAGAAATAGCCACATTTCGTCAGCCTAAAAGATTATTGATATGAAAGTTGAAGGTCAGTTTTTCATCGATCCATATGCCTAGATATTTATATTCTTTCATTTTTAATCCTGATTCTGTTCCTTGTAACTATATTGACATAATTTTGGTCAATTGCTTTGGCTGGAGAATAGAATCGGTTTTGTTTTATCAGCATTCAGTACCAGTCTCAGGTTATTCAGGTATATCTTGCAGATTGTTAAAAGAAAGCTTTTTGACCTCAAGATGTACAGTGTCAACTAAACAATGCAGCACTGTGTCATCAGCATACAAATTTGCATGACAGATTGTTTAAAAGGGGACAATATTGTTTATACAACAGCAGTAACAATACTGTGCCACAGGCAACAAGAGGAAAAATAAAGTTAAAGAAGCCTGCCTGATTCAATACGTTACAATCATGTCTGGACTCCAAATGTGTCTGAAAGTGATGAATTGAGTAAGATAATCCACATTCCAGTTGTTGTTGCTTTTGGGAATATATGAAAAAACATTCCACTCGTTATTTATCGTAAGAAAGAAGTTTATATCCGGACAAAAACACAGGGAGGCTTTATTTTTTCCCTCTTGCCTAAACAAAAAACCCAGCCTGTTTTCAGGGCTCTCCTGCACTTCCAAACATCCTGTTTCATTCATGAGAACAAGCAGCATCTTCCATCGGGGCAAAGGGCATTGGGTCAAGGCTGAATGTACGAACCAAACAAAGGAAATAAAATCTGGAAATGCTGACGTCTTATTCCTTTTGAGTGGTGAAAACATGACGTTTAGGCTCTTCCAAATCACATGTAAAGGATGTATCACAAATTAAAGTTCTCCTTTGAGAAACACTGCAGCGAAAATTACCCACAAAGGGGGATTTATCTTTCAGAAAAAGGTTACTTCCTGCTCCTGCTTTGTCTTCCGTTGACCTCACGTTGATCATGAATGTCTACAAATAAACCTCCAGTGACCCATCACACGGTTTTTAATGTCCCTCTCTCTTCCTGGAAACATAATAAAAAATAAACAGAATGGCTTTCATTAACTCGAATCCTTCTTGTTTCCTGCAGGAAACTCCCTCGGTTTGTGATCCCTTATACTACCCTCACATTGTTTCTACAGGAGGTTTATTCAACCTTTGTGATGTCTTATTGTTTAGCATGTAACAGAATATAAAACTACATTTTCTCTGGCGTTTCATTTTGTTCTGTTTGCATGACTAACATGAAATGTTTTCGTAGATTTAGACCTTATGTTTACCTTTTTAATATCATATTTTAACCCCTAAATATTACCTCTGGAAATATAAATATATATTTTTTATTTTAAAGAAGTAGGCAAAAACAAACACCGGAAATGTGTAGATCGCAAACAATATGGCGAGCTTAAAGACCACATCTATCACAGTGGAAGACATCAAGACGTTAATCTAGCCCCATCCACAAGCTGGAATTTTATATATCAACGATTACTGTCTTCTGTATTTGAAAGCCCAGGTAATTAAATGATTAAATGAATTACTCTAATATGCACGTTTTGCTGCCTTGACCTGGTTTGATCTTTGGCCTTTTGTTACCTCAGAATAAGAGGCTTCAGTCTCAGCAGTGAGAGAAGCAGACCTGTGTCTTTAAGACCATGTGAGTACTAATTTTATTACTTTTGGGTAATGATGGTCCAAGATTCAAGTCGAGTAAAAGGATAAGGATAAATAAGATTTAAGACCGGACCTGGACATTAGAAGTGGGATTAACTCCCTCAGTGACTTGCACCAAAGCCTCTCTTAACCAACTTAACCTCCACATGGCCTCGCTCGACAGGAGGCGTTTGTCCTGATCTTCTAAAATCAAGAGAGAACGCTTGCTAAGCCTCCTCGTCGATGGATAAATAAAGATTTGGAGATGTGTAATTCATCCCCCTGTTTATATTGCTTCCTTCCGCCACTTGATAATAATAAAAATGATGCAGCCCCCAGACAAAGCTGTGCAGGGTGTGAATCACTGCCTAATAAAGCCTTTGCCATTTAACCAACTGCCATGTAAATAAGTATTGTCATCGCGTCAAGCTGCAGACGTTTTAAAGGCTATGAAAGCAAATGCTCTAACAAGGAGAATAACATCAAGACAGCATTTGACATTAAAATGTTTTCACACCCATTAAAAACATCAAAATGTTACCTCTAAATAAAAAACTGATCATTTTCTGTTTTCACTCACCCTTCTATCTCATATGTAGTGTCACTTCCTGTCTTTGTCTTTTCATGTGATTGTCAATCTCGGATCCCGTGCCAGGCGGTAAGTGATAATCGACTTCCCGTCACCTTCCACGTGCTGCATTGTTGCAGAAAGAGAAAATGTTTTCTAGTGATTTACTTGTTATTAACAGGTCTTACTTTTGCCGAAATTTCAACATCATGATGCAGATTTGTAAGAAGTAAAAATTCAAGCTATATCCGGTCTGTCTTCAAGAGGAGAAGAAAACTTTTAAAATGCTTGTTTGTTGAACGGAGGTCAGATCGGTCTGATGCATTCGAGGAAGTCGGGAAATCTGCTTTCGTGACACAGCATCAAGGGAATTCCTCTCAAGTAAAATTTTAGATCTAGAACAGATTGTTAGCTGTTAGCATGCATATTTCTGTTTATAGAGATCAATGACTGTATATATAGATGGAGAACGGTCTCCATCTGCTCCCATTGTACGAAATTGATGCCAAATAGCCCCTGTGTGATAGGCGCTGCCATCTTGCGATGGCGACGTCATATGGAGCCAGAGACTGCGCAGTAGAGATCGGCGAGTGAAGCGGCGGTAGCCACTTCCGCTAACCCAAACACACACTTAACTTACTGAAAAACAGCGAGGATCCCGCATGCCAGCGTGTTTAACAGCAGAACAGCTTCTTGTGTTGGTCTGAGGTTAACGTTCACAGGTATGTAAACTTCAATGACTGCAGCGATTGTTTTAGTTACGTTTCTACTCACAGATCGTCCTCCGCTCTGCTCACCTGATCGGCTGCAGGAGCCTAATTTGTCAACAGAGCTGTCAATCATCATTTTGACAGCATCAAATAACTAAATAAAAATAAACTTGTCAGAAAAATGAACACTTGGACGTAAATCAGCATGATAAGAACTAACTATAATGACAGAAACCATGTTTGAGAAACATTAATTGAGCATGTATTTAGATTTTATAGTTTGACCCATGTCCCATCTGTTAACATGGAGGAGGCGGGCTTTATGACCTATACTGCAGCCAGTCAGCAGGGGGCACCCGAAATGTTTTGGCTTCACTTTTAGGGAGCTGTCATGTCGTCCATCTTTTTATACAGTCTATGATGGAGATAAATAAGAAGCTAAATCGTCGTCAGATGACGCTGATGGGAGCCGGGATGTCATTACGGTGGATTACGTTCCACCTGCTTTTGCACTCCTCATGGACTGTTTTTCTTACATATGCCGCACCTGCTGATACGTGATTGGTCAATATTACTCGAACGACAAGCGCAGTTCAAACAGAACACATGCTTTCCTGGAAATCCACGTCTTTGCCAACAGATTTTACATTTCTATGTAGAATCTGTAAATAGAGATTATGTGATTGTGTATCCAGCCCTAATTAGTTTCACCTGTGTATGATTTCTCTGACCTCCCCCAGTGTATTAAAGCTTTCCCTCTTTCTGCGCCAGTTGGTCAAATAACCTTGACTCTGTTTTTGTGGACCTTGTCTTTTTTGATGACATTTGCTTCCTGTTTTTGGGCAGATGAAACTTTGGGGCTTTATTTGGTTTGAGAGGCTTTACCGGGCTAAACATTTTTGTGCTTTTTGTTTGGACTCTGTCGTGTTGGGAGTTGGTGATTTGTTGACCTTAGTGGACTCCATTGCTAAGCTAACCTTAGCACTGAGAGAGGCCACTGTCCTGAGCCCTTTACAGTGAAATGATGCCACAGACTATCATAGAAAGAAAATGTTTACTTTAGTTTAGAATCCTTTCACACAGTAGCAATAAACAGGGATAAAAGACATGAAGAGCTATTTAAAGTGCATGTAGTACCTTTCAACTTAGCAACTGAACTCATTGTTAGCACCTATTCTCAAAACAACAGCTCAGATACAAACATACAGACATATAAAAATACCCCAAGAGTCCCACATGTGATCTATGAGGACAATTACTGCGTCATTGCTATTTTATTTTTTGGTCAATCTGTACGTGGGATGAGAGCAAAACTTTTGAAAGATCTAGTTTTTGTTTCCGGTGCGGCCTCATTTTTCCCATTTGGTTCCATTGTGCAGTTATTTCTGTGTTTGTTATTTATGATTCACACTACCACCTTTTTCACTGTTGCTCATTACCCAGCCAGGCCTCCTCTACTGTTGATGCTCTCTTCATTCCCCTGTGCAGCACAGCTCAGTCACATATAGAGTCCAATTATTTCCCACCAAATCTGCAGAGTAGGCGAATATTTAGGCTGTTAGTCCCATAATAGGCCAGCTAAGCTTTAAATGAATAGACATACTGTATCTGTAACCTTTTGCAAACCAATTACAGACTTATGTGATGTATTTACAGCTTCTCTCTTTATGCAGACCGATCCATTACAAGCTCAGTGTCAGGTTATGTAAGTATGCGTCATGAAGGGGCTGATGTCACTTCAAAATATTGCGAGAGTGAGGAGGAATGTCCCATTTACTAAGTGTTGCCTTGACTCTACACGGAAGGGGAAGGATGCTGAGATTCAAATAAGAGGTTATAAAATGTCAGATTGTTTGAAAAGCTCTATATTCTCGGGCCGTACATAATTTCACAGGTGTTTTTAGGAGGAGAATTTAAGAAAAGGCGAGTATGTATTGATGGGGAAGGCTTAGTGTGGATGCAAGAGCCAAACAAAGACAGATAATTTAGTTCTAGGAACTAAAAGTCTGTGTTTCTTCAGCGGCCTAAAGTCCTGGGGAAGATTATGTAAATCAGGCCAATGACATATGGAGAAGCAACAAAAGTAACTGCACTACACCGCCAGTCCAGTAGGTGGCGGTAAGAAGAAGATGAAGGCCATACAACAAAGATGACCCCATAAAACGCGACGACTGGGCCGGTATCATCATTTGTGTGACACTACAATTAGCCTGTTAGCGTTGAGAAGATTCAACTTGTGCTGTGTTTGATCATGCTTTATAGCATTGCAAATGCATTCACTGAATCGATGATAACAGTGAGCTTGCAGCTGCAGTCTTTTAAACATGGCCGGTGAAATAAAACGCTGCAAGTACTTGATCAATCAGAAACGATCAGCACTGCAGGCCCCGCCCTGACAGTTTGTGGATCTATGGAAAGTACTACCCGTCCAGCGGGGACTTTCCATCCATCCATCCATTATCTATACCGCTTATCCTGTTCAGGGGGCTGGAGCCAATCCCAGCTGTCATTGGGTGAAGGGCGAGGTACACCTTGGACTGGTCGCCAATCACAGGGCCAGCATGGACTTTTCAGGAGGTAAAAAAATTAAACTGAATTTAGACCCTGGTTCCTGCCATCGAAACGTGCAGAGCTCCTCAAAAGGTTCCTAATTCCAAGTTCCTGCTGGCGAAAAGCACCTTACACACTTGGTGATTAGTGCAGGGTGTACCCCGCCTCTCGCCCAATGACAGCTGGGATTTCCTGATTTGTGTAGCTAATCAGTAGACATAAAGCCTTATGGTCCAAACATGTTCAGTTTGATGTTAATTGCTCACAAAATGTTTTGCAGTTTGAGGCTGCTCTCACCTCAGGAACATGTGTGAGGCAGAGTGGCAGTAAAAAGTACATCTGTCCTTTCTTGTGATGCATCACATATGGGGCCAATAGAGCACATGTTCTGTATTTTCTTTTGTAAACATGTTTTTGAGGTAAAAAGGGAGGATTTTGTTCTGCATAGGGTTGTTGTGTTTTATTCATGACATTCATTTTTAACCTTTCACAACACATCTTTAACCTGTGCTTCTTCTCATTTTCAACACTTTTCATATACTTTTGGAGCAGAACTCACTCAAGGTTCTTTAGTTTTAGATATTTATCAACAGAAATGATTCGTCTTGAACACCAACAACCACAATGTCCTGGTCAGATATTTATCAAATGTGAGAAAATGAAAAAGAAATGCCATTATCATATTACATTTTTAACTGTGAAGGACATTTTCTTGTAAAAGATTAAGTTATTTAAAAAATTGAGCTTCAACTTAGTTCCGGCCCGACCACAACGTCAGGTCAGAACCCACAATTCCAACCCAATCAGCTGATAACAACAGCCACCAAGATCAGCAGATACTTAACGGTCTCAAGCAGGCCGCATCAGCTGACGGCTCAGCTGACTACGCATTGGCTACTCTCATACAAGGTGCCTTATTCAAACTGCCCCGGCCTGCCTACCCCTGCGGCTTCCTCTGCAGGCTGCTTTGCACCCCAGCTCCTCTTTTTCCACTGTGTGTCGGAGTGACTTGCTTCTAAGCTTAATCTAAAAGGCAGCTGGACTTGGTAGAAGTTCTTGAAGCCTTGCGAATGACAGGTGAAACGTCTTCAAGAACTTGAGCTGCCTTTTGGATTAAGAATTACCATGATGACCTGGATGACTGAGAACCTTCACAGACTATAACATGGTTATTTTCCACATAAGCATGTGGTCTGTTTTTTTGGCCTAAGGAGGATATTCCTTGATCGTGCAACAGCTAATTATAACCCTTATTTACATCTGTAACTATACTTGGCTACATCAAGGGGACACAGTGTTCAGGCTATATTATGTCTATACCATGTGCAATGATACTTTTCTATATCTGGCCATATTTATATTGGTATTCATGTTGACATTTATAGAATGCATAAACATGTGCAATACTTCAGTTTATTAATTCGTACCATGTGCAGTATCCGGAACAATCTAATATGTTCTTAATAACTCAAGATAAGCTTTTACTATGTGATAACTGTCAATACTACTGTCAATGTAACTGCCACCTTACTTCCTGTCTACTTTTATAGATGACTATTGTAATATTGTTGCTTTTAGGCACCGTCTCTTTTGCATTAATGCATACACTTTATATTTTTTATTCTCACTTATATTTTATATTTTCACTTATATTTTATATTTTCACTTATATCTGGCACTGTAATGTCCCTGGGGATTAATACAGTTTTATCTTTTCTTGTCCTGTCTTGTCTTCTAAGCTCAGTCTGCAGGCTGCTGTGAACGCCAGGTTTCACACAGTTTTTTCGACAGTATTCTTCGAAAAGCTGGCCAATTAGAAGAGAGTGGGCTTGTAGGGGCGGGGTTTCTTAAAGGGACAGAGCTGACTGAGAGCAGAGGCTGTATGAGGGCCTGCACAGAGCACCAGTGTAAAATTATGCCTGGTGAATATAGCCAGCCCTTAGAAATATGTCCCCCCAATTATGACTTCTTTAGTTCACCCAGGCTTTGTGGACGTGGAGGAGGTATTGCAGTCATTTTCAAAAAATGCCACCCGTGCACTCCCATCGGGACTAATGTGAACACCTGTTTTGAGGTGTTTATGTTTAAAACAGGAGGTACAAATCCCTTCCTATGAGTTACTGTGTATCGCCTGCCCAAAAAGAATGCCAATTTTCTGAGCGGAGTTTTTATCAACACTTGTTTTAAACTGTGACAAAATGTTAGTCTCTGGGGATTTTAACTTTCATGTGGACACTCAGTCCAACACCAGCGCCGCTCAGTTTCTTGGAACCATGGACTCTTTTAACTTTACTCGGCATGTAACCAGTCCAACTCACAACCGTGGCCATACCTTGGACTCAGTTTTTACGCTTGGTCTGTCCATTGTTTCTCTCGCTGTAGAAGACTTGAATGTCTCAGACCATCAGTGTATCAGGTTCTCCACCTTGTTTCACACCGTCCACAATTACCTCTTTGCTACTCCCGCTCCATAAACTCATCTACTGCAAGTAATTTCTCAGATGCCTACAGAACCTCCTCTCTGTTCGACACTATTGAGGCACAACCCCTTCAGCTGGACACAGACAAATTGGTCTCAAAGTTTAATTCAATTTGTGAAGACATCTTGGACTCTGTAGCCCCCCTGAAAGTCAGGAAACCGAGCCCTTACTGAATAGTGACGCCCGTGCTCTTAGGCAACTATGTCGTAAGGCAGAATGCAAATGGAAAAAGGATAGGCTTCAGGTGTCTTCTGAGATACTAAAAGGCTGTCTGGAGTATTATCAGCAATCTCTTAAAGCCGCAAGAGCAAATTATTTTGCCACCATCATCTCCAGAAATTCCCATAATCCGAAAGCTCAGTTTCATACGATGAATTCAGTTCTCCACCCTGTCGCTGCCACCTGTCCCATGCCAACCACAGCCATTTGTGAGGACTTTTTAAACTTTTTCTCCACAACAATTGATCACATACGATCTAATATTTCACAGTGCACTTATGATCCCTCTCTGGTGTCTGCCTGCTCTGCCATCCTTAATGACTTTCAGCCTGTGTCTCGCTCCAACATTTATGACACAATCTCTCACACAAAGTCCACCACCTGCCCCCGGGACACTGTTCCTACACATCTTCTAAAAGAAGTGTTGGACACTGTAGGTCCCACAATTTCCCTTATTATTGGATATTTTGGAACTGTCCCGTCCTGTTTTAAACATGCAACAGTCCAACATTTTATTAAAAAGCCTAACCTTGACAAATGAACAATTTCTGTCCCGTCTCCAAGCTCCCATTCCTGTCCAAAGTGCTGGAGAAAATTGTCTACACTCAGCTTCTGTCTCATCTAGGCAACAACAACAACATCAGAGACATTCCAATCTGATTTCAGGCGCAGCACTGAATGTGCCATTTTAATACTTTTAGACCTCAGCGCCGCCTTTGACACAGTGGATCATTGTATTTTATTCTTAAAGACCAGGTTGGAATCCAAGGCTCTGCCCTCAAGTGGCTTGCCTCCTATTTAACTGACAGGACTTTCTCTGTTAAGATGGGCAGCCTCTCCTCTTCTACTGCCCATATAACGTGTGGTTGACCTTAAGGTTCATCTTAGGGCCCCATTTTATTTGCGCTGTTTATACTTCCTTTAGGCTCCATCTTCCGCAAGCACAATGTCTCCTTTCACTGTTACGCCGATGACACGCAAATATACGTTCCATTGAATCCGGGGGATTCCAGCTCCATCACATCCATTCTTTATTGCATCCAGGATGTGAAATGCTGGATGGCAGAAAACTGTCGTCAGCTTAATGACAACAAGACAGAAGTGATTGTTTTTGGTCCCCCCAGCACCACATGAAGTATAGCCAGCCACCTAGGGCCATTGTCATCAAACCTCCATACCCAGGCCAGGAATCTCGAGGTCATCTTTGATTCGGAACTATAATTTGACAAACAGATCAACTCCGTGATGAAAGGTTGCTATTTTTCAGCTAAGAAACATTGCCAAACTTAAATCCATCCTCTCTCTCAACAACATGAAAACCATCATCACTGCATTAATCTCCACAAGACTAGATTACTGCAACTCACTGTACCTGAGTGTCGGCCAGTCCTCTTTGTCTCGCCTGCAGCTGGTGCAGAATTCTGCAGCGAGACTTCTAACGGGTTTAAGAAAAAGAGATGGCATTAAACCGACACTAGCATCCCTGCACTGGCTGCCTGTTAAATACAGGATTGATTTTAAAGTTCTTCTAATTGTTTTTAAGGCCACACATGGGCTGGCACCCCCGTATATCTCAGAACTCCTTTGCCCCTACTCTTCCACTAGGCCCCTCAGATCCTCAGAGCAACTGTTTTTAACTGTGCTAAGGTCAGGGCTAGTGGGTAAGGGAGACCGTGCCTTTGCAGTGGCAGCTCCAAAGCTTTGGAGTAGCCTACCATTTTCCATCAAATGTTCTCCCTCCATTGACTCTTTTAAGATAAAACTCAAAACGTGCATGTTTTCTATGGCCTTTGGTTGCTCTGAGTGTTGATTGCTTATTATTTTTTCTGTTGTCATTTATTGTTGTTTTTTGTTGTTTTGGTGTGCCGTTTATTTTAAACTTGTACAGCACTTTGGTCAACTCTGGTTGTTTTTAAATGTGCTATATAAATAAAATTGACTTGAGCTCTGTTGCCTCACAGCTAGAAGGTAGCCGATTCAAACTACAGATAATGGATGGATGGATGGATGACTTTGTCACACCGCGGTGAGGTTTGTCTTGTCTTGGATTTTTGTCTCGTAACTTCCTGTTTTATTTTGAAACCTAACTCTCCTCTCGTTTCAGGTCACTTGCCCTTCCTCATGTGTCACCGGTCTGATTGTCTCCCCTGATCCCTGATTGTTTCCACCTGTTCCCCATTTCCCTCATGTGCTTATAGTCTGCGTCTCCCCTTTGTCTTTTGCCGAAGTGTTTCGTCCTTGTCCGTGCACCCAAGCCCTTATCCACAGTCATAGTCGATTTTGCCAAGAGTTTTTTGCTACGCCACGTAAGTTGTTTTCTGTTTCCTCCTTTGAGAGTAATTTTTTGTTTGTTAAAGTTTTCTAGTTTAGCGTCGGTTTTGTGTTATTTTGTAAACTGTTTTCTTTCCTCCCTTTTGGAGCGATTTTGTGTTTAATAAGTATTAGATAGTTGTAGAGCCTCCTGTTTAGGTGAGCCTTTTCTTTTGTCCCGTTGATTAGATAGTTGTAGAGCCTCCTGTTTAGGTGAGCCTTTTCTTTTATCCCGTTGATCAGTAGTTTTGGTTTTCCTCCTTCGGGAGCGATTTATGTTTTAGGATCTTCCCTGTTTCTAGTGTGTTTTTTTTTTGTCTCTCCCTTTATTGGAGATTTTCCTTATTAGGAAGTTTATCTTCCGCGAGTTATCTTGCCAGCACTTAGTTATTTTAGTGAGTTGTTCATAGCCCAATTATTTGTCACTCTTCAAAGAGGATCTGAAATCAATAAAGTGTGCTTGTACGTGATATCCTCTGCATCTGAGTCCTCATTTTAGTCCAGGCCTGACAGACTTGACTTGACTAAGCTACACAGAGTGAAATATGAAGCTTGAAATTAGCATAATACCCCCCCCGCAATAATGCACAACGTATCCAAGTTATAGTGCTGTGTGAATTCTAAACAAATCAAAGCTAATCCATCGAAACGGCAAGTTAATCAAATGTATTTATGTTCAAACAATCTACACACAGTAGAACCCGGGGCCTATGTTGTTAGTGCTTTAAGCTTCCATGTTAACTGATGTCAAAGGCAGCGGCCAAAGAGAAAAATGAAAGTTCCTTTTGAACAAACAACAACCTCCTTTACTCCCTGTGAACAGAGTGATCACAAAATGTTCCACTTCAAACTTAGGTTTATGATGAACATAAAAGCAGTCAGTGTGGTGAACTGTGTCTGTTGTATAATAGGGGTAATGGGAACAGTGTCACAATTTACTTTTGATCTATTATACCATATTTTTAAACCCTTTTTCCAGATGACCTGTCGCCCTTATCATCCTTTGATTTATAGGTTTTCAGATATTGTTTCTTAAAATAAAAAAGAGCCCTGACCTTTACCCTTTGACCTATGTAAGATGACTTTTAAAAGGTCTCCCATGTTAGTGACCTAAATAAGATTTACAGCTGTTTATGCAGTGTACAGTATGTCTTCTGTTGCTTCGATGCTCTTCCTGCTGCTTCTCCAATCATCTATTTCAGTCATCCATTGTAGGATTCAAGTTACAATTTCTGTAATAACTATTGTCTTTTTACTACAAGTTTCTTTATATGCCAACTAGAAATGTAGACATATTCGAAAGGAAGAGCTGCTTTTGTCCTACTAGGAGTCTTAAGCTGCACTGAATCACTGACTTAGAACAACAATCGCAATGTTTTATACTCCCACAACGTCTCCCATGAGGTTTCTCAAAAAAGTTCAGTCCTCAAGCTTTTTACCAAAATACCCGGAAAAGAAAATAAGAAACATTTTGTTTCTGTTTGATCTCAGGCTCAGCTGCCAGATCAGACACGACCTAGTATTTTTAAAAGCAAACTTTGAGATTCTCTCACACTTCTGTACTTCGCTTTTACGTTACGTTATTCACAGGACTCATAGAGATGATGTCCAACTTTTATTTTCAACTTTAATTTTCAGATTTGAACACAAACAGAGGCAGAAGAGTTTTTGGAGAAAGGCAGAAAATTAATGTTAATGAAGTTGGCGTCACAAGTACAAAGGCCGTATGTCGTCCCCTATTCTCTATTCCCGTTTACAACACTATCCACTGTCCTCTGTCTCTCTCTCAATAAAGGCATAAAATAAAAAAAACTCTCCTTCTCTCCTTTGATGCGGGTCGAACAAGCAGGGAAAAGACCAGAAACATGACACTACAGTGGATATGTAAGTTTCATTATCAAATATTGTGTCTTTCATGGTTTCAGCTGGCATTTTCCTTTTTATAAAGCGACAGCTTCTTTAATCTGTCAGTCTGTAAGCAAAATGCATGTAGTACTGATAATTGTCATATAAAGGTTGCAAGATACACTGTTATTTATTGTCTATAAATATTATACAGTTTTTCAAAATTGCTACGACACATTTCTTGAAACCGTCACCCATTTTCTCAGAACTTTAAACACAAAATTCCAAATATACCAACATTTATTAGACACTACATCAAAAAATGAGAACACAGGGTCCAGGGCATGATGTTACAGATAAAAGAGTTTATTGTAGGCCAATATAGTAAATGCATTTTGTAAAAAAAAACAGTGGGGCACTAGTTTGGCTCAGTTGGTAGAGCGGGCGCCCCATGTACAGAGGCTGCAGTCCTCATCGCACTGATCACAGGCTCGACTCCCGGTCTGCCGATCATTTGGTGCATGTTATCCACCACTCTCTACTCCCATTTCCTGTCCATCTTCAGCTGTCCTATAAATAAAGGCAAAAGCCAAAAAAAGAATCTTAAAAATAAAAAAAATCAACAGTCAATGAGGGAAACATTCATCCTCAGCATCATGTCTTTGTGCTGCTTCCCTCATTGTCATCCCATGAACAAGAACACGATCTATGATAGCTGCTCCAATTTCATCTGAAATGACAGTTCTTGATCCAGCTCATCCTCGTCCACCACCTCTGATACATACTCTACCTCCTCTGCCTCTCAGACTGATTCCATCCCTTGTTGGTATCAACATTCAATGAACTCTGAACTGGCTAATTGTGTCTAACTACCTTAACTTGTTTAAGGTTTTGCCTAAAGAGTGGTTGATTCGACAAATGGGTTTAGGCCACTGAGCCTTTGGTTCAGATAATGGTGTTTAGTGTTTTAACAGTTGTGAAAAAGTGTAATTACTGCAGGATGTTCAGCAAGCTGCTCTTCTTGTGTTGCCGTAAGTTGCACGTTTGCCACAAGAGGCTGCAATTTAGCTACAAATAAGGAGGTCCTATTCTGCTGGGAGTGGATTTTTTTCTTCTTTACACTTATCCTCAAACAGCTTCACAATAAAAATGAAAAAATATGTTGTTGATGAATGTTTAATTTTTTACAGGATCCAGTCCAATCACAGCAATAAAAACTTTACTGAACCCCTCACACATCCTCATTTACTCTCTTGTGGTGCCATTAAAAGTTCTTATGTTATCCCAGTGGATTACAGAGAAGTATTATTTCTGAGGTATTTCTAAGTCTGAGAGGTATAATGAGATCACTGTGGACCCTGGTCACAAAGGCTCATGGCAGCAGAACAGAGAGGGAGGCAGTGTATTAAAGCAGCAGCGGCTTATTAGATGAAATTAGATTTGACTTGTTTAAGGTGGTTAAAGGTTGCAGCATGAGTGCTTCAAATAAGGTAACACATGTATATGCACAGTACATGACCATGTAGGTTTTTTTTATTAATCATAAATAAGGCTGAATTTGTATATTATAATGATGATACTGCTGGGAAAAAGCCACCAAAAGGGACACAGGACAATATTAAGGTAACGTCTACAGTCAAACACAAGTGGCTCAGGGCAGCTTTGTTTTTTAAAGGTTAAGATATTTGTTGAACTGAACATAACAAATTATGACTGTCAATTGCAAAAAACAAGGAAAAATTGAAACAAAGTATTTCTGAACAAATTGTATTACTGAATTTTATTTACTCACAATTCACTCTAAGTAGTCTGTACCTTTTCTTAATCATTTATTAAATATAGGCCTACGATATATTGTGTGAAATAATGTCTAATTCTACCTATACATAGCCTAATGCCTACATGTTGTAAAGATGTAGTTTATGCAAATAAATTGCCCCACTGAGGCTGTAACTCATCCCGGGCCAAAAGGCAGAAAGGGGGGGACATAAATAAGTGAGGGGACCTCCTTTGTTCGGCGTTTAGTCACCTCTGTGGCCCCTGGAAAACCATTAAACGAGCAGGACTTCTCCCAGGAGCCGGAATTCCTCAGATTCCTCCGGTCTGATGTCAGAGCAGAGGGGACGGCATCTGGACCCAGTGCTGCCTTCATGGCCTCCTCCGTGGCTGCGAACTCTGACAACTCTACTGTTGTGAGGACGTTTTGCATTTTTAAAGTTTACTCTGGAAAATCAACAAGATTACTTCCTTAATTTAACTGCTTTCTTTGATCAATAACTTTGACTCTCATATGTGTATGCTAAAATGATGACTTAAATTCCACTTAGCTTAGCACAAGGACTCGAAACAAACTGAAGTACAAAAATGACAAGTTGTATTACTAAATTAAGCTAGAATTCAAGGCATGTGACCTCTTAATACAGAACCATGTCTTTTTGCATCACTTACTCACTATTTGCATACCCTTGTTTTACTCTAATAAATTCTGGAGGTAAAATAATCTCGTAATTGCAAGAAGCAAAAGTTAAAAAATTAGCTCACATAATTTGGAGCAAGTTACATTTTTGTTTTGCCTTCATACCTTTCCAATCATCTTGTGACCTCTTGGATTTGTCATGTGTCCCTTTTTGAGGGTCCGGAACCAAGGCTTTCCTCCTTGTTGGGACGTCCAAACGCAACCCTCGTGATTCCAATCTTTTCTACAGCTTGTGAATGCAGCATTTGCTCCTCTCTCCCCCTGTCCTGAACGCCTCCATTGGACCAGAGGGACCACTACTATAAACATACCTAGAGTCCCTGCGAGAAAAGAAGACCACGTCGTTGTTATTCACGGCCAAGTTTGGGAACTTTTGTGACTAATATTTATGCTTTTTATGCTGCGTGGAAGAACTCCGAAAACTGACAAAAAAAAGTCGGCAGCTAAAGCAGCCACAGCCACGACTGAGCTCGCGACTTTTTGTCTGAAAGTTGCGCTCATATGAATCAACAGTCTCTCGAGATTTTTGTTTTCCAAAGGGGAATTTAAAGTTGTTAAAGAGAAAAAAACTAAACGAGGATTACCTTTTTGCTGTGAGGTTTAACGCCGTCGAGTAAAGAGGAGTTTCTCCAGCGGGAGCAGAAAAGGCATGTAGCGCAGGATCGAGGGTGAGTTGTCTTGCAAAAAATGGGGAAAAAACCTTCATCAGGGATTTTTTTTAAATAATGTTCTATTTATTGTTTCCAACCCGTGTGAAGTTTTTTAAAGTAGGGGGAAACTCTTGTAAAGTCATCCAACTCCCAACTTTTTAAATGTAGGCCAAATGGCTCGGCCACGTAGGGCAGACAGGGGATCCCAAATATTTTCATTGTAAACCCCCCCCCTCACTCGAGTCCTCCACCACATAAACATACATTAAAATGCAAACAGACCCTCCAAATCTTCATCTACACTTTACAAGAAGCAAACATCTTGAGTTGTGACTTTATTGGAGAGCGAAATAACTTGTAAATATCTGGAAAACCTCCAATCAGAGCAGCTTACAACATTAACCAGAGTCAATGAGGTAATTCTGAAATTATATTTCCACATTTAGCTAAAGGGGCTTTATGGAGCCCCCTGCAGGACCCCCCTCAGGATCCACTTTAGACATCATTCAAGGACGAAATCGGCACATGAGTAAACTTGTTCCTGCTGTTACTGCACACAGAAATGACATTTTTGCACTAAAACAACCTACAATACCCGAGGCCTGTTGACTGATTTTAGTGGCATGAAGTCATACAGACTGAGACTGAAGGCTGGTTATGCATTTGATAACATGGTGTGTGTCTTTAACCTGCAATGATGACATGATCACTTTGTTGTTGAGCTGTTTTTCTCCCTCCGTCTCCCACACTGTGCATACATGTTTGTGTAAGAGTATGTAAAAGATGTGTCTGGACTCGCACATCGGACTGCCTGCATTACTGTTAAAAAAGGGGAGAGTTCTGTAAAGGCAAATATAGCATAGCTGCAGGAGGCGTAGGCCATACACACACACATGCACACACATCTGGCTGTCTTTATAAGCCCAAAGGCATGCTGTGTAAATTATATGGTGCCAGAGCAAGTGGCCTGGGAGTACACACACTTTTAAACACTGGGGAGGATTTAAAGGACTAAAAGTCAGAGTAGTGCGTTCGACTCTTCATCCTTCACCACCTCATGGTCAGAAGAGTGATTTAATACCTAAAATATGTTCCTATTTACTTCCACACCTCCGTATCCTTCTGTAATATTTCAAAACAAAAGCATAGTTTGTAGTTGCTCCATGTTAAATCCCAGAGGCATGTTTGGTTTAAGGTCAGCATGGTACCAGTATAATAGGTGTTTACTGCATAATGCGAGCTTGCATGTAAAAGGGAAAGTGGCTATTGTTTGTGTAGCCAGTGGTCATTTGAGCCTAAAGGCCATTTAAATTGCTACGCGGGGAAAACACACACACCTGTAATTTTGGTCGAGTGCTCATGCTGGGTAATACAAGGGGAGAGGAAGGGAAGAGAAGTTGTTGTTGTTGCTGTAGCAGTTTAAACGGAGGGCAAAGAAATGTAAAGAAGTCCTTCAAACTCAGCCTGTGGTTCTTTTGTTATTCTGCAGAAAAGCAGCGGTGTAGTGGCAAAATGAGAGGGCAAAAACACGGCCCATGACCTCCGCCTCTGATTTTAAATGTGGATGATCTTGATTCAAACATGTGGTTTTGTGTGTTAGGAGTTATTAAGTGTTTAAATGATTAGGTGACTTGACTTTGACTTGTTTGATCTTTATTGTCATTTATCCATTAAAAGTGCCATGCATTTCTTGGTTCAAGCTAGAGCCTGACAGATATCATTGGCTGACGCTATCAGGCCGATATTTGGCCAGCAAAGATATATCAGTAACCCCATACATGTTTTCATATATGTGGCGATACAGAATGTATTTTTATAGAATATGTAATGCAGAAAAAAATGTTTGGATTGATTTAGTAGTAGTCGTGTCATCATGTAGTTTGTCCCTTAGAGAACATAAGAACTAAGTGACAATGTATAATACTGTGAAATATTCTGAGCCTGCCTTCTGAGTTCCACTGCATAGCTACATATTTTTCATACCATCTAAAAATTTAACTTTTTTGGCCGCCATATTAGAAGTCTGTACATTTTCCTTTATCGGTATCGGTACTTTATCGGTATCAGCTTCAAAAATCCTGCACGAGTTGCGCTCTCTAAGTTTTCTGCTGCCATCAATGTAAATTAAAAAACATTTTAGGTTTTGTTAGGTTTGTTGGGCAGAAAAAGTACCTTAAAATATAATTTTAAGTTTTCCTTCATCTTCTACAATGTCAGAAATTTGTGAATGATCAATCAAACAGTTGTAAACAGATCATCAGAATTATTGCTCATGGAAAAAGTCATTTATTTCGGCCCTAAATACAGTTATTTACTTTGATTGTCATTTTAGTTTTAAGTGTGGCGGTTTTATTCATGAACAAAAAGCAGTTAGTATCGTAGGAAACGCAGTTAATAAAAAGTCATAGTTATATTATAATTTTTTTTACTGTGCAGGCTTGGTTTATGTGTGTCCCCCGAGTGTATTCAGACCTGCAGAGATGCTTTTGTCAGAGGACGTGCAAGTTGTGTAAGTGTTGTGCTCTGTGGCAGCCGATAGACAACAACAGAGCGGAGAGAGCGTGCTGTGACCTGCACAACTCTCCCACACTCCACCTTAAGCTCCTTCCAGGTGTGAAGGGTGAGTTGTCAATCACTGTTGGCCCCGCCCCCCCTCATTACAGGTCACCCCTCAGCACAAACGTTTGGAAACATGTGCCTTCTTTAGCGGCGTGTTCAGTGAGGAAGTGTGTGCGATTTAGACCACTTTTTTGACCTCCTAATTGAGCATCAAGCAGAGCAATTTTCCATTTGATCTCCAGTTTAAAATGTGTGACTTTTCCTTCCTTGCTGTCATTATGTGTGTTAGATGCAGGCGGATGTAAGCAGTAGCAAACCCAAAGTGGTGCTGCTTTCATGGGCCTGTAAACTCTACTTCCCTGCGCCTGAAGCTTTAGCTGTGAGAAAACACTCAGTGGCTTTTTGGTGATTGAGTATGTGTGTGTATGCAGTTGTGTTTGTGTGTGTGAGTGTGATGTGGTTCCCAGGAGGAGGAGGAGGAGGAGATGGAGGAGGGGGGGTCATGGAAAATGTGAACAGCACCGTGGTTTGACTGGAAAAGACGCAGTAGGACAACGAGTGATGGTCCCACGTTTGTGTTTGTTGATGCTGAGAGAGCCGCCGCTATCAGCCTCACTGTCCATGTTTACTCACCCCTTCCCTCCATCATCCCCCCTCGGTCCCACCCCGCCTCCCCCATCCTCCTGACCAACTGTACCAACATGATAAGAGCCCTGAGAATGAGCAGAGTCACATCTCTTCTTCCTCACTTATCTTATTTTCCCAGTCAGGTGCTGGGAATCACCAACAATTGATGCCAGCCTGAAACTCTGGGCATCTGTTACTGTTAACTTTGGCTCAGTGCTGCAGCTCCTGAACACACATTTCTGTTATTTTCCTGCAGTTTTTATGAAATCTAGAGGCACTATAACTAGTGTGGAGAGGAAAAATCACATAACTGAACATTTTATGGAGCAAAAGCTAAGTTTGTTCTTTGCTAATACTTTAAATTTATAGTCTACAGCTATTCTTTGTTCTGAAGTAGCATAATCGTGAGAGATTTAGTAACTTAGTTTGTGTTGACAGGCGTCCATCTACACTAATGTCTCCCACATCCGTCGACAGTCATTACGATACAAAAAGATACGATATGATACAATAAAATACAATACGATACAAATGAAATGATACGATACAAACGATACAATACAATACACATGATATAATACAAACGATACAATACACACGATACGATACAATACATGATACAACACGATATGATACAATACGATAAAAACAATACGATACAAATGATATGATACAATTCCAACGGGACAAAACCCACGATACGATACACACGATACCAAAAACATACGATACACATGATACAATAACATAAGATACACATGATACGATACAAACGATACACATGATACAATAACATACGATACAATACACACGATACAGTAATACGATACAAACGATACGATACAATACAATAAACTTTATTCTCCCCGTCGGGAAATTTGTCTTGGACTTGCATTCTGCATAACTTGTCCCAATCTATAACTGCAAAGCAGCAGATGTTGAAAAATGACCTGCTGCTTCAAAATATCTGGAAGCATGGAAAAAACAGACCTTGAGGGTTATTTGCAAATGTTGACAGATGGCTCTTGTTGTAATGGATGGTACAAGGAGATTGTGAAGCATTTGGGCCTGCATGAGCCTTGAATCAGATATTAAGGCTAAATTACGTCTGGAAGTTGATGACAGGTGGTGGATCTTTTGAGAACTAACTTTAATGCAGGAGTTAGATGTTGCCCAAATTCACATCCTGTGTATGATATGGATAGAGGGATAGGCTGGGAAGGATTGAGTGGGTGTAACTGTGTCAAGCTACAGACAAGGCTCCTTCACTATCTGGATGTCACCTCTGTGCGAACACTCTGCTCTGTGTGTTTGTCACCGTCACCATGCTCTCATATAGTAGAGAGAATGTGTGTGCGTGTAAAGTGTGTTTGTGTGTGTCTTTGTCTCAGAGATGGCGCTTAAGAGAGAGAGAGGGAGAGGGGAGGGGGGAGAGAGAGCTGGAAAGTGAAGAAGCAGATGCGCTTGTTAGAAACACACACTGTCTGGCCGCCTGGCTCCACCATCTGTTTGCAGCTGCTGATGTTTGTGTGTGAGACAGACGGTATGTGTGTGTGCGTGTGTTCATACAGTACATACATTATATTGTGGAGTGTATGGTTAGGTTCATTATTTTAGGGTGAAGAATCGTTAAAGCTAAGTCTACTGTGTTTTTTAAAGCATGAAAAACACTTACATGCACACACAATCCTATTGGTTCGACAGAAACGCACATGGACAAAGTGTCAGATAACAAAGAGCCTCATTGTGTGTGTGTCCTGCTGTCCCTCAGGCGTGCTGGGAGAACATTTGCTGTGCAGTGTGCATGCATTACTGTATGTGCTTTTATTCATTTAGCAAAAGACGACTTGGCAGAAAGGTTCAATCAGGTTGTGTCTTTGTGCAGCTGGAGGATAAAGTCTGATCCAGGGTCAGTACTGCAGCTGCCGTCCGTCGGCTGTGTGCGTCTGGGAATATGGGCAGACTTCAGAGGCGTGTTTCCCCAAAACATCTCACTACTGAGCCTGCCTCAGCTCCACGGTAAGCCAGTGGGGCAAAAGAGGATCAAAGTCCTAAGACGATTTTGAAAACTCGGACCAAATCTGTCTGTTTGGGAACACAAGTTTGTGTAATAGTAATTTTATGTTTTGGCTCTGCCTTGAGTAGCAGAAGTCCTAGCTTCCACATCTCTGCTTCTTAAATGTGAGAAATTAGCTAACATACCCTTTAAATACCACTTGGTTTGCTCCCCTACTCTGTGATCCGGGCCTGGTTTAGCCTCGTAGACAGGGTTGTAAAAAGAGTACGCTGGAGGAAGAGCAGTTACGAGCTGTGAAGCACTTAACCCGTTTGTTTTGCTACAGCGCTCATGTGTAACAGGAGGGGAAGAGGAAGAGGAGGGGGGTGGTGGTGTTGGTATTTCAGACAGAGACGAGCAACAGAGATCAGATTGATTGAGTTACACACGCTACACTTGCGTCCTCAGTTCTTGGCGGCCTGCGTCTAATGGTCTTAGCAGTAGGCGACAAAGTGCTGTTTTGTTCCCGCTATTGTGTGGACGTGAATGGAGCAAAGCGACAGTCGGGCTGCCCTGAGAGAGATGGAGCACACACAGCAGCACCCAGACCAGCAGGACATGCCCGGGAACTGTTATTTCTACTACTAGTCAATGCAATATATGCATATATATATATATATATATATATATATATATCATTAAAGTACAATTTAAGGTGTTTAATATGATTTTCTGTTGTGTCTGGCCTTCATTTGAGCACCTTAATGCAGCAGTCTGGTTGTGATTTTGTTGTGTAATGCTGCCAGGCCGACTGTGGTGTTTGTCACAGCTTGTTTTGGTTTGGTTTTAATTCTCATGGCCCCTGTAAGCTGAGTGGGTAGAGAGAAAACATCACGCCCCGTGGGGCAAACCTGTGTCAACGTTGTTTTTTAACACATTTTCATATCCTTCTTTTGTCAGCTGTTAGCATTAGGCTGTTCGCTAAACCTGCCGCCATTAATTTCTGTTGCTACACCTGTCAAGCTTTACGTTCCCACATAGCACATTACACAGTTTTCACGTTTATTTAAATAAATACATTTAAATAAATATAAATACATTTGTCATATATTTGTGTTAAGTGTACCCGGTTTCACATTTCTACACATAATGAATTTACTGTTTGAAATGACAATTGTTGCTAGTAGATCTAATGTGGTTAACTAGCTAAATTAAGCTAACGTTAGCTCCATGAGTCGGTTAAAAATAACCTCAATAGCTGACTTTTTGATGATTTTAACAGACTTATTGTAAAACGAGAATCTGAAAAAAGCATCTTAATATTTCTTTGATGGCCGTATATACATAAAACAAAAGTGAGGTTAAAGCTAAATGTTTTAGCAAAGTGTTATTTTGGTTCTAACATAACCCTGTGTAGCCCCTTAGCTTACATACGTTGTTATTTTTTTCAGTGTATTTTTACTTGTAACTTGACAAGGTATATTTTTTTTTTATAAGGAAGAGGACCGTACTGTGTGTTTTGCAAAGTACTGCTATCTTGTGTAACGTTGGCTGTGTTTACAGAACTGTAAACGTCCCTAAGTCCAATAACAAGCAGGGCAGCTGCTAGCGTTAGCCTAAACTTTGTTACAGTAGCATCCAAGACCAGTATCCACACGCATTGGTCAGAAGGGCACATTGGTGCACCAATTTATTTTTTTAAAGGTTACATGTAACCCAACAAGTTAATTTAGTCAACAGTGTAAATTTTGTAAGCCTAAACGTGTTGTACTTGTTGGTAGTTAGCTAGAAATGCTAATGATTGCTGCTATATTTAAATGGATTAACACAAAGTTGAATCCATTGTTTACACCTTTTCTGTTGTCTCTTGATGACAGAGCGCACAGCACTGTTTGACTGCATACAAAAGCGCACACTTAATATTTCATTAATGTAGTGTTCACTTAAAAGTGTGTAGGTCTTTGAGATCAGACATTTTTTTTCTAACTAGCTCTCTGTTCACTGTTTATAAATGGACAAGGTGGCTCCAGCACACAGCACACACAACAAGGCCCTTATGTTGATTGATGATTAAAAACAAATGCATCCAAAAACAGTGCTCGAGAAAATGAAATTCTGATGTTAATGTGGTTGAATCACAAACAGAAAACCATTTTTTCCTTAAATTTTCCCTTTTTTTTACCCATCACCACAGTAGTGTATTGGGATAAAGAAAAAACACAACAAAAGATGGGGATGGTTTTGTGTATATTTAGCCAAAGCTTGCTTCCCTGAAAAAGAAAAACAACCTCTTCCCTCAGTTTTCCCTCCCGTTTTCTTCCCCGCCACAAAATTACAATGTGCAAATTCATAAACGTATATGCTGTTTTTGCACGCTGGAAATAAACACACTGGTCGGGAGAGAGCTGCAGCGGCGTTGAAGCAGCGTTTTTTTTTTTTTGTGTTGAGGGGTTTGGTTCGGTCCTGAGCTATTGTCTGTCTGTGTGTTGGGCTTTACTCAACCACACACTCCCAACCAGGCCACTGATTGCTGGTTTAGAGTTGCTCTAACTGCTGTCTGGTCCTTTGGCTAACCTCTGAGGAACCTGGTGGGCGTGTGTGTGATTTCTGTGTGTTTGTGGTGTGCCCTGTTCATGCATGTCTATGTTTGTACACTACACAGTGAAAGTATGTGGTCTTTATTTGTGTCTTTGTGTGCTTATCTGTGTACATGTTGACAGTGATTTTGCAGGAGGCCTGTGTGGGAAACTTTCAAGAGGAATTTAAGGGAGCTTTTACCGTCAACCTGTGATGTCACTTCCCTTAAGCCAGAGCCAAAGGGGAGGGTCACAGAGGGGCTGCGGTCACAATATCCCAAAGCAAAGCTGATTTACACACCCATTGTAGCGTAGTTATTCACTTGTTGTGGCTTTTCCTCTTGAAGTGTGTTGGCACACACGCCTTAATATTAAAAAAACACGCGAATTAGATGATGCCACATTACAGTGAGCTGTCTCAGATGGATTCAGGACTTAGGAATGCGTTCCGGCTCCAAAAGGGGCACGGCTCTAACAAAAAACAAGCGTGAAGCAAGTGTGATTCAATCCGTAGCAAACAACACGGCTGTACTTAAGTCAGCACTTTGTAGCTTCTTTCTCCCCCTTTCTTTCGCGCTCACTCGGCCTTGTCACACACTCTCTCGTGCACACACACTCTCTCGTGCACACACACACACTTGCCTTCCTTGCGGTGCATGCTTGTGTCAGGTGTGCTCTGTTTTTCCAGTCAGGGAAGAGAGGAATCTGGGCTGAGGTCCAAGCTGACTATCAACAGCACATTGCCCAGAGCCCGGGACAAGAAGCAACACATCCACTCCATCTTTACTCCTCCTCCTGCTCCCTCTCTACTCCTCCCCCCTTCTCCTCTTCTGATCACTGGAGCATTGTTGTGCCATGTTTTGGTCCTTTCATTCTTTTATTCACGTCTTTTTTTCACCTTCTTATACCCATGCTTTTAATTTTAATACATTCCTGTTTTTCTGCACTTTCCTGATATTTTTGTAGTGGGTTGCCAGTTTTGGGATTTTTGTCAGCGTTTTTTGTGCGGAGGAGAGGTTGTTTTCCCCCTGCGAAGGAGGTGTGGAGCCTTTTTTTTGGTCTTGTGGTCTAGTTCCTGTCTAACAAGGCTACAAAGTGGCCACCACCCTTAAAATGACACTGCTCTTAGCTATTTAAATTAAGTCTTGTTGACAACACCAGGATTTTTGGTGGCTAAATCAACCACGTTAAAGGTGCCTCTAAACCTAAAGGTTTGCTTTTCTATTTACTACAGGTGTAAATATATATATAGTAAAGCTTCAAAGCTCTTTCCTCATCGCAAACATGAAAGCTATGAACTGATGACTAACCAAAGATGTGTTCAAAGTGCTCCCCGACGACCTGTCTCAACCTTTAAACCACAGAGTGTGTGTGTGTGCGTGGTTGTGTGCGCGCGCTGATTTTGCACTAATTAACAGTTTTACAAGTTTCTTAATGACAACAAAATCTCTGTTTTGTGGCAGTAGCTGACATCCTACGAAGCACATGTGCCACTGCCTCATCTGTGTGATCTTACACACTCTGACACTGTACGCTACAATGTCTGGCAGAGGGAGAGAGGGGGAGATAAAAAGGAAAGGAAAGGCCTCCCACACAGGCAGATATGAGACTTAGAAGCTCCATTAGCTCCTCAAAGCCAGCTGCCGGGTTCAGATGGATGTCTGCGCTTGACTGTTTGATGTCCATTCATCCATAGCCTCACATCTCTGCCTCTGTCTCCCAGCTTTGCCCGACGCTGGGCCTCATGGGGCTGCACAGAGTGCAGCTGCCATAACTATAGGATAAAGCTGTCTGCTACCGTGTGATTCCTGCCTCTGCTCACACCGTAGCATCGCTGCTGCTGTTATCACTGGTGATTCTGCGAGCCTCGTCTGTTTTATGTGTCTGCTTGTTTATGGGAGGCAGGCAGGACGATAATACAGTGAAATATGGAGTGGGAGGGTTTGATAGGAAGAATGTTTTCTGATTTCAGCACCATGTTTTTTGCATTCCTGCATGCTCAAATGTGAAAGGAAAAGTTTGCCCACAGAACTATGTGCAGATAACTAACCCATGTCTTTTTCATCTCTCCCCCCAGCACCCGTTCTTCCTCCCTCTCCTCCTCGTCCTCCTCCTCCTCCTCTCCGGACATCTTTGGGAATGGGCCAGCGCCTTGCCAGGGTGCATCTTTCCACCCGGTGGTGTGGCCGGCGCCGTGCGAGAGTGAGGAGGGCAGCGGCCAGGTCATAGAGCCCGCCCACCCTCTTCTCTCTCCGCTTGCTCACTCCCAAACTGACTTTTGACCTTTGACACCGCCGTGACCTCCAGCCAGCCATGCCCTTCCGGCTGAAGCTGCGGCGCACACGGCGCTACAACGTCCTGAGCAAGAACTACTTTGTGACACGGATTCGCCTGCTGGACAGCAACGTGATTGAATGCACTTTGTCAGTGGAGAGTACGGGACAGGAATGTCTGGAGGCGGTGGCCCAGCGGCTGGAGCTACGGGAGGTCAGTCTTTTATTATGTGACCCTGCTTGTGTTAGACTCATGTGGCTGCTGATATTTGGCTTTTGGGGAACATTTATATAAAATATAACATATAAAACGTCTGTATTTATATAATTAAGAATCTCCGAAACGTATAATAATTTCGCGGTACATATTATTAAAGCACTCATTCCTTAGAAATTACACATTAAAAATATTTGCTCCCACACTTTCACACATTCATCAATGCTGTGTCAGATTGTGTGTGTGTGTGTGTTTGCATGTGTGATCGCCACGCGTCTCTCCCCACACCCTGTGCGTGTCCGCCTGCCCTCTGCTGTCTCTCTCCTGCGGGGTCCTTGTCCGTCTCTAACGAAGCGTGGCTACCTCTGTCCTCTTTTCACTGCAGAAGAAAGAGATACAGCTCATCCCCCTCTAATACTCCTCCCCTCCTGCCCTCCATGCTTTCTCTTTGTGTGCGTTTCCTCTTGTTCCTTTTATTCGGCTGCTTTTATCTACATTTCCTCTAATTACCACCTCGACTCGTAGGGTTTATTGTTTGTGATGTAGAGTAGTTTTACATGTGTTTGTTCACACACAGGAGAAAGAATGTGTCCGTTTGGTTGACGACTGATTTGAGTTTGATGGATACGAGTGTCCGACTGCGCTGACAAAGTGAGAGAGAGAGGGGCGGTGCACTTGTGCGTACTCACACAGTGTTGCGGTATTTGCCAGGTGTCAGTGATGTTATAAATAAGGTGTTGTGACGCCTCCGCTTCAGCCGCCGTCTGCTCCTCCATGCATGCACGCTATATAAGGACTCTGTGTGTGAATATGTGTGTCCACCTGAATATGTTGTTTTCATCTTTATTGCCGTACCTGAGGCCTTCAGTGTGCGTGTCTGCGTGTAAGAAATGAGTGTATGTATGTGTAGGTGCATGCCTTTGCAGGTGCTGCCTGCATCCTTATGACTTTTATTACAGTACAGTCAAACCTCGTGGATAAAACAGGTGTGCTCAACTCTTTGTGAAACTATTAACGCACACTTGCACACAAAGCCAATAAAAAAGTTTGAGTTTTACTAAATTACAGGGTGAGTCATGAGAAGAAGAGGGGCTTAAACTGTATAAAAAAGTTTGGCGAACTTAGCGAGATGTTTATTTAAGAAACAAAAGCCATTTGTGAGCACTGCTGCTCACACACAGAACACAAATGGTAACGGTGTCATGTTTCTCTAAGGACCGTCTCTCCCAAATTTGCAGATAGATTGGAGCGTCTCAGAGGGCTCCTGTAGGCTCCTGCACACGTTCCAAGTTTGGTTTTGATGTGTAAAATGTGTCAAACTTGACGTTAGAGGAAATTATCTCATATTGCTAATCACAGCATGTCAAAACCTGCTTCAAGTTCCTTATAAATACCCTGCACAGAGAATGCCAAGAAACCATGAAAAGCATATCAGTATACTTGGTATTTTCACTCATGTTTGGACCGGGTTGTTGACCTTATATCTTGCCGTGTGTGCTGTTTATGCAGCTAAATTGTTTTTCTCAAATAGGATTAAAATCTCTAGATAAAATAATAAGAGACATAGTTCTCATTTTGCATATTTAGACAGGATCATTGCCTCTTCTCTCCCAGGGTTGTCTTAGGTTTTGAGGTTCACATTTGAAGGAGAAATATGTGCTGCTTGTATTTCAGCTGCTTATTTGTCTCTATTTGCTCTTCTTTGTCAACTTATTTCCCTCCTCAACCAATCCTTAAAACTCCTATTTCCCATTCCAATACTTTGTCTCT
This sequence comes from Semicossyphus pulcher, assembly GCF_022749685.1. Classification (NCBI taxonomy): domain Eukaryota; kingdom Metazoa; phylum Chordata; class Actinopteri; order Labriformes; family Labridae; genus Semicossyphus; species Semicossyphus pulcher. The sequence continues at coordinate 13,049,045 of NW_027211615.1, forward strand.
CCTGGTCTTAGTTATTTGTCTTAATCTCTCTCCATCGAGCTTACACAACTCATTTTTTATTCCCTCCTCTTCAATCCACTCCCAATTTCTTATTTTCTTTACCTCCACTTCCACTCCAGCTAATCTAACATGTGGGGTACCACAAGGTTCCATCCTAGGCCCCTTTCTTTTCTCTACCTAAACGCTCCCTTTAAGTTAAATCATCCAGAAGCACAACCTCTCATGCCACCATTACAACGACGACGACACTCAGCTCTATCTCCCCATTAAAGCACACAATCTGTCAGGTCTCACCTCTCTTAAAAACTGCCCTGAAGACATAAAAACTTGGATGGCGCAAAACTTCCTACAACTAAACAACAGCAAAACTGAAGCTGTGCTCTTTGGCCCCCAAGATGCCTTAAAACTGATCTCCAACCTGTCCACTTACTTTAAACCCCAAGCTAAAAACCTTGGAATTATTTTCGACACTGCTTTTACATTTGACTCCCAGGTGGAAGCAGTTGTGAAAAAAAAGTTTCTTTCAAAGTTAAAACCCATTCTCTCCTTCAGTGACTTAGAAAGGGTAATCCACGCTTTCATCTCTTCTCGACTCAGTTATTGTAACTCCCTGTTTATGTCGTCCCTGTCCCGCCTGCAACTGGTCCAAAATACTGCAGCTAGGCTGCTGACTGGTTCCAGGAAGAGGGAGAATATTAGTCCCAATTTAGCCATTTTACTCTCGTTGCTTTGGTTTCGATGTATTGCTTCTCTTATGCATTGTACAGCACTTTGGTCAGCTGCTGCTGTTTATTAATGTGTTTTATAAATAAATTGACTCGACTTGACATTGACTTGACATCATGTCCATCAATTGACCTTTTGCACCCTACTGACTCTCCCTCCGTCTTTCCCCCACTTCCAGACCCATTACTTCGGGTTATGGTTCCAAGGAAAGACCCAGACCCCGGCCCAGCGCTGGGTGGAGCTGGAAAAACCCCTCAAGAAGCAGTTGGACAAGTTTGGCAATGAGCCGCTTCTCTTCTTTGGAGTCATGTTCTACGTGCCCAGCGTTTCCCGGCTGGAGCAGGAAGCCATCAGGTAAAGATCCTCCAAACACAGCTTACAGTTACTGTTACACACCCACATACTTAGTGTGCGTCATGCTGGGACTTAATATTCACAATGTTACAACAACAACAGCCACAAGTTCCCTCAAGTCAGTGTCATGTGTGCTTCTCTGAAAACTTCAAATAAGGAAACTTTTGACGGATAAGCCAGCTAGTGTAGCGGCTTCCTGCCTATCAAATGCGAAGTTTAACCTATATGTGAGAATAGAAATTGTCATTTTCAAACATGTGGAATAAATCCACCCTTAAATCTTGCATGTAGCCCAAGCTGTGTCCACAGAGGTGGACATTTCCCTGTTATTCTATAGACACAGTCAAATATCGTCTGCATAGAGGAATGATAGAGTAAAGAATACAACGTTACCTTGCTAACCGTGTCATACTGACACTGATTGATAGCATGTTGTATATTAGTGTGGCTTTGTCCTAAAAGGGGGGGGGGGTGTAATGCTAATTTCAAGCTTAATATTTCACTCTGTGATACCTGTGGAGTAGCTTAGCATCATTTACAGTTAAAAAAAAAAAATCATTTTTCTCACGCTGGTGCTCTGTGCAGGCCTTCATACAGCCTTTACCTTAAACAGCTCAGTCAGCTCTGTCCCTTTTAAGAAACCCCGCCCCTACAAGCCCAATTTCTTCTGATTGGCCAGCTCTCTTGTGACGTCACAAAGTGCAACGTGTGGAAAAAACAGTGTGAAACCTGGCATTCACAGCAGCCTGCAGACTGAGCTGAGAAGCCTGGGGATTACTACAACATACTTTTACATACATATTTGAAACTTCACCCACGTTGAGTCTGAACATCCAACATTGTAACAGTATATATACAGTATATGTCTTAAAATGTGAAACAGCAAAATACCTCCTCTTTAGATTTTTAGTCTCCAAGGCTTTATATACTTTAATTTTTGTGCGATTAATCTTGGGTATATTTACTCTGGTTCCAGGCCTCTGATTCGCTGCCCACATTTGTTATATTTTTAGCAACTGTTTTAATTATGGCTGATTTAATCGGTTAGTGAATCAGACAACCAATCAGGGATAAGCTTGCAAGATTAAGAGCAGGGATGTAATCTGCCAATATAGCTTGCTAGCTTCATTCATTAAAGGTAATTACAGAAACTGAAGCATGGATGAGAATTACATCCGCATGATTGTCAATTCCGTCTGGTGATCAGGATCAGATTTTATTTTCATCCTCAACAGCAGCCAGTTTCGCTCCTTATAAACAGTCTGTGTGCATGTGTGAGAAAGAGTGTGACTGAGCATGTTAGCTAGCTGTGAAAAGGGCATCCAGGGGTCAGTGTGTAGTGGACAGTCTGCCATCTCAGATTCCTTCTCTCTCACACACACACACGGCATGTCTGCCTCGCACTGAGCTGGTGAATTTGCGGCTTCTGCTTCGCTGGATGTGGGAAAGGTCGGCTGCAGGTCACAGCTTGACGTTTTGATGGTAGAGTTAGCTTTAAGGTGTGTGAGTGTGTGAACTGTTTTACGCTTCTTAATTTCCTCTGAAATTCTGCAGAGGATGGCCTCGTCATCCATCGAAGACGATGATCGTGTTTCAGTGACTGTCTCTATACACTCATTCTGTTTGTAGACGAGATAGACTAGTGTGTGTGTGTGTGTGTGTGTGTGTGTGTGTGTGTGTGCAGGTTGGTTACACCCTATCTGCTCTGGTAAAGTGATGGTATTCCAGGAAACCCCTGCAGGCTTTTATGGTGTGAGTGTGTGTATGGGGGTTATAGGGTTGAAGGGGTTATGATGGGGCCTTAGGGGCAATTTAGGGAACAATAGCCGCCTCTTTTCCTCAAGCCCCCTCTCTTTCTCTAACAATCCCTGCACATAGTGTCACCCCGACTCCTTTTTATCAAGCACAGATCCCCACATCACTCTCATCCCACATTTTTAATCTCCATCTCCTGCTCCCTCCGTCCTCCTCTTTTCTCTCCCTCTCTTTCTCCTCTTCTGTTAGTCAGGAATGTTGGCACAGCCGGCCAGCGTAGGAGGCGGACCACACATTCCTCGCAGCAGAAGTGCTGGGGGTAAAGAGGGGAGGGGAGGGGGGGGATGTCTGGTTTACAAAACACGCACACACTCACACTCTCTCACCTCACACACCTCGCGCACTCCCCCAGGAATCCTCTCAGAAGCCAGCTGCAGGCCTGTCAGAAGAGTTAGTCACAATACAGCACATTGTAAGAACATACACGCTCCCCGAGGCAAGAGTTTCTAAAAGCCCCGTCCCCCTTTTTTTTCTTCACGTCAAGTTGAAAACAATCTTTACAACTTTTTTTTTTTGATGAAGTTCAAAACATTTTTTTACCGCCCAGGCATAATGAAGGGTTCAGAAAAATCTTTAAAGGCACGTTTCGCTCTTATACACTCTGTACTTTCCTTTGAAAACTCCATCAGGCGGCACCCTTTTGAAAATATAGGTAATTTATTGTCTTGAGGTTGTTTCGGGTCGGTTCCAGTGAGGCAGATCTTTGCTTTTTCTACACACCTGGTGTGATAAAGGGGGGGAAGCGCGGGACTCAGAGAAGAGGAAGACAGGAGGGGAGAGAGAAAGTCAAAGTTTGGCAGCAGGACCAGGATTTGGGTTATTTACATGGTTTTATTTATCTGGTCGTGTGTGTTTATGCTGGAGCTTATACATGTGTCAAAAAAGGAAAGTATGCTTGAGCTTGTGTTTAAAGAGAAAATGGAAGTGGATGGATTTGTTTAAGGGACTTTGGTGCTGTAATTCAATGTGTCACAAACCCCCTTCTTTTTAAAAGTAACTCTAAAATTTTAAACATTTATCACCAAGTAACAAACAGATATGTAAATGATAAATGATCATTTTTGAATAACAGATACTAATGTTTTACCAACCAATTCATTGTATGTTTTTACCAGAAACCAGATAGACTGAGCGCTGACTTTGCCTCCTCTGAGTAAAAGTAATGTAATGTCTTTGAAGTTCACTGTTTGACTGATGTGTAACCTGATACGAGATCTCCCACTCTTCCTGTCCATCCATTCATCTGTTTCTCCTTCCCTCTCTTCCTCCCTTCATGCAGCTGTGAAAATTACCCAGAGCAGAGAGGGTAAACTCTGTGTGTGTGTGTGTGTGTGTGTGTTGGTGTGTGTGTGTGTGTGTGTGAATACTTGCAACATAGACACACCAATAATCCAATTATAAAGCAATTAAGGCAGCAAGGCAAGAAAGGTGGAGCCCATGTAAAGGCTGAGGAGTTCTCCTGCAGCACATGCAATTAAAGAGACTCACAAGGCCGTGAACATATTTGGCTGTCATGATGTTTCTTTCATTGTTTGGTCTCCATGCAAACTTTCTGTACAGGAAGTGGCATCCTTTAATTTGTGTATGCTGTAGTGTTGAAGCTATAATGCTACAGAGCATGGTTTAAACCAACATGGCCACAAGTGTGCATTTAAAATTGTCCCCGTGTTCCAGTTTACATACCTTTTCCTTTTACTGTAGTATGTACTTCAGCAGCCCTTACAAACAATGTGCTTCACATACGGTAATCATACAGCAGGGAAGTACAACTGCGTCATAACATTGGGCCTTGAACGGTGACCGTCTTGCTCATACACCCGTCGCAATCCATTGTGCAATGTAAAAAATAAATTGTTGTAAAGATGGTTGCCTTGAAGACACAAAACATCCATCGAGCTCACCATGGACTCGGATTATGGCTCATTGGATGTGACGTATCTTCCACTGCGCAGAGGATTGTGGGTAGAAGTAACTGATAACTTACTCACTCTCATCACTAATGGTCATAATGGGGGACTACCTTTTTTGATACACGTTTAGACTGCTCTTTGTGTGTGTGTTGGTGTATTGTCATGAGTCTGTTGCACTGTAACCCCTCAACTGCTTTTTAAACTTATCCCATACGACCTACTTATATTACTCACAGTATTACTTGCTAAATATCCTTGGGCACTCCTTCCTTTTCGAAAATCATCATCATCTTTGCACCCACATCTTGCAGAAGGTGTGTGTGGTCGAAGTCGCCTGTTTCTTCTGCCTCACTGATATGAATGAGGGGCAAAGTGGCCCAGAGAGAGAAAGTGAAGAACCTAAACAGAGAGCTGTTGACCGGAGCGAGGCCAGCTGGCCTCAGCAGCCCCCAAGGCTAACAGCACCAACAGCCTTGAAATCCTAGCTTTGTTCAGCTAGTTATCGCTAGCACACACACACACACACACACACACACACACGGTTGTACTCTGTTGTGCCCCTTGCTGATTCAACACATTTCAAAGTGAAATCCTCAGCCTCCCACACAAGCCGTCTGCACCCATCCAGGGTTGCGGGGGTGGTCAGGGTCGTACCACTGCAGAGGTGGAGGGGGTGGAAGAATATGTACACACACACACACACACAGATGCACACATTCATTCATGCATGCTGCGCATATGCTCGCAGACTTGCTGTCCGGGCCACTTGGACATCTGGCAGCATGTCTTGAGCGGGGCCTGAACATGCGTGGGCATATAAAAGGCTCTTTGTGTCTGTTTGGCTGCCGGGAGAGCCAGCAGAGCACTCACTCCACCATGCTGGAAGTCACGAGTCACTCTGGGAGGAAACATCTACCTCATGTCTACGTGTGTATGTTCACCTGTTATTACAGCAGAGTGATGCAGTTGTGACATACATGCCTGGTGTTTCCATAATAACGTCTTTGTGGACATATACGTGTAGACTTTTCTATATTGATTATTGTTAAGTAACTACTTACAACAAGACAGTAAAGTCTGTAGTATGATAGTAGCTGTAAGTTTACATCTTGTGATCAGTGTCTGCAACACATTTGAGGACAGGGTCTTTATTTTCTGAAGATTGAGACATGAAATATGCAGCATGTAGACTAATATGTGGTTACTATAGTTACAAACATTTTGCAAATGGCTGTATATTTTTAAGCCTCACGCATTACTCGAGGCATGTATGCTTTTACATTGAACTTACGCTGAACTACAATGTGTCCCGATGCAGGTTCATCATAAGGACTGGAGCATAAACCTTTTTTTATCCACCATCATGAATCTTTGAAAAACAATCATTCACTGACATTGCAGTTAAATGTCTATCAACTGACAGTTGCAACAACGGCTAATAACAGTTTGTATATTTCAGTGGTAAACAGTGATCAAACGGTCATAAGTGAGCCAATATGAGAAAGAAAAATGATTGTTGTTTCCAATATAATTGCCAGGATTAAATCTGGTCTCCTATATTGCTAGTAAAACAGATTGTTAGCATTTGTTGGCTAACAAAATGTAGCTCTATTTGAGATATAGGAAGTACTCTCCAATAGGGCTGCATGATATATCGCAATTGCCATGTGCACATGTGCAACAGTCACATCGCAGGTACGTTAAGCTGCTACTTTTTTGTTGCTTGGTGCAAAACAAAATCGTCAGTTTCTCGTTTTCAATGACTAATCCAAAGGAGAAGTCAGTCTGATATCACATTAGTGCAGCTCTTCAACAGAGCACACAGAGAACTGACTGCTGAGCTGCGTCAGTGTCTGTGTCACCTGCCTGTAAACTGTAAACAAACACGAAAACTCGCGTCTCCTGCAGGTGTAGCCGCTAAAAGTAAACACTCCTCGGCACGTCCGCCCCGTTACCAGCCGGGATATGTAGCCACAGCGTTAACCAGCACTGGGACGAGGTGCCGCTGTTAACGTGAATACTCTCACTTATAAGCGAGGTGGCTGAGAAGTGAAAAGATATTACAATTGTATCGTGCAGCCCTACTGTCCAAGACTCTTTAAATACCTTTGAGAAAATTAGAACTTTCTAGATCAACTCATGAGGGAAGTCAGAGTTTATTTGGAACTGTGATACTTAGATTTTAGATCGTATTGCCCTGTCCTAGTTGTGCTACTATACAAAGAATTGTGTTCATATTGTTTAGTCACCTCCCTTTGGTTGAACTGGTCTTAACCTGTAGACATATGTAACTTGTGCACAGTGTACACCTGTAGACAAATGTTTGTTTTAAGGGTCTAAAGCTTAAAAGGTGGAGAACCATTGTTCTAAAGGATCTTTTGTGTCGTATGGGCGCCCTAATGAGGAGAGACTTCCCTTTGCTGCCTTTTCGCTTTCCTATTTTCACTTGTTCATAGTTATTTTAACAGTTTACCGTCCGCCTCTCCACTGCGGGCCTCATATGTGTATAAACATCATCATGTTGTTACCATTGAATCTCAGAATGAGCACCAACCACCTCAACCTCAGCATTTCCCCAGACCCCAAACAGACAGAGCGCTGGGAAAACATGGAGAGTTTGTACAAACAAAGTCCACAATCATTTGAAGGGTTTTGTGTCCCGCGAGGCTCCTCCCCCCTCCCTGCCAGACCGCATCAAGCTCCTCCCTCTCGCTGCAGCCGCGGCGGTTGGGGTTGGCTAATTAGAGGGTTGGCAGCTTAGCCAACGGGTGTAATGACAGGGTGAGGGAGGAGGGCGGGGTCAGATTATAGGCCCGGGAGTATGCTGAGTGGAGCTCAAAAAAGAAAAGAAGAAGTGGGGGAGAGAATGTGAGGAAGAATATGAAGAAGAAATATGTGAGGAGATAAAGGAGGGATGGTTTTATTATGGAGGTGCAAAATGAGGAAAGAAAATTCAGGAAATAAGTAAAAATTGTAACCGTGAAAGTGAAAGAGAGAGAAACAACTGAGTGAATGACTAAGCATGTATAGCTCAGTGGTTTCCCCATAGACCTTTGTGTACTCTGGCATCCTGTCCGAGCTTTTTCTGCCTCTGTGTGTGTGTGTGTGCATGTCAGAAAAGGTGTCTCACAAACCCCACATTGGAAAGACTCAGCCTGCGGTCGCCATGGCAAAAAACAGGAAACGGTGTGCAAGGTTTTGTGCAGCTGAGGCCGGTCACCCTGACAGTTCCCCTCTTTCCTCCTGTGTGGCCACTCTGTTCTTTAAAAGACAAACACTGAGCCGGACCACAGCTAAAAGTGGACAAAAAGAGCCCAGGAACTTTAAGGAGCTCAGTGTATTTCGGCCTCTTGGTTTTGGGACTTTTACCACGTTTTGTGAAAGCTGCAAGTGGGCTAAACAATCTGAACTGTGTCATCATATCGGCTTACATTTGGAAAACCAGCACTGCCCAAAACCACAGTGTGCTGAGTTTACCTCACATACACTCAGCATTTATAATGCTCTGCTTTTGTCCAGCTATTTGACCCTATTAAACTGAGTTCTTGTTAGCGTTAGCTCCATGCAACACACTCGCTGTTAGCTGAAAATGCACAGGCAGATACACCATATTATTTTGCGCCTACTACCGTACATTTGTCATTCCTCTCGAGTCACAAATGAGTCACTGGTATTTCAAATGGAGGTGATTCACTCATTCCTCGCTGGGATTCTGCAACTGACTTCTCTGGTATTCTCTAGCCAACACTGTCCTGACACACACTTTCTGTTGCACAAACCAGGAGCAGGATAAAATGTCTCTGTGGCGTCACATTGGATGTTTGAAATCCTTCACTTGAGAGCTCAGCTCTTGTTACTTTCTTTGGAGAAATGTGTTGAACTGAAACCCATCATGTTTTCCGACTAGCTTTCATGTAAGTGGTGTTCAGAGACGGAGCGGCTAGCTGGAAAAATAACTTTAACCACCAACCAAATTTTGGCTATGATCTGAAATCTTTTGCAAGTGCTGATAATACCACCCACCTAGTCAGAGTTTAAAATAAAAATAGTTCAGCTAGTAGAAAGACTGAACAAGACTGAGAGTGTACAGCCATGCTAGCACCTCTGTATTTAGATACGTGGCTTGTTTGAGCTAGAGGCTAACAGCAGTAGTAGTGCTGACATACTGAGTGTCAAGTATAAGGTGTTAACAGAGCACCTTGGTAGCTAAATAGTTACAACGCATGCCCATTTGCTGCATAGCCCCCCATACTTTGCCGGTTTGATTCTAGCAGGTTAGATTTAAGTTTGTTTGATAGCATGTCATCCCCCTCTCATTTATTTTTACCTGTCTGCCTCTGCCTGTCCTGTCTAATAAAAAGTGAAAACCTCCAAAATAACAATATAATTTAAAAAGTTTAGTGTGTTAGCATGCTAACCATAGCTAATTACCTGTACTCATAAAGCTGATAGGGAAACGAACATGTCAACCACATGGTTTCAGAGTTCAGTCTGGACCACCATGCTAGCTGCTAGCTTGGCTAGCTTGGCTTTTTGGTCAAAGTAAAGCAGTTCTAACACTCTACAGTATCCTATCAATAATACTTTCTTTTCTTTTTGTCTGTCTGTGTTTCTTCCTTTCTGTCTCTCCTTGCTTCTGTCTTTCTAGGTATCAGTATTACCTGCAGGTGAAGAAGGAGGTGTTGGATGGCCGTCTCCACTGCACAGTAGAACAGGGCATCAGACTAGCTGGCCTAGCAGTACAAGGTAAGACACACACGCACACACATTCACTCACACGTGCAAGAACAAACATCTCATGTGAATAATCTATCAGAGGGAGAAAGGTAGCACAAGAGAGAAAGCGTGAGCACAAACTCACACTTTCTAGGGTCATCTTGACTTCGCTACCTAATATGGCTGCATACCAATGCCAGAGCCCAGTCCACTTGAGTTCCTATGGTATCAGTCTCAACACACACGCGTACACACACAACCTCACTCCATCTCCTTGGTCTTGTTCCTGGGTGCTGTCTGTGTCTCAGGGGGAATGTAAACAGACAGTTAGCTTATCGCTAGTTCCAAGGTTAGCATCAGGAAGACCCTTATCCGTCATGAGGCGAGGATCCTCTGCTAGCTTCCTTACATAGCATGCACTCACTGGCTCTATATGGAGACTAAGCATGTTATGGAGAAGCTGTTCGAATGTTGATATGACTAACATTTAACAGTTAACATTTATTTTAGCTTCAAGGAACGAAGAATGGAAAAAAACAGCAAGTAACTTATGAGTTAGCTAGCTAAGCTACGTGTTTGCTAAACAAGCTAAAAAGTAGCTGCTGCTTACTCTCAATGAAAGACTATTAGCCAAAAAATAAACATACTGTATTTTTTGCTATTATGTGTCTTCCCTAGAAATGTTGTGTAACACTGAAAATAACTATGTAAAGAAGCCTTTAGCTAAATTTTAAAAAGCTAATGTTACCAGTAAGATTTCGCTAACGTACTTAGCAGTTGAACGGTCAACGTCAGTCTTGATACAAATATCTAACTTAGAAGAAGGCACACATTTTTTTTAACCACTTTTCAAACAAGGATGAAACGTATAACCAAATGTTGGAAAAACCTAGTTAAAACCTTTCCAGTGATGGGCAACAAAAATATTTCTTGAATTACAAAAATGGGTATAGTTTCTAGAGTCTTCAATAAAAGTCAGCACATTAAAAAAACTGTAATCTGACATGTTTAAATGATCTCACATTGTTTTTTGAACCTAAAAATGTATGTATTTTTTATTTTCTAGCTGACTTTGGAGACTTCACACAGTTCATGTCTCAGGACTTCCTCAGGGAGTACGTGCTCTTCCCAGTGGTGAGTCTTAAAACCTTAACTGTTCAAATATATGTTGTGTGTCTTTTTGCTGCCTGAAGGCACACATTCTTATGTCACCTGTGGTACCTCCTCCCTCTGCTTACCTGATTGACAGGATGAAAATGTAGAAGTACAAAGCACAAATCTGAATGAGAGTATCTGCTGGATAAAGATCTGTAGGAAACCAACTGTATTACATTTATGAGACACTATGTTACTGTTACATGATGTTCATTGTTAAACCACAGGAGTTTAGCTGTGTGTTTGAGAAGGAGAGCAAGTGTTTTTATGAATTAGGGTTATCTTTTTCATTAATATTCAACAGTTCACTTTCTCTTTATCTTTCCACCTCCATTGCTACACCTAATATCCTCTTTTTTCCCCACCTCATGTCTTTATTCACCTCTCTTTCTCTCTCAGAACTGGTCTAATGGCGACGAGGTGCTGGAGGAGTGGACCCAGAAAGTCGCTGAGGAGCACAAGAGTCACTGGTACTTTCAGATAATATTTACTCTTCTTGTACATGTGAGCACATCTGAAAGAGAGAGGAAGAGAACCTGAGATTCCTTGTGCCTGGTACTATATGTTTCTGTACTTTCCAGTCGAATGCAGCCCGCTGAAGCAGAGCTGCTGTACATCAAGGAGGTGGAGAAACTGGACGGATTTGGCCAAGAGAGCTTTCCTGCTAAGGTAGATAAACTACAAACCGTACCCAGCGTCCTACGCAAAGAAACACACACTCGCACATTTACAGAGTGGCAAATTGATTTTATTGTGAAAAGACTTTTAGTGAAACTCATTCTTCTTCTGCAGGACAACTACACAAATGACATCTTCATCGGTGTGTCCTTCATTGGAGTGTTTGTCAAACACAGAAATGGCAGATCCATCATGCTCCACAAGTAAGTCTCCCCGTGTATTTATCTTTTTTGTAGCCTATAAGTCCATCTGTTCATGGGTAGTAGAGGTAATACAAATAAATTAATCTGCAAGAAAATATTATGGTTTGTATACGGGGAAAATATTAATCCTGTCCTGCATTTGTGTGTGTTTCCGTGTGTCTACAGGTGGAAGGACATTGGCACATTAGCACACAACAAGTCCGCCATCACGGTGGAGATAACGAGCCGAGACGACCCCTTCATTTTTCACACAGTGAGTGTTGTGTCTGCAGGAGGTCCCGGCACATACAGTACACACACACACACACACACACACACACATGTGCTTTGTACAAGGATTTTAGAGGGAAGTTTACAAAAATATTGTACATGCACACTCCCAGATATCCCTGCAAAGAGACACATACAGGGGCAGATTTGACTTGATTTTCTATGAAGAAAACTGCTGTTTGTGCAAAATGTTTTATCTGTGTTTTTGTTTCCGCAGGAGGATATGGAAATGGCCAAGTACATCGCTCGTCTTTTCACGGCCAGACACAAATTCTACAAACAGAACAAGATCTGTGCGGAGTAAGTGTCGAGGCCAGCTGAAGGCCGCTTATATACCTCTTTATTAGCTGTTGTTCTCAAATACAGTGCACCAACCTCTTGAAGGCTGTGTAAAAAACTTTTATTACATGAATCTCCACCTATCTTGTCACCTAATGCTTTGTGTTTCTCTTTAGGCCCACTCATTCACCTGCACCAATCAGGAGGAGGCCCACCTGGACCCACCGCCTCTCTCTGGTAACATCAGAAGCCTTTAGCTGCTCTGTTATAACTCATTGCGACTGCTTATTGCTCAGCGGTTTGACACGGTCCGGTTTATTATTGCCTCTGGCCTGTATAAATGACACCAGAGGCCAGGAGACACAGGGAGAATTTGAGAGAGAAGACAGAAACAGCCGCGGTTAGAGATCTGACCTTTCTCTCCCACTCAGGCCAGCTCTTAATTGTGCCATGGAGCCTCGGTTTTTAACGCGCGCCGGTGGTGCGGTGGGTGTTGTTGGAAAGTTTGCAAGGGTGTTGCTTGGACTGATTTCCGGTTGCGACAATGAAGGCAGTGATTTGTGCGTCTCCCTCCCTGCTGGCCAGACAATAGCTCGGGCTAAATGTGGCACAATAGCTGTTCAGTCGGTCCACTAGAGAGCTCGAAATTCACTCAGATGTCTGTGTGGGCAACCGCAGGCATTTGATGTTGACAACTCTGCGGGGTTAGAGTAGATTGGGGTCGGTCATGGTCACCGGTTGTGTTGAGACAGAAAGAAAGTGGCTTGCAGTGTGACATTTAGAGGATGTTTCAATATGTCTAAATCATGATGATGTGTACAACCTAAAGGATTTTAAGACTTCTTCTTCTTAACTGTTTCAGCCGCGGCCCCAGTCCTGTAACTTCCAGTCCATGCATTCCCAGTATGGAGAGCATTACCAGGACACGCAGAGCTCTCAAGGTAAGTGTAAAAAACACACAAACACATTTAAAGTATGTTTCAACCCCCCCTCATCTGCTTTGACCACAGTGTGAAGATTTTCAGCCTCCCTTACAATAACTGAACCATTTGAATGGAGCTAATTGTGTCTTTCCCATCAGGCGTGTGACTCACAGCTCATTTGTTTTTAAACGATCTCCCAGCCAATTAGAGCCCCACGTTTCGGTGTGCAGAGCGGTGACCTCATTTGTGCTCCACCACTCTTTCATTGACTCGTTCACACACTCGGCCTGCCTTATAATCTGGAGGAGCTTCACTCGCAGTAAAACAGAGCGAGTGGAAAAAACATTCAGGGTGTGCTACTATGCGTGGGTGTGAGATCATTCTGTCGTGTGACCTCAGACTTCACACTCCTGATTGTGTGGATGGAGATTATGTGCTTGTGGGTTCGAGATAGTTTCACACGAGAGAAGACTTTGTTTGTTGAAGAAAGAGGAATAGCATGCATACCACTGTCGCCTTCACTATGGTGGGAAGAAAATATTCCAATCCTGTCCTGCTTTAAGTTGTAACTGGGAGGCAATGTTCAGATTTTTACCACATGGATGTTACTGCTGTCAAACCAGACCTAAACAACAGCTTAAAAAACCCTGGAAAACTGAAGCATACAACTGTTTGAACACTTGTTGAGGTGGAAAAAATACAATCCCTCTTAACATACATTTAATTGTTTTCCTCCATCTGTAGACAGTATCTTCCATGACGACCCCTACTACCAGTCAGAGACCAGTCTGGACCGCTGCCAGGTGGACTTTCCCTTCAGAAACGGCACCGTGCCAAACGGCAGCATGTACAGCAGCCCCAGCCTCAGCTCCCTCAATCACTCCCAGACTTTTGTCCCGCCCTCCCCCATGTCCTCCAACCTCAGCATCCCCGGCAGCGAGCTCATGCGCCCCGACTACATCCCCAGCCACCGCCACAGCGCCATCATCGCTCCGTCCTACCGGCCCACGCCTGAGTACGATGCCGTCATGCGGCAGAAGCGGCGGATGCTCCCCGCTCACGACCTCCACAGCCAATCGCTGCGCAGTCTGAATATCAGTAATGCTTGTGCGTACCGCCAGCCTGAGGTGCTGGTGTACAGCCAGCCTGAGATGAGGGAGAGGGGCCCATATCATAATCTGGGGCCCAGCCCGGGGCCGTACACGACACAGGTAAAGGTGGATGCTCTGCTTTTGATTCTTTCTTTTTAATTTCCTGCTCATTTCTACACCTCACCCTGTTTTTGTCTTTGAATGTTCACCTTGCAGATCAGCTACAGCAAGCCAGTGTCCCACGGCCCCCATCAGGGAGGACCCGCCAGCAGCCAGGGCCCCTGTCACTCACCCTGCGTTAATGGAGGTGGAGGCAGTGGTGTAGTCGGAGGTGTCGGAAGCTCCATTTCTCACACTGTCAGCACACCTGAGCTGGCTAATACCAAACAGCAGGGCACCAACGCGGGAAGCTACGCAGCTACAGCTAACATGCTGAGAAACCACATGTCCCGCCCTCCTCCACCTTACCCTTCTAGCTCCTTCCGCCCAGCCACCAGCACCCCGGACCTGGCCAGCCACCGTCACCGCTGCATTGGGGGCAGCAGCCCGGAGCTGGTCACCCGCATGGTGCAGCTGTCGGTCAAGACCTTCCAGCCGGACAGCTCGGCTGTGGTGCACCAGTCCCTGCAGGAGGTGAGCGAGCCGTTAACCGCGGCCGCTAAGCACCGCTCCACCATGGGCAAGAGGCACAGCATGGAGGTGATCAGCAGCAAGAGGGGAGGTGGAGGAGGAGGGATGGAGGGTGTAGTGATGAAGGGAATGAACGCCCCCCTTCATCGGAGGAACACTCTCAGAGAACATGTGATGCCGCCTCAGTCCATTCCTCAGCCCCAGCCACAAACCCCTCAGCCTCCACCCCAGCCTCAGCCTCCACCTCAGCAGCCGCAGGAGCTTCCCATGCAGATGCCCACCCAGAAAGCACCTGAAACTTCTGCAGCCCAACCTGCGCCCGTGGCCTACCAGCATCAAAAGACTCTCTCCAATGCTACCATGCTGATACACAGCAGTGAGAGCGAAGAGGAGGAGGAGGAGGAAGAGGAGAGGCCAGAGCTGGACGTTCAAATCCCGAGTCTCAACGAGGACATCAGCATCAGCGCTCAGCTGCAGGCAGCTCTGGCCAAACTGCCCAACAAACCCCCTCCTGACTACCCCGGTCCACCTAGACCCCCTAGCAATGCACAAATCCGCAGCCAAAATCACAACCACACCCAACACCACAACCACAATCAAGGACCACAGGGACAAATGGACCCGAACCAAGCCCTGAGCCGAGCGCTCAAAACTGGGCAGAGCTCAGGTGGTGTTGGGCCTAGTGGTGGTGGTGGTGGTGGTTGTGCAGGTGGTGGTGGGACACTGACCCGAGGGGACCAGGGTGGGGTGAACGGAGCTGTTTTAGGTCCTTCCATTTCAGAACCGGACCTGACGAGTGTGAAGGAGAGGGTGAGGAAGGAGCCGGTCAAAGAGAGGCCGGTGTCGGAGATGTTCTCCTTAGAGGACAGCATAGTGGAGAGGGAGATCGCTCAGAGGGTGAGGAGACAATCATTTCTCTTTCTACTGTTTTAAAACAGAATCAAAGCAGCACATCGTCCTTTAATGGCCAAAAAAACACGACCATACTGGTACAGTTTTAAAAATGTCAGTCTGTTGTTTGCTAGCTAGCTTCATCGCTCCTGATTAGCAGTAATCCGGGGTTCAGCACCTGAGAGGGTAGCACTAGGCTCTGAATCCCCCCAGGCAGCTAAAACCCTCATAAATCCCTCAGCTTACTCTTTGTGTTGGGCCTTCTTGTGTATGTCGGCTCCCAGTTAAGGCACAAACATTTGACACAGCACCAGAGTCCAGGTATAAGTTAAATCATATAATCGCATGACTTAGTTGCGTTAAACCTCCTTGCTCAGGAGCGACCTGCTGCGGCCACTTTTAGTTGTTTTTGAGCAACTTCCAGAGCTGTTATCCTCATTTATACCAGCTGGTTTATCTCGTACCTAAGAGGCGACCCCAAGCTGTTGTTTTGACTGTCCGACAGGGAATAAAGGAGGTGTGGAGGTGAAGGGTGGAGCTGTCCTGGAGGTTTAATAGCATCAGAGATTAGGAGAGGTAATCCGTGGAGGAAGGAGGGAACTGTGCGATGTGGGTCAGAGTTTGTCTAGAGAGGAAAGAAGGAAAGAGGGAGCGTGTGTTCTGAAGGAGGAGGCCAAAGAGGTAGGTGGGGAAAAACAAAGGGAGTGAAAGAATGACAAATATTTAAGGAAGGACAAAATAAGGATGAAAATCATTTCAGGGCAGAGTGAGATGGATAAGACGCTGCAAGTCTGCTGGTAATAGGCTTTGTATACGCCGCGTGTTAGTTCACACCTTTGGACAGAATGCAAGAGGATTGGTACAGCCAGGTTCGTCCTTCAAGCAACGCACACATGCTTCTCGAATTCTCTCCACCCACATCAACAAGCGCACATGTGCACGCTCACTGTTTTGAAACCGGCGCAGTTCGGTCAGTCCTGTAAATGCTGTTGGTACCTGCAGCCATGACACCGGGGTTTTCCTCTCTCTTGAAGACGCTGGAACGGCAGAAGATGTCCGTGGACTCCATGAAGAGGCCGCTGATGATGGCCGCCCTCAACGGCCTCTACGTGGCCCGGATGCCCGTCCCCGAGAGTCCAGCGGAGGACGGTGCCAAGGCTGCGACCGACGAGCGGGTAAGGATTGAAATATTTGTGAAGATGCTTGAATTTTTTTTTTTTTTTTTTTTACTTAGAAATGTTAGGTTTTATGGTTGAAATAATTTAATTTTTTCATTGCTGTTACACTTAATTATAGAGTCCTTGCCAGGTCAACTATTCATGGATGAATCAGGGTGTAAAATCTTAATTATTCACCTCAATTTGTTGTAATTTATGGTTAGAATAGATACAAAACAAGCTCTATGGAGCTTCTTTTTGACTTACAGTTGATCCATAACAATGTAAACAAACCATGTCAGACTGAGATTATAATCACACCTCTATAATAAAACTTCTGTTATTCTTTATCAATCGTTTTTTCACTCAATTCGAGAATCCAAAACCTTAAACCTTAAAAAACCCACTTTTAATGTCATCTTTTTGATTACACGTCCCTCGCCTCTGATTAAAGAAAGCCTGGCTGCAGATATGTCACTCTAAAACTCATAAACAGTCTCTAATAATCACACCATTTAATGCATTCCGCTTCCTGAATACTGTCTGTGCGCTCCCTTTTTGAATGTGGAAGTGTGAAACCCGGCCTTTGTCCCGACCGTTGCTAAGCTAACGGGGGCAAGCACTAAGTGGGCTGTGGAACGCGTGGCATGGTGGTGCTTATCGCCTCTAGGCCCATTGGTATGTTAAGAATGTGACCCGAGAGAGAGAGAGAGCGAGCCCCAGAGAAAGGGTGATAGAGAGAGAGAGAGAGAGATGCTGCCCTCTCAAACATGACTGGCCTGATAAACATGGATGAATACCGCCGCTGCACATTCGGCTCCTTTACAGCTACGCAGCAGCATTATACCAGCTTAAATTAGTATTCTAGTGAGTGATGCAGGAGTATCGAAATGAGGTCTGAGTAATCTTTAAGATATAGCTGAATGAAAAAAAGCCCCTTTGAGACTGAAAGAGAAACCTCTCAGTGATGTGTGGTCTGGAATTCAATGACTAACTCCTCTTTCTCTTTCTCTCTCGCTCCGTCTCTCCAGTGTAAGACCTTGGAGTTGAAGCTGGAAGAAGAGCGGGTCTTCACTGAGTACGAGCAGGTTCCCAAGAAGAGGACAGACTGTCTTCTCACCACAGCAACTCTGCCCGAAAACACGGAGCGCAACCGTTTCCGTGACGTGGTTCCGTACGAAGAGAACCGGGTCGAGCTTGTGCCGAACAAGGAGAACAACACGGGCTACATCAATGCCTCGCATATCAAGGTGCGCTCGAGGGAGTCATGGGTTGAACACTGGGAAGTTTAAATTGCACAAAGGAATTTTAGGGATGAGTAAAGCACTGACCTTTTCCCTGTACATGATTGTGTTTAGTACTAACAGATGTGAGGTTGAGAAACCTTTTTTCTATCTAGCTGAAGTAGCTAAATCCATAAAAGAAATATTGAAATTGACCAAAACTGGATGCACATAATTTTAATGGACAAAGACAACATACATCATATGTAGGTTTTATATTAAAGAGCAGCTCCAGCTGCAAAATATGTTTAATTACTTTGTAAAAATCCTCCTAAAGCATCTCCTCCTTCTCCCTCATTAAATAATCCTGCATCTGTATACGCCCCGCCCACTACGTAAATTTCCAACCGGCCTCTGCATCGTGAAAACAAAACACGTCTCTGCCTTCGTTTAGTAGCAACTCGTTGAAACTTAGTTAGCTTGAAATGTAGTAATTAGTAGTAGTAAAGTTACGTTAGTACTCTGTAGTGAGTTTGCAAAAACTACGATGATAGTTACAGCTGGCTCGCGCATCACTAAAGTGGTTGCTATAGGTTACACATATTGACATGCACAGCATCACCCCGGCCATTAACAGGATTGGCTCCTTAGGTTTGTGACGTCTCAAACCTGCCAATCTGAAAACGTGTTGTTCAGCCTGTCCTTGGTACACTGCAGTTTAAAAGCAGACAGGCCCAGCCATGGAGATGACTGCTTGTGTTGTACCTGATATGTCTTGTAGCACATGAGAATCACCACATGGAGATGTTTACAAGGTTAAACACTTGATGTTCACTGGAGGGGGTTTGCTTTGTGATTCAAACATTTAAAGACTGTAATGAGGCAAAAAACATCAGACAGTTTAATAAGTAAAAAAAATCAAATGGAATAAATTATCCAACAGTTATATAAGATAATACTAATTGTAATAATTAACCTTCATAGCCTTAATAATTTGCTTTTAGAACTGAATCACAAGATGTTATTGCGAGCCGTAGCTCCTCGGGCAGGGAGTTCCACAGCTGAGAAAAACCTTTAGTTTGGAGCCAAGCCGAAATCTGAGGCTGTGCTTCGATTGGAAGCTTAACCGTGAAATGCTTTAAAGGGAATCAATAAAGTCTGGAAATCACCTCTAAAATTTACTGGTAACCAGTGAAGAGAACCTAAAACAGAGCTAATGTGATTTTGTCTCCTTGGACTTGTCTGAAGCTGGCTTATGTTTTGTTCGCTGCAGTGGTGAGAGGGCTTTATGTTTTAACCCTAAATACAGTCAGTGGTAAACAGACTGTACTTATATAGCGCTTTTCTTGTCTTGCGACCACTCAAAGCTGCTTTAACACTACATGTCACATTCACACACTGATGGAAGAGGCTGCCACGTAAAGTGTCCAACTGTCAATCAGCCATGACATTCACACACTGATGGCTAGGCCACCGGGAGCAATTTAGAGTTCAGTGTCTCGCCCAAGGACACTTCGACATGTAGACTGAGGGACCCGGGGATCGAACCACCACCAGATATACATACAACATAAAATATACCTGACACATTGATATATTATCCACATATTCTGATATGTACTGTGTCAACATGACGGCCTGCAATTTAAAATCAAAGCTATTCACCTTAAGCTAATTTAAAGGAATAGAATAACATAGTAAAGCAGTCACATTTATAAAATTGAAGTTTATATGTGAGGCTCTAAATCACAGTTATAGTCTGAAACTGCTTTGCAACACCCACATCCCACTGCATGAATAAAAACAAAAGGCTTAAACATGATAGATCCAGCCCTCTGCTAGTCTTTGTTGTGGTTATTCCTAAGCAGCGAATAACTCCGAGGAGCGGATGAAAGGCAGCTGCTCGGGCCTTTAAGCTCGCAGAGGAATTCCCAAAGAATGTGGTCCAAACTCCAAACCCTCTTAAGTCAACCTGAGCTGCTCTCACTAGCCCCTCTATTCATGCCTACAAACAGCATGTATGCATGACTTTGCATTTCGCGTGTTTGCCTAATTGCGGTCTGGTGTGCGAGTGCGATCAACAAAGCGGGACTGAATCGCTGCCTATCACGGTGTAACCCTCTTACTACCCCTTAACTTCATTTAAGGTAGCTGCCGCGGAACAAAAGGCCTTGTTTATTCCCCCATCCGTCTCTTAATACAGTGTTTACAGTCACGAGGTGGACTCGGGGATTAGCTGGGACATTATGTAACGGCACTCTGAAGTCTGGAGGGGGTTGAAGATGGGAAGTTTGCAGTGCTGTGTGGTGCTTTAGGATTATTAATGAGGGAAAGCTAAAGAAGGGTTTTATAAAAGAGAGAAAAGACTGAAACCGTGGATAAATGTAATGTTTATACTGCCCTCTAGTGGTGGAAGAGATAACTGCTTTTTTCTTTGATTTAAATGTGGTTGTCAGTAGGTAAATATATTCTTCTTGTTTTCAAAGCAGTACCTACAATCTCTAAATGCACTAACTAATTCTTTGTGTGTGTCTGTTTCGTGTGTGTTTTCCCAGGTGATGATCAGAGGGGAGGAGTGGCACTACATTGCCACCCAGGGCCCTCTAGCCAACACCTGCGCCGACTTCTGGCAGATGGTGTGGGAGCAGGGGGTCAACGTCATCGCAATGGTTACAGCCGAGGAGGTACGCACACACATGCACACACATGGCGCATGCAGATGTGGCAGGCAGCTGGTGTCTGTGTCGTTATTGTGTCTCTGTGTTTATGTCTAAGTGTAAGAGCTGATGTTGTACGTCTATTTTCTCCTCACCCTCTTCTCTTTTTTTCCTTAATTTCTTAATTACAGGAGGGTGGGAGGTCCAAGAGTCACCGCTACTGGCCCAAACTGGGCTCCAAACACAACTCAGCCACTCACGGGAAGTTCAAGGTGACCACCAAATTCCGCACCGACTCAGGCTGCTACGCCACCACGGGGTTAAAGGTCAAACACCTGCTGTCGGGCCAGGAGAGGACGGTCTGGCACCTGCAGTACACTGACTGGCCTGAGCAGGGCTGCCCCGAATATGTCCAGGGATTCCTCTGTGAGTGTGATTGTATCTTCATTAATATAATCAGTTTGATGAGACAAAACAGGAGGTTATGAAAAATATTGTACCTTTATTTTTTTTATGTCTAATTTAGGGAAAAGATCTGCCACTCCGATGCTCTTTTGATAGCACCATTTGATGGTTTACATTGTACCTTAAAATTCTGGTATTGCAACAGCCCTAGTCCAATTTCCTATGAGCCTGTATTAACATGTTTAAACTCTGTTGTTTAATCAATACCAAAACTAAAATACAAAACAATGACCTGTGGTTTATCTTTGTACAAAGTCAGGCTAGCTGTGTCCCCTCTCTCCAGTCTTTAAGCTCAGCTAAGCTAGCAAAAACATGCAAGCAAGCTAGCCTCATGTTTTATTGGACAGATATGAGAAGGTATTAATATTCTTATCAAACTCCTGAGTAATCCACACAATTTGAAAATATGTTATTATTGACCAATCCATAAAAAAAAGGAGTTGAACACATTCAATGTTCAATGCACAACAAATGTTCTTTTCAGCCCGGCAGACTTGAACCTACAACTTACCTTCGTATCCGTCTTCTTCCCTGCAGCCTACCTAGAGGAGATCCAGTCTGTGAGGAGACACACTAACTCCATGCTGGACACCTCAAAGAGCCTCAACCCTCCTGTGGTGGTGCACTGTAGCGCCGGGGTGGGTCGCACCGGAGTGGTCATCCTCACTGAGCTCATGATCAGCTGCCTGGAGCACAATGAGGTGGGTAGATTGCGGGCTGACCGAGCCGCAGTGATTACTGTTTTCCTTTGAAATATATGTATACATTTATACGTCTTATTTTTTGATTAAAACACGTGTAGGTCTTTTATTTTGTGAATTCTGTGAGTCTGTAATTTAGGATGGGAGGAATGACATAATATTGGGATGGATTTCACATTGGAAACTGGGTGAAGACATGCTAACGTAGCATGCTGTTGCTAGCTGGCTAACCACTATATCTTAGCTCTGTGGTGCTAAAAGTTGATGCTTGATTAATGGGTGGATGTTTTGATATGATTTGGTTAGAATTGGTTGGTTCAAGCTTACATAAGCACACGTCATATTTTATATTACAGGAAGTAAAAATGATCGGATTTAGATATAGAAATATATATAAAAAAATATATACGATTTTTTCCAGCATTTATTTCTAAGAAGGTACAGTTTACTGAAGATGTAATTTAAAGTATTAGTCTTTTTGTCTCTATTTTGATCAAAGCAATGTTTTTTAAAAGCTACCCCACATTTGTAAATGTGATGATAAACTCTTTTTCAACCAAGTGAACTGATCAAGTAAACCTCGGTAGATCCCTTCAGTATTTAACTCCTCCAAAGTGCAAAAATTCATGACAGAAGAAGGGGTAGGTCAGAAGATATTGAGTCATTTAGCTCAACATGACAGCCTGAAAAACACACTGTCTTACTTTTTGTATTTCATGTCTTTCATTAACCGTATTTTGCTCTTTTCAGCCAGTGGAGGTTCCCACCATGTTGTCAGGGCTGAGGCAGCAGAGGATGCTGATGGTGCAGACCATCAACCAGTACAAGTTCGTCTACCAGGTCCTCATCCAGTTCCTCAAGAACTCCCGCCTCATTTAACCTTTGGAACCTGACCTTTGACCTTTCCACGACGTGGCAGATAATGACCACGGTACTTCAGATTGGCACGAGTGCAGTGCAAGCTGGCTGGAAGCTGATTCAGAGGTTCATGTTGTGTTTCCTTTTGGCAGTTTATGAAAATTAATGTGGATTTTCATACAAACTAACCTGAAGAGAAGAAAGGACTCTTGTCGGCCTTTATACAAATTGACTCCATTATTTCCTAATCAGTGTATTAAGATGTTCTTGTCTCCTGGCCCGCTACATCTCTCATTCATTTAATGCCATGACTAGAAATGGCACTACGCTGCATGAACAGTAGGTGGCAGCAGTATTATGATATATATTTTCTACACTCTGAAAGAGTTTGCCAAACAAAAGTATTCTTTAAAATCATAGTTTGGAAAATGTTCCTTTTATTTTTAACAGAGTATTGATTAATACAGCAACTATTTACTTCAACATTGTAACAAATGTTTTTATTTATTTCTATCAAGATTGTTGTCACCTTTGACAATGAACTGAGGAGCAGTAACGAAACATTATTTTTCATCTTGTCTTAATGTTTACTATATTTTCCCGAAAGCCTTCCTCGTCAATTTCAAAGTGGTCGCTCCCATTTTTACCTCTGGTTTCTTCATTTGATACATTTCTATTAACGTCCCTCCTACACAAACACAGCTCCCTCTAATTCAATGTGTCTTATCACATTTCTCACCTAAAACATTTCAAAAGTCTAAAAACTGTCCAACTAATTGGAGATATTTTATGATTAGACAGTATTTTCACTTGTATATGCAATGGAGAACTGTTTCCTTAAATACTGTATATTTTGTATCATTGTGCCTTATTGCAACATGAAACAAGGGGAAGCTGTCAGGCTGTCCTGGTTTTAGTGTTCGGGATTGATTTGGTAAACTAAATTCTTTTTTTTAACCTCCAAAGATTTAATCTTTAAATCAGTATTTAATAGTTAGTTTTTGTTATAAGATCAACAGTAACCTTTAAAATCTGTTACCTGACTCTCAGGTAAGGATGTGGCATTAGAAGAAAGTTTGTTTTTGAAGGAGTGACACATCTGACTTTACTCTCAAAGGCAGAGTTTGTAAGAATCTGATCCAAACCTGATGATAACCATGTTCCTCGATCAACGCCTGTTTATAAAATAACATTCTGAAGAATTTCATTTTTCACGTTACGTTTAATATACTTTTTATTTTTCTGAATTGTGATGCAAAGTCAGCCGTGTCCAAAGTAACTCTGTACATATCGGGCATGTGAGAAAAAGATTTCTACAAATATTTTATATAGTTTCTCTTTTTTGACTTGGTACCCTAAAAATACCGCAACATAATAAACTATGCATGCATTTTTATATTTCAATGTATATATTCTCAAGTAAGTATAAGCTTTATGCTCTCTTGACGTATAAGTGTTTTGTTGCACTTCTGTTCTCTTCGTGACAGTATTTCCTCACACGGCATTCCACTGTTTGTTAATATTTAATTTTTCCCCTCTTCTTCCTTTTTTTGGCAAAACTCCCAAATACCTTTCAAAGTATGTGTACATATGTTTTGTATATGCGTTTTCAGTGCATCAAGTCTTTTGTTTTTCTCTCCCCAGACATGTATGAAGCTGTCGTACTTGCTTATTATGCAATAAAGCCTTATTTTCTTTAAAACTGTGGCCTCAATGTCGTTTTATTAAAACAATTTCCCTTAAGGTTCAGAAGGTTTCTTTCTCACAGTACAAAGACAACAACAAAGGGAATCACATAAGGATAATGCAAACACCGTGCTCTATCCCAGCCCTCTGTTGTGGCACCTTCTGCAGCTTTAACAGGCCCCTTGTGGTGAGGCAGCTGTCCTGATTGGCTGACGGGGGTTTTGTTACTGTGACCCCCTACACACGAATGTAAACAACCTGACTCTGATGGACGACAGCGTCCAGCTGACGTGTCATTCACGAGCCAAAACAAACATCAGCAACAATTTGACAAAAAAGAGTAAAAATCACCTTTCACATCCTGCATTCAAACATAAATTACATTATATAAACACATTTTTTTTGCATAAAAACATGAATGTTCCTTTATGTTTGCTTTGGTACCAAAAAGAGTAGAAAGTGCCCACAGTTCTGTAAAGCTCCTGATTAAAGGAGTGTATGCAGTCTTCAGGGACCAGTTGTGTTACATCACTTCTTCCTTTCTTTTTATTTCCGTGCCATCTCTTTTTGCAGCTCTTTCAAGTAGAAGTGATCCTTCCCATGAGCCACCGCCATGATGGCCATTGCCTATGTAAACACAAAGAAATATAATAAACTTTATTTATGTAGCACTTTTCTGGTGATGAAGTGCTTTACCAAAAATACAGACCGATAAAAGGAAAGCAGATTCAAACAACAGAAAAATAAAGATAAAAACAGAAGAAGAAAAAATTAAGAATTCATGAAAGCCTTCCTGTAAAAGAAAAATTTTAAGAGAGGATTCAAAATAAGTTAAAGTGGTGACTTGTCTTATTGTAACTGGCAGAGAGCTCCACAGGCTGGGGGCCCCTTAAACACAAGCAGTTCAAGGCAGGATTATTACGCCTCAGTTACGTTCTGTCTTCAATGTAAAACGCACAGAGGCGGTTTGGTGGGGCGAAGTCGTTCCGCCTCTGAGCCGGCATCAGAGGTAGTAATAGAGGGGAAACGGCGTCTGTGTAAACAGCAGAGCCGGCAGGGTGGAACAGAACCCTAACCCCAACCGCTTGGTCCAATGTAAAATGACAAAGGCAGCATGACAACGTAGCTTCGATACGGCGCTGTGGCAGAACCGCAGTGTAAAAGAGCTTTAGAGAACGCCCAGGCACATAGGGGGTCAAAAGATCTCTTTATATTTTTGGGCAAGGCCATTTATGTTCATTGTTTCTACGTATAACAACATATCAAATATATCAAATTTCAAAACCTTGTTGGTACCAACTGAAATGTCTGTAGTGTTTTGAAAACTGCTATCCAACAGTTACCTGTTCCTTTATTAGACAGTTTCCTATTAAAATACTTGATTGAATTGTCTTAAGGGAAAGCTACAAATTTGGGGCTTGTGTTTCACATTTCAGAATAATGCTTCTTTTGTTAAAGTAATAGATGGCTGTTGTAAAAAAAAAGAAATCTCTTAATATATTTCTAATTTAGGTTCTTAATTTATCATAGTATCCAAACAAATCATTTCCAGGCCTCAAAGTTTTCTGTTCATAATTTTTTCAAAACAGTTTTTACTGCAGTTGACTTGGTTGAAATTGCTCGACAGCTGCGATATGTAAGTATGAAAATTGATGTAAAAGCTTTGCAGGTCATGTTACCTTCTTGAGAGCGCTGACTCCCACTGAGTACCTCTCAAGCCCCATGTACAGTCTGCCCAGCTTCAGGTACATGGAGGACACATTCAGAGAGTAGGGTGGATACAGCTTGCTGCAATGAAAACACACCAGTTTCACTCACACAGGTAAACTATTTCTATCATAGAGCTAAGCAGTTTGACGGTGACATGAAGCACAATGTTTCAGAAAGACCCCTGATTTCCTCTTCTAAAATAAGATCTTCTTCCTGTACTGAATACCCTGACCTCTAGCTCAAAGTATGGGTCAAACTCTGGAACTACAATTCCTATGATGCAATCCATAAGCAACTGTTTCTAAAAGTAGAAAGGACACTGTGACATTCTGGTGCTATCATTTAATAAGGGAGAACTTAAGCATCTATACCCGACAATTCATACACTTTAGAAATAAAAACATTAAATGCAACTAAATGAAAAGCCTGCTATTTTCTAAACTGCCTGTATAGAACGTGTGTAAAAAGATGCATGTGTCTGACCCACACCTGTAAGGTTTGATGATCTTCTCTCCGTATCTGATAGCTCCTTCTGGATCCTCCATGTAGAGACAGACGCCCATGGCCTGGTACATCATGTGGAGCATGTAGACGTTGGAGTCATCGAAGACGGCTCCCATCTCCTCCAGGCTCTGCTCGCACATCTCCAGCAGCTCACTAGGGGGTGCTAAAGAGTCAAGGCCGCATCAACTAAAACGTGAAAGAGCTTCTGATCATATAATCAGATGTTTGAGAGTCTAGGAAGCTACTTCGCTGCATTTGTTCCTACAGAATTATCAGTTAGAACTTTACGGCACTGTTTTGGGGTCTTTTGATGATAATAAAATAATGAAAGGATATTTTTTATGTGCTTTAAGGCCCGAAACTCTCTGATGCTTTTCCTGCCGTAGCGCACCATGTTGCTGATGACGTCAGGCTCGATGGGGTCGCTCTGCTTTCGTACTTTCAACTTCACTTTGTCCTGCAGGTGAAGACAGGACACAGAGCAGCTTCTTAATTTTTTTTTATTGCTATTTATAGTGTTTCTCAGCAAGGACAAACAAGTCCCATACCTATCAGCTTCTCCCGTGGTGACGTACCTTGGACTTGCTCTTACATTCCTGGCATTCGCAGGTGAAGTAATAGGACTCCCTCAGCCTGTTGTTGCGGTCGTCTGTCGGGTAGAGGAGGTCGATGTAGCTGATGAGCACCTGGAGGTGGAAATAACACCCAAACACACAGCACATGAGAATCCGCAACAATGCACACTCTCCATCTTTGACATTTCCTCCTGTTTGAAGCTCCTCGAGTGCAGGTTAAGAGGTCAGTCTGAAAATAGCACCACCAGCCGCTTAAATCAGCTGCTACACCCCACCTCGCCCTTCAAACCACACCCACTTTTCTGTCTCGACACACTGACCGGGAAAGTAAACAATGACCCGGTACTGTACTCGGGCGGGGATGTCACGCCCTGCTCATGCCAAAGCCTTCACACTCGAGGCTTTGCATTTCCTTCTCACAGACCTCAGGTCAAGTCTCTACTCTTCAGCAGCCTTTTAGCTTAGCTTAGCGTAAAACAGTCTAGAGAAAATAGATCACTGTGGATAGTTACCAGTCTCTTCTGGTTGCCTGGCAGGTTAAGATCATGACAAAACTCCAGGAAGTTACTGTGCTCATCCAAGGAGTTGTCTGGCACATACTCCCCCCTTAAAACCATGACATGTTTTTGCATGACTTTTTCTATGTATTAAAATAATGTAATAATCATTGAGCTTACAGGTGCTTGTAGGAGGGCTTTTTTGTCCTTTGGACAGGCTAGCTGTTTCGCCAATTTCCTGTCTCATGCTAAACTGTTAATCGTCTCCTGGCTGTAGCAACATATTTAACGGACAGATATGATCGTGGCAAGAAAGCTGATAACATTTGAATTAAACGTGCAAGAGAAAAATAGAGATAGAAGGATAGAGAGAAGAGTTTTAGAGAGAGGGGAAGGGGAAGGCAGAGCCAGGGTGAGGCTAGGACTCACCCCCGCTGGGCCGGGCTGTACTCTCTACCTCCCCCCACTAAGAGAGGAGAGAAAAGAGAGCAAGAGAGATGGGGGGTTAAGGTAGGTAGGAGGTAACCCTAACCCCAACCCTAATGATAAGGATAAACGCTCAGTGAAGAAACCCCTCCCCTTGTGCCCTCATCCCAATACTTATAATTAACCTGCCACATGAGCCTTAGTGGTCACCGCAACCCAAGCAGCCAACTTCAACAGACCCCGGCTCTGTTCACGCGAGCTCCAGGTATTGACAACGCAGATACTACTTATCCTACCTATCCTACCTATCCTACCACATGGCTTCTACTGGCGCCCACTGTGAGATGGGCAGTGAGAGCCAGCACATCAACAGGGTTATCAAGTTTAACAAATTCAAAATGTATAACTCTTTCTTTTAATTTAAGGCAGCAGAAACCACAGTTCAAAATGCCTGGCTTACAGTCATTTATATATAATGTGATCAATTATCATAGATTGATAGAAGAAAGTAGTGCACCATTTAAACACATTCATTTTCTTTTGTGCTAAGTTTTCTTTCTTTAGTTTATGTGCAGCCTGATCTTATTGATTCGAGGTTACAGACAACACAAAAAGACCCAACCCCTTCTAACATCAGCTGTCCCCTTTTCCTCACTTCATCTCCAGGCTTCATGTCCTTTACGGCCCGAATCTCAGCCGACGTCCCCTTATACGTGACGATGACGCTGGGAAGACAGCTGTGGTTTATCAGAGCCACGCTGTGGAGAGATTGACAGGAAGGGAAACAGATTAGACTTTCTATTTTCTTTAAAAACAAGTCGGCGGAGCAGTGAGTCAGTGCAAACTCATTTTTACTCATAACAAAGACATAACAGTGACATAACAAGAGGTATTAACAGTATGCTACAGCTGCACTTGCAGAGGGGTCTTAAATGTCCCTGAATTAGTCATTACCAGGGTGGTCGGCTGGAAATAGCTCAAAAAGGAGCTGAGGGGACAAATTCACCTCCTCACAGCCAATTTTACGACTTTACAGCTACAGCAGGAAGCCCATTTTACCACCTAATGACCAACTGGTGAAGAAAAGTAGTCTCGCTAGCTGAAGCATTCAGAACTCTTGGCGTAATGCGTCTTGCCTGTGCAGCTAATATTTATGTCGGTTATGTCGTTAAACAGCTGGTGAAAAGGTGCTGGTATTAATGCATGTGAGTTTTCCTTCTTACTCTGGGTAGACTGCAGTACCCATGTGGGACAGTTCATCATCCTCTATAGTGAAACCATTACAGGCAACCTGTTGAATGAAGCACACAGAGGAGGGACAGGAAACAATGCTTATAGTTATTAACAATCTTTTGCCTGTTAACGTCAAGTTTGAATAATACTGCTGCATCTTCTTTCTTCTTAAACTCCAGCAGTTGATGGGAAAATTGTGAACAAACTACGTGTTAGCATTAGAAATTATTATCTCGAGACAAGGCCAGCAAAAAATCTCACAAACATTTTACGTGTGCGTATGTGTGTGCTACCTGGGAGAAGAGTGTGAGCAGGTCTTTGTGGTCGGGCAATTCCAAATGTTTGGACAAATAACGATGCAGTCCGGCAACGTCTGCCTCGTTCATCTCTCTTTTCTCATTATCTACATCCTCCACGTCTGTTGCGGGAAGAGAGGCAGACATTCTGATTCAGCCTTTTTTATCTAGCACTTACACAGGGTAGCATGCATACTCTTTAGCAGTATCTATTTAACACCCAACTTATGGCAGGCTAAAATCAAACATACCATCCTGATCTGTGCCCAATTGAAACACTATTTTAGGAATGGAAATCTGATCTGAACAAAGCCGACTGACTTGTATTGTCTTGCGCTATCTGAAGCTACCTTCCAACAAAACTTGTCTTTAGATCTGTGTATGATTTACTCTCTAATCCTCTATATGTTTAGTTGTGTGACAATGTGACTGGATGTTTTGATTGTTGAAACTTTTCATCATGTCCGGTTTGTTAGTCTCCAACAGCTGTATGTCGACACAAATAAACAGCCTGCCTTCATTCGTTACTCTCGCTATGCCAAGACATGGGCACTCTGTCGCCACGTCATCCATATACCATCTGCCAGACTATGTGTGTGTGTGTGTGTGTGTGTGTGTGTGTGTGTGTGTGTGTGACCTGAAACACTAGAACAAATGTATTGTCATAAGTCAGACAATCAAACTGACTCAGTGTTTCAAAGGAAAGCTGAGATCCAAGTCACACACAAACATGGGCACACTGACAAGACTGTTATTACCAGCTAACCTTGCCATGCACTTCTACAAATGATTAATTACAGGGTATCCAATTAAGTAACATTTCTAAAGAGTTTTAGATATTATTTTTTCCAACTTGGGTTTCAGTTAATAAAAGGATTTAGATCATCTCAGGAAATAAATCTAAACAGAAAAATAGCAATCAAGACCTTAAAGTTTCAACATATTTTAAAGATTTGCATTTTTTTTTGTCTAAAAATGCTAACTATTATTTCAAGAGTACTTTACCACTCCTATTACATTATCAGACTCATGATGGACATGATGGACTGCTAACAGTTTGGTTAGAGATTTGGCTGTGTTGTGCTAGCAGAGGCAGACCCTTAGCTGCTAGTCTTCAGCTACAATGAGGAGCGGGCTACAGAATTCTGCTAAGTTCACTTCTTTCTCACGTCACCCTCCTCAATTTCAGATGCTATCAGTTTTCCAGTCTTAAAGTAATAATCTCGAAGATTTTCATGTAAATAAATGTCTGTTATATCACTATCTATCGCCGAATGAGGTCACACAATGGTGATTGAGCCTATGGTCCACTGATGAAAGCCTTTGCATTTGCAGTATATAGTATTATTATGGACTGGGTGTCTGTGGCAACATTCGCGGAAAAAATCACAAGCGGCGCCCAGTTAGTGACGTGTTTTCCATCAGCCAGCAGTGGTTGGTCTGTCAGAGAGGGTAGGCGGAGCTAAGCGGCTGCTTTTCCGGTCTCTGCAAGTGTTGCGAGTAAACAGTAATCTACTATGGCTGAACAAACAAAGAAAAGATCGATGACTACAGATACAACTTCAAAAATAAGTGAAAATCCAAAGAAAAAGAAACAAACACAAAACACCCAGTCATATATTTTAACGGCAGTAAATATTAGTTTTATATATATATATAAACTCTCTTTAGATGATTAACTCCATCAAATCAATTTGACATTGAGGCACTTAAGTAGTGAGGACTGTGTGTGTTAGTCTAAAGAGCTCCTGCATTCAAGTTGTGACACTTGTTATGTTGTCTAATGGCCGGTTGACCAACATCTATAGGATATATATAGATGAGGCCTGGGGTGTTTCTCTCAGTCTAATCTGAATGGGCTGTGCTTTTTTAAGAGGGATATCTCAGGACACTTAGGACTGAAGTACGGACACAGAGTCTCTGACACAGACATTTTTCAGGTGGACTGTCCTCTAAGAGCAATTAAATTGAATTAATGAATGCTTTTATGTGTGAGTTAAAGGATCATTACTCACGTGATTGCATCTCTTCTATGAGCAAGATCTTCTCAGAAAGGCATCTTTCCTTCTGTGTTTTCTGTAGATAACAACATGCATGATTAACAGAAATGACCTCATTGAACTGCACAGTATGTACCAGACAATACTTCAGA
This sequence comes from Semicossyphus pulcher, assembly GCF_022749685.1. Classification (NCBI taxonomy): domain Eukaryota; kingdom Metazoa; phylum Chordata; class Actinopteri; order Labriformes; family Labridae; genus Semicossyphus; species Semicossyphus pulcher. The sequence goes on from NW_027211615.1 coordinate 13,080,826, forward strand.
GGGACACTAAGTCTGTCCAACCTTCTTGGCAAGGATCCGAGCCACCAGGCGGGACATCTCTGACGGGCCCCAGTTCTCTCCAAACGCTGTCATTGCAGAGCACTCCAGCTTGTGCATGGCCCAGTCGGATTTCTACACACAAACAGGCAGAAATGTTACAATGAACTCCTTTCACAGAGCAACCATTTAGTTACAAGCCCATTCAGGTGTCTACATGTTGGTTCCCACCACTACGAGAAGCTGTGCAGGTGGCTACATTACCAGCTGAGGCATTAAGCAGCACGCTGGAATGTGGCTGCACACAGTGTTGATCTAATGTTACCCTCACCCATTTACCCCTACACACAAAGTTCCTATTTATTGACACAATCAAGACAGGGTGAGTCAGTTAATCACACAAATCGATTGAAGCAAAAATAGCCCCTGTGATGGATGCTGCCATCTTGCGATGGTGATGTCATTTGGAGCCAGAGTTGCACAGTAGAGATCGGCGGGTGGAGCCGCAGTAGCCACTTCCGCTAACCAAAACACACACTTAAAGATCCCGTACGCCAGCCATTTAACAGCAGAACAGCTTCTTTGTGTTGGTCTGAAGCAGACGTTCACAGATATGGAAACTTCATTGACTGTAGTGATTGTTTTAGTTATTCACCTCTCGCCGTTCCTCCTCTACTCTGCTAATCCAGAACAGATCGGCTACAGGAGCCGGATTTGTCAACAGAGCTGTCAGTCATCCTTTTTACGGCATCAAATAACTAATTAAAAATAAACTTGTCAGAAAAATGAACACTTAACGTAAATCAGCATTATAAGAACTAGCTATAATGACAGAAACCATGTTTGAGAAAAATGCATTTTGATTTCATAGTTTGACTCATGTCCCATCTGTTAACATGGAGGAGGCGGGCTTTATGAGCTATACTGCAGCCAGTCAGCAGGGGGCGCTCGAAATGTTTTGGCTTCACTTTTAGGGAGCTGTCATGTCATCCATCTTTTTATACAGTCTGTGGATGCAACTGAACTTTCCACTTAGCCCCTATGCTAACCGCTCAGCTCTACATAATCAGACTTACCTCAACTTTTAACAGTCTAAGTCCCTTTTACACAACTTGTTCAAGGCGGGACTGTTACGCTTCTGTGTTAAAGTCATCGAGGTGGAATGGTAGGGCGGAATTAAACCGGCAGCATAGCTGGTAACAGGTGAAATGACGCCTGTATAAACGCTTGCAGGATGGTAGCTGTGTACAATCACGTACTGGGGCACCAGTATGATGGCACTGTCTGTTTCACTTAGACACCAATCATTACACTGCCAGTTCATCTGTACCTCCCCAAACCATTTCCTACCTGACATTTCACATTGCAGTAGAAGGCTTTCTTGCACTTCCCACATCTTGCCAGGCCCTCTTTCCTGTAAACCACACAAAACAGATCATTAGCTTATTGATAGGTAACAGCATAGGATTAAAAGTAACTGTAATCCTTGCACATCCTTGAATACTTAGCCGGACAGACAAACAAACCCTCATGAGTGTGTAAGTGTGCTCAGACATTTAAACATCCTGCTCCATTGCTCTGAGACATGAAGCAGCAGTTGCCGGTGGCCTGTCGTAACTGATAGCAATGAAGGGCTTTAAAACATTCTGTGGTATTAATAGAGGCGACGGTGTGACAGGCCAGCTGTCTTTCTACCACATTGAATCATTAAAGCAGTCGAAAAGTCCTTCCGGAAAACTTTGGGACACTTACAGCTGGTAGTCAGGCCAGGTCCAAGAAGCTGCTTAACTGAACATACTGCCTGATGTATAGCACCGGTGTCTCTGCACTCAACTCTACACACAATGACCAATTAAAATGAACCAGCTCTTTTTTTGGCAAGAGATCGCTCTGAGATTTTCAAGGTAATGATCCATTTATGTCACACACAATAAAAGACTCGGCTAAGAACTTTTTTCCTCAATGTTAAGCATAATAAAATATAAGCTGCAAGAGTGATGATGTTTTACATGAGTACTCTCAGTTCAGAGACAGGTGCACACGTGGTGCAACCATTTGCAACCATACAGACCTGCAGACTACAAGACAAGGAAAATTAGACATTATATTGTAAATGTGTCAATATTAAAAGGCATTTAAATAATATTTCAATTTATAATCCATTAAACACGCTGTATTTTGTAATTATGATGCCATTCAGGCAACAAAATCTCTATCTCGTGTTCAGCATTCATATGGGGCCCACAGAGGGTATTTAGCCCTGTGGAATATGATATACATGAACCTCCATTCAGAAAGATGAGCTACATCACCAAAATAGATTTTAAGCAGTGACACATGTATGACAAAGACACTATGCAGTGCTATGTGTGCGTTTGGTGGTCACTATAAGACGCTAATTAACTGATTTGGCTAACAGGTGTCATCTCAAATAGCACGTGCAGCTAAGACATTAAATACTTTGTCACAGCATGCGTGCATATAAAAAAATAAGCAAGTTACCTGGTGAAGCAGCATTCACAGTAGCAGCCTCTCTCCTTCGCTGACAACACATACGCGTACGCCTGACTGGAGAACAGCAGCTCTCCCAGTTTAAAGGCTTTGGTAACGCGGAGTCCTCGCCCTTTCCCCGGACTCTCAAACCTCTCGACTCCCGCGATGCCTCCCGTCATTGTGTCTCTTTCGGTTTGCCTTCCTCCAAAATGACCCCTCACTCTCAAGGACCCGGGAGAGAAGAAGTGGGATGTGGCGCCCCAGCTCCAAGTGATAGGGCGTTACCCTCCCAATAATAGTTCACAGCGGCATCCAAAGGCACAGGATGAGCCCATTGACTTTTTCATATAAACAATAGTTAATAGTACCACTTAATTGACTTAAGGAGCCCTAAACATTTCCGCAGGTAAAAGTAAAGAATAAGATTAAAACTTGATAGAACATTTTCCCAGCATATAACTATTACTTCTGGTACTTTACAGCATAATTTTCAAATTTCTATCTCGTAGTTATTATCTTTAACTTCTTTTTCTTTCAACATTTTGATCGTATCTCATAATCATGACTTTAAGTTTCAAACTTATTCAACTCAACTTATTTAAGTTTGCTTCTTTATCTCATAATTTCAACTTCTTTCTGATGATTTCGACTCTTTATCTCATGATAGTAACTTTTTTTTAACATACATTTTTATAACAATAAATCATTATCTCACAGTTGACTTTTTATTGGCGTGCAGAATCTAATTACTTTGACTTTTGCACCATAATAATGTATTTTTATCCTTACATTTTCAATAATAATGTTTTTTCATTCCCAATTTTTGACTTATCATCACTTTTTTTTCTTTCACTGGCAGAATGTTGTTTCAATACAATAAAGCTATCACTATCATATGGTTGCTATGTTACACATATTATTTGTCTTCTGGTTTCATTTCATTTCCGGTTTTCATTATGAGTCAAACAGCGCCCCTAGCGGTGCATCAGTGTTTACAAGTCAGTGTGGTTGACTGAGCGCTCGAAAAGTCACACCCAGCAGCAGTAGGTTACACGTTGAAAATTTGTATCAAACAATGACATGCAGTCACTTTTATATCATGTTATGCAAGACTGTGAATAAGAATCTCGTTAATGATTTGTGAAGTTATTTCCCGTGGAAGCTAATAATGTAAATGCGACAGGGAGAGTTAGCTAGCTTGTTTCCCCGTGCGTTGCTAATGCTAGCGACATTAGCCACCGTGTTTCTGTAATATATCTATTAATTAGCTAACAAGCCAACTTTTCTTTTATCTTGTTCTCTATTGTTGCTAAACCATATCTGTGTTATAATGTGGTTTTCTTGCTTGCAGTGAAGCAGAGAGAAGATTTCTGTCAATGAACCATCACAGCAACAGGTGCAGTGTAAATTATGAAATGCATATTAACCATCTCATCTCCATTAAAGAGTGGACTCCATCGCCAAATAATGTGAGTCAAATAAACATACCCTTTACTGTTTCTGGATCTGTAGGCCTCTTTGGTCGCTGTCAGGTTAAAATAGTATGGCTTTCTGTGTGCATTTCATTACTTCTGTTACTAACTTGGCCGACTAGTACCCTACCTCGTTTGCAAAGTTATTGTGTGTACTTGATTTCCCCAATTAGTATTTATTGGTTCTTCAGTCATCAGTTGAGGGCATGTGGTATTACTGAGTCCAGTGGAGGTCTGCTTGTTGCTTGTGAGAATCTCTTCTTCTGTGCTATATAATGAGACACTGTACTGTATACTACCGGCATCATAGTTTTAGCATGCCCTGTACACAAGAGAAAAGTCATGTGCGTCATACATTTTGATGTGAACATAATCCTTTACACCTGTAAATGCGTCTAATGATCAATGTTTCTACCACTGAATCTGTACCTTTTTCAAGTATAAGCTTTGTGGCGTTTTACATCTTCTTCATGCTCAGAACATACACAACAAACAATGTGTAAGTAATTAACCTATATTGTGTTTATTGTTTTGCTTTTTAGAAAAGATTTGACATAACAATTTATAGTCGTCCACATCTGAATTTGTAACTTCTGAAGCATCTTATAGCTTAAATAAGTGCTTATTTTCAGAGATAGTTCAAATGGTCCCTCTCAAAGAACATTGAGCCCCAGTGTAGCCCCTGTAGTTTAAAGGGCCACATCTCTGTGTGGATGTGATTGTCTTTAAGTGCAGATGAGTAAAATCTTTTATCATATCATATTCATATTTATTTTACAGCATGATATACATTAGGCAAACAAAGTGGCGGAAAAATGTTTGACGAATTCACATCAGTGTCAGTACCTGAAAAAATATTTCTTTTAAATTAAATTATTTTAGATTTTTATTGCCATAAATGTAATTCTTTTTTTAGCTGCATTGCTAATTGTTTTGCAGCTATCTATCAATGGCCTTATCATCAGTATAGGTGGAATGAATGTGATGAGGAAACCTTGCTGCTGAAAATGTTTTATCTTAACAGTGCATTGTGTCACAATGTCATGTCTTATACGTTAAGGGCTGCATTTCAGTTAGTACTTTGCAGGTTGCGACTGATGTCTACAGAATGACTATAAGCAACTGGACTTGAACTACAGCTGTTGAAGGTCTGGGCTGTATTAGCTTTATAATGGACTTTTGACAGAATGATCAGACACTTGCAAGCAGAAGATCAGCCATAATTTACTTAATTTTAGGACATGTTTTATACAGATAGACAACCACCCTCAACATGTAATGCACCTACCATCTGAATTTGACATAGTGTAAAGAAAAAATAAGCTATCACACCTATGAACAGTTTCCCTTCTTAGTGTTGCTACTTTTTACTGCAGGTCAATAAGGCCATCTGGTGGTGAAGGCCAACAATGTCTTCTCAGTTGATTGGTTTATTGTGCATCCTCATTATTTGTGTTGCAGCAGCGGTGTGTTTGTAAATCAGCTCACTATATAAATGTATGAAGTAAAGTATTTAACTGTGACACTAATGTGGTATTAATTACATTTTATATTATATGAACTGATTCCTCATAGAGATCATGCCGGTTCAGATTAATAGAAAGAGCCTTCAAGTTCCCTCAAACTGGTTTCCACTTTTGTCATATTATGCCATCATGTGGTGGTTTGATGCAAGTGCAGCCTCCAATGATAGGGAGTCCCATCCATGAAGCATCCCAGTCCACCGGTCACCTTAAATAGCGACAGATTATCAGACATTACTGTGTGAGTGGGACGACCAGCACTCCTGTTTTTGGTAGATAGGGAGCGCTCAGGTCAGGGACCTGATCTTGAGTAAATTGAACAGTAACATCACACATGCACACGCCTGCTCCCTCTCCCTCTCTCTCTCTCACACACACACACACACGTACACACATAAATACATACAAGCCCAAACCGCTGTGAAGATTTGTCCCTCATCTGTATCTGAAGCCTTTATCCAACCTTGCCCCAGTTTCCCCCGATTTATTATAATTCCATTTTTCCAGTCTTTCAATCTAAAGATTTGTTCCTCCTCATTTTTTAATAATGTGCAAGCAGGAGAGGCATGTCCCCGGGAGATTATGTGGTCGTCTTTGGCGTCTCGTCTTGATTACATCAGAGGAACCTGATTTGATTAGGAAGAAACCCCCTGTTTCGGTACGCGCTCCGGTTAGACCTCCCCACTGTGCTGATTTCTTGCTTTGTCAGAGGGGATGATCTTGATGAATATGATCTGAAAGAGAGGGAGGGAGAGGGGGATTAGGTGAAAGGATTATAATTTCCAATGACGAGAAATAATAAGAAACAATAAATCCTAAGTAGATTTAGTTCTCAAGGAAACCCTGTTAGGGAAAATCAACAGAATAAGAGACAGGACAGAGGTATTAAATAGATACAGTCGGCCTGGCCTGTTTGGTCTGAGAGGCAAGTTCAGGTCTTCTTTTAGTCTTACAAACAAAGGTTTAATCGATCCTACAATAGCGTTTGTTTTGGTTCAGAATAAGTTGTTTTAAACACCAGTTATTAGATTTAATCTAGAAGTAATTCAACACTTAAAGCCTGAACATATTGGCCCTTGCTCATGCTAAATTTGACTGCTCTTATTGACAGTAGAGCTACAAAAGTTAGGTATCGGCAGAAATCAGCAACTTCTTTTATGATATATTAAACTCACAGTGTGCCATTTCTGTTATTAATTTAATACTTGAAAAGAATACAACAGATTAAATGGTCTTGACGATCTATTTTTTGCGTCAGTAAAAAGGAACATGCCAGAGGTAGGGCTGTCTTTTTTGTGCTGTTATCCAGGAAGTTTTCTCTGCCTTCTTCCAAGAGTATTGTGGGATAAGCTCCAGGACAAAGTGACCTAACTAAATCATTGAATTCATTTTTTGTTCTTGTATTAAAAGAGTGGGAAAAGGTCCTAAATTAATTAACTCATAGCAGTAAACCTAAGCAGACATGTGTAGCAGACCCAGGACCATAGTGCTTCAGCAGGGGGCACCACACTGTACAGACCTGTTCATTAATATATCACAATAAATGCAGCGTTTTGCACTGATCGGTCTCTTTTTAGCTGTTATTACACATTTTTGCTCATCATGTACCTCTCCTGTCATCACAGATACCTGCAGTCCCCTACCTGCCCTGTAAGTAGCTCTCAGTGTTTTACCACCATTTCCAGTCACCTGATCCCCTCACTGCAGCTCTCCTGCATAACATACCAGCCCTCTTATCCTTGTCATTTACCAGATTGTCTTATGAACCCAGACTTTCTTGCCTGCCAGTTTGACCACAGGCCATCTGTTCTGCCTACCTGCCCCTTCCCTTCTTCTTTTATCCTCGCTGACTGATTACCTGTTCTTCAACAATTGCCTTCAGATGCTTTGCACTCCAACTTTTCAGTCCGCATCTTTGTGTTCACGGCCGTCTCAGATTTACAGTCTTATAATTTATCGGTATGTTGTTGGAGCTCCCGACAACAGCTCTTCAAGTATCAGACTACATAAGCACTCTGGCTGTTTTTACACCCTGTATGTATAACTTATGGCGATGGTGCTGATGGATATACGCACTACATTGTCACATTGTGGACCTCGTAAAACGGCAGCTGTTAATGCCTCGCTGCCACGAGGTCGCGGACGAGGGTTGTGTGTGAAATCCAGTGTGGTTAAAGACCCTTTGCTACTTTGGGTCGTGCTGTCGTGGTGGATGGAGGCCTCCTCACCTCGTACTCATGACCTTGTCATCGCATGCCGCTGCCAGGCTGCGGTGCTAACTAGGGGTCATCAGCGGGGCATAGTTTGAGAGATGGACGGTGCTGTGTGTGTGCATCCAGTGGAGAGAGTGGGGACAGAGTAATTGATAATTCTGGGCTGTGTTTCGGGAGGGGGTGCATGCCAAGACCCTACGTAAGTGTCCATTTATTCTCCTGAGCCGAGCCCAGGCAATATACATAAATCCACATTCTTCCTGATGAACTCACTGACTGAGACAATGTCTACCATCCCGCCTTGTCCCTTGTCAGCCAGTTTAGGGAGCCAAGCCTTAAGCCTTAACCCCCCCTGTCTCCACTCCTGGCTGGGGGGGAATCTGACGCCTGCCTGCCTGCTCTGCCGTCTTAGCCCTGTGGGCTTTGCAGGCGCAGAGATTCATCTCCCACTGTTTATCCATGTGTCTTTGCTTTGGCTCAGACTGTACGCTGTAGGCCACTGTGGGCTGAGTGGGGTCCGCTGCCCTGTGTCACCCACCTAAGCTCTGCTTTCACTGGAGGGCTTAGCGCCTCACCCCTCGGCCGCTTTATGAGCAGACAGCTGGGCTAATCTGTCTCCCTCTTCCCTCCTCTCTCTCCCTTTTTTCTCTCTCCTTGGGTCTTGGCTTTTGGCTCCTTTGGTCATCTATTTGTAGTCTCGTTTGCTCTCGTGCCTTTCAAACACAGACACTGCTGTTTCTGTTTCCACAGTCCTCAAACACACACATGTACACACAGAAAAAACTACGTTTGTATATCTCTGCGCTACAGTATATTTTTCAGACTCAGTAGAAAATTCAAAAAGATCTTAGTTTAGGCCTGACCCCGGCCTCGTCAGGACACCTTTGGTTCAAGCACTGACGACTCTTGTCTTTAGCGTTACTCCTTGAGTTGCATTTTTAAACACAATACAATTCGTGTTTGAGATGACTTTGACTCGACTCTCTCAAAGAAGTTACGATGAACATTTTTGCTAGGTTTGAATAGACGGTATGTTGTGCGTACTGTGTGTAAATGAACCTGCTGGGCTGACACCACTGGTAACCCTGAGTCTAAGTGTATTCCATGAGATTCATCAATTAAGTTGTCACCTTTAAATTCGAGGACCTTGAACTTAACAGAATATATGCTCCGGTTATACAATTCACTTCTACATTTATGTCTACATGTGTGTACAACGTCATGTTTTAGAAGCGTACGGGGCTGCTATTTTGCTCAGTTTAAGAAGCAGAGAGCCATCCTGTTTGCATGGAGGGAGTTTAAGTGAGTACTCTCTCTTTAGGTATTGTACGTGGACTGCCTCAACTGCCCCAAGGCTACCTGCAATATCCACAAAGTTTTCACATTTTGTTTAACAAAATTAGGGATGTAATATTTATTTCGATTGTGTGGTATTGCCCTGAAGTCCAGCCATCTGTAATGGCAATACAATTTGTCCATTGAATGCGCCCCTATTGAAGACGTTACCTTGGACTGTGAGAAATAGTCTTTTTTCACAATTTTCCAGCATCCTATCGACAAAATGATTAATCCAAGTAGTAGTCTTTGGTAAGTACTGTAAGTGTCTAATTATGCCGTGTTTTAGTTCAACCTGGAAATCATGGTATCTTTGCTCACGTGTTTAAATTGAAACTGAAGTATGACTTGTGTTTTGTTACAGCTACTGACATCACTTCACTCTGCATTCTTTCCGTCTTCCATTTGCATCCATTTTATCATCCACCCTTCATCGTCCCCTCTTCCTCACACCATCTCTCCCTGCCCACCCTCCCTCTGTCCTTCATCTTTCTCTCCTCCTCCTCCTCCTCCTCTTCCTCCTCCTCCTTCTCCTCCTCCTCACTGTCCTCTTCAGCCGTCCGGCTAAACTTAGAAGTGACAACAGTTGCAGGGTGACACCAAAGGCTAAATAAGACCAGAACAATAGCTTCCCTCCCCGCCTCTCCTCCTCTCACCCCCTCATCTCCCCCTTTAATAGACTGCCATTGTTCTCTCCCTTCACTGTTGCTCTTTCAGGGAGTTTGTTAGCTATGCTAATGAAGGTTGGGCTTGTGTGGGTTTAGCGAGTGGGGATTTGATGCTCTTTAACTGGGCACTTTTAGAAAGGAGAGGCGATCATAAGTGTGGCCGGGCGGCTATTTACCACCAGTCAAATGTCACAGAGCAGAGGAAGAGATCTGTTACATTTCTCATGCTCTCACTTCAATTTGATATCCGCGCGCTGCAACTTTCATAACAGGAAGAGTCAGCAATATGTACAAAAGGAGGTATTATGCAAGAATATGTACCACTTCCCCTCAACTGTATGTGTCAGCACGTCAGAGTCCTTGCAGAAAGGAGTGAGTAAGACAAGATGCAGAGACTACAGTAAGCACAGTGCAGTCAGTCATCCAATCAGTCAGTCAGTCTGTAAATAGCCCGGCTGGTGGCTCCTTTGAGCTTTCCTCTAAGAGGAATTCTCTTTCTCCTTGGTGTATAAATAGTGCCTGTGCATTGTTTCCTACACCCGCACTGCTGCAATCAAAGGAAGTTGGCCTGCTAAGTATACAGATATTTTCCTTTGTCCCTATGTTTAGCAGGCACGTAAGAGTCAGATGCGTGTGCGACTGTGCGTGGATGCGTCTGTATGAGCAAGTGTGTGCATGCTCGTGGGTATTATGTCAGGTTGTATGTTTATTTATGTGTGTAATCGTATATGTACAGTGATACATCCCTTAATTGTTTGCGCGTGTGCACGCGAGCGTGTCTGTAATCCGCTCATTGACAGCGTGACCTTTTATTAGAGAAGTCGTGTGCCTTCGCAGGTTGTCACTGCATTGGAAGGTGTTTACATCTATTGTACTACCTGCTACTGTTTGTGGCACAATAACGACTTAAAAGATTAAATTAAACACCTGGTTAAAACTATATGAGTGTTTTTAAAGTTACCTCTAACTATCATTAAAATAATTTTCCACATTTCATCTCTTCCATTAATTAAAACAAGGACATTATAATCAGATTTGTCTGATTGCTTTATAAATGCTGTTGATGAAAATGAGATATTGGATCCCACCTTTCAATAAAGTCATTAGCTCTATTTGAATGGAAACTATTTCACGTTAATGCTCTCCTTGGCCCAATATTTTCATTGTAACTGATGGTGCCAGCCAAAATATGATTGCCTGACATTTTTAAAGCCACAAGGACTGATTCAGTCGATGTCAAAGCCTTGACCTGTCGTTCTCTGGTGCGGCTGCCTTGAATTCCCTTTAATTGGAGATATGTAAACCTTGTCAAATGAGCTTTGCTAAACATATAATAAAGCAGGTTGTTTTCTAGTTGCAACGTGGTTAAAAGCACACTCTTACAATACACAAGTTAGTTATCCAGCATACACCGTTGCAGCAGGTCTGTCGTCCGCTGACCAAGTGGTGGCGTCGAGGCATCATCGGTCACTTGGAGTCTGTCAGTGACTCACCAAGGGCACAATGGAATTAGTGAGATTCTCCGCAATGTGACAGCTTGCTCTGGCTAAATGGTGTAATAATCTACCCCTCCTCTCGCAAACCTCCAGCAGCACATGCACACATACCCACACACACACACACACAGATCACCCCCCCTCGTACCAACTGGCACAGATAACATTGTCTTAAGCTATAAAAAAGATTTTTTCCCCTCCCTCCATTGCGGTAATTATTGAATTAATGCAGATGGAGAGAGACATCTGCATGTTAAAGTGTTGGCCTCTCTCTTATGCACAGCAGATGTTCCCCTGTCATTTACTCAAATTATGCTGCTTAGATACACGGAGGGACAGAGAGAGAGAGAGAGAGCGAGCGATAGAGAGAGAAAGGGGGAAAGTTACTAGCCAAGGCGACATTGTCTTACAGCCCTCAGAGTGTCAGCTACCAAATTCTGTATCTGTCCTTCAAGTTAACGCCTACTTTTAGACTGGAGGTGCTCCTTAATGTCAGTCGTACTGCTTAATGTTCTTTGCCATATTATCTAACTGTTTATTATAATGGCAGGTAAAGTGAATGTGTGCCTTTTTTTCAAATATGGAGGCAATCCAAAGGGCTTTACATGTAGCACTAAAATGCATTTTAACAACATTTAAATGGAAAATAAAGGCAATAAAAACAGAATAAAATTAAATAAGGCAGTAGTACGCACATATTGGCATATAAAAGATAAAGGAAAGAGAGAGAAAAGATAAACATGGAAAGCGGTCATCTTTGCGGTTACTACTTCAGCTGACCGTTATCTAAGGGAAGACCGCATGACTCATTTGGTGCTTCAGTTTTATTTTTAAATTCCAATGAAGGGCACTGCATGACTTACTTTCCGCCGAAATCAAACCTAGGATCTTCGCCAACATATAACCTCCCCAGTGTCCAAATACTAACGGAGTATCAGGAAATACGAATAAGCTGACCTCTCATTGATAGCTTAACGTCGCAGGTGACCTCCTGACCCTCATTGCTGGTGGGCACGATACAGTAAAGATGAGACTGAAGGGACAACATCCTCTTGAAGATTATCTGTCGATTATTTGAAGTCCACTGTGTATGAGTGTGTCTCCATGAGTGTGTGTGTGTGTCCCAGATGACAGATAACCAGGGGACCTTCTCCTTGGGATTATTTTCCAGGTTGTTTCGGCCTCATCTCTCCGGATTACGTTGATAAAAACATTCTTGTATTATATTTTCTGTGCTTATTGTATTAATACTCTCAGGCAGTTCCGAGAAAAAGCTCCGTCCCACGCCTGCTTTAAGGTAATCTACTTCCACTTGAGCTTTTAAAATGTTTTTTTGGGGGGTTGGCTGTCTTTGTAATACCTTTTCTCTCCAACTCTTGAGGCTAGATTTAACCTTGTCTTTGACTCAAATGCTCCGGCATATCATTCCACATTATATATCTTTGATAAATATGTGCATTTGGTCTGCGCCTGGCTGGACTTGTTCAGTCGCTATACTCATAAAAGTTTCGAAAGCCCCCTTCCCCCCCCCCTGAGGAATCAGCTCATTCATTTTTCAATTCATGAATTACTTGATTTATCCATATAATGTGAGGATACAAGGGAAATGCACATCACAATCGCAGATTAAATACCTTGTTTTATCAAACCAACAATCCAAAATCCAGATTCGGACTGAAGGAAGGATGGAAGATTTCACTTTACATCCGTACTTAACATTAATATGACAACATATCAGCAAATCCAGTTGGTGAACTTTTGGCATTTTTCCATGAAAATTCTCAAAATACTTGCCTTTCCATTTAATCTATTGGCTCTTTAGTCAGAATCAGGTAGGTATCGCTCTCACAGACAGTGAGGCGTTTTACTGCCTACACATAAGTGTAACTGCAACATGGGACTAAATACTAAAATGCTGCATTCCAGACTCGAAAAGATAAAATAAAAACTCTTTCAAATGTGCTGGTGAAAATCTCTCGATGCTCAAGCTGTATCTAGGAAATTGTATGATGCCTCACCTTATTCTCAAGTTAAACTAACCTGGCAGCATGCAGGCAAAGATGAACTGTCAAACGTATGCCATAATATAGACAGTATTAAGATATTTCAATTAAAAATCACATTATGCTTAAAGCATGATAAAAGCTCTTGCATTTTCAGTATGCATTTATACCATAACCGGGAAAAATGACGCATCCATCACCAAGCAGTGGTTTGTCCACCAGAGGGAGTAGGCAGAAGTGTTGTACTGTTTTTCCGGTTTCTGCTGAGTTGTGAGATAATGTGGTTGAACAAACAAAGACAAACAAGTGACTACACGAGAAGTAACAAATACAAAATTTTCAGATCAAGACAAATAGTCAAAACCATCAACGGCAGCACTGTTTGTACCTCTAGAGGTAGAGTCCAAAAACACATCTGCAGTTACAGTTTCTGGCCAGAGGTGCTGCCAAAGAAAACCAACTTAACCCTCAAATTCCACACGATCCGTCTCCGGCGCGTTCTGTGTGTGCTGTGACCTCCGGAGTTGATCACGCCAATTCAAGTCGATGCTCGTGATTCCACAGCACGCGCCACAGTCCGTCTCCTGAAATTCAGTTTAAAATGAATCCCACAGATAATCACTTTATTTAGGCAAGTCTTCTCGGGTGATGGCTGCTGTACATCACACAACATGTTACACAGATATGATGTTGTAAGGCCCTAGATAATTAATACATTAGTTCATAAGTCAGTTGGCTGAAAATAATCAACTATTGTGATCATGGATTAATTGTATACTTGCTACTTGTCAGGCACACATGCAGAACATTTGCTGACTCCAGACTGTGAAATGTTTTTCTACTTTCCTACTTGATGATATCATTTAGCTAATGGGCGTTTTTTTGTATTTGTTGACATTTTGCTGGCATAACAGAAAACAAACAGATGAAAAATAATGATCAGCAGATTAATCAATAATAAAATTCTGGTTCACAAGGTCTGCCAGTCTTGGTCATATAACTCTGTTTTGAGATGGTGGAGCATAAACAGACAACTCATTTTCCTAAGAAGCATTCTGTGATTCAGCCCTTTCAAGCACATTTACCCACACACAAACACACAGGAAAACAAGCGCTTCACCAACCTCTCTACAAAACCCAACAATCCAGTAAAATCCGTACAACTTCCTTCTGTTCTCAAACCAAAAGCCTTAAAGCCAACAGATGCTTTCTCGTTATCATTGCCAGTTATCACTCTTAGCTCCCTCTGAAAAGACTTTACTTTCTGACCCAGATGTTAAGGAGTTCAATTTACCAGATGCACCAGAAGAGCGGACAGGGAGGTGGAGGGATGAGTGAGCATCGAAAATACCCGTAGGCTTGAGAGATGAGACGTAATATGCCTTTTTTTTTTGGTCTGGTGTTGTTTCTGAAGCGGCGTTAGTGCAGTAAGGAGCTCAGCGTCTAAAGAGGCTTTGGTAAAGGGGGAAAGATGGGCCATATTACAGCGAGGCCAGAAGCCTGCTTGATTAATGGGCCAGGATAATCACCTCATCAAATCACTCTCACTTATTAAATCTTGTTTAATATCGTAATGAGGGCCCTCCTGAGCTGCTTTGGTAAATTCCCCCCATCTCCCCGGCTCTCCATCGCTCTCGCTTTCCCTCTTCTGCCTTTTACGTTTTAACAGGAAGACTCATGATGCCAAGTTCCTCTCTATCCCAATCTTCCTACCTCTATCTCTTACTTCCTCTTTCTCTATTCTGTCCCTTACCCTTGCATTTGCCCTTAACTTTGTCTCTCCTTTCCTGGAATTTGTGTCCCAGTTTTTAGACTTCACAGTAGCTCAACAGTACACATAATTTCTGAGGGTGTTAATACTATATATACAGCCTCAGTCTATTCATTTAATCTCCCTTATTTATGATGGATGATGTGCTGGATTGTAACATCATAAATCACTGTTCGTGTGGGTCAGGACCTGCTTGAATAGTGATACCACTTCCCAAGGCTTTGGTACACTGGCGTTTATGGAAACACTTCAGGTGAGGTAATATCTCCCCTGTCTCCTTCCGTATGATTTGTGATCTCTATCTGTAGTATCACGACATACCCGGTGTTACTTCCCCATGTGTGTGTGTGTGTGTAAGGTTCCTCGGATTGACTTGGAAGTCCTTCACTTGACCTCCAGGCTACTTGCAGTGTGCCTCAGAAGAAAACAACACACCATTTTCTTATTTATGGTCTTCCATGTGGCACTTGGTACTGTCTTGGAAGCACAGACATGCCTGTGTGCTTCTTACAGGGAAGGGAAAAGATATTTCTCTTGCGCCTCTCTTGCCATTGTCATTGCAAATAAGAGTCTTATCAATGGACACACTCTTCCACCACCCTCTTCCCAAAGTTCGACCCAATCCTTTGTCATTTCTTAAGGCGGACAGGCTTGTATAACAAGAAAGGGAAAAGATGATTCTCCTGCACCCCTCTTGCCTTGACCCCCTTCTACCACCATTACCCAAAAGTTGGAAGCAATCGCTTGCAACAAGAAAGAGAGAAGACATTTTTCCTGCGCCCTGCGAGTTTCTGTTTTGGACACTGCCTTCCATCACTCTATTCCCATAGTTGGACCCAAGTCTTTGTCATTTCTGAAGGCAGCAAGGCAGGCAACAACTGGCTCAAGGTGACCAGTCCAGGCTTGAGAGGGATGTAAGGGCCTTCTTCCCCCCCGAGTGCCTCCCATTTTTTGCCTTTATTGTTAGGGAGCAGCTGTCGGGTACCTGGAGCCCATCAGTGGCGCCTATGCTGGGTATCTTGGCAGTCAGGCTCCATAGGCTTTGGATACCAGAGTGAATCAATTCTTAAAGATGACTTGTCTGCGCGCTGTGTCACATGGACAGGCCCAGAGTGAAGGGCTTAGGGGGCTCTGGAGCTGGAATGCTCTTTGATGGAGGGGCTGGAGAATGAGGAGGGAGGGGAGGAAAGGAAAATAAGAGGGGGAGGAGATGGTCCTATTGTTGTGCCAAGGAATGCCCTTGACGGAGATGAAGAGGTATTGTTTTTATGCCCGTGAACTCTTTTTGGACTTAGGGATGATGGAGCCGCAAGGGTGATGAACGTCTCAGCGTCTTTACTGTTTACATAAATGTCATGAGGAACGCAGCTGTATGTTGTCAGTTCCTCCTTAACTACGTGTTGAAAGTCTCTCTAAGACATGGCATGTGCCAGCAGCTTAGCGTCGAGCAGTCATCTGAACGTGTAAAGGTTCCTCAATTATTGGGAGGCTGATATGGCCTCTCTCTTGTAAGACCTTCAAAACCAAACTCATTCTCAGCAGCAATTGACAACAGCTGAGGAGGAAGTTGATGACCTACATGGCTAACAAGCCTAACCTACCTAATGTCCACTGAGAAACCTGAGAAAATGAAGATCATGAGGGATGCTTGCCATGTAAGCTCACCTCCCTTCCTCCCACGCTCTCACACTTTTGTTTTTTCTTTCTTTTTACATCCCTTTGGAGAACAATACCCTTCGGACCACCCCATCTCTACAAATCTACCTTGGAAAAAGTAGATTTATTAATAGTTCAGAGCAGGGTGCTTGGGGCAAACTCCACCAGAAGGTTAAGGATGAAGGGAGTTAACAAACTGGGCTCAGCAGCCAGCAGCCGCAGCAGTAGCAGCTTCTTTTTTAGAGAACGAGCCTCATGCTAGTCCCGTGTCCATATCCATTTCATGACAAATGAAATACCAAAGGCCCTGGCCAGAAACAATGGCTTGTTTGGCTGGCTGGAGGCGGTATGGGAGGTGGTGGTGGTGGTAGTGGAAGGGGGTGGGCAAGGGGGCTAAGACTGGCTTCCAGCCCCTGCAGCTGTCCCGGTTGTCACTCCTTGTCTTAAGGCTCACTCCTGGCTCAACAGCGCTTATGTGTGTGTGTGTGTGTGTGTGTGTGTGTGTATGTATGTGTGTGTGTGTGTGTGTGTGTGTGTGTGTGTGTGTGTGTGTGTGTGTGTGTGCGTGTGTGTGTGTGTGTGTGTGTGTGTGTGTGTGTGTGTGTGCACGCATCCCATGCCTCGAGAGATAGGCGATTCTCGGTACTCAGCAGCATCTGAAAAACGGCCCCAGACACAAAAGGCAAGTTGAACGGTGTTAAGACCCCTTCGGTATGGAGCAGACCCCAGGCATGAGGTCATCATCCTTGGTTTAGCAGCCTTTGTCCTACAGCCTGATTGACGGGCAGGGTGGTTATCAAAGACAATTGTGGGATCGGTTACAGCCATGGATGTCACTCAAGATACAGCAGTTCTCCAATAAAAATACTTGTGATAATTCAACCAATTTAAGCTAGAAATACAGATTTTTCAAAACCAAAACATTGCATATGGGATAAACAGTCCTTTGGAAATTACATACCAATACACAGCTTAATCTAGGCTTGGTAACGGTTTTGCACCTCCACTCTGTGGGCCTCACCTTAAATAAAGTCTGTGAATCTTTTAATCAGTGGTGATAACAGGTGATAAACGCTAATATGCCACTAATATTACAGGAGTAAGCCCATGTATGTGTGTGTGTGTGTGTTGCAAAGGAGAAAGACAAATCTCTTTCTGCCCCTCTCTCCCTCTCTCTCTCTCTCTCGCTCTCTCCCCCTTATGTCTCAGAGATTAGCCTTTGCTCAAACACCTCCTGTTCATCTAAGTAATTAAAACATTAGAATTACTGGATTATAAACTGCTTTCGATTTAATCCAGCACTCGATGCTCCCACCATCTTGCCAAATGGGTCAATAGGAAATATAATGGGCCTCTGTGATTTCTGATTCAGGGATCTGGAAGAGCCAAAGGATGCCAATAATGGCTATTAAAAGAGATGTGTGTTTGTGTGTGTGAGAGAGAGAGAGAGAGAGCCCAGACCGGCTTTGCCCTGAGTGCCATCTGTCTTGGACCCACCAGACCCAGTTTAGACTGGAGGAAGCCAAACCAGTTCAGTCTCTATCTCTGCCCTCGATGCACTGTTATGCGAACACACACATACTGAAACACACAAATACTTCCCTCGACCACTTCCTTTAATGAAGTGAATCTAAAGGGTGCTCTTTTTTACAAGCTGGATTTTAAAGGCAGTCCTTTGATGTTTCTTTGAGAAATGTACTAAGCGCTGGGTTTTCTACTTTGTGTGTGTAACGGCACTTAATACGACCCTTAACAGGTGTTTGCCCTTTGGGCCTTCAGAGCACCTTCAAGGCCTTGTATCAGTGGGTTTCCTGATATAATTTATATATCATTAATCCTGCCATTGTCTACCTCCAACATGTTCTCACATGTGCCCACATGTTCGCTTTCATTCAGCTTTAAAGGAAGTTCCTCCCACCTCACTTTGAACCCCCCCACCTACCTTTCTTGGCAGTCAAAAAGAAGCTGTTCTGTGGGGATTCACAGGTTCTGTCTTCTCACCTATACTGTCTATACTCATTTTGGAGTATCAGTATGTGTTTGGCATGATTTATAGGTGCTTGTGTGCGTTTACACGCTGTACACTCATTGTGCAGCCTGTTTTTTGTGGGTGTGAATGCAGTATGTTTCTGCCATGTGCGTGTATGTTTCGCGTGTGTTCATTATGGTCTGTGTTTTGTGTTTCTCGCAACAAGGCCTCCAAGTTGACACTGTGACAGTTCCTCGCAGAGCGACAGAGGGGCCCTGCCATCCAACAACAGAGGCTTTGTCGCTCTGCTCCTCTTGGCTTGTTATGGACTTCCTTCTCTCTCTCTCTCTCTTTCTCTCGC
This sequence comes from Semicossyphus pulcher, assembly GCF_022749685.1. Taxonomy (NCBI): domain Eukaryota; kingdom Metazoa; phylum Chordata; class Actinopteri; order Labriformes; family Labridae; genus Semicossyphus; species Semicossyphus pulcher. The sequence continues at coordinate 13,099,783 of NW_027211615.1, forward strand.
TTTCTCTCCCTTTTTTAGTGAGCCCATTTTCTTGTCTGAAGTCTTAATTTGGGGCGCTGGCCAGTGGGGAGAGGGAAGAGAGGCGAGGGGACCAAGGGAGGGAAGAACTGGGAGGGGGGAGAGGAGAGGAGGTGCGGAGTGGTGATGGCTGCAGACGGACGGCCCTTTGTTCCTCCTTTCCCAGGCTCCTCTCTTGAGCCTCCGAGGCTCCAGTTGCGTTGGAGGCTTCCAGAGAGAGAGAGAAGAGAGAGAGGCTGGGAGGAAAAAGGGGGCACAATGATCTGTCCAACTGGAATCTTCCAATTGCACAAAACAAATGCACACACACACACGCAAGTGATGAGGAGATGGAAAGAAAGGATGGCGTAGAGAAAGAAAGAACAAATTAACCAAAACATATTAAACAAAAGACAATTAGAACTAAAGAAAATTTAAAAAAAAGGCAGAAAACACACTGATGATAAGAAGAAGACATCAGAAACAGCACACACAGAGCGTAAGCTGCTCACACTGACCACTAGGTGTCCCCATTCCTGATGCCAAATGTGGGCAACCCAGAGTTAATCCCACACTGTGCCAGTGGCTCTGGAGCATAAGTGTTGCTCCATCCACAATAGATGAATCCCAGTGTTTAATTACTAACACATGCAGAATGAATCCATCAATCTGTGCAATGTGGAAATCTGTTTTCATGGTTTTTAATTGTAACTGGAGTCGTTTTAGTGTGAAAAGGTTAATTCTAGGTGCAATGATGAAATAAATGCACTGTTAGGCAAATAAAGAGAGATGCACTGATACATACAGATTGCCATCCTGTATAAACAAAAGTCTTTTTCTGATGGTAAGAACTTCAATAGTATTCTGCAGTTTTAGTTTCAAGCCCACAGTCATTTTGCAGGAGTAGGTGTCAAAGTGGTTCAAACGGTGGTAGGAGGATCGCACAGAGAAGAAATCGAAATGAGGTCCTTGTTTTTCTTCGTCACAAAGGTTCCTCGGCACGGTGAGTTACATCAGTGCAAGTGTGTGGTGATGTTTACCACAAAAAAAACAAGAAATTTCTGTTTGTTGCTGGGTTGGCGTGCTGTAAATATCTCACCGCCGCCAAGCAGAGAAACACACTTTCCACTTATATTAAAGCTTAAAAAAACACAATTTCAGCTAAAAAAAACACTCTTATCCTTAAATGGAAAATGTTCTTGAACCTGAGCGTGTGATAACAGGCGACACATAGGGAGGTGGGACTCGGGGAGGGACCTTGGGGACCGTGTCAACGTTTTCTGTGCCGGAGCAAGGACAAACATTGGGCAAACATTGGGAAAGACTGGCAGCCTTTGAGATAGTGGGCCGTTGATCTAAGACTGAGGAGCTAAAGTCCACTATCTCCCGTCTGATACAGCAGCCAAGGTCTTGCTGGCACACAGAGCCACAGAACAAACATGCATATACCTGAAGACAATGACCTTTGAACCCCCACTGAGAGAGGTGGAAAAAAACAGGAAGTGGTGAAAGTGACTCTTGTGACTTCCTCCCTGCAGGCCAAGAATGAATCAGGTGGAATGATTGTAAGTACACGGGTCATTGTACATAAAACACACACACATTGTTCGAGAGTGGGAGGCACAGATGTGGTGTGTGTGCCTACATGCGTGCGTGTGCGTGTGAGAGAGAGAGTGAGTCTTCAGATGTAGCGACAGATGGTATTTGATTACAGAGCAGACGGTCGGTGTTGTACAAAGATGCTGTCTCAGCCCAACCTAAGGAGCTGTAGCCTCCGGTGAAGGCAAGCGGAGGGGAGGCAGGCGGAGGACGAGAGGGAAAAGAAACACGGGAGAGAGAGGGAGAAAAAAAGAATAAAAGCAAGCAAGCAAGAAAGACACAAAAGAAGCAACTCCAAAAATGAGCATCAAAGAAAAAGGAATGAAAAGCAGTGAGGCAAGAACAAAAGGAAGAAAAGGAACAGAGGAACGGGCAGGCGTGGTGGAAAGTACAACAGAGGTCATGATGAGAAAACAGCAAAATGACGCAGAGAGAGCGCAAAGTGTACATTTTTATTTATGTCTTAACTAAATTAGAGATATTTTAAAACAATTTAACGCAATTAAATTTCACCGTTTTTCACACTAAATCACGTACCAAAACCCATTCACATGATTTAGTCGTTTAAAAAATAGTTGGTACATTTATTTAATAATCTAATAATTGAACTCATAATGCGTAACTATTATGACAATCAATCCATCCTTTTAGTTGTATTAAAGTAAGGATGTTTAACACACTCATGTTCCAGGTTATCAAATGATGCATTTTATAAAAATCACATCTAATAGCAAACAGAATATTTTAGTTTGAACAAACAGGAGCATGTAAATACATGTTTTTGGGAAGGTTTAGGAAGGTACTTTGTAACATTTTAAGAAAAAATGATTAATTGAGGGGAAAAAAGCACATTAATCGATAATGAAAATAACCATTGCAACTGTCGTTTGTACAAACGCATCTTTTATCTTTTCACATTTTTTTCAGGAGCTTTTATCTGTGACTTCTGAAATATTTTAAACTCCATTCACCAAAGATATAGCCGACGTGATTTCATAGTGTGTGTGCCCCTGCGTATAGTAATTGTTGCATCTAGTCCGATGAGGCGGCATCTGTGGTCGACCGTGGAGAAAACTAGGCTGGGAGGTTGCTACTCTGCTGTGAAAGCCCTCATTAGTGTACTGAGTCACTCATAGAGCAGAGCAGCAATGATTCACACATGCAGGATAAAGTAACTATACAGTAAATATGTATATATAAGTCAGTGATGCACTAGTATGTAAAAACTTAAATTAGTTCCTCCCATCCACCAACACAGAAGGGAAATATTTTGCAGATGTTGATATGAATAAACCAGAGGCACACATTTTCTATTCTCTTTTTCATTTTTATTTCCAATTTTTATTCATTTTGCACAAGCTTGCATATATACTGCACATACATTCAGTTCATAGAGGGTGAAGGCACGAAAGGCAATTTGACTACTGGTTGTTTTTGGGCTGGGCCAAAGCAATACAGGGGGAAAAATCTCAAGAGAAAATACAAAACTGCTTCAAACTAGTTTCAGCTTTCTAGCCCACCCTCGGCCCTGTCCTGGAACAAAACATAACAACCCTTATTTTGAAAAAACTGTCCATTTCCATTTAGCTGCCAAGATCTCCATTTTTGCAAATTCTCAATTGAATATTCCTTTTTTTAAAATTCACTTTCCAAATAGGATTAAAATCTTTTTGAGTTGGTTCTACTTAATGAAATGCAGTACAGCCTTCCCTGTTTGAAAAACAAAAGAAAAACAACATCAAATAAATTAGGATAAATTAAACCAATAAATTACACAAAATCTGCAAGACAAATAAACACCAATAACAGAAAAAAAGCAGCCATGTCTTGAGTTTTATTTTACATCCTGTGTGTAACTACTCAGTTTGAAACATGGCTGTTCCAGTTGGAATTACTGCACTAGAATCGAATAATAATGTCATACAAAAAGCATTAACAAAACACTATTTACATAACATATTGCTAAGTTACACAAAGGCAGTATTTATCACTGTAAGTCCACATCATTGATATTTACAGAAAAAAAGAGGAGCAGTGTAATAATAATAATAAAAAAAATTACTACCGAAAGCATCGAGAAACAAAAACCCCGTTCAAACAGGTCAGAAAACAGATCAGAGGAAATTATCGCAACACACACACACGCACGCACACACACCAAACACACGTTGCCAACGCTTAATGAGAATCATTTACATGTCAGGATGGTACTCCCAGGGGTGGGGGAGGGGCCACAGTGTTGAGAATTGTGTCACTCACTGGTTCACAGGTTCTCATAATCGGTCTTTTCTCTCACACAGACACACACTCATATACATCTGATCACACACACACACACACACACACAATGCAAAGCCTACAGAAATTCCACGTAAGTCCAAACTTTTCCCAACCGTTTGAACCCAGTAAAAAAGGGTATAAATCACTTTTTTTTTCTATCTGCAGTCTTTTTTAAAACATTACTGTACATGTGCCCCCTCCATGACACTTCTCTTCTGATGACAATGAGTTCCTGTCTCTATCCCGGGTCAAATCTAGAGCTTAGTCTGCCCTTGTTTTTGGACGAGATCAGGTCCACAGACTGCCAACGGGCCACTCCGTGACATCATCATTACCCGACCGCTTGCAGAATGCATCGTTCTGTCAGCAAAAATTAAAGAAACGGATGCTGGTGCAACTTCAAGGGCACTGCCGACGGGAAACAGACCCCCGTTAAAGGCATGGCAGAGAAAAACAAAAAAACTAAAATCTCTTCTTTGTTTTTTTGTCTGGAAGAGTGGTTATGAGTCCAGTTTGAGAGAGCGGGTCCTCTCTCTTGTTTTTCCTCCCTTCTTTTTTTAACCGCTCTCACTGCTCTGTAGCACTCTGAGTGATAATAGAAAAACTGTACAGCTATTCTTTGTTTCATCCTGACAGTATTTACAGTAGCAACAATATTTCATACTCTGAAAACATACTCCAATTGTATTTTTCGGATCTTAAGAAGACAGCCATTCAGCACAATACAAAAAGAAACCAAAAAAGGAAAAAAGTGGTCACAAAACCTGCAAAAAACCTACAACTATTGCTCCTAAACTACCAACAACTCACTTATTCAGAATACAGATTTAAACAAAGCCGTCACTAAAAATACCCTCAAGATTTCTGTTATGAAACAAGTCCTACCAGTGCCTTCCAAAGAACTTCCACTATTGTATATATTTTTTTTCATAGATTTATCTTTTACAATTCTTAAAAAAGCCTATATATGTATCTCAATAACGTTTTCCTCAAAACAAGACGAGCCCAGAAAAGAACACTTGAAAAATATTTTCAGCGTGGTATTAAGGTCTTTCTAATCCACTTCTTTTTTGCACACAAGTCTTCATTATCCTGAATTAATCTTTTTAGGCGCAGGAACTCTTTAACTTTAGGGCGGGGTTGCAGGAAGGGGGGGGGGGCGATAATAATCTGTGCATCAGATAAAAGTGTCCTTTCCTTTCTCCTTTGTTTGTGGCGCTTTAGAGCCCTTGGCTGGTGCTTTGAGACTTTGAGACATGCAGGGCCGAGCCCATCCTTCAGTGAGAAATGTGTCCGGCTCGTTCTCTCAGGGCGCCGGATCTTAAGAAGAAAACTGTCCGGGGCGGAGGAGCAGGGGGACATAATGAAGGGAGTAGCTCTCCGTCTTTCTCTGCCTCCTTTTGTCAGGTGCTTTGTCTCGCTTAGGCAAGTCAGCAGGTTAAGCAACCTGCCCCTTTTGATCTTTTGTGACACACACAGACACACTATAAGCTAATGTCGCCAAGGCGAGATCAACAGCTAGCTCGCACGCACTCACACATAAAGTATTCAAGTCCTCTCATTGCTGCAAACTTACCTCATAAAAAGGGAAGCTAACGCTAACTGATTCTTTTATTCTTAAAGAGCCTATTAAAATTAATAAAACGCTAGATTTACATGTACAACTCAAGTGGAAAATCTGGGATTAGAATCTCAGGTAAAAGTGAAAGGAATGGCGTTTAACAAACTGGGCACGGTGGCTTCAACAGAATCTCACTTTGGGTCTTAAAAGCTGCCAGTTTGGGATGGAGCGGCAGAGCGGAGGGTTTCAGGTGCGTGTTGCTCCTCACTCTGTGCCTTTGTCCCCACTCTTTGTAGTGCTGAGAGCTCCTCCATCTACCCCTGGGGTGAGAGCTCACCTCTGACCTCGTATTGTTGCAGTAAGAGAGGAGCTAGATCACTCAAAGGCAGGTGAGCATGTAGGGAAGGAGCTGCGTGCGTGTGTGCTTGTATGTGTGTGAGGATTCCCACTTGAAGCAGAATTAATGAATGCCCAAATTTCAGTTTTTATTCCCCTTCTCTCTTTGCCCTCCTTGAATGATCGTTCTCTCTTTTTTACCTCTATTTGTATGTATTCATTTATCTATTGTTTCAGCCACACTGCACTTTAGATTGCCACAGTATTCTGATATATTCAAGTATCAACGGCTATGGAAATAACTTCATAATCTAATTTACACCTTGTACAGGCTTATCACAATAAAAGTCTGCCCTATAAACAGGCTGACTTTGTCTCGCTCTTGAGCTATTTAGTAAACAGTGCAATAAAGACAAAAAATATTGTTGATGTTCAAATGACAAATATGTTTTATATCAGAAAGATTTGTCTGTTAAGTGAGAGCAGTTCAGTTTTCAAAGCTGGAGTGGCTATGGAAATTTGGCCTCTTAAGATAAGCCAGTTACGCACCTAAAGGCCACTCTTCTGCATTTCTATAATTTCCTCCTTTTTTTTTTAACTTCTGCACCGTTTACTTCATCTATTTCTGTCAAGGAAAATCTAGTTACTACAGGTGTATATTGACCAATCTGATGGTCCTCTATTAAGACCCCAAATGGAATCACTTTCCAGGTAAGTTGCAGCAGAGCCTGACCACCAAAATAAAAGTCAAAAATAAACAAAGTCAAAGTCCACCTCAGAGATGAACAAACACGAAACAAGAGTAAGGAAAACGATGGGGGATGGGGGTAAAATATTTCGGAGTCTAAACTCTTGTGGAATAATATTAATAGCAATAATTTATTTTTTTCTGCAACGGCATCAAGGGACAAACAAATCTCGAAGTGCCAATCTTCAGCAAGCAGTGATGACAAATAATAATCATAAACAACAACAATAATAATCATCAAAATAATAATGTACAGCCAATAAACAATGCCCTACTTGCAGGGAAAAACACACTTCAAAACATGGTAGAGCTCAGTAGCTATTTGAAACCAGTCCAAGTCCCAAGACCAGGACAACGAGTCCAGTCTGAGTCCAGTCATTAACCTCACCAAGCCTTGTTTTTGTGTGCGTGTGTGTGTGTGTGACTGTCCTGTTGGGGACATCTTCAGTAGCACAGTCTATTGGGCACCCAATTTGACAGTTCATTTGGACGCTCACTGGTTTGGAGGGACACCCCAGGGTGCCATGAGTGAAGTCTTTAGGGAACCCAGCCTATGTTCTTAGTTGTGTTTTGGGACTCCTTCCGCTTTAGTTAGTGTTGATCATAAAACAGGCCAAACGGATAAGGGTTCACACAGTCCAAAAAAAAAAAAAAAAAAACACCCAATAAGATTAGAGTCTCTTCAGTTCAGAATCATAGAAAAACAAAAACAAATAATAACCATCATGATAATTATCATATAAGAACAACAACACAATAGCTAGGTCATTTAGGAACTGCCACAGAGGCTTCAGATTGGGAATGCTACTTCATAACTTTCATACATTCAAAAATAAAAACAGGAAATCAAAAGTAAAGGTTGGGAAAAGAGAAAACAAAAAAAGAATATTTTGAAATTCTATGAAATCAAGGAAATTTAAAAAAGCACAAAGCGTCGAGCGAGGAGAAGGAAGAGGAGGAGGAGGATAAATTTACTCGTGTAGAAGCTCTTGGAGACAGTTGGGGGACTTGAAGATCTCGGGAACCTCGCTGTCCAGTTTGCAGATGACCTTGTAGATGGCCTTCTTCCAGGACGGGTCCACGTCTTTGCCGGCCACGATGGCGTTAAAGAACTCCCTCAGTGTGATCTCGGCCACCTCTAGGAAGCGATCAGGCACCTGTACAGACACAGGAAGGTAAGGAATGGTCGTTAATCTATGGTAGTACTTATGACAAACTGTTAAGAGGGCAAAAATGGCCATAAGCCTATTATGTCATTCATTGTGGGCTTGTTGATCTGGAACTGACCATTTCCTAGTTTAGTCATACAGATGTCACTGATAACTTGGAGATACTTTATGTTTATATCATGGCCACCATTTTTTTTCTTCTGTTCCCATCAGTTTGATATGTTGGAAAGATTTAAAGACTACAGTACCCACAAGCCTAATCTTCAGTTCTCTGTGAGTGGTACAAATGAGGGCTTAGGGTGGTACAAATTAAGCTTATTATTTATTAAGTACTCTTTGGGAGTGGGGCGCTGTTTTAGCTGAGTTGGTAGAGCAGGCACCCCATGTACACAGAGGCTACAGTCCTTGACGCACCGATCGCAGGCTTGACTCCCGGTCTGACGATCATTTGGTGCATGCCGTCCACCTCTCTCTACTCCCCACATTTACTGCCTCTCTCCAGCTGTCCTATACAGTAAAAGCCAAAGTAAAGAGAGTTTCCTGTTTTGGGTGCCCTAACTGCCAGTCACCTGACATTGTCTGAGCAAAAAACTTTTACTTCTGAAACCTTGAAGGCCCCAAAGAACTCCTTCCCCTTCAGAGCACTATAATTTCACAGCAGAGCTGTCTTGAATTAGTCTCACTGCGGTGTAGAATATATTCATATTTTCACAGTGGATGTAAAACCATAAATCTCCTATGTCTTGAGTATCTACTTCCTTAAAAGCCATCAGCCTGAGAAAAGTCACTTCTTCTGAATTCTCAGGTTTCTCACACCTCCCACTTCCCCTCCTCACCACAGGGCGAGCGTGACATCTTTATGAGTCCCACTGTAAATCTGTGACCAAACAAGAGAGCGGAGCTGAGTGAAGAGCGGCGGAGCGGTGCTGGCGAAAGAGGAAGTACTAAATGCTTTGGGAACGGGGAGACACGCCGCCTCTTTAGTGTCCCTGACAGCAGCGCTCACCGACACCATGGAGATGATTAGTCTGGCAAAGATCTGTGACACCTTCCCCCAAGCCAACACTCTGTCACACACACACACACACTCAGGCAAGCGTGAGCACACACACCAGTGCGCACACCTCCTTGTGCCAAGGAGATGACACATCCTGTACTGTTACAGAGCTCGACATAATGCTACACACACACACACACATTAGCTACCCGGGTGTATTTGGCTGAGTCTCTTTCCTCGACTCAAAGCTCCGGGGCGACGCAGCCTTCAGGGGTCACCTGCTTGGATAATGCTGACTGTCTCCCTGCCCGCCTCCCTTGATGCTCGCACTCACACAAACACACACACGCAGTCTCACACACACATACAGCAGCAGTAGCTTGCCCAAACGCCTGACAGTGCGCGCTCCGCTCCTCTCCTCCAGTGTCCTGCAGATACTCATCAGGAGTGTCAGGACACAGCAAGGTTAGTGGCCACTGTAACACACACAGACATAGTCGGACATGTACACACACAGGCATGCCTCTTCACATACACACACATACTCTTATGCACACATGGGACAGCCAGCCGCCCCCCTCAGGGTGATGAATGGAGGCTAAGATGCCCGTGTGTGTGGTGTGTGTATATCTGTGGCCGCTGCTGGAGTGAAAAGGTGAGTCGTGAATAAGGAGCTTGTAAAACTGGTGTGTGTGTTTGTTTGGCAGAGAGCGAGAACGAAAACACACAAGCTAACCCAATTCCCCAAATATTGAATTCCCCTCTGAAGCGGGTATAATTCATTGTTTGGGCTGCTGTCATTGTTGAAATACTGGCACAATGACCCCAGCGAGAGGGCAACTTTGTGTGTCTGCGTGGTGTATGCGCACCTTTTCCCTCGCTAACCGGCCGGTGCAGCGCGGCGCCCTGGCTGTTAGACGCAGGGAGTGCCGCATTACTAAGAATATTCCTGCATGGAATTTCTCCTGACGTTTTGACTATAAAAGGACAGCAAAACGCTGACTGCAAGGAGAAAGCAATGTCAAGGAGAAAAGGGTATTGGTATTTCAGATCCTCTTGACTGAGAGAGCGAGGGGGAGAGAGAATGGGAGGGAGGGAGAGAGAGATGGCAGGAGAAGGAGGGGCTGAGAAGAGTCTAAGGAGAGAGAGTTATTCCTGTCCCACAAGCCTTTGTTTTGTGAGTCTTGTATGTGAGCAAGCAGTGAGCCTTAACTGTTTGCAACCCCTCCCTTGTCCCACTCTATCCCCCTCCTCCTCCTCCTCACTCCCCCCTCTTCATCTCTCTCTCTCTAGGGTCAGCTGTTGGGCCTTTGTTCCAGAGGCATTGTGGGGGATTATCCAGTGTGGCCGTTCATTCGCTCGGCTGTCCGGTAAATGGGGCCAATCGCGTGGCTCACAATCCTTCATACATATTTCATAGGCCTTTTTAACAACTTCTCAGCAGAGCCCAAAATTAAAGGACAGATGTACCAGGAGGGGAAGAGAGAGGGAGGGAGGGAGAGTATCCATAAAAAATGGTATAGAGGGAAGGATGGAGGGTTGAGTGTGTGTGTGTGTGTGTGTGGAATGACGCCTGGATAAGGCAAACAAGGTGACTGAAAGTACGGCCAGATTTTGCCGGCAATATTTCTTTTCTTAGGGATATGGTCCACACTATACCTGTATTTTTGTCACCTGAAAACAGTTGCCAGACTGGATGAATCTGAAATCGCTTTGAGTTTTAGAGTGGGACATTATGTTTTGGAAAATGATTAATTAAGGTGAAGCATGTTCAACGATGGCCGGTGGTTTTGAAGCTTTAAATCAACACGACACACGACCGGAAAACAACTGGAACTAGTGTGGAAACGTTTTTTTTTAGCTCATAAACAGCATTGTCAAATCTAGCTGTCTCAGTTCAGATACATGTCACAAAATTACGCAATGCTCTTACTGTTAATGAAATCATATGGCGTTCTGAAAGCAAGTGGTTTTGTTTTACGGGAAGGTGCGAAAAAGACAGAGGATGGAAGTGTGTGTATGTGTGGCGGAAAGGGGGGATCAAAAAAACAAAAGCATTCATGAAAAAGGATATTACTGTTGCTCTACCCCTGTGTAACACAATATGAGAGGAGGAGGCAGAGAGGGAAAAAGGGAGGAAAGGATCAGCAAAAGAGACAAAGCTGCACACTTCCATAACCTTTGCATTATTCTGTGTTGGGTAATTGCCATCAATGAAGAAGGAAGGAAGGAAGAAAAAGAAAGAGGGTCTTCTCTGACAGGAGGCAGCTATAAGGCAGTTAATCACTCTCATTCACCGACTACCCCTTCTCCCCCCACAACTCTCTCCCCCATTCTCTCCACCTCTCTCCATCTCCCTCTCTCGTGACAGGTTGCTTTGAGACAGAAGGATAAGCTCTTTTTCAGAGAGAGGGAATCGGATTTCCTGCTTTTTGATGAGATAATAAAATATGACGGAGGACAATAGGAGCCTGTGGACGGCTTGCTGGGAGCTATTCACTCCAGCCGCGGCCCCCTGTCTTAAGACTGCTTAGACGAACGTTTAAAAAGGTTGCCAGAGGCCCGAGCCCTCAAATAAAGGCTACTGTTACACACACACACACTGTGCTTGAACTACTGGTTAAAGCCTGAGAAATCTCTTCTCTCTCGGTGACTCAGGGTTGCCTGTTTGTTTGGCCAACATGTTTCTCCCCCTTTGCTTTTGGGAACTGTCAGGAGATGTATTGCACCTTCTATTTGCACAGCGTTGGCCAAACAAGACGAGACCCTGGAAGATAAGGCTGTGTGTGGAAGTCAGTGTGTGCGCGAGCGAGCTGCAGCCTTGAAGGATGAAACGCAGGGACACAACATAAGCCCCCGCTGCAGGCCAGGTTAATTCCTAACCCCAACGCGGCCTGGGAATACCAACACTTCCCATGCTTTTTCTGTCATTGTACTCGTTTGTCAGTCCATTCACCCAGATATTGCCACCTAAAATGTCTGATATTCCTGCAGCTAGTTCCAGGCTGGAGTAAGAAGCTTCTGAAGGAGAGACCATCGCACCAGATTGGTTGAAATAACTTGTTGCGATTACTACAACCTGACTTCCTTGAGGGACTGGTTTCTATTGGTGCGTAAGAGAGGGAAATTAATAGACTTCTGTACTGCACTGAATGCCATAGACCGGTCCCTCTGGCATTGATGTGTTCCTTGTTTTTTGCTGTCACTGTATCTTAAGAAAATCCTCAGTTCTGCTGACAGCGAAACTCACGTTCAAAAACAAGAGTTGAGCACGCTTGTGACATTTCAGTGAGTCAAGCCAGAGCTTCCCGAACCTCGAACACACACTCACACAGTGGCCCCTGTGCCTCACGTATCTGCTCTGATCAATAATCTACAAAGGCCTTGATAAGCCCTTGGACCACACTGTCACTTTGGGCAAACACAACCCATGTCCCCTTTCTTCCTACCCCTCACTGCACTTGTCCCCAACCCCCCTCTCCTGCTGATAAGACTGTGACACATCTGAAGAGTCCAACCAACAAGCGAGGACTGACTTGCAGTGGATACTTTGCTTGATTATGTCCTTCCCAAGTGCCACATTTCCTGTATTTTCTGTGCTTCTCAGCCTTTGACTTTTCCTAAGTGCATCTAAAACCTTTCATCCGTGACGTGTGCGTTGTTTTCTTCTTGCTAAGGCGACTTCTGGGACGGGAAACAGGCCTCAAAGCTGAGCAAACACCAGCCACCCTCACTCCACTGATAGCCTTGAGAACATGGAGCCTTGAGGGGCTGTGTATCCACGTACGTGTTTGTGTGTGCGTCTTTCTGTCTGGTGTGTGTGTATACGTATGCGAGCATGAGCGCTAGCGTCACATGGGCTCTTCTCAAGGTGCACCTCCGCCAGGGAGTCAAGGACGGGACAGGGTCAAAGACACTGATGAAGTCGTTCTCCTTTCCCATCTTCCTCGCTCCTCCCTCCACCTTTACTTGCCTCAACCCCCCACTCCTACACATGCACACACACACTTACACACACAGGCTAATTCATATCATATCAGGGCCTCTCTGACATGTCTTTCCTCCCCTCGTGCTATCCCTCGCTCTATAGAGATTGGGGGTTGTTGCTGTGGTTGATAGCTTTATTTTAAGCTAACAACAGACAAAAAATAATCTCTACTCAAAAGAATTGCAAACAGCAGGGGAAGCCAGAAATCACAGTTCAAGCCCTCTTGTAGAGACTTAAAAATTCATCGTTTGAGCTTGTATGGCCGACACAGGCGGAGAGAAAGTGATCTAAAACGAAGGGGGGGCATGGAGCGCTGTAACAGGGGCCTCTGGAGGTCAGGAAGTCAACCCGGCTCTGAGAGACCGAGAGAGCAGGAGGCAGAAGGGAAAGAAAGGAGCAAGGGAGTCTGGAAGATAGGAACAGGACATCTGGAGAGGAGGAGAACAGAGGGAGGGAGGGTGAGGAAGAATAGAAGGGTTGGAGGGGAAGGAGGGTGTGGGTGGGCGGGGGAACAATAAAGGATGGGGAGCAAGAAGCTGCGGCTAAGGAGGGAGGATGGAAGATGGATGGAAGGAGAGAGGAAGGAGAGAACAAGATGGCAGCAGAAGAAAGAAAATAAAAGTGCAGATTGGATTGAAGGAGGGAGAGTTTGGCATCGGTAGGGAAAATGGGAAGCGTGTGTGTTTGGTGTGTGTGTGAAAATGGGGGGTTGCTTTGACACATCTGCAGCTCTGATGCACGCCCTGGTCATTTTGGCATGAGTCCCTTTGCCACGCTTCATTAGTCTCACACACACAAGCACACACACACACACACGGAGAGAGACCAAAATGGTCCAGAAATAATGACATAATCAGCAGCTGTGCCACAGAGCAGGCTGCCCCTCACAAGGTGACCAGGGACAGAAGGAGGGAGGAGAGGAGAGAAGAAGGGAGTAGGAGGAGGAGGAGGAGGAGGGGGAGTCAAGTGTTGGACGAGCGCAGTGAGAGGATATGTTTGTGTGTGTGAGAGCAGGTGAGAAAAGGAGAGAGGGGATCATGTAGTTCTTTATGTTTAAGTGATTCCCTACCACCCCTGGTGCCCCCAGGCTCTGAACACACACACGCACACACGCACAGCTCTGGTCATTTAATCAGTGCGCAGAATAAAGTGGTTTATTCTCCCTCACACACACACACGCACTACGCGTTGAAGAAAAGACCTGTCAGGCTACGTCAAACGGGGGCCCTCAATAGCCCCCGGCTATTCACTGAGAGGCAGATGATCCTGCTAGCGCTTCCTTTCTTTCCTTAACTGTTCTTATTACGAGAACGAAAAAGCCAAGACGAGTCAGAAATGATGGAAGAGGGAAAGTCTGCGATATCTGTGGATTTGTTCTTTTTTTCCTAACGGTATAATAAATTTACCACAGGGACGACCTGGGTACAAATTTTCTAACTAACGTCTGATATTTTAGTTTTTATTTGCTTTGATTTTAGCTCTATAATATGCTTCTTTTAAGGGCATTATTTGTTAGAAAGAAATATCAAGAATATCAGGCACATTGCTGTTGAATTTCTTATGCCATTAACGTCCGTCATACCTGATGATATCCCCACACCTGGGAAATAAAACTGCTTTAGCGTCACTTTTTTTTTAACATTTTAGTAAAACAGCCTTTTTTTTAACCTGTTACTGTCAAAGAGTTATTACACCTTCAGTATAAAAGTGGCGCATGTTTCTGTGAGAATCTCCTATTATCATTGATCAAAACTGCTCTTCGATTCACGCTGAAGATGATAAACACAAGGTTAAGTCGGCCCCTTTTCCTCAGGTCATCATTACGGCCTTAATTGCACCACCTCAAACGGGAGCTTGTGTGTCTACTGTGCAAACACACACACACACACGATTGCATGTGGATATACAAGGACAGCACACACTTCACTGCATTAATTGCCACTCTATAAGATGTGTAAGATACAGTCCTGATAAATTCACATGTAGGGGAGTTTGGTGCGCTAAAGTCTTTCTTAATGGGAGCGGTAGAGAAAGGGGAACAAGGGGGAGAACGAAGTTAAGGAGAGGTGTGTGTGTGTATGTGTGTGTGTAGTTGACATAAACCCACTGGCAAATTGTTGTATCGGTTGTATTTTTGGCAGCTCTGAACTTAAATCTATACCCCCCGCTTTTTCATCTCTCTCCCTCCGTCTTCTACGTCTTTTCGTCTTCAATCGCTCTTCAAAGAGAACCCTAGAGCCTTTTTCTCTGAAACATCACACCTGTGTGCAAGTGTGTGTTTTTAAGTACTCATTTATGTTTATAAATGTTTATGTATCTGCGCCTTTGATTGTGTGTGGTGCAACGGCCGTGACCTTTTCACCCCAAATTCCCGGAGGTCGTACCCCGGTCAAAGACACACCCCACACCCCACACACACACACACACACACACACACTGACAGGGTGTCCTCCCAAACCAAAAAAAAAGGACAGGGATGAAGAAGTGTAAGACAGGGAGGGGAAAAGCAGGAGGAGATGGAGGAGGAGAAAACAGACATTAGCCTCTCTGGGTGGAGAACAAATGGAGCCCCCGAGAGGGACGTGAAGAGGAGGAACGAGGGAGCGAGGGGGGAAGGAGAGGTGAAGCACACAATGCTATGGGGCACGGCGGTTGGACAGACAGCATCTGCTCTCGGCTCTCTGTGGCTCCGGTAATGGATGGAGAGTTGGAGAGACGCGGAGAGAGCGGGAAGGAGGGAGATGGAGATACAGCGGGAGGAAAATCTGGGGGGAAACGGGGGGAGGAAGAGAGGATAATAGAGGGGAAAAAGATGTAGGAAGAGAGGATAAAAGAGGAAGGAAGTGAGGATAAAAGAGAGGAAGAGAGGATAATAGTGGGAAAGAGAGGGAGGAAGAGAGCTCGGTGAGGAAACATGAGCGAAAAAGTCACTTTTTGCAAGTTTTCTCTCATTATTTGGGCACTTTGGGTAAAAAACAGAGCACTTCTTTTGGAAGGGTGATAACAATTCGAATAGAGGGATGACAGACGGATGGACAGACAAAAGAGGAAGAGAGACAAAAGGAGTGAGACGTCTTTCTAACAGGAGAAAGAGCAGCTGATAAGAGAGGACACACGATACTAGCGTGTGTGTGTGTGTGCGGTTCGCTGGTACCTCCCTCTCACCTGGAGATCATAGGGACTTCCTCTTTTAAATGCCCAGGTGTGTGTGTGTGTGTGTCCTCTGTGGGAGGAGTGGTCACTGACAGAGGAAACTTGGCCTCGTCTGTCTTATGGAAATCTGAGAGTTTCCCAGAGCCATCATAAAACTGCCCCTCTCTCTCTCTCTCTCTCTCTCTCTCCCTCTCTCTCCCTCTCTCTCTCTGTAACCCATTACGAGGTCACACACATTCCTGTCTTATGAAAGATGATGTGTGTTGTCATTGGGGGTTCAAAGACAGACAGAGGGGGGCTCCCGAGTAAAAAAGAAAAGGACACTAAGCGAGAATTTTCACTTGAGTCCTCACATGAAAGCGCTGCTCGCTCAAAGTCAAGGCTTTGGGAGGCCGGGGTGTGTGTGTGTGTGTGTGTGTTTTCGGAGGGACTTTGATGGCGATGGACAGAGTGAATGAGAAGCGGAGAAGAAAGAGAAGAAGAGAGGGGGGATCAGGAGGGGGGCTGAGAAAAGAGGAAAGTAGAGAGCCGGGGTCTAGGTAATTAACGGCAAGCTCTTTAATTACCGCTGGTGTTCATTGTGCCAGAAGGAATGTGACAATTATGCCATTAAAACTTCCTAATGGGGGGAAAAAGCGAGGGAGAGGAGGAGGAGGGGGGGGGGGGATAACGGAAGACATGCAAAAGAGGAGGATGAAAGAATGAAAGGAAAGAGGCAACAGAAGGAAGAGAGAACGACGAGAGGGAGCGAGGGAGGAGGGATATGAAAGGAAAAAGGGGAAACAATCGCGACAAAAGAGGAGCTGGGAGGGAGATGGGGAGCGTATTAGGCCAGCACAGTGACAGAGCAGATTAGCATCAAACAAGAAAGGCCACAGACGTGTGTGTGTGTGTGTGTGTGTGTGTGTGTGTGTGTGTGTGTGTGTAAATGTGTGTGTGTGTGCGTGTGTGATCGCTGAAACAGAGGACATATTCATTCCAAAGACGCCACCAAGGTGGATGGAACTTTGATGATGCAGAATCTGGCAAAGGGAAAACTTGATGTGTGTGTGTGTGTGTGTGCTTGCTGAATCTGCGTAGGCTCCTGTTTCAAGTGGTGGTGCAGGCAGGTAGGGGAGGAAGAAGAGGAGGAGGAGGAGGAGGAGGAGGTGGAGGAGAAAGGGGAGAGATCCACAGAAAAGGGCCTTGGGGGCATCCTGATACACATCCAGTACATTTCCATCTCAGTGTTACCTCTATGACTCACACACACACACACACGCACACACGCACACACAAACACACAAGACGGAAAGACATAACAAATGTGTCCGTGCACATACGTAACACACACAAACACACCAGTCCCACACAAACATCAAACAGCAAAAAAAAAAAAAAAACACACAACCCACGCTGTCATACACACACAAATAACACCCACACACACACACACACACACTCACAAACACTTACACACAGAGTCTTCGTGCTCACCAAGGCGGTTGGTTTGTCAGGGGGGTTAGAATTTGCATGGCTGGGCAAATTTTCCTTGTGCTAAACTCTAATCAGCTCCTGTATCTCTCAGACACCTGCCCAGCGAAAAAAAAACCTTAATATGCAAAACACCTCCCCTCCCTCCCTCCTCCTCCACCGCTGCACCTCCTCCTCGGCCAACAGAAGACTTATTCACCTGGCCTCCCGCACTCTTTTCCTCCCTGTATGACTTCTTGCAAATTTTCACATTTATGTATGCAAATAGGCTGTTCCCCTTAAGCCTGTTTCAACAGCAGCTTCCTGGTGCCAGGAGAAGAATGATGGGCTTGTCTGAGATGTGACTCAGAAAGAAAGACAGAAGGAGGGGGGGGAAAGATGGCATGTTATCTGTGTTTTTGGCAGGTACGGCATTTCCGTTGGGGTGCTGCGTGCAAACCTTTACATTTTGGATTTGCACATCCTCTTTCTAGAGGTCGTCTCTCATGGTTTACTGTTACCAAACCAGTCAAAGGATCGCTTTAATTTCTTCAATATGAAATACAATGTCACAAAGTTAAATTGTTCCCAAATGCTCAGCAAAACAAGCCTCATCTAGTTTTTTTTTAAGCACAAATTTGGTTTGTTAATAGTTTTTCTGCGTGGATTTTTGAGCTGCACTGCACAATGTATCTGCTGGAGTTAGAAAGTGTCTCTGCGCTCACATTTATTGTGAATTTAGGAGTTTAATTATGTGACTGATATGTCTAAAAAATGCATACTTTACATCACTACAAGCGGGATTTGGAAACTTTATTTGCACATATAGTTTACATTCACACAATTCCCATATTTTGAATTATTCAACGAGGGAGTAGGTGTAGTTTTTAAATCTCTGACCTGTGTTCTGATAAAAAACATACAAATTCATTTTTATGAGGCTGTTTTTGGGACATTTTCCAATAACTGTATACTATTTTTTGTTAGTGTGTTTAAAATAATGTACCTCTTATCACAACATAATTTGATAATGAAACAGAGACAAGCTTTTAACGCAAAATAAGCCATGACTTCAGCATGAGGAAAATTAAATCCGAAACAATAATAACTAACTAAAAAAATCCTTTAACGCTGTTTTCCTTAACATGAACTGCTTTTACACCTTAAGTTATTAAAATCTAAACTTTTCTGCACCCATTTACACTTTATATTCTTGATTTAAACTTCCTTGCCGTAGTCATGAGCCGCTGAACAGAAGACACCGTGTCATTTTTCTTTGTGCTTTGCTCTGATGGACTTTGGGCTTATTGAGACCTCATATATACGAGTGCTTCTGCCTGCCAGAGTCTTTCAAAGCCTCCCTTAAGAGGGCCGAAGATGGATGTGGCAAAGTGTGCGTGTGTGTGTGTGTGTGTGTGTGTTTGGGTGCACACAGAGGAGCCCCAGTGGACAAATAACGGACAGAGAGAGATAAACAGAGAGAAAGAGGGAGAAGCACTTTAAATGTGAGCGCTGCAAAACTCCCACTGCTCGCAAGGGCACTTCTCTCCTGCACGTCATCTCTCTTTCCCCCTCTCTCCCTCTACCCTTCTTTCTCCCCTTTCCCTTCCCCTCCATTCCCTTTCTCCCTCCCTCACCCCTCCCTTCATCGCTCTCTCCTTTGTCTCCAAGCTCTCACCCTCTATCCCCTATCTATCCATCTCCCTCTTCCCCCTCTCCCCCTCTTTCTCTCCCCTTCCTCTCACTAAAACAGTAGGACGCTTAACCTTGATAACAGTGAGATTTTTTCCCCCCTCAAAGTGACACACACACATACACACACACACACACACACTGGAGAAGTGCTTTGCCAGCATGCCAGGCCGGTCCAAGGGACGGCTGTACCCTTCGAGGTGAACAGGACACTGGGAAATGCAGCAACAACAAAACACTCACACACATAGACTCGATCTCACACGGACACACACACATACACAAACCCAGATCACTCCAGGTCCTTCTTAACACAAGCCTTTTAAAGGTCTATTGTCAGCTGACATTGAGAGAGCACTGGCGATCCTGAAGCGTTTTACACACACACACACACACATTTACACACACACACACAGACGGTGGCAAAAGGAGAAGTATATAAAAAGAAACACATTAAAGGTGAAGTTGCCTGCCGAGAATTTATGATAACAATACACTGGAAGACACACACACACATAAACATCTCACCACACACAATAAATGAGGACGGGGAAGTAAAAGGCGGTTTCTCAGAATCATACACACAAACACGCACACAGACAAACTGTGAACCACTGAGGGGAAATTAATAGGGAGGAAGAAGCAAAACAAACAAGGTGTAGTCTTCTTCCTCATTGGGCGACACTTCCTCACGTCTCTATATGGCTGAATTATGTCATGCAAAGTTTAGAATAAAATATGTTCTTTATATTTTTGCTGTCCAGAGAAAACCATCTATTGCGATATTGGGTCATTTTTAGCTGACCACCGGGGACTGAGTGACGGTACTTTTAGAGCTGTAGAGAGAGAGAGTTGCGACATTGCAATGGCGGATCATGGAGCATATTGGACCTCCACTGACGCGACTCTCTGTCTATACGGCTCTGGATACTTTGTTCGGGGAGTAGGCGGGGCTGCTCATCTGCTGTCCTAACCTACATCCGCAGTGCGCACCTGCTTTCAAACACATTGTCATCGGCCTCATGACAGTCCTTGTAACAGATTGCTCACAAAACCGCACATTGACCTGATGCAGTCAGCCACGTACTAGGCTAAGCTTGTTGATTTGTTCCCCTACTTCTATAAAAAAAAACATGGGTATAATTATACTTCTCGCCACAAAGCTAAGAGCTAGCTTTCAAAACATGGTGATGATATACATTATAGTCCTTTTGTGCAGATTTTGAACGGCGTCAGAAAGGACAAAATGAGACGGTGTCGTACTAACCATCTGCATAAAGAAGTATCAGGTGAGATTCAACGTTTTCTTCTATATAAGCCACATCCGCTCTCAACATTAAGTTTATTTCTACAACTCTGCATTAAGTGCGTCAAGTGTTGGTTTTTACCTCAAAGTCATTGGCCTTGTTGTAGTGCATGTTGAGGGCCCGGAAAAGCTCGCAGTCTCGGCTGACGCTCAACTCCTCGGTGCCGGTGACTCCGTCGTTGATGGACTGGCGGGCGAACTTCTCCATCTGAATGTAGTAGAACTCCCGGAAGTTGCTGAACCACTTGATCAGCTGGGAGGTTATGCAGCGATTAAACTGGAATGAAAGATGAGAAAGAGGTTAGGGAGTCTGTATTTCAAGTGATATTTATTTTTGTCTTTTCATGGAAATGCAAGAGGAAAGTCTTCCGTGTCTTAATCTGACTAAGCCGTTGGATTTGAGTATGTGTGTAAGGATGAGAGCGCTTCGTTTCCCACCAGGGAGTCGAGGCGTGCGGTTTGAACTTAAAAGACTTGAGAGAAAGAAGAAAAAAGACGGGAGCAAGAGAGATCACAAGTCGTGGAGAGAGGAGAGATAATAGAGACATTAAGTAAGACAGCTAGCAAGGAGGGAAGAGGGGGAGTGTGTGTGTGTGTGTGGTTCATCTTCCCCACTGGGAGCAGACCTCCCCCCTGTCATAACCCCGAGAGTGGAGAGAGGGAGAGGTGGAAAGGGAGCGAAGGAGGGAGGGTGCGAGACCGCAAACACATAATTGACCAGAAAAACGATTAAGTCATCATCTGAAGCGCCCTGGCCCGCAGGGGGCTCAAACATGTACTTAACCCCGTTCACCAATTACACCCTGATTCTCCTCCCCTCTCCTCGCACCTCCCAGGCAGAAAGAAAGGAGAAGAAAAAGAGCAAAAAAAGAGAAGGACGGAGAAAGAGAGAGATAACAGAAGACTGTGGCTATCTGATCTGTGCCGCTTGGCTGGATTCAATAGGAGGAGGTAAACCTATTAAGAGCCCCGGCTAGGTCTTGGCTCTTTTTCCGCCTGGGTTCAGCAGTGAAAACACACTGTCTAAACATCCCAAAGACCAGATAAGGACTAGCAAAGCCCAGTCACCCTTACATTCCCCGCTGAAAGTCTTAATCTAACCCCTAAAAACAGACAAACAAAACCTTCTTTCCTCAGTGACCCCCAGAAATTACATCTCATAAATGCTACCCTGTGAAATGCTTGATACCCCTAACCATCACCCACACCCTTCGTCCACACACACACACACACAAAATAACACACACATACACACAGGCCGTCACTCCCTCCCCTCTGCTCTTTTTGTGGCGCTGGAAGAATGGGGGGACAAAACGCTACTAAACGCTGAGCAGACTGCTCGCTGGGGAGGCAGAGCGGTTTTGACATGGAGATTAGGCTCTGGCTATTGTTCGACAACACACACAGACACACACAAACATGCGCACGCACTCTCCGTGAGCTGGGATGGCAGTCAAATAAACACGCAAGAGGCACATGAAGATGGGAGGGCGAGGCAGAAAAGACAGGCGGAAAAGTTGGCGAATCAGACGGAAAGAGTTGGACCGAGGTGGGACGTGGCTAAAGGAGAGGGCCGTGTCTTTCTGGAATGATCCGTAGATGACATAATGGCAGAGTGGAAAAAGAATAAGTCCGCTTGACATTGTTTGGCAGGGCTTTTTGGGAGGAGGAGGGGTGGTATGGTGGCTGTCGTAAAGTGCAGGGTGAGCATAAATGGGGAAATGAGGGAGGGAGGAGGGAGGAGAGGAGGACGGGTGCAGGTCAGTGCTGTCGGACAATGGCGTTTCACTGGTGGTGGTGGGGGGGGGTGCGGAGGGTAGGAACGTGAGCAGTCAGCAAGCTGGGGTCGTGACATCGCGGTGTCAAACAAACAAACTACTGACACTTACAAATACAGCGGCTGCACAGGGCTATTCTTAAACACAGACAATGAGGCGGACAGTAGGAGTGTGACAGAGCACAAAAACACCATGTCTGTCAAGTTGTCAGTGTCGAATTAAACTTTCCTCGGGTGTAAGATCAGATTGAGTCATATTGGTTGTGGATCTTAGACATTACAGAATTGGTGTTGATGTATGCGGGCCCTTCTGAGCGCGTGCGAGATTGAGCGCCACATTCTTAGATTAAAGGCAGTGAAAGAGTTACCATCGCTCATGCAGGAGACCTTTGGTGTCACCGCAGCCGAGTGACGGATAGATTTGTCACTTTGGACAAGGATTACTTTATTATACCGACAGCTCAGGAGAAGATGTATTAGTTCCCGTGCAAGTGAACTGAACTGCAGCTCAATCACAACAAGGAGCGCACAAAAGATTCAATATTTACTGTCTAAGCAGGTAAATACACTACATTAAATTAAATCTGGGACTCCGTTTTGGCAAGTCCCCCTGCAGTTTCCAGCAGTCTTGGTTCATTAAATTGCTGGTGGGGGGACAGAGGACCCCTGATAGCGGCTAAGGACGAGTGTGTTCAGCGTAAAAGGAGGGAATCGGTTCAAAGGAGCACATCACTGCAGCTCCTTAATCAGAGCTGGCAGGGGTCAGCCAGCACAGACATGAGATGCAGGGAGGGAAATGTGTGTCCTTGTGTGTGTGTGTGTGTGTGTTGAGTCGATGCATGTGGTTTGAGCATATTAGTATGTATAAGGTGTGTGTGTGTGTGTGTGTGTGTGTGTGTGTGTGTGTGTGCGCCTGGCTGAGAGGCAGATGAGAGAGCGACAGCAAGAGCGTGTTTCTCACACTCACACTCAAGAGCTTGTGAAAGGTCAGCGCTTAGTGCTAACAGCGTAAGATAGAAGGTGGCACACACACACACGCACACACGCACACACACACATCTTCTGCACATGCACAGGCACATACTTAAGTCCAGAATAGGAAAACACTCAAGTAACCTTAGTCTAAACTATATCAGTCGCCTGCCGAAAGTATTCAAACACTTTGAACGTCAGTCCCAAAGTTCTGCACACGTTAGCTAATTTTTAACGACGTAAAATGAAATTGGTTTCACGGATTCATATTTTAGTTTATTTGGATGACAATTTCGTCTCTGGCCGACACTTTCTCTGACACAGTGGTCAACAATGGAGCAGAAAGCACACAGATGACCTCACAGTGCTAAGCTACATCCAGAACAACCCGAGAGGAGAGCAGAAAGACAGAGAAGCCTGTACGGGCCTCACTCTTTCTCTCTTTCTCCCTCTCTCCCTGTCTCTCTCTCTCTCTCTCTCATATAAGCCCCTTCACAGTCATCAGGGCTTTCCAACGTTTCCTGTTTTCGCAGGGGTGAATTGTGGGAGATAATCTCCGGCCGCCTATTGGCTGACTGCACACAAAAAGCGGCCCTGGAAAGCGGGCTTTTGTTACTGCGGCGACTCAAATCCAGCGGCTGGCTTTTCTTTCTCCCCGGCCCCGCCGAGGGCACACATACCATGCCACCACCACCACCATCAGCGAAAAAAAGAAAGGAGAAGGAATGACATATAGAAAAGGGGAAAACCCTCCTGACCTTTGATACACTATGGCACATGACTGGTGCGAATAGTAAAACAGCCACAGATGGACAAAGAAAGCAAGGTGTGTTTGTCTCAGGTTGTGTTTGCCAACAAATTAACGCAACATTTAAATCTAGAAAACATCAAAGTGCTTTCAAATGACTTATGAACGTCTCTTTGCAAAGCCAAGAACTTTAGCTGACTTAATTAATTGACTAAATATTTGTTTAATCAGAACAATAATCTATTGTAATTATTCATCAAAACAATATCTGCACGAATAATGAGACGTCTTAAAGCAACAGCGATGATACTATTGGCCGTCATTAACGGCATCAACAATGGTATTATGACACATCTGTCAAAACATTTCCAAAACACCAAAAGTCACAAAAAAGTCACAACCGTCTTAAAAGGAGCTTATTGAAGGGGAACAACAGCCACAGCGTCCCCCGGTTGTGAGGACAACCCACTTCCCACGTTCATTAGGTCCTTGACAGTCAAGACCTGATTAGTCGAGACCTGATTAGCTTTCAAGACTTAAGTCTAAGGACAGCCGCTCGCTAAGAGGCCTCGCTTGCTGAATCTCATTAGATAGTCAGTCTCATTCCCATACATGTCTACTAACTTAAAGCCGGAGTCCATTGTCTTCTACTGAAAACAAAAACAAACCAATGTGACTCATAATCCCCTTAACTATCTTGACCTTGTTTAAGTATCTGATGAGGCCATTCATGAAGAGGCCACCTACTTGGTGGTGATTAGTCAGTGGAACAAAATGGTTAAAATCTAAACTGGTAATTGTTGCTGCAATTATTCGATACTAAGTAACATCACTGTGGGATGCTTTAAAATTGAGAAGTTCTAATGAGTCGTGTACAGGTGCCAATCTCTACCTCCTTTCAACCTGACCAATCATCTGCTGAGAGATAATCGTGTGACCCACAGCCGTGGTCGGTGGCAAAAGCATCCAAGAGAGGGCAGCTGGAGAAAAAAGGGGACCTTTATCTTCTGATTTGAATAAGATGGCCTGGATATGTCACAATGTTTACCCCTCCGTATGGTCTGAGAGGGGCACACACACAAAACAACACTAACACAAACAAACTCGGTCGCACACACAACAACGGCCATTGTGTTGTTGTGCTTGTTTTTCGTGCAGCTTACATATCGGGGCTTTGTTCCCCAAACTTCCTTCATTAAACTCCCCATGGCTTACCCTCGCCATATTCCAGACTCTTTCTCTTCTTCTACCTCCCTCTGTCGAACCGTCCTGACTACACCTGCTCGGATAACCACTCCTCCGTCTCTAGGCTCCATCCTCCTCGCTGCCCTCTCCACCCCTCCATTACTCATCCCGCTCTTTATCTTTAGAATACTCATAGGCTCTCCAGCTCCCTCATGTAAACCCATTCAACTTCCTCTTCTTTCATCTTTTGCATAAAACCATAACTTAGTGAGGGAAAGAGCCTCGTTTCGAGACGGACAAGCACTCACTGTTCACGGCACCTGAAGCTCGCACATCACAAATAATAAACTTCCTCTTTGAAACCAGGTTGACAAATGTCCAAGTCAGAAATGCAGCACAACAGGCACTGGGTTGCTATCCATATTTAGACCATTTTAAGAACTTACAAGTAGATTTTCCTATGCCATTCTTTCTTCCTGACACTGATTCCAGTAACTAGACTTCAGTATTTGCCAATACCAAGTGCCTCTTCAATACTTGTGCGATTACAAACAAATACTGGTGGATAATATTGGTAGAAAACTCAGATTGCTTTGACTTACATTACAATCTCCTGAGACAATGCTTACTGGTTATGGTATTGAATCTGTGCATGAATTGGTACACTCGCGGATACCCAATACAACATTTTAGGCAGTATCGGAGGCCAGTATTGCTATTGGAACAACTGGAACCACAAACTATTTTCAAATGGAGACAGTCATAGTGTACCAAAAAGGTGTTGGCAAAAGCTATAAACTAAGGAATGAAGGGGATGAATGTGTTTGGACTTACCTTGACATCAGAGAAGAACATCTTGAGCATATTAGAGCTGGGGTAGCGGGTGTAGAAAAACATGAGCTTGGCCTTCTTCAGGTGATTGGGGGAGAGACCCTCTTGAATCTGAAAATGGTTGCCATTAAGGATATCAACAACTGGGTTTGGAAGAAAAACAGCTTAAGGTGGATCGAGGTAATGTATCAGCGTATACAGTATTATCTAAACAACATGTGCGTGCTCATAATGGGAGTAAGTTTACCAAGACATAATCATTTGGATGATGGGTAACCAAATTTCCTCTCAGGCATGAATGCAGCACTGCTCAGGGGGGGGGGGATGGGGGGGGGGGGGGGTTGAAGAAAGTGCACCGAAGCAAGACCATTTGTTTGGAATTACCATCATCCATTTCAGGTGTGAGAGTGTCACGCTAAATAAAACGCTGGCCAGCACGACAGCCGATGCTTTTACATAAGGAGGCTCATTTCACAGTCAAAGTAAGCAAACGCCTTTGCCTACACCCTGTGCTAACCTCCACCCAAAAAAAGGAAGAAGAAAAAAGGAGACATTTGCATATCACAGACAAAGACAGCAGTTAACGCCAGTGACGGGCAAGAAGGCCTAATGGCTTGGCGACAACACATGCCAAGCCTGAATATGACTGTCTGATGTTGGCTTCATATCAGTGACAAAACAAGGTCCAGGAGATGGTCCCAAACACTGGCTCAAGCAACATGAAAAACCTTCTTACACCAGCGCAGGCCGTATTCAAAAATACATGTCAGAGGCCTTGTCTTCCTAATGGATCGCCTGGACTGAACAGCAGAGAGGAAGGAGATGGGCTGGTGGGGGCACCTTGAGGGATAGTATGGTTCCAACCTTCAATTACATCCCCCTCCTCCTCCCTCTGCTCCACCCCTGCCCCCCAGCCTCTCTGCCGCTGCCAAACCCTTGGAGGAGCAAAAAGAAGGAGGAGGAGAAGGAGCTCTGAGGCTTTGGACACAGCCAGCAATGGGGGGGGACTGAAACACATCTGCGCCACCGAACGGCCCAAGCCATTTCCATGGTGAATTAACGGCCGTATAATGCATCTGATAATATCAATCTGGAGGATAAGACATTGAAAAGGGAGCGGGGATAGGGGGGCGGGCTGCATGTTAAAACCTCAGGCTGTTCAACAAGGGTTTCCATCATGCAGAAGCCAGACAGGGCTTTAAATTACACAGAAGATACAACCCCAAGTTTTCATGAAGACTGTTTACACTTGAGCGGACAAAATACATTGCTCGACATTATTTATGATCTACAGGGGTGGCTGTGATCGTTAAAATCAGTCAAGTGTCCAGATGTAGCTGTAACTATAGAGCGGGAAGAAGGCATCAGCTGCTAGATTGGATTGCCCTTGGCCTCGGGGTTACACAGCAAAGCCAGCAAATGCTGAACCACACTGGGCTGGCTCCTTAAAGACCCTGTCTACTTTGTCTGATTCAGGGAGAGAGAGAGAGTTGGTTGTATACGCAGCGAGGGTCTTGTGGGGGAAACCCTGGCAGACTGGTGTTACTCTGTCAGGCCTGGCCAAAAGAGCAGCACTTCACTCTCCACACCACACCATCTGCTCCAAGTGGAGGGGATACAATGGATCCTCAGACAGAGAGACCGAGAGAAAAAGAGAGCTCTTTTTCAGTAAGGCAAGGTGGGATTTATCTGAAAGCTGTGCACTTACACTTAAATTAATTTGTTTTTGCTTTTTCAATTAGGATTAGCATCGCTTTCCCCTTATCATTGAAATTAAAAATTATTTTAAAACAAAGACGTCCAGGTTTTTAACTCTCCGGCCATAAACACAGTATCACCTCCCTTCAGACGACAATTAAGAAGCTTCATATCTCCTGATGAGGCATTTTCATCTCCAATTCACTCACAGCTTGCAAATGTAATTGTGATTGGACTTAGGGGTGACGTGCAAGGCTATTATTTTGTCATGATGGTGCACTCATACCAGCTGGCCCACTGTTCGCCTGCCACATCTGACAAGACATCATCATTCTCACAACACTTCCCCAAAGCCCAAAGTCATGAGAGGAAAATAGCTGCAGCACATCCTAATTCCAGGTGTAAGGACAAGAATATTTGGAGTCGGACTGAGAACAAATGGGGAAATTGATAGCAGCCATCTGCTCCGTAACGCTGCCGAAAGCTGGTGAACTTGAACACACCTCGCAAAATGTCTGTCAAGCTGTCTCTGTCTTCTGAGGCTCCGACAAAAAGGGAAAGCTACAGAAATATCAAACAATTCAGCATCAATGGAGCCGGCTACAAACAGAGACAGTGCAAATGCAAATACACTGATTCATAAATGTCACGCTAATTCTAATTTTAAAAAATTCAGTATATGTTGTAAATGCCAAACTTTGCTCCTAAACCTGTGGACTAAACTCTCATCAAAAATAAAGATGAAAAACAAAAAGTAATGTCAACATGTTGTTCAGCCTATCTTTCCATTTAGAGGAGTACATCTGTTAATGCCCTGAATTTATAAATGCTACTATGAAAGCCACAGCATCTGGCATATGTGGTTATTGTTTGATTGTTTTCTACTTTCTCTCTGTCTCTGTACGTCTCTCTCTCCCTTTTCTCTTTTCATCCCTCCATCGGGAGCCCGTAGAAGCAAAGGATTATGGATCTCTGGAAAGCGTTCACCCTTGGGTCAGAAGACAAGACAAGGCGAGGTAATGAAAGATAAACAGCTCGCTGCAAACACCTGTTAACGTCCGCTTCAAAGAAAAGACAGGGAGGAGGGGGGGTTGCAGGGAGGGAAAACAAAAAAAGAAGTATTTGGCTGCCAAGCAACAGCCGAAGGGCCCCCCGGGCTGTTGACAGATCTTTATGAAATGAAAAAAAGAGAAAAGAAACGACAATGATTGTGGGCTTTTTACAACAGCGATGGATGATAAGAGGAACACAAGAGAAAACACAAGCAATCATAAATATACATCTTTACTGAGTCCTCAGGCGAACCTTTTGTGACATGCACACACAAAAGACACACACACACATGCACACACACACACACACTTGAAACAGCCTAGGCACTCAGGTAAAAGCGAGAGGGAGAAAAACAGGGTGTCCAAAGTGTTAAATATACATATTCTTTAACAAATAGAGCCTAAACAGCTGTCGGATTAATCTCTTAACAATGTAATGAATGTTAATGACTTGAAGACAATGCTTTCTAAGGATAACCAGTGTGCCAAGAATCAAACTTTCATAAGGGTTAAGGGGGGTTGAATACTTACGGACTAAGGAGGTAAATGGGAAACAGAGAAGGGACTGAATGTATCTGTTTAAGCTATTAGTCCTGAGTCTCCAGGGGATTCAATTTGAGCCTCCCATAGGGGATAGCCTCTTTATCCGTAGGGCATGATTGGGGCACACTGGGGTTAACCTATAAGGGAGGCTATATAACACCATTGTGTGCCAAGTTTCAGGATGCTATCTCCCTCCTTGTTCTTTCAGGCCATTTTTTATAAAAGGAATTGGGGCAGTAAATGTCGTGGGGACCTAATCTTTGTGAGTAAGTGATATGTGACAAGAAAGCTTTTAAGGCACTTAGGATTGAAGAAGGAAGAAAAGGCTGTTCGGTGCTGTGAGAAGGAAGAGGTATGAGTATAAAAATAAATACAACAATGCAGTACAATGGCGAAGAGAACAGCAGTGGGAGGAAAAGTGATTCATCAACAATTTCTCAGATTCTTAGGCTAGTTTCAAACAGGCTAAAAAAGATTTGATTTTTAACTCTTTGTGATTCAGATGAAGTGATGCGCACCTGTCTCTACTACCCCCTACTACCTGAAACCAGATTTTTCTTGACTTGAACTGGACCACATAGAGTAAAAACATCTAGTCACCGTCATACATTTTCACCTACTATTGCCTTTCCAACCCTCTCTAACCCACAATCTCTCTCTCTCACACACACACACTCCACACAGTTTCTTAAGGATACATTGCTGCCTGAGTAGGGTGAGATGTCAGCCATGTCCTGGAGGTCACCGCACTCGGACTTGATGAGAGACAGGGAGAGTCCCTCGGCTGTGCTGCCAGGGTGCGCTGGTGAAAGAGAACGATGGTGGTGCCCCAGGTGGTGACCCGATGCCATCTTGGTCCTGAGGCTGGTGGTCTCCCGGGACAGGTCCATGGAGTCTGGTGAGGAACGGTCCTTTCCTGGGTAGCCACCTGTGGGTCCACCAAGGGGACTCTGGAAAGGGTAGCCCATGAGGGGCAGTGGAAATGGGTGTCTAAAGGATGGGGGACTAAAGCCCATGGAGGCAGAGAGCGAGGAGGGGTGAAGAGCGGGATGGTGGTGCCCGCCATGAGCACCCACAGCTGAGGATTGATGGTGGTGCTCACTGGGTGTCTTCCTCACGACTAAGGGCAGTGCCTCGGTTTGGTCATTGGTGGCGCCTGGCATCCCTGGCATGCTGGCAAAGGAGTCTAGTGGATTGGGAATGATGACATCACCGAAGCACTGCAGCCTCTGGTTGGCGGTGTGGAAGTTGGGGTTGTCTCCATTGACAACGGTGGGAAATCTTTCAGGAGGTAAGGACAATGGGGGAAAGGCCTGCTGGGGTGTAGGGCGGGGAGGCTTGGCAAACACCTTAACCACTGTGTCCACCACCTGGGTCATGGCTGAATTGAGTTCCTGCTTCAGTGTTTCGGCCAGCTGTTTACCTTCAGCATGCATTGAGGAGCCTGGACCTCCCTGTCCTTTGCTCCGGCCAAGCCCCTCTCTCCTTGACTTTTCTCTTTCCCCCAGCAGGGCTTGTTCCTGAAGCAATGCCCTCGCCCTGTCCAGGAAATGGCCTGGGTCCAGGTCAGACATCTCATTGTCAGAGCGCAAGTCATCTCCTCCCCGGTCATCACCGCCAGTGTCAGACCTGGCTGGGCTGTCCTCTGAAATGTTTCCTATGTCATTGTGGAGGTCGTTGTGGAGGTCGTTGTGTTCCGAGTCATCAGTTGAGTCATAGATCTGAAAGAACTTCTCCTGCAGCTGGCGTAGCTGTTTCTGCATGTCCTCCAGCTGAAGCTTCAGTTGCCGTCGCTCCTCCTGCTTCTGTTCCTTCCTCTGGCATACCAGTTGGGTGAAGCTCTGCTGTTGTTGCTGAGGCAGACGCTGCTTACGCTTGTTCTCTCGGCTGCTACTGCTGCACACCTCACCTCCCCGTGGGCTGCTTGGGGCCTGTTGCTGAGACTGAGGGGGTGGACAGTCTAGATCCATATCCCTTTCTCCATCCATATCATGGTCACGCTCATGACGTGAGGCAGCAGGTACCACAACACTGGGTGAGT
This sequence comes from Semicossyphus pulcher, assembly GCF_022749685.1. NCBI lineage: Eukaryota > Metazoa > Chordata > Actinopteri > Labriformes > Labridae > Semicossyphus > Semicossyphus pulcher. Next base: position 13,130,908 of record NW_027211615.1, read on the forward strand.
GGCTCATACCACGGATAATGTTCTCTACACGAGCTCGCTTGGCACGCAGGTGTTCATCATTGAGACGTTCGATGTCAAAGGCGGCCAGGCCAGGTGGACGACCAAATGGTGACAAGCATTCTTGAGGGGTGCTGTCTTGGGAGGAATTACTGCATGCATCCTCCTGGGGAGCATCTGAACTTGCATTGGAGAGCCCTGATCCAGGGAAGCCGGCGTCCCCTCTATCACCCCTGTCCCCTCTTTCTCCCCTCTCGGGTCCGCCTCCATTTTTAGCCATGTTATTCTTGAGAAGCTGGGAGATAATGGTTGTGCCAGGGAAGGGCATCATGGTGTCCTCGTATGAGTTGGCCCTCTTCAGTAGCTTTCGGAGTACATTGGACTTGGACTCGCTGTCGCTGGCAGATACAACGCCAGGCCCACCATGTGGCTGCACTACAGAGCACTCCATGGAGTCGTTGTCTGATCCGTGGTGAGAGTGGGAGCTCAGAGAGTTCATGGCACTGAAAATGGCTGCTTTGGCGCGGGCAATGTTATCAGTGGTTGTTGTTGTGGCTGCGACTGTGGAGGAGGCTGTGCTGCCCACGGTCCTCTTAACACCAATGTCCACACGTCTTCGCTTGGTCTGTCTGTTCAGGAGGGAGTCGCTGTCATGGTCCGGCATCACGGGCTGCTGCTATTGGGCCATATCCCACAAACCCAGTCCTCTAGGATCAAAGCCTCTGAGTACCTGTTGGCAAAAATTCAGACATGTATGACTCACCAAGGTAAAAAATATTTTCAAAATCTCATTCACACAGGAAGGAAGGACATGTCCGAGAACACTGCAATTACAAAACTAAATCCACATTAAGCATAGGCTAAAACAATTAAAACTCTATCAGCCTCTAGAAACATGCATGCGCTGATGTTATGGGTATTAACTTAAAAATCAGAAAATCACTCTGTGTATGTGTCAAATGTAGGCAGTTAGAATTAGTGACAGTGGGGTAAAGTGAACAGGCAAGATGAGGTCAGAATTAGGCCTTGGCTCGACATTCCAGGGCAAAGTCCTACATTTTATCCTGTCCCCTGTTACACGCCGCGCGACACTGAACCAGTTCCCACGGAACACAAAGCTGCATAAAATTATGATAATTACTTAAGTACTTGTCCTCATTTCCATATTTGTGCGGTATGAGCCAACATAGGCGCTATTAACACACTACATAAAATAAAAAGAAATAGGGTTAAGTGTATCTAAAATATATTGTGTGCAAGGGGAGGCAATGCACATTGTACACGTCTTTATATACACGTAAATAAATCTTATTGAGTAAGCGAGCTACCGTTCAACAAAATATTCACATTTTAAACTGGGTTTACACATGGCATTATTTGGTAATAAAACTCCTATGTCCACATTAATCAATACGACCATCATATCTTAAGCAATGGGGAGGGCGACACATAAAAGAAACACAAAATGGGCCTATTGATTTTGGTGCCAGCGTGAGCTCACTTCTGTGTTTTTTGTTTGTCTTTTCATCTGGCAAGGGCAGTTAATTCTGCTCAAATGAATGGGTCGCAAGGGTCAACTCTGGCAAGGAGCAACTTAAAGCGCTCATACAAAAACCCTAATGCCTCTCTGAAAGCAAAACGTTTTGTCAGAAAAAGGCCTGCATCAATAATGCTATGTAAGCAGCAGTGGCAGTGTCTTAGTCAGAGCCATATCAGATGCATCCACTCTCAAATTTACTGATATTGTCAGAGACAATTTAATCTGTATGCCTCTCTTTTTTATGTTAAAAAAAAAGGATTCATAACGTTACAAAATCGTAAATTTCACAATGATTTCTTGACAGAATAAAAGAAGCAGAAGTGCGGCAACAATTTACATTTCTCCTTTACACTTATCAGGAAAACACCAGCCCGGACTCACACTGGCTCAGTAAGAAATGATAAAATATAACAACCACAATATTGTTTTCTCGAATGTATAAAGGTTGCAAATATACTCAGTCGCTACACTAATTTAGATTAGCTTTTAATTGTGTTAATTATAGAAAAATGTTGCAATAAGATTCAAAGACAAAATTCAATCAAAGACTGATTTGAAAGCTCGGTTTCAGTGTCATGTCAGAAAAATAAACTCCATCTACATTTAAAGACATTTTCTGTAAACGATTTTTTGCTCTCACTAAAATAACCTGTATCATCTTAACAGTGACTGTAAAGAGTACTCTTTTAAAGGGCTTCTCTCTTTTCACAAAATCTTAAACGCATTAACTGCACACACACACAGACAGGCGCACACACACGCACGCAACTTTGCTGTTGGCTTTGTTATAGGCTGTGTACTGGGGTGCACCACACAAGTGGCATGGATTGGCAGGTTTTCCACTCTGAAAAAACATTTTGTAGATTAACATTTTTTAAACTCTCAAGATAAAACTAAAACTCCAAATTTGCCGAAAAGAAAATATTGTTGGATGCTTTTTTTCCCACTAAAAACCTTCCTTTTATCAACACTTTTCTGACATGCAGCCCTTTGAAAAATGGCTTTGGTCCAAGTCTTGACAGCCCTATCAGCAGTTCAAACAAGAGGTGATAAATCTCCAAGAAGAAAAATACTTGACTTGATGCCTCAGGATCTTAACAATGAGCTTGAAATAGTCACCAGCACCTGTCTTTTCTGACGGCGCACCTGTTTCCCATTGCCCATGCGCACTCTCTCCCTCTTGTTAAAAAGCTTTCAACAATTTCAAGCTATGAACCACACACAGCTATAGATGTGCTCACAACTCCAAGCCACTTTTTAAAACCTGATTCTTCACTGGAAACCTTTCAAAACCATGGCACCTTTAAACCAGAGTTTTAAAAAAGTACAAAAAAATGAATGATGTTCAGGCTGTAAACTTTGTTCAAACTTAAATAATATACAGTGTCTGTAACTTTAAGGAGTTTGCTTTAAGTCCAACAATATAACGCTTAAACTGAGATCTAGCTGTTTCCTGCACATTTGATGGTCAGTGGACAGAGCAAGATATCAAAGACAGAGTTGCGTACACATATTTACACAACAATACACCGGTAGCGTTTTATGACTATTGTCCAAAAGTGCTGCCGTAGAAGTCAGACACCAAATTCACGAAAGAGGAGAACGACCAGGCGACTGGGTAAGGATTTAGTGTAAATAAAGGGCACGTTTGACAAAGACAATATGAAGTCGCCACTTCACATCAGACATAAAACGCAGGTAAATCTCAGTTTCCGTCTAAAACCAACTAATCTTTAAATCTGCTTGCTCCTTAGAAAAAAAACACTCGCTTCCCAAACTTACTTCGCAAACTTTCAAATCAACTTGATCTCCGCTTTGATGAGGAAGGTTGGGCTACCGTCCGCAAATCATCCTCGCAAATAACACGGGCTGCTCGCGCAACTCTTTACCACACATCCAGATGAGGGGACCGAAACAGAGCAAATAATTGTCGTATAGATATGATTAGCTGCTGATCACCAGAATAAATTTACGCGTTAATGATGTTTGATTTGTTTATTTTTTCCGCCCACCGCGCGCAGGCGAGGCAGAAAGAGAACAAGAGAGAGGGAGGTATCCGAGGACAAGGTTACTTACCCTTTAGATGAAGAGGGGGACAACCTGAACTCCTACGGCGAAAAAAAGGAGAGAATTTACGCAGCGGATAGCTGGATTCTGGGAAAACAATTTCTCAGAGACGGAAGAGCTGGAATAAAGTCAGCTGCGCGAGCGAAAGGAACAAAACAGGAAAAATATAGAAGATGAAAAGAGCTCTCGCGCGTCGGTCTCTCTCGCTATCCTCTGCTGTGACTAAAAGAGCGAGAGACATAGAGCGAGTGCAAGAGAGAGAGAGAGAGAGAGAGAGAGAGGCTGCGTGTGTGCGTCTCCGAGGCGCACTGGATGCAGAGGACTGGATGCTGGAGCGCTCCTCCGCCACTAAGATTCACTTTAAGATGCGGCTGAAGGAAACAGGAAGACGTGCGCGTCACGAGCGGCGTGATGTAACTGTCGCAACCTACCAATAAGAAGCGTCCGTCCGGTCCGGAGAACAACGCACTGAACTTGACCAGAGAATGGGACTTGAGCATGCAACTAAAGAGAGAGAGAGAGGGGGGGAAAAGGAAATACCGCTCTTACTAATCTCTTTCTTCTCAAATCAACGACTGCGCGAGTAAGAATCGTTCCGCACTTTGACATTACACCATTAAAACACATATTCCACACATCAGTATTTAATTTACTCGCGTGTTCAAATCTTAAATGTGAATCATTCTATTATAACCAGGAAAGTCATAGAGCTGCTTTATCCCAAGAGATTTAAACAAAGTGTCCGAAAAATCAAACACTTTTACAACAACTGCTGAGACGATACGTGTGGATTCTGTAGATTAAACGCTTCTCTTTAAGATTTATTTACAACATTTCAAAATATAAGAACGACTTTAAGATGAACGAAACATTAAATGAACTGTAAAGACGGATGTAATCAGACACCTTCCAGCCTTACTTGTGGCAGTAAAACTAACAAATTAACAGTTTATTTTCATCACTTTTATTTATGTTGGTGTTAATGTTTCCATTTAGTTTATGAGGGTCTATAACAGCACAATTACATTCCTCAAAGCCCAGTCATTTTTATATGATTGTCAACTTTGTAATTTGATCCTTTAATATTTCCGGCTAACGATTATATTTTAAACACATTATTTTCTGCTTTACATTTAGACTCCAGCTTCGCACATAGAATAACAGCAGCGCTGGGTCACTTGGGTATTGGAGGTTCAAAGTGGCATGTAGAGATATTTTACGTGCACAGTTTTCTCATTGGTTGCAGCACAGTCTGATTTATGAACAAGCAGAGCAGCACAGAGGCTTCCGAGCTTTGCTTTGGAATTCAGATTATCCGGGGAAGCCAATATCTGAGCAGAGCTAAACGTCTCTTTGTGAAACGCTCAGTTAAGAGCCGAAAATCATCATGAAACGTCTGTCACTCGGATCCACAGGCTGCCACTGAAATGTCCCCGCGCGCAGAGACTGCACCGTCATCACGAGAAGCATTATTAAGTGAGACTAAATAAAAACAAAAACCGACCTTACTGTTTACAAATCAGAATTTAAAAAAATGATTTATTATATTTTATCTCCCTCTGAAACATCCGCACCTGTGAGGCTGAAGCCTGCGGACTCTGACATGTGATCCTGTCCGCACACAAACCTGTTTGACGCTTCACATTTAAACGATGACGGCTGCTCGATCTTATCCTCCTTTATTCCAACAATTTGTGTGATTACACTCCAGCATTTTGCTCTTAAAATACCTTAGAATTCGACCTTAACGACAGGTGTATATACAAATTGTTTCGTTTAATTTACATAACAATTATTCTTTATTCCACTGATATTAATCTGTACAGAGGATAATTATTTGTAACGACATTTCTGGATAAAACAGGTCAAATGTATCTGGCTCAGCCTGCGTTTCAGCAATTATGGAAAGCTTATTATTAAGAATGCAAGCAAGAAATTACCTTTTTATTTATAACGAACGTATTAAATTGTGTATTATTATCATCATTTTAGTGGTAAATCAAAAGAAATGTATCTAGTTGTGGAATCAAGTAGAGAAAACTGTTGCTTTTGCACTGCTGTTATCAAATCAGCGAGCTTTGCTCTTTTTTTTCCATCTCCACTTTGGATTCATTTGTTGCGCGCAGATTCTTCTTTTTTTATCCCCTGCACAAACAGGATCCTGAAGTACTTAACGATAAATCTTATTTTCCATATGCTCGTCTGTCAGCTGCCAAAAGGGAAAAGGCGAGTCTCTTTTCCATGTCGCAAGCAAGTGTTTTTTAGCACCAACGAAATGCAACCAAGTCAGCAAAGTTTAGTGTCTGGAGTGTCTTTTCCAAAGCAGGTGTCCCGGCCCCCTCCTGCTCCCTGCACTGGCCTGTGGCTGCTTTGGCCTCGGCTCCCCAGGGTGTCCGTCGGTGCGCACACAGGCTGGAAAAACAGGCCGGGACATTAAAGAAGCGCGTGTTTGGAAACGGAAGACTCGGATGAGGTGTAGAGGAAACGTGCTGCTTATAACACTGGCTGCTCTTATCAGCAGCCCGGTCCAGGTGGATCAGCCCGGGGATTTATTTCAAACTCACTTTCCCCCCTTCTTTGTGCGACTCACCTCGATGCCCAAGACTGATAATGCGCGCTGGCATTGCGCACTGATGGCTGACTTTATTGACATATTTATTACAGCCGGGCCCAAAAGCAGAAGAAGGGAGGAAATGCAAACAGTATTTCTCCCAGAGGTGTTATAAAGGTACTTTTTTTTTTACACATTCTGACCACAATTATGTGATAATAAAAGCGCGCACGCGGTGATGGTATGCCGGAGTGGAGAGCAGCCAGTGGCCTATTTTTCCTCAGCATCATTTGGATCAACGACAGGTCAACTGTCTTTTTATTATTATCATTATTAATATTAGGCTGTTATTAACATTATTATTAGCCTATAGGGTTCTCCGTTTTGCGCCTTATTTTTAACCGATTTGGACGCACAAAGTAAACAAACATTACCAAACAGAGGTTACCTGAATTGAAGTTACGTGAATTATTCTTATTGAAAGACTGAATTTTACTGTGAAAAACCAGCAATCTCTTGAGCAGCAGCGCTTCCAAAATGGCATTAATCAGATAATGACTTGATGAGCTCCTACAACAGCTCCATTTCTTTTCACAGACAGTTTTTTTTAAGAGGAATAAGAGACACAGAAAGAGAGAGAGAGAGCTATTTGCGAAAACAGAAGCAGGGAGAGATGGTAGCGCTAAAAGCTGTTTTGTTCCGGAGAGGTCTCCGGGTCCCTGAATAAAAAGGTTTAGGAGACAGGACAGAGGAGAGGAGAGGAGGAGACAGGATTAGTCCGAGTGTAATAAGTGAGTAGGCGTGTGACTCTCACAGCCTCTACAGTCCTTGTTGGGCCTCATGTCCAGCACTTAATGTATTCAGCTAAAAGAGATGAGGAGAATACGTACCAAGACTAAAGCTATTTGGTAAAAGCCATCCTGCGTGACCTGAACATATTATAAGGAATGTAGAAAAATGGCAGACATTTACATTGATGTTATTATTAGTGAGATTACTTCTTGGCTGCCAGGGCTGTGAGAGCTGGAACAGTGTGGCCCCCGATGACCCACATCCCTCTTTCTGGGCTACAAGTAGTGGTGATTATGGAGGCGAGGGTGTGTGTGTGTGTGTGTGTGTGTGTGTGTGTGTGTGTGCGTGCGTGTGTGTGAGGGAGAGAGTGAGAGAGAAGTTGGTCATCCTCTGTGGCCTGTTTATGCAAGCCATTCAATGCAACACACACACACACACACACACTCTGAAATATGCTTTATTTGCATGAATGGGTGTTAACTATTGGTGCAGAAGCTAATGTATGACACAATATAAAAAAATGCAACGTGACAATGAAAAATTAGATCACACACAAACAAAAACTGGATGATAAAAAAACTAACAATGTGCTACAATTTCATGCCGTAAATACGTTTTTTTCCCGCACTCTCGTGCACACACATATTCTCTCAAGATTATGTCAATGTTTCCTCACGCCAGTCTGAGTGATAAACATTACAGCAACACGTTTCTAGATCTGAACAAATCCTGTTTCCAAACCTGTTTCCTCCAACATTAAATAAGGCTCCATGTCTGGCCTGCGTGGATCGAAGTAATAGGCAATTAAAAGGATGCTGCTCAGTGAGGCTGATGGGAATATGGCTGCAGTCAAACTCATTAAAAGCACAGATATACTCTGAACATCGTTATTAGTCTTGGCCATGTGAAAAATCCTCGAAATGAGACGCATATTTTACGTTTTTCTAGCCGGAAATGACGCAGTGAATTCTGCAAAGTCTGATTTAATTCATAATGTCTTACGAACAACCTTGAAAGTATATTTAAAATCGCTGCCTATGAAAGGAGTTAGGCTAAAGTCAACAGGAATAAAGGGCGCGCGCGCACATATGATCATGCACGCGCGCACACACATACAGAGCGCCTTGGAGGTGCTTGTGCGGACAGACATGCTGGGAAATCGCCTGGAACTGTATTAAGCCTGTCGTCCTTAAAACAAACAATGGCACCATGAAATAAGGGCTTATGCGCTCAAAGTCAAAGAGCCCCCTCAGCTACTCTCCCTGTTTATCTCTGCCTCTGTCTGACACACTCACGCGCGCGCACACACACTCACCATTTCTTGGGGGTTACACAGTCAGGGCTGGCAGCTCCAGCGCGAGGGGACCAACTTTGCTCCTATGAACTCTCACCTGTCAACATGGAGCAGAGGACTTTACTTGGTAAACACGAAAGGACTTTAGCTGTTTACTTCTGGCGGCAACTTAGCCTATTTTACTCACTGCAAGGCCACGGTCACAGCTGGTTCTGCGGGTGCTTTGAGTGCGTGTCAAGGCGAGGTTAAATCCACGCCAAACCCCGTTCAATAATATGTCAATTTAAAGGCGGTCGTTGTATGACTGCATATTTTCTGAGATATTACTCAAATTAATTTTTTTACCAAGTGTGATTCATTGCTTGGCTACATTCGGCATATATACAAGTTAGCTTGATTGCATCAATTTGACGTGGATCAACTTTTAGATTGTGTATAGTGCTCGCTACCGCCCCTCGGTGTAGGCTATTTTAATAGATGCTTGAGGTAGTAATGGGTTAACTGTTGTCTTTAAATGATGTTATTGTTGGACTTAATGGCTGCCGAATTTAACAATGGTCTTCAGGGATTAATTAAACATCGTAGACTTTCTCTTTGATCTAGGTCTTTTTTCGCTCCTACCCCACAACATGAATTTCCTCAATTTTCAACGGAGTTTGGCAGACGTGCTCTAACCTAGACAGGGTGCAGGTCTCTGCTTTTTTCCTTCCTTTTTTAGATGTCTACAGCCATCATCCTCCAGTGCGACTACACTGGAAATAAAAAAGGAAAAAAATGGGCTGTGGCAGATAAGCGGCGGTCTGTTTTCGCTCCTCTGATCAGCGGTAATTATATTTGTTGGCGTGGAGGTAAGTGGTCCTCCCCGGGGGGCGTATTGTACTCGACTCGCTCCATGCCATAAAATAAAATTACAAGGAAAGGGAGAAGATATCCTACAATAACAGAGGCGAGTTGTAAAATCAAAGAGGAGCTAAATTAAATCTGAAGGAGGAAAAAAACCTCACGGAAAAAACATTAAGGGTTTGATGGACAGGGGCAGGGGGCTTCAAATAAAACGCAGGTTAATGAGTTTTTAATAGCTTCTACGACTGTATGGTTGTTAAACAGACACACACACACACTCTTGCTCTCACACGTGAAGCTTTCTGTTGCTGACTGAGGCAATTAAGAGTAATTAGTGATCAGTTACCTGTGCTTCAGCCTTTCTGCACTCCCCCAAATACCATAAAGAGAGGCGTCTATAGGGTATGAAGTGACATTTACAAGGCTTAAGTAGCTTTAAAGTGCCTCTCTCACCACACATTATAAGTTTAGCTCTCTGCAACACTCTGCTCTCCTGTTACAGCAGTGGACATTCACACGTCTTGTACCTGTTGGCACCCTTTTGTCTGGTTTATGTATCTGTGTAACCTTTGACCCCCCCCCCTCCCCTCCTCCCAGTCAGTGTGGATGTTTGGGCCTGGCACCCAGCAGGCCCTTCCACGCTACAGCGGCCTTTCGCTGGTGACCTCTCTTGACCTTTCAGTGACCTCTCACACCAGAGGAGGGTTGGCTGCCTCAGGGGAGGTCAGGAGGAGGGTAACGCTGGTATAATTGGCCTGTAAACACACACAGCACAGAGACGCAGACTTGCTCATGGTGGCCTAATGCTGGGTCTCTGTAAATAATATAAAAGTACAGTCTAGACCTGCTCTTTTTGTGAAGTGCCTTGAGATAACTTTGGTTGTGATTTGTCACTTTATAAATGATTGATTGAATGATTCATCAGCTCTCCGGAGATGATTGAAACAGAAATGAAATAGATGATTGAAACTGTCTCCGTGCCTCTAACATATGTTGTAATTAAAACAATGCCAATCTTTCTATAATAATGAGGGTTATTATAGAAATCAGTCCCTAGAAATACAATTTAAGAGCCACACCGGGGTCAGCCCTGCATGTCGTCTTTGCGCTGCCTCTGGTACAAAGTGCAAAGCGGCTCCAACAGGAGAAGCTGCAGCAACAAGTCCTATGTGTGAAATGATTCTTCAACATGAGAAAAATGGCAAAGCGTAGGCCGTAATAGTTGTTTTTCATTTCTCTGACTCACTTAGTTTCACATATTCAGAATAGAGGGAGACAGACCTTATGGTTGTGTTCCTTTCAGAGCTGGTCCTCATTCTGTTTATTATAGAGCGGGGGTTAACAGAAAGCTAAGTGAATTAATATTGTTTAGCCTTAACATAACAAGAGGGGAGTGGATTTTTGTTCTTGATTTGTGTGCGTGGCAAACCTGCTTAAAGGCCCATTTCCACTAGAGTGGAACATGGGAGGGGATTTAAGGAAAGGCAGTGCATTTCTGGAAACTTGGACTCGGTTCATCTTGCTTCTGCCAAAGAGCTGTTTAAAAAAAAACCTGGATCGTTCTAATCCAAAACTTATTGGATGACTTTGAAACAAGCGGCAACCATGGTGTTGAAAAATTAAGCCAATGCAGAAGTGCAAAACACTGCAGTTCCTCGAGTGGCCACTTGAGGCTGGCTCCAGAAAACAAGAAATAACATTACAGCAGTGGGCAGAAATAAACATGTTTACAGCCTGGTACAAAAAACTGGTATGTTATAAATAGCTGATTTTATTGTTCAGAATGACTACTTTTTTATAACTCACCCATTTGAATTATATTAAGCTTTACATTATAGGGGCCGGCTCACTTGATTGACAGACACTGAACTTCACCTGTTTGTGTTGATGGAGCCTTTAGAGGGACAAATAATCTGTCTCTGTGGGATTTATGGAACTTTATGGCCGTGCAAGAAGTCTGCACTCCAGCTTTTCAGTGAGTTAAATGCTAGAATAATTGTATTGATATATTTGTAGCACTAAGTAGCAGGTATACTGTGCTCACTTTAGCTGCTTGTTAGCCTGTGCAGTGTTTATCAAACATTTATTTAATTGTCGGCCAATAAATAGGAGTCAGGACTTGTTGGTTTTTCCCTGGAGAGATTACAGCGGACCGTAGTGATGAGAAGACCGGTTATTTTATGTTTCCTATTACGTGTCGGCTCGCTGCTCTCGCACCGGGCTAGTGACCGACGAGTCTGCTACTTGTTTAGTCTGATAACTAAACACCTGCAGTCAGTCACCGACAGAATCTCCTCCGTGGAAAGTTAAACTAGCTCATACATTATTAATACAGTCTATGGCAAATAATCTCCAGCTACGCTGAGGAGCATATAGCCGACCTTCATAGCCGTACCTGGCTGATTCATGCGGCCTGCCCATAGTCCTCAGCCATAGGCCTCAGCTCGCTCGCGCTCTGCCTCTTAGTCTGCCTCTGGATTAGCCAGCTCTAGAAGGAGACATACCTTCTAGAGCCGGCGACGGCACAATTCAGGCTTCAAAATACTTCTTCAGAAACCAATGGGTGACGTCACTGAGACTACGTCCATTATTTATACAGTCTATGCTTTGAACTAACTAGTAAAACTAAGAGCTATTATTTCACATTTTTAAAGCCACGTCTCTTATTATTGATAGCTTCTGTTAGCTACTTTTAACTAAAGCTGGGGTAGGCAACTTAAAAAAAATAAATAAACAAGCAACAAGGCTTAGTTTCAACCCCAGAAATGTCAAAGCTACTCACACAAAGCACACAAACATTTTCTGCCTCATTTACAGTGCAGGACTTGTCCACTCTTACTGTGCCATTCTTTCTGCAACTAGCTGGTTAGCTTTAGCTTGCAGTTAGGCAAGTATGGTAGGAAGGTAGGAAGCCCAGCAGGTAAGCCAGACTCGACAGACTAATTATTGTCCTGTGACGGACACAGAAACACATTTTTTTTAGGAGCTTTTTTTAAAATGCTGTTGGGATGTGAAGAAAATGTAAACAAATATAACAAACAGTGCATCCCAAAAAAAGGTCTATTCTATCTCTGAGTAACATTTTAAATGCAGGACTGTAATTAGTGTGATTAGTTTTACAGTCTGATATTTGTACGTATACGTGATAAAAGGATGCAAATATTTCTTCCACCACTGTGTTTGTTTCTGAATTAGTGGCCCTTTCCTTACCCTCACTGTAGTGATTACTCTTCTGTATGCTGCCTATAGGATCCAGGCTGTTATATAGTGCAATCTACATGTGTAGCTTGTAATTAATCAGAGTGGCCTGACCACCTATCCTCTGCAGGGGCATGGCATGAACATGCTTCAACTACAGGTTAGCTACAAACACAAGTGGATGCACACACACATAGTAACCGTAAACACGAGCGAGGCTGTGCACTAGTACGTACAGTGTGTGCACACAGGCCTACATTCATGCAAATCACTCCCGGCATTTTCAAAGACTTCCCCGTGGACAGCGGCGTCTGCCAGCGCTGCTATAAATCACGCTGAGGCTGGTGCTGAGGGCAAGGCACACCTTGTCCACGTCGCCCCCACTCCTGGGCTGAATAAACCATAACATCCTGCCTCTCGTGCTGCCCGACGCCCTCCGAGCACGACCCTAGAGGAGACCCCCCCCCACCCCCCATGCCCTCATCTCCTCTCCTCCTCCTCCCTTCCTCCATCTCATCTCTCATCCCATCCCCGCCATTGTTCCTCCTCTTCTTTCCAACTCATCTTTTTTTTATTGCAGTTGACGTTTGTGCTTGTTTGGACCGACACACAACCCTCTCCCCATCTTCATTTAACCCCCCCATTCCAATGACTTCCTGCTAAAGAGAGGGATGAGTGAAAGAAAGGGGAGAAAAACAACAGAAAAACAGCAGGAAGCATGCATTTAACACTAGGACGCTGACACCCTCATCCTGTCGTGTGCCGGCTCGGTTCAGGTGCTTCTGGCCAATCAGATCCCTCCACTCCGTTTACCTCAGGGTGTGCCCAAGTTGGCTGAGAAGGTGCACCTTTCCGTCATGACCCCCCCTGGAGGAAGTATAATGTTTCTGGAAAGTAAAGGAGAGGGTTTTACTGCCAGTGTGCTCGCTTCACCACCCAACAGAGACATAAAAGTGAACAAAGGATGAAGAATGTGTGGAGTGTCGGGTTATCTGCTGATTATTTCCTTTGATTTTTTCACTGCTGCAGAGCGAGAAGCAAAGCAAACACGCCGGCACGCATTTGGCTCTTGGCATTCAACTTAAAGTTCTTATTACACACTTTGGAAAAGATAAAACCCTCCTGTGTGTTGCTTGGCATACAATCCGCACAAATGATCACCACCTCTAAAATGTAATTTCAAAGTAAAGGCCTCAGAATTGCCAGTGAATTCACTGATATGCAACACTGTGTTTTAATTTGAAAATTTAGGGAGAGACGCGTTTTAATGTCGGAATATTAATTTTGGAACAAAACGGCTCCTTTAGTTACAAAACAAATTCATATACAAGCACAAAGACACACAAGTGTTTCATGTGGGTGTACGTTTGTAAACACACACACACACCCACAGGTCCAAATCTCTCTCTAACCCCTCGTATGCCTGGGTACATCCACCAGAACGCCAGAGGAGCCTTGAGAGGACAAGAATAGCGAGGCATGTGCCTATTTGTAGCATCATTGTTATAGAGATAAAAGATCTCACTGCTACACACACACACACACACACACACACACACACACACACACACACACACACACATCAACAAGTACACCCCCACACATATGAGCAATCACATATGACAATGAAAGGGAAACATTAGCTCATACACATTTATCACTACAATAAAGTGCATCTACAAAAACTACACACAAATCTTTCTCTCACACAGACACACACACACTTTGTGCAGACTTGAGCCAACACACACACACACACGCAGGCTCACTGGGCAGTTCCAAGAAGAGACAGTGGAGTTATATCCTCTTGATACACCCATAAGCAGCGTCTTTCACCCAGTTGCGTCTACAACGTGTTGTGCGTGTCTGTGCCACACCACACCTCCATGCCTTCACCATGGACTAACCTGGCTATAAATGAGCCACAGTGGCACCTGTGCCGGTAGGATCCAGTGTTGGGACAGAGGAAAGTACCATAATAGGACTCTGTCTCTTTTGTTCCGTTGGTATGAATAACTGCTCTAAGAATAATGTCCCCTCCTCCGGCCTGATAATGCTCGGAGATGGACTCGAGGTGCAGCTTGTGTTTTACACAGCAGGGAGAGTACCTGTGGGACAAAGGAAACTATCAAGTGCAGAGAATTCTTCTTGCAAAACATATTACCTGAAGTTCACGCTCCTGAAAATAAGCTGTAGATGTTTAAGTTAAAGGTCCTGTGAGGAACTTTTGATGTGTTAATTTTGGCGCCCCCTGTGGACATAGCTTTACCTCTCATCTCTTTGCTGATTCTGCTTAAGTGTTGGTTTTTAACAACAAATCTCATCCTGCTTTCTTTTAACAGTCGTATGTATTACTCAAAGTGAATCTTTGCCAGGGAAGATGTCAACAAAGGCAGCGTGCAGTTAATCGCTTCGTCTGACACCTACCCCCCCCCGCCAGCAGATTCAGGCATTAAAAATAAATTAGAAATTAGAAATTATCAATGTTGTCGTTGATGGTCTGGGTTGCTTTTGTAGCTCATATAGAGTCATCAGAATAAATTACTGCCAGCGAAAAACTCCTCACAGGAGCTTTAAAGTGCTTTTTCTTGGTTTTCTGTACAACTTTAAAAGTGCTGCAATTTTTCATCTGATCGTAGAATCTATCAAATGCTAACTCAACCTTCTCAAAAACATGTTAACATAGTCAATACACCATTATGGCAACTTTAGTGACACTAGGCCTTTCATGTTAGAGTCTGTCAGTTGGTCTTCTATTACTTCGGTCCACACTAAATTATCTTAACAAGTATTAAATGGATTGCCGTGACATTTTGCACAAACATCCCTGGTAGCCCTGGCTTTAAACTTTGGTGATCCCCTGACTCAGCAAGAGACATTTGTGGTTTTGACTGGAACATCTCCACCCTTTCATGAAATTGCAACAAGCTTTGGTACAGATGTACACGTCCCCTTTAGATTGAACTGTACCGGAGCCATACTATGTCGTTTTTTTAGGCGTGTGGTGCTTGTTTCCAAATCAAAAGACATCATTTCAAGTTCAATCATTACAACACCTCCATAGAGTCTTTGATTTTAATAACAGACCTGAAACAGTCACAGATGGCTGCCTCTGATAAGCTAGTGTGATATACAGACAGATGGTAAGTAGCTAAAATGACTTATAGGTTTACTGTTTTCATGGTGTGTATTAAAAAAAGACCAGCTTCAGAATGTTTGTTTCATTATCTACAAAACAATCCTACAACACA
The DNA here is from genome assembly GCF_022749685.1 of Semicossyphus pulcher. Classification (NCBI taxonomy): domain Eukaryota; kingdom Metazoa; phylum Chordata; class Actinopteri; order Labriformes; family Labridae; genus Semicossyphus; species Semicossyphus pulcher. Next base: position 13,146,441 of record NW_027211615.1, read on the forward strand.
GTGATTATACCACAGCTCCCCTCACATACACACATGAATACACACACACACACACACACACACACACACACACACACACACACACTGGTGCTGTTGTCAGTGTCTTTAGCTAAGCCAGAGGACAAGTGATGCCCAGGGCCGTTCCTGATCCTCCTGGCCTTTTCCTTGCAGGAATCTCCTCTTCCTGTGCGGAAGTTTATCGTGGTCAGCCCGCCTGTCACTGACGCCTCCCAGAGGAAAGTGACAGCGGCTTTACTCACCCGCTGACCCGTGAAGAGGACAGCGGAAGAAAGAAAAAACAAGTCTGTATGTGTGTGTGTATGTGTCACCTGACTAAGGGCTTTTCTTTTCTTTCATGTAAGGAGGTACGAACGATCTTGTGCAATCAGCACGACCTCTGCACGTGCGTGTGCCTCTACGTGTGTGTGTGTGTCCTTTGAGCGACCCCAACAACCTGAATGCATGTTCCCTCCTTTTTAATGCCTCTTTTGTGTTTCCTGATGAAAAATAGCTAAATTATTATCTGCTCTTTAAACAAACAGATCATTTGTGCGTTTCCATCTCAAAGTGGAGGCCTCGCAGCCTTGAAGAGAGAGAGAGAGAGAGAAGGAAAAAGAGATGATGTCCATCTGCTCTGATGATCTCTCTCCAACTTTGTTTGGCATCAACCTTTTCTCCATCCCACTCTGCTCCCATCAGCCCCAGCGGACCCAGGCGCCGGCCTTTTCTTGACCCAGTTTCGGACTTCCATTCTGGGCTTTCTGATCCGTGCGCCCTCCCTCTGTGTGTGTGGGTTCAACAGAGAATCCTGAGATTATCGGATGCTCACTTAAGAGGGAACGAGAGAGAGCGAAGTGCTGTCCACTTAGCTGAAGATTATCCTTTAAAAGGAAGGGAGATGGAGGAGAAAAGGAGAAAAAAGGATGTGCTTAAGAGGTGGATATAGAGGGGGTGGATGGAGGGAGAGATTGCGAGGACAGTTGGAGAGATAGAGAGAGGGTAAATGAATCATATGGAGATAAAGTGTGTGTGGGAGAGGGTTAACAAAAAAGCGAGGAGCGGAATACAGCGCGGAGGGTAACGTCTAAATGAAAAGCTGAGATGGAGGTGAGGTGACAGAGCGAGAGAGAGGGAGCGGAGGAAGGTTGACAGAGAGGTAGAGATGGAGAGATAAAAAGAGGAGGAAGCAGGAAGGATGAGGACAAGGGCTGGATTAAGCAGTAAAAACAGGGATTGTGAAGTGTTCACTAACCAAACTGAGGACCTTCTGCTCGGCTTTTTATGGGTAATGGGGTGTAAATGCCAACTTGTATTTGTCAAACACCAACAGTAGAAGTGGCAATACAGAGTTAGACTTGATTTACAGTTCAATTACAGACTGGATGTTAGTGAAAATGTATGCAGCCGTCTCTCTAATTTCATGTTTTGCAGTATCCTGTTATATGTACCTGAATGGGTTAAAGGATTAAAGGACTTATGTTACAGTTGTCTAACTTTCCTTTGCTATATTTACTTTTATTTACTTGAGTTTTGAGACCATCAGGTAGTTGTGTTCAACAAGACTAATCCTCAAAATCTTTTTGCTGTTAGTTTAACATTTACCTGACTTTAGTATTTGCTGAGTTGGGAACATAGCAACATCCATCCATCCATTATCTATACCGCTTATCCTGTTCAGGGTCACGGGGGGCTGGAGCCTATCCCAGCTGTCATTTGGCGAGAGGCGGGGACTGATCGGCAGTCAATCACAGGGAGATAGACAACCTTTCATGCTTACACTCACACCTATGTAGAGTCACCAATGAACCTGACGAGCATGTCTTTGGACTGTGGGAGGAAGCCGGAGTATCAAACTCCACACAAACTCCACACAGAAAGGCCCTCTTCGTCCAAACTGGGACTCGAACCAGGAACCTTCCAGCTGTAGGGCAACAGCGTTAACCACTGCACCACCATGCAGCCCAACATAGCAACAGTAAGGTCTAATTGGGCAATAGCTACATACAGGTTTTGAACCAGGTTTAAACAAGGTGCAGGTGTAAACATAAAGGTTTACTTTAACCTGATTTCCCGAAAACGTAATCAAAACTTACATTAGTTGATTTTGGGGGCAAGAAGTTGATATAGCAGATGTCTAATCAAAAATGGCGTACTAACTTATCCATCATACAAGGAGCAACATTAGAATTGATTTGGAGTGCAGTTTTATCCACCAAATAAATTAAAGTCCAATTTTCACTCTCTTTGAGCTCTGTTTTTGGTCTCCACCAACGTCTGAGGGAAACTTTGTTTCTTTAGCCGCATAATGCTCCATTATGTTCACCACTAACTTTATGTGTCTAACATTTGGTGCTAGGCAGGCTGTGCAGTGAGATTACAACTACCTGATGGTTTCAAAACTACTCGCTGAAATGAGCTAAAAGACTCTGTGATCCCCGATCTTAGCGATTAACCTGGCAGTCATAATGTTATTACAACCTTTAGGAATGATATTAAAGTTTACAAAGAAACAAAAAGCAACGATGGTTCTTGCAGCTTTTCACATTGATTTATACTATTACTTATACAGCCTGAAGCTTGAAGTTGGTTTGGTTGAGGCCCTGACACATAAGGAAATGTTATGAATTTATTTTTTTGTTGACAGCAGATCTTCTCATATTTTAATAGTAAGTGAAAATGAGTGGGCCTGTAAAAACATATGCAAAGTTCTCTCACCTCTAGCTCTCTATTTTATTGTCATGTTCCCCAATTTTCAATCGAATGTTAGCTGGTTACCTCGATAACCTTTGCTTCCTTTGCAGCATGCATTACCTAAAGATAACTGACTTTGGCTGTCTTCAGCTGTGTCACATAGGAACTTGTGAATATTAATGTATCACACTCGCCACACACTCTAAATGTTACCCACACAAAACAATAGGGGCTAAAACGTCCACACCGGCTGTAAACTCTCTCTACTGCTCTCTCTCTATCCCTGAACATGGTGGGAGAAAGTCTAATTGGAGGAAGCAACAGGAGTTAAGGTAGAGAGAGAGAGAGAGAAAGAGGGAGGGAGGGAGGGGTGAGTGCGAGAGACAGGGTGAGCGAGGAGGGCAGTTCCCCCCCCCCCCCCTCCATGTTAATCTCCTCATTTTCATTTCTCTTACCATGTGGGATTAGAATGATTTTATTTAAAGTGTCAGCTTGAGCTACCGGATTGAGAAATCTGGATTTCATAGGGATTATTATTACAGAGAAAATGCACACACACACACACACACACACACACACACCAGATTTTTTTCTTCTCTGTCACTCACTAATGACCTGCTTGACCAACAAATGATATTTATCCTCAAATTCACTGCGACGGAGAAGAACAGACATTGTGATACACTTCAAAGTGTGTGTGGCAGGAAGTGTGTATCTTTGCATCTTTGTGACACATTAAAAATATTCTTTGTAAGCATCTCCAGAAATGACACATAGCTCACTTGTTGGGGAAGTTTATAGTCATACTGCACACACGTGACCCTGCTTTTTTCCCTTTATTAAAACATGTTAAAATCTGGCTGCCATCACCCTCGGCCTGGCAGCCAAGTGAAACGAGGTGAACAGACTCTAACCAAAGCTTCACCCTTCTGTCAGATTTAACATCTAATCTACATTAGGATAAGGCTTTCACCGCTCAGGAAAAAAAAGAGAAGAATAAAAAACGCCATCACCTTTTCATCCTCGGGCCAAGCCTTTTATTCCGCCTCCTCTCATTACATTAAAGGATGAGGGAGGTCGTACAGTGGCTGAGCGGTATTTAAAGACACCATCCCCTTCATCTGTTTAATTTCTCTTTATTTAAGAGATTCCCTCCTCCCTCGGCTGCTGCCTCCCTCTGTTTAATTTCTCTTTATCTAAAGACTCCCTCCCTTCATCTGACTGATTGATCTTTGTCTCACTGCAAATGACATGGAAGAGTTCGTTATCACTGGCTCCCTAATCCAACCTTTGTGATAGGGACAAAGTGTCTGAGCTGACACAGGCAGACTTTAGCTTTTCAGTCTCAGACTGTGTAGGAAAAACAGTTCTACATAGTACAAACATGTAAAGTACTTTAGATATTGTAACCTGTAGAACTGCTGTAAAGACTCTGAGAAAATGTCATAGCTTTAATTTTTTTTTTTTAGCTTTGTTTTAGTATCATCTTAGTAAATATTACTGAGATGATATTGATATGAAGCATAAAAAGCCGGCTTATAAGAGGAACAAGTCTTCCATTTCCAACCATCTGTCCAATGTTGGTGGTTGACATGAACCCAAAGTTGGGACTTGACATCTAAACCAATGTTGGGTAGATGTCATATCGAACGTTGGCTAGACGTTAATACCCAACGTTGGGTTAACTTCAAAACCCAACACGGGGTTGACTTCAACCCAAGACAATGAACAGACGTTCGGAAAAAGAAATTATGGTTAGATATGAAAATCAGGATGACGTCAAAACCCAACATTTGGTCGACACTAGAACCCAATGTTTGCTTCACTTCGACCTCAAACTGTTGACAGAAAATTATGAGGATGTCAAAGCCCAATGTTGGGTAGACGTCAAATACCAATGTTGGGTGATATCAAAACACAGTGTTTATTTTAAGTCAAAACCTGATGACAGGCAGACATCAAAACCCAACGTAGGATAGACATGAAAACCGGATGTTGGGTTGATGGCATGTTGGGAAGACGTCAAACCCAACATTAGGACCACGTCAAAACCCGACATTGGGATAATGTCAAAACCTGATGTGGGGAACACGTCGAAATCCGACGTAGGAAAGAGATCAAAACAAGAAGTTGGGTAGACATCAAAACATGACCTTGGGTTAAAAAAAACTGACGTTAGGAAGATGTCACAACCTGATGTTAAGTAGACATCGAAAGTTGACATTGTATTGATGTCAAAATCCAACGTTGAAAAGTCGGGTAGGTGTCAAAACAGAACGTTCGGTTGACATAACCTGACATTAGGAAGGCATCAAAACCTGATGTATGGTTGACATCAGAACCTGATGTTGGGAAGACGTCAAAGTCCGACACTGAGTTGACATCATAATAGGACATTTTGATGTCAGGACGTTGGGTTGACGTCAAAATAGGACATTGGGCTGACATCATAACCTTACATAAGGAAGACGTCACAACATAACATTGAGTTGACGTCAGAACTTGATGTTGGGAAGACATCAAAACCTGACATTGAGAGGATGTCAAAATCCCACTTTGGGTAGAGTTCAAAACCTGACGTTCGGATGATGTCAGGGCCTGACTCTAGGTAATCGTCAAAACCCGACGTTGGATTAACATCAGAACCTGGCCTTGGGTTGGCGTCAAAACCGGATGTAGGAGGGACATCAGAAACTGGCGTTGAGAAGATGTGAATACCCAACATTGGGTGAAGTGAAGTTGAAAGTGTCAGAAAGACGTTGAAAGCTCACATTTGGGGGATGTCATAACCTGATGTTGAGAAGACATCAAAACCAAACGTTGGGTTGACATCAGAACCTGACGTTGATTTTGACATCTGAACCACACGTTGGGTGAAAAAAATGACTTTGGGTGGACATCAAAAACTCATTGTTGGAAGAGGTCAAAAGCCAACGTTTGGTTAAGTACAAAACCCGACTTTAGGTTGATGTCAAAACTCCACGTTGGGTGTACGTCAAAAAGACGCTGGGAAGACATCAAATCCTGATGTTGTGTTGACATTAAAACCTGACGTTGGGTTGACGTCAAAAGCTGATGTTCGGTTGATGTCAAAACCTGACATTGGGTAGACATTAGAACCCGACGTTGGGTTGATGGTAAAACTCGACATTAGGTGGACGCCAAAACCTGACGTTGGATTGAAATCAGAAACTGACTTTTAGTTGCCGTAAGATCATTACATTGGGTAAATGTAAACATTTTAGTCTTTGTTAAAAACACAAATTACAACATCCCACTGCGACAAGTTTCCACCAAGTACTTGCCATTACAAACTCGTAATGGAGTTACTCAATTCTTAGATGCCTTTAAGCATCATGATGGATGGAGTGGCATTTGCAGGCATAAATAGAGACGATCAGACAATATTGAGAGTTTATCCTGTAAATAAACACACACACACACACACACACACACACACACACACACACACACTCACACACGTTAAGAGCAAGGTCTTGGGAAGTAGGTTAAGCACGCCAGGATCACCTCTCTCTGCTCTCTCCCAGCTTAGAAGCACTGAGAGTGGGATGGGTGATGGAGGTGGAGAGAGCTGGGAGGAGGGGGAAGTGATGGAGAAATCTTCCAGGGGACATCTGTCGCAGTGAGCAACTTGTGAGCTGCTTTTTTCCAGCCCACTCTGTGACCCACGGATTCTCTTGCATGACTGACCGAGAACTATGACAATTTTAGAGGGGGCCTAAGCCCCTGCACATGGCCTGGGAGACCCCATACGGACCTGGTTAAGTTAAATGTCTATAATATGGACACGGAGGATAATATTGAATAATACAAGAAATACTTCAATTGGATATTTATCAGTGTATCTCTAGTTGAAATATTGAAGTCATGAGAACATTAGACATTGGTATGAAAACCAATATGAGTCCACATCTGAGGAGGCCGTTGGTGCTCAATAGAGAGCTGCACATTGCAAAAGTGCATGCATGAGAAAATATCTCCCCCTTCCGCAGGTGTTTAAGCTGTAAAGTAAACAATAACGCTCCACACACATATACATACATACACACACACACACACACACACACACAAACACAAAAGGCTCATTGTGCGTCCGCTAACCCATCCCTTTTTAATCTGGGATTATGGTATTCCCATCGTGATGGCAACAGAGGAAACAATGCTTCATTTCATGGGAGGAAATGTGCAATAATGATGTTAACACCTCAATCTGCCTCATTTAACCATTACATACGCTTTCTCTCTCCCTCCCTCCCTCTCTCTCTCTCTCTCTCTCTCTCTCTCTCACTCTCACTAACACACACATATGCCGACACACAGTATTTGTCCCTACTTCTCTGCTAAGCAAACCTTAACCGACACACTAATTTAAATCTCTTTAGACATGAAAACCAATCCCAATTTTGAAAGTTGTATTTCAATTTTAGCAACAAAATATTTCTGTGTGTGTGTGTGTGTTTGAGTGAGAGAGAGAGTTCCTTTGAACCTCATTGTGTGCGTACACTATACAGTATGGCTGCTCCCATGGGGTGTAATCCGACACTAAAATTGTCCATTAACACACTATCAAATCTATTCTTCTGCGATGTGTCACACTTTCATGAGCCATTTGTGGCTTTAGTGCTTCCAGCCTCTTTAATGTAGTTCACTGTGTGCAGTGACAGGATGCTGCCTTCACGGATAAAGTGTTTTTTTAAACCCTTGGCCTTAAAACCAAAAAAACTGAATGGTGAGTTAAGATTTTAGTCCGTAACATAAAAGTATATTATGTTTAAGCAAACTGTGATTTTAAATTTAAGGTTTCTCGACATATAAAATATGTATTTGGTGTATTTTACTCGTCAGTAAAGCAGAGATCAGACACTGATGAATTCAGCGACTGAGGCCAGGGGATCATAGCGGCTGCTCTGTGTTTGAGAGGTGCCGGTGTGCTGGTCTGTGAATAAGACCTCTGATGATGGCTGTATTTTTATTGTGAGGCCCCAGGTGCTGCCAGCGTCACACATGGACACGCTCATGGCACCGGCGTCCTGGCACACACCGGCTGACCATAGAAGGGCCAAGACGTGGTTTTTATGGCTGAGAGGAGTGTGTGCGTGCGTGTGTGTTAAAGTTCTAGTGCTGTTTGTGTGCGTGTGTGTGTGTGTGAGTCCTTTGCTTGAGGAAAAGCCAGCGTTTGTCTGGAATGCAGATAAGTGTAAGGATGATACCGCCATGCTAATGCTAATCCATCTCTTTATATTACAAATCTAGTCTTTGCTCTGTCATATCCGCTCTTTCGTATCGGGCTTATTTAGGTCATGAAATGCATTTAATACCACGACTACAAAAACCCTCTTTACCAGCATTACTATGTAAAGAAAAAAACAGAGCGTCTTAAAGCCTCAAACAATCACTGATCATTGTTTTTGTCGGACCATTTACATTAGTGAGCTTTAATTTCAAGAGCATTTAATTACGATAATAGCTCAGTCGTGAGTGAATGTGCACATGCATGCATGTATGTGTGTTTGCGCATATGTATGCACGCAGGCATGTCTCTCTGTGTGTGTGTGTGTGTGTGTGTGTGTGCACCAGCTGTCTGATCAGTAATCAGTTAGCAGTGGGCTAATGCAGCCTCCTTAACCCAGGGGCCTCATAAGACTGCCTCTGGCCCGGCCCCTCTCTCTCTGCCAGGGACAAATCCATTACCCAAAACAAGGACATCAAATGTCAACAAACACACACACACATATACACACACAACCGCACACACACACCGATTGTATGTACTTGTCCAAATTGATTGATGTGCTGTGTGTGATGAGAGGAAAGTGTCTCTATGAAATGCTACAATTACAGAAGAAAACAGGGGCGACGATTATTGACACGCCTCTGTGATTCATTTCAAGTTTGATGCCAGTTGTAGGAAAAAAGCCGGATGTGTTACGCGTCTCAACATTTACATTAGTGCATCGTCATAACAGGAGGATTTAATTATGTAAATTATTGATGTATCTGTAAGTTTCAGATTATAACTTTAAGAAAAAAAAATGGGCGAGCATAAAATAATTATCTTCTTAGTGTTTTTCAAACAAGCGAAGCAGCCTTTAAAGGAACAGGAAACCTCTCCAAAGGGATCCTGGGCATTTTGTCAAGTGCTCTGTGACCAAAGCGCCGCTCTACAAAGGTTAACATAAATAGCACATAAACTGCACTGAAAACAGCCCCTCAGAAGTGGCACAAAGACGGCGGCGGATCCCCGAGGGCCGGCGGTAAGCAGCAGCGTTTACATATCAGTGGCCCTTGTAGCATGTACAGTGATCTGGCAGGTTGGGGGGCTTTGATGCTCCGTCACCCAGCAGGTCGGGTGTATCGATCCCCAGGGCGGTGCTGCTTTCTGGGCTGGCCTGCCTGGGTGACAGGGCCCCCTCCCGGAAAACCTCCCTGGTGCCCGTACCCAACAGATGGCCTCAAAGAGGGACCAGAGACACGGGGCCAACATCCAGCTCTCAAACAGAGGAGCAGAGGAGCAAATGGCCTGTTAATATTTCATACAAACACTCTCACTCATCTCCGAGCAAGGAAACGGACAGGGCTGAGAGCGCAGCGTGAGTGTGTGTGTGTGAAGGGGCAAGTGTGTGTGTGTCTGGCTGAAATCAAAGACATTTTGATGAAATATGAATAGTTTCTCACTCAGAGGTGCTTCACAGACGGATTCCTCGTGCATATTAATCAGGAATCACTTATTTTTTTGTCTAAGGTGAGACTTTGGCCACAGATCCAAGAAACAATTTAAAAAAACAGAAACACAACGACTTAACAACGACAGTAAAAATGATAAAACCTCTTCCCCCCTTTTTCAAACACACACATCCTCGCAAACACACACACACACACACACACACACACACACACTTCCCCAATTACCCCCAGCACCAGATCCTTCCTTAAGCCTCTGCTGTATCTTTTGAGCGTAACCTGCGCGCTAATAGCCCATAACCCCTGTACAGATCAGTGGAGGTTATGCTATTTGCTGGTCGGTAATTGCCCTCTTCATCAGTACTCTGTCTGCGCAGGCAGCGACGCGGCCAGCCCCGGGGTCCTACTGATGTCATTAATGTGTGATTAGGGCCGGTGGGGAGCAGCAGTTAGGAGGTTAAAAAGCCCCTGACAGCCCTCATCATCGGTGAGGAAACCCTGAGACTGATGCAGGGGCCGCGCAGATGGGCGAGAGCGCTCGGCTGCCAAAGCTCTAACTTGTTATTCCTCCTCACCTCCAAAAATCACGCCATGCTAATAAATGGCTCCGACACGGGGCGTCCACGTGTACAGCTGCACCGACACAGGTACACATACACCACGCAGCGCATGCTTCATCACATCATGTGTTAAATCTTCTGTTGGGAGAGTTTGGGAAGTGTTCATCAGAGTTTTAAAACACACAGATGCACAAAGTTTTCTTTTAAACTCGATGACACTGATTGGACTTGAAATGACGAGTCGGTTTTGGGAATAGGAAGCTGACAAGTTAAACTTGACACAAGCAATCTAAACTACAAGCAAAAGTGTCCGCCTAAGTGCTCAATCATGTCAGGGCTTTAGGATTCCTTTAAGTTGTCATCTTTAATACATGAGACGGTTTCCAGCCCCGACTGCGCAACAAAGTCATTAGACTGCGAGGAAAGATGAAATATAAATCAAGCGTCTCTCTCTGCCCCCTCCCCTGTGAACAGGTGGCTGAGTTGAATGAGAGGGTGCGCTAACTTGGCTGTCACCGTGTTTTCCAACAGAACCGCTGCCTTCTAAAGCCAAACCACCGTGAATTATACATCTATGGCAGTAATTCTCTCAGAGGAGAGAGAGAGAAAGAGAGAGAGAGAGAGAAAGTGAGAAGGGGGGGGCGAAGAGAGTTAGAGAGATTAATGGCTGGAGCTGTTGTTTTTGACGCAGCGATCCTTGGCTCCGCTTCCCGCCTGCCGCTTATTGGCTTTTCAGAGCACATTTATTTATTTCGTTAACAAGAGCGAGCGGCCACGTCGCTGTCACTCTCTTGGCTTGCTCGGTGCCACAGCAGACTTGTCATCTCCGACACCGTGGCGTGCGCCTTTGAACCCTGCCACGGACTACAGAGTGAGAATATTAATAGTGCAACAAACAAGACTTTAAAAATAGCAGGGTTCTGTCAGAGGCCGGGGCGTCAACAACACTTTTTGTCATGGAAGACCGACCTGTGGAAGCAAAAAGTGTCACGTGTGTTATGATTCAAATAAACATGCAAACAAATGCTCGCTATTTGTCAGCCAATTATCCACATAAAACTAATCTGGTGCAGCTTATTACTTGTGTTTCAAGGCTACGTTTACATGAGCTCATAATAAATCTTAAACTCAAACATTCCCTCCATAAAAAGTGGATGATTGTGCATTTGAATTAAAAGAAAATAGGTGTAATAAATAATTATTCCTTGCATTTTTGTCAGATAATCTAAACGTCCCTGCTCTAAAAGAAATGAATGAAAATAATTAATTCTTCAATTTTGAGTCGGTGTCATCCTCCGATTTTGCCGCAGCAGAATTCCTCGCGCCGACGTAAAGACAGCGAGAAGTTTGAAGCGAGAGAAAACTCCAGCTGAGTACAATCTGATATGAATAGTCAATCCATGGACTAATCTGTATTCAGCCTCCCAAGGGAGCCGGCACAAAGGGCCGTCAGCGGCTTAGCCAATAAACTTATTCAAGTCAGTTTCAACACAGCGCGGCGTGTTCCAACATAATCTGTCCGGGAGGTCGTGACCTCCGCGTCCCCTGCCTGTGGAATAAAGAGGACCTCAGGCCGGGATGACAGGAGAAGTCTTCCAAGGAGTTCATGTTACCGCATGTCATAATAACAAGAAGCTACTGTTCCCCCGCCGGGCTCCTTCTCTCTTTGTCTTGGAGGGGCTCTGGACAGGGGCAGACAGGACGCGCTGGCAGAGCTGAAACTGAATATTATCATTGGGGGGAATCTTGTTTCATGTTACTGAGCGGCTAAGCTAGCTCGCTGCGTGCACCGCCGCTTCATGTGTTCGCTTTTTAAACACTCACAGACAAGTTTATGCACACACGCAGGCATGCTTTCAGACTAACCTACCTAACCTAAGCTTGTTTTAAAGGCCCCACACACCTTTCACACAGACCTGCTGTACATTCACACACACACACACACACACCACTTTACTCCCGCTCATCCTCCACGGCGACTGAGAGGTCAATATCTCACTTTACCGCCTGCTACACTTTCCTCTGTCACTCACGGCTCCCGCTCCATTCAAACGGCAGGTTAGCCCAACAAAAGGAGACCGCAGGGGAGCTGCCCGAGCCTTCCGCTTACACACACACACAAGGCACCCACACATAACGCGGACGGTGCTCGCAGCTTGACGGGCGCTTTGTGCTCGTCCGTCAGCCGGCCCCTGGGTCCTGAAGATACCTTCAGTCAGCGAGGGCCGGCTCCCTGAAAGGAGGGATTCACACAGCTCTGAAATATTGATACCTGCAGCACGCCGACCTTTTGACCTCTCCTTTACATTCTTAGAGGAGGAGAGGCGGAGGAGGAGGCCAGAAGTGTGGGGTGTGGCCAGGTGGAAAAGCTGGTCAACTTTTGCAGGACTTTGTTTTGCTGATCGTGTGAAAGTGTACGAATTTTCTTCCGACAAAAAAGTTTATACCTGAATTTTAAAATAATTACCTCCGTTCAGGATTTAAAAAATGTGAAAAACACTCACTAGAGGGGAGATAACACAGATTTAGCCTTTGACTCAGGACAGCGAAATGCAGTGATGAGAGAGAAAGACGGAGAGGGAGGGAGCGGGGAAACGGGTCGGAAGTTTGACATTCCTGTGGGCGATGTGTGTCTCGTCAGTGAACGCGTTTGGATTCTTTTAACGGGAGTCGATACCCCCTTCCGCTTCCCAAGCACTCACTGCGAGCTGAGCCGGGGTAATGCCATTGAACAGGGACAATGGGGCCTCTTAAAAGGGAGCTTTTAACTGGGCGTGTGCACGTGGATATCAATACAGCTGATAGTTTTCCATGTAAGAAGATCAAACGCAGAGACACTGCGCGAGTTCTCAGTGAAGACGCAGACAGATAAATAAATGAAATGACTGGAGGGAGTGAATTTAAAAGAGAGGAAAGTGTTTCTGTTTTGCTGTTGTACAACATACAGGCGTTTGCTTTCCGTCCCCCTCCTTTTTTCCCTTTTTCTCTCTGTCCCCCCTCTCTCGTTTTGCTCAGACACACATGCTCCAACAAACGCTCTTCAAGTTTAAAGCATGCGTTTCAAAGGCGCTCGGGCGCCTGTATCACTGCTTTAGACAAAAGGGCCAGCTCTTAGGAGATAGAGGGGACATCTGAGGCAGAGAGAGAGAGAGGGGGAGACAGGAGCGGAGAGAATGAAAGAGAAAGAACGAGCGGAGGGGTGAGAGGGGGGAGACAGAGAAGGAGAGAGTGAGGGAGACAAGGGAAGAAGAGAAGGAGGGGGCGCGATTGCACGCTTTCAACTGCCTTTTGTGGGCCTCTCTGCAGATGTCACCAGCTGTTCCCCTGCACGGAGGGTTCCAGAGCGTGGAACATCGCCTCCGGCCCCGTCCTCGGCCACCTTTCAAGTGTCAATCAGACAGGAGGGGTTGGGGTTGGCGGGGGGGGGTGACTGAGGGGTGGAGGACCGGTCGAGGGAGGCAGGAGAAAGAAGAGGGGGGGGGTTTGGTAGAAGGGAGGCAAAGGGGGCCAACAGACTGGGCTTCGGTCACTGTCCTGAGAACAGTGCCAGCGATTCGCCATTGATTAAGCCCCCCCCCCTTCAACCCGCTCAATAACAGAGAGAGGATGGAGCCAGCCGTGTGCGGCGTGCAGACAAAAGAGGCCCGTGGGCAAGGTTAGCTGGAGATCACACGGCTGCAAGGCTACTGCTTCCACAGCACTACCGTTAGCATCAGGGTTAGTGATTAGCGATAGCCGATGCCCCCACTCCTTGGTTCAACACGCGCAGAAGCGTGAGGGTGACCTACGATTAGATGTGTGTGCTGTTAGCGGGGAGGAGGGCACGCAGCGGCGGGAGCAAGAAAAGTTGTCATTGCGAGCGAACAAGCAAACATAAAAGAGGCTGACATATGGCGCGATTGACACTGAGACAAGCGTTGTCTAACGAGGAGGAGAAGGTGTGCTTAACACCGCTTAACCTTGGAGCGTCTAGTCGGCTGACATAACTCCAAGACACTTTTATTGACGACATCAATATCTACTGTACGCGCGCGCGTGTGTGTGTGTATAACCTTCTGATCCGGCCAGGGATGATGGCGCTGAAACCTGCAGCACGGAGCCATTTAATCACCCAGACAGGGTCACTCGTAGAAAGCCACAGACAGGAACCCAAACAATCCTTTCACAGTTTACATTGGCAGACGTCTGCGTCGAAACATGGCGCTGCTGTCACGCTGATGTGATATAATTCAAAGGCTGAGAAAACACACTGATTCCCCGGTTTTATTGACAGCCTAAAGTGAGAGTTGCAGCCTCTCAATGCATCTTATCAGGCGCTGTAAGTAGGTCTATTATACACAGTATTGCCGCTGGCCTGCTGATAACCTCTGTGCTGAGGCTGTAAAACAAAGGCCTTTGAAGAGGAGAGGAACCGGTGCATTTCATGTGATTTATGTCTTCTAAAAACAAGATGGCTGACCCTTAGTGTTTCCTGTCACTTTGTCCTGTGTCTGCGGGGGAGAAGTACGCAAAAAAAAGTGTTTAGCATGTCTCAATTTCAAGAGTACACTTGTCCTAAATGTTGACACACAGTTGTACTTGTGCCACCGCAGTGAGAAACAAGTCCTGTGTTTCAAAATAAGATGAATACTTCCAAGATCTGTGGCATTGTTTGTATTTCCAGACTGTCGGCCAACTGTCTCGCCCTCAAGCTGCAGTGTTTAGGGACTATGAATGAGAGGAAACTGTTTATATATAGAGAACAGGGTTAAATTTAGCTGCTTGTTGTGCATTTAATGTAATTTCAATGACTTCTGCTAATCTTAAGAAGCAGCCTCTCTGTGTATCTGATGTCATTGTAGGGAACTACTTTTTTAAACAGGTTAAGGCGTTATGTAATTTCCTTTTTAAAGTTTACTGCTAAACTCATCGAAGCAGAATGATGTTAAACTTCAGTGTTTAAGAGTTTACTCCGACTGGTTTAAACTCGTTATAAATCGATCATAAAGATATTTCCTGACTCGTGAACACGAGATGACCCCTCTTCACTTTGTCGTCACTAAACAAAAGGAGGCCAAATCGCTCCTGCCTGTCAGACATGTAGCAAAACACAACTTCAGTCAAGGGGCCAGCACTTTTTCCGAGGGGTAATATCCTTGGGCATTAATCACCCCCGTCATAAATCAAAAGAGCGTGACCACCCCTCCACTTCAATGCCCCGCCGCATCCCTCCTTCACTTCCCTCTCCCCCCCTCCCCCCTCCTGGGCCGTGCACACACTCTCCCCACAGTTAGACAAAGTTGAAAAATCATAAATCAAAAGAACGACCTCAGCTATCCTGCCACACGCCATCGCCCGCTCCCCCCCTCCCTGTCGGCCTCCTGCGCGCCGTCACCCTCTCATCCTCCTCGACCTTCTGCTCATCAAAGTTCATCAAACGCGTCAGAAATCAAGAGTGGCTTCCTCAATATTTCCTCATCATCCACCCCCGATTTCACAGATTTGTAGCCAACTGTGACTCAACCTCCAGCGTGAGGTCACGGGGTCACAGCCAGGGCTTGTGGCTGTCCCGCTAAATGTGTCTTTGTTTCTGCTAACTTTGGGATCTGCTAACTTGCTCAGAGAGGTGGCCCCGTGGTCACAGAGTCCCGTGTTTTTTCTGATCCCCTCCCTCCTCCTGCAGAAGTGAAAAATAGCAGGAAACGTATATCTGTCATTGTCCATTCAGGAGATCACCTGTAAGGAAACGAAGCGGCCAGCAAGTGCTGACACAATCATCCCTGCGCCCAGCAACACATCCTGGTTCCGGCCCAGACGCGAGGGACCATACAGTACGTCTGAGCTGCTCCGCTTCCTGCCCTACAAGGCACAGGGAGGGGGGGTGAGGGGGACGGGGTGGGGATGGACGGCAGGTTATCACAGGCTGAAGGGGGAATTCTGGAGAGAGAAAATAAAGACTTTTGTGCTCAGAGGTTAGATGGAGGATTGAAAACAAGGTCAGACGCACTGAATCAGATCATATCTAACTGTTTTTCAGCGGCTGCAAAAGAAACAAACAGCAAAACATGGTGCATTATGGGAAAAAATCAAAGGAAATGTTGCAAAATGCAAGATTCAAACAATAAGTGAATTAAACTTGAAATGCTGCTCAATCTATTTAGATGTTTTCACTTGTATCGGGACTACAAATGTAAATTAGCATTCTTGCTAACTCCACTTAAACACTGATGGTCGTTAACATGCTCCTTATTAAATCAACAAATAAAAAACAGATGTAAAAATACTGAATGTTTCATAACCAAGTTAGGACACTCATTGTCTTTTGATTTGTACCCAGTCCTGTAGCTTGGCCTCCATCAGTCACGCATGTTTTCGAGTCCGCTGAAGGTTCTTCTTGACCCTGACTCAGCAAACGACCACCGTTTGATCTCCTCTGCTGTTGTGATGTCGTGTTCCTCCCATTACAAAGAGTACCAGGAAATGGTGGCCCCTGGGGAGATGGGGAAGAGACCCTGTTTATCCTGAGCAGAACCCATACTCGTGATTTCAACCCAGCCCTGCACCTGGCCCCAGTGACATGCCAAGTACCTTCCTCAAATACACACACACACACACACACACACACACACACACACACACACACACACACGCACGCAAACATATACTAACTTGCTCCATCCAAAGAAAACGTGTGAAAGTAGATAGTACATGCACACATTTTGATGACATTTTGTGTAATGGTTGAATCTACCTTTTACATAATTTCCAGATTATTTTCAAAGTTTTATGTTAAATTGATAAAGACTGTTTGTTTGGTACACTTTGAATAATTCAATATCAACTGAGCATGAGCAAACCACTGAGGGTTTTGGTCAGTGTACAGCAGGTGCACTTAAAGTGGGGAAAAGTTAGATTTCCAATTTTCCTATAAAAAAGTAAACGATTTATGAATATGATGATATGTGCTGGGTTTCAAATCAACCTTTACTTTACTTTCCGATAATAAATTCCAAATTGAAGTTTGTAGTTTTTTCCAACATTCTGTACTCTTCAAATGAATATTTCACGTTTTCTTTTACATGCCACCAGGATGCACTATGGGAAGAAGGCGAGCCGGCAGAGGCAGTGTTCTGCTGGGAAACCTGCCAACCTGGGTGTTACTTTGATACATACTTTGACACGCGGCTGTGACTCAGTTGTAGAGTCAGGGAGGGTTTGATCCCTGACTTCTACAGTCTACATGTTGAAGTGTCCTTGGGCAAGACACAGAACCCAGAATTGCTCCTGAAGGCATAGCCATCGGGCATGAGTGTGCGTAGATTGGACACTGGGACTTAAGCCTTTGCTATCAGTGTGTGAATGTGACATGTAGCGTAAAAGCACTTTGAGTGATCCGGAGACTAGAAAAGCGCGATAAAAGTACAGTCCATTTAGCATTTACCGACCACCTACCTAAACATCGTACACCCCTTCATGGAGACAGTATTCTCTAATGGCAGTGGCCTCTTTCAGCAGGATAATGCGCCCTGCCACACTGCAAACACGGCTCAGGAATGGTTTGAAGAACACGACAACGAGTTTAAGGTGTTGACTTGGCCTCTCAATCAACTCGAGCGTCTGTAGGATGCGCTAGACAAACAAGTCCGATCCATGGAGGCCCCACCTCGCAACTTACAGGACTTAAAGGATCTGCTGCTAACGCCTTGGTGTCAGATACCTCAGCACACCTTCAGAGGTCTAGTGGAGTGGCAAAAGAGGGACCTACACAATATTAGGCAGGGGGTCATAGCTTTTCAGAACAGCCCACTTGAAGGTGACTCTAAAGAGTTACAGTCATGGAAACAGAAACACTTAACTGGTTTGACAAAGCGTCGGCATTTGACACCTGGGATGAGACTGCATTGACACTTTAGGAAAGTCTCTCAGAAAAGGCATTCATGGTTGACAATTGACATACATGTCAATGTCATGTCATTACTCATGAGTAATGAATAATACATGGTAAGTATCTGTTTTCGTCTCACACACACACACACCGGCACATGAGCATTGCTTTCTAAGAATTGCCGGGGGGCGGGGCTGCTGGCGAAGGTGAACTTTATTCCGAAACGAGCCGCAGGCCAATGGGAAACTTTTATTTGTGTCTGATCTCACCCAGGAAACATACAGTGTACCTAAAAATACGCTGCCAGAAACCACCTAACATGTTGAATCGGGGCCATAGAATCCAATGTGGCAGCGGGGGTTGTATTGTTTGCCCGTTGCAGAAACAGAGCGGCCCTTACGTGTCGTCTTTGTGCTCGTGAGGAGTCACATTGCAAACTGGTGGAATCAAAGACTCGACAGAAAACTTTTGGGGCTGAGAGAGCTGTGAGCCGGGTGTATCACATCTTTCATGCTCCCCCTTTTTCCCCCCTCTCTTCTTTTCTCAGCAGCACTCAAGTCCACTCACTGTGTCTCTTCTATGGCATCTCAAACTCCTCTCTCGCTTTTCTTCAGACCACTTATTCTCACCTTTGAATTTGGCTAAAACCCGGGACAGAATAGTCTCTCTTTTGCGTCTCTCTCATGCACTCACGGTTACAAATGCCTCTTCTTCTTCTCCCTCTTTACGCCGTGCTGCTGCCAGCTCTGGAGGAGCTCTATTGTCTCCTGGAGCAGCACCTGTCAGCACAGTGTTAAAATGCAGAGGAGAGGGGCCGGATGGTGTAGGACGCCCTCAGCAGGCCGCTGGAGATGTGTGTAAATGCTTCAGTTGGCACGCACGCACATAAACACATGCACATACTCACAAGTTATTCCTTGTTAGATTGGGGAGGGGAGTGCTGGAGGTGTCGTGGAGGTCATTGAAGCTGTGTGAGTGTGTGAGTGTGTGATTAATCCACGGAGCAAAGACAGTTTGAGCCGTTAAACAGCTGAGTGTCAAAGGGCTTTTATCAGGGCCAGTGGCGCCTGCACTGACAGACACACACATATTTTTCACACCACTTATACATTCATGTACTGTACATTGCATCCAATTAGATCGCATATGCACACAGGCATACACACACACACACACATGCACTATGAACACTATGAAGGCACATACTGTAAGTAGATAGCAGAGATATCATTACCCGACAAAAAGATATTAAAAACTCATATAAGGACACGCACACACACACACACACACACACACACACACTTCAGGTCGTCTTGCTGCTGAGACGCGGTGCTGAACTCAGCTGTCGCTACTTCTCACTTTCACTTTACACAATAAGAGCATGTGATGCAGACATGCAACAGCATGTGTTTATAATAACCCCACGTTGTTACTTTCTTCTTACCTTCATTATTATAGTCTAAACTCTGTTTTGGCCGCAGCAATCATTGTTTTTTTGAACCAGAAGTGACCTTATTTAGATATTTAGATCTGTTACAATCAGACATAAAAATGTAGAATCTGTAGGCTGGGGGAAAAACAGTCCGTGAGGAGAGCAAAAGCAGGCGGAACGTGATGCGCCGTAATGACATCACAGCTCCCATCAGCGTCATCTGACGACGATTTAGCTTCTAATTAATCTCTATAAACAGACATCTGCATGCTAACAGCTAACAGTCTGTTCTAGATCTAAAATTTAACTTGAGATTAATTCCCTTGACACTCCGTCACGAAAGCCGCTCAACGTTCAGATTTCCCGACTTCCTCGAATGCATCAGATCGATCCGACCTCCGTTCAACAAACGAGCATTTTAAAAGTTTTCTTCTCCTCTTGAGGACAGACCAGACAAAGCTTGAATTTTTACTTCTTACAAATCTGCATCATGATGTTGAAATTTCAGCAAAGGTAAGACCTGTTAATTAAAGTAAATCACATGAAAACGTTTTCTCTTTCTGTAACAATGCAGCACGCAGAGGAAGTCTTGACTGGATGTCGTTTATGGCTTATCGCCCGGCACGTTCACCTGCGTCCCCAGAGGCTATATCGTCTCAGACTATAGCCGATGGGATCCGCGATTGAGTAGCCAGGAAATGACGCTGTTTATTTTGCTGACATATCTGGAGGGGCAGATTTCACTTCACTTTTGATCAAAACTCAAAAGTCGCTTCTCAAGTTGTTGGACTGTAAACAATGCAGTGCACAGAAAAGGAAGTCTTGATTGGAAGTCGTTTGTTGCTAACCACTGACTAAACTGGACACGCCCGACATGTTCACCGTTACTCTAACACCAAGAGGCACAGTCCGCTTGTTATATAGAGTCTATATTCTAAATGTTTTGTTATAAAAGTAAGAATATATGTGTAACTTTTTCTCAACAGCGACTAATGTGGCCTACATTGGTAAAAACAAGTTAATAGCAAGATTCTTTTAAGTCATTTGTTGTAAACACTTGTCAACCTGTAGCCACTTAATGTAAGTTACACAGCAATATCTATCCAACTCTTTGCCAACATTAGCTACACGTTAGCTGACGTAAGCATAGCTGAAATAGTGAAGCAGCAAAACCCCAGAGTGTTGTACTGAGCGAGAGTGCAATTTACTGCTTGTGAATTTAATTTGTAAGAGCAATATTTTTCTCTTTCCTCTTTCAAGGGTTCAATAGTCTTGCTATAATCCAAACTCTAAACCACTCTGCTCCTTTCAAGTCAGTTGCAGGTTCATAAATGTTGAATGGTAAAACAGTGACTGATATAGTACGAGTATAATAGCCTGGCATAAGCTGCTTAGCCTTCAGATGCTATGTTGTGACTGCACGTCCATCTATGCTGACAAGAGCTTCTTTGTACTTTGCTTCACACGTCTGAAACATACATGCCCAAACACACACACACACACACTAAAGTGGGGCTTCTCCTGCACGCACGAACCCGCAGACCCTTGCCCAGCACACACTCCTCCCCCAGTATAACCTACATCTTTATCTAAATAAAGGCATGTTTCAGATTATCATGCTAATGCGGCGGCATTGTTTACCAAAACCACTTTCCTGTGGCCTCCTAGACCCTCCTCCTCCCTCCTTCTCTCCCTCCCTTCCTCCCCCCGTCTCTGCGCGGACCTCCTGATTGTGCATTTGCAGCCCCAAAGTCCTCCATCCAGCCATTATCTCCTCTTATCTCTTTCTAAGTCCCCGTCGCCCCCGTGCCCAGAAAATGTCCTCACATTGTAGCTCCCGAGGACTTAAGATGCTCTTGGCCGCACTGAAATGTTCCCAGCAGATGTTTCACCATTTGAGCTCTTTTTATTGCCTGGGCTTTCTTCCTTTGAGGGGAGGCGGGAGGGAGGAAGAATAGGAGTGATGGAGGGGAGGAGGTTTTAAACATTAGAAGGCCAACAGCTGGTTGCGTCTCCCTCCCTGGGTGCATTAACCTCTGTGGCCCTCTTGCAGCAGTGCCAGTACAAGGAGCCTCTCAGCATCTGGAGCTTAAGTAGGGCGAAAATATCACTGTCGCTGCCACAGTGAGAGGACAGCAAATCCTGGAAACAGGCGGGAAGATGGAAGGCCAAGTCACTACTGTTACAAGCTGAGCCTTTGCTCATAACGATAAAAGGCATGTAGCTGTGTTGCATTACTTATAGTCTTTGTTAGCCAGTGTGATTTTACAAACTACAATGCTCTTAAAGATTTGTGACAACGCCATCAATCACAGTTTGATTTTATGTCATAAATCAAACTGTGTATGCAACTGTGGAAACTTATTGACAGTAGTCAATAGTTTTTTTTTTAACAAAACACCTAAAGTATGTATGAGAAAGCAGTAATGAAATCTTGTCTGTGAAGGTTCTCAGTCAACCACGTCATGGTAACTCAAACCTCAGTCCAAGACGTTTAACCTCTCATCCGAAAGGGTGAAACATGTTCAAGAACTTTATCAAGTCCAGTTGCCTCTTGGACTAAGCTGTGAGATAGTAATGAAATCATTATCATCATCACTTCAGTTCCCCACAGCACTTAGTGGTCATTCTCTTTGGCGCCACCTATGGCGATAAGCGGTAATTGCAGGAGCACACTTCCCAGATATCCAGACAGTGTCGCATGTGTGACGTCCACGGTTGGCTCCGGTTGTAACTCTTGATTTTCCTCACTGACGTTCTCTCTCCTTTTTAGACTGTTTGCCTTCATCTGAGCGTCGAATTTGTTTCTTTTTCTTTGGATTTTCACTTCTTGTTGAAGTTGTATCTGTAGTCATCCATCTTTTCTTTGTTTGTTCAACCATAGTAGATTACTGTTTACTCGCAACACTTGCAGAGACCGGAAAAGCAGCCGCTTAGCTCCGCCTACCCTCTCTGGCAGACCAACCACTGCTGGCTGATGGAGAACGCGTCACTAACTGGGCGCCGCTTGTGATTTTTTCAAGACACCTAGTCCATAATAATACTATGTACTGCAAATGCAAAGGCTTTCATCAGTGGGCTATCGGCTCAGTCACCATTGTGTTACCTCATTCGGCGATAGATAGAGCCTCTCATCTTATTGTTTTGGTTTTACTAAAATTGTGTCCCATCACTCTCAACACTCAGTAAACATTATTTCCAGCCATAAAAAGAATTTCCTGTGAAAAAGCTCTGATGAAAACACTGTACACTATCCACGCCACATCAAATGGCATACCAAGTTAGCAACTAGCCGGTGATACCAACAAAGTGGGGCATTTAGCCTTTGCTAATGGGTAAGGTATTCCCCTCAAAAGATCAAAGCGATGAAAGAAGAAAGAGATGAACGATCAGATCTTGGGTTTGAATCTGTTTTGTGTCAACAAGCTGAAGAATTGAAGTCGCTCCATGTCTGCTTGTTGTGTAGATATTAAACACAACTTCATAAGGGGAAAATATATCAGTGTTCACAGATTGTTCCACAAAAAATCATCCCTCCTTTAAGAGGGATTACGAACTTTAACCAAGCTAATCTCGCTCATCATTGATTTTCTTCCAAAGACATAAAGACATCCATGTTGCATGTGTAATCGTGCAACTCCCCTGAGACGTGACTGTTCCTTTGAGTTATATATTGAGTTGTTTAATCCACTTCTTCTTGTTTACTGTCTGAATGTCGCGGCTCAGAGTATTATTGCGATAATATAACGTGCAGGTAAAGCTCAAAATTAAATGACAAACACAAAGGTCAAGTGAAATCAAGCAGGAACCTGAAGCATTAATTACAGGCTGTGTGAGACGGGGCCTGAAGGCACTCACTCCTGCTGCACACACACACACACTTTACACAAACATAAACACGCAAGTCATTCTCCATTCAGCAGCCGTCACTTTGAACATCCAAAGTGTACCTTTTCTTGAGTAAACACGCCGATTGTCTGCGCCTCTCTCAACCCCTTGGCAGCTGCTTCTCCTTAAGCCACTGTCATCATTACCGTCATCATCATCATCATTATGATCAGCAGCCTGCTTAAACACAAGACAACAAAGGTAGAGACACACAATGGGGCCGCAGTAGCTTTGAGGAACATATCAAGGCTTAGCGAGAGAAAGGAGCGTCTTTATTTGAACGGGCAGCCTTTGCCTCATGCAGGGCCGGGCCTTTTCTTCATCTTTGCTCAGTATTGGGTGTTGTGTGCTCAAGGGAAAGGTGTGCGAGTGTGGGCGGGAGAGAGCATGACAATAGGGGCAGGTGCTCCCGAGTTTACCTTCATACAGTTTGTTAGCTCACGGTACACACACGCAAACGCACAATGCTCAAGGAGAAGCGCTCTCTCCCCGACACTCGTCCGTCAGCGGTGTCATCACGGTCTCGTCCTTTTAAATGAATGCGTTTCATATCCCTCGTGTCTGAAAGTGACGCCGCTTTCATGGCACATGTGGATGACAAGCAGCCACTTCCTGTGTTGAAAACGCACACAACACACTGTACTCGGTTTACACCCTGTTATTTAATTTAATAAAAAGGGCACTCCACTGATTATACATGCCAGACTCATCTTATGTAACACCCAGCCTGTGAAAGGAGTTGCATGATGTCTTCTGAATCTCTCAAGGAAACTTTTTATGTCTCAGAAATATTTAATGTCTCAATTTTGACGGTAGTGTGGCAAAAGCAGGGGAAATAATTTTGACCACGGCTGACAACGCCATCAACGGGAATTCCACCCCAAGGACAAATGTAACTGTACTTTCATACTAAAAAAATGGTCACACAAACCCATTTTGTAAAAGGAAGACAAACACATCATTAAAGGAAAAAAAGTTGCATCCTTAGTGTCTTAAATGGATTGCTTCCTTACTCTCAGCTGGTGAGAGGAAAGATCAGTGGATCCAAATAAATAACAGTGTGTGAGCAAAAGTGAAAAAACTCAAAGAAAGTGTGATAACGCACAAAACAGCCAGCAAGCAACAACTTTATCATGGTAAATGTCAGAGCCAGAGCTTTAAGAAACTGACTAATGCTAGAAAATTGCATTAGCATTTTACGAATCTCTCAAGGAGTCAAAATGCTTCAGACAAACAGACAATTTGAAGCCCTTATTACACTGCGGTCCATCCACAGCGTCGTAACAAAGCTCCACCGTCATGCCGCCTTTGTCATTTAACATTGGACCAAGCAACGCCAGCTTAAAGCCGTCCCAGTGTGTGTTTTTACACAACATTCCAGCATTGCAGAAGCAAAACTAGCACGAGGTGTAAACGAGCACATGCTTCAAACATACACACACACCGTTCCTCCGCCATGACGACTCCGCTGTTTACACAGACACCGTTTCACCTTTGTTTCGCCTCTGTTGCTACCTCCAATGCCGGCTCAGCGGCAGAACGACTTCACCCCACCATTCCGCCTCTGTGCATTTTATATTAAAGACGAGCTGTAACACAGGCGTAATAATCCCGCCTTGAACCGGCAGTGTAAAAGGGGCTTTAGTAACTTTCCAAAACTGACAGCTTGACGTACACCCACTTCATTCAGCGGTTCATAGTTTTTCTTCATGGCATGCTATGATAATTAAGTGATAACTGTCATCATAAAGGCAAAGGACAAGTGTTTTAAGTGTGAGCCAGTTCAAGGCCTCTGTTACGCCTCGTTCTTATTGTAGAACGCACGGAGGCTGAATGGCGGGACGAAGTCGCTCCTCTGAGCCGGCATCAGAGGCCAAATGGGATCAGTGTTAACTGCTTCCTTTATTCTGATGGGGATAAGGAGGAGTGTTGGCTGATTGACCATCCAACCAGCACTTCTTATGGAGTATACAGGCCGCTTGAAACTTCTTCCTCATGTCTTTTTCATTCTTCACACTGCTACATTTGAGTGCAACACCAAGAAGGCCTTCAGAGACAGACGGTCCTAAAGTATCTGTCCTTATCCCCGTATTTAAAGAATAATTGGTTGTCACCTCTCTATGATGGCAGGCATTTTACCTTCACGATCAGACAACACTTCAGACAACACTTAAAAAAGAACGAGCCAATTCTTCTCACAGGTCTCACAGATTGAAGGACAGGCAGTACTGAATTGCCTCAAAAACAATGTTTCTGATTCTTCACATCTATCTGGCGGTAGATGTGAAGAATTGTAGAAACACAACAAAACCTGGCTCCGATCCTTCACACGGAGCACCTTTATAAATCTTCTTCTTTCTCTCCGCTGGCCTTGCGCATCTCTCTCTCTCCTTCTTCAAACGGAAGGAGCATTGAGTCATTTTCTGGCAGCCGCGGGAGACGAGGGCCAAAAATTGCAGGAGCAGACACTTCCCTGGCCAAGTCTCATACGGCAGCACAGCTAGAAATTAATTAAAACAGGGGCTGAGAGTGAGAGGGAGCAGGAGAGAAAGAGAGGGGGAGTGAGAGAGAGAGAGAGAGAGAGAGAGAGGGATCACAAGGAAAACACAGACACGCACAGTAAAAGGATGTTGTGCAAAGGCATTGTTACTTGTGTGTGTGTGTGTGTGTGCCGGCTCGCATGTGATCACCAGTTGTCCTCCCTCGACTCTGCCACCGACAGACGAGGGGAACAGTGCGATCCTGACACAAATCCTTGGTAAGGGTCCTTTTTCCTGCCCTCCCTCCCTCGCCCTTTTCTCTTTGCCATCAGTAAATCCGGGTTTCACTACAACTTAAGCACTTAGCTGTAATCCCCATGAAGAGGCGATAGCCCCGCACAAGTCACTTTTCGACCATTAAAGGCATACAATAGGGGCGTGTTAGGGACTCACTTAAATGGATTGAGCACAAAGCCGGCGCTTGATAAGTTTTTAGCTGGGAAGAATCCGCCGTTTACACCCCTCCTTTTGTGCATTCTCTTAGATGTACTTGTCTCAACAGTCTAAGCCGATTTTATCCCTTTTTTGCGTTTGTTTAATTCCTGTAACACAGAAAGGCTTTAGAATATGTCCCATTTCTTTCTTTCTCCCTCTCCCTTTTTTTCCCCTCCCTAACAAATGTCACAGTGAAAGACTCACAATGGAGGATATCTGCATCCACTTCCTACAAACTGAACACAGGGGATGATGGCCTCTTCTTGATATTTCCAAAGCTCTCCCTTCAAATTAAGCCACTGTTTCTAATCTGTTAAACACGGCGCAGAAGCCGGACTGAGGGGAAGTATTTTGATACGCCTGTCTCCCTTGGACGAAAGGAAGTGGACTCCAGACTCTTCAGAAAACACTAATACCCATCATCCTCGGGGGGGCGAGGAAGAATGCGCTCCGATACCGCTTATCAAAGCAAGAACAGTGAAACGCAAGCAGCCAAGAAAAGAGGCCGGGGACAAAACCGGCATTGTCGCCGCTCGTCATTTGCACACAGGCCGTGGAGGAACATTTGGGAAAGACAATCCACAGTTGTCGCATGTGAAATCAATTAAGGATCGAGCGCGTGGAAAACAGGGGTACAGAGGATTGCGTGGTGTGTGAATGCCATAAACTAGTTCCAAATATTTGGAGAGTGGGAATTTTGTATTCTCAAGGACATGCGAGTGGTTTTTGGGATACATAGAGGTCATAACTTTGCACAAGTCAAGTTCAGTGACTCGTGAGTGGTGAGGAACCTCATCCTGGTTTTCCACTGAGTGGTAAAAAGGTGGCAGTCGCGGCAGATGGCTTTACACCGTGAGTCTGGTTCTGCTCAAGGTTTCTGCCTCGTTTTTTTTCTTGCCAAAGTTGCCAAGTGTTTGCTTATTGGTGGATTCATGTCTGGTCTCTCTAAATAATGTAACAAATAGAATGTTCTGGACCTGCTTAAGATAACGTTTGCTATACAAATAAAAACTCATCGATTGGTTTTAAAAGGCCTCCTAAGAAAGAGCTTTTAGCCAACAGACTGATAAAGCCTGACAGAGAGAGAGAGAAAGCGAGAGGCACAGCGCTAAGTCGCTGAGAGCCGATCTAATCCAGAGGTTTGAGTGTTTGCTGTTGCCACCGTGTCTTAAAGCACATCTCAGTAGGAGGTGGTGAGATGCTCCTCAGGGCTCAGGACTCTAATGGTTTGATTAAGCTCATCCAGGCCGGCCTGCGCTGCACAGACTAAACCTCCATTTAAGGACCAGACAAAGACGGGACCGCCGGGACGGATAAGAGTATTAAATGGGGCTGCCAGACTCACAAACACACGGATGTAGATTGTACACAATGTATACGCACACACACATGGACATACAGAGGGCCAGTGATGGTGAGTGTGTATGTGCATCACACACAGCAGCATCTTATTGTATATGCCTATAATGTTTGTGACTTTCAGTTAGCTCTGATTTACATTAATGTTACTTCCTATACATTTAGGATGCTGAAATTTGTCAATTTCATAGTTCCGTATTGTTTTTTGTTTTTGTTTCTGTGTCTGCAATTGTTGCGAGGCTTCTTATCTTCAGATCAATGGAGTAAATGGTCCTACCCATAGACTGTATAAAAAAATGGACGACATGACAGCTCCCTAAAAGTGAAGGCAAATCATCTCTATCGCCCCCTGCTGACTGGCTGCAGTATAGGTCATAAAGCCCGCCTCCTCCATGTTAACAGATGGGACATGAGTCAAACTATAAAATAAAATACACGTCACATAAATGTTTCTCAAACATGGTTTCTGTCATTATAGTTAGTTCTCATCATGCTGATTTATGTCCAAGTGTTTTTTCATTTTACTGACAAGTTTATTTTTTATTTGATGCTGTAAAAAGGATGATTGACAGCTCTGTTGACAAATAGATCTGTTCCTGATTAGCAGAGTAGAGGAGGAACGGCGAGAGGAGACGTAATTAAAACAATCACTACAGTCATTGAAGTTTCCATATCTGTGAATGTCTGCTTCAGACCAACACAAGAAGCTGTTCTGCTGTTAAACAGGCCAACATGCAGGATCCTTGCTGTTTTTTCGGTAAGTTAAGTGTGTGTTCTGGTTAGAGGCAGTGGCTACAGTGGCTCCACCCGCTGATCTCTACTGCGCAGACTCTGGCTCGAAAAAACTTCACCAGCGCAAGATGGGAGCGCCCGTCTATTTTGGCTTCAATTTTGTACAATGAGAGCAGATGGAGACACTTCGTCCATCTTTATATACAGTCATTGGGTGCACCAAAGAAGGAAAAGATTAATGATATGATAGGCTAGGTTTTCTTGGGCGTGAGGTCGAGTAAGAAAAGGTCGAAAACGTCCCTGCAATTACTACTTGTCGCCACAGGGGGCACCAAAGTGAACAAAATTGAGATGTTCCAGATTTCTACTGAAACAGAGGGACATTTATCTAAAACTGTTACAGACCAACATCAAAGATCATTTATACAGCAAAATATAAGTCAATGACACAGACACAGACACAAATTTACAGAAAAACTGAGCATATAATGGAATTAAATATTAAAGAAATAGCAACAACACTCATCAGCATACATTATGTTTATGCTACATAAACTCTCTCTGTCACACTCACTCACAGACACCAGTGTGTCGTCCATGTTTAGTATTGTTTTGGAATACAAAGGGTTAAGTCCGCCAGCTCACCATCCCTGACTTTGCTGGCTGGGCTGTAAGGATACTAAGTAGCAGCTGTCCACCTGGCGAAGAAAGACCCTTCCACTGACACAGACACACACCCAAACACAAACACACAAACATACACATATATGCCCTCTTGAGGAGAAACTGCTCTCAAACTCTCACACACACGCCTGTCTGCGTGTGCACGCATGCACAAACACACAGCAACACTCTCACCAACACACATACATGCACACACTTTCGTGGAGGAGAGGCCCAGATGGTCAGGGAGGGGAGCAGTGCCCAGTGTCAGGGAGAGAGAGAGAGAGAGAGAGAGAGAGAGAGATGGAAAAAAGAGAGCGAGCAAGATAGGGAGCGAGTGAGATAGTTGGACAGAGAGAGACGGGGAGGGACGGCAGCCAGACCCGAGTGGAGGAGTCGAAACAGGAAGACAACATCACACCAGTTCAGCCAGCCAGAGTTGCAGACAGACAGAAAACAGGGCCATCTCTGTTACCAAACACACACAATCTGTAGCCACATGCCTTCACTGTGATCTCCACCCGCTCTTCAAGGTCCTAACGATGATACATCTAATGACTTGAACAAATAGTTCAGCAATTTTAATGTTCATTTGTGTTTTTTTTGGAGAGGTCTTTCAATACAGATCTGGATCTAGGGGGCAACTAGCTTTGCTTAGCTTAGCTTAGCATAAAGACCTAGCCAGGAAAAAAACGTATGGTACCAGGCAGGTGTTTGTGATATTAAGTGGATCATCATCTCTCTTGACAAATAGTTCAGCTGTCTGCCCAGCACTTCCTTACAGCTTGTGCGCTGGTTGCCTCCTATGCTGTGACTTAATTTTAAGCTAGGCTAGTGGCCATCAGGCTTTAGCTCTGTACTTAAGCCATAGATATGAGATGTGTTTTAATCTTCTCATTTAACTCTGGGAAAGAAAGTCAATTAGTGTAGGACTATAGCCCAAAACTATTGTACAATATTTCTAAGTGTAAACCTGAAGTCAGGACTTGATTAGCCTTGATTAGCATGAGGCTAAAAGCAGGAGGCAAAAGCTGGCTTTATATGATTGAAAATACACCCATCAACATATTTAAAGCGCACTTATTTACAGGTTGTATCTAATGCATCTACCCGTTACGCTACATAAGCCAAACGCATTACATTTTAATGCTGAAAGAATTTATTCGCTAATAACAGCCGAGGCTACGTGACAGGGCTAGCTTCCCAGATGTTTGTTATCGCAATATTGCAGGCAGGTACCATCGTGTCTTTACAGGAACCAGACTCTTTGCTCATTTAATATATCTGGCAAAAAGGCAGAGATTTTACAGAGAGGCGCTGAGCAGATAGAAAAACTGTTACTTAGCTAGCAAACAACAAAGCAGCTAACCGCCTCTGAAACCACAAACCGTTAATATTAATGTTTACGTTAAAGTTAAGAAACCTAGTCTAAACAAGTCAGCTTTTAAAGTTGTTGAGGCACTTTTTAACTTTGGACAGAGCCAAGCTAATGGATTCTAATTGCTTTCAGTCTTCATGCTAAGCTAGGCTAACCATGACTCCTGCGTCATGTAACAACAAGCATCTCATTTAACTCAGGGAAAGAAAGCCAGTAAATGTACACTCCAAAAGTTTAAACCACTAAAATGATTGAATGTTTGACATACATAAAGTGTTTTAGTAAAAGCCAAATAAATAGGAGCAATTGCTGCATCTAGTTCAGCCTACATATTGTAGAAATATTGAACTGACAAGCAAAAACAGGAAAAAGGGGGATAAAAAAAACAAAGGCAAGCATCTGAGCAGCGAGATGTTTCTGGGATGTGAAACCCTTCGTCCAGATGGCGATATTTTTTTCCAGCTTTAATTCATTTATTTCATGTCACAGTTGTGCTTTGATCGCTCCTCTCTAATAATTAATGTGGTTTTGCTGCGCGCTGCTCTTGAAGTCATTGTTCCAGTCTCAACGCGAGCTGGCTTTGACTTCTACACCTGATGGGAAAAGCACCGAGCTCTCCCCCTCAGATCACCCTCGTTCCCTCTGTCTGTTTATCTCTGTTACTTTCCCCCTCTTTCTCTCTGCTTTGAATCGTCTCGAAGGGGTCTCACTCTTTCACACATTTGTACTTACGCACGCGCGCACGCACACACACACACACACACACACACACACACACACACACGCACACACACGCACACACACTCATCGGTTTGGTGTCTCTCCAGAGTGGTTGGGATACAGTGGTTGGCATGTGTCACACATCCATTATTGATCAGATCCAGCTGCCATCAGCTACAGATCACTTAGACACACCATTGTTTCTGTCTTACACACACACTCACACACAGGACAACTTGCTTGTCAATCGGTAATCTATAAATCTCCCTTTAGCTTATTGTCAGGTTTTAATCTCAAAATTCTTTGTTTTTGCTCTAGTTTATATTCCTATTTGTTCCATAAGAGAGTTAATGGATTACCCTCGAAATATGAGGCACTTCAGGCGATATAAGGCCTCTGTAATGTCTAATGTCTAAAGTCTAATTAATGGTAAATACATTGTTTTGCTTAAGGTGAAAAGATCTGTTTTTTGCCATTACGTAAGATGAGAAACTTTTGGGTTGCCATGTTTTGATGTTATTATTATTCTCTCTCTGATTCATCAGGGGAAAAAACGCTTACAGTGAGTCTCAGATTTGTTAGGGGTAAGGACTATTCAACCACGCTCTCTAAAAAACCTTCTAAAATCCTTTATTCACAACCAATTAACATTAAAAACTACAGATGAAGTATATTTTAAGAACACCTTTTCAATGACTTATTAACGTTTATGATCAAGTGTCACGCTGGAGGAGGATTTACAACAGTTAGTACGTTTTTTAATAGTGGGCAAAAAGTGGTACATTTAATTTCAGGTTTATCTGTGGGGTATTAGGGCCACATTACAGACAAAAAATCTGAAACTTCGGGAATAAAGTTGAAATTTACCAAAAGAAAGTCGTAAGAGAAGAAGATCGTAATATTACGACTTTTGTTCTCGTAAAATTTAAACTTTATTCTCGTAAAATTGCAACTTTATTTTCGAAATTTCCCCTTTTTTCCCCCTTTAATGTGGCCTTAATACCCCTCCGTAATGGGGCACAGTCTTATACAGCACCGATTTAAAGTTTTTTAAAGGATAAAATAGCAGAAAATGTAGTCAGTAAAATAATAGTGTCACTGAGTACTTCTACAATTGTCATTCACTACAGATTATGTTATCTCTTAGTTCTTACTGCTTTTTACATTTGCCCCAAGAGAGAGCGAGAGAGAGAGAGGGAGAGAGAGAGAGAGAGAGAGAGAGAGAGAGAGAGGGAGAGAGAGAGAGACAGAGAGGGAGAGAGGATGCACTTGTTGGCTGAAGGTTTTTAGGGGTAAGGAGAGGGGGTCTGAGAGAGACATGGTGGAGGGAGGAGGGAGGTTTCACCCTCTGCAACATATCCGCTCAACCATGTCTGTTCTCAACAGCCCCCCCCCTCGGCCCCCACTCCTCTCTTTCTTTTTTTCCAAATGCAAGTCACCGTGAAAAATGTGCTGGTCCAATATTTGCACAGAAGTGGTGCTGGGACAGGCAGATAACCTATCAGTATTTGAGTTTGGCTTCCCATGCTCCAAATAGCCATCCTCCGCCTGTTTAGCTTATTGATTGGCTTGGCAAGAATCTAGGTCCCCTCAGCAGTGACCAAGGTCATACAACACATGGACTCTGTGCCCACCCATCCAACCCCCCCAACCGCCCCTTCAACACCCACCATAATCTCTTCTTCCTCCTCCACATCATCATGTCTCTCTCATCAAACATATGATGTGTACACATGCATGTATGAGCTTGTGTGGATGCATTCAGACATACTTAGACAAAGGAAAAAGCGTAGCAATGTAAAGAAAGTCTAAGTTTGGAAACTGTTGCAATTAGTTAGAACGAGTGCTCAGCATTGATACAGGCTACGTGTGTTTCTATGAAGTGTTGGGAAGCTGAGCTCATTTATTTTTCTCATCAAAAACAGTTGCAGAGAGTTAAATTAAAAATTGTAACTTTATTTTGAAAAATTCAAAATTATTTTGAAAAAATTTTCAGCCATTTTGATGCCAAATTCCCACGTTGCATTTATTATGAGAAATGGCTTGAAATGTAAGAATACAAGTAACGTGCGCCTCTTCTTTCTGTGCTGTACATTTGTGTGTGTGTGTGTGTGTGTGTGTGTGTGTGTGTGTGTGTCTGTAATGACTCAGGGTATGGACCACAGGCAGCAGCCTCCGCTCCTCTGTGGGAATCAATGAGATTGAATTCTGAAGGTTTTCTCAGGGGCATCAGCCCCGCTTGTCAATACCGCTCTGTGTCACAAGTGCATTTTGTACACACACACGGCACACACACACACACACACACACACACACACACACACACACACACACACACACACACACACACTTCCAGTTCACTGTCCCAAGCCAGACCTCTCCCCTGCCCCTCCTCTCCTCAACATGCCCCTCAATACATCTCCTGCTCTCCCAGTCCTCAATTAAACTTGCCCCATTTTCACCCCTTTTTCACATGCCTGCTTTAATCTGCATCACCGCACGCTGCCTCTATTTCCGACTAAGTTTTAACTTATTTTGGTCTCATTTTTTCTTCTTCTTTAGCGTTAAGTTCATCAACACACTAGTACTGCAAGTAACTCTTCCTTGGTTAAAAACGTACTTATTTTTAAAATTAAATTTAGTCATTTTATTACATTGGCATATTTTTTTACTGAAACACTATTTGTACATAAGGGTCAAAGCTAACAGAAAAATTTAACTTTTTCAAATTCAGTTAAGACTTTTCAAGTGTTGTTTTCTTTTGTTTTTGTATCAGTATCCTGCATTTTTCTGCTCATGTACAAAAGAGTAACTTCCGCCTCAGGACAGACTGATACAAAAGGAAGCACAAAGTGACTTAAGGGAAAGAAATAGACCCAACAACTCAGCCATGCAGCTTGTTTGCTAACAGATGATGTGACAAAGAGAAACTGTATACATTACTTTTAAAAGAAACAAGGTCAAACTTACTTGATGAGGTATATTGGTCATTATAAGAGCGATTTCACTCCTCCATTGTAAAGATTGGGGGAACACTCCTCAAAGCGATTCATACGAGGCCAGCAGCACGCCTGCTCATGTTTCACTATAAACTCAAATTAAACTTGCTTTTTTCAAAGTTACAACTAAAGTAAAACCACAAATTAGCCTTTTTAAATCTACTAAAAGGCACCTTGTTGGCAACACCACTGTCAGTTCCCTTTAAGGCTCTTTTTTGTCGCTTTATTGTGAAAGGTCAGAGGTCAGTTATAGGACAAAATACCTTTTAATTTAACCTGATTGCTGCACTCAAGTGTCACTCTCCATTTTTTTAATAGTATTACACCTGATTTGTTGTCAGGTAAAACTCAGACAGCGTCACCTGTGGCTGGCGGATGATGAGCGGGACAAGCTGTGTGATTTATGACCGCTGCTGTGATGTTCTGCCGCGACATATATTCTTGATAATCTCAGAGTCCTTGCTCGGAAACCCACCGGGCTCAGAGGGGCATCGGCTGATCCCCCCCACCCCCAAACTCACCCCGTTTCTAATTTAAAAGGACCCTCAGATACCTGCTGGCTGCAGGCTAAAAGTCACACACACTCAAACACAGAGGCACAGTGGACACACACACATAACCACTTACTGTTGCTCTTAAATATGGCTCTGGGGAGTTTGAGTGTCATTCTCCGGGAGGAGTGAAGGCCCCTGGGCCACAGCTGTGTGTGTCTGAGTCCGATCTGGTTTCCTGCCACACGGAGGGAGGCCTCGGAGCCTGAGGCTTGCCTGGAGGCTACAGCCAGGCCTTGAAGGACACGAGATACACAGACAGGAGATGCTACTTCTTTCCTACAAAAAGCAAACAGATTTATGTCACACAATAATTGTGACAGTGGAATAACGAGAAAGTTTATCTTTTGATTCTGTTTGAGGACCTATTTTTCTCTCTTCTGTAAATACACGTTTTTTTAAGCCATCTTGCAGATCCGCTCTCCTCCACATATGTGTCCCCTGTCCCCTACACCCTCCACACACACGCGGCACACACACTTAGAGTGTTAGCCCCCGTCGCTAAACAGCTGTCTGAGATGGGGCAGTGTGGCGCACCCATGCTTCATCATTGTCATCTCCCCATCACCTGCATTCCTTCTCCTCCTTCGCCTTCCCTCTCCATCCCTCCATCCATCAGCATTTTCAGACACAGGGCTCTGACAAGGGCACATCCATCCCCTGGTCATACATCACCTTTATGGGGGGTAGTGGTGGAGGGGGTGTGGAGGAGGGTGGGGGGGACGCGGTGCTGTCCCAAACTCCTTCACAAGTTGGGACAGAGCCAAGCTTCTGTTTGTCCTTTTCGGTCTTTCCTTTGTGTCTGAGGAGAGGGTTTCTTTGTTTGGTGACACCCTGATGTTTTCTGTTCAATATCCTGCCTGAAACTTGTGTTGTTAATCGCTATAAAAATAAAAACATTGTTAATATTATTAGCATTCTTCAGGGGTCTTTATTATGGTGTAGGCTTGTAAATGATGGAGGAGTAGCACTAAGCCTTGGTTGACGTTGACAGTGCTTACTTTTAAGGTTACAGAAAGTTGTAGTCCAAAGTGGAGGAAGTTATCCTTGCTGGTTAGCTGTGTTGCACCATCCCCTTTTGTTGAACCTTGTCTGTGAGCTTATAAACTGCATACATAACATACTGTAAGTTAATGGTAGAAAAACAGAAAAACTGTGAACTTATTGTCCTGTTTGTGGCCAAGCTAACAAGCTAGCTATTGGTAAGAAAGAAAACACCCTATTAGCTTTTATCTAATAGGCATGCTAGATAACAACACTACTCTCTTGACTTATACAATTATCTTTCAAATTATCCTGAGGAAAAATTTAATATGGGGGAGAAATAAACAGTAAAACTGTAAAACTAAACGAATTTAGGATGAATCTTTCCCTACCAAAAAGATTCATTTTTATTTTATTTTGAATTACGAAAATTAGCCTGCAACTTATTTCCACTTAAATCCAAAGTCTAGCTTAGCTGGCACATTGTTTCTTGTTTAAGCCTCCATTGTTGCTTGCGGCTCTGCATTGTGATGATTTTCTAAATCTTTTAATTTGTAAAGTATTTTTTAATAGTAAAAATGTGTCTTATGTGTAATTTTATTATGATTGTATGAAGAGAAATAAAGAAAATAAACAATATATTCCCTGCATTGCTTTGGTTCCCTCTGATGCACGACTGTATCTCAGAGGACAGACACCTCCTGCTGACCCTGGCTCGCTCCTCCTTCAGTGTCCTCCTCTACCCCGTCCTTTCTATCCCTGTCTCCCTCACCTGTTTCTTCACTTTTCACACCTGGACTCTATTCTTGGCTTTTTGTTTACTGCTTCTGTTTTCCAAAGTCCCGTCCTCCCTCTCTTCCTCTCCTGCTGCACCATCTATCACTCACTCCCTCCTTCTCACCTCTCCCTCTCCCTGCTACCTTCTCTGTGTCTGTCCTTGCTCTGTTTCTCCTCTGGCTCACCTCTCATTAAGCCCCTGTGCCTATTGCCACCATGCCCAGTGTCCACCCACACGTCTCACACCTCTCTTTCTCGCTTTTTTGTCTCTTATCTCTGTCCTTCTTTCTCTTCCATATTCCTATCATGGCCTTATGCACCTTTCCTCATACTCGTGCATTATTTCCTCATAAAATCATCATAAAACAGGTACATCTTCTCTCTTGTTGCCTTTTGGCATCCGGAGCAAAATGTGATTTTCCTTTGTCTCTCAAATATAGATGAGGCCCATCTTTTTCAGTATTATTAACAATTCTTGTATTAATATCTTGTTTATGGAGACAAAAACATTTTGTTGGGTGTCTTTATCAGTTAATAAATCAAACAATCTATCTATGCACACCTGAACACATACTACAGGTTTATGAGCCTTGGTGTGGCGGTGAGGCGTCCTGATATACCAAAAATAATATAGGAGGTCATGGCTGAAGAGCTGCAGGTCTCAATAGAAGACAGTCCATTATTTATTACGTCGGGACACTCTGTAGTGTGTCATCATACTAGTACCATGGCAGCTAACCAAAAGAAAGAATTAAACGTTGGTTATAATCATCTATTTTTTTCTTTTTTTAACCCGTGTTTGGATAAGTTAAGGTTAAACTGCCGCCAGAAATGTGTGGAGTTACATTATGAGCATTTAACAAACTCCTGCCAGCCAATGAGAAACAAGAAAAGCAAGGCGAGCCCCTCCCCTTCTTTCGGACCCAATGGGACCTTATTTTGGTTGAGCAGTTATTGGAAAGACAATTCTTTATCCAGTTTGAATTGTACCATAAGTAAGGTATTTGATGTTTGTCAACTTAAATCACTACAAACAACAGTTGTTGAACTACATCAACATGGCTGTAATTTAATCTTACCTGATATTTTTTATCCAGCAGCTCCTCTGGTGCTTTAATCAGCCAGGAAGCAAAAGAACAAGCAAGACCCCTTACTTGTGTGACTACATCCCAAAATACATTTTATTGTAGTTTCTGAAGCTTTGCTAGCTTTTGCGTTTGTCTCTTGCCGTTGACTACAATACATACGTTTCCGAAACACAGTTCCACGGTGGTCCTCTGTAAAAGGACGCTGTACTTTTTATGCATACAATCAGCAATACATCAGTATCTCCCTCACAGCCTCCCCTCACTCCCTCCTACGTTTAAATGTGTTTAGATCACCCGGCAGCCTTACCTTGACCGTACGGCTCCTCCATTGATTACTGCCTATACTTCTTCGCTCAAAAACATAATGCATCACAAAGACCAAACTGTCCGTGAAGGGCTAAAATAATTGTTTATAATAGACCCTCCACTTGCAATGACAAGAGTGCTGTGATGTGTTTTAGGGTGTAGACAAGAGCTCCCGCTTTGTGCTCAGGCAATTTTCTTTCCAGGCGTAAGTGGTCAAGGTCTGGCGTTTTTAAACGCATGTGAGTGATGTGTTGTGGTGGAACCGTATTGTTTCAGGAGATGCACCAATGTCCATTTGGAGAGCAGCAACACTCGTCTCCCCACTTGAGGAACAATGGAATACACTTCAGAGATGCTGCGTATGAAGTATGTTTATGAGTGCGCTCGGACAATAGGGGACGATGTTACACAACACAAGAAATGGGTTTGGCTCTGAGAGAAATGAGGTGGACCCAGCAGACATCCTTGACATTCACGATAATTAAAACCCGTTGACATGGTGAGAAAAAGACTGATTCACGGGCAGTGTTTACAGTAGCATATGATTGCAAAAAGAGCTGCAAACACTTTGAGTGCAGGAGAAAGTGGGCTGGAGTCATTTGGGCGGGGGAATTGTCGAGGTACAGTGAGAGAGAACACATTGTGTTGGTGTTTTGTTTGACATAAAAGCCTGCTAACAGCTACTGTAAACCAGGAGCTCTGCCAAGGCTCACAGGTGTCATCAGGGATCTGGCTTTGTGCCACAGAGAGAGGACCCAAAGGCCCCGAGGCTCGCCTGGAGGTGTCACCCTGCTGCGAGATGTACAGAAACATCGAGGGGAGGGGAAGAGGTCAGGAGAGGGTGGAGATAAGGAGGAGATAACATCTGAAACTGACAGTATGAGCAGAGAAAAAAGTGGCTGAACTATATGTTTAGTTGTGACACAGACTTCCCTGTATCTAATGCTCAGCGAGGTAAATGATTTTAGATAGGAACCTCTAATGTGTTGGGTGATATAATAATATGTTAATCATCCCAGCATTAGGCCGTTCCATCAAAGGTGTATATTTATACTGAGAAAAAGAGGATAAAAAATACAGCATGCAGAACAAATGCCTTTGGTTAGGTCAGAGTGTCTTCTAACGACCTCATTTACTAACAACAAACCCTGCAACCAGGAAGGCAAACTCACAGCACAGCAAGACCTCTCCTTTATCCCTGTGTGACCGCGGATGAAGGAAAAGAAGGATGGAGGGAGAAAAGGAAAGAGGAGGCAAAGAGGAAGGAAGGAAACACAGAGATGAGAAAAAAAAAAGAGGTGAGGAAGAGATAGTTGTGAAGAACGCGTCGGCTAAGAGAGAAAAAAAGTAAGCAGGGATAATAAAGTGGAGAAAGGAGAGATGGAGACAGCGAGGTAAGAGAGCCTAAAGGAGCGATGCAATTAAAACAACACAAACACAGTCTCCGTGTGACTGCTCAACCTTGCCAAAGAAAATAGGTTACCTCTGTTTCTCCGGGTGCCCAGGGGAGGCACAAACTGGCAAGACTTGTGCCCCTGTGTCATCCAGTAAACATTTAACCACAAAACTGCCCCGCAACACTACAGCTAATACTTATAGCACAGGATAATGTTTAATGCGTAATATAAAGTGTGTGTTATGTGCACACAGTGGCAAACATTTTTAGTTAAAAGGACAATCTAATAACAGTGCTAGTCTATCATCAACAGCATTTTGGAAGCTAAATGCTGATATGAGTACTTTCACATTTGTCACACAAAAATGTCTCGTGTTCACAAGTTGATTTAGCTGCTCTATGTACACCATAGTTAGCATCTTAACACTTAGTTTATGCCAGTAAGGTTAGCTAACATTACGATCTTAACACTAGCTGTGTTCCAATCCAGGGGCTCCAGCCTCCACGGAGGATGCTCCATTCATAGCCTGCGAAGACCGTTAAAGCTGAACTGAAATGAGACGGGGGATTTCCTGCTTGCGTCACCAGCTGTTCCTGCCCTTACCCTTGCCACCAATTGCCCCTCCTGTCACTTAGCAACAGGTAGCTAGCATAACTAACGTCATGTAACTTACTTGATAAGATAGATATGATGATTTGTTTCAAGGGCCTTTTCGTTTTTTTTAACAGCTATCTGACTGAAGTTGAGACCAAAAACTTTATACACATTTAAAAGTTATTTTTCGGCCGCAATTAATCTTGAGATACGTGGATCCATCGGGTGCATCCTTTGCGGCACGGGAACAGGCATCTGAAGGAGCCTTCGATTTGGGACAGCCTTCGACGCGCCGTTGTGGCGCAATCAGCCTTCAAAGGCGGCAGCCCCTGGATTGGGACACGGCTGATGTGTCTATGCCAGTAAGGTTAGCTAAATTTAGCATCTTAACACTGGGTTTATGCCAGTAGGGTTAGCTAACTTTAGTATCTTAACTCTGTGTTTATGCCAGTAAGGGTAGCTAACATTAACCTTCTAACACTGTATTTATGCCCATAACGTTAGCTAACATTAGCATCTTAACACTGTGTTTATGCACACCTTACTGGTTCTTAGAAGGAAAAAGTAATATTAATTCAGTTAATTCAATCTACTATCCCACAGAAAACTACACCGGAAGAGGAAACAAATCAGCAAACATGCAGGTTAGCAGACTGTCAACGAGGTAAGCTAACATGGAAATTTGATTATTATTAGAACGTTATCAAGGGCTGAAATGTGAAATTAACATCACCATATGTTTTTCCATGTTGAAAATGAGGCTAAAACTAAAGCAAAGGTAACATTTAGAATCTGGAAATGTAAGCTCACGTTCAAAGAGAAGGGTGTAGGATTAAACGGCATTAAGGGGTGGGTTGCCGATAGCTACCAACTGAAACCCTGCTGCAGTCATTCCCCCCTCCAGGCGTGAAGAAGAACCTTCATTGGCAGTATAACTAAAAAATCGTCCCTCCTAAGAGCCAGCGTTTAGATTATCTCCCCCTGTAGATGTAAATGAGCTTAATTTATGAGCTTACATACAGTTAGCCTTGCTCTGCCCAGAGATAAGAAAATACATTTTTACTTATGATTCACTAGAACTTGTTGGATATATTTACAGCCTTTAATTATAATCTTGCATATAAGCCTCCATAAAACTGTGTTTTTTTACATTTAGGTTCGTGTACATCCCAGACAAACACAATATATAGTGTTGATTTGTGGGCTTTTTATTGAGTCTTTTTGACAGAGTAAGGATCATATTGTCTCAAGTATAACCGGCTGCAGCTCATAGCTTTATATATATAACGGACAGACATGAGAGTGACATCGAGCCGCCTCACTATACGCCAGAAAGCAAAGAAAAGTGTTGTTCAAAATGTTGAAATATTCCTTTAAAGATGATGACAGCTGTTGCCTTATAACGCTGAAAAAAAATGACCCCATAAATTAATCGTGGAAAACTTCCCTAAAATGTCTTTAATTGGCTATTATAAACAAAATTGACAAAATGTAACTGACAAAAAAATTAATTGTCAACACTAGCTAGATGAGGAACAGATTCGACTGCAAAGGTTCGTTTCTTTTCTTGACAGTGAGCATAAGTGCATCCAGCCGTCCCTCCATCCCTCTCTCCTTCCATCCATCTGAGCATCACTAAAGCCCATCTTAATCTCCCTCTTCCACAATCACGGAACAAAGAGCAGAGTGCTGGCAGATCCTTGTTTTTCTAACTAATGTCGATTACATATTTGATAAACATGCATTTGCATTAGCATTAGCCGAGGTCAGGATTAGCAGCGTTCATCCTCAAACTGTTCTGTCTCTATGCTTCGCCTGTTTGTTGATCTTTTTTTTTTTTTTTCTGGTTGTGCGTTTTTTTCCCCCCCTCCTGTTGTTTGTGGCCATCTCAAATCCTAAAGGACACGACTCCACACAAGCGACCGCACAAATATTTGAAAGGGTGATTAAAAATCGTTTGGGAAAACAGATTATTGACTGATTCTTTTTGCCCCCCTTTTTTAATCAATCTGTAAACACAAACAGCCTGCTTTAAGGAGTCAAAAGAGGTCGGAAACAGTTAAGATTTTATCCGTTCATTTAGATTTCACCTCGGTTTTAAAGTAAAAAATGGTAGTCATCAGTTTGTGTTTTATTCCTCAGTTAATCCTCAGTTTCACGGACTATGATCCCTTGATATGTAACATTTTACAACAAAATATTTCAACAAGTGAAGAGGCACAAAAAAGATTTGTAAATGCCCTTCTTCAGTCTCAAAAAAGCAATAAAAAAAAGGAGGAATTAGCTCCAGACAAGTCCCGGCTAACGAAAAGTTTCAAGTGCCCCTGTTGACCACACACAAAGACACTGATCTGCTTAGCAGGCTTAAAACTCTCGCTCTCACTATTTCTTTTCTCTGTGTCTTATGTCTCTTCCTAAACCCTTCTCATACCCCCCATACACACACCACACACATACACACTCTGAGATACCCAGATCGCTACTCCTAAATGAGGATCTTAAAGACCTCTTCCGAAACCACCTATTAAACAGCTTAGAGGCATATAATTGTCAAACAGACGCTTCTCTCCAAAATGGGCTTTTAAAAGCCACATTGTTCCTCGCTGCCACCAAAGGTTGAGTAATCCTGAGGCTTAAGCGGCCGAGAAATGGTCCGTCTCATTCTGTTTTTCTCCGGCTAATAAGATCCTTCCCTTTATGAATACTCCTGCTTTAATTGTTTGACATTAGTGCTAATCAAGCTTTTGTCTTTCTTTGTAACTTCTTCGGCAGACTTACAAGGATTTGTTTCACATTTCCCCCCTCTCAGTTCTGCTTGATCGTTTTCCCTCCTGAGGCGATTTCTTCCCTTGGTTTGAAAAATATATCCTCTGAAAAAGGAGGGCAATAATAATTGGTAATTATAGAGCGTTTAGTAAAGAATCTGAAGAGAGAAAACTGCGTTATTCTCCCGAGTTTAACCTAATTAGATTTGTGGAAAACAACATCGGACAAGAATCAATCAAGAGTTCCTGTGGCCACTGCTAATCACATTTTATCAGCGTCCTTACTGCTCGCTCATGGATCACAAACGCAAAGAAGAAATTAGCCGGCAACTTCCTCCGACGGTCCGCCTGTTTTAATTGGAGAGATGACAAAACAACTGCTCTGGAAGTCTTGACATCTGGAAGATAATTTAAGGGTCGGAGTATAAACGAAGTGAGGAGAGGGGGGGGGGGGGAAAGGCCGCTCACTCCTTAATTAAAATTTTTTGGTCTCCTTCCTCCCTGACCAAACAATTACCGTATTAGAGACCTATTAACCTTATCAACGCAGGCAGAAAGACCCGGAAGATTCTGCCTCTAATAAAGCAGGATCGTGAGACGGAGCACAAACGAAGACATTTGGTTGATTAAACTACGTAGACGTAACCGTGATCTCTGTGTTGTAGTGTCTTGGTTAAGGGACTCATTAGTCTCTGAGTAGAATAAAACAACAGTTTTCTGAGGACATTTTTTATTTTATTCATACGTTAATTTGATTTTCGCCCCAGTTTTATTCATGTCAATTGGTGCAAGAGCTAAAGCAACGTATCCGTATTTTATTCCTTGTGTCTTCCTAAGAATCAAAGCCATTTTCGTCCTGGACGACTCAACAATGATTTTTTTCTTACATTTCCATAAAGACAAGTGCACCTCAACCACTGTTATTTCTGTCACCGAGAACTTAAACCAAATAATACGATTGTAGAGATAAGAATTGTTCAATTAGCTTCCATTGAAGCCAAGTGATTGGTGGAAATGAAATCTCGGCTCTCCTGCTGGATCTCCGGGTCGAGGATTCGTAGAGAATGATTGATGTGATTGGTCGCTCATCCCTCCGAGAGTCGTCCAATTGCTGGTCCACGCGGACCCTTCTGACCCCTCCAGCCTCTTCATACTTCCAACTCCACGGCTCCATTTAGCAAACAGAAGCTGCTAAAGGACTGCTAAGTTGTACTTCAGCGGTCCTCCAGTCCAATCACTCATTTACCTGAAGTGATTTTATCACTCTCCAGAGATAATCATGGAGAGTCCGACACAAAGTGCTGGGTTATTGAACTGACAACGAACAATTAACAAACTTGCAAACCTCGTCCATGCTCAGCCTTCAGCTTAATAAGGTATTACCGGGGTGAGTTTGGGGCATGAAATGTGCTTTATCTAGATGCTCTGATGTAAATAAATACTGCTGAGTTAAACTAGACATTAGTCCCTAAGTAATGGACGCTGGATATCCCCTCCAGATGGATTTCTCTCTGTCAAGTAGCTCTAAAAGGTTTTGGGATTTGTGGAGTGGGCATGGCCACTGGTTTTTGCATTTTGGGTCCTGCACTCGCAGTGGTTGGTCTGAGGGGAGATTTTAAGAGGGGAATTATCTGGAATGGAGAGGGTGGAGTGAAGGCGATTTGTGTGTATCTTTGTGTAAGAGTGTGTACGACAGAGAGAGAGAGCGAGAGAGAGAGAGAGAGAGACGATGCTTCAGTGGTCCCTTTGGTCAGCGTTCAAAAAACCCTCAGAGGGGCGCGAACGCATGGAGCGTTTTTGAGAAGGCTGCCTGCATCAGCTTTGCTCAGATCTCCCCTAATCCTTCCCACTTGAACCTTAGTCCACCACAATCTGTATGCCAACAGATTAACACAATACGCAAAGATAATTCAGCCGGCGCAGGACTGACAGTGATCTCACAAATCTCTGAACGGCCAAGGGAAGATACCTTCCCAAAACCCAGATTAAGTCCACAGATCTGCAGCCTTAGACCCTCTTAGGGCATATATTAGCATTACTGCGGGATGCTTTATTTATATATTTATCTGATTTTAAAAACAGATAATGCCGCCTGGTCAGCTTGAGTGTCACAAAATCTGCCTTGGGTAGGGATGGAGGGATGAGACTATATCCCAGATTGAGGGAGCAAGAGTGGGAGGTGGAGGGAGAGAAAGAGAGAGCTCTGTAATCCATATTATATGACGCTGAGAGCGAGGGAATTATTTAAGAAGCTCTTTGTTGTACTC
Source organism: Semicossyphus pulcher (assembly GCF_022749685.1). NCBI lineage: Eukaryota > Metazoa > Chordata > Actinopteri > Labriformes > Labridae > Semicossyphus > Semicossyphus pulcher. Next base: position 13,191,133 of record NW_027211615.1, read on the forward strand.
TTTTTGGATGTGTCATTAGGGGATGGGATGAGGGCGGTCGCTGCTATTCTGTGACAGATTATGAGATTTCAATTAAGAGGCTGAAGATTGGAGAATTATGATTTTCAAATTGAGAGATTTAGATTTAGAGGGAAGAGAGCGGCAGAGAGAGGAGGAGGAATGTGATCGCATGTTAGGCATGAATCAACACTTTCTTGCTTTGCGGCGATGGAGGGATATGTCCTGGTCCTGTCCCTGATTCTTCATAGTGCAGTGCACTACACGAGAATTTCACAGGCCAGTATCTGAGAGCAGCATTTATAACAGTAACCTATTAGCAGCATTGAAATAAGCACGTGCAGACAGTCCTGGTAGATTTCAGATAAAATAATTGCTGCTATCAAACTTTCCAAAGTTGCAAAATGTTGCTGTTAAGAGTATTTTAAACAATATTCAGCAACTAATATGCCTTAAAGTCCCATAGTTCTGTCACTCAAACCAAACCTTTCTGCAAAATGTTATGCATGTTTGGTACCTTAAAGCTCCTGTGAGGAGTTTTTCGCTGGCTATTAAACACACTGAAATTAATTCTGATGCCTCTTTATGACTTACAAAAGAAAACCAGACCATCAGAGACAAGAGAGTATTACTATATAGTTATATAGTTAGGTAGGTGTCAGACGAAGCAATTAACTGCACGTTGCCTTTGTTTACATTTTCCAGGGCAAACATTTTAAATGAGTGATACAATGACTGTTAAAGGAAGCACTGACGATGAACACTACAGAGTATATTCAGCAAAGACATAAGAGATATGGCTTTGTCCACAGGGGGCGCCAAAATCAACACAAACTGAGGAGCTTTAAAAAACATGCCTCCACCAGCGTTTGAACCTAGCGTGGTTTAAACTGAAGCCTTAAAATGTGCCAAGTCAGACTAAACCAGCATCAACCACCCAAATATCACAACTATGACTATACGCCTCAAAAATACAGGGCACTGCATTGCAACAGACCATTGGTAATGGACCAAATCTAAGCCAGCATCATTTAAACAAATGTGAAAAAATGTCTGCTTTGAAGACATTGAAAAGCATGTCTGGGATTCGTTCACACATACACACACACAAACACACACACACACACACACACACACACACAGTGGCACATTAGCTAATTTGAACAGCCCCAATTTGCATCTCCACTCCCTCAACTCGTAACTTTTTTTCTTTTTTTTTTTGGAAGAAGGTGGGGAGGGGTGGTTGGGGACGAAGTTGCCAAACTCCTTCCCCATTGTGTTTTTCCCAGTGCGGTGCTGGGAGAGTTTGGAGAGCTTGCTGTGTTCCCGCGGCGACAGACTGCGGCCCCTCTCTGCCGCGCTCAAGGGCCCTTGAGGCGGCCATTATCTGGACGCCCGCCTCGCTGAGGCATATGGGTAATTACTGAGCTAATAGAGTGATGGAGGGAGAGGCAGAGGCAGGAGCCTAGGCCAATTAGATGATGCATTAGTGCTCTGTCTTTTGTAAGCACCTAATGTGTGGGGAAAGGATGGGGTAGATAGAGAAAACGTGTCATTTCTGAAGGGTCAGGATCCTTGAGCAAATGCAAACAGTCTCTCTCTCTCTCACATACACACACACACACACACACACACACACACACACACACACACACACACACTTATGGGACTCACTTGTGCACAGTTGCCTCACACATTCACAAAAGCGTGTGTGCGCAAACACACGTAGACACTGAGACCACATTTGCACAATTGCACTTAGACTGTACCACACACGCACACACACACACGTACACACACTGATTACTGAGCTTTGTTTTGCTCTTTTCTCTAAGTGTCTGAAGAGTGTGAAGTCGTAATTATTGCACACTCTGGCTCTACCTCATGCCTCATACACACATAAACACACAAACACGCACACACACACACACAGACCAAATGCAGATGAGTCCAAATAAACGAGGACACCCTGCCCAGTCTATTGAGGTCTGCTATGAGAATCCACTCCATCAATTACATTAAAGAGGCTGCCTAATGACGGCCACAGCTGTAATCACGCTCAGCTGAAGCATTTTACACCCCGCTTTCTTTGTTTTCACCTATTATCATCCATCCCACAAAGGAGAGAAATGCTATCTCAAGCATCGGCACAGTGTTTTGAGTTAAGAATGCACTTTTTTTTTTTTGTCATCATCCAGTTTTGTCACACTGTGAATCAGTGTTTTGGCGGCTGCAGCTGGAGTCATTGAAGTTGGCAGGCGGCAGGGGCAACAGAAAGTTGACAATTTGTTGACAACTTTTCCATCTTTTTTTCACAGATTGCAGCAGTGACATTTTTTACCATTTTACGCTAAAACTTTGAAAGAAATTTGGATGCAAAACTACAGTTTCAGAATCTTTCTTATACAGTGTGTGCTAATACTTTTCCCTTAAAGCTACTGTGAGGAGTTTTTCGATAGTTATGAAACAGGCTGAAATTAATTGTGATGCCTCTTTGTGAGCTACAAAACCAAACCAGACCATCAGCAACAAGATTGATTATTTCTATATAGTTATTTCTAATGCCTGAAACCGCTGGCGGGGGGTAGTGTCAGACAAAGCGATTAACTGTTATCTAATTTTGGCCCTGTAAAATGTCAACAAAGGCAGTGTCCTTTGTTGACATTTTCCAGGGCCAAAATTTATAGTACATATGACTGTTAAAGAAAGCAGGATAAGCATGTACAGGACAAAATCAGCAATGAGATAAGAGGTACGGCTTTGTCCACAGGGGGCGCCAAAATCAACACAAACCGAAAGTTCCTCACAGGAGCTTTAATGTCCCAGTTACCAGATTTACACGATAATTATTGAAGTAAATGTGATCTCGACCTCTCCAACTTTTGTAAACATCGCTCATCACGAGTGACAGACATAAACATGTCCGTCTAAATCGCATCCAAACAGCTCCATGTCATTAACTTCATTATTATTCTACTGTACAATTAGCACGAAAACAGTCTCATTGAAGGTTAAACACAGCCAGGACTTTATTTCCAGACCAAAGCGTATGATTAACACTCCAAAATTGACTATATTGTTACCACGGTAACAATAACTCCATTGACCTTTGACCTCACGTTGCCGGCCACTTTAAAATCGAACCCCACAATTACAGACGCACAGAATGTGTGTTGCAGTGTGAAGGAACAACAGACGATACAGTAATAGCATGTATTATTATTCCCAATCAGAAATCGCAGCTCTCATTATCAAACAAAAGACTCTATTACTGATATCATTATCAAAAGGGGAAACAGAGGAGGGGGTCTACAGCGTTCAGCATTTAAACGACTTCATGGGATTTTTCTGTCGTCGTGAGTGGCATGTACGTTTTTAAAAAAGCAGGTCAGCGTCACATCTTTGACCTTGTTGCTGCTGAGAGACAATGTGTGAAGTTCGCAGGCGATTATTGGCGATGGTGAAGCCACAGCTCTGCTATCATGTGGTTTTTGTTTTATGGTGGCTGTGGAAATACCTTAATTGCGCCTAATTGAAGCCCATCTTTGATGAGGAGAAGGCGGGAGAGGGAGGTGAACTCGACTGCGTGTGCGTTTTCACAGACGCATTGATCCTTTGTGCCGGCAGGAGTGGCTTTGGCGAGGTTCAAAGACATTCCCAGACTGGATCACCTTGAGGAGTTAGCTTCAGGCGATTCTTAGCCCCACTGACTCTCAAATGAAAGCGGCTCACAGACGGGAGCTGGCATGAAAATATGTTTTAAAGACCCCTTGAGAAGATGTTGTGACTGCTTAACACAACCTCTGTCTCCCAGGAAGGTTTCATTCATGCAAGTGTTTCCCAGTATCTGAATTTGGTGTGCCAATAATATGCGAGGAAGCAAATCTTGAGGTTTATTTGAAAGACAGTGAGGTTTATCCAGACCAAGTGTTGGTGGAAAATATTGTATGAACATGGGTTTTCAAAATGAAGTTCTTTCCTAAAGGGAATTTCAGAAATATTAAGATCGTACAACTTAAGTTCACTGATCTCAGATCTTGAAATTCGAGTGTTACTGCATCTGTAAGTGCCTCTAGCTCCATAAAGATCTTGTATTGACATTCAGTTATAAACAATCTGTATTAAAGGGTTTGGTTTTGAGTCGGGCTGTATGAGGTAGGTTTGAAGTATCGGTACAAATGACTATCTTTTGCAAATGGAGACAGGCCTAACAAAAGAGTGGGAAAACTTTGGTGGTTGTTTGGTGAGTTGTTTCATTCATATATTTCCTGGTGGTTGGGTACAGCAGGGCTCTTCAGCAAGTGTCTGTCTGGCTTATTTTGTGACGGTTTCACACAATTGTCTTCAGAAAAATGATCAATGCAGACGTAGACTTGTTAAAGTGTTTCTCATTGAGAGTTGATGTTTCAGTCACACTGCCTCCGCCGGCTTGCCTTCTTCCCATAGTGCCTCCTGGTGCCAAGTCTTCCCCAGGTAAGCGACACGCACCCGGCCATCCACATGATGTAAAAGAAAACTCCAGGCAGGCCAGGCCACCTTCTTCCACTGCTCCATGGTACAGTTCTGATGCTCACGTGCACCATTGTAGGTGCTTTCAGAGGTGGACAAGGGTCGGCATGACCGGTCTGCGGCTACGCAGCCCCATACGCAACGAACTGTGATGACACCTTTCTATCAGGACCAGCATTAACTTTTTCAGCAGTCTGAGCTTCAGTAGCTCTCCTGTTGGATCCAAACACACGGGCCAGCCTTCGCTCCCCACGTGCTTCAATGAGCCTTGGCTGCCCCATGACCCTGCCGCCAGTTCACCCGTGTTCCTCCTCCCTCCTTGGACCACTTTTGGTAGGTCCTGACCACTGCGGACCGGGAACACCCCACAAGAGCTGCTGCAGTTCTGGAGATGCTCTGACCCAGTCGTCCAGCTATCACAATTTGGCCCTTGTCAAAGAGATAAGACAAGATAATCAACGCACTTCAGCTGTTATGGCTGGTTGGTGTATGGTGACCAGGACACTCTTTGTTAGAACAGCACAATCAAAAGCGTGCCAGGTCTCTGAGATTTCGTCCAACAGAACTTTCTTTCACTTCTTCTCTGTGTAGTCGTTGTTTGGAAGTGGTGGAGTTCGCCAAAAGCGGTGCCACATCCAGATTGTCTGCTTAATCACGAGGAGCTCTCAGGAGATGATAAATAGATGCTGACAATCATCTAACTTTCTTTTACAGTTCAGCTGGATTATATTTAGTACTAAGGCAGTCACAGTTTGAGAACGTACAGTATATTCATAAGTAGCAAAGGTGTAGCGACATTAACCAATCCCCTGTCTGTGTCGTATAAATGTGTGTTAGAAAGATTTACATACTTTACATAAGCCTAACAGGCTGTGTAAATACCACTCAGCAAACAAGATGGTGGATTTACCCTCCTCTTCCAGCCGCTGGTTGTTAACGATACAACTGAGTAACGGACTCTGGGACAGCCGAGCCGCAAACAAAACACATGCTAATGTGTGACCCGGCTCTCCAGTCTCACCTCCTGCCATAGAGAACCATAGTCCTCAAGTACAGCCAACCTGGTCCTTAATGTGTCAATGGGAGGCCCTCGTCTCCCAACATTCAGACACATACCCATCCTTCCATCCTCCAGACACAGAGCCAAACCCCCTCCACACAGTGCCCCCTGCCCCGGGTAAGACCAGTCCCCATCTCCTCTGGGCTGAAGGGCCCTTCAGACGTCTACTGAGAAAGAGCAGAGGGGTGGGAAACAGAGGAAGAAGAGACGAGAGAAGAACAGAAAACACTGGAGAGAGTGGAGTAAAACGTGAAAAAAAAAAAGACACGACAGAGAGGTGTGAAAAGAGAAAGATTTGAGGAGATGAATATTGCATCGGGCCCCTGAGGTTTGTGGCTATAGTTCGCATTAATGTCTGAAGCGCTACTATTCTCTGTCATGCTAATCTCACTGTGTTTCTTTGTTGTGTTGGCTGGTGTCTGCTAGTGTCACATACACTCATCTCTGCTCTCTTCCTCTGCTTTCTTCTCTTTATGTGCCGCCCTTTTGGAGTGGACGATCAGAGGGAGTAATAGGGGGTAAACAGTGCTGTTGTCTAAAAGGATCACATTTGAATAACTAATACGTTGTTAGCATTAGCATACATTAATTATTCAGCCCTGCAAAGGTGCTAGCCATTTTCCAAATAAGCTTCTGTTGTTTTTTCAGTCGGTGTTGACAGAAGGAATGCTTCCAGGAATCAGGACACATGAAAGAAAGAGGAAAAAAAGGAAACTGTTAAAAGCACCTCAGCTTGCTATCATCAGCTCTGTAGACCCTGGGGCTTAACGGCGCTACGTCCATCCTCGTTTCTCTTGTTTTAAAGCAACAATCAAAGAGGAGACTTTCAGAGGTGTGTTGAACAGTCAGCAAGCTGTTTTTCAGCTTCCTCCTGATTACTTTATCCGTTTGAAATCTTGGATGGGAAGAGAAATTGCGCGGGCAAGCGGAGCCAGAATTTCCTGGAGGTAGCGTATCTCTCAAGTCTCAGTTGGTGTGGATGGAGGAGAGGAGAGGAGGGGGATCTCCTCCTGCGTGTTTATCCACAGTAATCAGGAGTCCGTGGAGCAGGAGCGGAGGCTTGGCAGTGAGGGGACCCTGCCACATTAGAGAGGAATGAATAGCAATGTGCCAAGCCTGGCACAGCAACACTTTAGACACAGCATCCTTTCTGATTTGGTCAAAACTTTAGGAGAGAGAGCGAGCGAGAGAGACGTTGAGACTGTTAATCTGGAGCAAACTGGACCAATGTTTCAGTTTGTCGTGTTGTTTTTTCCTTTTTTTTCTTCTCTGCGCCCATGAACTTTTGCAGCAAAGCAATGGGGACGAACAAAAGAAGCCGTTCTGGGTTGACAAAGAGGAGAATAGATGGTATGCGAACGACAAGCCGCCATCTGCTCTGGAGGACGACCAAAATCTTGACACACTTCAGCAATCCCACAATCCCCTGCTCCAGGAGCGTTCCAGGCGCCCCATTCATACTCTCCCCTCCGCTCCCAGAGTCTGTGTGATTTCCCCCTTTTCTCTCCTCCTCAATTAAGTCATTAATTCCTTTCTTCGCCCCCCTCTTAATGACCGCAGAGGCACAAACAAGCCCTGGTTGCTTCCTATTGAGGCCCTGTGATTGGGCATAATTGCTGCGAGGGCCTAAGTACGGGGAAGCAGGAACGAGGGAGGAGGGAAGCATTGTTTTCTGGCGGCAGCGAAGAGCAGAGCGGAGAAGAAGATGCACATTAAGTGGGGACCCTTCCTCTCTTGACCCGCGCCACATTAGTGTCAGTGAACATTCACCTATCCTAGGCGGAGGGACGGTGACAATGAATTGAACGGATCCGGACTTGGAAGGCGAAAAAAAGGGGGAAATGCTAGAATTTAGCCTGATAGAAAACACAGAGGACTGCATACATTTACATGTTAAACAGCAGATCCTTTGTCCACCTCCTAATTATTATGACACGTCATGTCTTCATCATGCAAGTTTCAGGACTGCCATGTGTTGATTGCTTCAGGGGGAAAGGTGCTTTTGTGGACTGCAAAGGAAGGCCAAACCAAACCCAACACATGACTGCAAAAACAATCCGTTACAAGTCCAAAAATTTGTTGGCAAGACTTTTGTAAATAAGGAAACTTTTTGGGGTTTTATTTATTGTAAGTTGTGCGAGGTTGGGCCAAGCGATTAAAAGAACTCGGTAGGGAATCGCATCAAGATGGACGTTGATAACGATGATAAGCCTCGGACATTTTTACTTAAAACGTGTAGGTCATAAAGCCTGTCAAAGAGCAGATATGGCGACAACAGTCAGGTAGTCCGCAGATTTGGCTTGCACGTGAAGTGCTCGGGGGAGTACACATTAATTCCAGCTGGAGAAAGTGGATGTCTTCTGTAACAAAGGAAAAAGATAAGTGAAACTGAGTTTAAATTCCTGTATCCGAAAAGAAGAAAAAGGATTGTGATCATATATTTTTTTCTATTCGGCCAAGCCTTGGCATGAGGTACGAATGCATCCATTAAGTCTTTCTGCAATCCCAACCACATTGTCTCATTAAGACAAGCCTGGAACTGGGTCCAGTTAAAGGACGACTCAGGATTGGTTGTGACCATCACTGGCTCGCTGCATGGAGCCAGCGATGGCTTCTAGCTAGCAAGCAATGTCCACCAAGGATGCCCTCCAAGAGAGAGAGGGAGTCCAACATTCCAGCCTGAAATCAGCCGACTTGTTTGGCTGATTGTGCATTATGTGACCATCTGCAAAAAATGTTGAGCGTGTGTGTGTTGTTGTGCCTGATTAAGGGGGCGGGGCCGGAGTAGCCGAGGGGTTTGCGGGGGAATTAGACAGTCTTTAATAACACATTTTGGGGATAAATGCATTTTTGAAATACTCACAGATTGCACCATTTATAGATGCAGAAACGTAGAAGCGCAGAGAGAAAAGAGAAACAGAGGGAGAGGGGAACAGATATAGTAAATCTCCAGATTAGAGATTAGCCATAGTAGCAGATTTAAAGGGGTGTCTGGTCCTCGGCCAGCCTGCTCAGGCATCTATCTGGTTTCTGCTGGCCAGGCCTGCCATGGCCCTTCTAAGTAGATCACTCAACCCTTACTGGGGACGCCATGTTACCGCTGCTATCTCTTGTGGTCTCTCTTTCTTTCTTTCCCTCTCAGAACGAGGGACAAAAGATCAGGCCTGACTCCGTCCTGGAGAGAGGAGATGATGGAATAGAGAGCATTTTGTCCACCCTTCCCTGCTAGAACTCCAGGTTTTTGGTCCACTTTCACATGATTTCCCTCCTCAAAATTAAACTGCAAAGCCCCCTCGCTAATGTCCAGATCAGAGGAGCAGTTAAGCACCGCAGCGGACAGCTCACTTTGCTAGTTTCGGGAGGGGTGGAGGGGATGGAGAAAGGCGGGGTTGGCATATTTCCTCCTTTTTAACGTGTAATGGTGAGAGTGGGTGTTTGCGTGATGCAATGCTCCCCTTGGCCTTAATGATTATCTTTGCCGTTTTTAGGCCCTGTAAGCACTTCTTATTGGGAACTAATTCCTGTTTTAACATGGGTGTAAGTAATCTGCTGTAATCGTCACATTCACCCAAACACACTCGCATATGTATGCACAGAAAAGCAGTGGGTCAAATAACTATTACACACACTGGGGGTGTAAATCCCATTGAGACTAAGCTTTCGGGGTAGGGCTCCAAAGGTAAAAGGTTAAATATGATCTGTGGGAACTTTTACCGCGTCGGTCATTTAACCCCTTTATATCTTTTTAATCGGGTTTAGAATATGTTCAAACAGACATTTCGGGCATCTGTTTACTCCCAAATCTCTTGAGCATACAAGCTCATTGTCAACAGCTGGACACAAGTGCAAGTGCACTGATGCAGAGACTTCATTTAAATAACAACACTATATTTTAGAATTACCTTATAATTGGTGATTCCCAAAGTGTGGGTCTCTGCAGCCTGGTGGGACGTGAAGGTGCTGCAGGTGAGAGGACATTCACGATAAATTAATGAAAACCTTTTTTTTTTATTTTGCAATTTACGATTCACACTTATTTTGTTGCTTTACAAATTGTTTTGTGTATGTATAATGTTTTTACAATACATTAGGTGTAGTTCTCAACCTTTTCAAGTCACAACCTCCCCCCCTAGAATAATCACTTTAGTGGTCCTGTTAACATGCATAAAAAGATTATATAGCCGTATGGTCTTACAGGCCTAAGTGTAAGAACTGCTTTCACTTTTTCTGAGAAGCCATCGCTCCATAGTCGTTCCAAGTGATAGCTAGAAAAACCAGCTACAGCTGCTTGGTTAAACACGATACTGCGGCACAAAACCACCAAAAACAGTTGTTGTTTTTTGTGTCCAATCTGAACTCTGACACTTTGACTCTCACAAACACACTAAATAATAAATAAAAATACAATAATAAAAACAACACTAAAATCTTCAAAAGGCAAATTATGGATGTATGTAATGTAAAAAAAAACATACCCAGTCTAAAATATTAATCTTATATAAAATATGTTATTTTATTTTTTCTCTACAATCACCTGCCGACTACTGCTGTCATTATCACACGCCACACAGTTATTGTATTTGCTCGTTGTACCTAGACTAAAGCTGATTATTAACGGATACAGTGATGTGGTGATGCATTCAAAGATGCTCAGTAACCAAGAAGCATGCGCGAGGACACAAGAGAACACGCAAGAACATGCAAGAGCTCGTCAGACAGTCGCAGTACTGCTGATTTTTTGTTTTGTTTTGCTGAATATTAATTTTAATCATCGTACATCCATTTTTTATTACAATTCGGTTATATCTTCAAATTTAGAATATACATTGACAGCCCTACTGGCGACCCCCCAAAACTATCTCAGGTCCCCTCAGGGGTCGCAACCCCCAGGTTGAGAACCGCTGGAATAGGCATACTTTCCTATGTAATTTTTCTCCTTACAAAATAAAACTATATTTAGAATACTTCATCTCAGTGTCTAAGCGTTGGTCAGAGTTGAGTGCTTAGAGGTACGGGCAGGTACATTTTGACATCATTCTCCAAACAGAAAACAGTGCTTAATGTTTAGGGCACTGCAAATGCATCCAATGGAAAAAAGTTAGTTCAACTTTTGTGTGGAAAAAACAGATTATTCAATTAGCCTCTTGAAATAATACAAAATAAAGTGTATTCCACTCTTTGGACAGAGCCGAACACAAAGACTGAGCTGCTGTATCTTGCTATCCTGCATTATTCTTCTCTAAGCTGCTTACAACCCAGTTGTGGTCTGATACCGAGATGAAATCTTGGAGAGGCGTGTCTCTGGACCCGGGAAGCGGTGGCCACTGATTGAAGAATAGAGCTCTTGGATGGAGGACGTGCTCTGGGGGTATCACACACACCCCAAAAGACGGCGGGACACAATGAGAAATCACAGCTCTTTCACTTTCCGTCCATCTGCCCGCCACGGAGCGTGCTCAGTGTGTGCCACTTGGCTTAATTCTGTCCCATCAGCCACCACAAAAGCCCCCCGATCCAATCGGAGGGGATCAGACCCGGGCCAAGACCATGAGACGGGGAGCCAAGGAACAGACCAGAATCAACAGCCCATTCTCCCAAGATCACACACACACACGCACGCACACACGCAGAAAATAAGGGGGCAAGAAGAGACACAGATATGGAGGAGAGAATGGCATGGATAGAAAAGCGAGTAATATTCCAACCTTAATTCTTTTAGTCTAACTAGTTCCAACTGTGCCTCCAGGGACGGATGAAGAGAGGATACAGAAGTCAAAGAGTGAACGAGAGAGGAAACGTTACCATATGTTACAGCTGGTACGCCTTTTTTTTTTAAAACAGGCCAGGAGATCAGGGTGGAGGGACGAGGACAGAAAAATGCTTTTCTCAAATACCACACATTCCCCCTGTCTCTCTCTCTCACGCGCTCTCTCTCTCTCTGACTGTTAATTGTGTGAGAGGAGGTCATCAGTAGCAGTGCATTAGAATAATGGAAATAGATGGCAGAGACCTACGGATGGCAACACAAGCCATCTTCCCTATTTGCATGGCTGTGTGCTCCGGGACAATTATGTCATTATCACAGACCTCTATGTGTGTGCGTGTATGTGTGTTTTTCTGTATGTGTGTGTGTGCTGGCTGACAGGTGGGCTAACGAAGCTGCTAAGTGCCAAGAAAATATGAACTCACACTTTCACTTTCATGGTTGCTTTTAAAAATCACTTTAAAAGTATGTTCTCTGTCTGTCCAGTGGTTTCTATTTAAATGCTTCTGTTTTAACTGGACAAAACTTAACATCTTTGTTGCAGTGATTCTTCCTAGTTTCTCTCCAACAAGGGGACCATTTGGGAACCTTAATGCACTTGTTTTGCTACCTGAAGCTAAAGTCAGAAGGTAGAGGGATTAGTTATTTCGCACATAAAACCTGGTAAAACCAGGTTTTACCAGGTGTAAGTAAGCAGTACTAGCAGGTTAATCTTTTTTAACCATTGAACAGAGCTAGGTAAAGGTATTCCCTGTTTCCCTGCGTCCCTTTTTCCCCACGCATAAGTAAGCTAACCTAAGCTAACGTGTTGCTTGTTGTAGCCTTAAATTTAACATAGTAATGGACTGCACTTATATAGCGCTTTTCTAGTCCTGCGACTTTTACACGACATATCACATTCACTCTTTCAGTCACATTCACACACTGACGGCCGAGGCTGCTACGTAAAGTGCCTATGAGTACTAATCCCATTCACACCGCTGGATATGCCACCCTAACTTGATAGTATCTCTAAAGCTCACTGTTTATTCTATACAAAAATAAAGGTGTAATAAACATATTTTGTGGTTTTACCAGGGGTTATGTCCGAATAAACTTTGCTAAGCTAATCAACCTAGCTTCTGACTTCAGCTTCAGGCAAACAAAACAAGTCCTTTAAAGTTGATAAACAGTCCACTTTCAGGGAGAATCACATCGACAAAGATTTGGAGTTTGCCTCAGTTAAAAGTGAATAATTTAAATAGAAACGACAGAGAGAGAGAGAGAACAAACTTTTAAAACCATCACACATTCACACAGTGATGGCAGAGGCTGCTAAAGACCTCAACTTTCAATCAGTACTAATCCCATTCACACTGCTGGCTATGCCACCAGGAGAAATTTGGGGTTCGGGTGGCTTGCCCAAGGACACTTCGACATGTAGACTTTAGCATTCAGGGAGCGAACCGTCAACCTTCTGATTGCGAGACGACCGATTCTGAACCACAGCCGCCCCACATATATTACAGCATCAATCTTCCCATGCTCCTGGCAAGGGATACAAAATTTTTATTCGTTGAACTCGTAACGCCAACTCCTTGTGCTATTAGTTTCCCTTTTGCGCCCCAATTTCACTCCAGAGGGTGAATTTTCTAAAGCTTTGGGTAACCCTTAAAAGTAGTTTGCCATGATCTTAACCCAAAGGCAGGGGAATTCCCATCTTAGCCTTCTGCCCATCACCTCGTGACCCTGCCAGGCTATATAGGGATCCAGACATGGCCCCTTCCTCTGCTTCCAGGATGCCGGTGAGAAAACCCCAGCAATGCTAAAGCAAATAGTCAAAACTCATCAATGACAACGTCGTCCCTCCTTCCTCCTCCAACTAAAACGAGTGTGGCAGGACCTCGTCAGGGACCCCAGACTTAAGAAAACACTGCAAAGGGAAGAGAGCAGCGACCTTTGACCCAAACAAGTGTCCTCTGCCTCCGCTGTACACGGCTGACACTTCCTGTACTCATCAAGATGGGGCAGAAAGGGGCCACCTGCTAACCATGCGCTGTCACCTCGCTATGGCGGATGCAGTTTGTGTGCTTCTGCTCTGTTCCTACTTAGGTGTGTTCCCACTGGAACGAGTACTAATCTATTGAAATCACCAGCAGCCAGGCGCTTTTCACTCCACTTTCCACACAGCGGGAAACATACAAAGTACATGTTTTGATGGAGGCAGCCAGAGCACGAATTTAAAAAATTAGTATTGACATGACAAATCTGAGCAGTTATGATCATAGACAACAAGAGGCCATTAAATCCATCAGCGGAGTCTTCAGGCTGTTTCGGTAGCGTCAGAGATGTTGGACAACATGCATTTATCTCACTAGCAGCCGGCATTGTGGAGAAAAGGTGCGAGGTCTTTTTTTTTCTGTGAAACCTCTTAGCGTCCCATAATCAGGAGTGATAATGTGTCTCATTCTATGCTAATGTGTGTGTTTTACAGCAATCAGGCGACAGGTGATGATAGCACACGCGCTGAGAGATGTTCTGCTGTGTTCATGCGAGGTGTGTGTGTGTGTTTGAGCGCGCGAAGTGTGGACGCAAGGCACCATTAGTGACTTCCCAGGTCCTCTTCAGGAATACAATGGGCGGCGAAATTGCTTTAATGGAAAAAGGCTAATGTGAGACGCACACACACACACACACGCACAACATGTACACGTCCGCACACACATGCACACACCGCCTTAGCAAATCACTCAAGCCAGTGAGAGGTAGAGAAAGGGAGGATATGATCACTTACACTTGAAAAAATAGAGATGGAGGAGAGGGAATAGACAGCGAGGAGAGAGTTGGCGCTGCTCTTCTTCCACTTACTTCTCGCTTCCACCCACTAGAGTCAGTAGTTTTCCAAAACAGAGGCAGAGATTCTCAAGTAAAGATACAGCGGGGTGTTTTTTACAACCTGTCTACCATCCTTAAACATGCAGGTTTGATTTGTGAAGAGAGACAGGAACGGAAAGAGAGGAGGAAGGGCTGTTTGGAGTTAGATGTAATGGAACCTGTCCTCTGCTGTTTCTTATGGTCGCTCATGTGCACTGTTTTTTCTGACGTGCATGCATGAGATGTTAACAGAAAAGTGTAAAGATGTTTAGCTCAAACTTAGTCACAGAAATTAGTAAAGGTTAAGATTTTTTTAATTACAACCTCCAAGAAAATCTACTTCCTGTTAGCAGCTGACCTGCAAGTGCATCATGGTCTAAACCAACCGAAAGCCTAATCAACCGAAGACAACTGATTAGCATAACTTTAACAAGCTACGCACGCTCTCTTTTCTTTGAGAGACAGGTCCACACACACACACACACACACACACACTCCTGCACTGCTCGGTAAGACGAGGCACGTCCCTCCTTTGCTTCTAAATGGTCTCATCTGTGCCCTGCTCAAGGCTGGCAAGGCCTGCAGCATCTGTTTGACTGCAGGCCATGCCATAAGGTGCCAGGACTCCAAGGATCCTCCGCGCTCCCTCAAGAACGCTGCTCTACGCCCTGCTCACCCCACCCTTCACCCCCCCTTCTCACCCCCTTTCACACCTCACCCTCAGACGTAGCGTCTACCTTGATCCAGTGAAGTAACTCCATGTTTCCCAAAACTAGCTCATCTTTATCCCGTAATCCATTACTTGTTCACCTGACTGATCAAAGTTACCTTTCCACATGGCTCCCCCTTTTCTTTATCTTATTTGCCTCCCCCTTCTCCTCTCCGCCTCTCCTCCACCGTCTAATGCCCCCTGTCAGGATGTGTGAGATGTTATCTACCTCCCTAATCTGCCGCCTATTCCCCCCCTTGCTCTCTCTCTCTTCCTCTGAACCTCCTCCTTTGCTCTCTCCCCCCGAGGGTGAGCAGTGAGATGTCGTCTGGCTGGGACTCTAACTTACGCTGTGTGTGTGTGTTTTATGTGTGTGTGTGTGTGTGGTAACAGAATGTGTCTCACAGCCAGGAAGACTCGCGCCTCGCAGGAACAGACAGATTAGCGGGTAGATATTTGCTCCCAGGGCGGCATTCAAGCTGCATTCCCAGGAACGTCTCCTTAACGAGCATCTCATTCCCCTCCAGGTCGCCCGCGGCAACACCACAACCCCAAACACAAGGAGGGGAGAGACCGATCTGATGGCACTCTCTGTTCTTTTTTCCTTAACTTTACTTTTCTAAGCGGGACAGTCAAATGCCTTTAGCGTGAGGTGTTTTAGCATGTGTGTGTTAGCGCTAACAGGAGCTCCTGCTGAGGCCTCTTTAACCCCGGACAGAGAGAGAGAGGATGGAGAGAGCAAGAGAGGAGAAAAAAGGAGGGAGAATAAAGGCCTTGGAGGAGATACAATCAGAGGGAAGGGGGGTCTTATGACAGAGGGGGTCGTCGGCTAACAAGCGGTGTGGAGCCACAGAAGGTGTGTGTAGCCGAGCGTGAGGAAACAGTTGAGACAGCGCAGGCCCACTGAGATGACCGTGGAGCTAATGCTATGTTAGTGAGCTGCTAACGGCATGCCTGGGACCCAGCGCGCCGCCCTTCCACACGGATCACAGAGGCCCACAGCACAACGAAAGGAGACACCTCAGGTCTGGGGGGGAGGTATTACTAGTGACACGTCTTTTGGGCACCGGTTGGGACTCCTTTACCATCTGAGCCTCGCGCATCATCGTGACTCACACGCAGACATGCCGGTTACATAAAGAGACGCCTAAATGTAATGTGGCGGGGAAGGTGAGGCAGACCAGCGCTCAGAGCAGGAAAAATAACCGACACTTCCAGTCGAGGTATACAGAGGATGCTTTGTGCAGCAAGGCACCTTGGGTAATTTGACTTGAGAGGAGTTGAGACATCTCTCAGGCATTTAGGCTGCGTTTAGCATCTCTCGCTTTTCCCTTGAGACTGTCCTGTACACTTTTAAGAGCAAACATTAGCACTAGCATCATTCAAATCAACCGTACAATCAAACATGTATGTTGTCTTTACTACAGTGAAGGAGCTGTAGCTATCCAGCTAGCTAAAGTGTTGCTAGCTAAACGAGAGTCACAGTAAGATTTAACATCTTCATGCAAAGAGTGAAAACTGTTACAGGCTTTCAAAACTGTGACAAACTATCACCATGTTGTTTGCTATGTGTTTTCACAATGTAACTGCATGTCAGTAAAACTTTTTAATTACAACAAATTATTTTTCAACGCAAAAATATGTTTTTATCATCAAGTTTTAAGTGTAACTATAATCTTTTTTTTAATGTACTTACGTCATCGTCTGTGGTGTTTACAGCGTGGACTGTAGTCAAAACAAAAAGCCATGTGGTCAGATTCAGCTAGCTTCCTCAAAATGACAAACAGGAAGTGACCTATGTCTTTAAGCATGAAAAACACACGTCAAAATAAAAGTCCATCCAACATTATGCCTAAAGGGTGACACACCAAGAGAAAGCCTGAGTTTCAGATTGAATCCTAGATTACAATGAAACAACAGACAATGGCCTTCATTTGTGTTTGTGTTTCTTGGTCTTAAACAGGTGGCAACCACAGACTGTATAAAAAGATGGACGACATGACAGCTCCAGGTCATAAAGCTCGCTTCCTCCACGTTAACAGATGAGTCAAATTATAAAATCAACATACATGCCAAATAAATGTTTCTCAAACGTGCTTTCTGTCATTATAGTTAGTTCTTATCATGCTGATTTACGTTAAGTGTTCATTTTTCTGACAAGTTTATTTTTAATTTGTTATTTGAGGCTGTAAAAAGGATGATTGACAGCTCTGTTGACAAATACGTCTCCTGTAGCCGATCTGTTCTGGATTAGCAGAGTGGAGGAGGATCGTTTAGAGGAGACGTAACTCAAACAATCACTACAGTCATTGAAGTTTCCATATCTGTGATCAATTTGTGGAGTGCCTATGTTTTTTTGTTTTATTTTAAGTGGACGGCTTACACTGGTCTGGTCTCGGTCTTGACTCGGTCTCAGTTTAGGTGACTAAAACACACTGTTCTCGATACACTAACTTAATGCTATGTTCCTTCACTTTACATTTTTTTTGTAGGGTCATACTTATCTTATTAGCTCTGTACATATTTTTTAGGATACACTTGTTTACTTACTTCTTTTTATATGCCCTTTATTGTAATGTTGCACTATCCACTTTGCTGCTGTAACACTGTAAATGTCCCTGTTGTGGGACGAGGATTACCTTATCTTATCTGATCTTATACTTGAAAATAAGATCACTTTTTCTTCCTGCCTAATCATAAGTATTATAATTATTTCATTCATTTATTGTAAAAAGGACCATGTACAGTGTTAAATATAGATGTGACCATTCAATGCAACGTACCACAGTTAGCTTAAAGCTAATTTTCATCCACAGTTCCTCGGCAGGTCACGAAACTCTGAATACCTTAAGACAGGAAAGAAAACCCCTGAAATAAAAATATGAATAAAACCAACACAAAAACAAAAACATGAATTCATTTTCATTTTCATTTACGTGATTTGAAAATTAATATTAATTGTTGTTTCTTGTTTGTTTTTTTAATCTTTTTGGGAGTATTTTCATGTTATCCAGTTATCGGGTCTGTTGTTCTTTTTCTCTCAGCTGTACAGGTTTGGTTCTGTGTCCTGTTGATTATTCATGGCATTATGTCCTTACTCAGCTATATAGATTTAATTGAATACAAATTCAGAAAAAAGACGCTAAAAACATTTATTTTGTAAATTTACTGACAGGACTTCTCATATTCTCAAGGGTCAAAGGTCACACATGTTAACCAGGTACTCTCATATGTTTCCACTGACCTCTCAGTGACTGTTGTGCTGTTTTGCATTACAGTAAGAAGCCATAGAGCTAATAAAGGTGCACCAGCACACTGTAGGTCAACGACCTATTAGTACTATCACCGAACCCTTCAGGCTGATTTGTGATTAATTTCGGGGTTGTGTTCACAGACACTGATATCTACTGAAACTGATTTTTCATCACTACTGCAGAGCTCCGTTTTTTTCAGCGTACTAGACGTAAGAGTGGAGGTAAGAGACAGAGCTGCTTTATCCGATGTGATCAGATTAAGGCGAGAGACGGCCAGAGGCAGCAGTGACAAGTAGTGTTAGAGCAGTTCATTAAGGGCAGAGCAAGAGGAGATTTAATTAGACCTTTATTTTTAACTCAAACTGACCACTTTAACATTTTGTAACTTCATGATATATGTGTAGATTTTCTGCACAAGTGGATATGTTGGGCCTTTTTCTGAGACACAAATAACAGCCCATTTTATGAGATGTTTAAAGACCCCTCCTTCAGTGAAAATCAAGTGTTTAACCTTGTAAACATCTCCATGTGGTGTTCTTCATGTGCTACAAGACATATCAGGAACAACATCAGCAGTCATCTCCATGGCTGGGCCTGTCTGCTTTTAAACTGCAGTGTACCAAGGACAGGCTGAACAACACGTTTTCAGATTGGCAGGTTTGAGACGTCACAAACCTAAGGAGCCAATCCCGTTAATGGACGGGGTAATGCTATGCATATCATTATGTGTAACCTATGGCAACCACTTTGGCGATGCGTGAGCCAGCTGTAACCGTCATTGTAATTTATGCAAACTCACTACTGACTACTAACATTAACGTTACTACGACTAATTACAACATTTCAAGCAAGCTAAGTTTCAACAAGTCGCCACTTAACGATGGCAGAGACGTGTTTTGTTTTCCGCTGTAAAGTGGGCGGGGCCTATACAGATGCAGGAATTTTTAATGAGGGAGAAGGAGGAGATGCCTTGGGAGGATTTTCACAAGGTAATTAAATATATTTTGCAGAAAAACATATCAGACACAATTTATTATTTCAAGAGCATTTTATACGTCTTAAAACATGACAGGAGCTGCTCTTTAAGGCAACACAGCTGGGCTTTGGGAGGTAACTGAGTGGTTTTGTAGAACTGAACAGCAGTGGGTTTTGTTTATGGCTCTGCTTCTTCTTCTGTGTATTGATACTGTTTGGTCATGATCCCTTCCATATGAAGACACTGGACACCAGCTGCTGCTACAAAACAGCTTTTACCGCTATATAAAGTAGATGAAGAGGGAAAGAAAAGAACAAAACCTACTTTAAAAAATATTACCAAATTTAAGGAAAGTGCAACATGCAGTCGATTTATTGTCACAAATATGTTGAGACATTATATAAGAAAAATAAAGTATTCCAGACACACAACCTTTACCTGTTTTAAAGTGTTATTCACCTGTGTCTTCATGTGATGTTGCCCTTAAAGCCTGTGTGTGTGTTTAGTAATAAGGATGTGTGCGTGTTTGTGTGTAGGGGGGTAATGAAGAGGCATTGTGTCTCCTCATAATGACATCATGGCTCTGACAGAAGCTGGAGAAGATGCCCGGGGTCTCTGAGCGGAACTCTTCAGCTTGGCGCAAGTGTGAGTGTGTGTGTGAGTGTGTGTGTGTGGCCGTCCCTGGGCCATACGAGTCCTCCTGGGCTTTGTGAACGAAAGTCAAACCGTCAAAGACAAAAACAAAACCTGACCAACAGCAATATGAAGCAGAGGGCAGGCCATTTGGCTGCTGCCCGCTCGCTGCAGCCTCTGAGTGGAAGCAATGGGCACGAGGAGAGAGAGAGAGAGAGAGAGAGAGAGAGAGAGAGAGGTGGGAAAAGACTGTAGAGAAACAGAGAGGGAGGTCCAGGAAGTTGCAGAAGAGGTTCAGGGGTCAATTCAGCCTGCAGGCCCGGGTGACGCTTTCAGGGCTCAGAACGAGGGGCTCATATTGCATCACGGGAGTCCTTGGTGTGTCCTCTTCATCTTGCCTCTGACCAGACGGATCCTTCCCTGTGGCTTTGTACACACAAAGACACGCACACACATTTGTTTCAAACACATGCACCTTGGTTCTTTGTGTGGACGGAGTCAAACAGTAAGTGGTGGAAGAAGTATTCAGATGCGCCTACTTAGGTAAAAGTGAAGTATTATAACAAGCAAAATCCATTAAATGTAAAAGTACTTGCTGAGTGAAATATTATTTCATACTATAAAATAGCAATTAAGCAATTCAAAACCATTTTCCTGTTGTAGCTCATCAAGGTGGAGCTGGTTTAAAGTTATAGTTCAACTTTTCTGGACATGTGCTTGAGGTGAATTTTTGCTGGGCAGTAAAGTGAGTTGATATCTCTCATGTGTCTCAAGTGTCTGTTAGTTTTAGACTATGGCTAGCTGCTTGTTAGCTTATTATAGCATATTAACCTTTTTTTTTAAAAAAGGTTATTTTTTGCTGGACAGAAAACATGAGAAGAAAAAAGTGTGGGGGTGACATGCAACAAAGGGCCAAGGACAGGAGTCGAGCCTGCAACCGCTGCATCGAGGACTGTAGCCTCCGTGTGTGGGGCACCTGCTCGACCGACTGAGCTAAACCAGCGCCCCAGTTTAGCTTATAAACTGTAAGCAAGGGGAACATCTAGCCTGACTCAGTCCAGTGCGTACAACTCAGACATTTGAAAGGTGACAAGAGGCCCCAACAAGTCTCCTAGTAAAAACTTTAACGATGTACTATTACCTCGAAACTGTATTACTTTAAAGGTTTAAAATGTGTTTAGTTACTTTCATCACTGCCGTATAAGTCCTTTTTTGAGAGTTAAGCTGAATCCAATTAGGGGCATATCGTAATATTAAGAGAATAAAGTCGTTATTTTAGGCCATTGTTTGCCTATATGTTATTATGAAGGGGAATGTCAGAAGAGCAGCCCAGAACATGTGAGATCTCCTACGTAGTAATGCGCAATTGTGCTCATTAAACTGCTTTATATGACATACTTTAGTATAGGTTTCACAAATACGAAATACTTATTCTTTTGGGCACATCAGCACCACATTGTCATAGTATCAGGACTCTGAAAAGTGATGATATTTAAAAATGACTCGTGGTCATTTTTGCGCAGGCGGCTGCTCTTCTGATATTCCTCTTCATAATAACTTAAAGGCTAACCATAGCATAAATTTACAATGTGATAATTATAACCTCAGATTTTTTGTTTTGTTAACGTGGCCTCAATACTCCTTCGTTCAATATGATCAGACAGTAGTTAAGCCAACTTATTGTGAATGTTTAAAACAAGTTCTTTTTTAAACATTTCTAGAGTCATGTAAGTCAGAGATCATATTTGATCAAAGATTCAAAGATGTGTAGAGGCAGGCTCTAAAGGGAATTAAAATGTATTTCCTGTCCGTCAGCAGCTGAGGCACTCTTGTGCCCTGCAGACTTGACGTGATGACATTGAACACATCGCAAGAGCATGGATTTTAGGGTTTCTATCCTACGTTGTCTACCTCCATATTAGACGAACTTCAGCCATCAGGAGGAAAATGGATTCAATTTAAGCAGCTAAAATGTGCTTGGAGGGATTGTTCAGCTATTGTGCTCACATTGAAGGCACATCTCACATGTACACTGAGTAAGATTGACAGGTTTCTTCTCTGAGCTGAAGTGATCCTCTCGCCCTGAGTGAGTGTGTAATGAGAGACAGGTCTTATGACGAGCACTAATCAGCCCAGACTCTCGACCCCGTGGCAGCGAGGCTGACACGAGGGGATACACCCCGACACTGCTAACAACTCCCCAGACCTGCATGTGTGTGTGTGTGTAAATGAGCATGTGTCATTTCAGGTAATAAAGACGTGGCAGGAATGAGTTCAGCTTCAGTTCAATCCGGCTCAGTTCTACTGCTGTATATGGTCCCCTCTTTGATAGGTAGACATGACTCAAGCCTGCAAGTACTGTCTTTGCACCTTCGTTAAAAACAATTAAAAACACATTTTAAGTCATATTATGGTATAAGACTCAAGAGAGTATATTTTCTGTTCTTTTTTATTTTAATGGATAGAAACAGAAGTCCCCTCTTGGCTAGAGTAACATGATAGTCCACTGTTGGTAAGTATGTGTGCGTGTGTCAGGCGTCAGGAGCATGTGTCATTTCAGGTGAAGACGTAGGAATGAGTTCAGCTTCAGTTCAGTCAAGCTAAGGTGTGAATTGTCTTCAAATTGTTAAAACAGTCTGATATTAAAATGTTATTTGAGGATTTTAAAAAATATGTTTTAAAGGAAGAGAACAGTATTGAACCAAAAAGTCAACTTCCTTGATTTTTAGGTGTGTAAAGAAGCCAAAGTCCCTCCAAAATACAAATAATGTACGATGAAACTTTACCTTCAGCAGAGATTACACAGGTCCTACTAACGAATAGGCTTGTCCATTTCTGCTAACAGAAGCAATAGTAAGATTTTTTTTAAATATGCTAAGTTGCTTCCCAAATACAACTCACACATCTGTATGCTAGCTAAAAATAGGCTCCAGCCAGCAGCTGGCTATCTTAGCTTATCTTAAACACTCCAAACAGGGAGAAATAACTAGCCTGGCTAATGGTTAAAAAAATCTGTTTAACAAAAACTCATATATACACTACGTACGCTATATTTTCTTATTTAAATCAGTACAAAAAACATAAAAACCAGAATTAAGCTTCATGTATCAGATTATTTCTTGGCCAGGTCTGCTTGCCGCATTGCACGTACACGCCAAGAAATAGTCTGGGACACAACACCAAAAAAAGAAAAAGAGTCAGTTTTAAATTTTGTGATTTGTATGGATTAAACAAAAGACTAGACTGTTACCAGTAAGGGTGGAAATCGCAGGGTAACTTATGATACGATAACACGATACGTGGCCCATGATAACGATAATATCACGATACAGCGATAATTGATACAGTGCAAGACAATCATATAATGATACATCACGATATCTGATTGACTTCTTCCGATAATTAATTTGCATTCACGTTAGCCTCGTTCATGTCATAAGCGGCACCGCGAGGAGTCATGAAGTAGAGATGCCGAGAGTCAAAACTGCAGGGAAATCTGTTCAGAGTGCCAAATATTTGTAAATTAAAATAGTGATATTTGGCGTTAGCCTAACGATAATTGTATTGCACGAGTCAGGACGATGATACGTTGCTGTGTCGATATTTTGTCCCGCCCCTAGTTACAAGTATTAATGCAAAGCTAAGCTAACTAGTAGCTGGTTGTTTTTATCAACCTTGTAATCTAACTCAAAGCAGCAACTAAGCAAATCTCTCAAAACCATTCCTTGTTCCCTACGTTTACGCTAAAACATGGTGATAACTTCTTATTAATACGCGTATCCCAAGCGTACCTGGACACACCCTGCAACCGAAAAGGAAACTCAAATATAGGTGTCATTTTTTATTTGCTTAATCAGGACGTTTTTTAAGACTGGCGTGTATTTCCACAACTGTACCCCATGTGTATGAATGAGTGCTGAGGATTCACCCTGCTGTGTGTGTGTGTGTGTGTGTGTGTGTGTGTGTGTGTGTGTGTGCTGGCTCGTATTTCTGTCAGGGTGACACTCAGCAGGAGTGACAGGGGCTTTCTAGGAGTATCATCAGTCCTGCCGATAAGAGGGGCTGTAGCCTCAGAACAAACACACTCCCAACCTCTTCTATGTGAAACAGACGCATCACCGCATGTATTCATCCAGGTATGTTTATTGTTATCCAGGGTGACTGACATACAGCACACATGAGAGTGATCATTCAATAGAAAACAACAACTCATTGCGATGTTTATGTCAGATAGAAAGGGTTAACAGGTGGAGTATGGACCTGGTCATTAACAGAATCTGTCAGTTAACATTGAAGTGAAGGACGACAGAGTGCAGCCTCTACAGAGTGATTATCCGTGGTGTTACACAACTATTTGAAAGATGTGTTTGATATTTGCTCCAATGACTTCCGAAAGCCTCATCCTGTTATACAAGAAGTGTTAAATGGCATGTAATGTAATTGTCATGATACATATTATAAAATCAGCATTATGATCTGTGTGGTGAGTGTTACTCAAACATGAAAGTAAAACTGCTCAAACAAAAGGGATTTGATTGATGAGGCAGTAAGTGATTGACACGTTGGACATGATGGGAGACCTGGGTGTACCTGTCACTCAGCACGACATCCTTTAAAAGGTCTATTTACAGGACACACATTATTTATTGTTCGATAGATTTTTTTTTCATAGTATTAAATATTTTACATAAATCATATTCTTTCATGCAGAAAAATTCAGTGCAGAGTTTAATCTGATATTCATTAAAAAAACAACTGAAATCTGTAAAAGGGCTGGTTTCAAATGCGTGGCTTAAGCCTCGTCCTCCTTTATCCTTCTTTTTGTGAATGAATGAAACTTATTTAGGGCCTGTGTCCACTAACGCCGCTTTTTGCGCTGGCAGCGGCCATAACCTCAATATCTGAGCGCTTCTCGCTGACACTTACTGTTGCTAGGTTACGAAAGTTGCCCTCGGTAGTGACCGTTAAGTCTGTTTTAAATCCCTCTGTATGCTTAATATTTTGCTTTTATTTTAGGAAATTTTTCATAGAAACATTAAAACGTTAGAAAGGCGTCGTGTCCTGGTATCAGCAGCAGCTCTACACCTGGAAATAGTACCTTCGAAAAAACAGAAGATTAGCTTCTCCTCTGCAATTGTTGTTGACAAAGATGACTTCTGAATACCCGCCCCTTCTTGATTTTGATTGGTCGTGAGGGAAAAGTGACATTGACGAGCGCGGAGGTGTTCCACAAGTTGAACTATTTTCAACTGAGCGCTGAGCCGGCATTAGTGGAGACAAGACCTTAAGCTGTCAGTTACACCGCCCATTTTCCAGATATGATCCAATAAATACTTCATAATTCAAATCTTGATATTACTAAATTCTTCATGTGAAAACAAAACCTTCTCCTTGTCTTTGCCTTGCATAGTGTCCATCTATGTAACTGTATGTGGGATTTTTGGCAATGAAAAAAAAAACTTCGACAATGCTGTAGGAAATGATGTATCATATCTGCTTCGACATCAGAGCATAAAAATCCTCAATAAATAAAACCCTTGTCTCACTCACAGCTAATCTCAGTGGGCTCTGTGAGGAATGCTATAAGTGTTAGGTCAACGAACTGAGTGTACTGCACGTGGATCTTTACGAAAGGTGACGTAAATCTGTGTCAGTTTTAATGCGTAACATGCAGCGAATGCAGGAAAGAACACAAAAATGTCACCTCTCACTCTCAGTTGTGTCATTTTGGCGTACAGCTAGTGTATGAGGAGTGTAAAAGCAACAATGTTGTAGTGGATCATCACTCGGTACCAGCACTCACTGTATAAATTATTGCACCACACACGGTGTTAAGTGCACCAAAAAGGTTACACAGTAAACCCTCTGTGTGATAAAGAACGTAGCATTTTACAAGGAAGGTAATACTGCTTCTTGGCAAACTCGTACAAAATCAAAAAAGTAGTTTGGACTGTATGGCCGCACAAAACAGGGAGACATGTGCAGAGATGCATCTGTTGTTACTGCGTGTCTATTTGTGTGTCCACTCTTAAAAGGTGTGCATCCAGGGCAGCCAGTTTCCCAGCATGCATTTCTGGTTTCTGCAGTCCCACAATGCACTGCGTCTATTTGGACCAGGCCATTTTGGCAAAGAAAGGGTGGGATTTGATATCATCCACGCCTCCCACACCTGCCCCCAGTCTCTCCATCGGGTTGTACTGGAGTAACTGCAAGAGAGGACAAGATAGAGACAGAGTGAGAAAGGCAGTTTAATGAAACCAGGTGAAATGACTGAATAAAATCACAAGTTAAGTTATCGGGCGGTCTTTACAATTAACCGTAAAATCCAGAATATAAATCACACTAGAATATCAGACTGTTGTTGGGGGTCTCCCAGAGGGAAAACAGGTTTTCTATGGCTTTTTATTCATTAAAATACGTATACAAGTTATTTCAACAATATTTTGATTTATCTTCATTCGAAACACATTAAAACACACAAAAATTAAAGTCTACCATCTGTTTTCACCATGTGGAGGTTTGCAATCCTGCTAGCTACCGGTGCGGTAGCTGAGCTCAGCCTACGGTTAACGTTGATTGGCTAAATCTCAATCTCCACACTCACAGATTTTGAGGCGCGTTCCCCGCTAAGTGTGTGAGTGCTTAGTGCTGTCCCACTGTAAAATCAGCAAGTGCGTGACCGCACAACTGCAAACTTTCCTTTGGTAGTTACCCTGAGTTCATAGTCATCTTGGTGACGTATACAAATGTGATTGTCCAGCTCATTCTCAAATACGGTGGACGGTGACGGGAACAGCAAATACGTTTATCTGTAAGTTACATTTATTTAATCACTTATGTGATTATTCATTATCGTTTTTAGAGATGTTTGTTATTCAGTTTAATATTCCCAAAGAATTAACATTAATGCCTTTCTGACTTTTGATAGTTTGCTATTGTTGTTAGGGTGGCGGCTGCTCTATGCGATCATGATGTCCGTGACGAAGCGTTAGCTGGATTATAGCGCCATTGTCTGGGTAAAACACCGTAGCACAATAGAATATCTCTCCCTGCATTTCTTACTGGTATATCAGTTGCCCATTTTTAGATTTAAAAAAGTATTAAAAGTGCGTCTTATACACTGAATTTACACTTAGTAAATTAAGTAAGTAAGTAAGTAAGTAAGTTAATCCTCTCCCTTAAAGCACAGGATTCAGGGCAGATTTGAGCTGCATTAAGAAGAGGTTAATTCATGCTAACCATATTAATATACATCTAAGGAATGCAAGGGTTGTGGAGTTGGGATTAGCTGTAACACCTCTGTTATTAAGGACATATCCACCGTGTGTATACTGTCTTTGAATCTATTATAATCTGAAAATCTAACACCTGTAATCATTTAATGTAGTTACAGCAAGGTCTTGTTTTTATTTTGGTAACACCTTTAGATAGTGATCTCTCTGCTACGCTTACTAGATATTAATAATCCTTCTGATACATACACAGTGTTGGTGTACTGTTGAGCCACTGTAGCAGATCAGGCTGTATGTCTCTCAAACAAACCACTGTTGTTGTCGTTGTTGTAGGAAGTTATATTTATAAAAACTTGTTTTCCTGTCATCTGAGGCCTTACAAAAAGTGGGTCTTTTAAATATCACATGTACACATTTTTAGAAACTCTTTGTAGGTCGAATTACTATTGTGATAACAAACTTACCGTACTTTTAATTTAAGCAAAAATGCAACAGATTTTTACTCCAACATTATCATGCACCATGCACGATTCCCTCAAAGACCCATTCCTGCAGTGAACGCACTTTATGTCAAGTCATTCTTAAATGTTTGTGACTGTAAAGATGATTATAAATACAAAATTACAAAAAACACATTCAGCGATAAGAAAATCTATTAAATTGGCCACTCTGTCAGATTCTGTGGATGAGACGACAACAAACACGTTAGCAGCACACTCCACTCTCACCTTCTCCAGCAGAGACCTGGCCTCCTCTGAAACAGACTCGGGGATGTTGAGGGCCGTGTGGCGACCGATTCCCGCTGGATGGCAGCGCAGCAGAGACTGCAGGGAGAGGAAGGAGGGGTGGAAAGAACAGATAACTATCAATCAAAACAAAGAAAAGCTGAACTGAAGGGACAGATACACTGACACCCGCAGGGGCCTGCAGGTCACCGCGAGAGCAGCGGGACTGGACAAATAGGAGGAGACCAAAGAGCCAGAGCACCTGAAACAACACTGATCCCATCAAATACAACAACTGCTGCTGCTCTTTCTTGGAACAGAAAGAATGACATGTTTGTGCATTGTTTATACCGAGCGACTTTACTGGAAAGGGAATACGAAGTCAGTCAAATCTGACCTGTTGAAAATGTCAATTAAAAGGAATTGTTGCGTTCACATGCGACTACAATAAATGAGAGAAAGGGAGCACAAGACCTGCGCGAGCTTCTACCCACAGAAAGTGGCTCTATTGTTTAAATAATTGACAATAATGACTGTAATCACTGTATCTTGCAGCAGCACATCTTTCAGCGTGTCTACAACCACAAATTGAAAATGCTGAAGCAGAACGTGTGCAGCGAGAGAAATCCGTAAACTGTGTGTGTGTGTGTTTGCGTTGGGAGACCCTGTGTGTGTGTGTGTGTGTGTGTTTTCCATCAGTTAGATCGTTTTTCCTCCCTCTCTCTCTCTGATACGTGCTGCAGGAGTTCTGGCTGGGTTCCTAGCAGCAGTCAAGACTGCTCCAGGCGAGATCTTATCCTGCAAGGATCAAGAGACACTATGTGTGCCTGTGTGTGTGTATCCTTGCCAGGGCTGTACCCAGACATAATCATCAAAGGAGACATCTGTGTGACGGACTTTTTTTTCCCCAGGTAAGCGGTTGTGTATTGTTCAATGAAATATCACTAACCTAAAACCCCGACTCACGTTTTGGGCCATTGATGGAAACGGCTGATATGAAAACATGCCCACTGGCAATCAGTTAGAATTTATTCAAATTTAATAGATAATGAAGAATTGAAGAGACGCTCTGCACCTGCACTGTGTCTGTTGGTGCTACTGTTTGTGTTTGTCCTTCAAGAGTTATAATTAGCATGCGTTTGTGTACATGTGTGGTGGCTGAATTTGTTATCTTTTAAATAAAAAGGCTGTCTTAAAAGACGGCGCCTGAGCCGAGTTCCAGCACCTCGAGAGCCGCCCCGGTCCTCACCTTCCACGCCGACCTCGGAGCGGCGCGCTCAAAGCCCAGCGCTGCTCCAGGAGCCAGCGAGGAGGCCCGGCGAGAGCTGACCCCCTGGCCCAGCAGATGGAGCTCAGGCTGGGGGAGAAAGTCACACCGACACCCCTGGCACTCCCCGAGAACCGGAGTACGAGACGGCAGCCAAGACGCACCTCGCACACGTACACACAACAAAACTCCTCCTACTCAGACACACACCGACACGCGCGCGGAATCACACACAAGCTGGCACCACCATAAAGCGTGTGAGAGAGTTGAAAGCCAAGACACCTACAGACATCCCACAACACCTTCGCAACAAAGATTTTTTATTTTTTTTTGTACTTTTTCACTCACCGTGCCCGTCAGGAGCTCGAACAGGATGGCGCCCAAACTCCACCAATCGCACGCGGCCGTCTCCTCGCCGATACCTCCCACCTCTGGAACGAGAGCAGAAAAACATGGAAGACACTGAATGAATCAATAAATTAACAGATTAATGAGGCGGGGAAGAATGTAGGGAAGAAAAATCAACTAGCAAAGGATGCAAAATAATCAAATTTGTATAATTAAATCTTATTGATCTTGAGCTCAAACGGTAACCGCACGAGACCCCTCACGCGATTACACCAATTTAGAGATCTTGCTTTTAAAGCCTCAACATTAAACCCTGCTCCACAATGACATCTTGGATTACTTAATGTTTCACTGAGTCGACACACTCAATTCAAAATGAGCACAAAAACATGGACACAGTCTCACACACACACTCAGACACACACACACACACACACACACACAAACAAGTGTGTCTCATAAAAGGGTGATTTGCATAATAAAAAAGCAGTTAAATTGAGGAAACCGTCTGCTGCAACTTCACACCATCTGCATGACCTGACCTCAAACACAAACACACACTCGTACAACACGCGCGCACACACACACACACACACACCAAGAAATGTAAAGCAGGAAGAACATTTTGTTCAGTTTTCTTTATCTCTGCACGATTATCAGCCCCTGAAAATAATCTACAAAAAGGACAAGAGCTTCAACTGATTCATGTTCTTATCATCGATTAATCTGATGATTATTTTCTGAATTAACGGGTTCATTTGGATCTTTGCAAACAAATCCTCAAAGTGTTTGTTTGTGAGGCTAAACAAAAGTCATTTAAACGCAGATCTTCTGGAAAAAAGTTGATTAATTCTTCATTTTTAATCAGAAATAAAGGCTCTCTTCCCTTTTAAATTCAGCTTAAAACACACACAAAGTTTGTCGATCCCTTCACTCTGTCTGGACTCCTCAGTGTGTTTGAGCAAGAAGCACAAACTGCGAGTGATACTAAAGTCAAAAGTGTATGAGAGCGACTGTGCGTGCGTGTGCAGCTAGCTCCACTGGGTACCAGATGGCCTCTTGTGCCGCTCAGCCTCCCTCTGCTCTGCTCCCTCCAGAGGGGCCGGGACCCCGGGGTCACGGCTGTGTGTGCCCAGAGACCAGGCTCCTCAGCTGGGGAAGCAGAAGAGACAAAGACCCCCTCGTCTCCTGGTGGAGGCTGCGGGGAACTCTGGGGGGGGGCTGCGTGGCTCTCTTGCAGCGAAGGTTAGAGAGGGCTATGATACGACTTGCACACACACACACACACACACACACACACACACACACACACACACACACACACAGCGAACTGAGCAACCGGTCTTCAGGGCTCCCCAGGACGACTGTTTTGACAGCCAAGGAGAGAAGATCGTCATTGAACGGACTAGTGATACCTGCGTGGTTATGAGCTGGAGGGGAGATACTGGACACACACACACACACACACACACACACACAAAATCGCACACGTCTCAGAGCAAGGTCGATGTCATCACAATGGATTAATGTCTAAGGAGCTGCAGGGAGAGTACAGTGGAGCTGGCTACACTTACCGCTCTGTCAGAGCGAGGCAGGGAGAAGAGGAGACAGAGAGGAAGAGGACGAGAAGGGAGAATTAACTGCATCCAGAGGCCATGGGTCATTCAAACCTCACTCTCACACTGCTGTGTGTGGTGGGGGAAACTTTTCAAACCTGACCACACCTTCGCTAACGTTTTCTTTCTGGGACGGCGCACGAGAAGTTTAACACCGCTAATGAGAGTTTGAAGAAAACAAAAGGAACCCGAGGAGTTCAGAAACAGCGGTACACAAACACACATTGTTCACCTTGTGGCCTCTTCTTCTTCCCTTTCCCCTTAACAACGCAGTTCCCTCCTGCTTTGTATCTTAATCACACTGCATCTCCTCTCTCCTGGGGGCCATAAGGAACTTTCTCTCTTCTCCTCTTAGACACACTTCCCTAAAAACTCAACCGAAAGTCATTGTTGAAAGAGGAAGTGTGCAGGTAGGAAGTGAGGAGGCATCGGTGTGTGATGTTCCAAGAATGCGTGTGTGTCTTATGAGCTTTGCAGGCGCTCTTTATGAAACCAAATCACTTATATAGTCAAACACAAACTTAAATCAACCCTGTGAGTCACCTTCAGTGTTACGGCAGAGGCGAAATATTCAAATTTATATCAGAGGGACTACTTTTTCTTACTCAACAGTCTTCTAAAAACAATGACAGCTCCGTGTCAAAAAAAGGGAACTACACGTTATCTTCCATTACATCTTTCTTTGGCTGAGCAGGTAGAAGAACAAAAGCAAATCAGTTAACGAGTGAGTTCTCAGTAACAGGCTTGATGCCTCTGAGGGGAAGAAAACACTGAATTTCCCTTTTCTTAGACGTTAAAGACAATCGCTTCTGTCCTTACTTCCCTCTCAACCGAACAATAAACAAGTCCCTTTCCCGTCACATTGACACACATTGTTTTTTTTCTTCTTCTTAGTGAAAAAAAAAACATAAGCCATCTGATGTTTATCAATTATGACAAAACGCTGAAATGTAAATAAGCAGGAGAGCAGAATAAATAGATTAAAACCCTGCTGCTGTATTTTCCGAGTCCACTCCCGTGTTTTTTTGTGGGTGTGAATGTGTGCGTTTTATAAAAACATGTTTCCCTCCTTCTTACACACACACACACACACGCACACACACGCACATACGGTCACAGCAGGCCCCCTGCTAGCTTTCTGGCAAACAGTCATAAATCTGTCATCAGGAATGAAGCCATCGCTAGAGCTGACCCTGTCTGGATAAACAGCAATACATAACAAGGGCAGGAGAGACACACACTCACTAACCTCTGCGTTAGACTGTGTGTGTGTGTTCACAAGCACATACATTTACAGGTACATGTACCTAACGCAGGTAGAATAAATGCAAGTGAAACAGCAGCTTAGAGGCATTACTTTGTTAATGTGTATGTTAGATTTTCAACAATTAAAGAGAAAGGCTCAAATAAAAGTTGCCAGTGGTCGAGTAGGATGAAAAAGTGTTACAATCTCTCTACTACAGCATGACACACCCCCTGCTGGCTGCTCATGTGCACTACATCCATTGATCCACATGGACTCAACAGTCGTTTAACTAACAAGACACTAAGCTCACACACACTTCATTTCACTAAAGGTGAGGCTTTATCCCCCGATATTTCTAACAGGCTTTCAGTGCTTTATAATGTTGAAACTTTTTGTGTGAGCTGAATATAAACTTTAGGGGCGCTGGTTTAGCTCAGTTGGAAGAGCAGGTTCAACTCCCGGTCTGCTGATCATTTGCTGCACGTCATCCCCCACTCTCTACTCCCCACGTTTCCTGTCTCTCTTCAGCTGTCCTATAAATAAAGGCCAAAAAAGCCAAAAAAATGTTTTTGATTGTGTTTTGTAGATGATGAGCAACTTTTACATAAAGCCAAGTCTATTGTTTTACTGCCTCCATCAGCTCCTCCAGTGATGCACAGACTCTCTGTCCAACTTCAATGATACTGTCTTTGTCTTAACACTCAACTACAGAGCTACACATTAAGGACATATTAAATTACAATTTTAAAAGTTAACGTATCATTTAGATCATTTGTAGAGTAAAGACACCGAGGCTGCTTATAGCTGCTGAGGTCTTAATATTAGTGTCCCTGTTTTATAGCAGTTTGTTTGTGAATGGATTCCTGTCAGGGTGCTGCTCATGGTGGATTCATGTTGGGTCTCTCTAAATAATTTAACAAAGAGTACTAGACCTGCTCTTTTTGTCAAGTGTCATGTGATAACTTTGGTTATGATTTGGCACTATATAAATAAAATTTGATTGTACTGGTGCTTAATTCTCAAATGTCAATCAATAAATTAATGATGAAAATAATCATGTATTGCAGCCCTAAACTTTTGCTTTACTTGACTGAGCTGGAACATTGCTGTAATAACTGACTGTAGAAAGAGCACATATTGCAAAAAATACAACCTTTTGTGATTAATTTTTTTTTAGCATTTTTAAAAAATATATTTTTTGGGCCTTTTAAGCCTTAATTGAAAAGAGGACAGTGGATAATGTTGGAAACAGGGGAATGGGGAATGACACACGGCAAGGGGCTGAGGGTGGAGGATCGAGCTTGGGGCTGCCACATCAAACCTGTGGCCTCTGTACATGGGACACTGATTCAACACCGATTCTTTTTCTATTGAGTTGTGTTTCATGAGTTACCTTCAAATCTACAATCCACACTACAGTAGAGTAGAATTACCACATTAATTACACAGTGACTACAGCGGCAAACCCGTCTCTGCCTTTTTTATGCGTCTGTTTATTAAGATCCTCGCGCTGAGCTTTACCTCTGCGTCTTTAGGTCATCTCCTGCCGGCCACTATACGCCTCTGTGTGCTTCCTTTTCCATTAGCAGGCTTTTACACAAGCTGTTGCTAAGGGAATAAAAAAATGCACACTTTGGATATTAGATGGAGCATTTGTTGCTTTCAGATTTATTACAGCAATGGCATACTGTACGTTGTAGTCACAAGGAGGATTTAAATCTAAAGTGACCTTCCTGGCTTGAGAGAGAGAGAGAGGATTGAATATGAGTGAATAGAAGTGCGCTGGAGAGCGAGTGGGTGTGAGGGCGTACGTCTCAGAGAGCATCCGAGTGTTTTCAGCTTCTTAGTCCTGCATATCGAAGACATTTAACCCGCCACGTTTAATCTATCCAACAGAGTGTGAAGCCGTGTTCTTAAAGCAGCGACATATTGGGAAATGTATCCGCCTATAGATGTCAAACACTCGCCCCGTACACACAGAAGTGCTAAGTGGGGACATGGTGCTGTAGTCTAGCAGCAGTTTGTTTTCGGCAGCTTGTAAACAGCATACCAGAGCTGCCACGAGCCTGCTGGGGGCAACACACGGGGTTACGGCGCTGCTGGCTGATCGCTGCACAAGAGCACACTCTACAGGACGATGAGGGAATTACAACAAGACCATCAAGTTTCCTTTAACTGCAATAAAAGCAAAAGTATAAATGAAAATAACAGAACGGGAAGCTTTACATGTGGATGTCTGTGTCTCAGAGTCAAGAAGAATAGCTGTTTCTGCTCTGGAGAGTTGTTTGTGTACACTTGGATTGTTCATTCATGCCTGATTATGAATAAGAGTTTTGTGACCATGGGAAAGCGGCCTACTTATGGCCCTGCATGCCTGCATAGAATTAACCCCACCTTAACCTTCTAACTGACACAGAAACACACACACAGCATGGGTCCTTTTCAATAAGAATAACAGGAGAAATCAGAGAGATTAAGTGTATACATGTCTCACCTGGTGCACAGTACATATTGGCAACGGCCTCTTTGTCACAGGACTCCTCCACGTCACTCCAGCTGCAGAAGTAGGTAAGCTGAACATGACCTAAGGAGACAGGAAGGGACAGGAAGTGTTCAAGCTACAAGAGTAAAACACTCATAATGCTCGCAGTCAAGTGTCACTCCGACTCGCTACTTTCCTAACTGTTTACTCACCCTCTGAGCACTTCCTTCCTCCGTTCCTTTCCGCCTCTCTACATCCCTCTGCGAGCTTTTCAAGCACACGGCCCCACCGATTACTCCTGTTTAGCTGCTACCCGTTAACGCTATCATTAGAACTAATGGTGTCATTAGGTAGCCGTGGCCATTAGCCTGGGCTAGCCAGACTGATGCACCACACTACGCCGTTGATGGGCCCTTTAGAACAATAATTACCGCCAGGGAGACGAAAACAGCCACTCAGCTAATTAGACGCTTGTTGATAACGAGGTGGGGAGAGATGATTGTAGGACGACAAAAGAAGAAGTTGAGGGGGAATCTGTGACCTCCCGGTACAACACTTTCGCCTCTGGAAGAGCCGTCGTTTTTTGGGAATAGATTACATCATGGTTGACTGACAGAGACAGACATATACTATGTGTGCGGAGGAAGGAATACACTAAGATCTTGACTTCAACCTAATTTCTTACTGCAGAAGAAAATTTTAATAACTAATACTACTAATAATACCTAGTTTCTTGTTTAGGACACGTTTTTCTGGATTTCAACTCTTGTAAAATCGAGGTTGCCAACTTTAAAAGCAACAAGGTGGCTTTTTCTCCACCATGAATCAGCAGGAATAATGCGTTAAAGTGTAACAGAAAGAAGATGTTTGCATTCTCTTAGTCCTTTCAGGTTTTATGAGACACACAGCTGTATCATGCTCTAATATCATCTACTTCTTTTAATAACCTTTTGTTAATTTAAGCTCCTGTGAGGAACTTTTAGTTTGTGTTGATTTTGGCGCCCCCTGTGGACAAAGCTGTACCTCTTATCTCCGCTGATTTTGTCCTGCACATGCTTAAAGAGCCAGTTCGCCGATTTTCAACCTCAGTCCTATCATGTTATCACGGGGAGCTAACGCCATTATGGTAGAAAAAAATGCAGTTTTGCTCTGTGCCTTTGGAGGATGCTATCTGCTTCTCCAATGGGTCCTGGAAAACCTCTGCCAGACTACGTAAAATACGTCATGTGGCAGAGGCCAGGGAGCTCGCTAAACTACACTTCCTCAATCTAGGACGCCCGCCTCTGATGTCATGTCTCGTTCAAAATCGTCCGGTTTGAAAAGTAGACTGCAGACCTGAAGATTATGTAGACGATCCACCGGTATATTCTCGTAGGATTTCGGATTCTATACTGCTCGGTAAAAAAGGTAGTATTTCACTCCAGCGTCTCTTGCTGGGTCGTTCCTTTCAGAGGGATGGGGCACAATGCACGCTGGGTGTTGCAGGAATGTTGAATGGGCAAAAACACAAGCTGTTTGTACAACTTTCTCCACAGCTATGGCGCCAATTTCAAATATTATTGCTTCCATCGATTACAGAAATCGCATCGCCTGACACCTACCTCCCGCCAGCAGTTTCAGGCTTTTAAAATAACTATATAGAAATAATCAGTCTTGTCGCTGATGGTCTGGTTTGCTTTTGTGGGTCATATAGAGTCATCAGAATTAATTTCAGTCTGTTTCATAACCAGCGAAAAACTCTTTAGCTCTAGCTTTAAAGTGTATTGTAATGCTGCTCGTATATTACAGCTTGTCAGTACTCATGTTGTTATTTTTTAGCCGTATTGAGGCTAATACATTTACTGTGTGTAATGATCCAGTGCGACCTCATACTTTAGAAAATATATACCAAGGTTGTGAAATATTTTCACATAGATCCTTGTCTTCAAGACAGAGTAATGAGGAAGGCTGTGTTATTAATGGATGTCTAACCTTGGTGGTCGAGCAGGATGTTGTTGGGGTTCAGGTCTCGACAGATGATTCCCTCTTGGTGCAGAATGTCCAGGGCGGTCACCATCTCCACGGCCCAGCAGCACACGAACTCCTCAGGGATGCGAGCTTGAGATGCAGCCAACGAAAGCTCGTCCAGCTCTGCGA
Source organism: Semicossyphus pulcher (assembly GCF_022749685.1). NCBI lineage: Eukaryota > Metazoa > Chordata > Actinopteri > Labriformes > Labridae > Semicossyphus > Semicossyphus pulcher. Next base: position 13,227,940 of record NW_027211615.1, read on the forward strand.
ACAGCCGCGATACGTCTTTATCAAATTCGCTGCCACTTTTATTACGTAGAACTCTTGAAGGTTCACCAACAAGAGCTGATAAAGTCTCGATCACTTCACAGGCCTCACTACCATTTAGGCTGTCGCCGCTGGGCTCTGAAAGCAAGTCTTTATTAACGCTTGCACTGGCCTCTAGTTTCTCACTGAGAGAGTCAGTAACTGGAGGGTCGAAGGGGAGGTCATTATTTTGGCATGCAGGATCCACCACCATTTTATCAGAGGCCTCTTGTGCAAACGCCAAGCTGCAGTCCTCCCACAGCGAGTTGAAGGGGGAGGAAGATGCGACGCTGGTGTCGCAGGCTGCAGAGGCCGTACAGAAAGAAGAGAGCTCCTGCTCCAGCTGCTGCTCCTCCTCCTCGTCCTCGGGTTGGCTGTGAAGCTGTAAGACGTCAGGCTGGATGAACTTCTGAGGTGACGCTGTCGCCTCGAGGCCCAGACACACTCCTGAAGACTCCAGCTCCTCCTGTAAAGAGTCGACCGTCCCGCTCAACTCAGGCAGGTTGACCAAAAGGTCTGGAGGGTGACCCTCATCCTCACCTACTGCCTCTTTAAAAGAGATGACTGGCACAGACTCGTTAGAGCCTTTATCGCTACAGTCCAAGCCCCAAAGCTCCGAGCTGTGGCCTTTGACCTCCTGAGCCAGCTCCGGAAGATCCTCATTGACATCTGAGCCAAGGTCGGACGTAGAGAAGACGGGAACCTGCTTCTGAGATGGGCGCTGCTCTCCTAAATCCACACAGGTCACCTCGCTGGCGCTGTCTTTGCTGTCGATACGGAAGAACTCCATTGGCGTGTGCTTGGATTGGTCTAAAGACAGAGGTGCAGCAGGAGACGGCAAAGGACTGAAGACTTCGCTGTTGTCCTGACCGTCGCCACGGTATTGCTCGTTGTCGGCGGTGTGGCCGCTTTTATCGGACGACTCTGTGAAGAAGCCGAGTTCCTGAGAGCTGATGGGCGAAGAGAGACTGTCGTTGCTGAGCAGTGAGCGGCTTCGCGAGGACGTGGTCGTCGCATTGGGCACGTCCAGCGACAGCATTTCCTGTTCGCTCTTCTCTTCCTCCTCTTCTAGTGCATCTGGTTCTACTTTCTCTTGTTCGTACTCATTGCAAAGTGTCAGATAACTGTTGGTGCACTCCTCCTCGGAGTTGGCTCCAGAGTCCGACTGGGCCCCGGTTTGTTCAATAAGCCTGGAAGGAAGAACGCTTTTCTGAGGAGAGCTGCTGAGCTTCTCCCCTTCTTTCTGCAGCCCTGAGACAGAATCAGAACAAGCGAGCGGCCCAGAACCAGAACTGGCTGAACCGGCATCCAGCTTTGGTACAGCATGTCGTGGAGAGTGTACAGCCGCTGTGTGGCTCTTCTGTATGAAAGGAATGTCAAAGCTCTCGTCTGGGCTGGAATTACGAAGGTACTTTCCAACGTGAGACCACAGCCTCCCACCTAAAGATGAAGGAAACAGCAGTGAGCAGAGGTATTAAGAGGGCAAATTAGAGGGAGAATTACGGGAACTTTTCCAGGAATGTTTTCAGGGGAAGTTGCTAACTTCACCTGTGTTTTAACTGGGTGAAACCTGGTCTTAATTAAGCGCTCATTTGCATTGTCCAAAAATATTCCTGCTCTGGGGAAGCAGCTCTTAAAGTTGCTGACTGGTCAAACACAAGTCTCGAAGCTTCTAAAATGTGTGCAAACCATTTCTTCACATGTGAAGGAGCAATGGGAGCCAGTAGTTTACACAGAGGGAATGGGATGTTTTATTGATATTTATTAGCAATTGTGTTAAATACTTGATTCTGATTGGTTAATTACGGCATTCCGAGGGTCTGTTATTTCTCAATAACAGACCGTTGCTATGAAGAACAGACCGTTGCTAGGGTCTCAGCTCTAATTACACAATCCGTAGGACTAACTGTAGTCATATCAATCCGCTGAAAGAAGTCAGGTAAATTTGACTTCAGCTTGTTTACAGCGGGGAAAAAAAAGAAAGATGAAAACAGTGGAGAGAAAGCAATTAAGGTTAAACGATGTAAAAACTGAAGGCTACGACAGAGAGATCTACAAATCTGAAGACGCATGAAGTCAACATTAAACGGAACACAGTGTGGGATACAGCAGTGTTTAAAGACGGTGAATGGGAAAGAAAATGTCAACAGACTCTGACAGTGACGAAACAGAAAACCTCAATCAGGTGCTGCGCTGATTCATGCGGTCATGTTCACCGTGTCTTACTTCACCGTCAGTGGAAAAAAACAGCTAGCTTAGCTCATTTTAATGTGAGTTTTAAGAAGGCTACAGAGTTAACTGTTGCTCTCACTGTGAGTGTAACTGACTATATTTAAATGCAAAACGGAAATATAATCATTTTTAGATTAATAAAATCCGTATTTTGTGTCAAATTAGTGATTTCGTAGGTAAATAGGCCTGTAATAAGCGGCTATCAGAGTGAGACAAGCTGCTCACCCAGGAAGCCCAGAGTACCCGGAGGAAACCCACACATGCACGGGGAGAACATGAAAACTCCACACAGAAAGGCCCACTTGATTCAAATCTGGGTTTAAACTAGGAACCTTGAAGCTGGTTTTTCCTTTTTTTTTTCTAACCTTCAAAATATTTCATCTAAACAAACAAGAAAAACACTTTACTGCTATCTGGCTAATACACGTAATATATTTACAGTTCTCTGGCTGCTGTGCAAATGTTGAGATAAATGTGCAAAAGAGCTTTTTAGATCCTGGTCTTGGTTCTTAGTTACTGGGGCTTTTAGGGAACAGGGTAATTAGGCTCCGCTTGTGAACCGAGGTAAACAAAAACAGTTATAACTGAACCCGATTTAGCTCAGTGGAGATGGGGTTAGTTTGTGTTTTAGGTTCTCTGTGTTATTAAGCATTTTGACTTTTCTCTGTCTTACACACACGCACGCACACACACACACACACACACACACACACACACGCACACAGCTGTAGAGTGAGCAATTGGAAGCCAGCATCTGTTGTGTGTGATGAGAACAGATAGGGAGCTCACAGTGATGATAATGATAGCGGGGCAGCTCGATGGCTTAGAAAGTAAAACCATCCACATGTTGTTTTGTTCAATGTCACTCAGGTCACTGCCTCTCCTCCGCCTGCCTGTCTGTCTGTCCTCATTTAACCCATCAGCTCCTGTATGCTAAATATATATACGTTAATACTATATGATGCAGAAGAAGCAACCCTGACAAAGCTGGGGTTAACTTGTGGCGAAAGTACGCCTTCTCTGATACTCGATTAGCATTATTAGATTATGTCGAACAGCCTCGTATTATACTCAATACTGTCCACTAATATTAGCGCAGGGTGGTTATTGAGTGCGCCAGATTGAATAGGTTACAGGGCATTAAAAAATATGGCTGCATTTCATTTTACGCACTCACCCACACACACCAGCTACACACACATCCTGGAGTGAGTGGGATGTAAGGAGGCCCAGGTGTTGGCATAGCTAATGAAGCATGGTGCCACCTGGTATTCAGAATAATGACCTGTGACACACACCCATCTCTATCAAACATCTGTCTGGAACAAGGGCAGAGAGACGGGTGGAGGAGGAGCGGACGAGGAAGCGAGGGAAGGAGGGGAAGAGGAAGTTGGAGGTAAAGACGACAAAAGAAGGAGGAAGTTAGAGATGTGTGGGTTGTACCTTCAGCGTACTGCAGGAGGAGGAAAACTACGTCTTCGGAGACGATGAACTTCCTCAGCTGCACCATGTGGGGCACAGAGTGAGGCATGATTGTCCTCTTAATGCGTCCACAGTCGCTGCTCTTCCTTAGACCCTGAAATAAGAAGGGAGAGGCAAAGGAGGTGAGTTATTAAGGCAGGGAAAAAGTAGAAGTAAATGAAAATAAACCGAAATAAAAAGGGAGGAAAAGGGAGGTGAGTGTTTGTGCGAAGATTAAGATGTAGACAAAAATGATGGAGGGAGCGTAGCAAAGGAGAAACCTCCCATTAAAGAGGTGCCAGCTATGCCCCGTGGCAACCCAAAGTCACTGGATTCATCAAGCCACATACAGCGCGTGACTTTAACAGAGCCACACACATTTATCAGCGCTACACGTAAAGTTCACATTGGCCCGCCAGAGTGTGTACGAGTATGCGCGCACATGTGTGTAGTCATCTGTGCCCGCGCTGTGCGTTGGCATCTGGCACACGTCTCACACCTGAGAGCAGAGGAGCTGACAGGGACAGGCCCATTAGAATCAATTACACCGGTCACACACAGGGGCTGCTGGCACACTTACAGTCACACACACACACACACACACACACATATTACACTTACTTTGAGGATGAACGTCTCTTGCGTTCTCTTGTCCATGACCAGAAGAACCTGTGATGGAAGAGTGCCATTAATTGGTATGAACAGACATACACGGCCTAACATGATGTAGTGGTTATGTCCTCCAGAGCACTGTTTTTCAACCACTGGGTCAGGGCACACATAAGGGTCACTGCAAGATAAATGTAGGTCCCTAAATTATACTAGAGAAACTGGCATTAGCACGTTAGATCCTGCTGCGAGGACCCAACCAAATCCCAGCCACATAACGACCACTTTAAGGTTTCTAGAGTCTATAGTGTATTAACGGGAAAAGAGGATAAATTGCAACACATTTTATCTGAATTGATGTTCATTAGTTAATTTGATAAATGAGAGAAAATTAAATGACAGCTACTTTTAAGGATTTTATACCAATACCAAGCATTTGACAGTTTATATATTTTCTATAATTTGGAGATTGTTTCTCCAAGAGGAAGAAAGTGAGTTTCTTACATTTTGGACTGTTGGTTAAACAAAACAGTTAATCAGAGGACAAGTTTTGGTACACTTAACAATATTTTGAAAAAATTAAGATATTGAAAATTATCATTAGTTGTAGGTAAATGTTCACCAAAAAATGAGACACTTTAAGTGATAATCAAAAAAAGATTTTCATTTAAATAAATGTCTGTTAAGTCACTATCTATCGCCGAATGAGGTCACACAATGGTGATGGAGGCTATGGCCCACTGATGAAAGCCTTTGCATTTGGAGTATAAAGTATTATTATGGACTGGGTGTGAAAAAATCACAATCAGCGCCCAGTTAGTGACGTGTTTTCCATCAGCCAGCAGTGGTTGGTCTGCCAGAGAGGGTAGGCGGAGCTAAGCGGCTGCTTTTCCGGTCTCTGCAAGTGTTGCGAGTAAACAGTAATCTACTATGGCTGAACAAACAAAGAAAGATCGATGACTACAGATACAACTTCAAAAATAAGTGAAAATCCAAAGAAAAAGAAACAAATTCGACGCTCAGATGAAGGCAAACAGTCTGAAAAGGAAAGCGACTGTCAGCGAGGAAAATCAAGAGTTACAACCGGAGCCAACCGTGGACGTCACACATGTGACACTGTCTGGATATCTGGTAGTATCTAGTAGACACTAGGGGTGGGAATCGCAGGGCAACTCATGATACGATGCGCAATGACGATAATATCGCAATACAGCCATTCAGCGATAATGGATATATTGCAAGACAATCATATAGTAATACATCACGGTATCTGATAACTTCTTTTTCGGCCAATTTATTTCCGTTCACGTTATCCTCACACGTTATAGGCGCCACCGCGAGGAGTCATGAAGTAGCGACGCAGTGAGTCAAAGCGCCGTATGTATATTAAAACGTTGATATTTGGCGCCAGCTTATCGATAATTGTATTGCACTAATCAAGACAACGATATATTCCCACCCCTAGTAGACACAGTATTTTCTAGCAGAGGCGTCTCTAAACCCCCACCTTCTTTCCATCTGTAATCAACAAAGCTACCAGCATCACTTACTCCACTTGTCTTTCCTTCCTCCCTCTTCCTTATATCTTCATTTCCTCCCTCCTCCTCTCTGACATCTCTACTGCTCCTCTGCTCCCTCACCATCTCCCCAGTGAGAGCTTGAGCATATGTGTGTGAGCCAGCCCGTGTTTGTGCGTGTTGTAACGCGTGTGTGCGTGCGTATGTTTTGTGAGTGCATTCTCTCCATGTGACCCTGGCGGGGACCAAACAGGTGCAGGCTAAATGGATATGAATGGAGCTGTGAGTAAACAGAGTGGCGGTGCCGGCCAGGCCGCTAATATAATTAAGACACAAACATCAGGGAAGGGGGGAGGTGGAGGGGAGGGGCAGGCAGGGGCAGCAGGGTGAGGAGCTCTCTCCATCTGTCCCCTCTGTCCCCATTAAAAGTGAAAGGAGGAAGTACGGAGGAGGAGGAGGAGGAGGAGGAGATGATAGCTCAGCCATTTCTGCATCACACAGTATCCACTTATCTCAGGTGTTTTTTCTCTGTGTGTCTGATTTGTTTGTGACATATTGTGGATTCTGTGTGCACCTCTGTAGAGAAACACATGTCGGTGTTGTGTCAACATTTTCCTTGGGGTTTTGTGTGTGTGTGTGTGTGTGTAGAGGACGAGCATCATTGATTCAGTGTTGTGTGTGCCGCTCTCTGAGCCGCTTGCCAAGTCATTTCATGGCTGAGTGGCGAAGTTGCTTCGCCGGCAGCTGGTTGAGCGGACCAGCAACCTAAACTGACCTTGTGCTAGTCATAACCGACGCTAAACATACACACACTCAGCCCGGGCCACACCATCCAGTAAATCTATTGCGTTTTATGGCTTTGTGAAAGTGATGGTCGAAGGAGGAGAGGACACAAGGAGGAGAAATGTATCTGAGCGGGGCGATTATTAAAGTGTGTCTGCTGTACTCAATACCCCTTTCCCACCAAAATTAGCACGTTTCTGCAGGTTTTTCAGACCCAGGAAGACCCGCTTATAGATGCCGATTGTCTCTTTTCCCGTTGCCAGTGGAGTCCTCTCCTTTCGGTCTCTTTTCTGCTGCGTCAGCGTCTGACGTCACAAACAGTCACAGTGAAGATGTTACGTCTTGTTATGTCTTTATTGTATCTATTACTCATTCAGTCTGTGAATCAAACTCGGCGCAGACATATTTGGAACGATGTTCGAGCGCTGCTCAGATGGAGACGGGAGGAATTTGTAGCTGAGATGACGAGGAGTCGCAGAAGTTACAAACGGAGCATAGCATCGCGCCGGAGAGGGGGCGGAGATCATCGTGTCGATACGGGTTGTGTGTTTCCATCATTGCCGATCGGAGGCGATAATTATCCATGTCTACTGCAGAGTGATTTGACTGTCTGAATGCTGATTGTAACCTTTCCCACTTAGCAATGTTAGCGTTATTTTGACCAGTGGGAAAGTTGTATTATTTTCTTTGTGGTCCTTTTCCTTTTTACTCAAATGATCAGTTCCTGCATGATTTCGTGGGCATTTTCTGTGATTGTTGCAGCCAAAAATGCCTGATTTCTCTGGAGTTATTTAAAAAGTTGCAATGAAATTTGCAGCGTTTTACCACATACACATCCACTGTAATAAACCCATCTATTGGCTGGGCGAGCTGTTTGTCTTCGGCCATCACTTCTGGTCAATTTCCGTGTCAAAATGCAAAATAAAATGTGTAAAAATTTAAAGTCAATAGTCATGAAATGCTCATTTCGCCCTGCACGTGCACATCCAATGGCATCCATATGTGCAAAGGAGAATCTAAACATTACTTATTACATTTACGCCGTTCTACTCATTATTTCAGCTGTCGCAGCAGTTTAAAGCAGTAGATAAAAGACAGGGATTACTATCTCATTGTGCAATGACGATTTGAAATCGGTGATGACACGCTCATCAGTAACAAGCAAGTAATACAGTAAAAGATGCCCTCAGATATTTTTACAACATCGCAGAACTCAGGGGATCAACATTCTGATTGTCATTTAAGTCCTGAGGGGACTGAAACATGGACTTTGATTAGAAAGAAAGCAACACTAAAGTCAACTGCCACCATGCGGCTGTCAGTTGGAAGGCTTAACGACTCACCTTATCTATGACCCCCAGCACTCTGTACGACCTCAGCTCCTCAGATGGACTCTGCTGGCCTCCTCTGCTGGTGGACGGGCAGCACTGTGCCCCCAAAGCCTTGGACAGAAACACATGACACGGTGCTCTAATGATGAGCTATGTTTTCATTCAAATATGGCCCAAACAAACTGTTTTCATACAAAGTATTATGATTATTTTAGACTGTATATATACAAAGCAAGATAAGGTTATCCAGTCCAGACTTCCTGCTATGTTTTCATCTGAAACAAACCCAACAGCACTCTGATATACTCATCAAGTGGTTTGAGGACACTTGTGGGTGCATGCATTAGTTATATTTACATAATCTAAAACAGCACAAGGCCGGGAAACGTTCCCTCCCACTCACCACTGTCTGCGTCGACCCTTGACCCATGTTGCTTCTCAGATGCTGACTGGATATCTGTTCTGCGCGCATCAGATACTCGGCAGTCTTCTTCTTCACGGCCTCTCGCCGCGTGGGACTGGGCTCACCTGAAGAGGGGTGAGGGAGTTAATCAGTTTTCTTTGTGAAGGTGTTTTTACAGTGCAGAGTTGGATACTTATGTGCTAGGATTTAGACAAAACAGCATGTTAGTATAGTGGCAATCTCGTAAAATCTTTTGCAAAAGAATAAATATACAGGTTGTGTCACTGCTGCACATTAAATAAAAACAATAGTTTGAAGTTATGAAAATCGAGGTGCTGTTTATTACTTAAGCAATACTTTAGCTCTTCAATAACTTCCCCTCTTCTCTCCAAGTTACCCCGCTCTCTCCCACACTGACCTTGCACCCCTTGCAGCAGAAGGTCCACTCCGCTGCGGTAGCAGGAGAAAGCTGCCTGGAAGTCCTGCTCCTTCTCTTTCTGTACAGCCACACAAATGAGCTCACTTGCTTTATCTAAGTAGTCTGACTTGGCGTCCTTCGGGTTTCCACCGCTGGCTTTCCTCAGGCTGCCGGAGAAGAGCGCCGTTCGGCCTGGCCAGCTGACCTCTGGGTTAGGGGCTGAGGAGGCAGGCACCGGGGCGGGAGATGGGGTGCGGCGGTCGTGCAGGGAGGGCAAGCGAGGGCTGCAGCTGCTGCTAATGTTTGTGGCTCCCCCCTGTGGCTGGTTTGGGGAGGTGCGGCCTGAGGCCATGCCATCATCCAGCCCAGCCAGAGAGTCTGTGTCCACAGCCAGGGAGGTCAGGTCGCTGTCACTGGACGGGCCTGGGGAGGAAAGTAGGGTCAATACAGACAATACACACTTTTGACTGACACACTGAAATTTAATTAAGCTCTCATGTAAGCAGATGTAATTTTGATGCCTAAACAAACCTTACCTCCATACTCAGATGTGATGGTCAAATCATCTGCACCACTCAGGTCTCGTTGCACTGAAAAACATGTCCAAACATCTCTTAGCAGATGTGACTGAACATGATCAGTAATTAAGAGGAAGAGTTCCTAACCTACCGTCAGAGCTGCAGTCTGACAAACTGTCTGCCAGGAAGTCAGAAAAGGGCTCCGCTGGTCCGATGAGCTCCGAGCCGTCGTGGACCTCACCTCCCTTGGACAGAATCAAAAACAATGCAGTGAGTAGTCTGTCTGTGAGCATTGTTGTGTTTCTGCATGTGTGTGTTTAAGTACCTTGAAGAAATCTTGGATGTGCTGACTACTATAGAGAGCAGGGATATTAGCAGAGAACTGTAGCAGATCCTCAGAGCACTGTCTCCTCTCCTCAATTACTGAGTCATCAAAACGGCCTGCATGTACATACACAGAGAGAAAGGATCATTTAAAATGGAGTGCTTATTGACTGAGTAATACCACTGAGCTGCCTCCAGGCGGGAGCGTTATCACTGCTTCTCCATTGGTGCAGGATTTACTGTACTCTGGTGCTGTACCAAACTCTGTCACTATGTTTCTTTTGGACACTTTAGAGAAGAGCGCTAGCTGTAAAAGATGGATCCACACTCCTGGGTTCAATGCTAGCATAAACAAAAAGAGGATAAGCATTTGGTCTCTTTTCTGTTATGAGAACAGGGACGTTTTTGACACAGGTGGACTCGAGGGGGTTGGTTTCTTACCAAAGACTTTGGCCCTGGCGAAGGGTGGAAACAGCTCCGACTGGCTACATACATTCTTGTGCAGCTGCCAGAGGTTCTGATGAAGCTTCCGGAAATCACTGTATCTCTTCCATACTGTTATCTGCAGGAAGGAGAGGAGAGATGGATGAAGATAGGGAGGAGCAGTTGTGTTTCACTCGATGGATTATATCTATTTTGTGACTCTCATCTCATTGTCAGAATATTATTTAAGTATGATATCCTGCTCATTAAAATATACACCATTAAAAAAACTTTGAACTCTGACTACAATGAATAACACATCTGCTGCAGCTCAAATGCCAACACGTTAAACTATCCAACTCATGCAACAAGTTGAATTCCTCGTGTTATCGCCATCTTTCGCAATGAAAACAAAATAAATGAACGAATGAAGTTACAACATTCACGAGCAAACCTGGACGAAGCAGTTCTTGTCTCTGTGGGATAAAGCAACATTTGGCCCATAATGATGAGATTCCAGTGCGATTTGCTAAAATCCTGGCCAGCCTGCTGCTGGGAGAAAAACTAGACTGAGCTCTCAAACAGGAGCACTGCTCAATAATGGAGGCATGTGTGTTTCCAGGCCGTAATTGACATCATGCTTGCTGCATTTGCGCTGGTTACAGGCTAGGCTAAATTCCTCAGTGTGTAACAGAGCATTCATGTGTCTTTTACTGCGTGTTTGTAGATCTGTTATGGGAAGGAAAACAGTAGATTGTTCTGGAAAATCTTATAAAAGAAAAAACTATTGTCTACAGCGACAAATGTAACTACTTGTGTCACTTCTAAATGTTTAATATAAATACTCCAGCTGCAAATATTGTTTGTTTGGTACCGGGACGTCTCAAACGGGAGGTTTCTGAGCTAACTAGCAGGGCTTATCTTCTAAACTTGCAGGTTAAATACTCCCAAATATTCCCTCCAACTCCTGTTTTGCACACTCACAAAGTCACAGCATAAAAACAATAATTGCATGTCTTACCTCTTGGACATCCTCTGGGCTCTTCCTGGAGATTATCTGTGTGGAAGAGGAAGAAAAGAACTCAAAGCTTTAGACCCTTTCAGTCTTAAAGTACTAGATTTCAGTGGTGGTTTTGCTGCGAGGACTTTCTTGTGCGGCTGACACAAGTATGAGCAAGGACACAGCTCTCAGTGCGACAAAGAGTGTATTATAGTGCGAATGACGGAAGCCTTGAGAGTAGGAACGAGACATCACCAACAATAATAACAAGCAGGATGGCAGGCAGACGGGCAGGGACAAGAAAACTTAGCCCGTCTTTAACCTTCCACATTACTTAACTTTGTACCAAGACTTGATCTGTGGGGGACAGATGATTCAAAGTTACAGCCTGTACCTGTGGAATACCTGACATACCGATCTAGGTGTATGATTAATGTAGTTTATATTATCTGCTCCCCATTCTTAGAACATATTGGTACTAGAATGGCAGCCATTGTAATGAAGGGTTTGGTAGATCATGGTTAGGAATTCATTGCTATGGAGTGCTTAAGGGTTAGTGATGCTGTACAGTGCAGGGTTGTAAGACTTGGACTCTGTCTATGATTTTTTTATCCATACAATTTCATTCTATAATTCTCTGGTAATGAAGTGTGACATTGCCTCCCGCTGTGTTTTTTTTTGTTTGTTGTTTTACCTCTTACTGTTGGGTTATGTTTGTATTGTTTGTACTAGTCTGTGTATTTGCTTGTGTGTTTCTGATGTCATACTGCATATAGTGAAGTACAAAACTTTGACCCTGCCTGATGGAGATGTTATTTCCCCTTATGCTTCTTTTATGTATCACATAAGCATCCCTTTGTTATCTGTACATCAGAAAAGTTCAATAAAGATATTTAAAGAAAAGAAAACACAGCCTGATCTGTCCAAAACTGCAAGTGAAATTGTCCCTAAGTATTTTCAGAGTAAAGCAGCATGTAACTCTAGGAGATGTACAGGGACTTGAAACCCTTGTCACATGTAGTGAGATAGGTCATACAGTTAACCCAGGCTTTGACATGTCTTCATCCCAGCTTAGACAGCAGGTCTGGCTTGGTAATGATGATCCCCTGTTTGTTGCTTAATTCAAGGCTTTTTCAGGGAAAGTCGCATCAAAAAATAATGACAATAACATTAACAAGCTATATAATTAATGTTGAAGTACAAACTGTTTTTCTGCCTAGAGATGCTCTACATTATTTCCGTAAAGCTCATCTATCTTAACGTTAAATCAAACCCTAACTGAGCTAGCTAGTTAGCTTTCTAATGGTTAATACGGTTTTTTGTCGGATTTAACCAGTCTGGATAATACTGCTAATCTTAACTGGCAATGGGAGGAAGGAAAAACCTACGTTTTAAAATAAAAGCATGTTTAACTGTGTATTTTTGCTTTATCCGCGGTGTTAGCACGGGCTGTTGCCATTGACAGATGAAGTGAAAGTAACGTTACTTCTTTTTGCATCATTTTAGCTTAGAAAGCTAGCTAGCTAATAACACCTAGCATTAGCCTTGGTGTCAGAGTGCCCATCCTCATTTTACTTACCCTTGCGGTTACTTTGTAGACAGTATATCCTTTCTGGTGCTTTTTGGGATCTGTAACAGTATAAAACCGAGCAAGTTCTCCTCTGTCCCGCTGCGATATCATTCTGATAATGACAACATTGCCAAAGCTACCAGCCGGCTAGCCGTACACATTCATTCCCTGACAGCAGCACAGTGACAGTAAGGCTCAGAAGCTAGAGCTCCCCCTACAGGATAGACTGTGAAACTACATGCAACTCCCGTTTGAATCAATTATACAGTAGAATAATGACAATAGCAATCTTAAGTTACTTGGGAAACATACATTTTACTGTATAAGTGATTATCATTTGATTGGTTTTATACTGGTACATAAAAATCAGAAAATCAGCAATAAGGCCACAGTGCATGTACAGAAACAGATACATGCATATGTGCAAGTACCATAAAACACACAATACATAATAATGGCATATAGACTGGTTGTGGAAAATATAATTGTATCAACAAAATTAGGTGTAAACAACAAAATTATTGATGGATCTATTTCATTTAGCTACTTTAATTTCAAGGTATAATGCTATAGGTATAGATTTGATCTTAGCCTAAATAATCAAATAAAACAACATTAAATTGTATAGATCTAGAGTATTAGAGTAATTAATTTGTCAGCAGACACGTGTGGCTAACAATTCTGTGCTTTTTTGAACAGTTTGAAATAAAACAGCAATGTAAATCTGAATTGATAATCAATATAACAGTTGCTAAATATTAAGACACCTGATTTGTAATTGAGATTAATAACAAATAGATAATGTATGCTATGAAAAGATAGAAATGTTATACATCCTGTCTAAACACTGTGTGTGTCTAAACTGCCTGCCATTATCAAGATTGCAATGGTTTGGATCTGTTGCTCACAATCATCTACATAACTGCAATCGACAGCAGCAAAAGTATGACTCCTGCTGTGTTCACGATCCAGGAAGTGCTGAGTCTGCTCGATCCGTTTGTATTCTGACAAGCGAAGATGGGTGTCTCCATAATCTCCCTGATAATGCCCTTGTCATAAAATGAGAAGTTGTTCTGTAAAAAAAAAAAAAAGACATTTATAAATACCCCTTTTAATGCAGTAAACAAGTATCAAACAAACATCAAAAAGCCTGCTTTGTTGTCAGTGTCTTTAACGTTAAAGCCACAAACTGTGGAGGAGGCAATATGAATAAAGACTTAGTTACACCAATACATAAAACTCAAAACTTTTATATGCATGAAAATGAAAAAAAATATTTTAATAAATTGGAGTTAGAAAAGAAAAGACAGAATCAAACAATTGAGACTATTACTTACTTCTGAATCCGAGACCAGCTGAATTTGTGGCATGTTCTTTAACAAATGCTCATAATTTGCAATTTCATCCTGGTCTGCAGTTGAGGTCCCCTCAAACATTCTGGCAGAAATAAGTAAAGAGCTATATCAAAACATCAGCATGGAAAAATATATGTACAGTATGTAACCTGCTCAGTCTGAGTTGTTATATGATGTGAAGGAGGTCTTACTGGCTGCTTGTGCTCATGGCTGGATGCAGGGTGTTCGGGTGGCTGATGCATGAGGTGATCTTGACTTCTGGATAGTAGAGGAGGAAGGCCAGGCACATTTCGTCTGTAGTTCCTAACCCCATCTGAAGAAGGGAAATGTTAAACATAGTTTAAAGACTGGAGTCCTACCAGAGCACCTTGAGCCGCAGACCCACCTAGGAGCTACACAGTACACCACAGGAGTTCTTTTTTACCTGTGGCCATCAGACTGTAAAACTCCTCAAAGTCCAGCAGGAGGAAAATGGAGCATGAAGCGTCTTTTCATTTCATTGTCATGTGCTATTGTTCTATTATGGATATAATACAACTTCTGATATCAGGTGCAATAATACTTTAAAATATATGCAGTATTACTGTTCAATATCAGGCTATATTATGTTCATCATCATGCGCAATATTACTTTTCACAATTGAGTTTTACTGAGTTTAAACGGACATACAAGTACAAACACACAACAAACAATGGAAAAACAATACATAAATACAACACTCAACAGAAAATCACAATAACAACTTAACAGAAAGAAAAGTAAAATGTAGATTTAAAAGATGTAGATTTTTTTCAAGACCTAGACCTTACACACACAAGGAAGATGACATCTAGAAGCAATATTACTTTTTAATATCAGGCTATATTATGATCATTATCATGTGTAATAATACTGTCCCAATATCAGGCTATGTTATGTTCATTATCATGTGCAATATTACTTTTCAATGTCCGGCTATAATTTGTTCATTATCATGTGCAATGTTACTTTTCAATGTCCGGCTATAATTTGTTCATTATCATGTGCAATGTTACTTTTCAATGTCCGGCTATAATTTGTTCATTATCATGTGCAATGTTACTTTTCAATATCAGGGGCTATATTTATATTTATAATGTGCATTATCATCGACAATACTACTGCTTTTTTTGTTATTAGTACCATGTGCAAAAATACCTTTACTTTCACTATCTTGTGCAATATTACTTTTTATTACTATTATTTACAATTACTTTTAATATCATGCGCTCTATTTACATTTACCATCTGGTTCACTGTCTCTTTATATTCAACCCATACACACTTTATATATTACATTTCATCTATATTTAAGTTGTAATTTTGGAGCAATCTAGCACTAGAATTTTAAAACAATACACTATGGGAAAATGTGAGCCAGACATTCCAGTATTATGGTGTCGTGTGTTGTACATATTTTATTTGACCAGTAGCTTCAATCTTCTCTCAAGAACTTTATTTACAGATTTATATGTTTTTCACAAAAGTTATTTTTGTGTTTTTACTTGACAGCACTGATTTTATTATACAATATTTACCCACCTTTGTGACTTTGGTGCGACTGGCTGTACTGTAGGTGCACTCTACTACAAGCTCATCCCCCTGTAATGGGAGACAAATAATATGGTATAACAATATATTAATTTAATATTGATATCATATACTTTTTAACAGCAGAAATACTTTACAACTTCAGCCTGTAAGATGTGGGCATGGATGCAAGGGGAACTTACCAGTTCGATGGTCTTGACTTTTCCCAAACTGACGGCCTCCTGATACTCAAAGTTGTAGTTGTCATCTGAGACCAAGACGTCTATCTGCTTTCCATTTCTACAGAGACCATGAATATGAAAGAAGAGTAGCATATGTTTCAAAGGAGAAAAAAAAATCTTCTAGTTTAGATATTTATGGAAGCAAACTCCCAATGTCCCCTTCTTACCTGAACTGGACAACTCTGACTTTCCTCCCAGCCAAGTGAGTGTGCAACATCACAGCGAACACATTAAGTTCAGGGAAAGGATTCACAAGCTACAGGTGGAAAGTAAAGATGATCAGGAACAAAGTTATTAACAACAGATTTACATTCAAAGTTGTCTTTAATATCCTCTGTTACAGCTGGAAATCAACTACAAACCTGAGAAAACATACTGGTGTTACACACGCCGTAGGAGTGGAATTGAGTGGCTTTTGGAGGGATTTTGTATTCCATACGATCAAAATGCAGCAAACCCGCAGTCAAGGTGCCCATGTCGTACTGCCGGAGTTTGTCTGTAAGGCAGAGTTTCAGGCCTGAGCTGTCTGTCCTTCCTATAACAAGAGAGGCAGAGGTTTAAAAAAAATGTTGGTGACGGGATGAAGAGATTACGAAATTACGAAAAGAAGCCATAAGCTCCAGGACTTTGTTAGCATAAGTGTATACTGTGTGTTACATGACAGGCACACAAGTTTTTCATTGTATTAAAGTGCACTGGTTGCACTTCAAAGGGAACTTCTACCAATTTTACACATGAAAAATCATGACCCAATTGTGGGAAGTACTAGCCTTAAAGTCGAGGTGAAATGAAAAATGTCATTTTAATCCTTTTAGATCACATCCTCAGTAATATTGTGCATCTATTTGACAATATAGGCCCAAAAAAATACAGAAAATCAATTTCTTCGTATTCTTATATCAAAACCCGATCATTTTTTCTTCCGGTAAAACTAAATTTCACGCGTGCTCACGTAAGTTAGCACCAAACAATTTCAACAAATCAATCTGCAACATTTAGCCGCAGAGCACCAAGAACGCTCGGTCAAGTAGCTAGCTACTGCGCTGTGGAGAACGTCTGTTTACGCCCACTTTTCAACGATCAAATCAAATCCCTCTAATGATATGTCCCGCCTGCACGTCCTGTTTCACTCGGAGATACGTCACGATACGGAAGCTAGATACTCTTGAAATGCCGTTTCAGCTCGACTTTAAAGTTTTATTACTCTTGCAGATGATTATTGTCCTCTTTATAATGTTCACTATCATGTGCAATAGTATGACAGATATCAGGCTATATTATGTTGATTATTTTGTGAAATATTACTTCCAATTTTGGGCTATATTATGTTCATTATCATGAGCAATATTACTTTTCAGTTTCGGGTTGTATAATGTTCATTATCATGTGCAATAATACTTCAAAAATCAGGCTACATTATGTTCATTATCATGTGCAATAGTACTTCGATATCAGGAGCTTTATTTATATTTGAAAAATATAAAACCAGTTGTTTTCATTGTATTAAAGTGCACTGGTTGCACTTCAAAGGGAACTTCTACCAATTTTACACAGGAAAAATCATGAACCAATTGTGGGAAGTACTAGCCTTAAAGTTTTATTTACTCTTGCAGATGAATATTGTCCACCTCTAGTTCAGACAGATATTCATCAAGCCTGATTCAGGTCGGGCCAATCAAAACCCTTCATCTAGTATGGGGCGGGTTTAAGCTTTTTGAGGCATTTTTAATGCGCTGCTGATATATCACTTTATACCAGACGGTATTTTACGTTATGTGCAAATGATTAGTGTTGGTTACATAGCCATGTCTGCAAAACACTGAACATGGAACTAGCTTCCTCGCCCAGCAGACTACCGCTAAGTCACACGTTTCAATGCTCTGATTGGTTGTAGGGTCAGAAGGTATTTTGGTCTAGGGCTATTTATAGTGCCCCTTGGAAAACGAAAAATGAGCTAACAGACCAATGGAAATGTATCACTAGTCAGCCTTTAATAACATGTCCATGAGTCTTCGGACAAACTATGTGTGGATAGGTCAGCCTTTACAGAGCAATAGATACACTGAATCCCTCATAGAAGCAAGCACGTGTACTTTGTAAAATCCCAGTTCTGGAATATATACATTGTACAGTATTAAAAAGGAATAACAGTATTTACCTGCATCCCCATTTGGATTATTGTAGTGGATTTCCAGCCTGTATAATGTCTCAGTCTCCTCAGCTCCGATAGGAATACCCACTTTGTCTGGAAGTACAAATACCTAAGAAAGCAGGGGATAAACAGTGGATCATTCTGCACATGCACAACACTAACATAGAAACACACTGAAGCACAAGGATCTCAAAATAAATCAAAGAACTCAAAGATGGACGCAGGATTCTCCCTCACCCCTCCTCCCACGGCCCATGAAGCCATTGTGTCGAAGCAGGAGTCCCCGATGTCGCCCATGTAGCACGGCCTGTCGTACTGTTCGGTGACAATGGAGGGGCAGCGGTACAGGAGCATGTGGTGAATGAGGTCAGGGTGCTCAATCACTGGTTCAACCTGAGACAAGTCAGAGGACATTTGGTAGGGAATTGGAAAAGAAATAGAAAAAAATATGTGAATTATTGAATATTGAATAATTATTATGGTGCTTTAGTAAATTTGTACTTACTTTTTATGCCTATAAACAACATGTACACTTACAATGTCAATTCTTTCTCTTGCAGCTACATTTGCCCGAAACAAATTCCATTAAAAAGTTCACCCTAGGATTAATGGCATATTAAACTTGGGGCATCCCATTGTAGGAGCCATAATGTGTGTTTCACCTGTGTGTTTTATTTGTTACGTTTCACTCCTTTTATGGGTTTATTATTATCTCCGGTAATTCGCACTTGGGTGGGGTTTCTCATTATTTGTATCTGTTCATCTTGGTGGCAGGAAGCAGACAAAAGGTTCAGTGGGTTTGGTATTTTCTTTTGTCATCAACAATAGGTGATGAAACTCCCGCACACTGTCTTTCTTGTTGCTGTCAATATTTGTTTAATATCATCGACGTTTCGGTCATACCGACCTTCATCCGGGTTGTGAATCCAGCATCTCCGTGCCTTTCCGTATATAGGCATACAAGAGCTACCTAATTACACAACGAGCCAACCAGAGGACCCCACATATATGCGTCATCAGAAAAAAGAAAAATGACTGAGTTAAAGCAATCACTACAAGCTGAAACATCCGCTGTCTAATGATATCAAACATTACAATAAAGGAGATGAAAAAACATACGCCAAATTAGATTCCAAATTCATCACTAATCATGTCTCTCTCCCTCATTAATATTAAATAGTTAAATAATATATAAATAACAGTCAAATAATAAAAAAAATATTTCTAAAGGCTAAAAAGAAGTGCAGGGAAACAATCATTTTCATACAAAACAGCATTTAAAGTGATGTGAAAAACTACAGAAATACATGCCGAAATACAATACGTGGTTTTCAAGTTATTTTTGCCTTTTGTTTCAGTACTTCTGTACTTATCGGCTTTTGTTTAATAAAAGGTTAAAATTCATCCAGACTTTGGACTTTCTTTTAGAACAATACACATCACAGTTCTAGTCCCCTGACGCTCTACGTGGCATCTCTACCATCTTAGTCGTTACACCCATTCTTCCCTATCCAGGATCAACAAATCCATCTTACTTTCATCCTGGTTTTTCAAACTAAAATTGGATTGGATGTAACTGTAGAGACACAACAATTTAAGTGAAAAAAAATGTCAACAGTATAAACAACTATATAAGAAAAAAAAAGATAAAAAACAAAACATTTTTTTCCTTTTGAACAACCTATTCATTCAAGATTTGATACAATCCTTTAGCTGTAATCTGATAAGATTATTCGCAACTGGGCCCTGCTTGTGACGCTAATGTAAAGTCGTACTCACCATATAAATATGATGTTTGGTTTTCAATTTTGGTAACTTCATCACCTTGCAGTGGTAGTAGGTATGATTTTGCGGTACAGTGATCTGCAAAAATAAAGATTCAAATTTTAAAAAAAAGGCTGTCAGTAGCCAGTTAGGATTAAGAATATAATTTTTTCTTCCAGATCTTAAGGCATTACGAAATGGATAAGAATTTTTCCACAATTCCAACAAACATTTTCATAACCGTTGTAATATTTATTATTCCTACATTGTCCACCCTGACACTGAGACAGTTGGGGTCTGTTATGGTCGCCCTGGGCTTGTAGTTCAGCAGGTTGACTTCCTTGGTGCCTCTACGGGACGAGTGGTAATTGATCTCATCCGTAGTTCCGTATGCATAGATCAATTTAATGGCTTGAGACTGAAAAAGAGATTTTAGTGATTTAATGATGCAATACAAAAACCACAACATATAAGGACTTATTATCGTGTCAAACGGGATCCTATGCTCCCAAAACTGACAAATAAAGTCCTTATTTACCTTAAAACGTTGTTAAATGTATAATTCAAGTGATTAACAGAGACAGTTCAATGTTCCTACTTTGCACTTTGCTTCATAAAGTCCACACATAGGTCAGGTTTTATAACCAAAACCGTATAGTATTTCAGGTACTCAATGCAGAACCAAATGCCTCTTTATGTTGTTCCCATTGTCTTCACAACTGAAAACACCCAATTTACCGGAATATAAAGGGACTGTCAGGGGAACCGAACAAAAGAGCTCAACTCAAAAGAACTGCAGCAGAGTTTACATGTATACAAACTGGAAACTTGAGCTTTACAGTGAAAATTAGATCAACAACACAAAAGAATATAGCGTGACAAATAGTGAGGTACAGCAGGGAGGGTTGTTATAGTTACAATGGAAACAGCAGCCTCTTGGGGTAGCGTTCTGCTATAGTTAGATAACAAATGGTTGTTTGGTTTGGCGTAGTTTTTGATGAGTCTGACTTCGACAACACTACACTTGCCCAATATTATATAGTGAGGACATTTTATTACTTATTTTGGGGTTATGAAGCGATTAAAAACAAAAAAATAAAAGATTCTTAAAGCTAAATATTTGATGCTATAAGTGAATACTCAAGTAATGTTTTGTGGCAAAGGTAGCTCCTGCTGCTCTTTTCAACTTATTTTTTCCTTAGAATTAAGTTGATATTTTCTAGCATGTATTGCAAGAAGTAACATTTGAATGTCTTACAGTGATATGGAAGTCTTGGTCATCACACGACTGAATGGCCCTCCGAAAGGTCAAGATGGTTTGACCTTCAGTTTCGTTCGCATAGAGGAGAGTGTAGCTCTGCTGCTTGTCCTCCATCGGCATGGAGTTCCCTGTGGCATGGTAATCCTAATGGACACAAATAAATACATTCAGACAGATCAATTGCTATACTTAAACATATACAAGTATGGAGGAGACTCACTTTGAAGTAGACTCCACTGGGTCCAATCCCCCCCATGACGATATCTGCCCCCGCCATGCCTCCGTTTGGGCTAAATCCAAAGCCGATCCAGCCTGTTGTGTTCACCAGAAATTTTAATGTAATGTCCCCCTGCGGGTCAGCAAAGCCCCACTTCAGGCAGACCAAATGGTTCTGGTCCAAGTACTCCATGAAAGGCAAGTTAGGGTCCGAAGCCCCCACATGTTTGTTCCAGACTACGGACAGATAGAAGAGAGGGAGCAGAGAGCGCATGATGCTTCTGTTAAGGTGGAGATCTTCAAACTGAGCGTGCTGTGTGCGGAGGTGTCTAAGACCCTCCCTCCCTGCTCCGACACACCTGCGTTGCTAGATGAACCAAAGTGATACAGGCGAAAAGTGCTTCGTCATTTAGCATTTTTGGACGACCTGGGGTTGAGGACTTCACCTACTTACAGTAAACAGTATCCCCTCTCAGCCCTTCCCTCATTGATAACAACCTGCTCCACCGGTTCTTTTCCATTGACAGACAAGTGAGACCGCCGCTGGACTCGGGTGTTTGATATCTGAGGAGGTGGCGAGGAGGGAGCAGGAATGAAAGCTGTACCTCTCAATTTGGCCACAGTCAAGGTTTTCAATGTATTGACTCTGGCTAATATGAAAGCTTTACCTATGATCCACTGTCTTGCTTTGTGCCCTTCTCAGATATCAAACACTTGATACCAGCCAAAATAATTTCATCTCAAAGGAATGTGAATAGTGTGACCACTCTTCTGGGGCTGTACTCAGATATAAAGATAATGAACATAAAAAAAGTTAGTTCTGAGCAAGTATTTTGATTGGACATGAGGCATTCCTTGAGTGCTGATATAGAGTATAACAGCACTGGGACTTTAACTATATGTATTACTCCACCAGGAGTTCTTATGACTATTAATTAACATTACAGCAGATTGTCTCTGCCTTGATTGATCAAAGTGGTACCTTGGAGTCAATCAGGCCACTGAAGGAACTATCAACAGAATCTAATTTTTAAGGTTGCATGATAAATTGATTAAGGCTATACAGATTAATTTGCAAAACTTAAAAGTAGCTGGTCTGCGGTTACATGTAACAGTCCAATTCCTGTCAGGTTGCGCAGTTATGTTGGCGGAGACAAATTAATGATTAAATAAGCAAAAAAAACCCAACAACAACCTGTTGTTGCTTATTACTGTTTACTACCAGATGCTTATTGGAGAACTGTTAAAAGCAATAATCAGGGCTGTGCTGATATTCAGTACAACAGCACTCCCTCTCATGTGATATTGCTTAAAATATGTATAACCACACACCTACTTTCATCCTCAACTAATTTCTTACTTTTCAATTGAATGCTCAAATACCATTTAACATACTATACTGTGTACAACATGAAATCAAGTTTGTAATTATTTGTAGTTTCATCTTAAATTTATATTTTTAAGTTAAAAAAAAAACTTTGAAAGACAATTGTATAACTTAAATGGGAATGCTCTTTGAAGGTCACCCGTTTGCTTTGAGACTAAAATGCCTATTAAAAAAAATAGAAATATGTGAGCTAAGTTAATATACATTAGAGATTATAACTAGTGTCCTTTTTTGTCTCTGAGTTTTGATTTTATGTTCCAAAACTGGACAGTAGTTACGTGTTTAATGTAAAGCTAATGGACCAGTTATGTACTTGCACCGTGACTCCAGCAGAGGCCGACTTAGCCACAAAACACATTCAGGGTCCCTCCCTTTCAACCGTTGAGTCAGCTGTGTGCCGTCAACAACAGTGTCAGTAAACACACCACAGTAGCTGCCTTGAGATTATAATAATACGACGAAACTTTAATCATTGCTTGGACTCAGAAGAACAAAACCAACTAACCATGATGTAGTCGGATTTGATGTATTTTGGAAAATACTCGAAGCAAATTTAAACATTACATTTTTTTTAAAAGGAAGCATTTGGATGACTGATGTAGTCGAGCATATTTGCAATTTGACTGATGCTATATTACTTTTATCATAACAACTAAGAGCTAACTATTTTTTTTACCTTGATTTATAGCTGTTAGATACAATTTCATTTAGCAGACGCTTTTGTCCAAAACTATAAATATTAATTAAAGTATTTTATAAAAAAATATTTTTCGCAAGTATAGCCTCCAGTCTACTTTTCAATTTGTTTCTTTATTTTACATCAAGTGAACTGATTTCTAATATCATATTAATTTAACTCTTGCAAACGTTAGTCAGGTCTTGGAGGGCCATGTCTGAGTGAAACTACCTTTCCGGTTTCTCTCGGCGGTGCAGGTCACTCCCTCCGTGCTGACAGCAGCTCTCTACGCGGTGCAAACTTACAGCCGTACTGTAGTCGTCTGCTCCTTCCGCCTGTTTCCAAGTTTTTTGAGTTTTTAAGTGACAAAGTGATTTTACGAATGTGTTAAAGTCTTTGGAGCGGCTGCTGTACACCGGGAGGAATTACCGTGTTTTCTTCGCTTTGAGTTGAAAAGCAGCGGGGGGAAATGTCCAGCTGAGGACTGGAAACACTGAAAACTACAGGGCCTGTGTTTGTAATGATTGATCAATGCTTCGACAATGGCGCTAAAGGTAAGTCAGACCACTTTTCTAGGTTGTTTTTAACGTCAACCCGGGTGCATAACATTCCCCAGTTTCCCCTGACAGTTGTATCTTTTTTTGACGACTAATACGCGTTGCAGACTTGTAGAGGCAAAGGCAGTTACAGTTTCACAGCCACAATTTACTCGATAAGCTTCATATTAAGAGTCAAAAACATTTAAAAACTCTGATATAGAAGTGAGTAATGGGCGCTTAAAACACACATTTGCATGCAGTAAATGTGAAACGAATGTTTTTGCTGTACATGGAAAATGTGCCTCATTAAGACAGTGTCTTGTGACATTTTACTACCTTTCCAGTGCGGGTCATTTCTGCCTCTATGGAATGCTGGGAAATGTAGGCGTCTTAGGCGTGTGTGGGGCTTTTTGTCTATTCAATACGATATTGAGAGAGTGAAGATTGTTATTCATCATCATAGACTACGATGAGTAATCATGATTTGGCACAGCTAGTTTTTTCATCAATAATTCAGTTGTTGAAATTACCGAAAGTACTAATAGTGTTGCTGCCTTTGAGTATTATTGCTATTATAATAACGTGAAATTGGTGGATATGAGGTTGATTTTTTTAATTACAATTTTGCGTTTTACAATTATTGCTCTAATTTTGTAATGTATTTTTGGAGCTATCTGGCACTATAATTTCCTTCGGGATCTTATCTTACCTTATCTTATATAGTGAGCCAAGAGAAACTCTACCCCCTTTTCCACCAGCTTGCTAGTGTCAAACATCAAAGTGAAGTAACAACAAGTTAAGCATCTATTTGCCTAGAGGGGGGCATCAACAACAACATCTGTGCAAGTCACGTTATGCCATCAAGCAGGCATCAAAACAATACATAGTGCTTTCACTACATACAAATACTAAGTGAGCCAGGAGAGCTGCGGCCAGAAGCATTCAAGAGTTCCTGCTCCATCCCACTTCCTTGACTCCTGGGAGGTGGCAGGCTGACACTAAAAATAGACCTCTGTTCACGAACAAATGGCCTTGTAATCCATGTCATCGGCTAATGAACATGAGAGCTAGATAGTCAAACACAGTTAATAATATACTGGTTGGACATCGCAAGCTGAATTTCTTCTTTGTTTTTTTTGTTTAGATAAGAGCCAGCAATACAAGCAAATTTGGATAGTCATATTTATGAAAGTCAGCCTGAAAATTAGCCATGAAATGAACTGTGAAAGTCTTTTTCACTCTTAAATTTCTGTATTTTTTATCACACATATGTATGTTTGTTTGTCTGCGTGTCTGGGGGCCTAGGGGCAGGGCAGATTAGTGGATGTGGGTCAGTGTGAGAGAACCTGCAGGCTCCTGTATTAAACTGAACCAGGTAACTTGATGGTTCTGGCCTTGTTTTTGGTTGATGCTGGTGCCTAGTTAAGACTCAGCAGAATATGGCCTAGAAGAACTAGTTTGTCCTGTTTCACTGTGCCTTTTATTTCACTTAGATTAATGGGGTTGCTGTTGAATGTGTTGATACAAGTGCAGGTATAGGTTCAAACACAAGTGTTGATAAAACATGCAGCAAGTCTTATGGGTTTTTTTCTTGTTTGTGTCCAGGCACAAGTTTTATACGACTTCTCTGCTGAGCCTGGAAACAACGAGCTGACAGTGAAAGAAGGAGAGACGGTTACTATCACCAATCAGGTAAATCCTTACTACAACTCCTCTGTATTCCCTCTATTCCATCCAAATGTTCCTGTGACTAGTTCGGTACGTCGCTCTCGGAAACCAACAGTCCTGTAAAGGCCCAGCTCACGTGACAAACAAGTGCAGAGGAAGGAAGGACGAAAGTGAGGGAGCAAACATGATGTCATTATAGCACAGTCGCAACAGTTCAAAGGTCACTCACTGTGTGCTGACCTACATAGTTTTCTAATCAAAGTTGGTGTTAAGCCAATCAGGACCTCCTGTGTAAGGACAACAACAGAATGTACTTTTTCCTCGTTAAATAAACTGACCGTGGAGGAATTTGTCCTGCGAGCTTTGGCTGTGTTTACAGATACTTGGGTAACCTGGTTATTGTCAGCTCTTTGCTATAACGTGAACCTTTAAATGTTGGTGAAGTGCAGAAACAAATCCAGGGAAACAGTTACAGTAACAGGGAGAAACATGGTGTTCTCCACGTTTATGCACACATGCAGTCAAATGTACAGTATCAGTAAGTGTGGCTGTGGCAGCAGAGCAACCACACTTAAGGGGAATTTCTTTAAGCATTGTGGCTTTGCACCTTTATTATTGAAATGTGTGTGACCTTAAATGAAACTGAAACATACCAAGTCTATTGAGATTAGCTCCATGTTTGGGTAAGAAGACTCGTGTGCACAGCAATGTTTACGCCCTCATTTTACTGATGTTTTTGTTTTTTGGCTGCAGCATCATTTCAGAGAACTGCAGATTAATGTGATTTTTCCTAGAAGCCGGTTGTTTCTCACAACTACTTCCTGCTAGCCTTAGCCACTCTCCACCATTGATTCCGACATGTTTGTTTTCAGTCTCTCTCTTTACTTATTTTGTTCCTGATTACTTTTTGGTAGGGATGCACCGATTGAGAAAATCGGGGCCGATTTAAAACAACGATTTTGCCAATGCCAATGTTTTTTTCAATAACTGTAATTTTTGTCATTTTTAATGCCCTCGTCTGGATAAGGGGCCAAAATTTACTTTAATTTTAGAAAATTGAATTTATTCAGGCCTTCATCACACTCTTTGAGAAGGCATAAATTCAATCTTTCATATTCCCAAAACATCTTTTTATTTAAACTTCTTTCACGTAAAAATAATCTTTTAGAATCACCTGGTAATAGTACAAACATTTTTCAGTGCTTACATAGCCGAACAAAAATCTTTCTGAAAACATAAACACTTTTATGTCACAATTAAATTTACTGCACAATTAAAGCAGTTAAAGACATCGGCTACTGCCATGCGGCACATGCCACCTTATTTGCCGATGGACCGATGTCTGTCAACACAGCGGAAAACGTCCGATTCCGATGTTCGGTGCATCCCTAGTTTTTGGCCCTTTTTCATGCCTTTATTGAAAGGAGGTAGTGGATAGAGTCAGAAACAGGTTAAGAGAGATTAAAACCGTTTATTGTCACGCCGGTTATACAAGAACAGCTGTGTGAAATTCTTGTGCTGGGAGGCTCCAATGAAAAGGGTTAATATTAGATATAAGGCACATATCAATTATAATAAAATAAAATATATTAACTAAAAAATGGATGCAGTAATAAAACAAAATAAAAAATAAGGATATTTGAGAGATATGTAAATGTTTCTAAATATATATAATGTAGGCATAATATACACATTTAAGGCAGAGGTGGAAATATACATTCCCTGGTAGGTATTGCACATTCACAAGTGAGTATTGCACAAAAGGGGTTTAATTGCACTTGTGTGTGTAGAGGTTTTATTTATTTAAAATTCTTACGGACTGGTGGAAAAAGCCGGGGGAAGATACGCAGCGCGAGGGCCAAGGTTGGGAGTCGAACCTGGGCCGCCGCTCCGATGACTGAACCTCTGTTTGTGCGTTTAGCCGCTTAGCTAAACTGCCGCCCCTTCGGTTCTGTTGTTTTTTCAGCATATTGGAGGCGGCTGGATTGAAGCTCAGAACTCCAAAGGGGAAGTTGGACTGGTACCAGAGGACTACATCGAGGTAAGATAGATTTAACTGTGATGTTTGAATTCACCTCAGGTATCTCACATCCCTCACAGTATGTGACAAAGATTAACATCCAGAAAATTAAGCTGGAAAGAATCTGCTTTCATCTCTGAGGTCAAGACGCACAGTATGTTCTAAGTAAACAAAAGTACAAACAAATAATAATCTTTGCGCTCTCTCAGAGTCTCTATCAGTGAGATATTTGTCACTACAGACGAGGATTATGTTCCTGTGTAGACTGCAGCGGCGGTGCTGTCTCTAGCCTCAAACTAAAATCACAACAGGATGTGCCTCCTTCAGGGTTTTGCTGATTAGGGTGTTTATGTGTGTGCGTGTGTGTGTGTCCAGTTTGATCCAGTAGCTCTGACTTCATCATGCATGAGGATATGATTCACTCTGAAGACATTCACAAAGAGAAACAGAGATTAAAGTAAAGTCTGTTTAACAGTTGAGCCTCGCTCTCAACCACATTTGATGCAACATCTAACAAAGCAGTATCTGTGCGTGTACAAGAGAGAGGTTATTATTATCCGTCTGCTTTACTTAGCTAACAAGCTCATGTTGATTTGTGTGTTTGTGCGACCTTACACAACCTACCCAGCTGCAGCGACATTTTTTTTAATTTAATCCTGTTTCTGAGTCATTGAAACACTAATGACAATTGCACTGGTGGGTTATGTAATGTCTGATGAAAAACATCAGGGAACAGTCTGTTTCTCAAGAAACTGCTTTCTATGTCAGCGCACCCTAAGGGAAACTAAGAATAGAAAGAAGTTGAACCGCAAAAATAATCATAAGTTTGGTATCTGCGTATTTACAAGGAATAAAGGAGATTTAAATATGTAATTTTGTGTTTATCCAAGGTGGACAGACTGGTTTAAACTTTTAAAGTTACAGTTTGCAAAACCAGGCGATGTCAAGAAGACACGATCGCATTACCACAGAGGAATGCACCTTTAAAAGTCATTAAATCACACTTGAATGAATGTCTGAATTTGTTCTTCTGATGGCACCGGTGCCTGTTTTTTATCCTTTCGTTTTCAGTTCAGTCAGACATTTCCATCGTTCCCAGCTGCAGCACCTGCAGCACCTGCTCCAAGTTTAGGAAATGTCGCATCGCCAGATCTGTCCATCTTTGATGCCTACGCTCCCCCGTCTGCACCTGCACAGGTAATGCATGCACATGATAAAGCTATATGTATGTGTTAAATTAATTCTCGTATCAAATCCAAACCTGTTTTTTTGGCTGTTTGCTGACCTTAAGTAAGAGCAGTAAATTAGTGTGCAGCCTTAACTTCTCTAAATAGAAGGTGAAGCACCTCCTGTGGTCCAGTTCACCCACACAGAACTATTTGTGATGGTCCGATGTCGAAGAAAAAAGCAGAAGTGGCCCGATGACAGCTTTTTACTGACGTTCGTGCAGCATGTGTGAACCCCAGAGATGCAGAAGTGAGAGCAGCTGCTGTGGAAGCATATTCGTTGCCCGTGTGTCATTTCTAACTGTAAAATTGAACCAGGAGGAAATAAGTGCAGTGAAGTCTTTTTGTCCTGCGCAGGCAGGAAGTTCCACAACTATGAGCTGTACTGCTGGATCAGTAGAAATGTGGGCACAGGAAATGTGTCAGCCTTCATCCCTCAGCTCTCTCTCTGTACACACACACTTCTATATCCAGCATCACTTTAACCCTTCCCCTGCTGAGTGTTCACTGCTGGCGCTTTGTGATGATGTCACCTTTTTTCCTCTCAAGGTTGAAGCTGGGGGCTTAAGTCCCCCGCCGGACACCCCCGACACCCCAGTTTCCCCCTACCTTTCGTCCCCAGATGAGGTAACCGCCACTTGGGGGGGCGGTGGATGAGGCCAGTGGCATGAAATCGAGCCCTCCGCCCTCACCCGTTATCCTGAAGCCCCCCCTCCGCTCTGATTGGCAAATTCCCTCTCCTACTCCTACTGCCTGCAGAAAGCATGATCTCAGCCTCACTTTGAACTGCAGTGCACACACATCACACACACACATCACACACACACACACACACTCTCACATGTCACAAATCGACGCCCACACATGTATCTCAGTGGTATGAATCAACACCACAGTGAAACTTCACAGATCAGAAGTTCAGAGCCAACGATTCTCGTCCCTCACACTTAATGAAATAATCTCACAGACGAATCATCAGCACAGAACATGAAAATTGACTCCACATGATGAATCCTGCAAATACAACTGAAGATTATTAATTAAATGTTGACTGAATGTTACATAAAGTTCCTGTCAATGTATTTATGTGCAGGAAAATGCTGTTTTTCAAAGTGTTGTTCCTTGCTGCACTGCTGTGTTCACTCTTGACGATGCCATCACAGTCATTTTTATTGTGAAACTTCTCGTCTCGTGCAGAACTTTTCTTTGTGTCTGTTTGTATTAAGTTGCCCTGCAGCAGGTCTGTGTTAGCACTGATTAGCATTAGGTTAACTTCAACCCACAAAAGTCACATATACATTTTGTTGCATGCCGATGTCCATACGTTTTCAAAGTGTTGACACAGTCTGCACGTCTGCCTTGAAAGCATGGCATGCAGATGCACATCAAGCTTGTAACTATTGTATAAAACAAACGTGTGTGTATGGACTTAGTACTGTAGTGTTTAATCACGAGTGTGCACATTGTGAGCATGTGCCTTTTTTTAGATATGCACTATTTTGATATTTGTTGCTTCTGCATTTACAGTATTTAGTAGCACTAAGCAACTGCGACTGTAAGGCTGATGATCTTAAGATTTCCTGCTCATGTGTTGAAAAAAGCATGTTGTATTATGCGAGCTTCTCGTTGAATAGATTCCAAACTACACTCCACTCTTCTATGCTTCTTTCTTCCTCATTTCTTTCTCTATCTGTACCTTCCAGGCTAGTAACGGTAATGATCCCTGGACGGCGTGGAACACGGACCCCTCAGGAGGAGCCAACAACAACTGGGCGTCCAATCCGGAGGGCACCCAGACTGGGAAGGGTGCTGCAGACCCGTGGGGCTCAGTATCACAGGGCCACCCTCAGGCTTACCAGGGCCCAGGTAAGAACAGCTTTTCGGGGCGCTGGTTTAGCTCAGTCGGTAGAGCAGGTGCCCCATATACGGAGGCTACAGTCCTCTCTGCAGCGGCCGCAGGTTCGACTCCTGTCCTCGGCCCTTTGCTGCATATCATCCCCCCACTCTCTCTCCCCCATATTTCCTGTCTCTCCTCATCTGTCCTGTTAATTTAGCCAAAACAAATAAGAGCTTTCTAGCAACTATGATTAGCTCGTCACACACTGGTTCTTGTTGTCACTATCTTGCAAGACAGTTTAACTGTTTACTTTTTTAACTGTGATTGTGGGAGCAGATAGAATATATGGCTTCGGTTGGATGGGGTGTCCTGGAGTGCCAAAAATGACTGGTTAGCCCTCTGGAGGTGTTGCTTTCATCAAAAAGCTAAATAAAGCTAGCTTGTGTAACACCGCTATGCAACCCAGTTATTTGTATGACTTGTGAATTATGTTGGTCTTTCTGTTAGGATGCTCATTTTGAAACACAGACCCTATAACATTCACTGTTTAAAATAATACCCTCTATATAGTGTATATGTGAGGTTTTTGACCATAATCCGGCTCTCCAGGCATGTGGTCTTTGGAAAGTGGAAGACAATCCTGACTGTTTGAGAAGAGACATATTATCTGCGACTATGATAGGTGCCTTCAACGTAAGATTGAAATGCCCTAAATGTATAACATGTCCCCTATTTATAGCCTTGAAAACCTTTGATGCTCAACAGGAAGATTATTTAACACATGTTTTGTGTTGTGAAATGTAGGTCAGGTAGTTCTGGAAAATAATACTTAGCAGATGGGGTTTGCATCAGGGAGCAACATAACAAAAAATGTTCTTAATATTCAGGACAGAGTAAAGTGTTGTCGCTCTTGGCTTAAGCTGATATTAAGTGAAAGATATAGAAATCAAGTATATTGATCCTGTATGTTTTATCTATAAGCTTTTGGGAGTGATTGAGAAGTCTCTCTGCTCAGTAGTCTGTCTCTGGCCCGTCCGTCCACACAGATGCTCCAGCACGTGGACCGGACCATCAAGGCATGATTCTTGTTTTTTGCCGGAGTATGGAAAAGTTAACCTCATGCATGACTCAGAAGGACAGATCAGTGGACCTGCTTTTTAAATTCTCCTGTTGTTATTGTAAAAAGAGAACTGGGCGAATAAATGGCAATAAGAAGAAATAACAGACCTTTCCTTTCCCTCTCTCTCTCTCTTGCCAAAGATATCTACCCGTATCCTTACCTTATCGATTACACAGGTATCCCTGCATCGCCTGGGGGAAGCTCTTTCCTAATGTGTGTGTGCGTGTGGACTGGCTCATGAGGAGACTTTGCAACAAATAGTTTTGGGAAATTAATTCCAGCCTTAAAAGCATGTGTGTTGATACTTCAGTTTGTATATTGATATAACCCTGGCATTAACTTTATTGTGTTGTGTGGGAAAGTGCTGTTCGTGTGGCTAACCTCTGACATTTAGAAGGAGAGTAAATGGGTTTTGTTGCACATTTTGCACTTGTTTTTTGTGTGAAATCAGAATGTTAAAGCATCGACATTGCTCTGACTTCTGTTGTAGTTTAGTGTTAACTGATAAGTTTCAATTACAAAGACAGAGAGCTCACGTGAGAGGCAAAGGTTTTAAGCTTTGTTAATTAGCTTGTTAGTTAGCTTGTTAGTGTAACTGTAATGCCTTTTCAGACAGATTTTTAACTCTACCTTTAGACAGCGTGCAAGAAGAACCAAGCTGGCGAACTCAGATGGTAGTTGTTGCTCTGCTTAGCTAGGCTAGCAATCGTTTAGCAGGACTGTTAGCTTAGCCACTGTTAGCCTTTTTTTGTTTCTCCACCCATGAATTATTAGGATTTAGCTTATTCTCTCTTTTAGTGTCAAACTAATAACTGAATTTCTACAATATTAGATCTTTAAAATAGACTTGACGATAACAGGAACAGGGTACAAACTATAGTAGTTAAATTTAGCTTTAGCTTAGGCTAGCTGTGGCTGTTTTACCCGCTAGCTTAACTAACGTTGTGTTTTGTAGTTTAGCTAACTTTACAGGCTGTTTTATCTGAAATTGTATTTGTTTCTATGGGATAGTAATACTTTATATAGTCAAACAAATGTCAGAAATGTGACTTATTTATTTATTATTTCCTATTTTGCCTGGTTTGTGTGTGTGCTGGTTTGTTAGCTTCTGTGTATCAGTTAGTCGCTCCCAGCAGCTGTGAATTTTAGTCTCACGGTCGGCTTCTTGTACATTTACAGATTGTACAAAAGGTTCTCCGACATATGTTATATACTGTGTGCGAGTGTGTGCGTTCTAAAAAAAACAACGCTTCATGCCCTCAGGAGCAGAGGATGATGAGTGGGACGATGAGTGGGACGACATGAAGTCTACTGGAGGTTACGCTGAGTCAGAATCTGGAGACAGCGGAGCGATACAGAGAGGAGGAGCTCATGGCTCTTCAATGAAAATCTCCCTCAACAAGTAAGACTTAATAAGTAGTAAGGAAGTCATAGAATGAGTTTCACTGAATTATGAAGCAGCAGTATTGATGCTCCTTTAATCTCTGAAATTTGCAAACATTTGGATCAAAACATACTTTAAAGCTACTGCAGAGCAAACTGCATATTTTTAAAGTAAAATAACACTGCTTATATTACTGCTACTGCTTTAAGTAGCAGAAACATTCCTGTTAAAACCGCAAAGACTGAAATGCTGCATATTGTAGCGTACCTATGACTGAAGGAGCCCTGTGGAGATTTTCTGTACACAAACAAAGGTTTGTAGGTTCGTAGCAGTCTTCCTCCTCCCTGTATTTGTTGGATCATTGCTGCATAACTTGGCATGTTGCCACCACCTCTAGATCAGTGTGAATAGTGTGAAATTGTTGGCAGGAACGTGTATTGCATCACCAGTGTGCATGATTTAATCAAAACAGGCGCTCGTTATATGAAAACACTTTTCGAAAGGGCTACTAGATTAAAAAAACCTCCAGGACCACAGGAAGCTGTCTTAAGCTCCATCATAAAGTGGTGAAAGAGTTAAAGTGAGCGATCGTGACTTTTCACTCTCTCTTTGAGCAGGTTTCCTGGGTTCTCCAAGTCCGGTCCTGAGCTCTACCTCCTGTGCAAGCAGCTCACCAAGGGCAAAGAAAAGCTGCCAATCTATGTGAGTGAGCTCAAAATATCCTTAACTGTTGTTTGCTTTATATCATGATGTGGTTTTACTTGTTATATCAGTAATTTAAACTCCCTATGTGATCTAAGAACAATATGATGTATCATAATGCAAAAACAGATCATCTCAGTTGTAGATGTTATACT
The DNA here is from genome assembly GCF_022749685.1 of Semicossyphus pulcher. Classification (NCBI taxonomy): domain Eukaryota; kingdom Metazoa; phylum Chordata; class Actinopteri; order Labriformes; family Labridae; genus Semicossyphus; species Semicossyphus pulcher. The sequence continues at coordinate 13,261,818 of NW_027211615.1, forward strand.
TCCTACAGTATATAAAGTAATTTTACAGCATGATTATTTTATATTTATGGTTTACCACTTTGAAAGTTGTGTTTGTATGCCATAAAATACACAGTAGCAGGTTTCTAAAGTGATGTTTTCTGCTTAGATGGGAGAAGTTGGTCCTGTGTGGTCTTACCCTGACAGTCAGCTCGACTGCGTGGTGGCTGATCCCAAGAAAGGCTCAAAGATGTACGGCCTCAAGAGCTACATCGAGTACCAAATCACACCAAGCGTGAGTCCCAAGTAGCATTTTCAAGGCACCTTTTTTAGTTTTAATCTGGGATTAAACTAAACTTGATAAAGTTAACCATCTAAAAATATAATCCGTAAATGTTTTGCTTGTTAGCACTAAAGGAACTGTAGGCCGAATCACATCATTATCATGTGTCAATTGACGAAAAAGAGCTACATCGAACATATTTTCTGGAGATATTCAGTAAATTAAATATGTTATTGGTTTACAGACCACAAACCGACCAGTCAATCACAGATACAAGCACTTTGATTGGCTCTACGAGAGGCTGCTAGACAAATTCGGGTCAGCCATCCCCATCCCCTCTTTACCGGACAAGCAGGTGACGGGTAAGCTCTCGACTTCAATAAATGTACCACACGGAAAAGATAAACGTCACTGAAGACCACATGAAAATGCTTTTTTTCTTTGCATACTCAGGCCGATTTGAGGAAGAGTTTATAAAGATGCGTATGGAGCGGTTGCAGGGCTGGATGAGCCGGATGTGCAGGCACCCGATTGTTTCCAGCAGCGAAGTTTTCCAGATTTTCCTCACCTACAAGGATGAGAAGGTTTGCTAATCCTCCTCCACTTCTTCTCCCTTTGAGCTTTTGAATCATCTTTTTAGTTTGTCTTTCACCAGCTGTATGTAGTAGACCTTTTATTAAAGACTGAACAACAGAAACCTTTTTGATTATTGCTTAAATAAAATGAGTAATTTGTTGGTTACAGGACTGGAAGATGGGGAAGAGAAAAGCAGAGAAGGACGAGACGGTTGGAGTGATGATTTTCTCCACAATAGAGCCTGAAGCTGCAGACCTGGATGCTGTGGAAGTGTGAGTTTTGATCAAACATTACTCTTAACCACTGCAAATACACTGTCTTTAAACCTGCTGATGATTAACTGTGTGACTGTATCGTCAGCTGATGTCTATTTATGTATGTAAAATGTGCCCACAGGGAACAGAAATGCGAGCAGTTCAGCAAGTTTACCAAAGCCATGGATGACGGGGTGAAGGAGATCCTGACGGTGGGCAACGAGCACTGGAAGAGATGTACAGGCCGTACGTACACACTGCACTAAATGTTTCGGCACACACAAGCCACACCTTCACTTTGTGCTGTAATTACTGTTTACATTATATAATGGTCCATTATGTTGAGTATTTTGTCAACTAAAGTGTGTGTGTTCATGTTTAATTTCTTCCCCTCCACAGCTTTGCCAAAGGAGTACCAGAGAATCGGCAAAGCTTTCCAGAACCTCTCGTCTGTTTTCACCAGCAGTGGATACCAAGGTACAACAATGTGTCTTTGCTGTCTTTGTTAACACCTTTAAAATGTAGATGGAGTCATTCCCTATGTGTGTCTGTTTTGAAACAAGTTAGCACACAGGTGCTGTTAAGCAACTCAGCTGTGACACGTTTTAACCCCTTCTTTGCTGCAGGCGAGTCAATGCTGACTGATGCCATGACAGCAGCGGGAAAGACGTACGAGGAGATAGCTCAGATGGTTGCAGAGCAGGTATGTGCTGTACCTTCAACACAGCTCCTTGCTTGGGCGTTAGATATTCTTCACTTGAATTTCCTTAAAGTGCTCGACAGTGGAGCTGATTGTTTTGCGTTCTCACAATAATCACAGCATCTCACAACGTCAGTGAACATTTCCTGCTTGCAGTCAGTGTTTACGTCCTGGTTCTGGCATTTGTAATGACCCCTTTAACACAGCGTCCTGCGCGTGAAGTCTGTATCAGGAAGAAGCCACAGGGAAACATATCTGTAGTATTTCCTGAATCACGTTAAACCTGCTGTTTAAATGTGGCGTTTCTGGTCATTCTGTGTGCTCTGATCAGTGTGATGTGAAGTAATAAAATCATACTTAGGCCTTCTTTGATGTCCCAGCAGCTTCCAGAGGGAGGATTGTTCTGGTAAGCGTGTGCTGCTGCAGACACTTTTCCTCTGTGCTCCTCTAGTCTTTAGTTTAGCTATACCTGTGATGGTTGTGGTCTCTGATGGCAATGCAATGTATATCTTGCATTAACCCATAGAGGCCACACACACCTTTCCATCAAGTGCTACAGCAGCTCGCCCAGCTCGATGCTCCTCAGTCTCCTCATGAAAATGTTACTTGAATCTCCCTTATTTAAAGTTTGTTGTGTTTCCCCTGTGATGTATAGTTTCCACGTGTTCTTTCCTGTCACTTTCGACCTGTGTGTTATTTCCTGTTTTGGATTTATCTTTGTTCCAATTTTAGGTTACATGTATCTCTTTTTTTGTCTCTGCCATCTGTTTTCAGCCCAGGAAAGACCTCCATTTCCTCATGGAGACCAACAATGAATATAAAGGTCTGCTTGGATGCTTCCCGGACACCATTGGAGTCCATAAGGTACGTCAGGAAACACTTACACAAAGGTTTATCAAAAAAACAAATGTAATGGGATGTCTGTTTTGTTTACACCATCAAGATGTTCTTTGTTCAAACTTAGATATAAGTCATAACCTTAAAGATATAATCTCTAAGATTGTCATTTAAATAAATGTCTGTTAAGTCTCTATCTATCACCGTATGAGGTAACACAATAATGATTGAGCCTATGGCCCACTGATGAAAGCCTTTGCATTTGCAGTATATAGTATTATTACAGACTGGGTGTCTGTGGAGACATTTGCAGAAAAAATCACAAGCGGCGCCCAGTTAGTGACGTGTTTTCCATCAGCCAGCAGTGGTTGGTCTGCCAGAGAGGGTAGGTGGAGCTAAGTGGCTGCTCTTCTGGTCTCTGCAAGCGTTGCGTTTAAACAGTAATCTACTATGGCTGAACAAACACAGAAAAACTCGATGACTACAGATACAACTTCAACAATAAGTGAAAAGTCTGTGCCATCTGTCCCGCCCTCGGCTCTGTGCCACGTGTCATCACCCACTCTCATCTCCTGCTTCTAACACTATCCACTGAACTTTCTCAATAAAGGCATGAAAGGCCAAAAAAATAATCTTAAAAATAAATAAATAAATAAGTGAAAATTTAAAGACAAAGAACAAATTCGACGCTCAGATGAAGGCAAACTGTCTAAAAAGGAAAGCGTCCGTCAGCGAGGAAAATCAAGAGTTACAACCGTAACAAAGGGACCGTGGACGTCACACATGCAACACTGTCTGGATATCTGGGAAGTGTGCTCCCGCAATTACCGTTTATTGCCATAGGTGGCGCCAAAGAGAACGAAACTGAGATCTTCCAGATTACAACTATTTAAAAATTAAATTAACATATGATAATCTATTAGCTATGGTCAGACAACAGCTAATACTAGCATTCTGCCACTTCCTAGCTAATATCACTGTTAGCTAGGAAGTGGCTAAAAGCTAAAATTACTTTTAAGTAGTGTTACAATGAACAAAGGAAAGGTGTAAGTTTCTATCTAATGCAATATTACACTGTGATTTACTGAAAACAAGCGCTAAGCTAAGAATTATAACTTTCAAATATGTTGTTTTCCTTGGAAATATGGTTAAATGCGACTCATGATTTTCTCTGATAATTGTCAGTTGCTCATTAATTGCAAGATGTTATTGTAAGTATTGTCATATACCCTTAATTTATACGACTTTGAACAGAGTAGTACAACATAATAAAAGCATTTTAGCTTCCCACCCTGAGCGTCACCTCAGAGGAAAATGGCCGCCTTGTGAATGTGGCCTAGAAGAGATAAAAGGTATTGAACATGACAGCTTTAGTCTTTTAAGATATCATGTTTTATTTCCTGCAGGCGGCCATAGACAAGGTGAAGGAGGGCGACAAGCTGGTGGCCGCCAGTAAAATCACCCACCAGGACAAAGTCACCATGGCTAAACGACTTAGCACCATGTCTTACTCATTACAAGGTAACGCACTCAATCAGAAACATGTAGGTGTTTGTGTTTATGGAAACATGATATCTGACTCAAGTTGTTTCCCCTCTTGTTTCCCACAGCTGAGATGAACCACTTCCATAACAACCGTATCTATGACTACAACAGGGTCATGCAGCTGTACCTGGAAGAGCAAGTCAAGTTTTACGAGACGGTAAGGGGCTTTTTTTATCGCCCATCTCTCACGGTTAATTGGAGCGTGTCACAATCTGTCCTTTATGTTACCTGGGCAGCATCATTGTGCTCGGATACTTAACGACCTCCCGCTGCTTTTTGTGTTTCCATGTACAGATCGCTGAAAAACTGAGACAAGCACACAGCCAGTTCACTACCATGTGAAACAAACAGTCCTCGGTCTCTCACTACAAGACAAGAAGAGTGAAACCAGCGCGACATCCAAAATACTTTGCTTCTTCTGCGTTGTTTCCTCTCTTCAATTTAAATTTCACTTCTCTCTTTCTCTTGCTTTTACCTCATCTCTTCCTCTACTGCTCATGTTGTCCGTTGCTCTCAGACGTATATGGACGAAGAGAGAAGAAGGCTTTTTTTCTTCTGGAGCAGCAATGATAGCAGAGCAATGCACACTATTTACACACACTTATTCATCTGGCAAATATCCGCAGCTTGTGACAGAGGAAGTAAACATCCAGGTCCAAGTAAAACCCTGGAGTTACTATTGTGGGATGCAAACTAGTTGCAAACCGTTATAATGCAAACATGCATGTGCTTGCGTTATTTCTTAACATTTTAGCAGTCTTTCTCCACGTTAAAAATAAAGGTAAAGGAAAGGATTTACACGTGGCAAACTGTTGTCTGCACCTTGAAGTAGTGACGAACTGACACCGAAAACCAAAGCCATCCTCCCCTCCGTCAGTGAGTTGGATTCCTGAATGCGAAACACAGCTTAACTGCCTCTTTTTGAAGGCTTATTTTGGCCTCTTTAGTAGCACTGTTAACATTGCGGGAGTCCTAACATGCTCCAGAAGTAGTCCTTGAAGAGATAACAAAGGCAGAGCGCTTGTTCTCTGTATGTCCACTGCTTCCACCCCTTTCATCCTGCACTTCCTCAAAAGCTAACAGGAAACTCCACCTTCTTCCCGTCTTGCCTGCGTGCCTTATCCCTTTAAGAAAAGGAAAAAATGGTTGACTTTAGTCGTGCCACCCACACTTAGCCTGCGTATCATGACACTGCGGTTTACATTTGAGGAGAGAAAATGTGGGATCTAGATGCTCAAGTCCTTTTAAATGTTGGTAAAGTGATACCTCCCTGCAGGTGTTGCCAAATATGATTTCTCTCTCCTGGTTCTCCTGAAGAATATTTGTCCTTGTTTTGACCAGATGATGGTGTTTTATATGAAGGTGTTGCAGCAATGTTAAATGTAAGGAGAGTTCAGGGCGGAGACATGGATTATGTCCCGTATGCAGTTTTGCTTTTCACTGCCCACCTTTCAATCAGTCTCTAATCTTGTACACTTTTTGTTTTCTTATCACTTGATACATGAAAAATATACATTTATATATATATATATTCTATCTGACCTATCAGGTGCTTCTTGTCACTGAGATACTATTTTATGTATAGAAGTATTTGCAATACAGTGTAACTCGAAGAGGAGCAGAAATTCTGTTTGATTTATTAAACAATGATTTGTACTCATTGGGACTTGATGTATTTCTTTCTTTGTGTGTTTGAAAGGCACTACTACGCACTCTCTGACTCGCTCACAGTGCAGCCCTTATTCGCCTCGGCAGGCCCTTGCGTAGAGATGGACAGGAATGAGAATGAGTCGGCAGCCTGTGCGAAGGGTCAAAGAGTGTGTTTGTGGAGGAAGTGAAAGAGCCCTTTTACCGCACGTTCAGCTCGCGCTCCAATCAGGTGCAGCTGGACGCGTTGGCACATAAAGTAGCCAGTCAAGAAGATTTTATACACTGGACAAAACATGCATTATCTTTTTCTTTGCAGTTATTATTGAGTGTATGTTTTCTGGTGACAACATCAATCTTTTACTATGAAAATACGCTATCACTCAGCCTAAAATACTTTGCACAGCATTGATTATTTTATTTCCTGGTTGTGTAAGAGTTTAAAGGTAAGTGGGTTTTTAAATCTGCAGCTTTTTGCTGTATCATTTGGCCTGTAAACTTTCCCTCCTCACATCACATGCCTGCTATAATGACACAAGCTTGCCAACAGGCTAAAGGTCTTTGGAAACCCACGTGTGAAGTAATTTGAATGTAAGTAACACCCTGGATGCCACAGTTAAGTATGCTATAAGATAAGAGACACACATTTTTTCACCCCTTTCAGTCGCCTGTTTTATAAAACAGTATCCTTTGTGTCACATTTTGCAAATACAGTATTCTGTAATGTTTATTATACAGACCATACAGTATGTTTGTACACACAGTCCTCTCTGCCTGACTCTAGATGGGAGACAGTAACTCAAATGAAAGGGGGTCGGGTTACTATACATGATAAATTCGGTTTTCTTATGTCTTGAATTGGCTGCGTAATAGTATTAAATGGGTTATAGTTTTAAATCTCTTTTATTACAATAAACATTATACAAATGATTAAATTGTTACTTGGCTGAAATTCAAAACAATATTAGAGTAATCATAAATCTGCAATAAGCACAAACCTGTGCAGCATATTGAATAAATAGGCAATAAACACCATAATCTGTATGAGAAACTGTGACTCCTCCAACAACACATCATACACATATACTGGGTTTTTTTTGGCTTGGTTTCTAATTGTGCCTTAAAGAGGGAGGATTATGCTGTTTCACATTTTACATATATATATGTTTCAATGTTGGATGTCCAAACTAAACGTGGGTGAAGTTTCAAATCTGTAGGTAAAAGTATGTTGGAGTAATCCCCAGGCTTCTCAGCTCCGTCTGCAGACTGCTGTGAATGCCAGGTTTCCCTTTTTTTTTTTCAAAAGCAGGCTTCGGAGAGCCGGCCAATCAGAAGAAAGCAGGCTTGTTGGGGCGGGGTTTCTTAAAGGGACAGAGTTGAGTGAGTCGTTTCAGACAGAGGTTGTATGAGGGCCTGCACAGAGCACCAGTGTGAGAAAAATTGAGTTTTTAAACTGTAAATTATGCTAAGCTACTCCACAGGTATCACATAGTGAAATATGAAATTAGCATAATACCCCCCCTTTAAGTGTTTAGTATGAAGCTGAAGGTACAAAATAGAAGTATAAAATCAGGAAGAACTTACTTCCCATGTTTCTATTAAAAATAACCCATCTCCCAAAAACGAAATCTGCAGTAAAAAGTGTCTTTCAAAAATATTATGTAGAAAATTTGTTAGCAGTGACGTACTCGACATTCACTTCCACTGTCTTATAAAAGATCACTGGACGACATCACCACCTCAGCGTCCCAGTGAGATGCCCAAATGATCCCTATGTCTGTTATTGTTCTTGTGTCCTCACTGGGGTCATTATGGCAGCGGGTCAGGGTGACAAACGGGCCCGGAAGCTGCGTGGCCGGATCATCATGCTGACTTTGCGGAGGGAGTAATAGTCAGAGTCCTTCCAAGAGTACCAAACAATCCCATCAGGACCCAGCGGCCCCCGGTTCCTTGGGGTGTAATGGCCTCCCTGCAGGATGAGGAAGTTGTTAACACTGACATGACTTTAAAAGAACTTGCGTGGATTTTCTGTTCTCACTTACTCTGTAATAGACACCATTAAGGTTGGCGTAGAAGCACTGGTTGTACCACCAGCCACCGTGGGAGATCTCAGCGCAGATGTTCCCACTGTCCGGAGTGCTGAAGCCCTGCTTGTCGTGGTACCAGCTGAAAGAGTCCTGCGCTGTCCCACTGAAGCCTGACACATGGAGACGATACTGATGCTCCTCATCCTCCACGCTGCGCACACATAAAGAGACAATAAGAAAGAGAAAATAATGCAAGAGATACAGACGGTTGACATGTTTTTTACCTGTCTCTTACCTGAAACTCTGGTAGATAGCATGTTTGTGCTTGTTGGTCCAGTCCTCCAGGTCGATGCGGAGGGTGTAGTCTCCCTGCGTGCTCAGGTCGTGTATGTGGTCATTCCCCAGCCAGAACTCCGACTGCAGGTCACCAAAACCGTCCCTGTAGTCCCTCCAGCTGCGGTCAAAGCTCACTGAGCCGTCAAAGCGTCGCTGGATCACAGTCCAGCCCCCACCTGAGGCAAAAACAGGCATCAAACTGGAAGGGTCAGCATATGCCATGCCTTACAGGTTATTATACGTGTTACAATATGATACAATAAAGTGTATTGTACTGTATCGAACTGTTTTATATCGTGCCGTATTGTATCTCATTATTCGGTCATATCGTACCAAACTGTATTGTATTGTATGTCATCCGATCGTGTTGGATCATATTGTATCTATTATGGTAATATTATATCGTGTTGTATCATATCGTATTGTATCTTATCCAGTCATATCGTATCATATCATACCGTATTGTATTGTATCTCATCCGATCGTGTCATTTCCTGTTGTATCGTATTGTATCTCATTCAGTCGTGTCGTATTGTATTGTATCTCCTCCGGTCGTAATGATCATATTGTATTGCATCTCATCCGGATGTATCGTATCATATTGTATCATATTGTATTTCATCTCATCCAGTCGTGTCGCATTGTATCTTATCGTATCTCATCCGGTCATATCATATTTTATCATATTGTACGATATTGTATAGTATCTCATACGGGCTTATTGTATAGTATTGTAGTGTACCTTATTGCATTGTAAAGTTTTGTATCGAATTGTAATGTATCGTGTATTGTATGGAATCGTTACCAGCTGAAGGAGGTTTACAGGGCAACTGCACAGCAAACCTTGTGTGTCCTGCTCAGCTCAGAAGCAGAACAAGTGTGTGTATACATGAACTGAAACTCTGGAAATCTAGCTGGACTCCAGACAGAGCTAAACCAACTTTCTACCTTTGTGTGATTGTATAAGACTCACCCTCTGTGTCCATATCACAGTAGACCTCCACAGGCATGCCGGCCATTGATGGCACCACTGTGTAGAGACCTGACCTCCTCACTCCATTGTAATAGATGGAAGCACAGTCTAAGGGACAGTTCCTCACATGGTGGAGCTCTGAGGGAAGAGGCCCAGAAGACAGGATTGAGAGGACGTAAGTGGGAGTTTGGCACCCTCTGCTGGGGGATTATTGTATGTGACGTGTAGGTGTTATTTCTGTGAGTGGGTACCTGGGTGCAGAGCTTCTTGAGCATTCATCAGTGGGTTAGGTCGGACAATGTTGATCATGCAACCTGGGCTTCTTTTCACTCTATCCACCAGATGTGTCAGATTTTGGAGCTGGTTCTAAACAGAAATTCAAAAACCATCCAGTGCACATAGTTTTTTTTGTCCTTCAGAAATTCTTGCAAAAGAAACGCTGAAGTGAATTATGATCAATTTCCTACCTGGAGGTTCAGGATGAGTGTGCCCTGTAGATGCAGCAGGGTGGTGGCTTCAGCATAGTGAATCTCCAGCTCATGAAAACGCTGCTCCAAGGAGGTATTCAGGTGGTTCCTCTCTTCACTCTGACACCAGACATATAAGAACCCAATCACACATACACACATATAAAAACATGGACAATGACTGAAATCTATGTAAGAATACATGTTAAACATGTTTCCTTACAACTTCTCATACCGGCATCTGCAGTTTCTCAGATATAACTTAGAGGTTCCCCATTAACAAATCTCACACACACTTGCCCCGTCCTTAAGGACACTAATGGTGAGGATGGATCCACTTTGGGAAGCTCAAGTGTTACATACTACAGAATTCATCTAGTCTATCTCTCTGCGCACATTAAAACTATAACATGCAACATCTTTGGCCAAAAAGAACAAGCCCTTTCTTAAAAAACCAGAACCTTCAGTTTGTTTTCTCCTCCTAGTGCAGGACACTGAGGATAACACTAACTCCCATTAACACACAAACCCTGGAGCTGCTCTCTGCTCTTAGGTGCAACACCTTCCCGACAGCCACCTTTGGTCCAGCTGGGTGTAGCTTGTATGTAGGCTCACCGCTTGAGACGCATGAGGCGACACGTGGAGGAGAAGCAGGCTAATCCTGTTAGCGGCTGAGGTCAAGGACATGTTGGGGGGAAGCCAGCTTGATGACCAGGCATGACGTTACACTGCAGAACTGTGCTCAACTAATGGAATGTGTTTCCCGTATTAAAACACGTCAGAGTGCCAAGTGTGCTCCCAAAATGCAAACAGGAAGTCAGAGCATATAGAGAGAAATTTTAGGAGCATTTCCTTACTGAAATCAAACCATGTTCAAGACTTTTTTTGGTTTAAAGACATACACATTTTGTCAAATGAGGAGGAAATATTTTAAAAAGTAAGTATTTTTCGAAAAGTCTGGCTCTGAAAAGTTATATTTAACACTACAGACACAAAAAAAAGATTATTGTTACTCTCCAAGTGAGCACAAAAAGTGGCTGGTGTTACATGTCAGGTCAGTTCAACATCCAGTGAGCTCTAAAACAAGCACTCAAAGCAGTTGAAAGGATTGTTGCTGAAAGTTGACCCAGGTCCGCTAAGTCGATATGTAAAGTCTCACCTGCAGCTCGAGGACTTTGATGCGGTGCCGGTGGTTCCTCAGCTCCTCCTGCAGCTCCGAGATGGTCTCCTTCAGCGCCACGATCTGCTGTTTCCTCTCCTCGTTCTCATTCAGCCAGTAGGAAACCTCGTCCGTGCAGCGAAACATATCGGGGCACTTCTGCTCGTCCAGCTGGGGCAGCGTGGCCACGAGGCGACACATCCCGTCCTCCATCACCTGCGAGGATGGAGGAGTTTTCAGGAAGAACTTGTAGAACAAAGTTTACTGCAGCACTTTTTCCTTCAATGTCATGCTTTAACATAAGCAGCCACAAGTTGACCTTAACTTTTTACATAATATATAGAGGGGACTTTTGCAGGTCAAAAACTTAATTTTGCACCTCAATTAGTGAAGGTATAATCCGTTAATTGATGAATACTGCATGTACTAATTAAGCCGCAAGACGGCAGGGCCAGCAATCAAACTTTAACATTTATGTGCCCCACAGGATGAACCTGACTTTTCCTCAAGCACCGCCATTATGCTTCAGTATTTAAGGAGCTTCTTTTTTACTTCAGATACAATTAGGATTGTGCCTTATGACAGTTTTTACCTGGATACATTTCTCAGTCATTAGGGATTTTGACGTACTGTTTGTAGCGTTTGAGCTATCTCTTTGAAATTCAATTCAAATCTAAAAAGAGGCTGTATTTCATTGAAGTAACTTAATTTTTTATAGCATTTAATTCACTGGATTGATGAAAAAACCCTTTCTCCTGTCCTTTTATTTTATCCATGAGCTGTTTTTTAAATGTAGTTTTAAAAAAAAAATTAAACGGCATATACCATGACAAATGTTTTTATCACCACCCTTAATTAACGATCTTTGCATGAAAGCTTCTTGTTGATGGCGCGTATACAACACAGCTATAGACATCATTCTGTGCTCCAGCTGATGGTCAGTCTTCATCATTCTTGACGTTTGATATTTCTACAAAACTACTTGATTCATGACAAAATATACTCAAACTGAGCAACCTGCTCTTAGCTGTTTGTGCAGTTTCTTTTCACACTTTAACACATCTAAAATGTCCCTAAAAGATTGCTGTATGTCCTGTGCATTTTTGTATGGTATTGCACTTAAAGGCCTGAAATGAATTTATTAAGTAGGCCTACAGTACTTATACAGACAGATATTATTTCCATTTAATCGACTTTACTAATATACTACTTGTACTTTTCAGCCCACAGCTTGTATTTAATACCTAAATTTAAGTTATAACTTCAAAGATGAAGAGTTGAAACCTTACTCTGATTTTAATTACGGTATAATGGAACGTAATGTATTAATGTCACCAAGTTCAAGGCCCAAAGAGGTATACGTGAGTATCCAGTATTTCACAATAAAAGCGTTAGAGAAAGGTCCGTAATATAAATACAGACTTGTAAAGAAGAACTTACTCTTATATATTGCTGCTAAAACATCTGTACTTTGACCAGTACTTTTGCACAACACAATTTCTACTACTGCTGTGCGGCACATCTAACCATGTATTGTTCAGCACTCAGATGCAGCAGGAAATAAAACACTCTGATTCCTGCAGAGGTGAGATGCTATTTCACACCGCTGACACATCTCTGATAAACACTTTGGTTTGTATTCAGGGTGTGATTACCTGGTTAGTGTACTCCCCACACTGCGCTCCCCCACCATTACGCTGAGTGGTCGTGTTCAAGCTGTCGGCTTTGGCCTCTGGAAGCAACACGATGAGGAAACAGAGAGCAGAGCACACGCTCCAGCCAGAAGAGCTGATAAAGGACAGTAGAGACATTGCTGCTGCCCGGTTAGTGTGTTCCTGCTGTGTCAGTGAGAGAGGGGCAGGGACACGGCAGTGTGTGCTTCACCTTGTGAGGCTCTGCTGGTTCTCCCTGCACGGAGCAAAAAGAGACACTTTGTAGCACACACTGTCACCTTCTTTCTCTGTTAACGGCCTGTTAGTCAATATTTAGGAGGTGAGATGAATCAGGAGGAAGGTGATGGCCTCAGTCTATCACATTACTGTAGTTTGCCCTCAGGTAACTGTATAAACACTCACAAACACAAGCGTGCCCATGTCAGCTGCTCTTGGCTTGAGATTTTAACTTTAACTAAGCTTAATTAAGAGGAAGCAAACGGCCTTCATGTTTCCTAACTTTCTAACTTTCACTAAGTGACATAAAACATGCGCAACAAACACGACAAATTGCAGCAAATCGTTTTTTTTGTTAATTATTTGAAATTCAAATGTGAACTGTGCTCCTGCTGCACATGTAGACACGTTGTTTTACTCACCCCGGTTACTGACCACCTTCTGCCCCGCTCCCGGCCCATTCCAGGCCGAGGGGCTCTCTCCATTTTCCTCTTCTCCTGCTCTTCCTGTTTCGTTTTCTCTTTCAGTCTGTGTGCCTCATGGTCACTCTTTGCTTCGCTGTCCCTCTCAGCGCAGACATCTTAGTCCCATAATCCACCTGTAAGAGGATTCACAACAACTGACGGATGGAGGGAGGCACACCAATAGGGAGGCAATAATGAAATTATTGGGGAAAGCAACATATCGGAGAATCACTTTTATGAATGTCTTTGTTAACAATCACCTATTTATCACGCTGCTTTATAGGGTGTGTGTATTGATTGCAGCAAACACCGTAGCAAAGCATTTGTATTTAATATTGTGAATGAGAATCTGATAAGTGGATAGATATATCACAGAAATAGAGAGAGCAGAGTTATAAGAGAGTCATTTTTCAAAGCAAAAAGTAGAAATAGATTCAGTTCATTTCCTTGGAATTTCACGCAAAGACATTTCATGCATCAGCACAGCGCAAAAGCACCTCCAGTACATAAGCATCACTTCCAGGCACAATAATCCTGCTCACAGCGAGCGGTAATGAAGGCCGATGTGAGTGGGAGTGCGAGGGGTGCTGATCCTATTACAGTTGCCAAGCTGCTCTTTACATCTTTACGCCCTCCACGATGGCTCTGCATGCATGGCCTCCTTGTTGTAAGTAAAAAAAAACACAACACCAATTGTTTCTTTTATATGAAACAATTAAAAGAAGCTCTTCAATATAAAATAAAACACAAAAACATAACCAAAAACAACTCTCTTTAATGTGACTGTGCAAAATCAATTTGCAACACCACCTGGGGCCTCACTCTCACGCTGAGCTTTGTACACAAAGATGCCCTGCAGACATATTTTAAAGGATTCTGCATATCAAACAGAAGACAGGGCAATGTCTATGTGTGGCTTATTTAACGCATGCAAACTGAATTCTATAGGTTATCTCTAGGAAATATTAAAGAAGGTTTGGCTTGCACACCTTATGTTGTCTGTTGAATGCGTGTAAGAGAAACTGTGTGATTAAGACCACATGGTGGCAGCATCTAACAACTTAATTACCAACTGGTTTATACTGTCCTGAAAATGTACTTCCCCACTAAAGGGTCCAAATAAGAAATAACTGAACAGAATTAAAAGACAAAGTTTCCAACAGAAGGCACTGAAGCTTAATATTACATCAGAAAAGTCTGCTTACCTGATTTATGGTGGGATCCTGGTGATCTGGTGCCAGGACGAAAGGCTGTTCAAGAAATTTAAAGAGAAGGAAATGTATCTTTTCCAACTTGTGTCAGCAGTTTACATCCGTTAAACCTCACTGAATCTGGTGCAAATAGTTTCAGGATAAAAAACTATTTAGGCCTATTTGCTGCCATGTTACAATCAGTCATAAAGTATTTCATGAATGGAGATAGTTTCACGCCATTGTGTTTGATAAACTGCTGTTACTTTGACAGGTTACTTAATCAAACATTTCACAACTTGAGACATAAAGATTAGCATACATTTGCTCAAGCATTAATAGCTGCTGATGGTGATCTTTCAAAAGTTAAAGTGATATCAGGAATTACCTAACCAAACTTTAATGAGCCAGTTCTATTAAAGACTTTATCGTGTTTAATTGCTGGATGCTAAAATGTATCGTAAAAGCAGAACTGGAAGAGAGGAGCAAGTCTGTACGGTTCCCAGTGAGCACCAACCGGGATTTCAGCGTTGAAATTTGGGTGAAATCAGCTCTGAACACCAAAGACCTACACTGTTTTCAACCAGCTAAAATACAGTTACAACATCAACATGTCAGAAACACAATTTTGTTAATTTTAGCGTTGAAAGGGTGACGCAGCATTTGGCAGCGATGGGTTAAATCCCATCTACGCAAAGACGTAATTTCAACAAATTTTATTTTTCATACAAAATTCATAAACACGCTTTATGGGCTGTGCGCATGCCCAGGCTGTGCAGCACTGACTGTGAAGGCAGAACGACCCCCTGGATGCTGACGTACGTCATTAATGGAAACATGTTGTACATAAGGACTCGGTAGCCGATTGGGTTGAGTGCTTGGCTGGAGTGAAGCTATCATTTGATCAAATCCAGTTCAACCCATTTTGACTGTGATGCACTGCTCACTTATATAATCATTTTAGCCGATATGAGACTTGAAAATTGCCGTCAATATGTGTGTGAATGTGTGATGAATCCTGTTACAGAAGCAGGTGATATCTGGTCTAAACATGTTTAATCAACAAATAGTCGGTTAAAAAACGTTCACTTCAACAGGGGCCATAGTGGTAATTGTAACGTCTTGCCAACGATAAAATGCTTGCTGGGTTAAGTTAAAGTCAAGTCAAAGTGTATAAAGTTAAGTAAGTTATAAAATTACTTAAGGTAGGCATACTTGCATGTTACGGCGAATGCGAGATGGTTACCTAAGATTTGTTTGCATTGTTTCTTAATTGGTGAAACTATGATATTTCCTGAACCTAGCCAAACGTTTCTAGCACACTGCTAGCATTGCAAACAAGTTTGGTCACGTTTACTTAACAAAAATACTGTGTTATGTTGAGGAAAAAACGTGTTTTGGGCTAAATTAACTTTGACTTTTGGATTCACAGGGTACTCAAAACAGCGTTTTTAAATCTAACATCTGGAGTTATCTAAAGCTTGCAACATAGGCTAACATAGGCATAAAACACATAACGTTAACCATAATTTTGGCTACTTTGCCATTCAAAGTCATTATTATGTTGCCTTTGTTATGTTCATGCTGAATAACATGATTTTAATTTTAATTCACATAAATATACAACCAGGAAGTTAGATGAAGCGTAGATAAAGAGACAGAAAAAAGCGGATGAAAACGGCAGCTATAGCTTGATAACATTAGCTAACGTTAGCGTAAGATACAAAAAGCTAGGTGTTATACCAGACAAAGTTAGCTTGTAGTGGGAAAACCTGAGAAAATATTGAATTTAAAAAGGGTGCATTTTATGAATTTAGCTCAACATTGTTATTTCTACTTTTCTGTCTCACTTTGAGGGCATACGTGAAAAGGTGCTGCCAACTCAGTGTTGCTCTTTAGTTCTTTCATTCAGTGACTTTCTACTGAAAATATAAGTCTGTTGCCTAATTTTATTTCCCACTTCAGCCTTTTGAAATTATGATTTATCATGTAAGAGGCAACATAATGAAATTTGGATTCTTTGCATTGGAAACATTTCATCTTGCTGAATTATTCATCATGGGAGTAAGCAGGGTAACATTTGTCATGATGTTAAGTGGCTTTTCTCAGCATGTTGACATCGAGCGAAAAGCTGCGGCTGAGTGATGCGACACTTTGACAGGATGAGTGACAGGTCGTGGCGGTGTAAAAAGAAGGTGGAAGGAAGGGGGGTTGAGGGTGGGAGGTATTTCACTTTCTGTGTTGGCGGTACGTGTAGAGCAAAACGAATGGAGTTCACGGACACAGCCTGTTACTAAAGGTGAAACAGCTGTTGCTCCATGCTAACGTAGAACAAGGACACAGTTAGTGAGACTCTGAATTTGATGTAAATTGGATCAGGGAAATGCAGCTTGTTCCTGGAAAGAAATAAAATCATGAGTGTGTGTGTATTTGAGAGAACAAGAAGAGCCTAATCTGACACAATTTGCTCTGCTGAATAAAATAAGAGTTATACAATCTTCAGTGAATGAAATACTGGCTTTGTGGAAACAGAAGCTTATTAGCAATTTTTTCTTTATAGAATTGATGCTCTCTCTCAGTGACTTCGTATTAGTCGATCCTTTCGTAATCAGGACGTTGGTGGTCCGATCCCTGACTGCTACCGTCTACATGTCGAAGTGTCCTCGGACAAGGCACTGAACCCCAAATTACTCCGGGTGTCATCGGTGTGTGAATGTGATTACTGATTGACAGTTGGGCACTTAACGTAGCAGCCTCTGCGATCAGTGTGTGAATGTGTGTGTTAAAGGGTGAATGTGACATGTAGTGTAAAATTGCTACGAGTGGTCGCAAGACTAGAAAAGCATTATGTAAGTGCAGCCCATTTAAGAGGAAAAATCTGAATGACTGAGTGATAAAGACATCATGTGCAGTAAGTGAAATGTAATGAGGCTATGGCCTCATAGTCTCGTGGTCTCAACGGGATTAAACACCCATGGAATGGAACGGGACTCGTGTTGGTCCAGGGCTCCTCACGGCCTTAATTAAAATGTCAAAACAAGGAATATCTTACAAGACGGATGATGTTTTCCTCCCCTGAGTAGAATTTCAGGGACTTGGAGAATGTCTGCCAAGGAGCATTAAAGCTTTCATGCGGGTAGTTTTGGCTCAACACCTTTATGATTTTTCTTTAATCTGTTTGTGCGTACAGCCTCCAAAAAATCCTTTATTTGCAGCCAGTCCAAAGCTCTCTCTTCTGAGTCATGTTTTAAGTTGTTTTCACAGAGGAATGACCAAGTCTTCAAAATTGGTAACACTTAACTTTTCTAAAAATGTTAATGTCTAACTCATTTTCTGACAATTTCAGTGGAAGTTGTTGGAAAGAACTTTGTAAATCAGCACCAGTTAAAAACATAGGTTGCGATAGGAATGTCCTAATAAAACTGCTCCAGTGGACAGAAGTAACAGGTGCTTCACTGAATACAAATTTCACATATGCATATTCAGCTGACCTGCTGTGCTCTTGGAACTGATTGATTAACGTGTGCAATACAGCTTGAACCTTGTCTCTCTTTTTCGACCGTAAGAAAAATTAGACATGGTGGGGTTTTTTTGGGAATCTTTCTGCAAATTTAGATAATTCCAGAGACAAAAAATTGCCAATAAAGTCCTATAATTTCCTGATATACAGTATGTACAGTTAAATGCCTTGTGCAAATTCTAACAGCTTATCCAACAATTAAAAAAATATCAATGAAACTTAAAGGCCTCTTTGACAAACAAATGTGTATCCGTCTCCACAAAAATAATGAACTGTTGTGTGAAAGTTAAAGCTTCAGGGCAGTTTCATCCAGTGACTAGTTGAGCAATCAGACCTCTGGGTGAGAGGGTGATATTTTCTTCAAAGAAACGTGACAAGGTCCTCGTTAGCAACACAGAGAAACAGAAAAGGTTCCTCTGTGAGTTCGATGCCGTAACGAAGAAAAAACAGACCCTTGTTTACAGATGGATTGATTGTTTCCGTGAGCCACCAGCACTGTGACCCGCACACTTAATCTATCACCCTCCAGTATCACCCTTTAACCACAGCTTCCCTTTAAACACAGACCACAGGCCCTGTCACCTGTCTGTGATGCATTGAATGCACTGAGAGCCTCTGAGTATCTGTATCAATCAATTTGTCAATTCCAATCAGTATGCATCGCTTGCCTGCACTATTCTCTGGACGGATATTTATCTGGGCCGCACGCCATTAGACCGCGCTGTTTCTCATGATGCAACCAAATCCATCAGATTTTAGTTTCCCTCAAACTGTACACACACACACACACACACACACTGGCGCTCACAGACAACAGCCAAGGATCCCAAGGTCTAGAGGCTTTCGGCTGTAATAAATTTAAGGAGACACCAGACTTAATCTGTTCTATTCATCACTGCAGTCCCCTCGGTACCATGCATCACGTCTACCTTATTACACGAACACACTAGAGGGACACGCCAGACTTGATCTAAGGTAAAGTTAGTAAGAGGCAGAAACAGCTAGAAGAGGTGGCTCAGGCTACTGTCACTGAGATTCAAGATGTTGTTTTGGTCTGTTTTGATGCATTTACCTGGGAATTTTCTCAGTACAGTAGTCGTTTGTAGCAGGAGAGTTAAAAAATCCAACCGAGAGAGTCATGATCTGACGTTTTTCTAACTTGTTTCTTTATATGCTATCATAAAACAAATAACATTAACGTAATTTGGGGTACTTTGCCGTTTAAAGTGATTATTATGCCTTTGTAATGTTAAGATCGAGAGAAAGAACAAAGCGGGTGAAAACGGCAGCTATCTGAAGCTTGCTAACATAAGCTAACGTTAGCTAAGATACAATAAGCTAGTAGTCATACCAGACCAAGCTAGCTTGTAGCGGGAAAACCTGTGAACATATTGAATTAAATAAGGGTGCATTTTATTGCTGACGAATTCAGTTCAACATTTGTAAGATGAGGATTGTGTTATTACTACTTTCTGTCTCGCTTTAAGGACATAAGCTGAAAGTAGCTGCTAACTCAGTCTGGCTCTCTTTTTGTCATGTCCTCCCGTTAGGTCAAGTTTTCTTTTATTTTTCCTCCTGTTTCATGTCTGGTATATCCTGTTTTATTTTGAAATCACTCACCCCTGTCTCTGTTCCAGGCGGTCTGCGTCCTGCCCCTCCCTCGTCGTGTGCTCACCTGCTCCTGATTGTGCTCTCCCGAGCTGTGTCTCATCAGCCCCATTACATTGTGTATTTTACCCCGTCTTCCCCTGTCTCGTTGCCAGTTCGTTTGTTCCTCTGTGTCGCGTTCCAGCATTCTGTTTCCTAGCTCTCAATTTTGACTACTGATCTGACCGTGTTTCGCCTACTTACCTTGCCTTTTACTGCCTCACGTTTTCGATACCTCTGCCTGATCTGACTGCTCACCTGTGTACCGAACCCTGCCTGGCATTAAACTTGAATTTTGATCACCCGTCTGTTAGCATTTGAGTCCTTCCTCTTGGTCCCCGGTTCATGACACTTTTTACTGAAAATGAAAGCGTGCAACGGCGGCAAATTAATCAAATTAATTTCCGAGTGATAACGGCAAACTTTTTCAATTCCGTCTGTCATTCCACTGCTGGTCTAACACGCAAACACGTTAATACATGATTAAGTTGCCCTTTTAAGTACCGTTATACCTTATTTATAGATGAAATGAGTGAGTTTGTTTTTGAGCTTTGTGTTGAAATTGTCTTATCATTTTTCACATGATTCTACTGTAAAGACATGTGAATGTGGACATCAGAAAGAGGCCTAGACTCATTTATGACAACTAGTGACACCTTTCGACAGTATATCCTCCACCCAGGCCTATATGAATGATTTATAAGGACAACCTGAGGGCTTCACCTTCCTCTGCAGCGAGCACTAATTACAGTCCACTTCAGAAAAATCACCCGTCCTAATTTAGCATGTCACCGGCGTCACGTGTCGGCAGATTAATCAAGAACACCGCTGCCTCAGTCTCAGTGCCTTCCCTGCGGGGAGACTTAACCTACTCGTCCACACTGCAGCGAGGAGGAATATGTTAATTATTGTCTTTTCATTGAAGGAGACAAAGAACCAGAAACAGTTGAGGTTTCTACAACACTACGTTTCATTGGATAGTTTGTCCAAATATCAAGATCAAAAAAGACTTCCAACATCATCTTCTAAAAGTTAAAAAGTAATCTGAAAAACCGAAAAATACAATGCTTTATGAAGTTGAAATGGTGAACATCTGTTAAATACGTAAACGTTAGCATTTATGTTTTGCTGTGACTCTAGCTATCTGGTTCAGGATTCATTTTTGTCACGGTTTCGGTTTAAACAAAAAAGGTGAGGACCCAGATGCAGACTGAAATAATGGATTTAATAAACAAAAGGCAAAAATGCAAAAACAAAATCTAAACTCCAACAGAAGGCAAAAAGGAAAATCAAAAGACACAGCAAAAATCTTACAAACAAAACCAGGAACAGGTAATCCAAGAGACACGAGGGGTCAGGGGAAGCACAAAGAATATCCAGGGAAAGGTCATGGACATAGACTAACACACGTTGGATGACAATGAACAGGCAACGAGACAGGGGAGCACAAAGACTAAATAAACTTAGGAGGTGAGGCTAATCAGACACAGGTGAGACAATCAAGGGGCAGGTGAAAACAATCAGGGCAGGGCACAGAATCAAACAGGCGGGAAAACACACAAAGGCAGGAAGTGGACCAACACGAGAGACAAGGTGACAAAGTAAAACAGGAAATGATCTAACCAAAGCGACACAAGTGAAATACTTAACTAAACAAGACTAAACACTGACAAGAACACAGAATAAACTAAATACAAAACTAAACAATGAAAACTCATGACAAGGGACAAAGTGACAAGGTAAATCAAGAAATAATAACTGAACACCGAAATACAAGACAAAAACGTAACTAAACTAGATTGGCTCATGACAATTTTAGCTCAGTTTTGTTCTTCAACAACTCATGAGTGAAATTTCTAGTTGCTTCATTATGTTTAACAACTATCTAAATGTGTGGTTTGGTGCTCGTAAGGTAGCATTTGCTCAAAATGATGCTAACTAGAGTAGCAAGCGTGATTTAAAACAGCAAAGTTATTGGATGGAAAAGAAGCTACTAAGCTGCTCGAACATTCTTTGTGGGTTTGACGATAAAAGTAATGTATTGGTAATATGGAAACATTGATTACATCATATTTAACCACAAACCATACTGATAGTTTATATTTTAATGTTTGAACATAGTTTTTAAATTCTAGAAATCTTGACGCTAACGTTGGTCTGTTGTGTTTTCCCTCAATCTGACAGAAACATCATAAACCCAGCAGAGCTCCATCCTGCTCTGTCCCTACTTCCCCTCATCTCCTCTAGTTGTGATGTTCGTGTCTCCAGAGAGCTAAACCTCAGCTTCACAGGACAAAAACAGCTTTTCACACATACTGTAGTGCTCTTTCTGAACTGACAGGCCAGTGGGAGTGTCTGCTGCACGCCAGTGGGACATCAAGTGAGAATGCAGGTTTGACAAGCAACACTTGCTTTACTTCAGCCTGGTCATTTTTAGTCTCCATGTTCAGGTAAATTATCATTCCATTTTATAGAATACAGCTTCTTTTCAACACACAGTGAATAAAAACAGTGTGAAATACAGACATAATCCCTCCATGAATTAATAGAGTGAATGGACAGTCACCTATTTATAAGAGAAAGATAGTAGTCCCAGTCAAACTGGCTGTGGCTCAGTGGTCTTTCAATCGGAGGTTCGATCCCCAGCTCCCTCAGTCTACATGTCAAATTGTCCTTGGGCAAGACAATGAACCCCAAATTGCTCCCAGTGGCATAGCCAACAGGTATGAATGTGACAGCTGATTGACAGTTGAGCACTTTACATAGCAGCCTCTGCCATCAGTGTATGGATGTGTGTGTGAATGGGTGAATGTGATATGTAGTTTAAAAGCAGCTTTGAGTGGTCGCAAAGATTACAAAAGCACTATGTAAGTACAGTCCATTCATTCCATTCAAACCACTTAATCCATAACAGAAGGACTGAATATATTGCCCGGAGTAAGAGACAGGTCTACAAGGTTAGTTGAGTGTTATTCTAAGGGGTCAATATAACAATAGTTGTGAGTTATAATTCTGAAAAATGTTCTTGAAATCTCTCTGAGGGAAGAAACAAATGACACAAACTGAAAAGGACTAAATCATTGAAACAGATCATCCAAGGGGCTCATTGTCAGACTCCATGTACCTCTCATAATAAATATTTCAAACTTCAAAATGATGCCTTTTTTAATACCATTTTATCCTAATGTGTTCAGTGAATAAGCAAGCTTGATATTTGATGAGACTGAAACTAGCAGTCCTCCATCTGTTCTTCCCCCATATTCCAGATGTTCAGCATCATATGGTTTCACTGCTTTAAATTTGCTCTTCCATGCGCTGAAGCATAAAAACAAGAAAATCATTCTTTTAAAGGCTGACATTTCTTGTAAAGCGCAGCAGATGAGTCTGCAACAAAATATGGCCTCAATGCGTTGTTTTGTTTTTCCTCAGGAGACCTCTGGAAGAGGAGCAACAAACTACAGAAGAATAAAGATCATTTAACACACAGAAAGCAGCTCACAGAAGCAAAAGGAAATAAAGTGTTGACTGGTGGAGCGACAAGCAGGCGCAATCCCGTGAAATTGTCGCAGCCGTGCTCGTCTCACGCACACGCCCGTCCACTGCCAGAGTTGAAAGTTCTTGAACTTTTCTTCTACACGTCGTGTAGTAGTAGCCACAAACACAATGGATGAGAGACTGATCCTTGCTGTGTGTGAATTCCCAGAGTTATAAACACTTTTTAACCAGTTACCGGGACATTAACAGGAGGGTTTTTGCATGGCAGAGCAATGGCGCAAGACTGGATATCAGGTAATGCATCGTAGTTTTAACTTAAGCCAGGCTATATGTTACGGTAGCTAGCTAGCTTTGGCTATCAACAAGTCTGTGGTTGGCATTAAAGACTCGGGCAGTAGTGCGCAGAAGCCGTTTCCATGGTCACCCCACGTAGAGCGCCTGGCGTTTACTTGCGGAGCGTTTGTCCGCCTGGCTATTCACATGAGGAGCGCAGTGGGACCCGAGCGGGATCTGAGCGGGTACGCAGGCGGAGTGTCTTCCCCTGTCTGAAAACACCTTTACTCTTGTGTCATCAAAGCAACAGGTAGCTAGCTGTCTAACCAGCTATCATAACTAACGTCACGTAACTTAACCTATTATTTTAAAGATAATTTGTTTCAAGGCCCCTTTATTTTTTTTCAACATTTGTATCGCCATTCGACTGAGTTAAGACCAAAAACTTTGACATCTAAAAGTGTAATCCTCGGCCGCCATATTGCTTGAATGGGCGCCCGATGAATCTTGGGATACGTTGGGCTACAAAGGATGCACCTGATGGGTCCTTCATGGCCCGGGAAAAGGAAGACGCATTTGTTGGCTACAGCTGAAGGAGCCTTCAAAATGGGACAGCCTATTACTCACTGTGGTTATCATTTTAGCATGCTAACTCTTGCTAATTTGCACCTAATATACAGTACATCTGAGATTGATGGGAATGGCACTTTTTTTTCATCTGTTTGGTCTTAAATCAAAGTATGGAGGTTTTGACCTCATGATGGCACTAGATGAGAAGTAAAGTGACCGTAAAAGTGAAGTCAGTTCATCCTCAGGGGAGCAAGAAGTGTGTTTCATAATTTAAGTAAATTTATCGAATAGTTCTTTGTGATTTTTTTTTCTCAAAAACACAAATGTTGACCTCATGATGGAACCGGGAACAGAGTCAGTTAGTACAGTTCATCCTCTGGGAACCATGACTATCTGTGCCAATCCATCCAAAGGATATTGAGACATGTCACAGCTAAAGTGGCACAATAGAGGGGGAAAGAATTAAGGTATCGCTGAATTTATTGGGATTCATCTTCTGAGGATAAAGAATGTCTGGATAAGATTTCATTGTAATTCATGTTTGTTGATATGTCATCCTATCGATGGCCACACAGCTGCACCTGAAAAACAGCAATTTGTCCTCTCATTCTCAGAGGTGGGTTATTTTTAACTGCTGCTATTTTTTGCTGTAGTCTAGAATAAGATTAAGACGACTGATTGAATGAGGCGAATGTTGTTTTTGTCCCTTCTTCGTGTCCACGTGCCCTCTGGCCAGCTGTGGCACGGGGGAGAGACTCAAAGATCCGACATTAAGGCAACGTTACAAACAAAAACAAACGTGCACACAATTTCTACCTGCAAGTGACTTTAACCTCACTCTTTACCTGAATCACAACAGAGGTAATAATATTGATTCGATCATTGTGAAGTTCATGTAAGACCACAGGCTCCTCAAGGTCTTACAACCAGCGGTCGTAGCAATGAGTCAGAACACATTAGTGACCTCTTGTTGCTGTTCTTTTTTATTGTCGTGAGCTTGAACTCAGCTAAACTCACGATATTTTGGTCCACATGAATTTGTAGGCTTCTGTTAACTCACCCTAAAACACGCACACAGTAACTTCTACTGTATTTGACATCTTCATTCACAGCATGCTGCTGCTCTCCAGCCGAGTGACGTGCTGAATGAATGTTTTATGAATGTGTGAGCCTGTGTCCCTCCTCTCTCTCTGCTGATGACGTAAAATGGGACTGTGGTTTTTCCGTCAATTGCATTATCCATTCTGACTCTTTCAGCGCCCGCTCGCGCTTCTCCTGATTGTTGAGATAGGAAATGGCCGCCTCCATCCCAGCGACGCACACAAAGATTCACTGCTGTGGGGGGAAAAAGGGGGCCAGAGGAAGGGCATTGGAGGAGAGGAAGCAGAGAGCTACAGTGGTAAACCCTGAGAATGGATGTACTTCTGTGTGAGGTCTGCTCTGTACTTAGCTGTTGTATAATATTTAACAGCTTCATATAAAAATAAGATATACTATTATGTCTGGGCTTTTTCTCACTCTTTCCTGTGCAGATCTCTCTCCCTCTCTCTCTGATGTCACAATGACCTTGTTGACCTTGCTTTGTTTTCCTCTTTGGTTACTTAAGTGAAATCAATCAAAACACTTAGCGTTAAAATGAGGCACTTGAAAAGTCTTATGGTGTAAAGTGTTAAGTTACTGTATATAGTGAGAAGGAAAATGCTTAGTCATGCACTTAATCACACAGCGAATGTGTTTAATCACACTCCAATGTTTTTCACACTGAATTAGAGCAGCTGCATTAGCAGCAGAGATTCTCTGCAGGCTGTGTAAGATTCACATCCTGCTAATTAGCATTGCAGACAGAAGATGTCAGATTAATGTCCTAAAACAGATTCAGATTGATCAGTGTGAACTTAAGTGTTTATGCAGATTGAATTCTGAATGGTTGGTAAACATTTTCTTAATGGAGACAAGGACACTTGTTAAAAACAACTTGAGTCACAATCAACTTCTCCCTTGACGCTGCGGGTGGGACAAAATATCGATACAGCAATATATAGTCGTCCTGACTCGTGCAATACAATTATTGTTAGGCTGGCGCCAAACATTGATATTTTAATTTACGTGTATATGCCGCTCTAAACAGATTTCCGTGCGATTTTGACTTGCTGTGTCACTACTTCACGACTCCCCAAGGTGGCGCTCATGAGATGAATGAGGGTAACATGAAGAAGAAGTTGATCAGATAATGTGATGCATCATTATATGATTGTCTAGCAATATATCAATTATTGCTGAATCTTTGTATCGTGATATTATCGTGTATCGTATTGTGAGTTACCCTGTGATTCCCACCCCTCCGACACACACAGCATGTACGTGGGTTCACACTATCTACACTAGATTAAACCCCCTGCACACAGATGGCCTTGCCAACCTGTAGCAGTTCCTCTTTTCCCTCACTGGCCTCCCACCCTGCCAATATCTAGACATCCCCATGCCAACACACTGGAAGGTAATAAAATTGGAAGTATGACATTTTTCCATAATAGGATCGCTGAAAGCGAACTGGTTGCATTACACAGATACTCTAAAATGAATGAGGATCTACTATGGATTCCATTCTTAACTCGGCGTGTCCGTGCAAAAATGTTTCCTGTTTTGAAAGTAATTAACCTTACTGTGCTTTGCAAAACTTGAAGAGGCAACAATGTAATAGTGCATATATACTGTATGTATGCGCCTCGTTAACACAGGAGAGGCATCCATATACTGGGAAAACGGAGACAATACATGATGCTATGTTATCACCTGAATCTTCAGTCACAGCTTTCTATCTTGTCTTTTTATAGCTCTGTAAAAGTGGCTCTCACTTCACAGCTGACTATATTTGTAATCATTCACTGGGGCTTTAGAGAACTTGTGCAAAATTGGAATTTGCTGTTATGATGTTTGTTGAAGAGGAAGCCTGGGGAGGAAGCGTAGGCTTTTCTCTATCGGTCAAATCGACCTTAACTTTCTCTGAACCAACATCATCTAACTGGATGGATATAAATAGCAAGACACTTTTAAGGACATTTCATGTTGCATGTTAAGCTTCTTAATGCTGTTGATTGAGATGACCTTTGTCGGCATGGTCACAATAGTAAGATGACCTTAACAGTCAGGGCTTGGTGTGGTTAAGGTATGAAAACTACTTGGCAAGATATGAGATGTTGTTTGGGTACAAATTGGTACATTAGTTACATTAAATAGGTTACATTGAAATACAGTTGAACTTGGGTTTAAATAAGTCAAGATTTTTTTTCAATTGGGGAAACGAGCATCATGTCTGTGTATGAGGTAATAGTCTATAAATCCTGTCTATCCACCTGGACCTTCTCCCTTTGTGGATGTTCTCTATTTATACTGCATCACCCGACATTTCTTTTATGTGGTATCTGCACAGCTGTCACTGCAAAATATCAGTGAAATGACAAGCAGAAAGCAAAAAAAGGTTTTGTGATACTGCTGGAGCTCCATCATGATAAGATAAGCCAATGGTTCAGTAAGTTCAGTTCAGTTCTGTACAGGTGGGATGTTCCAGCACAAAATTGGATCTGTTGTAAATAGAAAGCCAAGGCCTGTCATGTGACCCATTGCAAACAGACAAGACAGCAACCAACCAGCAACTTATTCATCATTACACTCAGGTGGAAAATTTACCAAGATAATGAATGACAAATGTTTCAGTGAGCTATGACTATGCTATGAGTTTATTAAAGCAATACCAAAACACAAATTGCATTTTTTTTCCCTGACGTGACCTTGTAACCATGGCAACAATGCATGACCATCTATGGGGAGGAGAAGAGTCTCGTTCCAGCTCAGATGAAAAAAACCAAAAACAAAGCGAGGGATGAAAAATGGAAAGGCAGAGTATGGATGTTTTTGCATCAGGCTGCAGATGATGCCTGCTGCTTTCATGACTGACAGAGAGACGGATTTCCATAATCCCTCAGACTACATCAAACCACAACTCCATCCTTCATCCTCCTCCATCCTCCAGCCTTTCAACTTGAAGCTCTCTCTGCCCACCTTGTGTACTAATCACAGTGGTATGACCTATTTTGAATCATCATTTAAATAATGATAATGACAAGAAGAATGCATTTGGGAAATTGGGTATCCCCTTTGAAGCAACCAGGGACTAATTACTTCTTTAAAGCTGGGAATCCTATGAATGACTCATCGTTCATTATATCTGCTAATGTAAAATGCAATTATAAAGTTGAATATGAAAAAGACAAGAGAGATCATTTTGGGGTTATCATAAAACATTTCTAACAAGTACATCAAATAAACAGTGGAGCATACTTGTAAAAGATTGAAAGTACTGGAAAAAAAGAAGGAAATAAAGAATATTTGAAAGACTCCTCTGGAGTATGGATGTTTTGGTTCAGGTCAAATTCATCCATCCATCTAAAAAGTTTATTCTTTGGCCGCTTAAGAGTCTACCATCTTGTTTGAATTTGCATGCATGAATCTTGGGATCTATTGTGCCACCAAGGATGCATCCGATGGAAAAGGAAGCATTTGTCAGCCACATCTGAAGAAGCCTTCATAATTGGACAGCCTTCGACGCGCCGCTGTGATGCAATCGGCCTTCATATAGAGGTTTCATCCTCTTGGACCATTGGAAACCATTTCGGTATCTAATCTAATCTAACAGATAGAGAAGTAAGAGATGCTTTTCAGGGCTAAACGATTGACCTAAAGATGAATTGGGGTTGACCTTCAGAGGAAGCAGGTCCTTTTCTATAATGCTGCCATGTTGCACAACCATTAGAGTTTGGCAGCCATCGCAAGTTCTCCTACACCCTTGGTGGGAGAGGGTGAGGGGCGCAGTTATTGTAAGTTGCTTTTTACCATCAAACACAATGGTCCTTTAAGAGAAAAAAAAATAATTTTAATGCTTGGCTGGTACCAGAAGTAATTTCTTAAAAGGCCAAAACAGACAGACACCTCAACTTTTTTACCTGATTTTGTCCCCCAATTTTATGTCTAATAGGGGATGAAGTGAGTTAAGAGCAACAAGTTCTTAAGAATCCATGAATTTAAATGAGGATATCTGCCTCAGTCAAAGACATTTACTCCCATTGTTCTCTATTCCTTTTTACATATCTTAAATCAGAGCTTGGCCTATTCTGAAGCGAGGTCATTTTGTCTTCTCAATCTGCACAATGGTCATTATTTAGTTTTATTCATCGTGTTGGATATACTCTGAATTCTAGACTGGAAAAAAATAGTTTCACTTTCAGGGAGCTTGTTGAGCATGCATTTATTTTTGGCTGACCGCCAGGGTCAGCCCTACACACGGGTCTGTATTTGACTGAGTTGACTGAGTTGCGACATCGCAATGGCGGATCATGGAGCATATTGGACCTCCACTGACGCGACTCTCTGTCGATACGGCTCTTGATACTCTGTTCAGGGAGTAGGCGGGGCGGCTCTTCCGCTGCTTGTCCACTGTCCTAACCTACGTTTGGGCCTCCACTGACGCGACTCATTGTCTATACGGCTCTGGATACTTTGTTTGGGGAGTAGGCAGGGCTGCTCCGCCGCTGTCCTCACCTACGTCCACAGCCTCCACTGACACGACTCTCAGTCTATACGGCTCTGGAAACTTTGTTTGGGGAGTAGGCAGGGCTGCTCCGCCGCTGTCCTCACCTACGTCCACAGCCTCCACTGACGCGACTCTCAGTCTATACGGCTCTGGATACTTTGTTTGGGGAGTAGGCAGGGCTGCTCCGCCGCTGTCCTCACCTACGTCCACAGCCTCCACTGACACGACTCACTGTCTATACGGCTCTGGATACTTTGTTTGGGGAGTTCCGCTGCTCGTCCGCTGTCCTCATCTACGTCCACAGCGCGCACCTTTTAACACATTGCCCACAAAAGCGAACATTGACCTAATGCAGTCAGCCAGATACTAGGTTTTGACCTTGTCTTGTTACAGTGGAAGCATGAATCTGTATGTGATCTATGGATATGGATTTATTTTAAGCTTCTGCAGGTGCAGCAAGAAAACAGAAACATAAGGTGGAAAGGTAAATATTATCAGCCTTATGGCACAGTTTCCTCTGTAAGCACAGTTACTTGCACTGCTTTTTTACAGATACACCAGGGGAACAATATAAGTTGAGAAAATGTCCTGAAGTTGTGTGCTGACTCAGGCATTAGGTATATACGTGTAAAAATAGATTGGTAACTATTGTTAAAAAACAGTATTTTGTGTCTTTCTAGAAGTCTATTGTTATTCTCCCATTAGATCATTCTTTTCACCTGGTTTGAGAGCTCACCCCATCTTCATACTAATGATATCCTTCAATGACCCCTCCAGCCCTGCATGGAAGAATTTGAATGCAAAGTGTTTCTACACCTATTTATGCAGGTTTTAAAAAAGGTCAGCAACCCCTCTTACACATACAACACACACAGAATAAGAGGCTGCCATTAAAATTAAATCAAATAGCTACCTATTGTGAGCAATATTTCACATACAGTGAATTAGCTCAGAATCAACCAGGTGTACAATACGTTAGAAACTTCTAGAAGATTAGTTTGGTCTTTAGGCAAATGGCTTTAAATAAATGGCCTAGTTAGCATCAATTAACACCAAAAGTGTTAATGTAACGATAAACTAGGTGCTTATTTACTTAAAACTGTCTCATTAGATCCACAAACAGATACTTCTTTATAGCTTTTTTGCAATGGCTGCTAAAGGGCAGAAAGAAGGATACAAAGACAGATAAATAGCTAACATGTGCGATAAGAGGAAGAGTGGCAGGTTAGACCACTCGATGACGTGGTTGTTAATGGCTCAAGTTTTGCTAACTGCACAGACCAGGACGTTGAAGAGCGTTATATTTATTTCTAAACTGATGGAGACGGTTTTGCATTCTATAATTCTTTAATACGCTGCGTCAGCCTGAGGTGAAATCAGCCTCTCAGTCAAAGACTAACCTACTCACTGCCCAGACATGCCAAAAGCTAGCTTAAAGCATGTCCAGCAAAGGAGATGAGCTTGTGTAAATATCGGATATAGCCTAAGCATTACCTACATTTGATTAAGAAATACCTTTCAGTTCCTTTTCATAGGATTAAGAAAACTGTGTGTGACATAATTAGGGAACACTATGTGAGCTGAGGTCACAAAAGGTGCTCAGGTGCCTGCTAACGTTAACTAAACATACTGAAATTGTGAAGAATAACAATAGTTACCATTAGCGCTTTACAGAGCACTGCTAACCTTAGCTATACAGTTAGCATGGACAACCGTAGCTGCAAATAAAGTAAGCATGGAATACTTTAGCCGCAAATAAAGTTAGCATCAACAACCTTAGCTGTAAATAAAGTTAGCATTAACAACTTTAGCTACAAATAAAGTTAGCATCAGTAACCTTAGCTATACAGTTAGCATGGACAACCTTAGCTGCAAATAAAGTTAGCATCAATAACCTTAGTTATACAGTTAGCATGGACAACCTTAGCTGCAAATAAAGTTAGCATGAACAACCTTAGCTGCAAATAAAGTTAGCATGGACAACTTTAGCTGCAAATAAAGTTAGCATCAATAACCTTAGCTAAACAGTTAACATGGACAACTTTAGCTGCAAATAAAGTTAGCATCAATAACCTTAGCTGCAAATACGTTTTCAGAAAGATCTACATGTTAAATAAATCAAATAATTTATGAGGAAAACATATTTCGTGATAAACTTGCAGTCTAATGGGCGGTTGTTCCTCCTTATTGATCAAAAGTGTACATTGAGGGAATTGTGGTCACTCCGAACAATTATCATCCATTTCTGATAAGTGGGATTTGGTGATGGACATTTTCTACCCATGTACAGGAAATGAATAGGCAGTGATGTGTGTCCCTGTCTTCCCATGCAAATTATGCCATATAACCTTTAACTGAAATGGTTAAGCATACCATTTCCACACTGGTACTTTAATATGTGGAAAAATTAAAGCGAGAGAGGTTTGAACTTGCACAGGAGCAGTACTGGATAATTAGCTCACAGTCATAATGGGAGAGATCACAGGTCACAGAGGAGACAAGGATTCACATAATCTGTGTTGTCATTCAGTTTCAGAGTTCGTGCTCATTTCGCTTCCTCAAAATTTTATGAGACAGTGAGTCTCCCTGCTCGTCTGAAAGCCTTAGACCTGAGCCACCGCTCACAGGCATGAGAGAAAGATAATGAAAATCACATTAGTGTATTAGATCAAGGAATATTTTTCAGCCAGATGAGAAGTGTTATTTAATTTCTACAAATTCAAAGGGGCATTCGAGGTAACAAATACAGGAGCCTCCGCTCAGGGCAGGACTTAAAACGGCTCTCATGTGTTAGTCAGCATAACAGATGCTAAGAATGATAAGTGCTCTCGATGTGTTTTAAATTAACAATAGCAGAAGCTTGTTAATATTGATAAACTGTCAGTGTGAAAGGCTTCCTCTCTTCCATTGTAGTGGCTGTTGTGAGAGCAGTGTGCGGATGGGGACGGGATTATGTAACACACGAAATGAAATGTTGCATGTTTTATTGCTGTCTCTGCATGTTTTTTTCATCTGATGTGTGTGTGTGTACCAAAGTATGTGTTGTAATCCCAGATACCTACACGATATTCTTAACACGAGGAGATTCATTTCATAGCGTACATCCAACTCCATCTTCTTGTTTTTATGATACACGCCAGTTTGTGTAATTAAAGGCTGCTGCACTCTTCCACTACTTTAATTATCCAAATCTCATGGTCAGGCATTTAAACTACTTGGTTAGGTTTATAAATAGATTGTGGTTAAGGTTTAAGTAAGTTCAATTACATGGGTTCTGTTATGTAGGTGAGTTACGTTACCTAAGTGACATTATGTACATGCCTTAAGTGGCCTTTCACGTGGGACTTGGACACCGTTCTCCAATTTAAAAATCCTTGCTTGCCAATAAAGATTTTAGCGTCTAGGTGTACTTCCAGGTCATGTGGCCCATTGAGTATGTTCAGCAGTGTTCCTTGTGCTGGCCCCACCTGAGAGTTCAGACCTGACATTGGGCAGACATTGCATTGTTTTTATGTCACTTCTCTCTGCTCTACGAAAGTTTTACAAACATTAAACCTCTGTTATAGCTTCTACAGCCATTAGAGGTGGCCGCTTAATTATAAAAGTAAATAATGGGTTGTAATAGGCTCTTGCATTGATGATGTATATATCCCTCTGGGTTTGAGAAGTGAAGCCAACACCAAAGTGCCAAAACTGCAGTTCCTCCGGTGGCCACTTGAGGCTGGCTCCAAAAGCGAGTCAATCCCCATTATGCAACATATCAAAATGTGCACATTTACAGCCTGGTGCGAAAACGGTTTCCGTCTCTATAGCTGATACATGATTAACTTATATTAGGGCTTAGATACAGCCGCTTTCAGTGAACGGTTGGTGCTGCTGTCTGCTAGTGTTAACTTCACCTCTCCGCCCTGTTTCTGATGTTGTTGCATTTGGGGATTTTTTCTTACAGATGATGCTTGCTGTGAAGTTTATAGATTCTACAGGCTATAAAAGAGTGGAAATAAGTAGATTAATAGCTTTGGCGTTTTCCATTCCCTCGCTGCTCTCCAGTGCCGCCCTCTTTTCCAAGAATAACTGCTTCTGTCTCCAGAAAACCAATAAGGCAGTCTAAAATGCCAAATTTGAGGTTTCAAAAAGGCATTATTTTTACAGCCTATGATACCGCTGCATCATCTCAAACAGTGTGGCTCATTAATGTGTTTTTAACACAATAACAGAAATCTAGATGATCTATATCTTTTATATATTTTATTTTATGTGATAGTGGTATCAATTAATTGTTGTGCAGTGATACTCCATATTGGCATCTGCTTTGATGATGACTTTTAATAATACTATAAAGTAACTTGCTTTATTTACTGTGAGCTGGGCCACAATATCGCACCATGTTGTTCTCACATCACGCTCTCACTCAGCTAATGGAGCCGGAGGTACTCACAACGTCTGAGGGGGAAACATTTGCAATTACAGCGAAAGCCACAGTCTTTCCTGAAAATTGACCTTTGGCAGTTGGCGAGACAGCCACATCTCCCTGAACTGTAAACAAGATCCTTGTCTGACTGCGAGAACATGTCCTGTCCAACACCTCATTCACAGCACTTGAGGCACGAAGAAGAAACACTTCTGAGAATTACTAACTTCATCTGTTGCTGCGGCCATCTGGTTCCTCGCTGCTCCTCAGGTTGACGGCTGCGCTTGAACAGAATGAACAGCCCACAGCACTCAAGCTTTACTATTGTGTGAAGAGACTCTGGGAGCGAGCAGTCCATCCTCTCTGAAGACGGTGCTTGTTCCGAAAAAAAATATATACTATATTGTGTTTGTTGAATCACAGCAGGCAAAAGGAAGATTTCTTTAGCAAACCTCAAATGCATCTTGAATCTCAGCACCTGGATGTTGAACCTTCATTTTTATACACCATAAGGCCTTTTTTTCTAAGTGGCACTTTAAAAAAGGTCCAGAAGCAATATCCTTTTCTCTTCCTTCGTAGGTAGATAATATGAGTCAGAGAGGAGGAAATAGCTTTTGAAAAGTGCAAGCGGATCCAATGTACGGAGCCCTTCTACAATAACTAACTCTCACAGTGTGTGTGTGAGTGAATGTAAAATTGAAGCAAGACGGGGTTTGCAGTTGCCACAAGCTGTAATTGCAAGCTTTTTTCACTATCACGCCTGAATCACAGGCATCAAGGAGCAAACAGAGGTCAGTCAGTCACGGGTCAAACACTTATCCTTTCCTGCTACTGGCTCTTGAAACCCGTTTCCCATTTGAAAACACTTGAAAAAAACACACATCGGTGTAACAGAAGCCATAAAATGAGAAAAAAGGATTTGATGTGAGGCTTCCTCTTTACATCTTAGCTTTGATTTTCACACCCTCAAACAATCCGATTATAAACCGCACATTAATGCCAAATAGCAACAGCTTAGATATTCCTGCCAGATGAAACATAATGCAGACTTTGCAGCAGCCAAATTCAACGTTGCAGCAACATGATCAGCATCCTTCTTTACAGAATGTGCTAAACAGGCCACACAGGCCACGCATTGTAGTCTCCTTTAAGTGAGTGTAGCAGCAGATTTCTTTCTCTCATTTGTCTCTAACTTTATCAACCACTTGAAGATAATTACTTTGTGTTTACCACCTCAGTGTTTCTCTCTTTTAGCTGTGTGCGGCGACAATTTAAGGTTCAGGCACAAGTAAGATTAGTGACTAGGCAGTATAAAACAGAAAACAAGCTTTAATGGGAAAAAAATCATTTATTTTAAGTTACAAACCCACTAAAATACTAAAAAGTCTGATAATGGCGAGAAGTATGCCATTCTCTATGTATATTTAAGCTATATTACACAGAGGGGAGTGCTGTTGTACTGAATATCAGCACAGCTGTGATTATCCGTCTACTGATTTATACAATTTGTAGTTCTGTTGTATAAAAGCAATATTGCACTCAAGGTTGTGCTGTTATACTTAATATCAGCACTCCCACCTGTGTGATATTGCTTGACTGAGTTCAACAAAGGCTTTGGCATAGTGGACTGAGGTTGGGTCCTATTTTTGTTAATGTTGTTTTAAATCTAGTTAAGTCTTTGGGTGCTGGTTTAGATCAGTTGGTAGAGCAGGCGCCCCCTCTACAGAGGCTACAGTCTTCAACGTACTGATCACAGGTTCAAGCTCTCGGTTAAAAGTAGTGCTGACTGGCAAAGTTCACCAGCCGAGAAGGAACATCCTCAAATTTGGCTCTTAGACTCTTATAGCCTCAAGGATTAACTGACCTTTAGATGGTGAGCTTTAAAAAATGTTTTGGGCTTTAACTCAAGAATTTATGAGTAAATTATGACACTGCCACATATATGGATAAAATAATTAGATGAGGTGAAAACTTTTTTTTTTTTTACATGAAAAGGTCAAAGGTCAACTTCACTGTGACATAATGATATCCTTGAAAAACATTTTTCGGGCCATGTTTTCCCATCCAATACTCATCTTAACACCTTAAAGGTATAATAAGTAGGATTTTCCTAGAAAAATAAAATATAGACTTTTACAAATATAATATAAATCATCACTTATGGGCCTCTATACATGTTTGTTGGTGAGTGTGTGTGCAGACCCATGTGAGACCCTTCCCTCTGCATCTATTCTGTTCTTTTGCTTTGCACGCGACGTTTTCAGGAGGAGCGCTGTTGTGGTTCCCTGAGCCAATCACAGCGTATAGGTAAGTGTGGGAGTGGTTCAAATTACTTCTTTCTGTTGGACAGGTAGGTGCCTCAAACCAGGTAGGACAAGCTAACCAGCGGTTAGCATGCTAGCGCAAAGGTCACCATGATGCTGTCGGTGTTAGCTCGGTGGGATGGGCGTGTTCTCGCACGAGAGAGTGAGCTTCTGGTGACGAAGAGCTCAGGAGGAGGGGCCCAGTTTGAATGTGTTGTTGACCAAATGCAAGGAAAAATCCCACTTATTATACCTTTAAGGATAACGTCATGTTTTATTTTCATTTATTTCTCCCTCTGAGAGAACGACGTCATTGATTAGTGGTCAATTTCCCCTGGCTCTACTGATCGCAAACCTGTTCTTTCCACTCTCCAGAAATGGATTTACAATGTCATGCTCTGCAGAGACACCGAGAGAGAAGCAGACAATCTGAGGTTTGATGTCCCTCCTGAAGATTATAGAGGTGCTGCTTCTTTACTTTAATGTAGGCCTTCTTATGTCATTATATTGGCTTTAGGGTGATCTTTTCTTTCAATTATTTTCAACACACAATCCGTCCCAGCCACAGTCACACTGTCATCCTGTAGAAAGTAAGGTGAGGTTTATTCTCAAACTTGGTGGGGACTATTTTCAGCAGGAGATTTTGCAGGTATTTACAGCATGTATCCGCAGTGCATTTTGGATTCACTCAAAAAATAAACCTACAGTGTGTATGTTTATTGTAAAGAAGTGATTATATTTTGATTATCTTTTGGATATAAGTTGAGGTCTACAGTAGAGGAATGAGCTCTGTTAGGCTTTGACTATACAGTACAAAAAATATCTAAAATATAACCAGATGTATCTAATTTCTAATTTTAGCAGACGGACAGTGTTACTACAGCAACCATGACAAAAGAGAGATAATTGTTGACTTATTCAATATGTTAACAGTCGCAGGTAGACAGAAGGCAACATCTGGTGTATATCCGTTCCCATACAGGCATAATTTCCACACAGATGGCGCCTGCTTTCTGGCAAGATAGCAGAGAGTACACAGCACCATGAGACAACGCCTGGAGATGAACTGCAAACACCGCTGAGCCATTTTCCTCTGTTCCTATTCATTGTGCCTGCGTGTGCGATAGAGTAAGCTATATCTGCTGTGACGTATGTGGCAGGGAGCGCGGTGACCCAACACCCACACTGTTCATCTCACTGATGTGTGGCACAATGAGTGTTTGAAGTGCGTGTTTAAAGAGCAGCAATAAAAACTGTCTGGTCCTTTGCTGCAGCACAAGTTGGGATTGCACAACACTCAGAGCTCATTTTAATGCATCGCTTTTAGATGCAGTGCTGTTGGAGAAAGAACGTAATGAAATTGCATATAAATACTGGCTTCCATGTATAGTAAATGAGTGTGCCGTCCAACAGATAATGAGCTTTTTGTCTGCTGATGGTTGAAGGCTCCAAGTGGGAAATGGGAAATCACAAAGTCAGTGTGATGGGAGGAGAGGGAGGGCATCTATGTGTGCTTTCTTTCAACATAATAATGTCTTTGGGCTAAAGCTTGTTATGCAAGGTGCAAAAAATGCTCACTTGGGATTTGGTGATGTTGTTTAGTGGTCGTTCCAGCAGGAACGGATGTAGCGAGAGTTAAATATGAGAGCCTGATCCACTTGTATGGATCCCTCAGTTCAGCTCTCAGACGTGCATCGATTCGTCTGTCATTGTCTCTGACCGCTGTGTGTCACTCGCCTGTGAAGACAGAGTTGAGTGCTCAGGCGGGTGTGCGCTAAAAGCAGAGTGAAGGTTGTCATGTGTAAGTGTGTAGTGTCCTAAAAGAAGGACATACAGTAGAGGGGGGGGGAGTAGCAAAGAACTAGAGAAAAACAAACAATTATTGAAGTCATCGCTTTTCAGCTCCGAGGACATCATCGTAATTAATGATTCAATTTGCTGTCAGGACTGAAAGTCAAACCATTAAAAAAGATGACATCCTGTCAGTTTTATGAATAGTCCCCACAGAGAGTGCTATCATTTCAAAAGCTCAGCTCATGTTTGTCACTGTTGCTGTCTTCATTTTGTGTGTGTGTGTGTGTGTGTGTGGGCAGGCACTCTGCAAACCACCCTGTCAAACAGACAACCCCCGAGGAAAAAGTCCTTATTTTTGTCGTGACAGGAGGTTGCGCTGATCCCATAATAATCTTGCATCCTGCAGTAGGAAGAAAAGGCTGAAAAGAGCAGAGTCACTGGTTAAAAAGGAAGAATCGACTCTGTTATCATCGTGAATAAAACTGCATGTGGAAAAAAATTGTTGATATTATTGTAGAGCTTCAATCTCTTGTGAAAAGCCATTCACGTGAAGTCTGAAATATGTTTCTCCACTTGCACGTGCATAAATGTACCAGCCAATCAGAGACACTCAGGTTGCTTTGTTTTAAACTTTTACAGATTGGAGGTATAATGTTTAAATATCCAGTTGAGGTTCAGTGTAAAGCTCATAGCACTCTATATTTGACCATGACCCAGTGACTGTTAAAAGAGCCATGGCATGCGAGGATATAAATAGAAAACACCATAATGACAATGCAGTAGATAAGGACATAAAATAATAAACATTAACTAAGCTCACACGCAACACTAGATCTGTACTTGTCCATTAATATGTAGGGTAATGCCTGTTAATTAACCATATTCACAGAGCAGCGTGGTCATATTTTATGTGAAAACTACATACATACATACATACATACTACTATTAGCTAAATCAGACAACAGCCGCTTCCAAGCCAATATTACCGTTAGATAAGAAGTGGCTGACAGCTTGTATTGCCTTTTGAGTTTTACATGATACAGTAGGAAAAGCGTTAATTCTAAGCTAACAAGTTAGCAAGAAATGTATTTCCTAGCAACACAATATTAGCTATAAAATGGTTGAATGCTAGCATGAACTGTTGTAGCTAATAGGATATCAAACATGGTGTGTGATGTTTTGTTGTTTGATGATACAGTAAAGGTGTAAATTGTAAGTAATCATAATGATAGCTAGGAAATACAATCCACTAGCAATGAGCCACTTTCTAGCTAATATTACCGTTAGCTAGGAAGTGGCTGAAAGCTAAAATAACTATTAAGTAGTGTTATAC
Source organism: Semicossyphus pulcher (assembly GCF_022749685.1). Lineage (NCBI taxonomy): Eukaryota > Metazoa > Chordata > Actinopteri > Labriformes > Labridae > Semicossyphus > Semicossyphus pulcher. The sequence continues at coordinate 13,301,057 of NW_027211615.1, forward strand.
GATACAGTAGGAAAGGCATACATTTTTAGCAAACATAATGTTAGCAAGAAATGTATTTCCTAGCTAACGCAATGTTTGCTTGCTAATACAGTGTTAGCTAGGAAATGGTTGAATGATAGCTATATCTGTCGTCCAACCATAGCTAACGGGACGTTGTTTTACCTTTTAATATGGACAGATGACCCTCTGGATTGCATCATTCCTATCAAAGAAAATAGAGATTTCACACTGTCAGGTAGACTTTCTGTTGTTTTGCCTATTTCACTAGCTAAGATAAAATTAGCCTTTTCACAGCTGTAAATGCTGACTATACCGCTGAAGTTAAATATATCCCAAAGTCATTTCAAGGGACTTTAAAGGAGGGAGAAAGGTTGAGCAGACACATTACAAAATTAAAAATCTGTACTTTATGGGCCTAATGTGACTTCTCTTCTAATTAACACTCATATTTAGCATTCATTACATTTTATAACTTTATTTTGCTGTTCTCAAACCATTATATTCTGCATGGACACACAACCCTGTGGTTATCTCCTCTCACCAGCTTGCACAGGAAAGCGTGTGTATGAATATGTGTGTGTCAGCTCAGTCAGCAATACCCTTGTCAGGCCCTACATTAATCTTAATTAACCCCCCGTTGCCGTGGCGCACTGGTGTGACAGAACATCGAGGGACGGGTGACAATGACGTCCCGGTAGGTGGTGAAGAAATGGGGGGACAGAAAACGTGGTGTGCTCTACATCAAAGTCTGAATTCTGAGCCCAGCTGAGGAATGGAGGGCAAATGTAAACAAATAAAGTCCTTGTCTCTGGAAAATGGGCTTTTTTTCTCCCAGGTTAAGACCAGAGTGTTTTTTCCATTTTTTTCTTCCCCTTTGAGGCCTGCAGCATGTCTACACTAAACCCATTGGTGTTGTTGCAGTCAGACTCTCCACCTGTGCAGTGCAGGGTTCTCCTTAGAGACCTTAGATACTGCTCGCTGATACAAACTGCGTCCTCGTCAAGGAGTGGATATAACCTGCCTTTTCACTGCCATCACAGGTATCACTGCTGAAGGAAACAACCTGATTTTAATTCTTTGCTATTTTTAATGTTTCTCTATTTTTTCAAGCTTTTATGTTCCTTACTTTTAATATCTAACACTTTCTAAAGTGTTTACATGGTGTAACATTTTTAGAAAAAGACTTCAGAGTAACACTCCCTGTAACCCATATGCTCAATGGGCGATCGGGCCGATGGGGGATTCAAGCTCTGGGTAACTGACTCAAGTGACTCCAGTGACTTGGAAACCTGCCTCTCTTTAGTGAGTGACTTATACAAACTTGAGTTAGTAAAATAGAGAGTAAAAAGAGGTGGACAAACTCAAGTTAGTAAAAACATATACATCATTTGGTGTCTTTTATTCTTTTAAATGTTTCTCTTTATGCCTGTTCAATCTAAATGCTCTTTTTACAATATTATGAAAACTACCATGAAGGCCACAAGCTGAAGAACTGCAGCCCAGCAATAAATTGTTCTTGATTGTGTAATAAGAGTGCTGCTTGAGTTTTGACCTCCTTAGGTTTCATGCCTAGTTATGCAAGACTCGTGTGTGTGTGTGTGTGTGGGAGTTTATTTAAAATTTGTACAGTAAAAAAAGTGTTACACTGTGTACATTGAGAAATAAATGTCTTGCAATAAAAAAACAATTCAAGCAGAAGCTCAGAGAAAGTAGAGTGATATTTTGTTGATTCGACCGACATCCAGTGCTTGGAAAATTTTTAAAGTAGTGCCAATACCGAAAAATACAAAAATGCATTATCTGAATCCAATAGTCGACCAATGAGGCTACTTCCAATTTTTGGTAAGATAATGGAAAGAATTGCTTATGAATAGATTCAGTCTTACTTTTTCACTAATAATTTAATCACTAATTTCCAACATGCATATAGAGGAAAATATTCAACTGCCACTGCTTTGACCCAAATGGTTGATGACTGGTTTTATAACATAAAGGAGAGGAATATGATAGGTGCAGTTATGCCAGATTTCTCAGCAGCTTTTGATATAATTGATCACGAGCTGATGTTGAAAAAATTTAAATGTTATGTTACCTCTTAGTCGGCATTATTATGGACAAACAGCTATTTGAGCAAAAGAAGACAATTAGTGTATTTTAATGGAAGCTACTCAGATGTGAGTCTTGTAAAACACACAGAAACAAACTTATATTGAACGTGTCAAAAACTACTAGTCTAGTAATCGGAACCACTTTTTCCCTGTGCTCAAAACCAAAACTCTTTCATGGGACAAACAAATGCAACGACTGTTAACAAAAATGGGAAACTCTTTGTGCATAATCAAAAGGTGCGCAAGATATCTGACCAGACAAACAATTAAACAAGTCATTCAGGCCTTGTTTTTTTCTCACCTGGATTGCCGCTCTGTGGTTTGGTCTAGTATTTCACAAAGTAATATAAAAAAAAGTTGCAATTGGTCCAAAACAAAGCAGCACTTGTAGCTCTATATTGTGGGTTAAAAACAAATGTTATTAAAATGCATGACTCTCTCTCTTGGTTGGTAGTTAAAAATAAATTCATTAATACATTTCTTGAGGAATGTCATTACAACAAAGACTCCATTTATTTAAAAAACTGTCCTTCGGTACAGATACACACCATTACCCAACAAGACTCGCCGCTGGAGGCTGTTTTAGCTTACCAAAATGCAACACCACATCAGATCAGCGTTCAGGAAGATACAGGGCAATGCAAGAATGGAACTCATTACAGTATGATGTAGCACAACTAAATACTAAAAAAACACTTAAGGGCCATTACTGAGAAATGTCAGTCATCAATATTAATTAATTCTTGACATTGATCTCTGACATAATGATAATTTCATATGGAGCTTGTCTGGTGTTTTCATTAGCTGTTATTTGATTTGTGTCAATACTTATTTTTAGTTAGTTTTAGTTAGATGCGATGCATAAAGTGTTATGTGTTTGCATTGTGATGAATTGTGTCAAAGTGTATTTGGTATTGTCATATAGTAACATTTTGCAGACCAGAGGAAGAATAACTTCTGCTATGCTGACGCTAATGGGGATCTAAATAAACAAACAATGAGTTCAGACAGTCTCATTGAGCCTGAGGGGAATGCTATTGACCTTAACCACTTCAACTCATTCATGATCTTTGATAATCACCTGCAGCTCGAAGGCCTGGTGAATACATCTTCAACACTGTCAAGTAATTATTGTTGCAGCACAAACTAATAGCAGACTTTCCTCCCTGGCTCTCCGGGTGTTTAGACTTCAAAGCACCACAGGCACCGGAGTGAGTTCATACACTGTGTGTTGGTTTCAATGGGCGTGCATGTGTGTGCGTCTGCAGGTGTTAACTTCGCTCACTTGTTCATTTCACTCACTTGTTTATGATGATTGACTTTTGCAGGGATTTAGTAAAAGGTTTTTGTCCACTGGAGGGTTTTTATGCTCGGTTATCTGGAATCAGCAGCTGGAACGACCACACCTTACATCGAGCGTGCAGTACGATGTTAAACGCAGCATACTGATGGGGAAGCTCGAGACCAACATCTGTGTTAGAGCCTGATTCCAAATGAGTGCTAACTGTGTGTGAAACCATAGAGTGTCTGCTCTCACTTTCACTTTCAGATTCACTGATCTTTATGACAACAGGAATCTTTTAAAAAGATCACCGTAAACTGGACTCTCTACACCATTAAACGTATAATTATCTTTACTATAAGAGGATTTTGAGAGACTTTTTTTATGTCTATATCCTCACTTACTAACCCTTAACTCATCAGTTCACCTCCATGGCAAACTTTTTTAGAACTCAGACTATGTTTGCTTTATTTTAAGTATGTATGTCTTTCAATTACAGATGATAGATCGATCTAAAAGCAATCTCCTTTTAGACTGAGCAAAGAAAGTACTGCTTGTAATTCTCTGTTTGGCGAGGAAACTGCAACCTTAGTAGAAATGATTTAGGGAAGTTCAGCACTATCTGGTGTCGGAATGTTTTTCATTTGTCAAACCTTGAACCCTCTGAGTCTTTACAATGCAAGCTTGCAGGCAAGAGCATCAAATATGTATGTTTAGTCATTATAAACTCCATAAGGTTTCAGCGTTTTTGTTTGCTGATGTTGCAGGTCATCTGTTTTCTGGGTTTTTTTTTTCTTCATTCTGTTTTCTGTCAAAGTTTGTCCAGGAATATTGCAGTATTTACTGAATTTGTAAGAACTAAAGTAGCTGCTATGAGAGCTGAGACTGTATAAGAAGTGGATGTTAACCTTTGGGTCTGAAAACAGAAGCCTAAAACCTGCTAAAACCTCGACTCCATCCATCCATTATCTACACCTCTTATCCTGTTCAGGGTTGTAGCGTGGAGAGTAGGGCTACACTGATCGCCAATCAATCACAGGACTGACACATGGTACATTATGTTTAGACAACGTTTACAATGACAATGTTTTTTGCTAGCTTAAATTAGCACCCCAGATAATATCACTGTCATCATGAATTACAGCTGCATCCTGCTAACAAGTCTGGCATTAGCTGATAACTTGGGGCCTGTGTCCACTAACACTGTTTTTTGAACCTGCAGCGCCCACGACCTGAATTTCAGAGCGCCTCTCATTGGCGCTTAATGTTGTTAGGTTATGAAAGTTGTCTGGCGGCACTCCCGCTTCCCTTGGTAGTGATTGTTGAGTCTGTTTTAAATCGCTCTGTGTGCTTAATATGTGCTTTTACTTTACAAATATAAACTATATGGAAAGCATTAGCAGCAACTATAGACCTGGAAATTGTACCCTCAAAAAAAACCAAGAGGATTAGCTTCACCTCTTCCACTGTTGTTGACAAAGTTGATATCTGAAGTCCCGACCCTTCTTGATTTTGATTGGTCGGTGAGGTAGAGCAGTGACATTGACGAGCCCGGCGGTGTTCCAAAAGTTGAACTATTTTCAACCGAGAGCGCTGTGACAACAAACTGCTGACACTGAGGGCGTTTTTGCGCTGACGACTCTGAGCGCGGAAAGCGCTGAACTCCATTGGTTATGTACAGAAAATAGGCGCTGCCAGAGCAAAAAGCACCGTCAGTGGACACAGGCCCTTAGTGTTTTCTCTTGCTCTTCTCCAGCTCCACCCTCTTGTCCAAAAATGGTCACCTCTGGCTCCAAAAGAGACAAGATGGTGAGGGTCAAAATGCTTTAAAACAGTAGTCAACAAACCAATAGGTCAACTTATACTGTCTATGATTGAGACTAAAACATTTGGAAACTGATCTGTAACCAAATGTTTATAAGATCAAGTATAATACCTACTCAATGGTATACACCCCAACAACCATCCACAGTAATATATTCATAAAAGTGGTTAATACCACAACATTTTTAATGTAATATCTAATTAACTTCCTGTAAGAAAGCACTTTGTAAGCGATTTATGTCAAACAGGTCAAAGGTGAATATCTTACTACACATGTGTCCGAGACATCTGGAGAGATTACTATGCTAATATGCATCCATTAATGCAACACTGCCGTTGATAATAAGATTACTGTCATGTAACAAAAGCCACATCATCCAGTTACAGTACAGGTGATGTCATGTTAGAGGGAAACGGTCAGCAAATTAGGACAAGAGATGCTGAAGCACAAGCTTCTACTTCATGAGGAGACTACGAATGAGATGGCAAAGAGACAAATGCATTCATGATGCTGTTTTCTATCAGAGAAGACCCTTAATGGAACTCCTGAAGGGTGCTCCTCTTTAGCCAGTTAGATTACTTCTCATAAAGCTAAAGATGCATCAATGTAAAGGTAATCATATCCACTGATAAGATGCTTTCAAAGTCAATAGTAATTCACATCATTTAACTTATAGCTGTTTTGCGCCATCGTGTATGACCCGACCACACGCTGTAATAATTGATAGCAAACAACCCTGAGCTGGCAGACGATTGAGAGATAAGCCTCCTGTGTCATTATATACCATATATGACTGTGGCCATAATTGCTTCTTTAATAGGTGGAGGCTTTAAAGTGGATATTTTCCTCTTCTGAACCTGATGAGAATTTTAACCGTGTTGTCTGACAGCAAACTTCACTAAAGCTTAGAAATAATCGGAATAAAAGGGAAACTACTGGAGACAAAAGGACGAGAAAACAAGAGCATTTATGAATTTCCAGCATCTTTATCCACTGTTTTGAGATAGAAAAACACTTGATACTCCCATGCTGAAACAAAAACAGATGAAAATTCAGCAGCAGTTACAAAAGAGCCCTAAAGCCACAGTGACAAAGTCAGAAAGATTTGCAGACTTTGAGATTCTCACAGCGGAGGCCTTGCTGAAGTGTTGTAGCCCTGCTGGCAAAACATGACAGCATTAAAGTTAGGAAGTCTTTTATGTAAGTATGTTTATATATTTCATATATTATAGAATATAAAAATGGAAAACCAAGCTTCGTTGTGTCATTTGCTTCCATTAGGTTTACAAAGCTGCTGTGGATAGTTGTGCGCTCAGTGACGTATGAGGTCAAAGGCGCATAAAAGAGTGAGATTAATCTTTGTTATTACATGACTGTGTTAAACATTTGAGTCTGATTGGTTATGTCCGCATTCTGAGGTCTGTTATTTCTCGATAACAGACTGTTGTAACGAGGAACAGACAGTTGCTAGAGATGTAGCTCTAATAACACAATCTGGAGGACTAAATGTAATCGTATCAATCCGCCGACATCAGCTTGTTTACAGAGGGAAAAAAACGAAGAGACAAAACAGCGGTGAGAAGGCAATAAAGGTTTAATGATGCAAAAACTGAAGGCTACAACAGAGAGATCTATAAAACTAAAGACAGCACATGAAGTAAACATTAAACGGAACACAGTATGGAATACGTGTGTTTAAAGACAGTGAATGGAAAGAAAATGTCAACAGACTCTGACAGTGACGAGAAAGAAAACTTCAATCAGGTGCTGCGCTGATTCATGCGGCCCCATTCACTTTGTCTTACTTCACCATCAGTGGAAACGTTTAGGTTAGCTCATTTTAATGTGAGTAAAAACAACTAGGTTAGCTCATTTTAATGTGAGTAAAAACAACTAGGTTAGCTCATTTTAATGTGTGTAAAAACAGTTCAGTTAGCTCATTTTAATGTGAGCAATATTAGCTAGGTTGGCTCATTTTAATGTGAGTAAAAACAGCTAGGTTAGCTCATTTTAATGTGTGTAAAAACAGCTAGGTTAGCTCATTTTAATGTGGGTAAAAACAGCTAGGTTAGCTCATTTTAATGTGGGTAAAAACAGCTAGGTTAGCTCATTTTAATGTGAGTAAAAACAGTTCGATTAGCTCATTTTAATGTGAGTAAAAACAGCTAGGTTAGCTCATTTTAATGTGAGTAAAAACAGTTCGATTAGCTCATTTTAATGTGAGTAAAAACAGCTTGGTTAGCTCATTTTAATGTGACTAATATTAGCTAGGTTGGCTCATTTTAATGTGAGTAAAAAAAGCTAGGTTAGCTCATTTTAATGTGACTAATATTAGCTAGGTGAGCTCATTTTAAGAAGGCTACAGAGTTAACTGTTGCTATGGACGCAGCTCTCACTGTGAGTGTAACTGACTATTTTCAAACAGAAAACAGAAATATAATCATTTTTAAAGTAAAAGAATAATTTCCAAATCAATATATTGTGTCACATTATTGATTTCCGAAGTAAAAAGGGGTTTTGTCTCCTGTTGGGGATCCATTCCGTGATAACAACCTACTCACTATACATTATCCCTTACTTCATTATTTACACAATAATTAATTTTTTAATCAACTAATCAAATATCAAGTTTAAATTTTACAGCCTTAATTATAATCTGATATTTGTAAGTGTATTCACCTTGCTTTGGGTGCTAATGAATCCCTCCCTTCCATGGCTGATGTGACCTCTGACCTGACCTGATTCAACCACAGTGAACTAATGGGGGCTCACAACACTTCTTGACCCCAATATATAAAATGATTATGACAAACTGTCTCTGGTTAAGTATTTTTATCTGCTGTTTTTCTCTCCATCTGGCCGTTGGCAATGTGGCTCACTGCACCAATACCGCACTGCCTTGTAAAAGAACAGCAGGTTATCAAGGTCTATACAAGTGTGATTCTCTGTGTTATATTCAGCTCATTAGATGCAGCCAGAACATCCAAAATGACCTGATTTTTTTGCTATAAATTCAGTTTTTTATCACCTTCAAGCCAACACCAAAAGCTTTGCAGGACAGCAAACAGCTCCAGCATCCATTGACAGAATTACTGCAGCACTGTAACCATAGCAACATCCAGCACTCAATCTACTTATCGAAAGTCTTTGGATGAAATTAAAGTAAATGTTGGACAAATGAAAAGCACCTACTTGACTTCTTAGGCACACGGTGACAGGAATGGATTTGACACAGGAGCTGGAGAGAGAAGATCAGCTGTGTGATGCAACATCGTCTCTTTGAACTTATTATGTGTGTTAAAATAAGATTCAAAACGGACTGATGTAACTGTTGCATCACATGGCAGGAAACAAAAGCAGCAAATGTGAGTGTAATTTAGGGTGGAGCTGGTTGTCTACCTCTTGGTTGATGGAGAGAACTTACTTGGAGAAGAAAACGGGTAATGATGGTTCGCAGAGGAAATAGGACGAAAAAGTAGGAGCACACTGATGATTTAAGATAGAAGAAGCAGTTATTGAAATATGGAGACTTTATGACTGAAAGCTTTTTAAGAAGGGGAGCAAGTGTGTGTGTAAAAGCATTTTATGCTTTTATTGTTGACAACAACCTATTTGTCTTCCACTTTCTGTTGCAGCAAACTCAGCTGTTGTAAGACTGAACCATCAGCAAAAGTGGGGATTATGTGCTGTTCCTACTATTATCTTTCATGTTGCACTTAGACAAGGATTTTTCCTTTTTTTTAAGCTTAATCAACACACAAGGAGGGTCTTTGAGTGTGTGTGTTTGCATGTATGACAGAGCACTAAAGACTAACAGCACAGCTGCGCAAGTCTCTCTATTAAATTAGCAGTAGCAGCTCATGCAAATCAATATTGTGGACACATCTGCACACACACACACTATTTCTTTAACGCACACATACAAGCACACACAAGGACAAAAAGGAGTTGCACTGGAACCCACAATCACATTACTGAAAATCTCTGTCAGTCTTGGTTATGTCATGCACCTGCATGCCAAGGTGGATAATAAGTAACATCAGGGACGTAAACCACACACACTGTCTCGCTCATTCAGATGAATTAAGTAAATGCACTGACAGCCGACCTTCAGGGCATGAAGCCACTGCTGCCTCGAGTCTGCTCCTTCTTGATAAGCTGCCTGGATGTGAGATGTGGGCTTGTGACTGGGATGTCACCAGTATAAATCAATGAACCAGTGAGGAGAAAAGCTCTCCTGTCTCCCTCAAACACAAAAATGCTCTTGAGGAAGAATATAGTGGCCAACAAAGGCAAATGGGGCCCTAGAGATTTCCGTTAGGAGAAAAGGGATGCAAACAAAACAATGCACAGGCCTGGAGCACTTATGTTGTGATGAAAGGATATGCAGAGTTTTTCTGTTTTCCTGGGATTGCTTGTTTGCATGCATTTGTTTTGGCTTTTTGCAGCACTTTTCTTCATTTGCGGATTTGTGTATGTAATTTTCAATTCGGATCCTTGCGGAAATTGCGGTCTATTTTTCCATATGAAATCTCTTGAGCTGTCGCAGCACCCTTGTCAGCCACCGTAAGAAATGTAACCAAGAAAAAAAAAAGCCAACTGTAGGCGCCCAGGCTGTTATAGAAAAGACAATAAATCATGTTCATGCTCTTGAGTTGAACTCATTGCCTTAAAAATTGCAAATTATGCATTATTGTTTTGTGTTTTGGCACAAAATTGAGAATATCCTCTCTGCTTAGATGCATCTGCAAGTGTGATCTTGAGCCGGGCACTCTGAGCCTAAATGGCTGCTCAGAAGCCACCAGGGGAAGGCAGTGAGCAGAGCAGGAGCTTCTTGGAAGATGAGTCGTTCATTATGTATGTTTGTACCAGTCTGTGCAAATCTAAGACAGACATCTTATTGCTGAGTTACAGTCCCCTTTTTTGCACTGTCAACATCTCAACTGTGAGGACGTTTTGTGCACCTTTTTCATCTTTTGTTAGGTAAGATTTTGCAGCAGGTGTTGAGCAGCGTCCCCCCCCCTCTCTCGCTTTACGGTGGGTGGAGAGGAGCGCACGGTGGCCACAGCAGATCAGTGGGAACGCAGCTCAGCAGCAGGAGAAGAAGCTCCACTGACCACAAACGCGCAATACTACCCTATGCGTGCGTCCGTGAAGGCACCTCACCGGAGGGCTCAATGTCCCCCAACTAACACATGGATATCATGGAAGCGATTTGTTCCCCTTTTCACTTTTACGCTCCGTCGTAGCGCGTCTTGTGGTGGGTACGAGATGTCCTGGATGTATTTTCTCCGGAGGGTGTGAAAGTGGAGGGAAGCGCAGTTCGCTGGAGCCATGTGGAGGGCGGACACGTCCCTCAGTGGGAGCACCGCAGGCGAGAAGCGACACTGAGAGGGGGGAAATTATTTGCACCTTGCTTTTGGAGAAAAGTATCCGTCAATGAGGAGACAAAGAGAAGAGATGGTAGAGAAGTAAGTGCGCTTACAACTCGATTCAATTCAGCACTCCATTGATAAAAAGACGACAAATATTTTGCATGGCACCTCCAGAGTGATGAAAAAGAAGGGGAGTATTTAACCATGTTAATAGTGAGTTTCTGCTGAGGATTCACTGTGGCATCTTTTTTTCTGCCGTATTCCTGTTTGACATTGTCTCTTATTGAAGTTTTTAATATAAATGTGCCACACTTTTCCATTTAAGGTTTTATTTTCACTGAGATATACAGATGGAATGGAGAAGGCTCGTGCAGTTATGTAGGCTAATTATACTGTATAAATATAGTAAAGCAAACTTTGCTTCTGGGTTTATTTCTCATGCTTTCGGCTCATCCTCTCCATAAGTAGTTTACTGTTAAATATTAAGACCTCATGGGGTGGTTATGTAATTGCATCTAGTGAAGCAAGCTGAAATGGGATTGTGACAAAGAGTGTTTAATTTTTAATGAGCTATTCTGTCGTTGGTATCATTTGTATTGTAGAACCCCCAAATAAACGAAAACGGTCATCACATTTTAGTCATAACTATATAAAGTCCGCTCAATTTTTATATAGGCCAATTAATTGTGTTTTTATAGGCTACGTTCATTGATAAGAACTTTATTGTGAGGATCCTGAGGAAGATAAACAATGAATCCTCTCATTCGATCCAACTTAAGAGGAAGATAAAATATGCAGTTACTTTTAGGCTTTTTTTTAACATGTAAATTCATATATCTGTAGGCTAAATGTAAGTGTTGGAGAAGGTCAGGTGGTATGAGCAGACAGTATATTGAAGGAAAAGTGCTTCAACTGATGCAGATTTTTATCGTGTGGAGTGACACTGTTCAACTGGTTTTATTATTGGGCGAAGTAGGAGTAGCCTACCGTAAGAGAAATTGGATTGGATGTAGGCCTACCTCCATTTGTGAAGATACAGAAGTGGGTAAAGTTCCAATATAATTAAAATAAACATCTTTACTGTTGGCTATATTGTTTCAGACACAAAACTGACCTATGAGACAAACCGGTTTCAGTTACAAAACTGAACTATTAGCTAAACAGTGTAGCTACAAACAGGACTGTTAGCTAAGCAGTGTAGCTACAAACAGGACTGTTAGCTAACTCTTTGAAATACAAAAACAAACCGTTAGCTAATTAGTGTAGACCTAATTTAGACTGTTAGCTCGACAATGTAGATACAAAAGTGATGCATTAGCTTTACAGTTACAGATACTAAATTAAACTGTTAGCTCAACAATTAAAATTCTAAATTTAACTGTTAGCCAAACTGTCAGATACAAATCTACTATTACTACAATACTATTAACTAAACAGTGTATAAAACAGGACTGTTAGCTAAACTGTTTCAGATACAGAACTGAGATGAGACTGAGGTGGAGATACTGATAAAGCCCATTTTATTAAAACGTATTAGATAAGTCCTTTAGCAGTGTGTGAGTTGATTATCTACGATTAGTTGACGCTTAAGTGAAGCCAAATATAAAGTTCAGCAATCACTCAACATTTTTATAATTTTACTAATTAGTTGAATTAATTATTCTCTTACACGGAGCTGACAGTTAAATTTTTTGATCATTAATTCACCATTAAAGACATTACATTTAAGAAGGTAAGCAGAACATTCTCTGGCTATAGCGTCTCCTTTGTGAGGATTTGCTGGTGTGCTTTGTTTTGCATTGTTGGTTGAAAAAATTAGGACACTTAAAGACTTGATGATTGGTTATTTTTTATGGATTTATGAGAGGTAATAGACAAAATGATTGAGAGATAGAGATAGAGAAATATATGCAGAAATAATTTGATTAATTGTTGGTTGCAGCCCTCCTCTTATATTGTATAAAACACGTTAAGTATGATGTCTGACACTGATTCACATGAGTGGCTTCCTTCCTCGCAGTGGCCGCACCTGACCTTCTTGACCCGAAGTCTGCCGCCCAGCACTGCAAACCTCGCCTGTCCTTCTCGGTCAAACCAGTTGTGCTCACAACCCCAGATGATGATGATGAGTGTGAAACCCGGACTACTGTCATGAGGTGGAAAACTGTTTCAGCAATCTTCTTCTTGGTTGTGCTTTACCTCATTATTGGGGCCACGGTGTTCAAAGCACTGGAGCAGCCTCATGAGACAACGCAGAAGTTTGCCATTCTTGAAAACAAACTGACCTTCTTGGCCATGCACGCATGCGTCAACTCTTCTGAGCTGGAGGATTTGGTCAGGGTAGGTGGAAGCATGAATCGTCTTAATAATTCAAATCTTTTCTCTTCAGCTGGAACAGCTGTTGACTGACAAAATGTCTGAACATTTTTCACACTGTGTGTACAGATTTTCTTGGACTGAGTTTGGAGCCTGTATATTACTTGGAGAAGAAAAGCAAAAACAATATATACTAAAGATTAACATTGTTATCTTGAAGCTATTTTTGTCTGTAGCAATGAGCCTTGGGGGGGCTTGTTTTGGACAAGATGATCGTGAGCACTGCAAGAGATATTTTTATCAGTTAGCTTTCTACACAGAAGTCAATGGTACTAACCATTAAACCACCTGCTGCCCTGCAGGGCTTACTTGTTTAAGTATATTTATTTTCCATTACATGATGAGAATTTAAAGAAATCTCCAATGTGCTTACATGTATTTGGATTACAATTCATAAAGTAATCTGATCACGAGTACTCTGAATACACCTCCAAACATAATCTAATTACAAGTACAGGAAGTCTACTCTTCCTACTCTCACTCTCTACTCTTCCTCCCTACTCCCCCTACTCTCCCTTCTCTCCCTCCCTACTTTCCCTCCCTATTCTCCCTACTCTCCCTTCTCTCCCTCCCTACTCTCTCTCCCTACTATACTCTCCCTCCCTACTGCACCTACTTTGCCATCTCTCCCTCCCTACTCTCCCTCCCCTCCCCACTATCCCTCCCTACTCTCCCTCCCCTCCCTACTATCCCTCCCTACTCTCCCTACTTTCCCATCTCTCCTTCGCTACTCTCCCTCCCCTCCCTACTCTCCCTACCCACCCTTCTCTGAATACACCTCCAACAACATAATCTAATTACAAGTACTCAGATTACAATTCAGGAAGCCTACTCTCCCTACTCTCCCACCCTACACTCCCTACCCTCCCCCTATACTCTCCCTCCCTACTTCCCTACCCTCCCTCTATACTCTCCCTCCCTACTTCCCTACTCTCCTTTCCTACTCTCCCTCCCTACAGTTTCTTTGGTTTAAAATGTTTATTAGCCACGTTGATAACACATTTTCTTTAATAAGCACATACATTAAGTTAAGTTTGTCATATTGCCTGTTGGTTTAATTAAGTTACATTTATTCAGTTCTCTTTGTGTCCGAGTTACCTGGCTGCTGTGCTTTCCTTCCTGGTTTGGCAAAAGATGTCACTGAGGGCGGAGCCTAGCTCAATTGAGAAGGCCAAGCAAAGGACTATACCAAGTTCTCTGACAGAATGGGGGGGATCAGGGTTTCTTAGTGTTAGGTTAAAGTTATTTTGAAAGTTGTCCTCCCCTGCAAGTGATTTTTCATTTGTTTAGCTGGTATCGATATCTCCCTCAGTTGTCATTCTTTTAGGTCTGGTAGTTGAGTTTACATCTGGTTTTGATAGCATTCTTTTTTCAGGAGGGTTATGTTGATCACTTTTAAGGGCCCAATAACTCTTTTAATTTGACAGATTTTATTTGTTTTTGTCAAACCTTTTTTTCTTTGATAAGAAGCCGGATATTTAGGACTTTCACCCTGTGTTTCTAAAATGGTTTGTTAAGAGAATAGAACCAAAACGTTTAATACCAGCATTTTTATTTTTAAACCTACAGCAATTTATCTTCTTGAAAGCGGTGTCGGCACAACAAACTCTTAACACAATGAAATAGTGCATGTAATGAGTGTGTCAGTTTCCTATTTATACATCCAACAGATCTATAGCAAAATTAGCATTTATTTAGAATTGGGTTTGTGGCGATGGGTTGGATGTTGGCCAAGTGTTCATGCTTTTCTTGCCAACTTGGTCTGCCTGCAGTGTGGTCCTGGACTGCTGAAGTATTGTGAACATTGCAAAGCTTAAATGAAGTCTGCTGAAAGTAAGCTGAAGTAGTAGAAGAAATACAAGACAACGACAATACTAAGTCACTTCATGAAAGGGATCTGGTTTAAGGCCCACTTACCCCTTTCGTTTATGTATTGACAGCTGAATTAGTAATTTTCTACCATGCTGAAAGCAGTTTAATAATGTTGCTACAAATCCATCCAGAAAATCCAAGACTGAATTTTGGTAGAACTTAAAGCAGACAGAATCACCATGGTTACAAACACACAGTGCAAATATCTGCATGGAGGGAGCAGCCTTCCACTGAGTTCATGACTTGTCCTTTATGGATTAGTGGACCTCACCATCACCCCAACGTGTCAGGGTTGATGAAAAGCATTTCCTCTTGGGGAATCTGGCTGCAGTATTGGAGTTGTGGATGATGACTACTTCCCTAATGTCCCAGAGCCGAAAGGTCTTTAAATCCCGGGGGAAGCTGATTTGTCCACCGCTGCTAATTTTGGCCCCTTGCTGAACCATTTTCCTGATTCTGTTCAGCACAGAAAGGTGCCTCCTATGTAAAACGTCCTCAAGGCTCACTGCAGAAGTAAGAAATACAAAACGTTTTTTTCTCAATATGTCAAACATTTTGCTGGGCTGGTCTAGTTCATGCATATTCATCAGAAATATCTGAATACATTCAGAATAAAATGTATAATTTTTAACTTATGTATCAACTTTTCCATCTTCTGGGTTTGATATTAAGGACGCAGTGGTGCGAAAAAGCAAGTATGTAAGTGAAATATTTACTGTAGTTGTAGGTAAAATATTTATGAATGAGTTTTTCCATGGCTGCATGGTAGGGCAGTGGTTAACAATGGTTGCCTCGCAGCCTGAAAGTTCCTGGTTCTTCCTCCCGCAGTCCAAAGACATGCTCCTTAGGTTGATTGGTGACTCTAAATATTAGCTGTAGGTGTAAATGTGAGCGTGAAAGGTTGTCCGTCTCTATGTGTCAGCCCTGTGATTGATTGGTGATTAGTCCAGGGTGTTTCCTGCCTCTTGCTCAATGACAGCTGTGATTGGCTCCAGCCCCCCTGCGGATGTAGATTTTCCATCATGGTTGAATTGAATATGAAGCAGGTGTCTATGAAAAACTCTTTTTGAGTTTGTCACAAATTGTCATGAAACAGCTGGTTTGAAATTGAGACTTTATAACGTTGCTTCTGGAATCGTCCTCTGGGCTGACATTCAGTGACATTTACAGTACAGGCTCTGACCATATTACAACTGACCTAGGCTAACAAGGCGCTTCTTTTTAATAACCTTTAATGCCATCCCAGTATACTTTAATGCAGTTGTTACAGATGAAGGTGTATTTGGCGTAAAGATACTGAGTAAATGTTCAAAGAGGTTGATGTTATCATGAACATACATGTAAAGTGACAACAACCTTGTAAATTAAGAACCGATACTTGAAAGCAAATAGTGTGTTGTCAAGCTGGTTGTCATTTTGAGTTATCTCTACCAGCTTCCCTTTACCCATGGCAGCCTGTTAATTGGCATATCAGTCCTAGTAATTATTAAAGCTGTCTTTCTGCAGACTTGAGAGGTAATATAAAGGTTTGAGGCCGCCTAGGAATAATATAGGCTTCGAACAGTAGAAGCATTTGATAGTGATCTTTGTTTACTGCACCACTTTTTAGCCACACTAGCAACTTGGCTAGCAGGGATGGTAACGTCAGTCAGTCCATCCACCAACACATAATCTGTCTCCCTGTTTCAGAGTTACCTATAAATATATTTTTTGTATTCACTAAATGCATCACTTTGATATGCATGGTCAACATTAAACATACCTAACACCAGATGCTAGCATTGTCATTTGCCGGGGGACATTTTGCCGTGCTAGTGTTAGCATTCTGCTCAAAGCACTGTGCTGAAATACAGTCTCACTGTGGCACTAATATGCTAGCTGGAGGGGGGAAATACTGTATGTGTGCTAGCTTATGTCAGTTCTGAGAAGTTGGTGAACTAAAGCGTTGTATGTTCTTTAGTCTCAGCCAAGGAGCAGACATTAAGCCATATTTCATGGTTAAACAACAGATATGATAATGCATTGGGTACATTGGGAAGGCAGCAGCTAACGTACGCATTCAACCAATTTCTAGCTAACATTACTTGTTGATAGTGTCGCAAAATATGATGAGAAAGTTGAATTTCTCTGAAATGTCAACGTACATCTTGGTCACATTCAGCCTTGAAGTGAAATCACAGTGCTAGGTAAACTTTTGTTTTGCCTCTTCACCCAACCTCAGAAGGGTTTTGGTTAAGTCAGTCTTCAATCTTCATACAGATTACATCCAACACAAAATTGTCTCCCAAGCATTTTAACAGTGAGTGCTTTGTGCAGCGTGAAGCTGGCATTAGCTAGGACTTGGTTGAATGCTAACGTTAGCGATCTGACTTGTTTTACCTTAAAATATGTCTGTTGTCTTTCTGTATTTTTCACTATCCACTTCAGTCTTTCAGTAGCTGATTAATCAACATTGTTTTTTTGATACCTACCACGAGCATGACTTCAGCGAAAATGGCCGCAGTAGCAAGAAGAAGCAAGCTTCTGAAGCTCTATAGAATGAACTTACTTTCAAGACGCTAGGTTAGCTCAGTCAGCAGTACAGGCGCCCCATATACTGAAGCTACAGTCCTCAATGCAGTGGCATTGACTCCCGCCCATGGCGCTTTGCTGCACGTCACTCCCCACTCTCTTCTCCCCATATGTCCAGTCTCTCTTCAGTTGTCCTATCAAATACAAGGCAAAATTGAAAAAAAAACCAGCTTGTGTTGTAAACGTACAGTACGTATTTTACAAATGTCAGGACTCATAATACCCGGCTTAAAACTGGCACAAACCAGGATGTCTGGTCATCGTGTATTAGCCTAAGGCTTCTCCTTACCTTTGCCAACAACCATGAATCCTCTCCTGTATCATTATTTTCTCAGCTGCTTTCTCTGTCAGTCATACCAAAAGTTAATTGAGGGCAAACTGTCCTCTGTCATTACAAATATCTTTGTAGCTTACTGAATGTTTGTTTCAGAGAAATGACTCAGAAACCTCTCAGAGTCTGTCTGGACTCATTTCAGTTAAAAAAAAAACGGCGCCGGACCTCAAAAACAAACCGTAGACTGAATTAATTATAGGCTTAAGATTTTAAGCTTGAAAAAATAACAGTTTGCCTGCAGGAGGCTTTTAAAGGTACTTTAATGTTTTCCTGATGCTATTAGGCTACTTTTGAACCATTTTCTACAGCAAATCTCCTCAAATTTGTTTTTGTGTTTATACGAGACAGCAGTCGGACCAAACAGCTCTGCCCATCATCCATCAGACTGCAGCCCCGTGACTTCAGTACCCTTTCAAGCAACTCTCCCTCTTCTGATGATTTATTGATAAACAGCTTCAATACAGGTGTCCCCCCACTCACTTTTAATTAATTATGTATACACACATCCACCTCTGTAGGCTCCCACTGATCAAAAGGCAGTCAGAAGAGGATTGAGGAGAGATGTGCTCTCAAAGGGAGTAATTAAAAAAGTGAGCTTGAGACGATTCAATCTCTGGTGGCTGTTTGGCTCTGCTCCGAGACAGCCAGTGTGGTCTACAAATGATCCTGTCTTATTATTTCCCGTGGCCATAGTTAGTATGCATACAGCTGAGTGCCAAGACAGTCACTTAGTATGGCCGCTTTGGCTGCGACACAAAGGGATTGACTGAGCCGGGCTGCTCTGATTGTGTGATTAGCTGAATGGTGTTTTAGGAGGCACAGTGGATGATGGGTTTCAGGGTTTTATCTCTGAGCCGTGTCCTTTGTTCTACTTGGACATGAACACTTAAGTATTTATGTGTTCACATTGTGTACATCGTGTTTGATTTATATTCCTCAGGGGTTTGTAGTTTTTTCTTTTGTCTGTTTGCAACATACAGAGCTTAAAACAATCAGGTTAATAAACTACAGTAGCCTATCTTTTTAAAATTGATATGGTGAACTTATATGCCCATGAACACATCCAGCAACTGCAGAGTGACAGCATTTATCCAATCTCAGAACCCATCAGTGATATTGACACTGGCTATTTTTTTAGCTGATATGTGATTGGTCAATAGAACTTGGACTACAAACGCATCTACAAACAGAAACAAGAACCCAAAATCCAGTCCCGCGCCTACAGATTCTGTATTTTCATGCATGATCTGTAAATAGAGATTAGAGTCTCTGATTGAATCCCCCCAAAGTCCTTATGTTAACATCTGGCTCTTCAGCTGCTAAATGCTCCACTGGAGCCGTTAACTTAGTCGGTCTGCTGCTTGATGCTGTGCAAACTTAATCAAATTATAAGTAAATTTGTTTGAAAACTACTTCCAAGTGCAGTAAAAAACATGTTTATGATGGCAGCAAAGGTGAAACAAAACAGTAAAAATGCACAACGTAATACCAAACCCATGAGCTCAAAGAAGCTAAAAGGATTCAAAGTGTTAATTTCTGGTGGTTAATTCATTTCAATGTTCTGTTATCACTTCCTGTTTATCACAACCCACCTCTCCTTATTTCTAATACCTCACTTCCTGCCTTGTGGGATTAGGCTTGTTCGAGATGACTGCCCGATCCGTTCTGCGCATGCGCTGAACCTGTTTTACGACACTGCCCGATCTGTTCCACGCATGCATCGCTCGACTCAAGAGAGTTGTGTTCATGTGCTGGCGGTCGAATTGGCGTGTAACATTAGATTAGAGAGTTGTGTCATTGGGTTGGCTGTCAAATTAGCTAGTTTTACCAATTTAGCTAATAAGTATGTATGATACAGAGTTCTTTTAACAATCAGTGTTAATAAAACAAGCAGTTGTGCAACTTTTCTGTGCTTTTATGTACAACAATCTAACCGTCATGCAATGTGCTTGGCTAGGCAGCGATCGATTCTGCGCAGGCCTCGCTCATGTTGAACAAGCCTATTGTATGGCCCGTCCTGTTTGGTCTCACCTGTGCCTGATTAGCCTCACTTGTTATGTCTGATCCTTGTTTTGATTTGGTTGTTTAGTTTTGTTTTTCAATTGTTTTTAACTTTTTTCCATGTTCAGAGTCTTCATTTCCTGTTTTGTTACTGTCACAGTCCTGAGTTTGGTTTTAGTGTCCTGGCCCCATGTGTGTCATGTCTTTTACTTCCTGCCTTTGTGTGTTTTCCCGCCTTTTAGATTGTGTAATCTGCCCTCATTGTTTTCATCTGTGTTGATTAGTCTCACCTGTCCATGATTACCCTGTATGTATTTAGTCTCCTACCCTGTGCGCTAGCTCGCTGTCATTTTTCCCAGTGATACCTTGTGGTGAAACCTTTTGTGAAACCCTCTTGGAGTCTCCTGTGAGTTTGGATTATTAGTTGGACCTTTTTGTTGGATTTTGTCACCATGGACTCTTTAAGTAAGCCCTTTAGGTTTTGTCTTTTTTGTTTGTTTGTTTGTTTTTAATAAATCCAAAGTCTGCACCTAGGTCCTCTCCCTTTCTTGTTTGAAACTCTGAACCTTGACACCACTTGAGTCTTATTTTTCCAACCTTTCTATTTGTTACCCATGACCTTGCCAATTTTTGTCTTCTTGGACTTACTTCCCAGTTTCTACATTTGGCATCATCATATACCGTAAGCCTCGTGTTTATGCCTTTTCTTTTTAATAAAGGTTGTTCTAACTGCCCTAGCTCTGTCACAGTCTGCTGTAAACAAACGTACACAGGTATAGGTCAGCCATGTTTGCTTGTGTGTTTCTTGTATGGATTATAACAACCATGTTGATTTGGCAGTGTCATTTTTCTTTAGCACAAGGAAATAAAAAAAATTGCGGGAAAAAAGGGAATTTCACCCAGTTATAGGGTGAACAAATCCCTACATTTGCATAGAAAATATGAGATTTGGTTTATTAAGTACAGTGAAGAAATGTATTTTTCTCAGTGTTGGATCAACAAGTTGGTTACAAAATTAATGTTATGTGTGTCTCAGAAGAATTATACTTCCTTTGGACTATAGTATGTTTTTTTTCTTGGACTTTTTTGGTCCAGCTTTCAAATACTTTCTACCCAGGAAAAAGTCCTTATAATAACATGACCCTCAAAAGGGTAAAGGTGATGGATGGCTATCTCAAAACCTGGGCCTTTAGGGTATCAGTAGGGGTAGTTATTTCCACACGTTGATATTTGATGTTTCTGCAAAGCCCTGGATAATCCAGTTCAATGTGATGACATTTGGTCTGTCCAATGCCAATATTTTTAAACTGAACTTTGTACAATATGTGTGTGTTAACGATTGTATGGGGGATTAGGGAAAGATCATGTTTATGGTAATTCAATAGATGAGGGTTAGTTAAAGATCTGCGACTGGATGCAAACTGAACACTCACCAAGTTGCTACAAACGGTATAAGAATCATTGTTTCTTTCAATGGAACCTAATGTTGGCTAATGTGAATTGCAAAAACTCTCAGTGTGAATGTAATTCTCTGGAGGCTGTGCTGAAGAGATAAGAAAATGTGCTTGTTTAAGGTAACAAATTCTTATAGCTGTTTTTGTGCCTTTTTGTTTGTTGGCTTTAATAGAGAACAACAACAACACGCAGTTCCTCATAAGCTTCATTACAACAACTCTGCCTGTCATCAGCCCATATCTCTTCACTTTATGACCTAAAAATTCACGTTAACTGTCGTTCCATTAGTGCGTGTTCCCTCAGTTTCCAATCTATTATTCATTCACTTCAGCGATCATAGCCCAGATCGTTTTTGCCTCATCACACTGAACAGTTGCAGGTTAATGAAAGCTCTGGGTTTCACTAAGGATGACAAAAAGACGCAGAAAACACCCTGACATTGCAGTGACCCGAAACTGTGTGTGTGTGTTCATGTCCAGGCTGTGAAAAAGCTGACGGTGCTAGTTCAGGAGGACTGCGGGCAGTGCTTGCATAGGCTGTGCATCATTACTGTAGCATTACCTCATTGTTCCTGAAGGTTTATTGATATTGCATACAATAATGTAGATGATCATAAAGAGCTACCCCTCCTCTGCAGCAAGTCTAACATTTATTAACCGCACAAGAATAAGATCATTTTTATTGCTCACGATTGAGGGGGAAAAAGAGCCCGTACACATAAGGGAATAAAAGCTTTAGTTTAATTAAGTTTCCTTCTGCAATTTATTACTATCGACTCTTTCGTGCCTGCTTTGCCCCTGAGGTCCTAGAAGTTTTGCATTTGTCTCGACTTAGGCAAAGACACCTTTTGTTTTTTGCCAATTAAAAAAAACAACAACCCTATTTGGGTTGAGAGGAATGGACCATTTACTTAGCCCCAAATCCTATAGCTGTTGTTTGTATGCCTGTCAAGCTTAGCATTTAGCATACACAGCACATTTAGCTTACAAGCAAAATGGGGTCTTCCCTATGAAATGTCATACTTAAGTTTGAAACAATGGCTTGTTGTAAGTCAGAGGAAGGTATAAGCAGGGTAACGTTTGTGGCTAGCAGCTATTGATTTTGCTAGCTAAAAGTGTTGCTAAAGAATTTATCAGCTGTAGCTAGCCAGCTAATGAAGCTAATGCTAATATTAGCTTAAAGAGTTGGTTGAAAACAGTCTAGGACATGCTTTTTAAAGTTTCTAGCAGATAACTTTCCAACAAAAAAATCTATGAAAGGGGTTTAAAATATGCTTGATGGTTGCATACATTATTTAACAAGACTGGGGATAGAGCTATGTGTCCCAGACAAAAATGATGTGTTGTTACTTCAAACTGTTTTTAAGGTAAGGACTAACCAGTTGTGTTGGCAACATTTAGCTATTTTGGCATAATTTTGCAGGTCTCCTGCTAAGAGAGCAGGAAAGAGCAGCCAATGTTAGCTGATAAACACTGATATAGTAGCATCCAGGACCTATATAGTGGGGGAATGCTTTGTCTTGAAAAGGGTTGAACACAACTTGTAACCCCATAGTATTTTGTACTTTGTGTAGCCTTTGGCTTTGGAATTAACACTTTAGTTAGCCAGGCTAACATTAGCAGCTCTGGTTAACATGTAAAACGCTTGTGGCTAATGGATACCTAGCTTAAGTTGCTATATGCCAGGATTGGACAGTTATTGTTTGGAGCTAAAGCTTTAGGATACTCAGGGTCAAACTTCTGACTTTATATAATATTTTATTGCCTACAGTCTATGTGTATTTTTATATAAACCCTTCTGTATTACA
The DNA here is from genome assembly GCF_022749685.1 of Semicossyphus pulcher. Taxonomy (NCBI): domain Eukaryota; kingdom Metazoa; phylum Chordata; class Actinopteri; order Labriformes; family Labridae; genus Semicossyphus; species Semicossyphus pulcher. Next base: position 13,324,063 of record NW_027211615.1, read on the forward strand.
GAATGGCTGCATATCTTTCAGTCTGTGTGTCTCTGAGCTCCTTGTCATTTATGTTTAGGTGATTATGGGTGTGAGAAGTAGTGCTTAGTGTTTTCCCTCCAGCTAGTGGCTTCACTCGCCTCTTGTCTCCTATCGTGAGAGCATACATTTACGAGGGTCACACTCAGATGAGACTCCGGTCACACTCACTGCTCTCTCGCTACACACACACTCATAGTCACCTGAGCAAGACTAATCCACACAATACTGACCCAACTGGTAGCAAAGCTGAGCCACAGTCATGCTCGCCTCAAGTGAGACCTGAAAACCAGCTTCTTTATTCTTCTCTTGATTAAAAGTATCAACAAATTGCAATCTTACTTAAGCTAGAGGAACATTGTTGTTTTTCAGTCCGACAAATCAGCGGCACAAACATTAGCGCCCTGTCTAGTTTCAATTTAACTTTTAATCACATTTCGGCTGCTAGCTGGCTAAATGTCACTAAGCTACATTTAGTGATTCCCTACATGTTCACACACATTTTGTTTTGCTGTTTTTGATTGAACAAAAGGGACATTACAGTGTTTTTAATGAGACGTGGAAAAAGGCATACACCATCTGTAGTGTTTGTGTTGTGCCTTATTTACCCAGCATGCATTTTGTGTGCAAAGTGAATGTGCTATACATTTTTGATATGATGTTTATATACAAAATGTATAAATCATGCTGGGTTATAACATTAAATCAAATGTTCAAAGGCTCCATGTAATTGATGCAGACTGTATGACACTCCATAATAACTGTGTGTTGCCTTACTGCTGTGTGTGACCATGCTCGGTTAGTAATATGCAGATGTGTCTGTCTGGCCCAAAGGGATTTAAGTATGAAATGCATTTAACATTTCAACCTCATATGCATTTTTTGAGTCTTAAAGATGCCCTACATTGTTTCTCACAACTCTTAATTGGCTGTGGTTGGATGTTTATCTCGTCTGTCTTCTATTCCCCAAGAAACCTGATGCACACCACTGATTTTCTTATGCTCCTCAGCCCATCTCAAACCACACTCCCACAGGAATATGGTGCATTACGTGCTAACTTTTTCCAACTTTCTCTCTCTTCGCTCCAGCAAGTGGTTTCAGCAGTCCGAGCCGGCGTGAACCCTTCAGGAAATGTATCCAATCAGACGAGCCTTTGGGACATCAGTTCCTCCTTTTTCTTTGCCGGGACTGTTATCACCACCATCGGTAAGAAGAGATGTTTCTCACTCTAAGAATGCATTGCTCTTTAGATGCCTCTCACACTAGTTACACGCTTTGCTTTAACAATGCATTCAAAATGTTCTCTTTGAATATTGTAAAGGGCTTTCAAACAGGCCATTATCATTTTTCTGTATTCATCAAAGCAGCAGACGCACAATGCAGTTTTGATGATCGTTTTGGAATTAAATTACACTGGCCTGCATCGGCTCATTTCACAGATTGTGCCGGGACTGCGCTTTGACTTGGGGTCGACAAAAATGTCAGATTTAGTCAGCCACACTTACTTGCAACCCATATTCGCACTTGCTCTCAGTTTCATACACATACAGGTTGGTTTTTTTTAATAGAGACTTAGAACAGAAATGAGGGCTATTAGCGGCAAAGTAACTGAACATGCATGCAGGTGTAACAGGGTCCAAATATCCAACACATTGCAAAGTTGTACCAACTCATGAAAACAGGAGAGGCCGAAAAACATTACTGAACAGCAGAGCCTTTGATTGCTAGTGCAGGCTCTTGCTCTAGCCTTGCGAAAGTCACCATATAAGTAATCCGTGTCCAACCACTTCTTAACACAGGTCGTCAAATGAGGACACTTTGTCACACCCCTTTGGCATATAATACCACACACAAGGCCTGTTGCGTATCATTCAGAGACACATGATAGTCTGTTTTGTTTGCTTCCAACACTTTGTTAATGATTGGGCAAAGAACGACATGGTTGTTAGGCCTATACGAAATGTTTTGGGTATGTTGACAAGGGTGGGTTCTTTTCTTTGCATAAATTCAATCTCCTATTAGTTTACAACAACAGATATTAGGTCAGCAACCTAAAAAGAAATGATAATAGCAAGCTGCAATACAAAGTATCAGAAAGTGGAAGTGTTCTATAGGAGATAATTTCTCTCACAAACTGTGCTGTGCAATCAAGGAGCTGGCATGTCTCAGGCGTTAGCACATCCATACTGCAGGAGACTCCACCACCCTCCCCCTATCCATCACGCCTGTCTGCAACACTGCTGGCTCAGTATGTTACCTCCAGCTGTAAGAGCTCACTAATCAGGAATATTGAACACCTCTCCCACACACACCTACATAGGCTAAGTGATTATCTGGCTCTTCCAATTAGACCTTGATAGATCACTGTTTCTGTTCAGCGAGCTGCTGGGCTCCGTCTCACTCCTCTAGCATTCTGTACGACTCATTCTGTAATCACAAAATGTAATACCTTTTGAGTGGTAGTTAAGTCGGACATCATTTGTATTCAGAACACAATCTGGATGAAGATTTTGGCATGAAATTACGCTTGGAAACCCGGGCCCCGCTCAAGCATTTTGCCAGAATTTGCCGGACTGCACCGGGCTTCTGATCTGGCTCGTGCCACATATCCGCTTCTCCGCTCGGTCGGCTCTTGGGCTTCATTTCACGTCTCCAGGATCCTGTCAGAAAATGTAACAGCGCTGCAGTAACTTGACTTTGCCCTCTGGTTAGAAAATATGTGCTTTGGTATCAGATTGAAGGTCCCTTTGCTCACCTTAGATAGAGTGTGTTGACTTTCAGCAGTCAGTTGGAGCAGTTATTCACTTCAGTTTTTACCAAAGGCAGATTTACTGATGTAGAAAGTGAAGTTATCCCGTGAAATGTACCTCAGCAGGTTGAGTGCTGAAGCAAAGAGAAAGAGAAGCTCTGGCTTTGATTTAGTTTAACTGCATAGATTTTTTCTTTCAACCAGAGAAGGTTGCAAAATAAAACGTACAAAGAACAGTCTGCAGCAAAGTGCTTGTGCTTCTCACTCCCAGATAGTGTTTTGTATGTCTCACCTTCACGCGCTTGTTGGTGTAAACAGCACATAATTACTGTGTTGCCTGTTGGTAATCATTATAATTGTGCGTGTTTGGTACAAAATGCTTCTGCCACCACAGCTGCCATGCAAAGAAATGCTCATATCACAGACAGCCATTGTTTACATTGAATTTTTAGTCAGTGACTTTGTGTCTTTATTCTTCTGCGTTTACATGACTCAGCTGGAGGTGGTGGATAAGAAACTTGTATCACAGACGGATCTGTTTGTGCAGAGAGTTATAATTGGACGAGCAGGATTGAGGCAAAGTATTCCCATCTACTGAAATATCTGGCGTATCTGCTCCCTCTCCTCCTCTGCTCTCCAGGGAGTGAAACAGGTGCAGCGGCGATTGATCCCACACGTCTTCCTCCCTGTGGGATTCCCCAGTCGAGTGTCTCTTACAGCTTCATTTTTACTCTAATTCACATTTCCCTTCGTGTATCAAGAGGAATCTAGAATCCATTGTTGCTCATAATTACAATAAAAAAGCTTTAATTCTTTATTTACCTCCTTTTGACTTTGTTGTTCAGATGTTTTCAGTGGCGTACACGTGTCCTGATCCCAGATACATTATCTAAAATGTTTTAAAATTGCATTTAAAGTACATCACCATGTGCTTTTCTATACTCTCATTCATATTTTTCTCTCTTCATAATGTGAGTCAATCCAGGGCAACATTCTTATGTGTCTAATTAGAGGACATAGCTTTCCTTAATACCCACCATGACATGGTTTCATTGTCATTTTCAATCCCAAAAAGCAACCAGAAAAACAACCCTGTGTCTTTAAGAGAAGCTAATGAAGTCGCTCAATGTTGTGCTGCCGTGTTCTCACCTAGCATCGCTTAGTCAGTGTAGGAGGAAGCCATTAAGCTTTTATTGTCCACTGCTATCGCGTTTGTTCCTTAAAGAGACAGTACAAAGTGTGACACGTTACTGCGTGTGATTATTATGTCACCGCATCAGTAGTGTGGTGAAAGGGGACTAATGGGTTTGTCTATTTAAAGGCTTTAGGTCACTGTAAAGTGGAAATTTGAAGGTTTGTGTTTTATTCATGAAGGCAATATTGTAGTCAAGGTTGGAAATAGTAGAATTACTTACTGGTATCTAAGTGAAACTTGGCAATTAACACTTAATGTAATGTCCTAAAGTCCTTTTTTCTATATCTATATGCTGATGTCCATATTTTAATACTTATTGCATATGAATCCATGAAGTGTTTCCATATTAAACCATTTAAGATATAAATTCAGTTTCAAAATGTCTTTATTTAAACTAATTTAGCAATTTTTATCTTATTACAACACAAGGACGGTTTATTGTCTGTGAACGCTCCCTCTTATCCCTCTGAGTGAAGTCGTCTTTAAGCCGGCCCAGCGTGACTTGCTCTTCCTGCCTGATACTCTGATAGCATTCAGTGATGAGTTGAGAGTATAAACAAGATTTAATCTGTTTAATTCAGTCTGAAGAAGAAAAAAAAACAGGAGTGAGTGCAGCTACAAATTGGAGAGCCGCTGTCCCCCGTTTTGTTCTGCAGAGGCACCCAGAGGTGTTAAAAACTAATCCTGCGCCCTGTCTCCCATCGAACTAATCATGATATTAGTGCGACTTGATTGACAGTTTTCCTCACATTCGGCGTCACCCTACTGCAGTGTGAGGCTGGGAAGTTATTAAAGGCACCCTGCGGCTCTTTCCTGAGACGGATGAGTCCATTAAAGAGAGGTGCGTATAGTTCATTATGCAGAGCAGACCTCTTATGAAACGTCGGTGTTGTTGGGGTCTGGTCGGGTTTACATAAGACACAGGTATGGACTTCTATAAGGCCCACCTGCTAATCAATGCACAGAGAGGAAGCGACCCTGTGACGGACTCATAATCGTGTGTGTCTTTGTGTGTGTGCATTCATACAGAGGTTTATATACAGCACAATGCATCTTTTTTATTTCTGTTCAGTTCTTTTTACATTTAATTCACAGTTGCCAGAGGACACATCATAAAGTCCTCCATCTCTATAGTTGACACCTCTCAAAGCCATTCTGCTCGTCTGCTGTGACGTTACAGCACGGTGAAGCTTTGTGGGAAGTTTTCTTGTACACCAAGTTTAGTTAAAGACCCCCACCAGTGAACAGCAAGTGTTTAACCTTGTAAACATCTCCATGTGGTGTTCTTCATGTGCTACAAGACATATCAGGGACAACATGAGCAGTCATCTCCATGGCTGGGCCTGTCTGCTTTTAAACTGCAGTGTACCAAGGACAGGCTGAACAACACGTTTTCAGATTGGCAGGTTTGAGACCTCAATTTATTATTTCAAGCAGAGCAGTTATGTCTTAAAACATGACTGGAGCTGCTCTTTAAAAACAGATTTTCCTATTTAGATGAAAATATGATGTGTTCTTATGAAATACAGAATGTGCAACAAACACTGGTAACATTCTTGAAGATTTCAGTTTTGATCTCTTGGTAATTATATGGTAATTGCAGGAGTACACTTCCCAATTTAACCGTCCACGGTTGGCTCCGGTTGTAACTCTTGATTTTCCTCGCTGACGGTCGCTTTCCTTTTTAGACTGTTTGCTTCATCTGAGCGTCGAGTTTGTTTCTTTTTCTTTGGATTTTCACTTATTGTTGAAGTTGTATCTGTAGTCATCGATCTTTTCTTTGTTTGTTCAGCCATAGTAGATTACTGTTTACTTGCAACACTTGCAGAGACCGGAAAAGCAGCTGCTTAGCTCCGGCCTACCCTCTCTTGCAGACCAACCACTGCTGGGTGATGGAAAACGCGTCACTAACTGGGCGCCGCTTGTGATTTTTTTTCCGCAAATGTCTCCACAGACACCCAGTCTGTAATAATACTATATACTGCAAATGCAAAGGCTTTCATCAGTGGGCCATAGGCTCAATCGCCATTGTGTTACCTCACTCGGCGATAGTGATGAGGGTCTTTTCTGCATAAATGCAAACAAGTCGACACATGAAAGAGCACAATATGCACACTTGTATTACTAAAAAGATGAATAAAATTCTCACCTTAAACAACTAAAACAGTCTGAGAAATAATAGAGAACAAAATAATTGCAATGCATCAATCCACAAGCCTTCAAGTGTGGAAACTCAAAGCAGCTACAGGGTCACTTTTCTGCTTTCTGTGTTTATGCAGCACAATGAGCAGAGTTACAAAAGCAAAGAGATTTAACAGTACACTCTGTAGCACTGCAAGCTGCCACTCTGACGACTCGACAGCTTGGTCTTAAAATTAAAAGATGTGCGCATAAAAGTTAACTTATTTACAGTTGTATAAAAGTAAAACAGTTAACTCCTAAAATAGAAAGTGTAGATCAGTAAGGAAATATGACACAGCAGTATACACCTGTACACGACTACCTCACTGTGTTGCAGGTAATTCTCTCTGACATTTTGAATGAGACGCTGCCCGATGAGCTGATTAACTCTCCATGTCTCCTCTCTGTCAGGATTTGGGAACATCTCTCCGCACACAGAATTTGGGCGAATCTTCTGCATCATCTACGCTCTGCTCGGGATTCCCCTGTTCGGATTCCTATTGGCCGGTGTCGGGGACCAGCTGGGGACCATTTTTGGGAAGGGCATCGCCAAAGTAGAGAAGATGATTGTGGTGAGCTCGAGCTTGTCTACGTCTCTTCTATTTGCTCTTTTGTGGATGTTTACCTGTGTGCAATCAGCCATTCTAATGTGGAAAGCACATAATGATACAGGAAGCTGATGGTAGCTGTAAAGTTATATTGCTGCGTTGTTTCTATATGGTTAAAGCTCAGAGTTAAAGCTGAATCAATAAACACTGCAGCTGAAGATTGTGCAAGTGAATTAGGTCAGTACATTGCAATTATCTTCAAAATTCTGCAACGAAAACATTTTCTGTCTGTTTGTCGTCTTCCGTGCTAAACTCACTGAACTGTATTCTTCTTGTTTCTCTGTTTGTGGCAGTGGGATAAACCCGCAGCACACACAGATCGATACATCCCTCTGAAATAATGATGCCAGGCCCATTTTTCACAGCGCAAGTCACACATTGACTGCTCTCCAAAGCTCATACAGCAAACACACAAAAACACGCGTCACAGTTCTGGCAGAGCGGTTAGAAAGCACCATTACTCATGTTGGACATACAGAATATAAATGGAGCATGTGGACGGGCTGGATGATGGTTAGTCATTAAGTTTCTCCTGGAAACTGAAAGACCAAAGCAATCAAACAGCTGCTCAGTGTACAGGCCAGTAAGGGCAATGACTGACTAAATCAGGTTAAATCCACACATTTAGTACACACTTATATCTGTTGTTCAGTTTTTTTTCTTATGTGTACCAGAATCACGTTCTTTTTATGAAGCAAAACAAAAATCATAGAGGAAATGTTTCACATTTTAAGACATATAATGTTGACAATGTTGGATTTTCAGACTAAATGTGGGTGAAGTTTCAAATCTGTAGGTAAAAGTATGTTGGAGTAATCCTCAGGCTTCTCAGCTCCGTCTGCAGGCTGCTGTGAACGCCAGGTTTCACAAATTTTTTTCTACATGCTGCACTTTGTGACATCACAAAGTGCAGCCTTAGCAGGCCAATCAGAAGAAAGTGTGCTTGTAGGGGCGGGGTTTCTTAAAGGGACAGAGCTGACTGAGTCGTTTCAGGCAGAGGCTGTACGAGGGCCTGCGCAGAGCACCTCAGAGTTTTTTTTTTTTTACTGTAATATAAGATGTATGTAAGAAATTAACACTTAACCAATATGACATAATTGCATCGTGATAGTAATGCTTTGTCCTGAAGTGAGCAGCTATTACAGTAACAGAATGCTGCGTTCGAGGCAACTGGGAAATTTCCAACTTCTGAACTCAGAGCGTTCCAGGTGCACGACGCCAAACGTAAATAACAAACATGGCGGACCGTGACGAACTGATGTTTCTTTGACAAGTCTTAAGCTAATTTAACAGTCAGCAGCTTTTGTGGAGAGATCACTTTCAGAGATTATTCATAGTAACCAGCTTCCTTATCACAAATGTTCATGCAGAACTTGTGTAACTATATGATAGTAGTTGTTATTTCTGTTAAATGCAGGCAAATATATATTTTGTTGCTTTTCAGTTGATACTTTACCATTAACGATGTGCCTCTCCACGGGCGCGGCCATTGTTGTGTGACGTCAGAAATCTGATTCTTGTTGAAGTCGGGAGAGATGAATCGGCTCAGAGTTCACGAGTAGAAACTCCGACTTTGAATGGCGTTCCAGAGCAATTTTTCTTGTTGAAGGTTGGAAAAACTCAAGTTCCCAGTTGTCTGGAACGCAGCGTAAAAGTCAGCAGAACGTGGTGTGAATATGGTGCCATTTACTAGAAATTCATCAGGTTTTCATTTTTTCAAAGAAGAAGAAATTAGTGTGTTGTATGATGAAGACAAACAGCACAGATGCTCGTAGTTACACAACATTTTTTTTATTTGTGTGAAGATTTAATAACACTGCTGAGTAGCTGTGAACATCCGTGCACCCTGTCGGTCTGTGACTGCAGCCATGTAAAAGAGTCTATATAAAATCTGGCTTATACCTCGGCCCAATCAGAGGCTGGGACTGAGGAGTGAAACCTCTAGTGATTTTAAACTGTTCAGACTGCTGGTGGGTGGTGTTGTTGGTAATGAAAACTTGCCAGATCTGTGATTCACATGTACAGAAGCCGATTGCGGAATTGCCTGCAACAGTTTTTTTTTTACATTTCAAGATCACAAGTATTTTATTAAAAACTGAGATGAGGAGAGCCATGGCAGCTTGCTTAGTGGCATCTTGTGGCAACTGATTTAAGCTGAAAATGTAACATCCATTAAGGATCATCAAGGCGTACCTTTAATGATCAGACTGCACTTCACTCGACGTCTGACACAGACTGAAGGCGTAAATCAGGTTAGATCAAATTAACCAGACAATCATTTTTGGGTTCTTCATAATTATCCCGGCCAGTTTCAGCTTCTGTAACCATTGGAGGATTTTCTAGCAGGACAAGATGTTACGACTAGTGAGTGAAGATGCAGAACACAGACTTGAGGTTTTGGGATGGTAATGATGTTTATTCTGGATGTTGTCCAGAAGGTTGCAGAGGGAAAGGTGATATGGCAGACCGGGACGAGCCGAGGTTGTGAGCGTGGCTCCTGGAGTGGGGCAAGGTGAGGAGTTGAGGATCCAGCGGGCAGGTTAAGGCAGACAGCCAGGCAGGGAGGCAGATGGGGAGAGTGATATTCTTATGGCACAGAGAGAGCACGATGAGAAATCACAGTTAAACACACACAGACACAGGCCCAATCCCAATCTCGACCCTAAAGCCTGAGCGCTGAACCCTCTCGGACTTTAATGACGTCGGGCGTGCAGTGCGTGAGGGTTTAAAAACTGCATAAAAATGAGGAATGGGACACGCTATCATGGCATCACACATCACACGCAAAATGCCGACCTCCAGCATGTATTTGTGTGTCTTACAGTGTTTACTGTATAACTATAAAAAGTGTTTTTTTCAAACTTTATTGAATACTACCTCAATGTACGAACATTTGTTTACATTTAGTGGGAGGCTGGACAATCACGTTTGTATACGTCACAAAGTATGCTATAAACTCCCACAGGAAAGTCTGCAGATATGCGGACTCACGGAAAGTCAGTAATTTGCCGTTGAAAAGTCCACATCAGAGCTCTCACACACTTATTGATTTGACAGTGGGACAGCACTTATCACTCACACACTTAACGGGAACCAGGGATGGGCATATCCAGTAATCTCAATATTCGAGTAATCTAATTACCTCATGGCAAATTTATATATTTTTTTACTGTGTAAAAAAAACACAGTCGGACACGGACCTCCTGGCCTGAAAATAGTAGGCTGAATGCCTGTATTACTATCATTACTATCTAACACTTTCACGTTAATCAGGCTCTTCAATTAACGTTGTTGTTACATTCTTTACATACTTTGTTTCAGGTGTCTTTATGTTCCCAATAATTAAGTCCATAATGAACAACGTGTCAATAAAGTTAACACATCCTATAATGTGTTTTAAGTAGCTGTTGATGTCTTTAGCCAAAGTGCAGTGAAATGACCTAAAAATGCTTTTGCTTCTTAACACAGGTATCAGTTTACAATGGCAGATACTTATCAGATGAAGTGACCTGTTACTGATACCATAGGTTCAGTATTTAACCACTTGTCATGTGAGAAAGAAAGAAAGATCTCTATTTATTGGACTTAAAAAAATTTATCCGGTTGCAACCAGATTTTAGTACGGAAAGTGTTCTGGTTTTTGTTTGTTGTACGCTTGTAGTCCGAGTAGTATTGACCAATCACGTATCAGCAGGCTTTGTTGTATGTCTCCTCTTGAGGACAGACCTGACAAAACTTGCATTTTTACTTTTTACTAATCAGCATCATGATGTTGAAATTTCAGCAAACTTAAGACCTGTTAATTGCGAGTAAATCACAAGAAAAATCTGTTTCTTTTTCAGGTTCTTTCGCTGTAGTAAGCCAGAGTGCAGCCTGTGTGTAACTATTATTACAGTGAAACTGAGACTCACCAGAAACAGATGAACGGGCGCTCCTCCGGGGGATTTAATGAACCATGAAATTACACCGTTTATTTCGCTGACATATCTGAAGGGGGGAATGTCGCTTCACTTTTGATCTGAACACGGTCGCTTCTCAAGTTGCTAATTGGCCTGTAAACAACACGGGAAAGGAAGTCTAGGGTGGCAGTCCTTATTGCTAAACATTGGCTACACTGGAATCCCCAAGGGTTCACACTCACTCAGAGGATATATCGTCGTCAGATGACGGCCGGTGGGTTCCAAGATTGAGAGAAACACAACCTTGGTGGCTTTTTTTAAATTAACTTATATACAAACAGTTTTGCAGACACTTCACCTCTTCATTCACATTTTTCTACCAGAGCTAATCTTCTGTGTTATCTAATTGTAGTCATGAAAGGCTCCACAACATCCTGTAATGCTCTGATAAAAGTCAGATACATTGAGAGTCTACTGAAACAGTCTCTGATCTCATAAGAGCCTTTATTTTCAGAATAAAAGCTCCATCAACCGCACATTTTCCAGGAGCCATGATACTCGGCCGCAACAGGTTGATTATGACTTTGATTCGTTGCTGGCTCACTGGCTTTTCTCCCAGGAGAGAGGGGAGAGGATGGCAGCTGGTTCAAACAATGGGAATAGATGGACTGTAGCATCTGCTAAAGTGGCTGAGAAAACACCGCAGCTATACGAGTCCCTATGGAATATATTGGTTTATTTGGCTTTATTAGGCTTCGTCTAATTTGTCCCTGAAAGGCTCACTGTAGGGGTCTTTGAACTGCATGCTACTGGAGTGGAGAGCAGCGGGGACATTAGGCGTCACAGACTCTGTATTTTGAGGTCTGACTGCTCTTCATGCTGCCCCCCAGAGGCTCTGTGCTCTGGGCTTATATAACTGGGAGGGAAAAGGGCAGCATGCACAGGGAACCAGCTGAAAACAGCCACCTCCAGCACTAAAGCAGCAGAGAAAACAGAGGAATATACTCTAATGTGCTGTAACTGAGGGACTGCAGATTTAATCAAATTCTCATAATTACATTCAATCGCACAGGCTGTAACTGTAATGAATCCATTATAATATCTGCTAATAGGGCCGCATGTGAAATATTTGATGTTACAGCAGATTTGAGGCACATCATGTGGATTCCCACGTCCCTCTGGCTCGGGGGTGGGTGTGCCATCTGACAGTGAACGTTATGTCACATGAGCTTGGCAGCCTGACGTTTGAGATGTTAGAAAACAGCAAATGTATTCCTGGAAGGAGGTCGAACCAAGTGACTCATCACCATGTGAAGTGAGCAAAAAAAATAAAAGCCTCGGGGAGGGGAAATGGGCTTAATGGTGTCAAGTGTTCATTTCCTTTACAGTCGTTTAGTGAAAGGTCTTGTGCCACATAAATCCCGGATATTTGTCTAAAGTGATTCTTTGTCTAAAGATATTAGAGATGGCTATTTAACAGATGCATAACACCACAAATCAAATTGCATGTTAAACCCTTTAAAAGTCAGGCTTTTTCTTGCATTCACAGATTTTGCACTACACATTAGTTTCATTAAAGAGGGGGTATTATGCTGTTTCACATTTTAAGACATATATAATGTAACAATGTTGGATGTTTATACTAAACGTGGGTGAAGTTTCAAATCTGTAGGTAAAAGTATGTTGGAGTAATCCCCAGGCTCCTCAGCTCAGGCTGCTGTGAATGCCAGGTTTCACACTGTTTTTTCTACACGCTGCACTTTGTGACATCACAAAGTGCAGCCTCGGCGGGCTTCGGAGGGCTTCGGAGGGCTGACCAATCAGAAGAAAGTGGGTTGGCAGGGGTGGGGTTTCTTAAAGAGACAGAGCTGACTGACTGTTTTTTAACTGTAAATGATGCTCCACAGGTATCACAGAGGGAAATTTGAAGTGTTAAATTAGCATAATACCCCCCCTAAAATGTTTATCTGCTGTAAGTGGAAATCCTCTAATCTCTGTATCAATATTTCCTTCTCTCTCTTCAGAAGTGGAAAGTCAGCCAGACGAAGATCCGCGTCTTCTCCACTCTCCTCTTCATCCTGTTCGGGTGCCTCATCTTCGTTGCCCTGCCAGCCGTCATCTTCAAGCACATCGAGGGCTGGAGCACGCTGGAGTCAATCTACTTCGTTGTCATCACTCTCACAACGATCGGCTTTGGAGACTTTGTCGCTGGTGAAAAAGGTCACTTGATTTTTCTTTGTGATTTATAGACTGTCTTTCATTTTTATATCTGCCGCCCAGTGTGGAATCAGTGTATTTATAGATGAGTTATTCCTCAGCCTGTCTGAATGAACAGATGTGCACCGCAGTGAAAAGCCTCCCTGTGTTTGGTATTACATCCTGTGCTGTGTATTCTGACAGTTTTTCCCATGCGTCTAATTCCCTGCCATATGTTTAGTCCTCCTGTCTGTCAAACCAGAAAACTAAAAGAAAAATGAAACCGGTTTAGATTTTTTTTTCTTCTCAAAAATCAATATGGCACATTAAAACAGACAGAAACTGTTTATTAACAACCAGAGTCACTTCAAGTGGATACTAGTTTAATAGAAGGTTGTATAAATTAAAGATAAAAATTCTTAGAGCCATCCTGTGCCAACAAACTAAAACATGTCACCCACCACTTTACATTTTAATTAACAGTTAAGCTAAATGAGTACTAGGAGAACTAGCTTAGCATTTTAAAAACAAAAAATTTACATTATTTATGTTATCTGTTAATGTCGTAAAAAATCAGAGGTAAAAAGACATACAATACATTTGCTGTTTACTGACTGTTGAACTAAATGGGAACTAGGTGTTGTGTCTTCATGGTAAATATCAAGCTGGAGGCAGCACCCAGCTAGCTTAGCATGCCTCTACTTTTTACCCGTGAACATTTGTTTTAAGTTAAACGTTTATCCTGGAAAACATCAGACGTAAAAAGAGATTCATTTAATACTGACTTTTTTTTGATTAAATGAGAATTAGGTGTTTTGTCCTTATGGTTTATATTGAGCTGGAGGCAGCACTAGGTTAGCTTAGCTTAGCTTAGCATACTAGCAACAAGGGTAAACCTCTATTGTTAACCTATTAACATTCTTTATGTTGCTTGTATTGTATATCACTTACAAAATCAGAGGTGAACAGACATTAATATGCTGTCAGACTTTTTGTTGCTACTAGCATTTGAAGGCAAACTGCAAAGACTGTATAATGTTGCTGCTCCCAGACAGGAAGTAGTCAGACACATAACTTCCTGTAAAATGTAACAGTCCGCACAGATTAAACAAAGAGACTCACTGTGTCAGTAAGTGGGCTAGGAGACTGTTTGGCTGATTTGGTTATCCTTGACAAGACCAGGCTAGCTGTTTCCCCCTTTTATCAGTCTTTATGCTAAGCTAGGCTAAGCAGCTACTTTACTCTACAGACATGAATAAGCATATTTGCCACAATGTCAAAGTATTCCTTTAATGACTAAACCAACATTTAGTCAAATATCATCTTTAAAAGAAAGTTCATATATCTGAAAGGTTAATTGCAAACACTGAAATAACACAGAGTATTTAAATGTTAGAGAAAATGTCAGCATGTCTGTGTGTTTCATGTTTGGTGTGTGTGTTCACAGGTGGCCTTAGATTGATTTGACCTGCCTGACAGAGAACAAGGGAGAGGCAGATGGCAAAAATCACAAACACTTAGCTGCTAGATTAAAGTTCCCTGAGCAGAACTAATGATTATAGATTCGATTAGCACTCCTGAGCCAACGTCATGAGTTACAGTAAACTAATCAGCCTGCACTGCTCGCCGTTAAACTGGTGCTGTAAACGCTGGCTGTTCTGCATCATAGCAGCTAATTTATTGAGGGCTCTTCCAAAGATGCAGCTCGTGACGGAGGCCAAAACGGTTCTTAAAAGTACTGATGGTAGTGTTTGCAGGAGGAGAGGATTTATGATGTTTGTTGGAAGGTTATTACAGCTGGCAATTGTCTGGAAAAGCGGATTTAAATCCCTCTGCCTGCATCTTCCTGCGCTATTAAATACAAACGGGGTCCCAGTCATAAAAAACATGAAGCATCATAAAACAGGGCTGCTCGTGGTCAAACATACCAAAGGGGACCATCGATTAGCGATTAGAGATACTTTTATTCTTGCTTATAAGTCTTAAATTGTATATATTCTTACAAAATAGTCCTACTCACAACTGAGAAGCAATTAATGGAAACACCACAGCCAGAAAACACGAACACTATCTAAAATGGAAACACCAAGGGTCGTTACAGGTGGACGTAGGCACACATTAGATCCCTCTCTGTTTGCATACACATCAGAGGCACTGATGATGCAGTAACAGTATAGAGCACCTGGTGACTTTATTCCTTTAGAAATCTAGGGGTCAAATACTGTTTGGCAACCTCAGTTTACAGCTAAAAGACAATCATGTGAGTCGGGGGGCATCCTCCACTGCAGACTGGCTTTGAGGAAATTCTCCAAAAGATTATTTTACTCCTCATATCAGACCTTCCAGCAGTGCAGGCTCATTGCTTTAAGAGCTCCTTTACGTCCTTTATCCACTGTCCATTAAATCGATGAATGGCAAGCTAGCCAGATCCTTACCCCTAAATTGAGCTTTTTATCTCAGCTGCTTTATATCTCCGGCTGTGTCAGGCGATGGGTGGAGAACAACTCTTTGGTTGGTGGCATCTGTTCACTTACTGTGTCTGAATTGGGACTGTTGACAGACTTTGTTTGTATTCACCGTCTCATTTTTTATTTTTACCTATTTTTTCTAAGTGACTGCTTCAGGTCCCTGTTTTGTTCGTCCTCTCAGAATAATATTACAGTTTTTTCAGTAACACGTTCAACCCAGGATAAAGCAACAGGCTTGTGTAACCCGCTTCTGTTGTCTTTTGTCCCACAGCCGGGTCAGAGAGTCCGGAATACCTGGACTACTACAAACCTGTGGTGTGGTTCTGGATCCTGGTGGGCCTGGCGTACTTTGCCGCCGTGCTCAGTATGATTGGAGACTGGTTCCGGGTCATCTCCAAGAAAACTAAAGAGGAGGTATGAGATGATGTGCTTTGAGTTTTTAATCCCTCTAGAGGTGACACGAGTAGGAGATTAGAAACCTCTCTTTGGGAAAGGAGGAAAAACTGAATTTCAGCAGGAAGATTTCTGGTTGCAAATGCAAAGAAAACAAGTTCATGCTAATTTTTAAACAACAACATACTAATGTTTTAAGTTAGGAAGAGTTCAGAAATCAATATTTGGTGGAATAAACCTACAAAAGATTACATGCATCTTAGCATGCTCTCCAACAGTCTTTCACATTGCTGTTGGGTGACGTTAGGCCCTGCGTCCACATAGCGCCTTTTTCTGGCAGAAAGGAGCTGGTAGAGCGCTGTGATGAAGACTTGTGTGGTGAAAGAGAGAACACTGCAGGCATTGGGAGAAAAAATGCTGCACGCAGGTTTTGTTTCTGTGACAACAATAGGTTTAACTTACTACACAGCTAACAACAAGCTGACAACAAATTAACAACAAGCTAACAACAAGCTAACAACAAGCTAAAAACGCGTAGGGCGATAAAAGCACAACACTTAACGGCAACATTTAGTGTCCGGCCGATCTGCTCCCACAGATAGGCTTATCGCTTTCTATTGTGATACTGTGTGTTTGCCATATCGTACAGCTCCGGGTAGACAGAAACGGCCAAAACAAGTTGCTCCTCCATGTTTGTTGGTAACCAAGGTGAAGAGTGGCGCCCCATCTGATAGGTTGCTTAAAAAAAGCGCCTCTCTGAAAAGGTCAGAGATTTTCTACTCCAAGCGCTCGGAGAGGTCGCACAAAAAAGGCGGAGCGCTCCGGAAAAAGGCGGCCGCATACGCTCTGTCCTCATTGGAAACAATTGAGAAAAGACGCTGTCTGTCAGAAAAGGACGCTATGTGGATACGGGGCCTTAGGCCACTCTTGATGCAAAAATTCAAGCAGCTCTGCTTTTTTCGATGGCTTGTAAACATCCATCTTCTTCTTGATCACAGATAGGAGGTTTTCAATGGGGGTCAGATCTGCATTGGGCTGGACATGTAGAGAGAGATTTGGAGCTTTTTCCGAAGCTGTATATTTAAATTTTGATGCATAAATGTTCAGAGCTCATGGTCAGATTCACTTTAAGGGCCTCCCAGAAAAATGTCCTTAATGAACCCACCACATTTTTTTTATGAACATCCATCAAGTGAGGACAGTATAAACTAAAATAGAGTGATAAAAAGTTTAGGCCTTGACAGAGGCGCCAGATTTTTACTTCACTTCCAGTCTCTGGCAGTAATAGAAAGTGTTGTGTGGAGAGTGAAAGAAGAGATTTCAAGATGGAAGTTCAAACCTTAAAGCATAAAGCGAAAAGTTACCTAAAGGTTGTTCCAAAGCTCTTTGAAGGCTAGACAAGCACTTTGTTTAGCATACCGAGGCGCTTAAAGTCGCACTTCAGCCTGGCAAACAGCATTATGGATGTTTATAGGACATAAAAACCAGCTCAGAATGTGTTTTCAGCTCAAACTGCAGGCTATTTTCTTTCATATTTAAAGGCTAATGCCAGTTAAACTCTTCGTCGGCTCACAGGTAAGCTCACAGGTACGATCACATCCGTCTCACTTCATTGTGACAGTAATATCTCAGTGTTTTCCTGTTCGCTGTGCATTAATCTGAAGTGATAAATCTCCTTCCTGCGGAGAAAATACCACCTCGTACAGGAGTAGGATTAAATATTTGTTGTGCCTCCAGTCGAGTAATAACACACCTTGCTGTTCTGGCAGTCTCATTATTTACATGTAAAAAGGATGGAGAGAACCACCATCCCGCAAACACCCACTCTCAGGCATAAACCAGACACATTTCTTGATTCCATATAACATAAAAAGAGGAGACTAGTCTGCAGTGGGAATCCTTGCACAGGCATAATTAGGAGAGCAGCGGCGGAGGCTCTGAGCTCTACAGAGAAATACATTAGTGAGAGAGGATGTTTCGGTGCGAGGTCGGGGGTTGGGGGAGGGGGATGAGGATGATCAGGCAGAGAAAGTGAGAAGAAGCAGGAGAAATCACGTACTCCAGTGTTTGTGCTCTACTGTGTGTGTCTGATGTGCGCACACATGCACGCACACACCATAAATTCTCACATATGCGCTCAGAAGTCCGCTTTAAACGAGCACACCTCAGAGTCTAATGAATTATAGAACAGCTTTGAGAAAAAGGCCTTATATATTATGAAGGGAGGATCAATGATGTGTGCACTCCGCTCCCCGCGCTGCCTCTCAAGGACCATAAACATACACACTCTGCCAACCAGACACAGTACATAGTCTCCTGTAACCTGGGGCATTTTGCATGCTGGTCATACAAGACGGACTTGTCATTTTTATTGCTGGAGGTTCCTAAAGTAAGACTCGTGACTTAAGAACAGAATCTGAATGTTTCGCAGATTGAAAATGTGAGGAATACTCTTATCTGCTTTCTTGCCAAGAGTTAGCTAAGAAGATTGATGCTAATCTCTTTTTGTCTGGTAAATGTATGCATGGTCAGTCAGCGGCTTGTTAGCTTAGCTTAGCTTAGCCTGGCTTAGCTTAGCAAAAAGGAAACGGGGGGGGAAAAAGACTAGCTTTATAAAAATGTGTCTGCACCGCTAACGCTAACTATTCAAAACAGGTTGTTTTTTTCACAGGGTTATGTGCTGAACTATGTTTTGGTCAAAAGCAGTTATCTAAAGTCACTGCTTGCTGGAATTTGTTTTACGAATTGAACAAACAAGACATAATGTGCGATTAGTAAGCATAACAGATGCTAGTAGACGGATTTTGCTACCTACAGATGTAGCTAGGCTAATTTTCGCCCGGTTTTGCTGTATTTCTTTGTTGAGCTAAGCTAACAGGCTGATAGCGTAGTGTCATGGAAGGATACTAGAAGGGATGTTCTCATTGAAATCTTAGCAAGAGAGTGAATACGTTTGTGTCCCAAAATGTGGAACTAAACCTTAAAAGTATGCTTCTTAAACAACCCAGAAGCTAATAGCGGCTAACAGCTAACTATTTTTACCTCCGCACATCTGTTCCTCAGTTTGTTCTTTACACTTTTAACCTTCCATATCTGCAGTAACACTCAAAGACAAATGAACATTTACTGCAAATAATAGATGAAGGTTACAGCCGTTCTTTCATGTGCATCTCTAATTGGAGAGCAGCCAAGTCATGTGAAAGAAGGCTCGAGGCGAGAGCCTTTAAACAGCAGTCTGAACAGATTAATGGAAGTGGCATTTACTGTATGTTCACAAGCGTGAACTCCATTAATTATTAGTGTGCTCTTCACATTTAGGTGGTCAGTTCTATTAGCTTATTCTGTCTCGCACCAAAGAATACTTTCAAAATGGACAAGGGTTTTTTGTGCATGTATGATAGGTCATTATTTTACAGTTACAAAAGGTGTCGGCACTGCTGGCTCATTCCCAATTCCTTTATTCGACATAGACATTTAAACGCCACACAAATGGATGACAGGACTTACAGGACTCATTGAAATGCAAGGCTGTGAATGCACCTGTGTGTTTAAAATGTGGTCTCATTGTCTTGTTTTCATGCTACCAAGCATCTGTAAAGATTTCAAGAATGCAAATGTTTGCAATTTAAAGGAGCATTCCAGCATTTTAAGCCCTGAAATACATATTTTGTTTGTCGTTCTTCTGACGAAACATGCTGTGCGTGACCACCTGCAATCTTGGGTCCCTCTCTACAGGTCGGGGAGTTTCGTGCTCACGCGGCCGAGTGGACAGCAAACGTCTCAGCAGAGTTCAAAGAGACCCGTCGGCGACTCAGCGTTGACATCTATGACAAGTTCCAGCGAGCTGCATCCATCAAGCGCAAGCTGTCGTCCGAGCTGGGTATCAACACGTCCATCAATCAGGAAATGACCCCCGGCAAGAGGACGCTGTCAGCCAACCTGTGTGAGGACAGAGATGCTTACACCAGCTTGACTCTCTCCCTCACTCCCGTCTCGGGGGGCCTGGCCAGGAACGGCAGCCTCTACCTGAACGGCCTCAGCCCGGACTACGCTGACCGGCGGGAGATTGCAATCATTGAAAATCTAAAATGAGATTTACTGATGAGACTGAAACAATCTAATAGCAGGCAGAGTTTAAAGACACATATACACTTCTGTGCTTTCTGAAGGAGCATCTTAGATGAGGACGCCATGTGAATCCATAAAGAGGATTATGCTCCAATCATTGACGGAGACGTTGAGTGACAAAACACAGATCAATCATCGAGCTCTGTAATCTCATGGGCGTGCTTAAAAATCACAAAAACATACGCCATCATTGCTCCCAGGTTCCAGTCATTCAATCAAGGAGTCAGACCTCTTTACATAATGTCGACAGCTTTGCTAGTGATCAAGCCGAACCAGAAGCCTGCTCCAGACTGGAACGAATGATTGTATCAGACAAACTTCTCTAAGGAGCAGGAAGAAAAATGAAAGCCCATATTGAGGTTTCAACATCTTTTTCTTACATACCCACATAAAAGTCTGTGAACACACAGAAATAAGTACTTAGAATTTTAGAAAGCAATAGATGTATCTGTGCTCATCTCTTGTCGAACCAGAGGCCCTGAAATCTGCATCAGATAAAGAGGATCCTCACATTTCAACAACGAACACAACGGTCCCGTGCTAACACAAAGGAATGTGGCTTTTTCTCTCTTTTCGTTTACACTTCTTCCAGTATGAATTTGTATGCCTTGCATTCGCCTGTCAGTCTGCCCTCACTAAAGAGACGAATGTTGACATTTCTGTTCCTCCATGATTGACTTTCAGCTTTTCACCCTAAGGAATAATCCACTTGTGCCTTACTGAAAACCACACTGAACATGTGAGGATGGTGACGCATGAAAGACTAGGCAACGCTTTCTGTCCACTCATATTTGTTACATACGAGCACAGCACTAAAGACGCATGAGGCAACTCGGAAATGGAAGGAAAGGACACAGACGTTTTTATTTAAGTAACTCTAAGAGGAATCCACAGCATGCATGGCAACAGGGTGGAGAAACGGTTTCTTGAAATAACTTGGAAATCTCATCTTTCTGTCTGCTAGTGTCTTTTTGTACCGAGAGTTACATTAACCACGCAGTGCCAGACTCCGCAATCAGACCCCATTCTCCCCCTATACCAAAGTAATGCTCCTGTTTTTCTGCCAGAGGGATCACAGAGGCCCTCGGTATGATCAAAGGATCAGGAGTGCGTTCGGTTATTTCTGAATCTGCTGGTTCCTAAAAATTGAAACCCACTGTCATGTCTTTTCATTATGGTGGAGTAGAGCTTGGAGAGCCGGCACTGTCTATTTTTATCCAATTTGAAATGAATCACGACATGTATGGTACTGCAGAGATGAAAGCTCTGGGGCTCTGCTGCATCTGTGTCTTTACCTTACTGGTTTTCACACAGCTCTCAACTGTCAGATATAACATTTGGACATGTTCCCAGCTGACGAAGATGCCAATACTGAATGTACACCATCAGAAACCTCTATTTAAAGTAGGTTATATAGCGACTACATATTCCCGCCTATAAAACTCTGATAGTATAATGACAGAATTATTTAAAGAAACGCCTTGGAGTCGGTTAAAGATGATAAGAATGGTTGGATTGTGGCACAGATAATATCTCACTTTGATTCTTAACACATTCTGAGTTCACACTTTAAGCCTGCTTTTTTAGTTGTACTGAAATCAGGAAATGTTTTGCAAGAATGAGAATGGATGCCTTTGATGACGAGGACATGTAAGGTTGTGGTGTCTGCATTGTGTCTTATGGTCTTATTCAGTGCTTTTATCCAGCAAAATATGCTGTCATATCGTCAATACATAATGCTATTTACAGTTTGTAGCATCAGAACACATTCACAACGCAGTGTGACTTACTGTACAACACAGTATGTGCATGTGTGGCTAATCAAGTCTACTCGTCTCCTATACCTAATGTCTATAATTTATGGTTTATGAAGTGGTTGTTTTTTGTCACAGAACATTCAGGTTAACTTAATATCTTCTATATTTTTATTCCTTCACTAAATAGCAGGCAATGGTTGATTCAGATCTTTGTACGCTAACATGTAGCCAATTTAGCTTTATACGTCACTACATTTAAACAGAACACACTCGGTCTGACCAAATTTATATGGTAGCCATTTTCCTTTTAGAGTTGGTGCTCGGGCTGGGAAGCTCAGAAACTGTTAAAACGCTGTTCGTTAATCAGTGCGTTCTAGGTTGTGGGTTGTATAAACGTATGTGATCTGAAATGTTGTTATTTTACTGCTTCTCCATTTATGGAAAATGGTTAGTGAAAGTCTGGAGGGACATCAGGCTATTTTTAGCAACATATTTGATAACCCCTTAGCTACTGTTAGACAATACCTAAAGTTAGCATTCAGCCACTTCTTAATAAAATTTGCAACTGTATCCCAGTCCAGGGGCTGCAGCCTTTGAAGGAGGCGGTCCACAGATTTTGCGTCATTCGTAGCCTGCATAGAAAGTTAAAGCCAAACTTAAATGACACGGTCTGGTCTACGGAGGATTTCCTGTTTGCATCACCAGCTGTTCCAGCCCTTACTCTTGCATCACCAAACGCCGCTCCTGTCGCTTGGAACAGGTAGCTAGCGGGCTAACTAGCTGACATAACTAACGTAGAGCAAGTTAAGCTATTATTTTAAAGATAATTTGTTTCAAAGGCACTTTTGTTTATTTATACGTGTAACGCTAAGTATTAGTCTGAGTTGAAACCATAAACTTTTACAAAAGTGTATTCCTCGGCCATTTTGTTTGAACTGGCGCGCATTGCATCTTGGGATATATTGGGCCGCAAAGGATCCATCGGGGGCCTCCTTCGCGGCCCGGGAAAAGGAGGACGCATTTGACGCAAATTTGCATCTGGGACACAGCTAACGTTAGCTAAAAAGTGGCTGGAAGCTAATTTTACTTTTCGTACTGTTAAATGATACAAATGATGTAGATGAAGATGTAAAATCCTAGCTCGCGTAAAATGTTTGAAAAAATACGTCGGCTAACACAAGAAAGTAAATTCCTAGCTAACATTTTGTTAGCTAACACGTTAGCTAGGAAGTGTCTAGCTGCTAGCCTTAGCTGTTGTCGAACGGTCCCTAACAAGTCATGTTAGTTAGTTTAAAATATAACCCAATATCCTTCACACTTTCACTATCCAATGTCTTTGCAGTTGTTCATTAATCCAGAAGAAGTGAAATCATAATTTCAGATTCTCTATGCTAATACAACATACAACCTAGAACACAGCAGTTTGGTATTATAGCGTTTAAGCTTCCACCCTGAGCCTGACGTCAGAGGAAAATGGCTAATGTGTGACAAAAGAAAGATTAGTGAATCCTATTTTTCCGGTAACTTCTAATTGGTAGTGTTGCCTAGCCGATTGAGAAAACATACATTAACTGTATTACTTGTGTTAAACGAAGAATAAAACGGGTAAGGAAGTAAGGTCAGCTGTATATTGAGTTGTCATCATATTTCACAAAAATGACCTGACCTAACTTGGCTTCAAAAATGTTTTGGCTAAATAACATAACAGCAGCATATTGGACATTTCTCCAATTGTTATTTAATCATAAGTGTTTACAGAGACCTCTTAAGTTTAACTCGTCACTCAACCGTGAAACTAGCAAGCAGCAATGGCACAAACATAAAGGTATTTACAAATACATGGTTCAGCCCAGTGTAGGTTATAAATGTACCGTCTTTTTCTGTTCTGAATTTCCTGGTTTTCTTGAAATGATGTTTATATGAACACTGGTTTGTGCAGAGACTGACTGACTGAAATGTAAGTGTTTGTGTACACAGAGTCGCAGAGAGACTCTGGTTCAGTTTCTTGAAATAACATCATGTTCTTTTTGTGTTCCTAAAAGCAATCGATGGCATCGAAACACTTGTTGTTTGTTGTAGTGACTTTCAAAACACTGGAAGGGAGGCTAATAGTACATTAATGTTAAATCGCCTGGGGGGGGGAACGGTCCTAGCGCAGATGCTCAAAGCGAAATCCCCTGAAAGTCGTTTTATCCATTCTCCCAGGCGGCCGTGTGATTGACAGCCACTGGGAGGCAAGTCGAGGAGTTCTGTCGATGGAGGGTTACGTAATATGTCAGGCCATGTATGACCACATGTGAGGATTCGTAAGCATGATTGTGTTTACAGAAAGTGTGTGTGTGTGAACGTGTGAATGCGCGTGTGCATTGGGGTTTGAGGAACCTCATTTGCTTTCCACCCACAGCATTTTCACATGGCATCCTCTTCTTCTCCCAGGGTAACACTTTTTAATTAAGTCTGTGAATGCATCAAAATCCCAGCTCAAGCATGTTGAATGTATCCATCCATTCATGACGGCAGAGATGAGCCTCATTATGAATGTAAGCACATGATTCACATTGGGATTTATGGATGCAATGAAGTTCAGTTAGCTCAGTGGGAATGCCGTGAAAACAATTAAAGGCTTTAACCTGATGCCATAAAAACAATGATCACAACAGAAGAAAACGTGGTTTAGCAAATTTGTAATAAAAATTTGTATCAGTGACATTAAAATCCATTTTTCATTAACCACATCTTTGGTTTGGATTTGGACAATTTCAAATAATTTATGCATGAAAATATTTTTAAATGAGACCCAATGTGTCAGGAATTAACAGCTTATTTTTAAAGTTTTGATCTCTAATAAACCCATCTGTAAAAATGTGCCAATACACATGTGAGGCGTCATGCACACACATGCACATTCTACAAAATCGAAATGATTTCAACAAGTGTTGCATGCTACTTTAAGTGTTACTTCCACAGTGTTTATAGATCAGATGTGTCTTTAATAAACGCAGGCTTTGCTTTGATTTTGATAACAGTATGGCAACTGTGTGTTTCCAGTATGTTAATATGTTTATGTGGGTATGTCACCTCAAATCATGACAAAGTTTTCAGAAGGTTTAGAATAAAATATTTTATATGAAAAACTGGTTTCAATCTTTTCTTTCACCTTTTGTTAAATTGTTAGTCATGGAAAAATGGATAAGTGTGTGAGTCAGTCTGACTTCACCAAAATGTCTGTGGTAGTAAGCTGCCAACCCACAGGTTCCTATTGAGAATAAATCTCTTAAAAATGTCTCCCCTTTTAAAGGGCCAGTTCGCCGATTTTCAACCTCAGTCCTATCACGCTATTATGGGGAGCTAATGCCATTATGGTAGGAGAAAAAAATGCAATTTCGCTCTGTGCCTTTGGAGGACGCTATCCACTTCTCCAATGGGCCCTGGAAAACCTCCACCAGACTACGTAAAATGCGTCATCTGGAGGCCAGGGAGCTTGCTAAACTACACTTCCTTAATCTAGGATGCCCGCCTCCGATGTCATGTCTCGTTCAAAATCGTCAGGTTTGAAATGTAAACTGCAGACCTGAAGTTTTTTCTGTCAGTATATTCTCGATGTATTTCTGATTCTGTACCGCTCTGAGCCTTTGCCTGCAGCGAAAACGGTAGTATCTCACTCCAGTGTCTCTCGCTGGGCCATTCCTTTAAGAGGCAGGGGCGCAATGCACGCAGGGTGTTGTAGGAATGTAGAATGGGCGAAACTACAAGCTGTTTTTACAACTTTCTCCACAGCTATGGCGTCAATTTCAGATATTATTGCTTCTATCGATTACAGAGAACACCAGCTTTGACTGACAGTGGCTTTTTCCTTTAAAACAGTTTCACTTTTCAAATAGGTAGAGAAGAAAGGCTCTGTAGTATTATGTCTCTTAAACTAGGAGTAAATAGTGTATTCCTTAAGGGACTATTTGCAGCTGCAATTTTGTTTCTCTTGTGAGTATTTTCAGCAGCAGGTTTTTGGGGATTGTCTGAAAACTACAAAGCCTATATTCACGATAATAATATAGTATATATAGCAAGGCATTAGTACATGCTACAGTTAGGTGTTTATTTTTAAAGTTTATGGTCCATTGTCCATTTGTCCCTTGTGGAGTTTGTTGACATGAAAAGCTCTCCAAAATCACACCTCTTATCCTTGTAGGACTACTTCATCAGAACAGTGTGTCCAAAAGGTACAAAAAAATACACAAAAATGACTCCTGTTTTGTTTTATTTGAGCAAATTGCATACCTACACTGTCTGTTTTTCATGTTGACCATTATTTCTCTCAGAATTATAGCGCAATTGTCCCAAATAAACAACCTGCAGCCGGCTGCCTGTTGCAGCTCAAAAATCAGGCACACAATGGTGTTGTAAACACATGCACACAATGACAGTCACTGGCTGATAATGGAGCAGCGCTGACAAACTGATCTGAGTCACAAGTTACAAAATGTTCCTCATGGCTCACAAGCACAGCATGGATCGAGAAAGCTGTCACTCTCCGGTCGCTGCATTCACACCTGTCATGTCATTTGTGTTTCTCTACCTGTCAGGATGTTTCTGTGTTTGTTGTTTAACAGGACAACTTCTTCTACTTTCTAATATGCAGTCTGCAACATAAAGACAAAACCCAATCCGATCAGGGTCTGTGACGGTTCTCCTTAATGTGATCTGACAGGTTACTTAACGATGGCAAACAAAGAGTGACATTGCGCGTCACCTTCCAGCCTCTGCCCTGTCAGCAGGCAGACAGGACCATAAGCACATCCTCATATGCTGCTTTACACGGAGAGGACACAACCCTCGACTTTGTGACCTTCAAACAGCAGCCAGGATGATTCACTGCTGAGGTGCTTACTGAGCGGCTTTTTATAGACACAAAAACATCAGATTTGAGCTCTTAGTTGGCACAGGGATGGTGGTTTCGGAGTATGGAGTAGACTGCACTATCTTAACCTGTATTAGAGAACCCATGCAGTCACTTAAAGCACTCAAACGTCTGCTTGAGAGGCGCAAAAAGACAGTATTTTGCCACCGCAGAGCCAGCCCGGTTGGAGCTTGGCTGGTTCATTAGCGATTCTGTCTGCTGTGACATCAGAGAAACACTGTGACTCAGCCGCCAACTACTGCCTTCTCATGCTGGAGAGGTACATCGTGAGAAAGGTGGTTACCTCACACATTAAGAGGGAGCTGGAGCTGTGTGTGTGTGTGTGTGTGCATGAAATGACTTTGTGTGACGTATCCTAATTACGGTATTATTTTTATAATTGGCTTCATAATCGTCTTTTTGATCTCTCTCCTTTTTTACATTCAGCTGTGCGGCTCTGAGAACAGGTTGCTTTACACACATGTTATTGAAAAGAAGAGAGTTTGGAAATAGCGTGCAATTGTCTCCATTGTGAGACTCCCAATGTTCAACCTATTTACTCCTTTGTTAGCTTGCAGCGCCCTGCTACTTTATTGACCAGAGCTGAATAGGACGTGTCACTGTTGATACAACAGGAAGAATGGGCATCAGAGGGTCTTTGAAATTCAATCAATGAACCAATATCTGTCTTTGTCATTCTTAGATACTATTACAAGACCGACTCTTTCATCTGTGGCGCAAACAAAGCTGCTGGAGACAAATAGCTTAGCTTAGCTTAGCATAAACACTAGAAGCAGAAGAAAACAGCTAACTTGGCTCCAAACAAAGTAAACCAAGAGCCTGTCATGACGTGTTTGGCCTAGTGATTAAGCAATATTTCTGTCCTTGAACCAATCCTAGCTTAAACCCTAAACTTTGTTACTAACAAAGTTAATTGTAGCTTAAAGCTTTAAAATATTTGTTTAAGGCTATATATTATATCAGTTAATGAGATTAAATGATATAGATAAACAAAGACAAACATTTCACAGAGCAAGGTTAACTAGGTCACTGTGCTTGTGGTGTTTTTGCTAAGCTAGGCTAATCCTCTGCTGGTTTCAGCTCCACACTCCATGCGCAGACACGAGAGCTGTATTGATCCATCAAAATCAAATAGTTCAATCAAGTACTGGTGAAATTGTTTTCAGACATTAGTAACTCCATTAATTGTTTTACTCTAAAAACACAGATACCGTGCAAACAGTAAACCAGTGGACGTATTGCGAGGTTGGGTATTCAGCTCTGCTCCACTCTGAAAGGAAAACCTGTATTCAACAAGATGAGATGAGAGCCCATTATTGTAAGTGACCTTTTGAATCAGATCACCACAAAAACCAAGTCAGAAGTCAACCTGAAAATAAAGAGCAACTCTTTAATCCAGAGGGGAACGATTTGAACTTTGACCTTTCCCTGAATTTTCCTGTCGTGTCCGGTCTGCTGCAGATAGGATATCCTCTCACGCTGAGAGGATGAATGACTTCCTGACCTTTACTGCTTCAATACTCCCCGTGGAGCTTATAGTGAGAGAAGGTGTCCTTGATAAATAGTGATGAGATCAACCCAACGATGTGGCTTTTAACAAACCTTGATGATGAGTGTTGTAGCTCATGTGCGCTCTCATTTTATCTCTCTTCATACGTGATTTTAGGAAATATCTTAATCATATTCTTATTCTTTTAACATACAAATACAAATGCATTACGTCAGAGTGTCTCATTGATTTGTTCTCAAACTCTTGTAAGTGTTTGAAGCCTCTCTCTCTGCAGCAGGAAGTCCTTGCCTGAGGCATAAATCTGACTCCTAAACCTCAGGTCAGTACAAATTGCTATTCCATTAGACACATTAGTGATTTGACAGCATTTCACAGTGCTTTCACTGTGCCCTTGAATCTTTTGGGAAACTTGCTGCTACTATTCGCCGCTACAGCTTTCTCTCTGAAATAGGCTGAAGGAACAGGTTGTCCCAGTTCTGCCTTCTATAAGCAATTTTTAAAAGTGCACCAGACAGGTCTTTATTCCAGGTATTTGGCTTCGGTTGGACTCTAAAGTGGAAGAAACTGGTCAGAAAGTGGTCACGACTTCGCTGAATGAAATTGGATATCAGTTCATGAGGCACAAAGCTTGCCAACAATAGTCAGTTGGAATTGACAATTCAGGTGGGTGGCAGGGATCTGGGTTAATATCAGTACAAAATGCATAAGCATGTTTCGGCAGCACAAACACAGTAGTACAAATCAATGTACAGACAATTGAGGCAAGCAGTAAAGACTGGATAAACTGCGTACAGTGTACCTAAAAGCAAAATCAACCGTTTTAAAAACTCTTTTGTGCCCACGTCCATCAAACATTTTTAATAATGTTCCCTGAGGTTGTACAGGTTGTGCAATAGCTTCATGGTGTTCTTGTCTCTTTCATTTATTATTATTATATCATGTGGAAAATGTGCAATTTAAGTAATGGGCAATATATGTCATATGTAGTTGTGCTACTGAGTTTACTTGTTGATTGTTTTCTGTTTTTACTGTTTTTATTTATTAATAATTCTGTGGAGGAAGCTAAATGTATGCTATGCAGCTTTAAAGTCTAAGACAAATTTCCCCACAGGGACAATGAAGTATATCTTATCGTATCATATATTGTATCATATCGTATGGCATCGATATTTCATATCATATCGTATATCGCATCGTTATCGCAATCATATATCGTATCATATCATATATCGTAACGCATGTCGTATTGTATATCGTAACGTACATCGTATCGTATATCATATACTGTATACCGTATACTGTATACTGTATACCGTAACATCGTATCGTACATCGTATCGTATATATCGTATCATATTTCGTATCGGATATAGTATATCGCATCGTATATCGCATCATACACTGAACAAAAATATAAATGCAACACTTGCACGGCCCCATGTTGCAAGGATCTGTACACAATTCTTATTCTAAATTATACGACAGCGTGTTCCAGTTCCTGCCAATATCCAGCAACTTCGCCATGCCATTGAAGAGGAGTGGACCAACATCCCACAGGCCACAATCAACAACCTGATCAACTCTATGCGAAGGAGATGTGTTGCACTGCATTAGGCAAACGGTGGTTACACCAGATACTGACTGGTTTTCTGACCCCCCCCCCCAATACAGTAAAACTGCACATTTTAGAGTGGCCTCTTATTGTGGCCAGCCTAAGGCACACCTGTGCAATAATCATGCTGTCTAATCAGCATCTTGATATGCCACACCTGTGAGGTGGATGGATTATCTCGGCAAAGGAGAAGTGCTCACTAACACAGATTTAGACAAATGTGTGAACAATATTTGAGAGAAATAGGCCTTTTGTGTACATAGAAAAAGTCTTAGATCTTTGAGTTCAGCTCATGAAAAATGGGAGCAAAAACAAAAGTGTTGCGTTTATATTTTTGTTCAGTGTATCTATCGCATCGTGTAT
Source organism: Semicossyphus pulcher (assembly GCF_022749685.1). Taxonomy (NCBI): domain Eukaryota; kingdom Metazoa; phylum Chordata; class Actinopteri; order Labriformes; family Labridae; genus Semicossyphus; species Semicossyphus pulcher. The sequence continues at coordinate 13,354,056 of NW_027211615.1, forward strand.
TGCACCGTGTATTGCACCATATATCGCATTGTGTATCATATCGTATATTGCATCGTGTATGACATTGTGTATCGCATCGTGTATCATATCTTGTATCGCATCGTGTATCGCATCGTGTATCGCATCGTGTATCGCATCGTGTATCGCACCGTATATCGCATTGTGTATCATATCGTATATTGCATCGTGTATGACATTGTATATCGTATCATATATTGCATCGTATATTGTATTGTATTGTTTCTTTTCGTATCGTATCGTATCGTTTCTTTTCGTCTAGTTTCATATCATATACTTGCTCAATGTGACCAACGGCATAAACCCGCCCTCTCACTGTGTGAATGTTCCAGACTGTAACCTGGCGACTGGCAGGAAAAAGTCAGCTTAAAGTCAGGGTGATCGAATTCCGACATTTGTGTTTATACACGTAACACTCTTGGACAATGACAGTGAGATGCATCAGCCAGGGCCTAAAGAAATAAAAAACAAGCTCACTGAGTTTTATCATTCCCAGGCTACAAACTTCAATTTGTATCTTCTCGCTCTATCTGCACAGTTCAGTCTGTCTAAGCAGAGTTGTCGAAATGAGCCTGCCAGTCACTGGAGTCACAAAAGTTGTCACAATTTTTTCATAAATCCATTTCACCTACCACATCAGCCACCTGCTGTAGTTTGACAGATGTCTTTTGTATGAAAGGTGTAGTATTGATGCCTCGATGCACCTGAAGATTTTGCCCGTTAATCTTTCTGTGCCTCTATTTCTGCCACCAGTCTGGATAATTCCTTCTTATTCCTGCTCCTGGGGTACAGCCATATCGTCCATGATATGGATGGGAAGGCAGAGAGTCTACATCTAGACACTGGGATAGGGATTTTCTTTTTGTTCTGACTGTAACTTTGTGTGTTATTATGTGCACAGCATGTTTCCAAAGTCCTCTCAAAGGTTCATATTCATGAAATAACAGTCAATATCTGCTGTCGTGTGTGTTCACAGCAGTTTCCTTCAGATTCTTCCCAAACCCCCAAAGATAAGCTAGGATGAGTTCGCATAACACGCATTGATTACTGCAACTCCCTACCGGCAGGCCTTCCTGCATGCACATTCAAACCTCTGCAGATGATCCAGAACGCAGCAGCGTGACTGGTCTTCAGTCAACCCGAAACAGCACGTCACTCCGCTGCTCATATCCCTCCACTGGCTCCAAGTCGCCGCTCGCATTGAATTCAAAACCCTGTTGCTCGCTTACAAAACAGCAAGATAAACGGCTTCTGCCTACCTGAACGCCCTCATCCAGGTCTACACTCCCTCCCGCCCACTAAGCTCTGCCAATGAAAGGCGCCTGGTACTCCCATCACAACAGGGCCCTAAGTCTCTAACTAGACTCTTCTCCTCAGTCGTCCCCAGGTGGTGGAACGAGCTACCAAACTCCATTCGGTCCACAGAGTCCCTTTCACCTTTAAGAAGAAGCTAAAGACCCAGCTCTTTATGAACACATCTGCCCTTAATGATATGTTTGCTATTGATGAAGATGATATAGAGGATGTAGTTTATGCTGACTAGGATTTTCATAATGATGATGATGACTATACTGAACTTGTTGATGTGTTTGTTGGCTCTTACTGACTTCGTTCCCTCCTGTCTTGATCGTTGCTTGTGTTGTATTAACTCTCGGATGTACGTCGCTTTGGAAAAAAAGCGTCTGCTAAATGAAACTGTAACAGTGTAACATAACAAATAATGTGGAGTATAAAAGAGGCTCCATTACATTTAAATTCCCTGGTAGGCCATGACAGCCACATGCCCGAAAACTGAACTCTTACAGCCCTCAGTAATGATAATTACACCTTTGCTTTTCTGTGCCGACATGTCATGACACTTTATGATTTATCAGATATTCAGTTTTGATTAGTGCTAAATACTTTTCAAACTAAAGTGCAGTTGCCCTTTGAAGCCTGAAACAATGGAAAGAGCTCCTGTGTCGTGTTCTTGAAACTTCTTTCCTTCACGGAAAAGTTACTGCAGGTACCTCAGACGTACAAATCAGAGATATGAACCATTTACAGCCCCTCAGCCCTTAAATGTATCCCCAAACTGTTGGTGCTAAGAATATTTACAAGTGCAGCTGTTCCCGAGGGATTCAAATGCATTCATGCACAAGAGAAACCAATCACCAAGGCCAAATGTGAGAGCAGCTTTATAGCCATAAACGAAAATTCATGCAGGACCAAAGTCCGATAGCTTTGATTGCTGCGCAAAAAGCTTTTGCCTGTTGGGAAATTTGAAATAACTTTTGCCCTGTAGGAAAAAATCTAAAGCAAAATGCCAGTGTTAAACATACAGAGTTATAAATGTGAGCACAGATTCGTTCAGCTTTTGCCTGCATGCTGTATTTTTTATGTAAATTTCCATGTTGTTAGAGACGGGAGTTGAAGGTGAAGTCAACCTGAAAAAGTGTAGTCATCGCTCGTTTTGTCATTGTGAATGACTTTCAGAGATATGATGAATGGAAAAGAAAGTCAATCAGCAAACTGAAGCAGAAAACATACACCCAGGAGCAACTACAACGTTGTCTGGAGAGCAAACAGAGACATTCATTCAAAACATAAACCAGCGTGATCATTTACAAAGCTGTAGTTTCATTCAACACTAAGATTTCCTCAATTAAAATATTGCTTTAATTACTGTAACACTGTGATTACTGGAAGGAATCCAAAGCATGTTGTGGGTTAAGACCCTGAATACAAAATAATGTTTATGCTGCAGGCAGTGACACCGTGCATACACAAGCAGCTACAGCCAATGTTGTAAATTACAGGCAGCAGAGCAGATATAATTTACTCTACCTCCCCTTTTCACGATTGGGACCTGTGTATAAACTCACAATCAATAGGGAAAATGCTGTATTGCTGATGTGAATAAATAAATGAGTCCATGTTTAGCAGGTTGCAGTATCTGCAAAGAACAAAGTCACACTATTTCAGTCCCACTGCAACAGTTGGGGGGGGAGAAGGTCAATGAAATAATAGTTGCCAATTCTTTCTGCCTGATCAGCTCACACCCAAAGGCCTGAGACTAGGAACAGAGAGAAGGAAATCTCAAAGGAAATCTCACACAAGAATCGAGGCGAGATGAGAGTACTTACTCTGTAAACAGGAACCTGCATCTTCAAAACACAGGAGGGAAGTTAGCAAGAAGCAAGAGCATCCAATAAACTTTTAGCCTTTAGGTTCTATTTTTTATTTTACTTTCCTGTGACCTCAAATGGCACTACTCGTTAATAAAGGTTGAGAGAAGCTGGTGGGTCTTCTTTGTGGATCATAGTGCTCTCTCACATAAAGCTGCATTTATGAGCAAAGATCAAATGATCTGACTCCTCCCCAGCTTAACAGAGTAATTTAGCATTCGCTCATTGTTTTGGCCAAAAGATCCGTTCCTATTCGCTGTCATCTACCTCGTCTAAAGCAACAAAGCTTTGATAAACATAATTTAGCTTACTTAGCTGACACCAAAATCAGACAGACAAAGCAAGGAACTAGCTGGAGCATTTAGCACATACAGAGCCTTTCCTTTAGAAGTTGGTGGAGACCAAAAACATAGATAAAAGTAGATTGATTAATGGATATATGTTGCTTTCACGCAATATTAATAGAAAGGGAAGAACCAGAAAACACGTGTTCGCACATTGTCCAAAGATGGCTACCCTTGCATGCTAGGCTTGTGGCAACATCATAAAATAGCCTAAATGGACTTTTTGTCGCATATTTGTATTGTTACCTGATACAAATGTTTCCTCTTTAAAACAACCTAAATTTTATCAAGGCGCAGCCAGGGGGAGGAGGGTTTTCAGTTTGGGGACCCCAGGATTTCATCTCTGCTTTTTGCAGATGATGTTGTACTGTTGGCTTCATCAAGCTGGGACCTCCAGCAGGCATTGGGGCGGTTTGCAGCCGAGTGTGACGCGGTTGGGATGAGAGGAACGCCTCGGAATCCCCCAGGAGGAGCTGGAAAATGTTGTTGGGGAGAGGGACCCCTGGGTCACCTTGCTGAGTAGGCTGCCACCGCGACCTGGCCCCGGATAAGCGGAAGATAATGGATAGATGGATGGATGGATGGATGGATGGGACTCTGTTTAATATTTTATTTTGTGTAGATGTGCAGTGATAATTTGGAGCCAATTTTGGTACTTGACACCAAGCATTTATCGCAGTGGAACGTATTATTCCTCCAACCAAGGGCAACATCATTGCTATATGTTTTTGACTTTGTTGTTCAAACATAACATGAACGTGGAACTATATTTGCCTTGTGGTCAGAAACAGATTAGCTGTTGCTAATGAATGAATGTCAATATTGCCTTACGTGAAATGCATGAATAGCTGTTTGCGAACGTGTTTGCATCTACAAAGGGTTCTCCATCCCTGTACAGAAAAAATATATATTTTGCAAGTAATGTGTCCAATGGGGGGCTGCACGGTGGTAAGCGTCGTTGCCACACAGCTAAAAGGTCCCTAGTTCAAACCTCAGGACCTTCCTGTGTGGAGTTTGGAACTCCTCCCAGTGCAGGCGTGGGTTCCCACCAGGTACTCCGACTGCCTCCTACAGTCCAAAGACATGCTCGTCAGGTTAACTGGTGGCTCTAAATTGCCCATAGGTGTGGGTGTGAGCATGAAAGTTGTCAGTCTTTATGTGTCAGCTCTGTGATTGGCTGGCGATCAGTCCAGGGTGTACCCGCCTCTCGCCCGATGATAGCTGGGATAGGCTCCAGCCCCCCGCAATGCTGAACAGGATAAGCGGTATAGATAATGGATGAATGGATGGATGGATGTGTCCAATGGAGTTTAGATAAAGATTGAGGTGTTGATTTAAGTGGTTACATAAGCACATACATACTTACAGGCTCCATACTGACATGTTTTTGCATTTCCATCACTCACACACACACACACACACACACAAAGGCTTGCTGCATATCCTGCGCAATGTGCTGATACTTTAGCACACGTTTGCAATGCGGAAGCTTACATAACCAACACGCCTGTTGCATATCAGGTTCCCTGCAGTCTCAGATTATAAAATGCCAATCCACATGGATGAAACATCCAAGCAATGTGACGAAGAGCTGGGCGTCTATGAGAAGCATGTGCAGGAGTTGATGTAAGACGTGTTATGAAGATTATGACACGAGAAGAAGAAGATTCTGAGAGATTATTGAGAAATGTCGTTCTTACAAAATGATGCAGAAGACAGAAACTGTGGGCTAAAAGTCAACAGCGGTTTGCAGGCTAGCAAATAATTTATCAGGACTAGCATACAGAGAAACAGATGCCCACTCAGATCAGTCAAACGTTAAAGAGCGAGCGCAGCAGAGAGCACACAGCAGAGCTTAACGACACTGAACACAAGTGCAACCCATAATTAATCAACACAGGTGTTTACACTGAGTGTAATTAACTCAAGACTGCTCAGTAGAGGAAAGCGAACCGGAAAGAACATCGAGTGACAAAATGAATAGCAAGAGAAACAGGAAGAAGCCCTGCCTCTGTGACACAAAGGAGCCGCTGTCCCTGCTGGTCTAAACTAAACCTAAAGGGACTACTAAGGGAGAAAGATATAAACATAATTTAGCTTACTTAGCTGACACCAAAATCAGACAGACAAAGCAAGGAACTAGCTTGAGCATTTAGCACATACAGAGCCTTTCCTTTAGAAGTTGGTGGAGACCAAAAACATAGATAAAATTAGATTGATTAATGGACATATGTTGCTTTCATGCAATATTAGCAGAAAGCGAAGAACCAGAAAACACGTGTTTGCACATTGTCCAAAGATGGCTACCCCTGCATGCTAGGCTTGTGGCAGCATCATAAAATAGCCTAAATGAACTTTTTGTCATGTATTTGGATTGTTACCTGAAACAAATATTTCCTCTTTAAAACAACCTAAATTGACTCTGTTTATCAAGGCGCAGCCAGGGGGAGGAGGGTTTTCAGTTTGGGGACCTCAGGAATTTATCTCTGCTTTTTGCGAATATTGCCTCGCGTGAACTGCATGAAGAGCTGTTTGCTAACAAGTTTGCATCTACAAAGGGTTCTCAATCCCTGTGTAGAAAAAAAATTATATTTTGCAAGTAATGTGTCCAATGGGGGGCTGCACGGTGGTGCGGTGGTTAGCATCGTTGCCTTACAGCTAGAAGGTCCCTGGTTCAAACCTCAGGGCCTTCCTGTGTGGAGTTTGCATGTCCTCCCCGTGCATGCGTGGGTTTCCACCGGGTACTCCAGCTTCCTCCCACAGTCCAAACACATGCTTGTCAGGTTAATTGGTGGCTCTAAATTGCCCATAGGTGAGAGTGTGAGCGTGAAAGGTTGTCAGTCTTTATGTGTCAGCTCTGTGATTGGCTGGCGATCAGTCCAGGGTGTCACAGGCACACACACACACACACACACACAAAGGCTTGCTGCATATCCCGAGCAATGTGCTGATACTTTAGCACACGTTTGCAGTGCGGAAGCTTACATAACCAACACGCCTGTTGCATATCAGGTTCCCTGCAGTCTCAGATTATAAAATGCCAATCCACATGGATGAAACATCCAAGCAATGTGACGCAGAGCTGGGCATCGATGAGAAGCATGTGCAGGAGTTGATGTAAGACGTGTTATGAAGATTATGACACGAGAAGAAGAAGATTCTGAGAGATTATTGAGAAATGTCGTTCTTACAAAATGATGCAGAAGACAGAAACTGCGGGCTAAAAGTCAACAGCGGTTTGCAGGCTAGCAAATAATTTATCAGGACTAGCATACAGAGAAACAGATGCCCACTCAGATCAGTCAAATGTTAAAGAGCGAGCGCAGCAGAGAGCACACAGCAGAGCTTAACGACACTGAACACAAGTGCAACCCATAATTAATCAACACAGGTGTTTACACTGAGTGTAATTAACTCAGGACTGCTCAGTAGAGGAAAGTGAACCTGAAAGAACATCGAGTGACAAAATGAATAGCAAGAGAAACAGGAAGAAGCCCTGCCTCTGTGACACAAAGGATCCGCTGTCCCTGCTGGTCTAAACTAAACCTCAGGCTGTCAATCCTCTCACACTGGGCTCAGCGGGAATATCCAACAAAGAGAGGGAGAAAGACCTGGAGATATTTACAGAGGGGAGTCAGGAGCAGGAACGTTTGATTTTACTTGTTTGACTCCAGTGTGGTGAAACCATTCACTGTTGGGCTGCATGATAATGTTATTCAGTATGCAGCAGGGAATTGTGAACCATAAAAACTGAGGTTTCTTCTGCAGACTTTCTGAATATGTTGTTAAAACTTGCTCTCAGCTACATTTGGATTGAATTCTGGGTAATAATGTTGGGGATTTTCAAATAACATATAATTACTCTGGTTATGCTTTCCATTACAATTGTAGCCCAACAAGTAAAAGTTTCTGCCTCTAGTGACCCATACTTTTTTATCGTGTGTCTGTCAGCAAATATTAATTTAATGAAACATAAAATGTGAGCTCTGGGTCTACCCCGGGGTCGACTCCCATTTGGAGGTGCCCAGAAAACCTCCGCAGGGAGGCCCCCAGGAGGCATCCTAATCAGATGCCACCTCAACTGGCTCCTTTCGATGCGAAAGAGTAGCGGCTCTACTCCGAGCTCTCTCCGGATGTCTGAGCTCTCAGGCTGAGCCCAGCCACCCTGTGGCTTTAAGTTTAGGCTTAGCCGCTGTAATGACCATATAAGCACAAAAATACAGCAAAATTATAATTAATTAATTTCCGATTTCTCTTCTCTGGTTCAAAATCTTGCATTTGCATCTGTATTCAAAACTACTTTTACTACCTTATCTTTGATTCATTGGAATTCTAACTTAAAGCTGATGGTGACATGCCAATGAAAATGTAAATGTATTCAAGTCAACTGAATTAATCAGGTATTTTTTTCCCAACTTGAGTTGTGGCTGCAGGGGAGGACAGTCACCACGTGGTGTTCGAGCCTGTGAGGCGAGCCCCAGGGCAAAACGAACCTGCAGCGCACCAATTGCTGCAAATCAAGTTTATTTGTGTGAGTGAAAGTTGATAATTCAAGGTGACCAACCTGAATGCATCAACATTTTTAACAAAAAAGTGACCTTTACGATATTATAGATGATTTTAAATGTTCTCACAAAAAGAAAAATATAAAAATATTGCTGCAAGACCTTTAAACATTTTTGTTTATGCTCCTATTAATCTATTTTCAGCTAATTTTTGTATCTGTTTACATCACCTAATCAGGAAGATGCTTTTGCTTGTTTGAATTCTGCAAGTTATACACAAAGTAAGGCAATAGTTTTTCTTCAATTTCACAAAAAAAACATAAAATGCGCATTAATCCACAGCTGAAAATAGTCCCCAACAAATGTACAAATTGTTTTTTTTGAGCAATGATTGCAAATAACTACAGTGCCCAGGTGCTTCAGCAGGAACTAACAGGGTCGCTGAGGTAAGTTGGAAAAATGTGAACACAATGTTGTTGTTTTTTGTGTGTTTTCATGGGATTTGTTGCGGCCAAGAACACTGTACAATAAAGTATTTCCCCTGTAATTATGTTTCTGTCACGTCTCACACGCTGCAGGTAAAACAACTGATTTTGTCCTCATATAAATGTTGATCCTTCATGCAGCGGAGCAGGAAACCACAGCTCACTGCTGTGGAGAGATCAGTTTGTACTTTACTGTACATCCTCTGGGCCTCTGCTGTCAAAGCTGTCTGCATCAAATTCTACACTTCAAGGTGTTTTCTGCGAGAGGGAAACATATGGTAGTCTATCGTTTCCCCTTTGGAAGATATGATGGCTTTCATGTCAGTTTTTTTTTTCCAATGTGGGGGGAAAAAAAGAGTCTCAGTTGGCAAGTCACAGGAAGAAACAAAAGGAATCCTTCCTTCTGCGTTAAAACATGCTGCCATGGCGGAAGCTGTGCCCCGAGAGAGACAAACAATCAGCTGCAGCCATTGTGGAGTACATCAGATTAAACCTCAGTCCCAGGCTATTTTCATCTCTGATAACATCTTCATAAGCACAATATTTCCCCTGGTGAATTGCTATCCCACACTTTGAATCGGAATACTTGTATTGCTTACCTTACACCTTATATGTGGGATTTGGCCACAGCAGCACAAAAATGTGCATCGTTTCACACTTGGGGTTTAATTTTTATACAACGGCGGAGAGGGATATTAATCAAACACAGCTATATAAGGATTTTAGAGCACTTTTATTTACTAAGAGTCATGTAGAAAGTTTTCATCATGAAGTACAATCAAGGTGCGTGAAAATAATCTGCATTAAAAGGAGGCAGATTATCTGAAAAAGAAAGAAAAATCCATAAGAAAGTGAGAATCTATTATAAAAACAACTTTTACAATATTAAAACAAACATCTTTGATATTAGCAGTTTATCTCTAAAAACTACATAGATCCAAAATACACATTGAAATAAAATACAAATATCAATTTTACCATCTGCCTTGGGATGAGCTGTACAGATTGTACAAAAGCATTTCTTGTCAGCTAGCTGGCACTCAGAGGAGGTGTTTCATTCAAATCAGTCAAGAGTGTTCTCTGTATGATATTATTCACACTGTTTCATCAGGCACCAAAACCTCCCCGCACTGAATTTACAAACAGAGTGTTCGAACATCTTGTCTTAACACCTCCTCATACATCCAGCTCCTCGCCACCTAGATGGCAGGCTCTCCGCAGAAACAGGGAGGCGTTAATAAATAATTTGGAAGTAGTGAATCCCTGCAGTTCCACTCTAATTTAATGATCAAATTAGTATGAAATGGGTTATGACATTAAATATTAAGGGCTCCTACTGCCATCGTGTGGCCTTAACCGTGTTTTGGCTTAAATTGAGGTTATTCTGTTTGGCTCCATATTTGGGTGATGTAAGGAACCCTCGTGGCGTTTGATCCTTATTCATCACAGATATCAGAAGTCGCGGTCCCAACCAGAGAACTCCTCCTCTGCTTTCGTCTGATCAAGAGGGAAACGATCAAAGTTGATGTAGCAGGGGCCCTGAAGGAGGAAAAAAAAAATGGATAAATGTATTACATTCATATGCAGTCCTGTCAAAGAATGGCTTAAAAATAGCTGGTCCCTATCAGCCTGGTTCTTCTGTGTAAACAGGAGTTTTTTTAAGTCTCAAAGGCCATAAAAACCTCATTAGCTTGTTACTGTGAGTGATGGTGTTCCACTTGAACACATCATTTCTATCCCATTTCTGCCAAAAGTTTGCACAATTTGGCTTTGTGACAAAGTTTGAGCTTTTAAATTAAATTGGCCTTTTGGATGGATTTCAATTTGGCTTCAGACATCACAACACTAAGACATCTTTAATAAAGGTGTGGAATGATATTTGTCTGGATAGTGGTTCAGGGAAAACCAGCAGTTTCAGTGGCGCTTGATCTAAGTGGAGCCTTTTACACTGTGGACCTTTATTTATAGAGACGACAGTGGACAGTGTTGGAAGCAGGGGAAGAGAGAGTGGGTAGGACACGCGGTAGGGGGCCGAGGGTGGGGGTCGAGCCCAGGGTAGCCGCATCGAGGAGCCTCTGTACCTGTGCCGCCGATTTAACCGCTGAGCTAAACAGACGCCCAGACCATAAAGTACTTCTTGACACAGTCTTAAGTAGATTCAGAAAATATCTAAAAGGCAGAGGTTGTGTTGTTACGCTTATTACCATAAACCTGAGCGGATCACTATAACACGTGGAGTCCCCCAGGGTTCCATTCTGGGGCCACTATTATTCAACCTGTACATGCTCTCTATGTATCAAACAAACATGTCTATGGAGTGTATTAACCTATTGAGAACTCTTTGGACTGCCCGGAGAGAACCCAGGCAGGCAAGGGGAGAACTCCACACATGCCGAACTGGGATTCGAACCGGGAATCTTCTTGCTGTGAGGTGACAGTGCTACCTGCAACACCGAGCCTTGAGATAAATTTCAAATAAAATCGAAGGATTTTTTTTTAGAATTTAACTTTGATTGCTTTTATCATTATTATATTTTATATATTTTTATGAGTTACTTGCTGAAAGTTAACCAGCTGTGTTCTTTGGTTTTCCTCAAACAACACAAAATGTGTTTTTTCACATAACAGTGAACAGACTGAGCTAGAGGTTGGACTCACCTTGCGTATGAGCCGGACAGTAGGGGCATCGAGCTGACCCAAGCGCAGCTTGTGCCAGTTCATGTTGCTGAACCACCTGATGGGAAAAGATGAGGGAGAGATTACAGCCCCCGACATACCGAGAGTGAGAAATAGCTTCAAATATTCATCCCAAGTTTAAAAGCTCAGCCAGCAGCAGGGAAGTTAAACTTTAAATACAAGAAAACATAAAAAACACTTTGATTAAGAGAATAAAATAGGCCAGCTGGTGAGAACACCCTGTCACACATATTTTACTATTCAACCATATGACTTGTAGCCATGGTAACCTGTGATGTCGGATGTCTTTGATCCCATTCTTGGTGTTTCCTAACCTCTGACCTGGCCGAGGTCTGAGAACAAAAACACAGGATGTCATTCAGACGGGCGACATTAACATCAAATTTAATTTAATGAGATTTCACTTTAAAAGGGATTTGCATTCAAAAAATGGCATTTCATGACAGATTTGCATGTTGATTTGCGGATATTTTTACATAATTTATGCTCTACACTGGGAGTAACTGAGCTCAAACACAGTTGTAGTTTTTACATGCATATTACATAATCTAACTCTACTTCATGAGGAACTTGTTCAGGCAGTAATTGAGTTTATTAAGAATCTAATTCACAGTAAGTCACAGTGTGACATTGTAATAATAATGCAGTCAGTGTTTTGGTCTCACCTGGACAGTTTGTTGATTATAGACTTGGCTGCTTCAGTCAAGAAAGGCGGATACTTGATGACTCCGTCCAAAATCTTGGCATAAATCTTCTGAGGCTCTGAACTTGAAAATGGAGGGCTGACAAGATGAACAAGAAAAGAGAAGAGTGTTGTTGTTATTTTAGTCTTTAGGCAGTGATACAGTCAGCTGCTGCTGGGTAACCTTCCCTGGATCCTGCAGATGTCAGTCATATTTCCTTGCTGCCATCTGCTGGATAACTGTGAGGCTGTTTCCAGGAAAGGGCATGTATATTAGTGTCAGAATTACCTTCCCACCAATAGCTCATAGATCAGGATGCCGAGGGACCAAAAGTCGACTGCAAAGTCGTGCCCCTGGTTTTTGATGATCTCTGGCGCCATGTACTCAGGAGTACCCACAAATGAGTAAGTCTTCTCACCACGCACCAGCTCCCTGGCAAATCCAAAGTCCACCTGCACAGACACACAAGCATGGACGAAGTGAAGGTCGAGCCCCCTGTCCTTGAATAGTACAGAAAACTACACACGTGCACAGATAAGTAGTCACCAGTTTGACGTAGCCCTTTATGTCCAGCATCAGGTTCTCAGGCTTCAGGTCTCTGTACATGATGTTCTTCTTGTGGAGGTAGGCGTAGGCCTCCACCACACAGGCAGTGCAGAACATTGCGACGGGTTCGTTGAAACGGCCTCTGAAAATCACAGAAGATGTGAGAGGTTGAAATACCCCTTTGTGACAACTTCCTCCTCTTCTCGCTGTAATTTGCTGTTATTATATTGATGCAACTACAGACTGTGATGTGCAATTTCATTATATATGAAGTTTTTCTCTGTGTTCTCTTACACTTCTTTGAGTTTGGTCCAGATCTCTCCGCCTCCACAGAACTCCATCACCATGTAAATGTATCTTGTGTCTTTAAAAGCAGCATGAAGCCTACAGGGACAAAGAGAATTGACAGGCAGGATTTAACACCAGATAACATTTCTAAAGTCTCACTAATATTTTTTTATGTTGTATGTAAAGGACGAAACTTGATTACCTGACGATGAAGTCACACTGGATGGCTTTAAGGATCTTCTTCTCAAACAGCATGTGCTCCTCTTGTCTCTTGGCAACAATGTGCTTCTTGCTGACTCGCTTCATGGCGTAATATGTCCCATGATTCACTGTGGTCATCTTTAAATGGCAACAGAACAAAACAACCATCATCGTGAAACTGTTTTTCTACCTTTAAAGGTCACTAACCTAACTAATAGTTTCCTTCATATGCCGACTATGGACTAGCAGTTGTAGTTTGAGCTAACCTACTCTAATTCACTGCGTACTAAAACTTTATTAAGGACTGTGTGGGACTTATTAGTCAGGGAAAGGGGGTCGTGTTTGATTGAGGTTTTATTTTTCAATTTTCTTGTAAAACAATGAAAAAACGAGACAGAAGGGTGGAAATATGGAGAGTATAACAATCCTTCCTCTCTATCAGGGTGTTTTTATACTCAGTGACAGTAAATAGAGTTAATTTAGCAGCTCAATCCTCATCAGTAACAAGTGGCTGTATTGTGTTTCAGCACCCTTTGTGATTGATGTATTGTCTCTGGGTATTACAGAGAGGGTATTGCACTTTTAAATGGGAAAATATTAATAAGACGTGGAGGGATCTTGCTTCTTTAATAAAAGGAAATACTGAATTAAGCCCTCTTCCCCAGTCCAATAAATGTCTCTGTGTTTGCAGCCCCCAGGCCTGCCTCTCGCATTTCTATTACTTGACATAAGTCTTAATAAGAAACCAATTTCTTTAAATCTCAGAGAAGTTACGACATCCCGTTATTCAGCAAATATCAAAGTAGTAGAAATGCACTGACCAGCTCGACACGGCCGAACCCTCCGACCCCCAGCGTGACAGGATCTCCTTGAAAGCGACCCTCCTGATACAACACAGGAACCAGATCCTTAAACCTCATGCGAGAGATGGGACTAAAAGGGACACAGAGACCGATGGGAGAACTTTTAACTAATGCTGTTTCATTTCAAGGAAGATATTTTGTTTGATTCATAGGATTGTGTTACATCTTCAAGTCTCCCTTAGCCACTCACCTCGACTTTTCTTGAGCTTTAGCCTCCTGCAGCACTTTGGAGCTGGGGGTAAAAACAAAATGAGAGTCAAACTCATCAGGACACTATTTTAACCAAGATGGAGGATACGATGGTGATGCAATGAAAAGAGCTCTATGGTACATACTCATCAAACAGCTCCAGGTGCTCTACGGGAATTGTCTCTTCAAACACCCTAAAGAAAAAGCATTGTGCACAATGTAAAAATACACTTCAAACTGTGAGCACAGTGCAAACAAGGCAGCAGTAACAGAGGGGAAAAAAAGAAAGGATGGATTCTTTCTTGTCAGGAGCAACGCTCATCACTGCAGGGCCTGACTGAACCGAGTGTGACCTCTGTGTACACTCGGCGGATTTTAATGTCGATTCAGACTCACTCCTTGTCGATGGAGAAGCAGGTAACAGGGCCGTCAGCCGTGCAGGTGGCAGTTCTCAAGACTTCCCTGCAGGAGAAAACATTGCACATGGCAACCAGTCAAGAAAACTGTATTCTATTACTGTACAGATAAAAATGAGGAAAGGGAATTTTAGGTGAAAACTGAACAATAGCCCCTGAAATCAGTGGATTTTAAATGCTTTAGAAGTGAGAACATTTGCATTTTTATTAAATCCTTGAACACTTTGCTCCACAAATCTACCAGCGAATAACCTTCCAATAAAACCATGTGCTGTTTTATACTCGACTGCTCAGAGGCAGGAACACTAGCTGGATGATATTTGTAATAAAAAGCAGCCCTTACACCCTTATCAAAACATACCTCATTATTTCTACTGTTGATCAAATACCATGTTCTTGTCTTTTACTCAGAACCATCAAATCATCCGACTACATGATTGCCACGATTAGAAAATGTAGCACTGATCAATTAAAGAAAACTTTCAGGCTTCTTCTACATTTGCAGGAGGAATCTAAAATTCCTTTAGTAACCGTAAACGACCGGTTACACATTAATAAGAATAACAGCAGGTTGCACAACCCAAATGTCAGAGACGACAGCAGCTGTAGACGGTGCACGGAGCAGTGGATGTTGCCTCAGGCATGTGTTGCCATGGTTACCGTATAAGGGCCTGTTCCCCGAAATGCTCCCCTTTTCCCATCCGACGAATCTGCTTCTGATGCCCGTTCACGTTCTTAGTCACCAGGACCTGAGGGGGAAACACACATATATAATGTGTATATATATATAGAGAGAGAGAGAGTGCTGCAGTGCATTGAAATATTGAAATATGAGTTTTTGCACACGATGTATTACCTCTCCTTTGAGGATGATGTAAAATGAGTTCGCTTCTGCTCCTTCTCGAACTATAACATCTTTGTCCTGGTACTTCACCTGAGTGGTACAAGATAAAAACGATTAGAACAGTAGACGCTGGCAAATTGTATCAAACATCTTGTTTTGTAAATAGAGTTTGGGATTTTATCGCAGAAACAACGCCACAAATATAAAGGACACTAAGGCTACCCATGTATTCTTTTATAAGCTCCCCAAAACTCAATGTTACAAAGGGACAACTTGTTACATACCTCCTCCATTGAGTCAAGGATTTTGGACAACTGGACATCATTCAGGTCCTTCAGAGTGTGAGACCTGTGACAGCATAAATAAGATATAACAGCAGACTTAGAACGAGTTGTAATATGGTCCAATAAGTCATGAAAGTCAGACTAGAACACTTCCATTAACTTGGCCAAACCATTCTAACGGGATAATAAATAGCTACTAGTGGCAGAGTCTGAAAACTTACATCTTCAGGAAGCCCATGAGCTGCTCCCGTTTCTTCTTGGATTTGTTGGTTATGATCGTCCTGTAGGTCTGTCGCTCCATGCACCACAGACGCACTGTTGTCCTCGCTGCAACAGAAGATAGAACCGAAGACTTTAAAGCCTCTCAGCAGCTCAACAATCATAAGAAAAGTCTGGAGATTGTGTTTCTTAGTTAAGTGTCATAGCAATACTGTTTGCCAGCTATGTTTGTATCCAACACAACTAAAACTTGGCACAAACTTTGCATAATGTAATTACTCAATGATCTTTACTCTTTGCAAAGTGGGCGCCACAGACCACTCAACCAAAGATCCGAGTGTTGGGCAGGGTTGTGTTCAACAGCTGCATAACTCAAGCTCACGATCAATTTTACCCTCACACTTCAACGACACCCCAAGATACTTGAACTCCTTCACTTGAGGCAGTAAGTCACTTCCCACTCTGAGGGAGCCGTCCACTGTTTCCCTGCAAAGAACCATGGCCTCGGACTTGGAGTTGCCAACTCTCACCCCGGGCCACTTCAAACTCATCTGAAAACCATCCCAGCGCCTGTTAGAGTTCAACATTTGATAAAGACAACAGAACCACATCATCTGCAAAAAGCAGACATAAAGTCCTGCGCCATGGGATCCTGTCTATGAAAATCACAAACAGAATCTGTGACGAGGGATAACCATAGGGGAGGCCAACGCCCACCAAGACTGTGTTCGACTTTGTGGCAAAGATGAGGACACAGCTCTCACTTTGGTCATGCAGGGACAGGATGGCCCTTACCAACGACCAGTACTTCATTTTCCTGTAGTACCGCCCACAAGTCTCCCCAGGGACACAAGTGCAGGCCTTCCTGAGTCCACAAAACATATGGAGTCTGGATGAGGACTCCTCCCAGCAATCCTGCAAGGGTAAAGATTTAGTCCACTATTCCACTGCCAGGACAGAATCTGCATTGTTCCTCCTGTATCTGAGGTTTGATGATCAGTCAGATCCTCCATACTAGCACCCTGAAATAAACTTTCCCTGGAGGGCGGAGTAATGTGATACCTTGATAATTGGAGCACACTCTCCAGTCCCAAGCTCCCAGACCTCCACGTGACTTTGAAGAGGCTTGTCAGCCAGGACAACCCAATAATATCCAGAGTCTTCAGCCTACAGCTGTCATTTACATCTGGCGCCCTGCCACCGAGGAGTTTGTTGACTACCAACCTTGGTAACCTCTGCCAAGATATGGGTAAGACTACCCCTTGATCTTCACCCTCTGCCTCCACATCAACGGACTTATTGGTTGGGTTTAATAGTTCCTCAGTGTGTTCCTCCCACAGCTGATCGATATCCCCAGTCTGGGTTCAGCAGTCCACACCCTGCAGACGACCAGCTTTCCCAGACTTCGTCTCAAATTTTACCAGAACTTCCTGGAGACAAACCTCCCTGAACTCCTTTCACACCTGTTTTTTTTTGTCTTGCCACTTTCTGGCTTGACAACACAGCTTTCAAAATGACTTTTTTTCCACAACAAGGGCTGACCTTTGACTGTTGCTGTCCGTTTGCAGTTGTACAGGATGGCCAACTCCCCAAACACATCACCAGTGGTTAAAGTGCGGAGGTCCCGGCCTGCCTGCACGACACGGAGCTCACCATCTAAAAGTAGGAGGGACGAGAAATCAGATTTATGCGGGAGCATGTAGTGTTTAAAATATATTTCAACATATAAAAAGAGTTTTAAATAAAATCCTCCTTCACATGCATCCATAGACAAAAACACACATCCACACACACTCAGAAGTGTCCCCACCTGCTACTATGTACATGCTGTCCCCTTCGGTGCCCTCTTTAATGACGTCTTCCCCCGGTTTGTAGTTAGATACCATTAAGAGGTCCACCATCATGGCTGTTTGCTCATCGTCCAGGCGGCTCAGGAAGTCATTCTTCTGTATGGCTTTGACGATCAGATTCGTCTCACTGATGATGAGAGGTGAAAGAAGTCGTCTTGAACTTGGGGAGCTCCCATGCAACGTTCACACTCATTATATATTATCACGATGTCTGACGTGTGCAGGAGAGGTAATTAGATTCGCCTAAATGACCAAGTAAAAACCCTGCACAGTCTTACTTTGACTATATTATACCCTCATCTTCAGTGCTGATTACCAACCTGGCAGTTTTCTTGACCCTGGAGCGAGTAATCTCCAGGGTCTCAGGGATTGGTTCAGAGGCAATGACGGCCGCTCGGCTCTTCCTGACCTCCGGGGCAATCTCATTACCGCTCTGGGAGGGAAAGTCTGAAACAGACAGAACACAAACGGAGAGTTAACTACTGTAAATGGCTGCCATGTTTCAGCTGAATGTTGAATCAAAGGTCACTTGGCATGTGTGTGTGTGTGTGTGTGTGTGTGTGTGTCCCTGGTGCCCATGTTGAACTCTTACCCAGATCATGGTATTGGCTCTGCAGATCCTGCAAAAGCTTTTCTTTCTCATGTAGGCGTTGTTCTGTGAGGATGCAGGCAGAAAAAAATATTCAAGAAGAAAGGGGACAAGCTGCAGCTGTAGTGCCAATACATGTTCTCATTTATGACAACATGGGGATGAAAGTTGTTAGCCCAATTTAATATGGGGTTAACATGACTCCATGTATTGGTCATTTCCCTAACCAGCCTTTTTATTAAGGTCCCTGGAACCTGATGATTAAGGAACTGTCAAGATCAAACAGAACATTTTACAACAACAATAAATCTGAGATAGGCTAATGCTAGCTGATATAATGTGATTTATAGTCTGCAAGAATGGGAACAAATCCTTCAACAAATTCTCGCTTAAAGGTTAAGAACTGGCGTTTCTTGTGAGTTCAGAGGCTGAGCGAACGAAACACACACAAGCAAACTCTTGGTCAGTGCATCTGCTGCTAGCTAGCTTAAAGCTAATGTCAGTACAGTCTGTACATTGGCTGTTTAAGGCAAATGAACACACAGTCCAGAGCTCAAATATGAGCAAATGACACAGGGTCTGAACACACCTTAATCGTGCTCACTCCGACACTGACTCTAGCAACAGTGACATAACATTGCAATTGTACTAACTACTTTAATCGTCTATTTATCCCATTAAGGATATTTATCTTGTCATGTTCCTATCCCACAGCTGGATGTAGGTCACAACCCAGTTAGATGGCACCTAGCTGTGATGCTGAAACCTGAAGTTACCCTTTCAATGTGATATAGTTATGGTTGCACTCACCCAGGTCTTTGTTTTGCCTTTGCAGCTCCTGGTTGATCTGACATTGCTTTTCCAGCTGCTGCTTCAGCACCTCCAGTTGCTTCTCCATGACTACAGTGAGGAAAAGAAACACAAAAATAAAGATATAGCCTCGGGGAGGAATCAACAGATAAACCACAGCTAATGCTAGACAGTTAGGAATATCTTAAAATGATGCATCTGAACTCTGACAGAAAATACAGAAGCTTACATCCTGATATGTTCGGAGACTTTCACACATAGAGCCCCAGATATCATCTTCCAACATGTATCTATGTCTTTTTCAAAGGCACTGAACTCTACCGCACTGCCTGCACACAGCATGAGCCCCGCTGAATTATGCAGACTAATGATGGACAGTCAACAGGGTGCTTTCTGAATGCTGTCACACCCTGCAATCCTCTTCTAAAGATCCACTGCTGCACCTTCAACTAATAATGGCACTAAACATGTCAAAACAGTACAAAAATCTTCATTATTTGCTACTTTTTGTGTGTATGTGCATTTCTTTATTCTCTCTGCTTGTGTGACTTTAAAAAATTGGGCTAAATAATATATTGTTGAGTGGAACCAGCCTAGCAACACATGTGTGTGCATGCTAGCTAATGAGCACTGCTGCGCAAGCTAGGTTAGCCACACACAATATCCAACATGTGTTTACTAAAGCCCTGATAACGTGGCTTTGCTGCCATTTTAATTTTGTTGTTAATGGAAAAGAGTTTATGTCTCTATTGACAAGCCAAACATTACAATCAATATAAACACAAGGCAACTGGCAACAATATCCTGAACACACGCACGTCCGCTCTAGTAAATCCTCAGGTGTACGAGCAGTTAGCCTAAGATCACTCATCACGTGACCCCGGTTACCGCTGCCTCACCATGAACATTGGACACTAGCGAGATTAGACCTGATGTTAGTGTGAATCATAAAGTCACAAAGCAATAGACCAACAAAATGTGACAGGCAAATAAAAAAAATGGTCCACTGTCAAAGTGACTTGTTTTTTTTGAGTCTGGAGAAAAGAATGCGCTATCAGGGAGTTTGATAAGAAAAATTTGTCCGTTAATAAATATTTTTACAGCATTGAAAGTCACCTTAATCACGTCAATGATTTACTATCAAAGGAGAAAACAATGTGATATCAGTGCAGGAGTCAATAGGCCGGAATTGCAAAAGCAAAATGTGAAGGTAATTATATTTTTACAGGGCACATAATGGCAAAAACAACTTGTTGCACCATACTAGGAAGTCAAATTTGCTTTGGGGGTGTTTTATTAACCTGACACACACTCACACACAGACAGAGCTTTGTGCAAACACAATTCGTAAACTTTCTCGGGACTTGCAGCAGTAAAGAAAGACAACTGGGGCTGATAGTAATGATAACCTTCCAGGCCTGCTGGTCAACAGTTAATGAGGGAAAACCACAGCTAGGTTAACTATGCGCTTTCAGCCCCGTGGGGGCAGGCTGGGATTTAAACAGTGACACTAAGTAGCTTCATGCAGGGGGGTGTGTATTGGCTGTTTTAGTCATTGATTCCTTTCTTTGTGTGATGCAATGTTTACAAAAAATATCAAGTGTATTTCAGACTGTTCGGGAAATGGAAAATTAGCTATAGGGAGGTATTCCTGTCTTCCTTTTTAGCTGCACAGCAGGAACATGATGCTGGACTGATCACCATTATACACACACACCGGCAGCAAACTGTACACTCCATACCACCTGAGTCATTACTAATTCATGGCCAAGTGTAACTACAGCTGAATTCTCACAAGATGCTCTGTAATAGAAACCTGAGGGGAACATGTGTCCAGTCTGGTGGTGCCTTCAAGAAGCTTTCTCTCGCTTGCACATCATCAGTTTTATACTAAATTGAATTGTAATGGCAATGAAAGAGGGAAGACATTATTAAAGGTGCATTTCACTGTTTAGCTTGTAGCGCTTTGTACTCTAAACACATGAAGACGTGATAAAATCAGTATATCTAGAGCACATAACTGTTTTCCATAGGCCTTTAAACATGAAATCCAACACTCAAACACACAATGACATTAATTTGTAGACGGATAAGTCACACTCACCTGCAGGCTGTGTGTTGATCACAAAAGAAGGTGAAAGTCTGTCCAGCCTATAAAGGCCGCATGAATCATAGCATTCAGGTAATCACCCTGACGTGCTTACAAGACTCAGTTGTAAAAAAGTATTCACTGTGTTTTCAGTTTCTGCCTGACCCCTAGACTGTCTTCAGACTGGACACACCTGAGCACGTACAAGCACACAGTCCACAACTTCACGACATTACTTCTTCTTCTTCTGCTGCACACTGCCGCAGCTTATGCTGCCATGCCTTCTCTTTTCCTTTTACTATTTTTACTTCTCTCCGAATATCTCTCACTCTCAATCTTTCCTCCCTTTTTCTCTATCTGTCAATCTCAGCAGCACTGGTGTTGAATCATTAACACTAACCTGAGGCTCCTCCCATCACACCAGGTAGAGGAGCACAGGCAGGAGGAGGAGGAGGAGGAGGATGGACTGGAGGAAAAGTTGGGGTGTGAAATCAGCTGCTAAACCAGACTTTTATATTGTGATTTTACTGTTTTTTTATTTGCTCTCCCTCAATTTTATTCTTTTGTTTGTCCCTTTAAAACATGGCTTCTGTATTTTATTATTTCCTGCTGATGTAGAGGACAGATAGCTGTGCAGGGATACTGTAAACAATGTGACAGTCATTGTAAAAGATGACAGAAAGAGGAAGTGATATTAAGACAGTATGAGAAGCACACAAGCAGAGACAAATTTTGTATATAACTTAACATGTTTTCTTCCATTCACAAGGAGGCGATTTTCCTCTTCTGTCATGCTAACGGTGGGAAGCTCATATGGTTGTATTGTGTACCACTGTAGTCCGTGTCGGCAGTTTTGTAAATGTAGGGAGTCTTACTTAAGTGTTATATCACTGCTTCCTGATTACTACAACTGAAAAGACAATTTAAAGAAATCTTAGATTTCAAGGACAACAACATAGCCTACTGTATATCAAAACCCATTAGCTTGCGTCAGAAAACAGCTTCTACTAGAATTTAACCACATCCTCAACATTTCCATTTTATAAGTTACACAATACTTTGTGAAAGGTGTAATCTTCTAGCTAAAGGTTATATTAGCTATGTAACCTTGCTGTTTAATAAGTTACATGTAATAAAAGGAATGGTGTTATTTGCTAGCTAACGCTTTGATTAGCTAGGAAGCGGTTGAACGCTAACGTTAGTTGTTGTGTAACTGATGCGAAGGTTATCGAAAAAGTAGTTTTAACTTGAAATATAGCAAAATGTTCCTCCAGATTTTACAATTTGTCAGATGTGTATTCGACTTATGACCTGGAAAACAGCAGTACAATATTATAAGAGCATTTGAGTTTCAAAAGCTGTGCGTGAAGTTAGAAGAAAATGGCATCTGTGTGAATACAGTGAATTATCTACAACCATGAGATTTTATAAACCGATGAAAAAGACATCATTTTTTTAACTCAATATCTTTGTAATGTGAACCTGCTGGGCATCTTTCCTCTGACATACACATAACTAACAGCTAGAGTTGAGAGAAATCGTCAAAGCTGAGGGCAACACGGACAAGTGGTAGATTACATCTGTAGGAGCTACAAAGTGCCTACTTCATTGGGTTTCTGTGTTTCCACATGCCGCTGGATGTTTTCCAGGCTGCAGCGTCATTAAATGAATCTAAATGAGGCTGAAGGGTTCGCATTGTGACAGAGGGCGTGGGCCTTTATTGTTCACAGTTAATTATTGATACTGTGCCTGGTTAATCAACGACGTAAATGACCCTTACAGCTCAGAGATAAAACGACTTAGATTTCAGCTGTGAAATGGAAGGGAACTTAATTACAGGCCGTGCATGTGTGACATTTTCCAGAAGTAAAAAGCCTTGGCAACATGAAGTAATCAAAACTAAGGCTTGTGTTGCTATGGATGCCAGCCACTGATGAGAATGACTTCATATTTTCAGCTTCCTATCCGTTTGTATTATACAAGATTTAGAAAAAAAATCACCACCAACTGAAATTATTTATATCATTTCCATTCTTTAATTCAAGTGTCATTCAATAAGGAAAAACTGAAACTAATAGTTCATAATGCCCGAAAGTTCTTTAGAGTGGTAGTTTGAATTGCAAAAACACTGTGATGCTTGTAACAACTGATACAGAGATTAAACGGAATAATTGTTCATTCAAAATAAATAAAATAAGCTTAATGGCAAGTGGAAAACTGTAAATAAAATCAATAAGGCAGAACTAGGACCATAGCACGTCTTCAGTCGCAGATGAAACCTTTCCTGTTCAGAGTCAAAATGTAGCGTATGGTAAAAAAGAAAAATCATAAATTAAGACACCTTGCTTTTGGCGTAATAAAACTGTGCGTTTGTACATCATAAGTGCCAAAAAACCTTCAGCTTATGTTAGACATTCAGTGCCCTGGTCATCGTACAGAGGCAGCAAAATCGGTGCTTAAATTCAAGACAAATGCCCCCAACACATCGAATAATCATCACGTGAAATAAAAGTGGCAACATGATATAGACAATGTGCATCAATATCAAACAGAAGGCAGAATACAGCACACGTAAATTCAAACCACTCGTTATTTAAATTATCGACAGGAGTTACCACACTGAAAATTAACTAGTGCCAGCTAAGTTCAAATGTACGGACATACTTTTCTCATGTATTGCATCATTTACATTGCAGCCAAGCAAGTTACAGAAGCATAAACAAGCATACAACCGTTTTAGATTGAGCTGATTCTCATTTTTTTGTGTATGTTACAATTCCACAGGTCGTTTTTTCACATATATTCCTGCTGTGTTGGTGTTTACAGTTTAAGATTGACAGCTCTAACAACTGCAATGTTTGCAGGATTTACCTTAGAGTGCGGTATGTACAGAAAGATTGTATGTAAAGTATGCATGCAAGGCTCCAGCCTCGGGAAATGTAATCCCTTAAGGCATGTTGCACACTGAAAGGAAAATAAGTCTTGCAAAAGCAAAGTAGCAAATCACAAACAGTAAACCCTCTGTACTAATATTTACAATTTGTTCTTTACTTTAAATAGAAACTAAAATCCTAGCACTCATTTTCAAGCTGGGAATAATTGTGCGTTTTCTTTTCGACACACTTCCATGTGAAGTTAGGACGGCGTGTAGGAGGAACAATTTGATTTAAAGTAATTTACATTCTATTGACAGCTTATTTAAAAACTAGTGTGTTTGTTCTTTTTGTGTACATACAATATCAGGCATTCACATATCAATTAGCTGCAAGATTTCAATAAGTTCTCGACTTCTTTGAACCTTCTGTGATTGCTCATTAAAGACAACCTGAGAGGGTGAGGAGGTAGATTAGCATAGCTGCAGTGAGGTCATGATTGTACAATACAGTTGGTCATTCTCTGTGCAAACTTTTCTGTGGCGAGATGACAGCATGCAAAGCCAAGCAATGCATTTTGTTGAATTGTTGCTATGGTGTTAGTGACTTCATATTCTTTGCAGCTATGTAGCAGTCAGTCTGATATTCAGTGAGGTTCAAATGGAGTGACGGGGTGAAAGATGATCAGCTCAGCTGTTCCTCCTTAATGCAGCAGGCTTTTGTGATGTCCTTCGGGTGTTCAAAGACGGCTTGGACAAACTGACCAAACACGCGCTCCATGTAGCTCTCACCGCGGGGGAACAAACCCTGCAGGAAGGCGATGTGTCCACCATGGGTGGTCAACAACAGAGCGACGTTTGGCAGGCCCTGGACGATGGTCAGCGGAAAGGCTGTGTGGACAGGAAGTTCATTGAAGAAACAGTCAGATTTAAGTGAGAGCGGCCAAGATACAACATTAGATAGAAAACACCTTTTAGTAGCATGGAGACTGAAATATTAAAGAGGGGGTATAATACATTTAAGACATATATATAATGTTACAATGTTGGATTTCCAAACTAAACTGAAGTTTCAAATCTGTAGGTAAAAGTATGTTGGAGTAATCCCCAGGTTTCTCAGCTCAGTCTGCAGGCTGCTCTGAATGCCAGGTTTCACACAAATTTAGCAGCCATCTAGAATTCTTAGAACTATAGTTACGTGCGTAACTCTACTTCTGACATCTAACTATATTTTGTGTTACGCTTGTGTTTCACTGCTAGTTGCAAGTTGCAAAGACACGGAATAGAGAGTAAGTATGTGAGGTAGGGCAGGTTCAAATTTGTCACAAACACTATAACACAAATAAACACTGTAAACTACCAGATTACAAGTAGTAGAGGTAGTATTTCTTCCAATGCAGTTTTTCTACTCTATCTGTTCTCAGCGGCATGCAGTAAATCTTTCCATTTACTGTCAGTACTAATGAAAGTTGACTGCTGTATATATGTGTGAGGGGATTATGGGGTTGGAAGGGTTAGGGTTATTGCCATATATAAGGGTGTCGGATTACAGAAGACCAACCAACTGAGTCTGGCTGGAAAAAGAAAAAACAACTTCTGTTGTCATGACAACAATCAAATGTGACCAGGTTTGCTAAAATGTATAAAAGAAAGTGGCCTACATGTACTCAAGGACCAAGAGTTAGAATTAAGTTACTCTTTAAACGTTTCTACCTCAACACTTGGAATAAATACTGTACAAATGAGACTTAAAGGTATATATACACACAGACTTAGGTTGGGGTTACACCTGTTTTTCTAAATGTGAAATTTGCATCCAGTCACACATGACTCATTTATGTGTCAGATGAGATGCCCTCAGATCGGATTTCAAACCCATCCAAATACAATCTGAAAATCCACATAGAGAGGCAGCCTGGGTTGCATGTCTATGTGGGCTTACATAGAAGGAAACATAAACAGACAGTCTGGATATTGTCTGCTCACCATTTTGAGGAGAGAAGGGGTCATCAGCAGCGTTGAGACACAGGATGGGTACTGCTGTGTTGGGGAGTTTTTTATCTGGGCTGGCATCGCGGTAATAGTCCGTGCAGGAATTATAACCAAACAGCAAAGAGGTGAAGCGTTCGTCAAACTCTCGGATAGTCCGTGCCTGCAGGTGAAATAAATAAAAATAATGAGGAAGCAACCATATGTAAAGGTAATCAAAAAAATAGGAGGGAAGCCAATATAAAGATGTAGCGTACCTTCAGGACATAGTCAACATCCACCACTTTCTCCAGGATCTTCCTGTGCCTGTGAGAACACATTTTTTTTCAACAACATCAAATTTTTTAAATAACTCAATAATTTATTAAGCTACATTATATCTGACCTGGTGACAGCTCTACACAGGCCGTTGGTGAGGTATTTGTTAAAGAGCAGCCAGTTGAGTGGTTCTTCCATTGAAGCAGAGGACTTTATTGCATCCCAGGGGACAGAGATGGTTAAACCCGCCACCATCCCTGACTCTGTGCGCTTACGGCCAAGGTAGTTCAACAATAACATGCTGCACAGGGTGAAAGGAGAGAAAAACACGGGAAAAGATACGATAGTGATCGACGAAAAAAAGGAGCAACAAAACAAAAACAAAGAAAGGAAAAAAAGTTAAGATAAATTTGACCATAAAATAAGCTTATAGGTGGAGCAGTTGCAAATCACCATAAAACACCAACACCGACTCACCCTCCCAAAGACACACCAGCACCAAGCACAGGGGCATGTGGGAAAAGTCCTTTGACATGCTGCACTACGCGCTCAAGATCGGAGGTATTGGCTGCGCAGTAGGTAACAGGCGTCTGAAGCGAGCAGAGGGACAGAGGAGCAGCGTTACATGCAGCGTTAAAGTGCCACACTTTGTGTTTGAACTGCTTTACTCAGGATTCTTAATAGTTTTCCTAACCTACCCTGCGTATCTGTAGCATTTAAACACCTATTTGTTCCTATTAAACAAAGATGTTTAAAAATGGGACACAATTATGTAGTTAAAAAAGCGTGAGTAACTTTCTTAAAAAAGCTGGGCACTGTAGTTGTTAGCTGACATTTAAAACAGGAGTAAAGACTCCTTTTGCTGGGGATTATTTTTAGCTGCGGATTGATACTCATTTTGTGCACTAGTGAGGATTTACAGCAGCAGGGCACTGAATGCTTGAATAAAAATTAGCTGCAGTGCACATGTTCATCCTCATTGATGGTTTTTAATAGTTTGTGGACAACAGTGGAGCTCTACGGTACTGAAGACTAAAGTACATCTGGCTTTGCATACACCTGATAATACTAACTGACGCAGACTTCTAAAAGGTAAAAGGTTATCAGGCAGACTGGACGGTAGTGTGAAGACATAATTGCTCTAAATAATTATTCTTTTATTTCTTTCCTAAAATGGAAAATTAATATAAAATAAGAAGAAACACCTGACGTGTAAATCCACACACCATGGATTAATTTTAAGCGTTGAAAATCTTTGGGAATGAGGATTATAAGCTTAAGCTTTTTAAAGAAATACTGCTACTGCAACCAAGACTGCTACAAGGGTCAGTGTGCTTTTCACATATTAGCAATTATTTAGTCTTAACAGGTTAAACAAACTTTAACTCTACGAGGTGAAGCTACTCCAAAACAGAGTCAGTGGAAATGATCTCAGTGCGATAGGACCATATTACTTCAATTATTGTACTTACGAGTAACTCCTCTCCCCCAACACCTCGGTTGTTAAAGACCACGCATCTGGGAAAGAAAATGTCGATGAAAACAGCACCAGGCAGCAGCTACTGGACATTCAAGTCAGAGTCATGTCAAATATGTTTCCTAGTCACTCGTTAGTTCTTAAAGATTAATTAAGTAAGTTATGGACAAAGACAGGAAAATATTACCTGTAGCCGCGGCGGGTGGCCTGGCTGATGGCGTGGAGCACGTAGGACTGCTGGCTGTTCCCTGTCAGGCCCGGGAGGATCAGCACTGTGGGACGGGTAGAGGATTCTGGGTAGGTGGCACTGGCCTGATTGTCCACCCAATCCAGAGAGATCTGACCCCCATCAATGGTACGGATCAGCTCACTGAGGGGTGAATGGAGGATTAGAAGTACATGATCACTATTTCACAAGCCTACAGGTTTAGGATTCATAGTTTATCATACTTGCGGTAAGTGGCAGGAGGTCTGGACTTGAGCAGGGCACAGACCAGGGTTTGAAGCCGACCCCCCCAGCACCAGGGAGTGGGACTGAAACGCTCAGCCACTACAGGACAGTGCTTGAGGAGGAACGCACTGAAGGCCTGGCTGGAAACCAGAGCTGGTGTCTAGCAGGAAAAGAGATAAAACGAAAAGGAATGAAAACACAGAGGCCTTGAAGTTAACACGGGTGCCAGATAAAAGCATGCATGCAAAACCAGAAGGGTGAGGATGAGGAGCATACACTGCGAGAGGTGTGGAGCTGTGCATGTTCATGTGGTGTGGCCAACAGTACAGTCTTGTGTGAAAAAAGAAACATAGTGTAGATGTCATGCTACTACCCCATGACATCTACACTGTAATATAAAACAAACAACATGAGTATTATGTGGTAATATAATATCATGTATTTATTAGTAGACAGACAGGGAAGTTAATCCCACCAATAATTTTGACAATCAAACAGACGTCAAGTCATTTATCAAGTTACAAATGCCAAACATTTGTAGGTTCCAGCTTTTTAAATGTTAATATTTGGTGTTTTTTCAGTTATTTTTCATTACAAATTGAATATTTTTGTTTTTTGGTTAATGAAGGCCTCACCCAAGGCTTTAGAAAATTGCATAGTTAGTTGTAGTTATAGTGTGTAATAAATCATCGTAGTTGATCATATGCTGCTTATAGATTCTAAATAAAGGTAACAATAAAGTAACCTTTAGTCTGAATTAAAGTGCCCTCAGGAATGTTGAGCAAAGTTAAAGATTAGGGTAACGTTTGTTGTACAAACCATGCAACTTTAAAAGGCCTATATGTATTTTGCTAGTGTGTAAAATAAAGAAAGCGCATGCAAAATTGTCACGTCAAACACACTCAACCTTGTGGTGTCTGATAAAAAAAAGGAAAATTTTAAATTAAAGAAAAAAGAAGTAAAATAATATGAAAAAAAAAAAAAAAAGAAATAACGAAATTGACTAAAATAAAAACAATGACCTTTATCAGAAAAACAAAATGTAAGATACAATTAAATAATAAATAAACAAAAAGACAGTTTTAAATTAAAGCAAATAATAAACTAGAGTACATTAAGATAAAATAAAAACCGGTAAAATATATCAAAATAAGAAAAAAATAGTCCTATAGAAAAGAAGGATGATTGAAGTGCAGTTAATATTACCACTGGCCTTGACCGCAGTGACTGACCTGACACTTGCGGCCCCACAGATAGTACAGTGCGGCCGTGAGGGAGCAGATGAACACCGTGTAAGGTCTGGAAACAGACTCCCAGTATGTTCTCCATAGCTCCAAATGAGATAAAAACATGGCTATGATCTATAAAACTACAGCAGAGAGCATAAGAGAGCTAACCTGGTCGCTGGCGGTATGAAAATGACTCGTTAACCGACACAACGGGACAGACAACTGACAGAGAGACTCGACAACCTGCCTTCATCACCACCAGCTAACGTTAAAGATGTTTTACAGTCACTCCTCTACCAGACGTCCCATCGGCTCTGACGGAGGAGATAAAAAGCCGGTATCCACTTGCAGCCCTCTGTTTCGGTGTTATCTCCAGGAGGTGGTGCTTCCAGGTTGTCATATCATGACTGGTGATCGTATGTTTAATAGGAACGTCCTACAGCATGTCAAAGTCCGCCCTCACTGCGGATATACTACAAACATGGAAGTTAACCAATGCGCAGGCGCCGTTCTTCTTCTTCTGTTATACCTCGGCTGTTTAACGACAAGCGTTTTCAGTACATTACCGCCACCCCCTGTCACTGTACCACTTGACAAGGTCTTAATTTTAAATATTTTCATATTTATTTATTTGTTTGTTGAATTCCCACCTAAAACACTATTTAAAATGATGTACAAAATGCCCTCTAATATTTCAATTGATATGCTACCTGCTGTCGTGGTGCATATTCATAAACAAAACTAATTGACCTACAGCACACATGGGGCTGTATATTAAGTTTGGTAGATCTAATTGGTTTCTAAAGCTCATGGGAAAGTACATTACAGTACATTGTAAGTGAAGTGTGTTTTTGCCCTGGAGCTGTTGTGGTAAAATTAATTATCTTTGCAAAGGGCTTCTTTGGTGTCTTCTGGGATGTAGATGGGTGGTCCTTGCTTGATCCTAGACATCTCTATTAGCTACATATTTTCTAACTAAGTTTACAATATGAAGGGAATACGGTTAAAAGATGAATTCCATATTTGTATTAGCCACAGGTACCACTGAATAAGTGTTTAGACCCCTCAATGGTTCCGCAAGTGACAGATAAAAGCATTGAGTGGCTGGTAGATATGTTCAGGGATCTGGCACAGAGGCAGTTAAGGAAAAAACATTATTTCAGATCCTGCATCTTGAGTGATTTTTTTTTTTTATATACAGTGTTATACCTTTATAGACAACTTTATAGATAAAGGACTTGTATTGCAGATCTTTAAAATGCATGTTAAGCTGCAAAGAATACAGTAAAATGACCATGAAACTGAAACTGGAGATCAAATTTATGATTTATTTCGGACAACAAAGAACAATGAAAGCACAAAAGTTCTTGTTTCAGCATGCTGTGCGAGTTATTCTCTGCTGATTGCATGAAATCTGTCAACATTTGCCTTGAAATGCAATAGTATCAGCGACCATAAGAACACAAGGTCTTTACGTAAATCTTTCTTGGTAAACTTGATTTGAAGGTTTTTTGCAGCCTGGACTCATCAGAAGAGCGGCATCCCTGCGACCATTTCTGACTCAATTCCACACTCATCATTTCCACGCTTGATCTTGAAGAAACCTGAAATAAGAAGTCACAAAGACACGATTTAAGGAACACACATTGCCAGATTATGTGACCCAAGAAACATTGTCAGACTCTGTTTTGTCGCACCTGCATCTCCCCAGTCACTGTTCCAGGAGTTTGCAGCCAGCCAGTAGGGCGTCCCGTTCTCCTCTCCCCAGCCGAGGATCTTAATGGCGTGACCGCCCAGCATGTCTCCTGTCACATGCTGGTACACACCTGCAGCAGAGGTGCATCGAGTTTAAAAGACCCATGAAAATACGTTTTTTTTGTGCTGTTGAGTGTACATTCTGAGAGTTATAGCATATTTGAAACCAGCCTCACCCGTCTTGTACAGCAGGAAGTCTGCATAAACAGAGAAAGCTGCCTCCACAGGGCCGAATTTGAACAGCTCCGTCATGATCTGCTCCTGATCGGATGGGATGCTGTACGAGCGTTTTCCTGCAGAGGGAGACAGAGACATCAGTGAAACCAAAGACGGATACAAAACAAGGCATGTCAGAGGAGCCACAGCGGGGAAAAAAAGGTCTGTACCGAAGTGTTTGTCCTTCTGATAGGATGGAGAGTATCCGTCGATGCACTGCTCCTCACACTTAGGCGTGTCCTGCTCTCCCTGACACGGAGGACGAGTCCCGTTCACGTGATGCTCACAGGGAGGGATGCTGTAGGGTCTGCAGCCTGTCAAACGCAACATTTATTTCAGTGAAGACCTTAATCCCGCTGCATTTATTCATTTCTGTTCATACTCACCGACTTTAGAGCCGTGCAGGCCTCCAGTCACGAGCCCGTTCTTTACCCAGAACTCCCACGCAGCAGAGGGATAACCACCAAAACAGCTGCATTCACAGAGAAATAATAATTTAATGTCTCCTCTTAAAAGACATGAAATACTCTTTTTGTAGCACAAATGCTCACCCCATGCCGCATGAGTCACAGCAGGACAGGAGATCTTCAGCGGAGATCTCCAGAGAGACCTTAGCACTGCTTTGGATGCATATCCTGTCAGATATGGCCTCAGCTGCCCCAAAGGCCTGTGGGAAATCAAAAAAGGGAACGCTAGTTAAAGGATAAGTATTAATATATCTTTTAGTTCCCAACATTTAACCACCTTCTACTTTAATTTGTATTTATGCGTCCTTTTGTTGGTCTGTCTTACCCAGCAGGACCCGCAGGATCCCTGGTCTCTGATCTGTTGGATTGTGGGACATTTGGGCCACTGCTTGCGGGGGTCGAAGCTGTCTGGAAGCCTTATGTTGTCAGTATTGTGAAACCTGAGCAAGAGAGGAAGGCCACTGAGTGCTGCAGGTACTATAAAACAGACCTATGTAATTGGGCGTGTGTGGGCGAAATCAGCCGCAAACACGGACTCCTTAAACAGAGGGAGGGAGTTTAGAACACAAACTGAATTTAAAAGATATATAAAAAAGAACATCTTATGACATTAAGAGGATGCAATCTTAACACATTTAATGCCCTGCCCTTGGCACTACTACGAGGAATAGTATAGACCTGCTATAAAATGAACCTGCTGACTGTCACCTGTTTTATCCATGCACACACACCCTCATCACACAAACACTGTTTAAACTTACACCTGTGGCGGCTTGGGTCCATTCAGTATAGTCCCACACAGTCCCTTCACATAGCTGATATCAGCCTTCTGGAAGTTCAGATCGGCCTGCGGAAAGAGGAGTTAAACACAGAAAAAACATCAATCTGTGGCAGCAGGTTTCCTCACGCTGCGCAGATAGTTGCAGAAATGCAGGTAATAAACTAAAAGTAAAGATCTGAGGATGGAGATAAGACTCACAGTCCAGGTGGTGTTGGCCTTGTTGATGTGGTTGACCATCTCTAAGGAGAGCAGCTTGTGGCGAGGCCGAGCCGCTGTGACACAGAGCGTCACAAGTGCACAGAGGAGGGCGAGAAGACGCATCCTGCACAACAGATAATGCTACATTTATTTAGCCAACTGGTCATTGTTGTAATTTACATCTGAATTAACAGTAGGCTATAAATGTCTGGCATAATCAGCTACATACAGTATTAGGAACACCCGCTCTTAAAAGACACTTAATAATTGACAATGTAAATTCAAAAAGAATCCAATATGTGTCAAAACTTTTACCTGTCTTGCAGTTGTTTCTATTGATGTTTCTACGGCTCAATTCTTCCTCTCGCTGAACTAAACCCAACTTCTCTTTCGTCCTCTCTCTTATTTCTGTCTTTTTTACAAGTTATGGAGTCACATGTCTGTTTATTGACGGCACAACTCATGTGACTAACAAATTGTCTACCCAAAGGTTGACAGGTGATCTTATAATTATGACCTGGCAGAGTAAATGTACCTTCACTTCCCAACAAGAGTTTCCGATGTATACACATAAAAAAAAGAACAGCACAATATATGACCCTTGTACCTGCACTGTAAAAAATAAGAATATACTTTTACTGTCTAAAATCTATAAAAGCCTGCTATAATCATCCAGCTACAAACCAAATATGACTTGCATATTTCGCACAATCATCCAGACAGTTTAGATTCCTTCAGCTCTTTATTTGTTCAAATATGTACAAATCAGAATTTCACATCACATAGCAATGTAATAGCTCTCCTTTGGTTCTGTACAAGGTTACTCTGTGCTAGCCTTTCTACTCCCCAAAGCTCTGTTAAGGACACTTCAGCTAGCAGTCTCAATAAGCAGTTTCTTTTAGATATCAAATGTATCAGAAATTACATTTGTTCTCCCTTATTCGTTTAAACAATCCAACTCAAAACGACCTCGGGATTGCACATTTTTGTTCTCCTCCATTTCAAAAGGACAGAGAGTAGAAACAGAAAGAACACAGACGTTAAAGAGTTGAAACAAAGCTCTACTGTGAGCGGATGCAGTCATTTTACATTGGACCAGGCAACGCCGGGGTAAAGCCGCCCCAGTGTGTGTTCTTGCGTTGTGGAAGCAAAACATGCGCGAGGTGTAAACAGCGCATGCTTCAAATACACACATACGGTGCTGTTCAGTCCTGCTGGCTCTGCCATGTACACCGATGCTGTTCTGTTACTACCTCCGATGCTGGCTCAGAGGCGGAACAACTTCGCCCCACCATTCCGCCTCTGTGCGCTTTACATAGAAGACGAGGCGCACAGCAACAGAAGCACAGTAATTCGGTCTTGAAGTGGCAGTGTAAAAGGGGCTTATGATTACACAGAGTGCAGTTACTGTAAAGTGCACTGGTGTAACAGTTCATTTGAGTGTTGTAGAATATAAAGCTAGCTTAGATTTCAGAAAATTACACAAAATTAAGCAAAAACTTAATGACGTTTGGTGGAGAATATGGGCAGTGTAATATAGTGAACATTTCACCATTCAAGCAAACTCAATGTAGAAAATTAAATTGTTAATTCCTTTCTTAAAATATTTAAACATATGGGATAGTTTCACATAATTCAAAGGGTCAAAATTAAGAAAGAAAAAGGAAAGAATATAATTGACGTAAACATCAAACAAACAAAACACCCTGAATTATTCAATGTGCCTTTTATGCTGGTGATTTAACCACACAACATTGTGTGTAAATAAATTACCTGGATGCAGGATGGACAACTAGAAATCACTATCAAACAACCTAATGAGACCAGCCTGCTACCAGAACCCCTCCATCGTCTAAACATGTCCACGGTCCTGTAACAGCCATAATAAAAGAGGGAGAGGTGGGAAGATGTGCTCCTGGTTGCTCCGTCAGAGACGAGCAGGAACTCCACAGTGAGAGAGTCTATGGGTAATTGGGAATCACTGTCCCTGCATGTCTCCGGTGCCCTGTGCCTGTGCCACCGTGGTGCTGAGGTACTGCCAGCTGAGGGCGGCGAGCAGCATGGCAGCAGACAGGTACATGGGCGACAGGTGGGGGGTCCTGGAGGGGAGGCTGGACTGTGAGAGGGCGGACTTCTCTCGGATTAGAGCCAGGATGTCCAGGGTCTTGTCCCGTGAGGGGTCGGTGAGGGAGACCTTCTGTAAGATCTGCAGAGTGGGAGAGTTGTTAAAGTTAAAGTGCACCAATGAGGTGAAAGTATGAGAGCAAAAACACACACACACACACACACACACACACACACACACCTCTTGGTTGTACTGAGCAATGATGGTCTGCACAGCTCTCATGTTGGTGGCTTCCATCATGAGTGTGACCGCCTGTCCCTTTCTGATCTTCACAACTCCCTGGAACACCATGGGGTTGTTGTAGCATACTGCTAGTGTGGCTATCGCCATCACCTGGTCAACAGAGGAATAGCATGCACTCAAAAATCTGTATCAGCATCAGTCTCAAATATGCCATATCAGTCTACTAAGAAATCTTTTTGTACCTGTGGAATGGCACAGAAATTGAACACGCTCTGGTTGCGTAGGCGGGACAGGTAGGCGATGACATCAGGGACGTGTCGCAGAGCGTCAGTGACCAGCAGGTTGAGACAGGAGAGAGCAGAGTCCAGCTTCTCAGGCTGGGCCAAGTCCTCCAGACGGCCCGCAAACTGACTCCAAGCCTGCACGAGGACACAGAATACATGTTTTATTTGACTCTCCTTCATAAACAGACTTGTAATGTAAAATATGCATAACCCTGATGATTACTAAAAAAGTTAACAATGATGACAAAAATTACATTTTTAACAGGCTCTGAAAATCTGAGTGTAAAAAAAACATATTGTGCTGATTAAATGCAAGTCAATCTTTAAGTTTGAACGGGTTCACTTTCCAGTGC
This sequence comes from Semicossyphus pulcher, assembly GCF_022749685.1. NCBI lineage: Eukaryota > Metazoa > Chordata > Actinopteri > Labriformes > Labridae > Semicossyphus > Semicossyphus pulcher. Next base: position 13,389,781 of record NW_027211615.1, read on the forward strand.
AACCCTTCAGCACACAAATGAATGAGGAGGAGCTCCAGTGGTTGTTTACAAACCTTTTGTCTAGACAGAAATTTCAGAACACACACTGGAAATGAAAAAGACTTCAGGAGTATTTTCTTTAGCAATCATCAGGTAAAACAAACATTCTCACACCACAATCTTACCTCTTCCGGCCAGAAGGCACGTCCCTCCTGCGTGTCCTCTAGGTAGTCTCGGATGATGTTTGTCTTCTGGAGGAACAGGCCCATAGAGTTGGCCAGCTCGGTGTCCCGCCCCACCTCGGGGTCCTCCAGCTGGGATGCAGAGAAGAGCTGAGACAGACCAATTCCCACCAGCCCTGCTACGTAGTGGCAGTACTGCACAGAGGATAAAACAAGACAACTAAATTAAATTAAGGTTGACTGATATATCAGTTGGTTGGTCGATATTGGCCTATCCCAGATGTATCCGAGTTCATGCTTTCCAATATGTGCCAAAATGAACATTTTTTTCAGAAGAATAAAAAAAAACAGCCCTTGTGGTGGTTTATAAAGGGTGTCATCAGATAGCTTCTCAAGAAAAGCACGCTGTAAGACATGGAGCAGAGCATCACAGCTAAGCAGAACATGGTCCGCAATATCCTTCGACTAAGTTATATTTTAGAAACGCAGCCTTCCGAGGTCAAATCAATGCAAAATGAGTTCACAATGAACGTAGAGATCTAGAGCCCTCTTAAACTGATATCGGTATCAGTCTTAAAAATCCCATATCGGTTGGGCTGTAGTGTTCAGTGTCATATCTAATGAGAGTATACGATGCCAAAAAGGAGATAATTTAATGTTGTCACCTAGATTTCATGATCCTATATGTAATATCTCCCCTGATATCCTGACATGATTTTAATACAAGGTTAATATTCACCAGGTCCCACTCCTTCATGGATCCCACTTTCTTCTCCAGGAATTCAGCCATTCCCACTCCCATGCGGTGGCAGATATCCGAGATGACGTCTCTGTACTCCTGGGCAAGGTTTCTAAATTCCAGTGATATCTGGAGGCAATTCATATGAAGATTATAGTTACTGATTGATGACATTTTCTATCATTTAGAAATGTGCCACTTAAAAACCAAACTCTGTGTTTAACTTGGTATTTCACAGTGTACATTTTGTCATTTAAAAGGGACATCCTTCCTGTCCAGCATGCTGTGCTACTGACCGTGGGGAAATCCTCCAGAACCTGTCGGTCTTTCTCCTGGCTCTCTGTGAAGCACCACTCGTCCTGGTACAGGTAGGTGTGGAAATCGTTCAGCATTGGAACCTTCTTGTCCAGAGGGATACTCATGTCGTCCTCCACTGTGTCCAGCGCTCGCAGCACCAGGTAGAAAATACAAACTGCATGTCTGGAAAGCAAACGACAGGGAGAAAATGTCTTTAAATACAACTGGGAAATTGTTCGTTCATGACTGAAAAGTTGTCTCGTCACTCATTCAGAAAACAACAAAAATAGCAAGTAGGTCCTCACGGGTCAGGTTAGTCTATATGGAGAGGATTCCCCATTGACGGGGGATATACAGAGGACACACACACTGCTTGTTACTCCCCACTGACAGTTCTGACCTGAAAGGTGATCTTAAATTAGACACCGAGCAGCAGCAGACTCCCGTGTCTGTAATGTTAGCAGTTTGGGATTCCTGCTGCAGGTCATCACAGGTCACAAGAAGAATCTGTCCACATTATGTCATTTGTCACTGGTGGTTTAATGTTACTCCAACTTACACACACATCATGTCTCCATCTGCAGGGCGGCATCAAAGGCGTTTGTTTGTACACTGTTATTATAAATTATTATAATTATTATCATCATTTTTATTCATGAGTGATTGATCTAATATACATTTACAGATAATTACTTTCCTTGACAATTGTCGGGGATAAATACATATTTTTTCTTGATTATTAAACAAAATAGTACAGCTGCAAAGTCACTTTTGATGTGCATTCAAATTGTGGTCTTGGGTCAGCCATGCACTGTGCAATGCATTTGAGTCTGCAATTGGATTGATAAGCTATTGATAAGCTTCTTTTCAAACTGTGCCAAATGTTGTCTAGGATAAAGGACACTGGTGCCTAGCACAAACACCTGGCATTCACCTGGGCTCTGCATGCTGTCCAAAGGACATAACAGCTTTAGAGTTTTGTACTATTAGTTATAAGACAAATGCAACACAAAAAATTACAATGGATCCAATGCAAGGAGGTCTAAACTTCTGGTATCAACTTTTTATACTGTATGTTTGAATGTAAAAAGGGAAGCACCCCAGCCAACGCCCCTGGTTCTGCCCTTCAGGAAAGGGAAAGAAAACATGCCTGCAGAGCCTGACACGCCTCCTCACCTGGAGCCAGCTCAACTCTGTCCAGCTGTCACTCACCTTAACTCCCCGTCCAGCGCCTGAATCACAGCTGCGAAACTCCGGCTGGTCTGGTTCAGGTACAAGTAACAGGTCCGCAGACTCTCGCTCATGGACTCCTGGCAGGAAACACAGAGAAAAGCCGTGTGTCGGTAAAAGCATGCAGGTCTGAAGGCGCTGGAGGGTCGGGCGGCCTCCTGCAGGCCCCGCTCCCCCAATCTCCAGCCCAGGAGAAGGGACCGAGGAGGAGCGGACCCGCAGCCCCGCGGAGCCACCGAGAGAGAGCGCTTGAACACGGACAGAGAGACTGGACACTTGCAGCAAGCTCCGGCCATACGAATAACCTAACAGCACGAGCGAGCCTGCAGTTATGAAACGAGCCTGTCCATGTCGACGCCACGGTTGGTGCAGAGGTTTGAAAGACGCAGTCCATGTAGAGGACAAGCTAGCTGGGAGGTCGAGCGAGGTGAAAACGTTTTGGTAGGACGAATGGGAGAGCTAAAACAAGCGCTTAGCAGATCTGTAAACTATCTACACTCGCTGTGGACGTGAGAGGGGTCCATCCACAGCGTTTGTAGATCTACTGTTATGATTACATAACTCCTCCCACCTCTACCCAAAACAACACGAGCTGCCCCTCGCAGCGTTTCCTAATTTGTCTGTTAGCACGGAAATATAATTGATTAACCCCGTTGTAGCCAGACGTGCTAACAATAAATGTATCTCAATATAAATTGGATAAAGATAGAGACAGTTACATTACAACAGATCGGCTTGGGATAGTGTTTTGTTTACATTGTTTTTATTAAAACAGCTAAAAATTTAATGTTTGTGATTATTAGCCCAGTTAGCTTTGAGATCCTAATCATTGTGTCTGAGGGACTCCAGTCACCTTTGATGGAATCCATCATTGGAAACTGCTTTCTTTATAATTTCATTAATTTAGAAGAATAAGCTCATAAAACTGTCAAAAGCTCGGCCCTTTGAACATACATGCATAGAGTTTAAGCCCATATGGTAAAATGCTTATGTCAAGACTAATCTGGATTTTTTTTTTTTACTATAATTATTTTAAACTGCATAAAATCTAACACAAACGTATATCAACCAGTCCCTAACCTCAGACATTAACCAGATTGTGACCACGATGTATGACTAAATATGTCATACTGTCTCCGATCTCTGTATTGTTTACAACTTAAAGCACAAGTGTATGAGTTTTAGTGGCATCTAGTGGTGAGGTGTCAGATTGCAACCAGCCCTCTCCTTCCAAGCTTAAACTTTTAGAAGAACATAGAGGCCACAAAACTTGCACAAGAGCTGTTGTAAATCCAGTATTAGGTTTCTCTATTCTTGGCAACTATGGAGACCTGGCGAACTCCGTGGACGAGACCTGCTCCTTCTGTTGCTGTAAAGAATTCATTCTAAGGTCGTGAAACACAACAAGTCTTTTCAAGCTTTCTTACACTGATAAAAACATAGGCCTACCAATGAATGTTACATTACCTACAGTCTGTTACTGTCATACTCTGAGCAAATAAATCATTTTTTCTACAGGATGAGGTTGAAGAGCTGCCATTGTGATCTCATAGAAAATCTGGAAAAAAATGTTTCCCATATTTAATGAAAGAAGAACAGGACTTTATTGCTATAAAGTTAAATAGAAATTCTATTAAATTCCCTTAAAAGCAGCAAAGAATAAATTAATAGACATGATTGAGTTAAACTTTTGTCTGGTTTAATTAAAGCAAAATAAAGACAGACTGTACGTATTTCTCTCTCTTTCTTTTGTCACTCTCTTTCTCTCTCTCCCCGGGTCACATTGGTGTTAAAGGAGCTGGATTAGCCTTCAATCACGCGCACTGCATTTCTACCCACTGATGAACCCTCCAAGCTCATTATGTAACGTAAATCCCGAGTCAATGATCATATCTGCCTGTGTGCATCTGAGCCAGCACAGGTGTACGAGCACAGATCTAATTAGGCCGGCGAGCTGACTCTGTTTCCATCAGCTCATGAAGAAGCGAAAAGAGAGTACCATACAGGTCGATCCATTACAGTGCAGATTGTATACACTAGGCATGTTAACAGGACCATGTTGCTACAGTATAATATAGACTAGCTACTGATGCGGTGAAATGGGAACATTGTGTGCCAAAAATAGGAACATACTGAGAATGCAATCATGCATCAGACCTGCAGCTGTTCATCTTCATATGACAAGTTTATTTTCGTTACATGTTGTCAAAAATACGGTTTACTCACATAATCCAACTTTGGCATAACAGCGCTGCAGCCCCCCATCTTAAACTTAAACAGGTTAAATATCTCTTCCGGGTGGCCCAGAGACTTCAGGATGTCCATGTTGCTTCAGGTGTTCAGCTGCTTCTCTCACAAACTGATGTTTAAGCCTGCCGTGATTCTCCCCATTAAGACGATGCGTCTCTTAGATGCAGCAGCAGCACCATGAATACAACACATCTTTCAGTCTCAACCCGTCGCCAGATCGACTGACGCTTTTGATTGGCTGGCGGGTCATAGCTTAGAGCGCAGCGGCCAATGAGCGAGCAGAGCGTCTGGCGTGACAGCCCGCCTCAGAGGACTGTCAGTGGAGCTCGGCTTCTGATTGGTCCGTCATTTATCCGCGAGGGAAACCCTACCTGCTCAATGAAATTATACAATCCTGGGGCTGGTACCTGTTGGCTACAGCTACCGGAAAGTGTGTATCAACTAATTAACTGTCTGGCACAGCGTTTGATATATCTGAGCTAATCTTTCTGCTTTACTGTATATAGTTTGGTCCTTTGTTATGAATGAAAAATAGTTTCTATTTACTCTCCAGTGTTATTGTTCTATGTGTTTTAAGTTATTTTATCACTAACTGTAAAGCAATATGTTCTTTAAGACTACAAATAATAATAAAGGTTATTATTAGTACCATTTATTTAAACCTCTGTAGCAAGTATATTATTTCTGAAGAAACCTTTTTGAGACATCATAAGGAAATTTTAATATCACAGTAGCATAAAACATAGGCTATGTTATAAGTACATTTCAACAACTTTAAATTAAATGCACCTTGATGTTTAAGTCACATAATATATCCTTATTGAGTTAATAATGAGGCCACAGTACTAGCCCTACCTTGTGCACAGCTACCGGTAGAGTAAAGCCTGCTGAGTCTGACTTAAGCTGACCTGCATCATTGCCAAGTATCCTGTAACAAGTCAGCAGAGGACATCCAAGAGCCACAATCTAAGACTGGGGAGCAAAACCAGCAACATTTTCTGTATGTAACATAAATTTGACATTCTCTCTTTCTTGCAGTTTTACACATATTAGCACACATTTGGAGACATCAATAAAACAATGTCAAGTTGAAACATAGCTACTGATACATTTAATTGTACAAAGAAAAGCTTGTAGCAATGGGTGCACACAAATACATACTTTTGTGCTATACCATGAATGACTTATTGAGCTAGTTTTCTTATATTCTTATTTCTTAAAGCATAAGGCTGTCTGAACTCACTTTATCGCTCAATTAATTGCTTCACATTTTAAGTCAGAAAAAGAATTATTTCTCAGTTGATTTGACCGATTATTGATTATGTTGATATTGTTCATCAGAACACCTCGGACATTTATCTTAAGCCCCTTAATGTTGTCTATAATTCCCTGGGTAGATTTATCTTGAGGTGCCCATACAGAACTCACCATTGTTTCATGTATGAATCACTTAATTGGCTGCAGCCTAAATCTAGACGACAATTTCAGTGGGTCCAGTTCATTTTTAAATGTGTCCAAGAGTTTCTGGTTCCATCAAGATCTTCACATTCACTCAGACGTATGCAATATCCCTTTTTCTTTGTCCCAAGAATTCTCAAAGAAGTTGGTCGCCGCTCATTTCAATACAAAGCTCCATTTGACTGGAATAATCTTCCTTTATCTCTGAGATCCATTACCTCTTGCCGCTGCTTCAGGACATCTGTATTTTCTTATCTTAAAACAAGCTGTTTGTGCTTTTGATTTGTGTGTACTTCAATATGTATCAATTATTCTGTATGTGTATGTAACGATCCAGGTCACTGTACTTATTGTACAAAGCTGAGTGGTGGGGTGTGGGTGAGCGAAATGTCTGTACTGCTGTGTATGTTTGTTATGTATAGTGTTGCTTTTTGGTTTGTTTGTTTGTTTGTACATGTTTTATAATTTTATATTTGTGTTTATAGGACCCCCTCGAAAATGAGTGAGTGATTTAGTGAGTCTGAATGCACAATACCACGACTGAATCCCTAATTGTATTGTTTCCCTCTGTGCTTTTCTACCATGTGACATGCAAAGAAGGCTCCATTTCTCTGCTACATGCATGGCCCTGCATGGTGTTGTGCATTGCTAAGATTGGCATGGCTTACTGAAACACTTAAATAGAACAGAGGCACCATTTGTACTATTTGTTTTACTTGTGTTTTTCTTACTATACCAAGTGTAAAGGCTGCTGTGAAAAAGGTTTGTTACTTATACACAACTATCATCAGAGGACCTAAATACGCTCTCTACCTCTCTCTGTCCCTCTCTCAGTCTCTTTCTCTCTTTTTGTGTTATCTGCACACTTGTCGGCTTACAGACAAAAAACTAACAGAGCTTTAGATTTTCTCTAAGATTTTTTTTGGCCTTTGCTTTTATTTGGTTATTTGAAGAAAGACTGGAAATGTAGGGAGGACAGAGTGGGGTAGACATGCATCAAAGGGCCACGAGTCAGAGTCGAACTAATGGCCTGTGTGTCTCTGCCTCTGTCCTGCTCTAACCCACTGAGCTAAACCGGCGCTCCTTTGTGCTTGTGTTCAAATTGCATGTTACTTTTTAATTATACACTTCCTGAAGTTAACCAGACTAAAAGGCCACAGCCACGGTAGAGGCTCTGTGAGGCTTCAGGTGTAGGAGTACTTTTAGCTTAACACCAGCATGCTAGTATGCCCACAGTGTCAATGCTGACATGGTTATATAATAGAGACTTCGTTTAGCGTGTTAGCATGATAAGATTTGCTAATTAGCACTACACGCAATGTGCAGCTGAGGCTGATGTTGCAATAACTTTTGCTGATATTTGGTGAAAAAAAACATAGTTAACTACAAATTAAAATGTTGAACTGATAATGGTGATTCTTCCTGGGTGGGGTTTTGAATGTCTGTAGCAAGTTTTATGTTAATCTCTTGGTTGAGAAAATTGAAGTCAAAGCCAAAAATGTGAACCTTATTTTGGCACGAGATAAAAATGTTTTGGGATCATTAATGTTAAAAGGATTCATCCTCTGGGGGTCATGAATACTGTAATAAAATGTCAGTCCGTGATGACCTGGCTGACAGATACATCGACATTGCCGTCCCTAGAGCAGTACCCAAACAAAACCAAGTGAGACACCATAAATGAAACTTCAAACTCCTGTATTGAACACATTATGTATTGTAGTATTTCAGTTGTATCAGTAAAGGTCATGACCTTAACGCGCCGATGAGCTCCTCTGTCAGAAACTCGTCTAACGTGTTACTCTGCATGGCTCTGTTTATAGCAACAGTCTCCTCATGTGTCCACATGCCTTTGTTTAATGCAACACTGTCTATACATGCTCAGCCCCCAGGATTTCTTAAATCTGAATTCTACAGATATGCAAATATTTCACCATCAACGTTGCTCCATTGGTCCCTGATGGGGAATATAAACAAGCGCACGCGTGAGTTCCTTCCAGGTACTCCGGCTTACTCCCACAGTCAAAGACCTGATCGGGACGTTAAATGGTGACTCTCTTCTGTGTGTCAGCCCTGTGATTGACTGGCGATCTGTCCAGGGTGTAACCCCGCCTCTCGCTCTCGACAGGATAAGCGCAGCTGTACAGATAATGGATGGCTGGATGTGCTCGATGGCTGGATGATCATACAGACTAACACATTTATTTATACACACATGCTATTTAGGACCATAAAAAGACGTTTCCAGGCCTTTGAACAAAGAACTTATTGTGTTATTGTACTTTATTAGTTTTGCTCAGGGGCACACAGCTGTGAGCTGAAGCCGGCCACCTGCACAGGTGTCACCTTCCATGAATCACTTCAGCCCATAAAATAAACCAGAAATGTCACATACGTTAAAGTTGTTTTTTTTCACAGAACCAACATATTCTGCACTTCAGAGGAAAAGATACCTTTAATATATCTCCTGTGCATACCTCTGTGAACTTGCCAAACGTGAAAAAAAGCGGGTGGGGGGGTCTGAGGACGACGTGAGACAGTTGATGACACACACCATGTGGTTTGGGTGCAAGATGCAAATACATAAAGAGTGTGATAATATCTATACGGCTGAGAGCATTTCCAAGAGGAGGAGCTCAGTGCTGACAGTCACTAACTGAAGCGGTTGTCTGAGTAAACAGAGATTAACAGAGCTGTCTCACTTTATCCAGGACATAACCGAGCTCTACTATATGGCTGACCCTACAAGAGGAAAGAGAAGCGTCAATTTAAGGGTTTAAATCTTGAGGAGTCTGGATGACACGACACATGTGAGTACCAAACTTCTACCTTGGCAAAAACTAACCTGAAAAAGAGGCTCTGGCTGTTTTTATACAACAGCTGAAGGCATTAAAAAGGCCTTTAAACTACTTTATTCTGTCAGGAAAACCATATACTAGATTTGTTTCATCCATTTATTATAAACAACTGTACACACACTTCCATGTTTTTGTTCAGGTTGACCCGTAAGAGGCCTTTTTCTAATGGATTTGAAAAGGAGCCTCCGCTGTGCTCAAAGAAATGTCTGGCCGGTCTGAAAACTGTGCTGGACAGATATCAGAGTGACAGAGACACAGAGACACTCACACTGAAGTAAGTACAGACTGAAGAAGAGTTACTATATATCTGTCAAAGCTGTGAAACTGTTGCTTAAACAATGTGTTGTAACAGGAACGTTGTTTAAACACACAGGTTGTTTTAGGTCACAGGGTATTTCAGGTGCCACAGTTTCAGTTCCTCTTACATACGTGGACAAACTTTCAGTGAAACAGCAGTACGTCATATCAGGTTATATGCTATATAAAATATATTACCATATTTTACAATTGTTTTTTTCTCAGCTTGTGTAATGTCAGCCTAAACCTCATTACAGATTTGCGTATTTAAATCAAAGACACACTCAGAAGGGACACTTGACTTTTTCTATCGCATCCAATTCTTTGTAGTTTTATGGTATACTTTGTTTTGCTATAGCATTTTTAGCTGTAATGAGCTCTTATGATCTAAATTCATTACGTTTAATCATTGACTCTATAAAAAGTATTTCAGTAAAGTAGTTTTTTGGGGAAAATATGCTTATTCACTGTCATCCAGATAGTTTGATAAAAATATTACTTTCATGTCTGACTATTAGATATGAATCTACAGCAAGTAGCTGGTTAGCTTAGCTTAGCAAAAAGACTGAAAAGTAACTTCCTCGAGTCAAAATAAATGATTGTTTTTTGCTTTAATGCTTTGTAAAGTTGACGCCTTGACAAACATGGATATAAGTAAGCTTTAAAAGTGCTGGTCTCTGGTACCCTATATCCAGTCTTTATGCTAAGCTAAGCTAATCACCTGCTAGCTTTAGATTGATGTGAGAGTGGTATTGATTTTCTCATCTAACTCTATACAAGAAAGCAAACAAGCACACTTTCCAAACAGTTAAACTATTTATTTTAAAAGTTAATAAAACTGCTATTTTCAAGATGTACAAGTCCACATGGAATTCTTAGAAAGGTCGATAAATAATCTTGAGACATCGCTCTGTTTCAGTAACAGTGTTTTTATCTGTAAGCCTTAAAAGTGGTTGTATGTGGATTTTGTTAGCGGTTGACAGAGCTAGACTAGCTGTTTCCTTCTGTTTCCAGTCTTAATGCTAAGCTAATCAACTGCTTGCTTTGGATTCATTTTTAATGATTCTTCTAAAAGGTTCCCTTAGAAATGTCAGTAAATATTCTTGAGACGTCACTCTGTCTCTGTAACTACAGTATTGAGCTAGGCTAGCTTTTACCTTCTGTTTCCAGTCTTCATGCTAAGCTAAGCTAATCGCCTGCTAGCTTTAGATTCACTTTTAGTGGACAGACATGAGGGTGGTACTGATTTGCTCATGTAATCTCTGCATGAAAGCAGAAAATGTCAAACTAATCCTATAAAACTTTATAAAACTGTAATTTCTTAAAATAGTTCTTATCACAGGTCCACTTGGGCTGTTAAGAAGTGTCAAAAAGTAGTTCTTGAGACATCCCTGCCTGAGTAACAGCAGTGTTTATCTTAATCAGTAAGCTTTAAAGGTGATTGTATGTAGCCTTTGTTAGCGCTGGACATAGCTAAGCTAGCTGTTTCCCACTGTGTCCAGATGTTAAGCTAACCTAATCACCTGTTATGTATTAATGCTAATAAGAGGTCCATTCTGACTGCTCAGGAGTGTCAAAGGGTTCATGAGACATCCCTGTGCCACAGTGTTATGCACCCAAACTTTAACAATCCAACATTAAATACATCTTTGTGTTACAGGACGACCTGTGGTCACACCTGTGAAACTGGAGACACAAAACACCAGACAGACACTAAGAGCTTCTTCCAGCAGATATCGTCGTGGGCTGACACACAAAACTCTGTGAAGAAAGTGTTGGAGCATCTCAAGCTCGGACAAAACAACAATGACATTCTCCTTGATGGCTCGGTAAACAAGAAATTTCAGGAGTTTATCTGGGACATCAGGGAGGAATGCGGCGCAGAGGATAAGCAGCATTCTTGGGCCGTGATTGAGAAACAGGAGGAGATTGTCATGTACGGGCCGTATTATCCAAACTACAACAACGGATTACACAGCGAGGACGTCATTATAAAACAAACAGAGGAACTCCTGGAGTCGGAGGATGTCTCAGAGGACTGGAAGGTGTACGTATTCACCATGAACAGCCCGTGTTTGGCAAGAAACACTGAACCCTGCATGCTGAAGCTGGTCCAGAGGGCTCAGCAGTGGTGGAGCGAGTACAGGGTGAAGACCCATATTGGTTACGTGAAATGCTGGGGCTTCAAAGGAGCTAAAGAAAATCTGTTCAGGGATTTAAACTACAGCCAAGTGGACTGTATAGATCAGGCTGAGGACCATGAGAGCTACATTAAAGCAGCTGGACAGAAAACAGATCTAAATCCTTTGTGTGAAAATTTGTTTTCGGCTGTTAAACACCTCCTGAAATCTGAATGTTTCACTTTTATAAACACGGTCCAGGAGCAGGACTGGAAGAGTTACTTCAAAAGCATGCTTAATATTGATGACTGCAAACCAGAAGAGGAGAAAGAGATCCTCACACAGGAAGTAAACTCAGTAATTGTTGCTGCACAAGCTCTGCTTTCAGGAACAAGTGGAAGTTTAGCTGAATATCTAGATATTGGACGGGCCTTTGCATTCGATTACACTTTTAGTTCGCGAGTATCTGATGCCGCACAGGATCAAATTAAACTCACATTTCAAGAGTGCTGGAGGGAGATGTTGGAGGATAAATATGCTGAGTTTATTAAGGAGAAGCTGACTGAAGAGTTTAATCAATGTACCGTGCAGCTTTTTATCAGAGATGTGGAAAAGTTCACAGAAGAATTCTTACAAATAGGAAGGATACAGTTTTCAGAAGACGCTCAACAAGGTGTCCGATGATAAATCAGTCCCTCCAGGAAGTTACGATGTTGCGTTCCTGCGAATTCACGCAAATTCAACCAATCATTTATTCATGTATTTGTGCTGAAAACTGTTGGCCTTCCACTTAGCCACTTCCTGATGCTATGTGTTGAGTCTATTGACCAATCAGAAGCAGTGTTCCTATCTTTCCACCAACCAGAGGCGGTGGAAAAACAATAGTCATTGTTTGGTGAGATAGAAATCCTTCTGTCTCTTATTAGTTGTTTTATACCACCGCAGCAGCCGAAATAAAGAGTAGAACGGCGTAAATGTAATACATAATAGCTGTGTCCCAATTCAGGGGCTGCATCCTTCGAAAGGACGTACTTGCAGGCTGATTGCATCACAGCAGCGCGTCGAAGGCTGTCCTATTCTGAAGGCTCCTTCAGATGTGGCCAGAAAAGTAGCGTCCTTTTCCTGGGCCACAAAGGATCCATCGTCTGCATCCTTCACAGCCCAACATATCCCGAGATTCATTGTGCACCAATTCGAACAATATGGTGGACTCTTAAACAACCAGTTTCTGGTTTTAACTCAATCAAATAGTGATACAAATGTTTAAAAACAACGAAAAGGGCCTTGAAACAAATTATGTTTCAAATAATAGGTTAAGTTACGTGACTTTAGTTATGATAGCTAGTTATCCCGCCAGCCACCAGTTGCTAGGCGACAGGAGCCGTGTTTGGTGACGCAAGGTTAAGGGCAGAAACAGCTGACTGTCTCATTTCAGTCAGGATGCGTCATCCTTAACCTGCGTTCTTCGAAGGATGCAGCCCCTGAATTGAGACACCGCTAATGTGCAGATAGCATTGTATGTGCTCCTGCGGTGTGAAATAAGCATTTCATGGCTATTGACTTTAGTGTCATTTACTTTTTACACATTTTATTTATCGTCTTCTCACGGAAATCAACTTGAAGTGGTGTCGGAACACAAACAGCCTGCTCAGCCAATACATGGCTTTTATTGGAGAGTTTGTCGCTTAACAAAAAAAAAACACAGTAACTCGCATTGCAACTTTATACAGCTGCCGAAAAAACCTGGAGGGACTGACTTAACTAATCCAAGATGATGTTATGTAAGACTGGATGATTCACTCATGTGTGGTATGCATTGAAGAGCAATGAATGACAGCAGACCTTTAAACTAAACATACCTTTAGCATTATGTCAAAAATGCATTGTCTTTATTAGGTTCCTCAGCAGAGCTACAGTTGCACACAGAGGAGGGTAGTGTTAGTGCACGCTGAGAAACGTCTCACTGCGTCTGTACTTACAATATATCACAAATGGTGTTTTACAATTAAACTGGAGTGGATGTTTTTTACATATAGGCTCATATATTTGGTATTTTTGGAATTACATCTCGGATATCGCACATTAACACATGTTGCCCCCATGCTTGTCACAAGCATTGCTAACAGTTTGTACAGTTTGAATGCTTGTCTGTGACTTTTGAATAAACTTTATGAAACAACCTGCTGCTAACAGATGATAATTGTGTAGTTTATCGATGTGCCAATGATAATAAATAGTAGCAGGATGTTTCAGGAAACAGTGCACATCTACTTTTATATCAGCAGGGGGAGCTATGTGCCATTTCTTCCATTCATATTCATCATGTGCAACTTGTCCTGCTGCTTAGGTAGTCTATCATAGACGTGTCAATACTGACATGTATTATTTTACACTTTCAATCAAAGGGATAAATGTACACACTTAAAGTAATTGATCCAGAACATTTGGCATGGAGGAGTCAGAGAAAAGGTCAAAGGTCAAATCACTTATTTATACAGTCTGTGTAGTCTTAAGGAGTGAAAGATGGTGGAAGTTTCTGAGAGATGCTCCTTCTTTTTTATACAGTTAGATCATCTGTGAAATTACACCTGTGCATTAATCACTGATAGGATATTAAAGGGCCAGTTCACCCAAATCACATATTCTGGTATTTTTGCTTTGCAAATAGTTTTAGTTTTTTGCCTCACTACAGTACAACTAATCCGACTGGATGTTTGAGTTGCTGGATTAACTGACATCCTTTGAAAAACTCAACAGCAAAGTGCTTTAACAGAACTGGCCCTTTAAGGAGACTGAGTCGTTTCCGTCTTTGCCTGAAACGACTCAGTCAGCTCTGTCCCTTTAAGAAACCCCGCCCCTACCAGCCCACTTTCTTCTGATTGGCCGGCTCTCCGTAGTCTGCTGAGGCTGCACTTTGTGACATCACAAAGTGCAGCGTGTAGAAAAAACTGTGTGAAACCTGGCGTTCACAGCAGCCTGCAGTCTGAGCTGAGAAGCCTGGGGATTACTCCAACATACTTTTACCTACAGATTTGAAACTTCACGAAACTTTAGTATAAACATCCAACATTGTAACATGATATATATGTCTGAAAATGTGAAACAGCATAATACCCCCTCTTTAAGCAGACTTGCTAACACTTTTTTGCTTATTGATATTAAGTTATGCTGTTTTTTTTTCTCCCTTTACATGTATTCTGTGTCCATCATTTTATGGCATTATAATATGAAAATGAAGACACACTGAAACAAACATATTGAAATAAAAAATAATTAAAGGGGAAGTCAGACCAGAACTGTTATTGGTTTGTTGTTTATGTTAGAGTATCTGCCAACCACCGTCTCTGCACTGGATTGGTAGAAAAAGTAAGATTGACAAAAAGTCTCTTGTGTCTCCATTCAGTCCTCAAATGATGTAACTGAACTTGCGGTGTAGTTCTGTTTAACACCTCAGTTGCACCCAAAGTTTGTCCCAGCAGCCAAGATGTGTACTGCAGGCACAGAACCACGTGACTGTGACAGATATCTGCATCCAGAGCAGCACTCTGCTCTCTGCAGTGCCTTGGCTCTCAGGAGAGTTTCATCTGTATAGGAAGGTTAGTGTTAGATGTTGGGTTTCAGGTCTTCTCTAAGCCAGGATTAGGTTGTTCCAAGGCTCAGCTTTGGAGTTAGATGACCCGCCGTGGCCCCCGGGGGACATCTTGAGAGGAATGGCTCCGCCTTGAGCTGTCATGTAGGCCGGGAGGGCTGAAATCTACAGGATACAGATGTAACAGGTGAGGGAAATATTGATATAAGATGTACAACATTAGACTCTTTTGGAAGTAGATACTCAAAGGTTCCCAACCTGTGCGTGTGCGTGTGTGCTGTGGTGTGTGTACAAGCTGTGAGTGTCCGGCTCTGTCTTTATCTGCCGAGGCTCCTCTGGGGCGGTGGATGCACGGGGAGTGCTGCTTGGTGTGATGGGAGTCCCCTCACTGCCTGGGGTCCCTGTGGGCACAGAAAGTGTGATTATTACTATACAGGTAACTATACAGATACTTCTTGTTTTTTTTCCTACAAGCATTTTGTCCTCTTCTTTGTACAACTCTTAAGTCTTAGTTCTGGCCCTGCTTATCTATCTAATATCTACGTGCACATGTAGGTTTTAAAGCTCACCAGTTTGTGGCTTGTTGAGGTTCTTAGGTTTGCGTTTGCGGGTCTGGATCCCCTCTTTCTTCATGGCCAGGGGTCGTGGTACCTGTCAAGACACAGAGGAAAACTTTAGTCTAAAAGAAAACGACGTAAAATAAGAATAGCACCCGTGGAAGCATGTCAGAAAACACTGTTAATAATGTGAGGTAAAGATACTGAGGACATGGCCAAAAATATACGGATGGTGCATCTCTTGCTCCCATGATTCAACCATTAATTAACCAACCTACTTACCGGTGTAGTTGGTTAAGTATAAAAAGTTAAAACTGGCAGTGGATCTGAGAGACCATTACTTCAAACATTTATTTGTCTCTAAATTTAGGTCAGAGTCTCAATATCATTACACAGTGTACACTTGACCGCCACTACGGTGCTTAACTACATGAATTCTTCTCATGTCTGTACATTTAGATGCTCTTCTTGTATTTTTCTTGCAAAGCCTGAGCACAGATGTGTGCCAATGTTAAGTTCAAGTTAAAAACTGTTTCCGTATTTCTCTCTCACCCCGTGGAGTTTCATGTAGAGGCCACAGGCGTTGCACACCGGCTCTCCCTCTGCGTTTCGTCGCCACAGGGTGGTGGTGGTGGTGTGACAGTTGGTGCAGGATAGGCCCACCCTCCTCGAGGCAGACTGCAAGTGAAAGATAAATGTCAGAGCAATCAGGAGCAAAAAGTGGACATTAAAAAAAGACATTTTTAAAATCGTGATTTAGACAGAAATTTCTGAAAAACCCTGCATTGCTTCACCGTATGAAGGGAAGTGTAGTGAAAACCCACCAGCCGTCTCTGAGGTTTGATGAGAGGTCTGTTGATGCCGTTCATCTTGTGGTACAGTCCGCAGGCGTTACACAGGTAGTGGCCGGTACCATCTCGCCTCCAGAGGGGGGTCGACATCGCCCCGCAGTTCACGCATTCTCGTCCCTCAGCGAAGTCATCAAACAGGTCTGAACAGGGACGACAAGTCGGAGGAAAAATAAACCAAAGCATCTCTTTCTTGTGTGAATTTTCCCCTTGTCTTAAACTTTATCTGGATCAAAACTTCTGTCAAATCTCCACAGGATAGAGAAAAGGTCCAAACCGCGGAACGTCTTAGCTTGAGGCGAATATGATAATAACAATTTTAATCCTTCAGTTTATCAATTAATCTTCATCTAAAAAGTATTGGAGTAGAAGTATGAAATAGACTAAGATGGAAATGCTCAATAAAGCGCCCTAAAATTGCTGTGAAGTATAGAACTCGAGTAAATATGTCACATTCAACCGCTGTCCCTCACTGTTAAAACTCTCAGGGTGATTATCACGCGCAGTGTCGTTCCTCCACCAGCAGGAGGTGCTGTCTACAGTCCTACAGGCCCACACAACAGCTGCCTGGAATCCCTCCTTATCTCACTGAGATAAATAGCCCGCTGGAAATAGAGACGGAATGAAGCGCCATCATTTTCAAATAGAGGATCTTTGTCTATCAAGTCTCTCTCCCTCTCTCTCTCTCTCTCTCTCTCTCTCAAAAAGTTTGACATCTGATGAATACAGTCGGGTTTTTTCTCTCCAAAGAACCACTTAGCTGTTTGAGGGACGGAGATTAATCTGTGGTGAGGCTGTGACAGCTTTGCTTTTCTTTCTTTTATTTTGCAGCAAGAGAGTAGCTAAAGAAATGTGGAAAACAAATTTCCAACAGAAAAAGTCGCATTACATCAGATCACGTTGTGCGTTCACTCCCCTGTGCATCATTATCCTCCTTCAGGTGGCAGAAATCTGGCCTCCATCTGCTCCTCCCTGTGCAGGCCTCCTCCAAGGCCGACAGCCAAACAGAGTACAGCGGGGCACGCTAACCTTGAGCGCTGACAGCGATTGTAGCCAACACAACGCAGCAGCACGAGACAATACACAAAAGAATAGACGCAGAGTCTGTGAGTCTGATTGAGGGGTTATTATTCCGCTGCGTTAATGTCAGAGTGTCTTTATCAGTTTACAAACACACACTGTGACGCTGTCAGAGGTCAAAGGTGAAACAGACTCGTTAGACAGTCACATGTGTGAAGAAGAAGTGTGTGTGCAGGTTTGAAATTGTTGCAACAACTTTGGTAAACTTCATTCATCGGCCTTACTTTAATTTACTGTGTGTCACATGACAATTTCCTTTTTACTGACACATTATACTTAATTTGTCTTAAGTGTCCTGTTCCTGTCACTCCTTGACATAAATCTCTTACTTTAATTACTTTCTGTGGAAAACATGTTATCATGATGTGGTGAAGCCTGTGTAGATTGCCAAAAGTGAAAATATGATAGTGAAACCCACAAGCTTGGCCCATGTGCAACATTAAAGCATATAGATATGATATATGGACGTATATGAGGCCTTTTTCTGAGCAGTGGAGAGACGAAGAGCATTAACTACTCGAGTGTGAGTTTATTAAATGCATATTCAACACTTCAGACACAAATTTTCCTCTATTTTACAGCCGTAGATTCTTTATTTCTAATCTGTTTTTGTTTTTTTTCTTACATTTTTGGGGGGCTTTTTATGCCTTTATTTGAAGACCGGACAGTGGATAGAGCCAGAAACAGGGGAAGAGAGAGCGGGGATGACACGCGGTGAAGGGCCGAGTGGGGGAGTTGAACCAGGGGCCGCCACATTGAGGAATATAGCTTCTGTATATAGTTGCGTTTTAACCGCTAAGCTGGTTTTACAGGAGGAAAAAAAACTCTATAAAGTCTATAAAATAAGATGCATTGATGATGATGATGATAAAGTACTGTGTTTATCCCGGTGGGGAAATTTGATTTTGTAAATGTGACTACCAAACTGTCTATGAAATGGTCAAGATGAGTTGTATCTTTAATAATAATATAATGATTATATATATGAGCACTAGTTTTTCACGTTGAGATTTTCTAATACTTACTTGTAAATATCTATTTTCTTTTCCTATTTTATGCATTTTGCTTTTTACATTTTACAGTTCTATTTTCCCCGCAGCTGTTTACCTCAATGATGAGGAAGACAGATATAGATCTGTGTGTGTTAGTGGCCGACATGACTCAGTGCAAAGGGAGAAAATATATGAAACTCTTTAAGTCTTTTTATTTGATATTTGTGAAATATTTGATGTATATAAATATATGATGTGAAATATTTAGAGTAGTGCTCCTTGTAAGTGAGAGTGATCTGTTGAACTTTCAGGTCAGCAGGCTCCTATAATAGTAATAGCCATTTTATTTGTAAAGCACATTTCATCACAGGAAAGCTTTTGTGCTTCACATTGGGGGAAAAACACAGGAATACAATAGCTAGGTATAGAAATCAAATCAATAAAGCATGGGCTAAACGTACATCACACACACCACACAGAAATAAAACAAAGCTGCATACGACCAACGACACAGGTCATCACATACGCACACGGAGTAACGATTTGAGTAGACACAGTTGTGACGGAGCTCAGGTCAACAGGCAGCTTGTTTCAGAGAGAAGGACCACAATCATTTTAGGCCCCGTCAAGGACTTAGATCTAATTCAGGGTACGACTAAAAGACCTCCACCTGATGACCTGAGCGGCCAGATCTGTGAGCAAGCCAGAAATATACTCAGGTGCAATGCTTTATGGACAAATAATAGGATTTAGGACTGGGATTGTGTATTGCACGGTTAGCCAGTGAAGGAAGCGTTTTGAGGACTGGAGTGATGCGTTCAAATGTCCATGTACATGTCAGGATTTTGAATGAGCTGGAGCTGTCCTACTGATTGTTTGGATAACCTGACATATAGAGCTTTGCAGTGATGAGGACGCAGATTATTTCAGATTTTATCCCCCCTATAATAAAAATGTAATAAAGCTGTTTCTTGTAGTCTGAGGAGAGCTGCTTTGCATAAAGTGATTGTCCAGTTTAAGGATTGAAATTATGAAACAATTAGTTTTTCAAGGCCGAACGCGATAAGCTTAACGTCCCATCCTGTTAACTAAAATAGTTTGAACATGTATATTTAATTTATTAGCTCAAAGTAGTCGTGAGGCCTCATTAAGCAAATATAAATTAAAGCGATTTTCATTGCACCTGAGGGAGTTTATTTCCTGGTCTCCACCACAATAAGAGCCTTTCACTTCCTGGCTGAACCAATCAGAGTCTGACATCTGATTAAATCTGGTGTGACTGTGAAACAACGTGATGTCCCTCAGAGATAGAAGCAGTGATTAAACAGTTTAGCTGAGCGTGATCAGATGAAGAGGTCAGCGAGGATCAATGATGTTGGCTGATGGCTCTTCAAACACTTCAGGCAGATCGTTTAAGATATTCAATCATGCAGACTACTGTGGAAAGCTTCGGGTCAGGGCGCAAGTTTATAAGAAAAATAATCAGCTCATAATCAGCTGTGATTAATACTAAGTGATATGTCTCATTATGATCCAGCCCAGGAGATTAGGCTGTAAATGAGGTGATAATCAAACGGGAAAATGTAGTAATTAACGATGAATTAAAAAGGTTTACATTGGGCTGATGCAGTGCACAAACTGTAGATGATAGAAGACACACGGGTCGAGAAATGATAACCTCAGCAAAATCAATGTTTAGTGATTCGGTCCAGAGTTCACTGAAACCTGCAGCCGTCGGAGAAATCCTCTCCGAGTTTAGAAAGATGAGGCAGACTGAGCTTACAGATTTCTTTTAATGAAAAATGTCCTGAAAAGGTGCAGGGCAGGTGAGATTGTCCTCACACACACTTCAAATCAAATACAAAGTGACCTCATCATGAGGCCGCAGTCAAACACACTCAGCTCATAAATAATCCATATAAACTGTGTAATCATTCAGCTTCAGTTAAATATTAATCTATATCACTCCAGTAGTCTTGATTCATGCAAATATAGACAATATTTTTTATCATGTGTTGGGGTTACTGGGGGTTACTGGGGATATTGATTAATTTTCACATGTTGTCTTGGATTATTTTTTATTTATGAAGAGAATTCTCGTAAAATATTATTTAAAAGTGTCCTAAAATAACATCAAAATCTGTAGAAACCGTGTTTTATTTTGCTACGAAAATGTTTAACGTCTTTTTGTTTTTATTGCGTAAAAAACAACAACACGGAAAGAGTAAATCAAGTATTGTGCGTAGACGTTTGATAGTCGCACCTTTTAAACGCAGCGATAAAGAAGACAAGAAATAATAATCAGACGATATTGTCAGTTTTTTTTTTCAGAATAAAAGCAGCCAAACCCAAATGAATTTTCTATGTGTTTTTAATGACAATAACTGCTGGGGGAAAATGCATTGGTGACGTAAACATCGTGTTTGTTAACGAAATAATTTCTAATTTAAACGTGACAGTCGTTTAGAAAAATTAACTTTAAATCAGTCATTTCTTTTAGTTGCTGTGTAGTTTAAATCAAATGTATCGTTTAAAAAAAGACTTCCTGTTTTATTTTCATTTGAGGTTCATTTTCGTTTCGCAGAAACGTGAATCGTCGTCACAGCTTTAAATAAAACAGTTAAAACGTTTTAAATACGTCAACATTCAGGGACAAATGACACGTTTAATGGCATTCAATGTAAATTACACATTCCTATATTAGTGTGGATTTAATTGTTACTTTTAAATCCAAGTTAGACTTTTTTAATTATTACACAGTGTTGTATTTAGTTTTTTTCTGCTTATTACTGCAGCTTTATTTTGATTGGTCTTACTTTTTTGTATTAACCTTTATTTAAACAGGGAATAGTCCTATCTATGTAATAGATTGTTGCTGTATATGTAGACGAGCTTTTCCACATTAAAACAGTAGGCCGAATGCAGGTTTATATTTGAAGAAATGCACATCAGCAGTTTTTCTTTTCTCAAATAAAACCTATTTTTGTTTGAGATAACTTTTTTAAGAAGGAAAAAAAGCTAACTTTTTCGATCTGCCAATCTTTGCCTACTTTTGTGTGTTTTAATGGACATTAGCACCCTTTATGAATCCCTGACATATAAAATAAAATAAAAACAGACATGCTGCTTAACTTTTCTCTCCTTCTCCTCAAAGCTGATAGCTTGACATTTCTCACATTTCTGTCTGAGTGACATCAAATTGAAAACAGTTCTTGCTGGAGGAAAATGAGATCAATATAAATGCTAAAGTAAAATGAGGTCTCACCTATGTTTGGGTGTCGTGTTGTCCCTGGAGGACCTCCTTGCAGACCGTGGAGGACCGGGCTTTCAAAGTGGGACGCCGGCCACGTTCCACCCACGTTAGGGCTCATGTATGCCGGGTACGGGCTGTGGTACGACCCGCCGAGGCTCCGGGCGCCATAGTGCTCCCTCCCGTTGGCGGAGATGTTTAATGGGGAGGCGTAAGAAGCCCCTGCTGTGTCCCGGGCCGAGGAGGACAGAGGCGGGCTGGTGGAGAAGCTGAACCGCGGAGACACCGGGGAGGAGTGGTTGTACGAGGGCACCGAGTCTGCGCCCGGCTGCGCCCAGGCAGAGTGGCTCGATACCGGGCTGCTCTGCTGCGACGCGCCGGGGTTCTGGAGGTAGGGCAGCGCCGGGATCATGGGGGTTACGACCCGGGTGGTGGGCACGTAGACCGGAGAGGTGCCCGTGGAGGCGTTGTGGAGGAATCCGGCCTCATAGGAAGGAGGTCCGTGGTTGGTTGTCATTATACCCTGATACATATCCTCTCCTTGAAGCTGGACATCCGTGTTGATAGAAGGATAATGTATGGATGCTCTCAGGCCCTGCAGCACTAACTGCTCAGTATTAACACTAAACTATGTGATGCAGTACAATCCGCAAAGATCTCTGGTCCTGTTTAAGATCAGATCTGAAGTTAAGAAGTGAAGCAACATCCAGAAAATAAGAATAAACCAAGAGAGGAGGCACGAGAGAGAGAGAGAGAGAGAGAGAGAGAGAGAGAGGAGGAGGAGTGAGAGAGTGTGGTCAAGATCCAGCTGTTATCATCTCTCTCTCTCTCTCTCTCTATCTCTCTCTCTCTCTCACCCTGTCTCTACCCCTATCTCCAAACCAGACAGAAATGTGGAAAAAAATCAAAATTAAAAATACTTAAAAATAAAATTCTGCCAGCAAAATTAATTAGTATTTTTATTCTATTCTAAAACGATGTTTAATTTTGTTCCCCCGTCAATTTAATCCTAAAAAAGTGTCTTTTTAATTTTTATTTGAGATTTAAAATGACGTATGAGAACATTTTCATTAAAGTTGGTTTTGCCTCCCCTGTTAGAGACCAACAGGAAAAAGACGAGTTTTTATTTCAGGCATAAACTATTTTTAAAGTCCATGGATAAAATTATTTTGAACTTTTAAGCAGCTTTTAGCCCTTAAGTTTGTCACTGAACAGCTACCCTCTTCTCCATTTGTTCTGAAAAATCTGAAATAATCGAATAAACGATAATTTTCCCATTTCAATGACGTTTTTTTCTCAACTGTGATTTTTCCCATTTTATTTATAAATATCAGGTTCACAACAAACAAATTGAAAACAATTTTTAGTCTACAATGATTTATTTTGCTGCAGCTGTTGCTTCACAAACTAAACCAGTTATAAACCACTTATCGATTAATCACGCACTGCCTCAATCAGTCTCAATTATCCGATAGAGCGCACATAGACTAGATATGAATATTATTTAAACAGGCCTCAGACGTAATAAATAAAATAAGGCGATAACTCGCTGTGTAAACATATCGACCCGTCTGACATGGACTATTGATTTCTTTCAGTAACTTTTAGATTAACTTGTGCTGAACTCTCTTCGACGCGTTTCATAAAGCAGAACATGACAAATATGATGTATCGCGTGGAAGTTTGACGCGCCTGCAGTCGGAAGTGTCCGCTTGTTGTTGTCGCGAGGACAGATTTATACCTGTCATCAACACACCAATGAACGTGAACACACGAGGCCATTTCATTGTGCTGCCACTTCCCACAGACGACCGCTCTGTGAATTATGTGTGTGTGTGTGTGTGTGTGTGTGTGTGTGTGTGTTCATAGTCTTAATTAATGTAGTATAGCATAGTATTAATGTAGTTGTTCTTATTATTATAAGTATTATTAGTAGACCATTATTAGTATTATTTCAAAAGTATGATATAAACCAGTGACATAAAGAGAAATAATTTGTTCACTTAATTTTCCACATGTAGCTTCTTTTACAAATCTGTTTATTTATATATAAAATTGTCCCTTTTTAAATGGAAAAAAATGATAACAGACTCATATAAATGTAAATTGTCCCTTTTGGTGCAGCACAACTAATTCATTAAGTAGCTCAGATAAGGGCTCTAATCCGGCAATGTAATTGAAAACACCTGGTTGGGTCTATCATGCAACTGCAGGCACTTTGAAAAGAGTGTCCCACTGATTTGGCATTACACTCCTATCACTCCTATAACACTGTCAGAACAATGGTGGACTTTTCTTTTAATGCGCATACACAACAGCACCAGAGAAATTGGCTGTGTCGGAAATTACTACCTCATTTACACCCCACTCACTGTAGAAAGATTTTTATGAGGACTGTATATTTAGCTTATCGTCAAAATGAGTAAACACATGGGACAATACTCAGGACTATAGTCATTCTTTCCACATTGCCACATTGTCAATGTCATTGGTTTTTTTGTCTATCAGTGTAATGTATGATTCACAGTATTCACACAGCGGCCATTTTCCTCTGATGTCACGCTCAGGGTCAGAAGCTTAAATGCTCTTATAATGTCTTAGTGCTGTGTTCCAGGTCATTTAGTGTATCTGACAATTGCTCATGTTTCTCTACAATCCAGAGTTACCTCGAGGCATTATTTCAAGTTAAAACAACATATTTCATAGCTCAACGACAGCTGAGTCACCACAGCTAATGTTAGCATTCAACCAGTTCCTTGCTAACTGTTAGCTAGCTACAATAAGGCTTACCGTTAGCTAGGAAGTTACGCCTTCCCTTGTGTAGCTAAGTGAATCAAACATGAATGTATTTGAGAAAGCGGTTGAATGCTAACGTTAGCTGTTGTCTAATGTTTACTAATGGGTTATTAAATAAGTTGTTTGGAGCACAGCAACATGACATTAAAATAGCATTTGAGCTGTGCCACCCTGAGAGAAGTGTCAGAGGAAAAATGGCCGCCATGTAAAAATGGTAAATTGGTTGTGGACTCCTTTAAAGATGCAGTGTGAGATACTTTTAGTCACCTAAATAGAGTGTAATAATATTCAATAAACAATTGAACAGAACTACAAAATGGTAAATTCACTGTATAGTGGAAGATATAGTTAGCATTAAGTGATTTGGACACTTCCATTCTCTTTTTTATTCCACACGTTCTCTTCCTTTGTCGGAATCTGACGCCTACATTACCTACAATGCAACCTAACAGATCTATCTATCTATCTATCTATTGATTTATTTATTTAGCTATCTATTTATTTAGCCAGCTAGATAGCTATCTATCTTTCTGTACATTAACCTTATACAGTAGCCCATAAAGTTATACAGTTGTATTGATTCATTAGCCCCCACCCTCTCCTGTACATGCAGAAGTCAAATCAAGCCGTATAGCCTCAATGGAAATGGGGAACTCTCATCAATGTGTAACTGCACGCTGATAACAGAAGCACCAATTGGTGGTTAATAATATCAGGGCGTGGATCCATGTTTACCTGCGAGGGCGGAAAGTAGCTCCAAAGTCAGAGATGATTCATGATTCATGCTTTCATGGCTCCAGTGAAGGTACAGATATCAGAATTTATAGAAAGGAAGAAACATGGGCACATTTCTGTTTGTTTTGCATGTTGTAAAAAAGTGTGGTGGGATAATAAGTGTAATTTTTCCTTAAAGCCTCCTCTACAGTGCAGTCGAATGAAAGAAATGCTCGTATAGGGTGAACAGTTTATGAAAATACAAAAAAAATCGGACTTCATCCGTTTTTCTGTTGTTGTACAGTACGGAGTGTGTTTTGATTTGTGTGTTTTCACATGCCAGGCTGTATCACTGACAGTGACAGAGGCCAGAGCCAACAAATTGTGTGTGTATGTGTGTGTGTGTGTGTGTGTGTGTGTGTGTGTGTGTGTTTATAAGCATCATTCTGTGCAAATCAGTGTGCTGCCTGCGTGTGTGAATGAGGAGGTGTTGGGTGAGGGACCAGATAGAGATGCCGGTATTTGTGGGACAGTAGCCGACTGTTGCTGAGGACGTGTGTGTGTGTGTGTGTGTAGGTGTGTGTGTGTGGGTGTGTGTCGGAACCAGGCAAACCAGGCACCAGGAAAACTGTCCCCGTCTTGGCTGGGGCCGAGACTCAATCATTTGGGGTCGGTGACTTACTTTGGCCCTTCTTCCTTGCACACACAAATACAAACACACACACATACACACACACACACACACAAACACACAGGGCTAGTAGACTCCTGGCTCCAGGAAGAAGACTTCAAATGGGGAGGCAGGAAGACCCAGGAGGAAGAATACCCTGTCCATATGAGCCAACTGGGGTCGAGGGAAACACACACACACACACACACACACACACACACACACACACACACAAACACTCCTTGGTATACTTCATTGAAATTTTGCAGAGTCAGCAGAATGTCAGAATTCTTCTTTACAAAAATCCTATCATCTCATCTGCATCTGTTCCTGCTGACCTCGCCTGTTTGCCTGTTTTATCTGATCAGATTGATCTTCATCGATCCACTCATGTGATAATCATAATGTTGAAACAGTGCTAATCAATACCAGCTCTTTGTCTGTCTGATGGGCTCATAAACACCTTTGATGACCCTTAAGTCTGTGTTGTTATTTCATTCAATGTTCTTGTGAGCAAGACATTCATATTTGACATTTTACAGAATTTATTGGATTTTACAGCATGATGTTTTTTGTTATACTTGAAAAAATACTGTAATTGCATCAACTTTAGTTATCTAGATTTAACAAATAAGGCCTGTTATTAGTTTGTCGCTTTTGCAACATCAACAGTTGGTCTGTCATTTCAGACATTTAAATTTACATTTTAGACGTCACCCTTTTGTTTTAAACAAGAAGTGACCATATATGGACGACAGGAAGCTACTTCCTCTTGTTTTGTTAACAGTCAATACTGCTTTATCCTTTATACTCTGGATGGGTCCATTATTTACAAATTAAAGATCATGATGTATTAAGGAAGACTTTCAACTAATGAAAGAGGCCATAACGATTTAAAGGAAATGTTGTCAGAGGTAATAAATCAAGTGAGAGTAGTGTCACTTTCTCATAGACTTCTACCAATCTTTTCTTTTTTGCAACTAATTGGGGTCGTCCCCTGCTGGCTATTCGGAAGCACTTCCACATTGGCTTTAATTTTGAAACAAAGACACTATATCCACTACTTATAAACCATTTATCAATCCACACACCTTAGCTCTTATTTATCCGACAAAAACTATTTTTGGAAGCACAAGTATGTCAAATTTTTGTTCGCTTTTGGGAGTTTCAGCTCAATATTTCGTTAAGTAGTGTAATTAAGGTTTTAATCAGGGTTTTAGCTCATTAAAAATGTATTTTTTGTGTGCAACTATGTTTGCATATGTTTATGTGTGGATCTGTGTGTTATTTTAAGCTATCTGTATGTTTTGCTTGCGGATTAAGTGTGTTTGACCAGGTAAGGTCAGGGAGTCACACTGTGGAGACACAAGTTGGCTCAGCAAGACACCTGGGCTTCAGCAACACACGTCATCTCTCTCTCTCGCACACACACACACACACACACACACACACTGATATTAACCAGGAGTGTGGGGTGTCTTTATAATAAATTATTAACTCCTCAGGTGCAGGTTCTCGTTTGTGACGGGCTCAAGTGTTGAATTGGACTCGCACTGTTTGGAGAGCAGCGCAAACACGTCTCTCAACACCCAATTACTGATGATAAGAATTCAATTATCAAAACCTCTTTTGTTCTCATGGACTCCTCTGTTTGTAAAGCTACTTAACCAAACGTTTGGATATTTCTTTGACACTTGTATGCTAATATTTGAAATTCCACTCCTGGGTGTTGCTAGCTAAAATGCTAGCTGAAATTGAGGAAAATCCAAAGGAAGTTCTGTGAGTGAAGTCAGGTGAGTGCTAACCAACGCTAACCAATCATATTGGCTGGATATCCGACTGACAGCCTCATAGCGGGTTGCCCCATGATACCAAGAGTGTGTGTGCATGTTTAAGTGTGTATGTAAGCTATAACGGGTGTATTTTTAGCATTGAACACTCAAGGATCCCAGGACCTCTCCCTGTGATAAGCAGTGGCCAAAGTCCGCGGGCTAGCGAAGGCCCGAAGAGCAAACAGGGAACACACACACTGTTTAATATGCTGATACTCAGAGCTTAGGTGTAGTGATGTGGCGGCCAGAGGGAAAGCTGTTTGTTTGTACGTGGAGGGGCAAGTCAGGGGTAAGACTCAGGTTAGGTAAAGGTGAGGTGACATCATCAAAACAATCGATTCTGGTGTCTTTAGAGGGTTCGTGCAGAGTTCATGCAAAGAGGGTTTAAGAGGTGTCAGTGTGCCTAAACTGTTTGAGAAGATGTAGAAGGTGATGAAGAAAGGAAACAAGTGTGTGAGATTTTCCATCATCAACCATATTCACAGGGCAGCCATTTTCTTCTGACATCACGCTCGGGGTGGGAAGCTTAAACGCTGTTACAATATTATTCTGCTATCTTCCAAGTTGTAAATTGTATAAATGAATAGTTTCTGTCATGTCATTTTCATTTCACTGCTTCTGGATTGATCAGCAACTGAAAAGTGAACATCCAGAGGGAACTTTTAAAAGAGAGTCGTACAATTCAATCAAAAAGGAGGAAAAAGACTGTCGTAAAAACAACATAAATGACATAAGCTACCTTCAGACAACAGCTAATGTAATCATTCAGCCACTTCCTCACAAACATTGCAGTTAGCTAGGCAGTGGCTGCCTGCCAACAATACCCTTTAAGTGTCATACAATGCGAAAGGAAAGGTGGAAACTAATGTTAACATTCAACCAATTGCTAGCTAACATTACAGTTAGTTAAGAAGTGACTGAATGCAAACTCCCTTTAAAATGGAATAGGAAGGTAGAGACAGACTTATCTTTGAAAAAACAACATATTTGATAACCCATAAGCTACCATCAGACAACAGCTAAAGTTAGCATTCAACTACTTCCTATAGCTAACTTTATAATTAGCAAGGAATTTACACCTTTTCTATCATATAGTACTACAACACATTTAAAAGGTAATGTTAGTATTAAACCGCTTCCATAGCTAACATTACCGTTAGCTAGGAATTTAAACGTTTTCTATCTACAACACATTTAAAAGGTAATGTTAGCATTCATACACTTCCATAAGCTAATATTACCGTTAGCTAGGATTTGAAGCCTTTTCTATAATATACTACAGCACATTAAAAAGTAATGTTAGCATTCAGCCACTCCATAGCTACCGGTAATAGTTGCAGCTAATAGTAGGTAAGTTAAGGCAGCCAATGTAGACCAATCTCAAAGCATAATATTACCATTCATTGTTTTTCTGTTGATAAAGCTGGTGAAATGTTTACTCAACTTACAACCTAATACACAACATGAGGATATTATACCAGCATTTTGAGGAAAATGGCCGTCGTGTGAATATGGTGTATGTCAAAAACCTTTTTTTTCTGCTGTCAATCAAAGGCAGGTTCATCCCTCTCTCAAAACACTGTAAGAGAAAACAAAAACACAAAGAGGAAGCGAGAGGAGAAAAGGTGGCTCAATCCAGGGCCGGTGACAGCGCTCATGTCTGATAACAGCAGGAATATTTCTGTTTGGACAAAGAGAGGAGGGACGGTGGAGGAGAAAATTTTAACAAATATGGTTACGTTTGAAAAAGGACAGGGATAGAGGGAATGTCAGAGAGGAGGAGGAGAAGGGAGAAGCCACCAGACAGGAGGAGCAGTGGAAAACAAAAGAGGCTCCACACTCTGCTCTGTCTTATCTGTCTGAGGGTCTTATCCACCGCTGGCTCTGTTAGTGTAACCCCATTCCCTCCCTGCCGGCCGCTCTCCTTCCACCTCATCCCTCCATCCCCAGTCCCCCTCCTTCCTACCCCTCCCTACGCCCCCACCCCCTCCACTGCTTGCTGCGGACCCCGTTATCAGGCCAAGGCTGACGTCAGGGGGGCCCGTTGGTGCTGGGGGGCCGGAGACGGAGGCTGATAGCGCGGCAGAGGCTGCCTCCACACAGGCTGTGGGAACTGCGGACCCAGCCCACCTCGACCCAGTGGCCCCGCACGTCCACCACAAAAACACACAGAGGTGAGGATGTGTGGTTAATTCATGAAAGCACACACACACATTTAGGGAGGTTTAGCTACTTTGTAGCAACTTTCCACAATTAAAACTTAAATATTTAAGCTGGAAAACAATATTTTTATACTCAAAATGGTTGATTATTACCAATTTGGAGGCCAGAAATGCTTCCACTTCAGGCTCTCTCAACCTTAATTTGCCACTAAATCTAAATTAACAGTTGACTGTATACATAAAAGTTGTAATGTATGGGGTGACTCATGGGTACTTCCAAAATCCTGGCTCCGGCCCTGACACACGTATCTTTCTAACATCTATCTTACATGTACATCTATATAAAACTGTGTTCATACATGGTCACAAAGGACTATAATAAGCATTTATATTTATAACATTTATATTTTCCGCTTTCTTAGACTCTGCAGTCTCTTTTCTAGCCTAAAATAAACACAAGAGTCTCATCCACAGCAGATACGAATTGTCCCGTGAATGATCTGCTTCTTATCAGAATTCCCAACCGCTGCACATCTCATCTTCTCATCCACCTCTAAAAACATAAATTGTTGCTTAAAATGTGTCCCGAGGTAGCAATATTATTGTAATTTCTTCTCTCCCATCATTTTCGTCACAATATTTCAGCAGTGACTGACTTCCACTTAACAGAAATGGAGTGCACGGGTTCACAGAATCAGAGTTCAAGTTACATTTTTCAACCTCTCTCTTAAGCAATCCGCTCCCCAGGCAGGCACCGGTTCAGCCTGATAAAGCTGAATATGACGAATATTATGTGGAGAAAGAAGCTGTCGTTTAGGTGGGAGATAAAGCTGAGGTGAGGTGACACTCATCAGTCCGTGTATCTGCACAGAAGACAGTGCGGCTGCGGTGCAGGTGACAGATTATGATGTCAGGGTTAGTCCATGAGACAGGAATCCACCAGAGGGAAAATCAGGGAATTAACTGTCTGGGAATAGGTTAAGGAGGCACTTAGCCCTGAGTTATTGTTGTGCCGTGTGTGTGTGTGTGTGTGTGTGTGTGTGTGAGTGTTGGTACAGGTCAACAGGTGCAAGTTTGACCTGAGGGGAGTGAGCGGAGCGTGGAGGGCTGCAGCAGATGAAGTTGGCAAGTTTCACATCATTAGTTGCAGGTGCAGCACTCCCATAACGTGCAAACACGCACACACAGCTCATGTCATCTAAACCCTGTTAATTAACATCCCTCAGTGTCCGTGTATCAACTGAACTACTCTCTGCTCTGCAGTTCACCTCTGCTTTGACTCATTTACAGTAATGGGAGTGAATTGAAGCATCAATCTGCCAGTTTTACACACATTTATTTCCACATCTTCCTACGTGTGTCTCAGATGTTTTCGGAGATGGATCTGTCGGATGGGGAGTGGAGACACACTTATCAGTGTGTTGTCCTCGATAAGGCCTAGAAGATTTGTAACGGTTGCACAGTGTGTGTGTGTGTGTGTGTGTGTGTGTCTCTCTCTCTCTGTCTTACTCTGACCTCTTCTCGGCCGAGCAAGTAGGAGGAAGAAACGAGTGGCCTTGACAGCGCGAGAGGAGGGGTGAGATGTGAAATAAGAATCAGCGAAAGAAGGAGGCCGTTGTTTCGGAGTTGCTTATTTCGTCTCCTCCACCTCTCGCTGTCATTTTCTCTCACTCTTTGTCAGACACACACTCCCTAAATTTCAGCAGTGGCTGCCGTGTCCTTGGGTGTAAATAGCTTTAAAATGTGTGAGAGATTGGGAGGGGAGGTGATTGGCTAAAGAAGAAGGAAGAGGTGAACTTCAGGTGCACTCCAACAATGTTTTATAGCATGGGAAACAATAATAAAATGCGGCTTCATACTGGTACAGATGTTGGGCAGCAGTTTGCAGCTTGTATTAAGACCTTTCGTGGGATTCAACCTAAAGAACAATTTTCTAATATGGCACTGAAAATATGTACGTGAGGTTTACGGTTACACTTGTGTCTTTTCTATGCGATCAACAGAAGAGGCTTAAAAGCAACACTTTACACACTGCCATTAAAAATGTTTTATTGCAAGTAAAATTAATTTGTGACATAAAATGTATCAATGCAAAAAGGTTTGGCTTGTAATTCAGATTAATCTTGTGGGCGGGACTTTTGTTAAAGATAAGTCTCGACTGATCAGTCATGGATTAACACCTTGGCAGCATCAGTGGGAACAATGGACACATATTGGATTCAAAAGCACAACTTTTGGATTTGCATCAATATCTTTTTTTAAAGATTATTTTTATGGCTTTTTGACTTATAGGACAGCTGAAGAGAGACAGTAATCGTTGGGAGTAAAGAGTAGGGGACTGCATGCACCAAATGACCGGCAGACCAGGAGTCAAACCTGTGATCAGTGCGTCAAGAACTGCGGTCTTTGCACACGGGGGGCGCCTGCTCCACCTACCGAGCTTAACCAGCGCCCCATCTGTATCTTTTATGATCTTAAGAAAAATAAATGTAATTGCCTTCAATAAAACATTGCTTGAGTACAGTGTTAATAGTTTTGCTCTCAAATCTATTTATTAAATTGCAGAGTAAAGTTTTGATCTGTTTGTTTGCATAATAAAGACACATCACAATGAACCTCATAATCAGGTAGAAAAAAACTATCACTGGAAGTTGAACTAATGCCCAAGCAACAGAAGATGCTCTTCAGTTTGTCTGTATAGGGCCTGGCACCGAAACGACAAACCCCCAGTTTGAACCAAAAGCACGACTCTCACCAAATGATTTTGCATCTCACGAACAAGTGTTAGAAACGTCTCTTAGTTCAAATGCATTGAAAAGGCGACCCATAACTGAACTTGCACCACAGATTTCAGTGCATGAATCAACCTTATCTATTTGCTGCTTTTATAGCGCAGATAGCAGATATAATTATGCAGGCAGACATGTTATGCTAAACCATACCTCAGTCAATCAGAAACTAAAACAACAGCGGATCCAACCATTGCACTACAGCTCAATTATATGTCCAGGATGTGAAAGCTCAAAGACGTCTACGTTTTGGCGTATTTGATTGACTGGCAGATCTCTCAGTCATTCAGCGCACAGCCATGATGCCTTTCCTTTTCCTTGTTCTAATTCAGTTTCCTTGAAACTCCACAATGTGTCCCAAACTTGTTTTTTCAGTCTAAAGGGAAGTGGCGAGATAGCAGAGAAAAATAAACCAGTCTGTAAAGATTCTACATCTTTGGCCTCTATAAAATAGCCAAGCTACATAGGCTGTGTGGAAACCCTGTGGAAACATTTGAATCATGTGATCATGCTCTAACCAACAGGGTATCATCTCCTCCGCTCTCCTGGTAGTCCACCACGCTTGCCTGTCTGGGTGCCCCCCTCTCTGCCCTCTGGGTGACACGATAAGCACGGCCCTCATTAGTCTTTTTAATTGGTCCAGAACGGTTGCAGTGAGCCGGTCTGAGGTCTGGCCGCATGCCAGGCTAAAATAAACGGACCCAGTGGAAACACTGCACAGGCCGACCAACAGATCACAGAGTGCAGCATCGAGCCTAAAAAAAAGACACTTTTAGATTTAGACTAAAGTAAACGGGGAATTCAAAACATGTTGTGTTTCATCTTTAATGAACAAACGCTGAGGAATTCAAACATTTCAGCCTTTGGAGTTTTTGTCACTGACTCCCTCAGCTCACCTCATTTTCTTATTAGCTTGATTAGTTGGAATTTATTTATCTATATTGAACTTGTTTTTGGCTTCCCTGGTGCAGTGCATGCGGGATAGTGTGTGCACAAGCATGCATGTATGCGTGTGTGTGCGCGTGCACCGTGGCGTCTATAGCTTGCGGAGAATCCATCAAAGCTTATCATTATAAGTAAACATGACAGAGTGGACAAAATGTCTTGTGCGCCGCCAGACCTGCTATCTAACCACAAGCCATATCTGTGATGATGGACTGATGTGGCGCTGGCTTGGACTTACCAGAGTCTGAGTGTGAGAGTGGGAGTGTGTGCGTGTGTATGAGCGCACACATGCACAAGAACACATCAAACGGCGTACACATGTAGACACTCAGACACACACTCGAGTTACCTCTAACGTGGCCTTTATATCTTCTGCCTCTCAAAGGAATATACGCTTACAGTACATGAAAAGTTGACTTATCGCACGATCATAAATGAGCAGGCACAGTCATAAGTCATATAGGAATTTATAGCTGTTATTTATTAGGCCGTGTTTGCTGGGGTTCATAGTTTTACATACGGGTTGAGCAGAGACTGAAAATAATGGTTACTGCTCGGGACAAGCCTCTTTTTTATGGCAGATGAGATCAGAGGAGAGTTAAGGAGTTGCTGAGGGAGATTTATTAGTGAAAGGAGACATTGTGCTTGCGGAAGAGGGAGCTAAGTGTTGGTATATAGACCTCTGTTGTGTCAAGGAAGCTGATCACAATCTGATTTGGGAAATGAAAAATGTCCCGTTAAATTTCTTTTTTGTGACTTTTCTTGCGTGTGTGTGTGCGTTGAGGACAGCCTGTGCGTCCCTCTACTTGTTACAACACCACTGATAAGCAGGGTAAACAACCATGCACTGTTTGCTCCCCTGCCGTGGTCACGTGATCAAAAACACTAATGACAGAAGGTGATTTAGTGCTTATGTCCATCTCTCCGTCAGCTTTCACGCACTGTCTGCTCATTCCTCGAAGTGTGGCTCCTGCGCCGTCTGGACATTTAGCTTTAAGAATGGAACCCCGACGTTGATAACCTTTCCCCCCCTGCTGTTCAGTTCCTGGGTCAAAGGTCATGGCTGCAGTGCTTCAGCTGACATGGCAGATTGACACGGGGTGTAGTGGCACTGGATGGTATACAGTATAGAGTCGTTTCAAGTCGCGTCGCCGTCACTTTCATTCCCCTTTCTCTGTCTGAGTAATGCAAGTGTGTTTGTGTTTGCGTGGGTTGGTTGGGGGGGGGTCATTAGCCTCATGGTAGCCTAGAAGGTGGTCTTTGAGTCACTCAGACTCACACAGGACTCCCCCAGACCACCAAGAGAGTGGTAAATGTGTCTCCATCCTATCTTAACTATAAGGGCTTGTGCTTGTTCATTCCTACTCTCATAGACAACCACAGGGCGCCATCGATTTATAAATCATTACTAACATCGGGCTGTTCTGTCATACAGAATTATTCTGACATTTTTTGACGTAGACCCAACATTTATTTGCTCTTTTTGGGAAGAATTATAAGAGAAGATTAACACCATGCTTGTGTCTGTACAGTAAATATGAAGCTCCAAACAGCAGCTGGTTAGCTTAGTTTGGCAAAACGACTGGGGACAGGAAAGAAAATGGCTGGCCTTGCACTGCCTACAAGCACATTAGCTCACTAATTCACCTGTTTTTATTAATTCATGTTTATTTAATCTGTTATGTGTAGATGTGAGTTTTATTTTACCGTCCAGTGTAGCAAGCTGTTTCCTCCAGTCTTTATAATGATTAGCTAAGCTAACAGGATGCTGGCAGTGACTTCATAATTAGCATATTTACAGATTGTAGTGTGATATATTGCTCGTCAGGCTAGCTGATAAGTGGATATCCCAAATTGTCAATCTATACCTAAAACATAAAGTCTAGCAAGTAAAGACTTGATTTGGTTGCGAAGAAACATCTGTGAGCCACTATTTTTTGTGCTAATGCTGTCATTAGCATAAGCTAGCATAACTGTTGTGAGTTGATGAAGTTATGAAATGTTTTATAAAATGTAATTTAAAAGCTTTCAGTCCAAATCATTATGAGACAACATTTAATCAAATATTATGTTTGATTTGTCAACCATATGCTATTACCCAGCATACTTAATATGGGCAATATGATAGCAAGCTAACGTTAGCTTTTTAGCTTTTTACTATGTGTAAATTGTACCAGAATAAAGCAAAAGAAACAGATAGCTCGTCTACCCAAAATGACTTGGTATTAAGATAAGAGAGGAAAAAAGAGTGATGAAAAGTACATTAAGAAGGTGTGTGTACTATTTCATAGTTAATTTCAACCACAAATGTTACATAAGTTTGATTTTTTTAAAGGCACAACAGTTGTACTGACAGTGAATATATGGCTTGAAAGCTTTTGCCAGATTTAATGTGACTTCCTGTATAAACCACGCCCACTTCCTGTCATCTTGCTATCTGAATCATCCAGATACAGAGTCAGATAATTTTGGGCGGTTGAACAAATAGAGATAGTGACACATCTCCAAATCTCAAGTTAATATAATGTATAGTTAAAAACACTAATATCAACAACTTGAGTAGGATAAAACTCATTTTAATTTTGCCAGATTACATTTTGAAAATATGGGATATAAATGTTTTTAAATAATCTGCTTTTGTACCTCATTTGTGTCAAACTCAATGCTGAAGCTGTAAATCTTTCACTGTTGAGGTTCATAAGTGGGACCTCTCCATCCTGACTTATATTAACAACAACGTGCCCTCAAATATTTCTTCTCTTAATTGGTTTATTGCCCAACAATCAGTCAGAATTCCTACATCTTCCCGTAAACACACAGATAAAAACACAAGACCCTCTAAGAAAAAAGCTCAATTTTTTTCACAGGTTTGCTTCATTATAATGAATTATGACTCCAATGTTTCCTATCAATTATCATTTGTGTGACATATCCTTTTTCAGTGTTTAGGTTGTGAAGCCTCTGGCTGCCACGGTGTACTTGAAGTTATCAGTGGTTGTAGTCTAAGCTCGAAGTGTGTGACGTCCGAGCAAAATGATTTTAAATCTCTCCAAGGCCTGTGCCGGGTCAGACCTTTGTGACTGCTACAAGTTAAAGATAAATGCGAGATATTATCTTTATTTTCGCTGACTGAGCAAAACAAGGTTCAGAATGAAATGAGAAAGGATTTTAGCTGCTGCTATTTACTGTTTAAATGTCCGCTTTGGACACCAGACACAATTGCAATGTGGTTATCAAAAGGAAAGGAAGATGCTATGGCTTGTTTTTCAATATTTACTGAATATAGTACCACTAGTTTGCGAGTGCAAGGACACGTATGCATTCTCTGTTAAACATACAAACAGGGAGATACACAAGGTCAGGAAAATGTGCTTCTTGTGCACCTCTCCTCTTTCTCCTTTTCTGCTCATCTTCAGCAACATAAACTCCTGTGTGTGTGTTTTTGTGTGTGTTTGAACATAAATACCCCTGTGTGGCATTTATATTAACCCAAAAAAACAGACACTGTAATGCTCACAAGATGTTTGTGTGCTAAGACTGGACAGTGCCATAAAAAGTCTAATATCAGAGGCTGAAATGAGACTACATATATACTGTATATTACAGACAGACCACTTTATGTTTGATGGACTTGGGCTGTTATTATAGCTCTGTCTGAGAGTCACATCTTGAAAACATTACTCAGTAAAGAGCCAAAAGTTTATTATAGCTCATCCTTTAGTGCTTCAAATTCTTCTAAACTGCTTCTCTGTTCACCTTAAGATGATTTCCTTTTCTATCTTTGTTTATCAGGCCTGTGCTTCCAGAAAGGAAAAGCCGAAAAAAGAAAAGGGATAATGTGCAATGAATTGAAGAAAAAAAAGATATAATAAAGAGAACTAATGCAGCGACATTTTGGAAGGTAAGTCGTGGCTGTCCCTTGAAGGTTTTGATGGTATTGAAAGCAGTCGATGATACCCAGAGCCCTAGCGTCCCTGCCAACAAAAAGCTCATAACCAAACAGTCCCCCACAATCCTTTGCTCCAAGCAGCGTTGGGAGAGGAGGAGGAGGAGGGGTTGGAAAAGGGGTTGAGGAGAGTCTGAACAGGACGGAGGAGGGACACACCGGCGCCATGTCGATCCCTAAGACAACTTATCTCCTCTCTCACAATGATAGCGCCTGTCAAAATAACTGCCAAGATACATAGCCAGCCAGGAACTGGTTAACTCCGGCATTGTCCAATCAGAGGGCCTGCAGCCGGGGACTCTGTCTTTCCCCACCTAGGAGGGCTCTCCAGGACCCAAGCTCCACAAACACACAGTATCTCTGTCTCATTGCTATCTTAAATAGGTTCAGTCAAACTTTATTGGAAGAAGTGATAGAAAACTGGGTTATGTTTACATCTGAATTACATTGTTATTATGTTCGAAATAAGTAGTGTGGACTGGACATTAAGTGGTATGTGCAAACTGAAGAAATATACAAAACAAATGTGAAAGACTCTGGTGATTTTTAACGTAAATAATTTATCTTTAAAAACAAATAACAAAAGCTAATTTAACTTATTATTTAGATAGTGTTGTAGAGTGCAACATCATTATCTTTTCCACAAACCTGATACAACATGACCTCTCCCACATTTTGCAGACCTCTGTGTCTTGGACCATTTGTTGGGAACTGTCGCCACCTAGCGGGTACAGTTGATAAAAGCTCCGGAGGTGGTCAGGGGACGGTGATGGCAAAGTCAAGTGTAGGTACTTTGTATTTCACAGAGGCAAAACTTAGGAGTCAGGTCTGAGGCCAGCCGTTGGGTTAAATAAATAGCCCTTAAAATACAACACAAATTACAGTTTAATATAACAAACATTAGCCTACGAACAAATAAATAAAATAAAATAAAAGTTGCCATTATTAAAGTTTTAGCGTATTAATACTTTATCTTTTTGTTGTTCGGTCTGGTCATTAAACGTACTGGACTCCATCATGGTGAACTGTAGTAGGAGAAAAAGTAGTTCCCTGACCGGGAATCGAACCCGGGCCGCGGCGGTGAGAGCGCCGAATCCTAACCACTAGACCACCAGGGAAGGATGTTACAAACTAAAGTGCAATATAATTTAAATCTCACACCTATTAGATTTGAGGTCTATAATCGACCCTCGGTGGTGAAATATCGATGAACAATTAAATCTTGAACCCAGCTAACATAGCTCCCTTAAACTAGCAGAGATGCTTACAGAAGATTAACTAGTTCATAGTGAAGACCAGCAGGGGGGTGAGCTCACTCGTGTTTTTACAGTGCACATGACACCAGAGGGCGCAGTGAAGGGAGGCTTCATTTTGATTTAACATTAGCTGCTTGAGGATGCACGCAAGGTATGTGGACAATCTCAGCTACCTGTTTTTATATCAGATGTAGCGTTCAAATGCGTTGTTACTCACTTGGGTCTGGCGTCATCTTTAGTTGATAATGCATGAACAGGAAGAGCTGGTTTTCTAACAGCGGACTCGCGCCTGGGCCAAGTAATAGCGTAAACATCTCCACCAGGTTGCTATTGTCCTGTAAACAAAGTAGCTAGCTAGCGCGGTTAGCATCAGCTGTGAAGCCAAGTTATAGACTGGACCTTGTTCACTTATCCTGTTTGCTTAACCTGGAGTGAGCACTGACGGATTTTACATAAGCACTGGTAACTATATCTGTTTTTGTTACTGCTGCACCTTAAGAAGAAGCTGGTCTCTGTCTGCGTTCAGAGAGGAATTCACATTAAGCAAGGTGTGGTAACCATGCTTCAATAATTTAGCCTTTCCTCTGTGGTTAGCCTTTAACCTGTTATATAACACACTAAGGCTGCATATGGATGCGCCTAAATAGCTTTATTTCTATTCTTTATTTTATGTGACGTTTGTGACGATTGTTTCGTTTTCGCTTAATCCTGCCATGTTAAAGCTAATCGTCAGTGTAGCCACGGTGGTCTGTATGTTTACATAAACTGGATCCCTGCTAATAATAGACACCCTGTTAGGATAATGCGTAATTTCATAATAGAAAAAACATGTTTACTGTGGCTAACTAGCAGCAGATGCGTCCATGCTCTCAGGCAGAGTGCTGCATTTTCCATCCTGTTGGTCAGCCATTGTCAGCTGAGTGGCCTGACATGCTTATTATAGGATGCTTTCATCGCCCTCCACTTAGGCTTCACCATCAGTTATTGGGTTTTTTACATTCAAGTGAGTGTTGTTGAGTGAGGAGGCAGCCTGCTAATCCCCCCTCCCTGCTTATTTATTTCCTCTGCAGGACCAGAGAGAAGTGTGAGAGCACAGTGTGAGAGGTGATCTTCTCCAAAGTTGTGTCTGCTGCTGGACTGGACACACTGGGTGGGTGTGGGTGTGTAAAAGGGTGGATGTTTGTATGGATGCGCTTGACTGCATGCAGATTTAGGAGCCTGGCCTGATGGAGAAGAGAGACAGGAAGCCGGGATATTTTGCAAGGTAAGCGACACTGTGTTTGTTTTGAATGCGTGTCATTTGCATTTAATTTAGGTACTTGTGATGCAGCAGAATCGATGTTAGGCTCCAGCATTAGGCGTGCTTTATGGCATTTTCTGCAGAAGGCTGTACAACAGGAGCCGGCCTCTGTCCCTGGATGAAGAAGCTTACAGAAAAGCCTTTAACAGAAAGAAAAGGGAACAAACCTCAGACAGTTTTAAAGAGGACTGCTTCCTATCCATGCATTCGATGTCGCATATATATATAAAGTGAACTGAACACAATTTAATCACAAAAATGCAAATACATGTGCATGAATAGGCATCAGAAAAGACATAGATAATTGTAGACTATGATCTGCACAGAAATCCTGCTGCTTTTCGTTGTTTTTGTTGTTGTTGAGTCATGACATGACCCAGTTTATGTGCACATTTACATTGCATATCTGTTACAGTGTCAAGTTTCTCCCTTAATGATTTTTGCACTATGTAAGCAGGTCAACTAGAATGACTCAAGTTACCAGATGTACTGTTACCATAAAGCTCAACAACTGACGGGCATCAGCTACTCAGTTTAATGTTGTTACCCAAACAGATGTTATTGTATATTTCAGATGGAGCGAGGTCTCACTCAGCCCAGGTTTATCACATGCTGGGGTATAAAGTCCAACTCTTATATAATGACGCTCTACTCAGAGCCTCACTTGTAAGACGTGACACGATGGCTTTTCCATTGTGCTGAATGGACAATTGCAGTCGCCAAGGTGCGCTAACTAATTATTTCGTCCTGCACGGATCAGCACCATGAAGTCACCTCGGTCTGAGCTGCACCCCGCCGATTCGGCCTCATATAATCCCGGGCGTGCGTCAGAGGTCTTGCTAGAATTGACCAACTGGGATCAGGTTAAGTTTAAAATTGGATTTAGGAAACATTGTGAAACATGATAACAGGAAAATGTGTGGAAAGAGGCTTGTCACAGCTACGGTGCATCGACTGAGGGGCAATCTGCAGGTCATGAACAAACATCGGCTGTTTATGTCTGACGTCAGATGCACCGATCACATGTC
Organism: Semicossyphus pulcher; assembly: GCF_022749685.1. Taxonomy (NCBI): domain Eukaryota; kingdom Metazoa; phylum Chordata; class Actinopteri; order Labriformes; family Labridae; genus Semicossyphus; species Semicossyphus pulcher. The sequence continues at coordinate 13,430,945 of NW_027211615.1, forward strand.
GCATGCAAATCAAATATGACTAGTGTCGTTCTATGTAATGTGGCTTGAAAGTGTCCGCAGTTCAGAAGATATGTTCTACTTTACTTTCCCTTCCCTGCGTGACTTGAAACATGACAATAACATGTTTGCATTGTTTAAAGCCTTAAATAGGCAAACAATACCATACTAGAAACTCAAGGTCCCTATGTAGAACTTAAAACCAGACAAACAGATGAAAGCATGAGGTCGTGTGATAAATATTGTGAGGTAATGCTGAGCAGCCTAATAAGCTTTATTGTTTCTAATTATGTCTCTGGTTACTTATTAAGGCGGTCCTGACAGCCTGGTGCAATCCTGCAATTTGTCTTGTTTTAATGATTTGATTGTCTAATGTAGGAAATGTCAAATTAAGGGGAGAAATTATGACCGTAGCAGTTTATTAATGGGATTAAGGCTTTGACTTTCAGGCGAGGGAGAGATGCTGTTTCCTGCAAAACTGTGGGAGACAGGGAGGCAAAACAACAGTGAAAAGGTGCACGATCATACAGACCCCAAAAACCTACAGCCATATTGTGCCCGTATGGAAAGAGAGTTAAACATGTCAGGAAGGAAAACCCGCCTTATCTACCAACACAGCTGCTGCTATAATATGTAGCTCTCCTGCTAGCTGCGCCATATGCTGCCTCACTTCCTGACAAATAGAGCAAAGGCCACTGTGGAGCTAACACATGTGCAGGACAGTGACAATAACAAGTATTAACCCATTAAAGAATCTTTTATGCAAGTAGACGCCGAACATAAAAGCTACAGTACAATTTCCTTTATATCACAGTATGTTTCTAGAAATTGCAAAATACATTTAATTTAAAATCCTTTGAAGGCATGAAAAATATGTTAAACTCTTTAAAATTAAAGGATATATAAGTTTACCCTGAGCAGCTTGTGCATAAACTCTAGTGATTAAGGCCACCGAGATAGAGTACAGAGGCTGTGATAAATAGACACTGTACATTCAGTAACCGTGGCTGATTTACAGTCACAGCTTTAAATGGAGGTTGAGAAAACTGATGCATCATCCTGGCTGGTGTGAGTCAGAGAATATGTGGGAGACTGTGAATCAAAGTGTGAAACTGTCTGATGCTGTGATGAGACTCGTCCTTGTAGTTATAACTTTGTTTTTGTTTTTAGCCGAACAATGCTTAATCAGTAGCAGTAGAAACTCCTAATTTCTATTATGCAGCCTGGTGGTGGTAATAATGAGACTTTGATTGAGCCTCTATGCGTGTAAAATCAGTGTTACAATACCAAAAGAACAACAGGGGAATACCGACTGCTTTACTTTCCAGCTACAAACAGAAAGTCAAAGTAAAACGGGAACAACCTAAAACAACAGTATTAATGTCAAGTTTACAATTTGTATGAATACTACGCTATGCTAATGCTACTTTTCCTGGGGTCCATATGTAAATGATAGCAGGTTGTTGCTCACTCTACATTATTCTGCTTATTACACGGCTACCAACTTACAAAATTTATAATTTGACACAATAAATTGATTTGGAAATTATTTTATTAATTTAAAACTTATTATATTTCTGTATAAAATATTCCGTTACACTCACAGTGAGAGCTGCAGCCATAGCAACAGTTAACTCTAGCCTTCTTAAAATGAGCTAAGCTAGCTATTTTTACTCACATTAAAAAGAGCTAACCCAGGTGTTTGGAAGCAGTGCTTGATTGAGGTTTCTGTCTTGTCACAGTCTGTTGACGTTGTCTTTTCCATTCACCGTCTTCAAACACCGCCATATCCCGTACTGTGTTCCAGTTAATGTTTACTTCATGTTTCGTCTTTAGTGTTGTAAATCTCTCCATCGTAGCCTTTTAGTTTTTGCATTGTTTAACCTTTATTTATTTCTCTTCGCTGTTTTGTCTCCTTTGTTTTTTCCCTCTGTTAACAAGCCGACCGCAAATTTACTGGAATTCATTCAGCAGATTGATGTGATTAAAGTTAGTCCTCCAGATTGTGTAATTAGAGCCGAATCCCTAGCAACTGACTGTTCTTCATAGCAACGGTCTGCTATTGAGAAATAGCAGACCTCGGAATGCCGTAATTAACCAATCACAATGAAGTATTTAACACAGTCGTATAATATTCAGATGTAATATAAATAGTCAACAATGTTAGACACATTGCAGCCAATAATATTACATCAAAACGGTATATATATCCAAAACATGAAAGCAAGTTAATTCAACAGACGGTTACACAAAATAACACACTCAGTGTCTCTGAACTTCCATATTGCCCCAAAAAAAACCAAAGGAACGTCATTTAGCATGTTTATTTCTTTTAGTTTCAGGTCAAAGTGTGCATGTTGATCCATTTGGGAATTTGTGACATGACTTTAAACAGTCTGTTTGCTGTAGTTTTAGCAGACTAAAAGGATCAATAGTGACTGCAGGTTTAGTGCTGTCAGCAGCAGCTTGTCCAACAAATCAAGTTTATCACAGCATCCAAGGGGTTTGCAATACAGAGATGGGAACTGATAAGATTTCATTGATGTCCCTCATTGGTTTATGGTTAATTTTCTGTGTGGGTTAAAGGAGGCTGACGCAGGTTTGTAGTGTCAACACAAGAGAAGCAAGAGACTCAAAAACATTACTGTTTACACGTAGTGAATGTGTTTTGCTGATGTGCGAGTCGAGCTGGCTGTATTCAGAAAGATAGCTGTAGTCACATTATGTCTTTTAGCATCTAAAGTTGATTAAATGAGAGAACATTTGTACCGCATTCATTTTGATGGCAGCGTTTCCAAATCAAAAGATATTTACCCTCGGGGATGCATGTGCTGCTTCTGTTTGTTTGGAAAGCATTTAGCGTAATAAACAAGGCATTCCTGGAATTTGAACACACGTTGGTTAGAAAGATGTTTAAGCAACATCACACAAGAAGGAGTGATGTTGGACTGCTGATATTCAGAACAACATTATGACCTCAAGTGTGATATTGCTTTTATACAACAGTTGAACAAGCAACAAATAGTAGTAAACACTAACAATCAACAACTGATTCTTTTTTGTTCGACCAACCCAGCTATTTCCACAACTTAACTGAAACTGGACGTTTGTTGCCAAGCAACCCAAATATTCTCCCGCACTCTGTGTCTACAGGTCACCACAGAGCAGCTGTTTTTATCATGTACATTTATCTGTATGTTTTAATTCATCATTAACCAGGGAAATAAGAGTCTGCTATGTGATTCAGAGGTACCAGCTTCATTAATGTAGACATACACAGTCTGCTGTAATGTTAATAAACATCATTCAGAGCACCTGGCTGAGGCGGCGTGATACAGAGTGAAAAGTCCCAGTGCTGTTATACTCTATATCAGTACTCATGGAATGCCTCTCGTCCAATCAGATTACTTGGTCGAAGCTAACTGTTGTATAATAGTAATTTTACTGACATGAAAAGGAGCACTGTGCCTTCTTTCTTTGTGAAATGAAGCCATGCTTTCAAACATGTTTTCCCTCCGCCGTGACCCGATCTTGAACTTTCCAGCAGCATAGAGGCATCTGAAATGATGGCTTAAGTTTGGAACCAGTTCTCGTTTCTCATAGAAAATTAGGTATTTTTTGTTGTAAATTTGAACATATTTGGACACATTTTCCTGTTTAACAGTGTAAAAAACTAGACTATATTTGTATTTCATACTCTAGAATTGTTGACAGATTCCAACCTCAAATCATCCTCCCTTCTCCAACAATGGCCTACCAGTTACAGTCTTTTCCCAAGCAGGCTCTGTTGTTTGTACTGTAAAACACAATTTAGCCAAGTAAGTAGAACCACATGCGGTACATTTCTAAAGCGTTACTTTCCCTCTTATTATCCTGTGAAGGAATGGATACACTGAAAGAAATAAAGGTTAGAGCAGGACAGAAGAAGGAGTAAGACGGAGGCCTGAAAGTGATTTAGAGACTCTCAGAGCGTTGCTGTGCATTCCTGAGTTCACTTCCAGATGTGTGCTGCATCAGAGCGAGTGGGAGAGGCCTGAACTCTGTCTGTCTGCAGCTTTATCGACCCGCTCTTGCCTTTCCATTTAGGCACTTCTCTTTTCTTTTATTCTTACTCAGCCCGGAGCTGTGCAGGCAAACACTCCCCCTATCACTCATGGCTCACGATAAATCAATTCGCTCTTATCTTTCCTTAACATACTCATCTCCACACTTTAGATTTCAGCGGGGCTCACACAGCGAGCATTATCCCTAAGTGCACCACTAACCCGAGGTTCCGCTGCACTGCAGTACCCCCCCTTAATGAACCCCAACTGGGCCTGGAGACGCCATTACATCACTCCCTCTGCTATTAATGATTAAACAGGGGGAGCGGATGGTCTGAAAGCACAGCTGACGCAGCAAAGTAAAGACAGGAAAGTTTGAACTATAGCAGCACCTGGGCAGAAGACCTGGGTTCACAACAGACGTTAGGATGGTGACAAGGAGCTGACTGATACTTTTTATACCAGTGATTTTAAATTACATGTTGATCAGAGAAGAGAAATACAGATAAATTATGTTTTAGATTCCATCTCGTGTTTTCTTTAAAGCAACAGTATGTTTGGGGGCTGTGAAGGAGGATAAAGGAGTAGATGACGTGGTTCTTCCCCAGTTAATACGATTGTTAAACACCTCCAAAAGCATTGGCACACATAGAAATTAGGGATGCACGATATTGGATTTTTTGCCAATATCCGATATGCCAATATTTTACAACTCATTTAGCCGATTACTGATACCGATATTTTTCTCCCGCACACCTAATTGCAGAGATCATCAACTCTCTTCTGTATTGGAATAAGCGTACAGTATAATGGTGATACTCTTATCACATTTGTTACAACGGTCGGGGTGACGGGTCTTGAGATGGTTAATCAAGTTTGTAGTGTTGAAAGACTTTGCCTTGGCTCCTCCTCGCATCACCGAAGCTGAGCAGTCATTGCAAATAGCAGCTTTGCTATCTATTTCTGACACTTTGAAAAACGTCCACACCACGGACATTTTGGCTTCTAACTCTCTCATGCTGCAGGTAGACACACGTGACGTCATCACGCTGCGCCGCGCAGGTCTTCTTCGCGCCAGGGACATTGCGCCGAGGTCGGGCATTTAATCAAGTATGCAGCAGCCCATTATCTTATCGGTTAATTATATCGGCGTGTTGGCCGATACCGATAGTTCATTTTTAAGCCAATATCGGCCGATACCGATATAAATATGAATATTGAATATGAATATTGATCCAAAAAATGAGTTGACTTGTTGTTTAAAGGTGAAATATTTTAGCTATGCAATCAATCTTCTATTATTCTAATGTGTTTTTGAATCCCGTTGGTGAAGTTTGTTTCGTTTTAAAAATTACATCCAATAATTTAATTATTTTTGGAGCCTCTCCTTCCTCCCAAAAAGAACAAACCTTTGTCATTCAAAAGGTCAGACCAACGTTTGGCTGACAGTATGTGGAATGACCGCGTAACCCCTCTGGCCGCACTGTACTGTCCCTCCACAATCGTAGAAAACATGGCTGCTCTAGGATCGGTTATTCGGCCTTATATGTACGAGCCAGAATCGCAAGGAGGTGTCAGAATGGTAAGCTGAAATCTTGACTACAAGCTGGTGCAAGAAGGCAGCCTGAGGTGAAAGACAGTGAATGACGATTGGTCGATTTCGGTGAAAGCAAGGTTCTACGTAGAAACCTGCAGCTGTTCTGAACGGTCCATTTCAGAGGCGACCTTTTTAAAAATGTCATTCTGGAAAAACACGGAATTATGCAGTTTTCACTTTTTCACTTCGAACAATAAACACCCAGAAAAGTGAAACCCATGATAATATGATAATATCCATTCAAAAGATACAGCCCCTTTTAAGGAGTACTGTTTTTTACTGACTGTGTACAAGTCAACATGTGTGTCTCCTCTGTTTTCCCATCAGACTGAAGAGGCGGAGACAGCTCAAGCAGAGCCAGTCAGAGAAGAATGGGAACGAGCAGAACCCGGCCATCATCTCCTGTCCAGACATCCCGAATGACAGCGACCCCAACAGGAAGACGGACCTACAGAGAGTAACAACGAAGCCACCTGAGGGCTCAGGTAAGACCTGAGATTAGTGTTTTTACAGCTTGATTTTTCTTTAATTTAAATATAATAAGAGTTTAAATAATAATTCTAGAAGCTTCTTTTTGGCTTTGGATGTCCTTAAAGGTTGATTTAAACATGGCTCTGTAGATGCATAGAGGGCTCTGTTGTATCTTGTATATGCCTCGTAAAACATGTAACTTTGTAGCGGCTGCACAGCACATGGAGCGCTCTGCTAGAGGGACTTCTGGTGCTGGTAGAACTGTGTACAGTACAGTTGTGGGAATTCCTTTATTCAGGCTTGTGTTGTTTTTTTGTCCTTAGTCCAATCTTTAGACAATCAGTATGTCCCTTTACAGTCAGGATTAATTTGATTCCCCTTCTCTTGTATCTCTGTTGGATTTGCAACACAAGGGTGACTCCGTGTTGGGAAAGACATCAGCAGTTTTAAACAGGAAGTTGCGTAACCTTCATCCTGTCTTCCCCAGTTGCTGTTCTCACAATTCAGTGAGCAGGTACTAAGCGGGTGTTAAACAATAAATGGAAATACTATGACGCCCTTCTGCTTTAAAACAACATAAAAACATAATAAGTTACATAAAAGAATAAAAGCTGTTTAGCTGTTTATATGAACCTTAAAGTTAAAAAATGTCCTTTTTTATGGTTAGAATTCTTTTAAACAGAAAGTAAATTGTATGATTATGTTTAAGACAATGATAAACAACTTTTTGGGGATTCGGGTGTAGCCAGCGTTTAGCAATAAGGACTTCCAGCCAAAACTTCCTTCTCTGTGGGCTGCATTGTTTACAGTCCAGTTAGCAACTTGAGAAGTGACCGTGTGTTCAGATCAATGACTGTAAATATAGATGGACAAGGCGTCTCCATCTGCTCCCATTGCACGACATTGAAAAATAGCCCACCTGATAGGCGCTGCCATCTTGTGATGGTGACGTCGTATGGAGCCAGAGTCTGCGCAGTAGAGATCGGCGGGTGGCGCCGCCGTAGCCACTTCCGCTAACCAAAACACACACTTAACTTACCGAAAAACAGCAAGGATCTCCCTCAGCTTCTTGTGTTGGTCTGAGGTTAACGTTCGCAGATATGTAAACTTCAATGACTGTAGTGATTGTTTTAGTTACGCTTCCTCTTGCCGTTTGTCCTCCACTCTGCTAATCCGGAACTGATCGGCTGCAGGAGCCGAATTTATCAACAGACAAATCAGCATGATAAGAACTAACTATAATGACAGAAACCATGTTTGAGAAAAATGTATTTGGTGTGTATTTTGATTTTATAGTTTGACCCATGTCCCATCTGTTAACATGGAGGAGGCGGGCTTTATGACCTATACTGCAGCCAGTCAGCAGGGAGCACTTGAAATGTTTTGGCTTCACTTTTAGGGAGCTGTCATGTCGTCCATCTTTTTATACAGTCTTTGGTTCAGAAAAAAAGTGAAGTGAAATTCACTACAAAATACACTCAGTCATTTCTTTGTTCATTACACCCCCAGAGAAGAACTCGTCATGTGTTTCTGGTAAGTCTCAGTTTCACTGTAAATAGTAAGACAAAGGCTTCACTCACTACAGTGGTATAAACCGAAAAAAAGAAACCACTTTTCTTGTGATTCACTTTAATAAACAGGTCTTACTTTTGCTGAAATTTCAACATGATTTCATCATGATGCAGATTAGTAAAAAGTCAAAATGAAGCTTTATCAGGTCTGTCCTCAAGAGGAGAAGAAAACTACTTTTAAACTGCTCTTTTGTTGAATGGAGGTCAGATTGATCATTTCTGATGCATTCAAGGAAGTCGGGAAACCTAAACGCTGAACAGATTTTGTGACACAGCGTCGAGTTGGATTTTAGATCTAGAACAGATTGTTAGCTGTTAGCATGCAGATGTCTGTTTATAGAGATTAATAAGAAGCTAAATCATCGTCGGATAGCCGCTGATGGGAGCTGGGATGTCATTACAGCGCATCACGTTCTGCCTGCATGTGCACTCCTCACATCTTCATTTACAGATTCTACATTTTTATGTAGAATCTGTAAATGAAGATAACTTAATCTCAGTGTGATGTGCAGTCTTTTTCTACCTTGTGTTTCTGGGTTTGTTTATTGTCCTTGTAGAAAGTGAAAATAGATTGCAGCCCATCAAATCACATATATTGCTTTGCAGTCACAGTTAATAATATGATAAACAGTATCCCAAAAAGTGACAGTGGTCTCGTCTTTGATGCAGCTGGAGTCTGGCTGTCTCGTGCTTAGTCATGCCCTCTGTGTCGGCAGAGGAGGCGGCAGTGTAATCACGCAGAGGGGAGTGGTACTGTAATGGCTTCTGTGTTCTTGGCCAGAAGAAAGTGCTGACTGCGGGGCTTGTGTACTACAAGGGTCAGATTGTTTGTGTGTTTTATGATAACTGCTTCAGCATGTGTGGGACAGTGTTTAGGGCTGGGTAATGACAGGGGACAAACAAGCTCTGGAATGAGTCCCAAGGCATTAAACACAGGATGTGTAGAGGGCCGTCTCTCTTTGTAGGGCCTTCTTCTCAGTTTTACTGCTGTTTGTTGCAACTTGGAAACACTGAATTATTATACATATATCTGTTAGCAACATAAAAGTATGAGACCCAACGCATGAAACCGATATTTATCTGTCATTTGTCGTGTTTGTTTTCTCCATTCTAATCCTCTTTAAGACGATGGCTGTAAAAGTAACAATCAGGCAAAGAGGGAGAAGAGGCGGCCGCCAGGGACCGTGGAGTTCATTGTGAGTAAATCTGCAGCAATGACACATTTACCCTTCTGACTTATAAGCAGAAGGCCTGCAGTGTGCCTCATGTTGTATTTTGATTAAATATCTTTTCACTGATGTTTACCTCTTTTCTCATTACAGGTGGGACCTGATGATTCCCTCAACAGCATCGCCCTCAAGTTCAACATCACCCCAAACAAGCTGGTCCAGCTCAACAAGCTCTTCTCCCGCAGCGTGTACCCTGGTCAGGTGAGAACCTCGGCACTGACACAAACATCTGCTTCAGTTGTTCCTCTGACCGGCTCATCACTTTCTGTTTCTCTTCATTATTACAGAAGCTGTTTGTTCCCGACGTGAGCCAGACAGAAACGGACCTGAAGTGCCCGAGTTCATCTGATCCCCCCGTCACAAACGGCTTATCAGGGAAAGCATCACATGTAAGCACAAAATGACTCTGTATGATGCTCAGACTACATGGTTTTAAAGGTGTTTACAGTAGCCATTTAGGGACAAACTTCACTTCAACTTAAAAAAAAATTAAAAAGGTTTGTGTGATGTGACTGGAATGATTAAAAACAGGCACAAATGCCCCAAAACTCTATCTACCCTGGCTCTAACTGAATGGTAATTACTGTTTCAGTAAAACTAAGGATGTACGGATGGATTACAAATTGATTTCATGGCATGAGTGAGCAGGTTTTTTTTAGTAACAGTAGCAACAGTACACAAATTGGCAACATGAGGACCAAATCAGGCCCTTCAATAATCTCAGTCTGGCCTTTTGAACATTCAACACAGAAGTATTACTTTATTTAAAGGCTTTAGCTGGCTGTTCAAGCAGATGGGACTTAGGACAGTCAGACTGAATTAAACAGATGTTAAATGCAACATTAAATAACAACATACTAAGTTTATGGATGTTGACACGGTTTTAAGAAGATCATCAGTTTATTAGTCGATTATTGAGCCCAGTCATTAGTTACGTCTGACTCTAAATCTCCTGTGATTAAAAGCAAATGAATGAACAACAACAACAACAACAACCTGCTTCTCTTTCAAGTTATCTTACTGAGAAAACAGAAATGTCCGCCCCCCTTAGCACTTCACCTTTTTTCAAATGTGTTCCTTTAAAAAAGTAGTTAAATCGGCCTGCTGGACAGTGTATTACCGTAAAGTTCAGTGTATAAGGCGCACTTTTAACACATTTTTTTCATCTAAAAAGTGGGCTGCGTCCATAGTACTGGTGCGACCAATATACCAGTATAAAACGCAGAGAGAGGCATGTTATTGTGTTACAGTATTTTACCCAGACGATGGCGCTATAATCTAGCTAAAGCTTCATCACAGACATGCAGACACTTCCTCACAGCTATCAACGTTACAGTAGGCTGAGCTCAAGTACTGCACCGGTAGCTAGCAGGACTGCAAACTCGACATGCCAAAACAGATGATAGGCTGTCATTTGTGTGTTTTTAATGAAAATCAATTGACACAGTGTTGAAATAACTTGGATAGTTATGTAGAAAACCTTTTTCCCTCTGGTATACCCCCTAAAACAGACTGCGTCTTATATTCCAGTGCGACTTATATTCTGGATTTTACGGTCAATCGATAAATCAATGTAGGCTGAATATTTGTGGAAGGTAAATTGAATCTACCAGTTTTCAGCAGCAGAGTGATAAACTAACTTTCTGTCTCTGATGACCCAAAATCAAATATGAGAAATTAAGGTGTTTATACTCTTCAAAACAAGCTTTTCTAAATACAATCCTCATATTCAGGACTTTATATTTGTCCTTTCTTCAGGATGTCCTTTCAAACGTCACGTCAGCAAACTCCATCCGGCGTGAGCTCTCGCCAAACTCAGAGGACGAGAGCCCGGCAACGGTTAAGTTCATCAAGATGAGCTGCAAATATTTCACTGATGGGATGGTAAGAATGATGACCGTTTTAATATTAAATGTGTTGTATTGTATTTTATACAGCTTCTCTTATATTAGGTTTTGCCTGCTTTCCCTCAAATTCTTTGTGTAGTTGGGACTTTTTATATTTTTATCATCCATCACTAGATAAACACATTATTCTTCCTAGGTTAAAATGTAACTTGACTGATAATTAGGCTTAATATAAATAATATCCAGAAGGTACCACTCTTGTTCCCGGGTTATTTTTTTTAACCTGGACGTGTTGTCTGTCCGTGTGTTGTTCTGTCGTCTCAGGGAGTGGTGGGAGGCGTTCTGATTGTGACCCCCAACAACATCATGTTCGACCCCCACAAGTCGGACCCCCTGGTGATCGAGCACGGCTGCGAGGAGTACGGCCTGATCTGCCCCATGGAGGAGGTGGTCTCCGTGGCGCTGTACGACGACGTGTCACGCATGAAGCTCAAAGATGCTCTGCCGTCGTAAGAGCTCCCGACCGCCTCACTCTAACCGCTTCCCTCTTTTCTAACCGTGCTTCTTCCAGTGCTCGGCTCTGATTCCTCCTTTGTGGTTCCTCCTTCCAGTTTCTATTGTTCTTCTTGTTGTTGAGAATAAAACCGTTTCCAGGATCTTTGCACATCCCTTAATTTATTAGTTCTAGTTTTTAGTTGTATTTTTTCATTAAAATTTTTTGATTTCTTCTTCCTAATTTTCGTTGGCATCACATTATGTTGTCTTTTTAAGTTCTGTATCATTGTTGTCATTTATAATTTCTGTTTGGCCTTTTCTTTGTTTTTGTTTTCCCATTCTCATCCTCCTTTGCGGTGCTGTATGTGTGGTGCCCGCTGACCCCACAGAGACCTACCCCAGGATTTGTGTCCTGTGTACAGGCCCGGCGAGTGGGAGCAGCTGCCGTCAGAGCGGGACCTGAACCCCTTCAGCCGCTATGAAGCTCTCGATCCGAAACGACCGATCGTCTTGGACGACATCGAATCAACACTCTCAGATACAGGTAAAATCCTCACTTAAAAAAACAACTTTATTTTTATTTTTTAAATGTTTTTTTGTAGCTTTCAGCTTCTCAGATGTGAATATATCTTGCTTTTCTTTGTCACTTATCATAGTAAATTTTGGGATTTTTACTGTTGGTCGAATAAATTTGATGGGCATTTTGTAATTTTATAGACCCAAGCATTAACTGATTGATTGATAATGAAAACGTCTTGATTGATCCTCCTCTCCCAGGGAGCACAGAGGGCGAGCAGAGAGAGAAATCTCCGTCAGACGAAGGTTTCACAGAGCTGGAGCCGACTGTGAACGGGAGCACCGAAGACTCAGAGGTGACGTCCTTGAAAACCCTCATCAATTTCAGCAGAGACCAACAGGAGCTGGGGCCGAGCGGCCCAAGCGGAGGAGACACTCAGGACAAATCCATGCTTTGTCAAACTAAAGGGAAGCTGGAGGATGAAGAGGACGAAGGCGTAGCTCAGAACAGCTCCGTCGAGGATGGAGAGTCGATGCAATCATCTTCAGAGACTGAGAAACAGGGTGACTCGCGCGATAAACCAACAAGTCAGGAGGTAACTGAAACCAAAGATATCAAACCTAAAGGGACCGAAGAGCTGCTAAATGGTGCGCATGATGAAATAATTGCCGCACCGGTGGACCAAAACAGGAAGTTGAGTCTGAATGAGGCTGCAGAGGTTTGTGGGAACTCGAGCCTGAAGAGGCAAAGCCCGGACAGACCAGCAGGAGGCGCTGAACTCAGCGAGGAGGAGAAGCGGAAGAAAAGCTACGAGGCGGAGGTGAAGTCGTGGCTGCTCGAGAGGATGCAGGCTCCGATTGAAGGCAGGGATTACAAACTAGATATTAAACCTTAGAGTTGAAATGATTGTGATGGATACTAACCAAACTTTCTTTGTCTGTTTTCTTAAAGACATGCTCTTCTCATCTGAGGAGAAGAGTAAAAACCCACCCATGTTCCTCTGCTTCAAAGTGGGAAAGCCAATGAGGAAGTCCTTCGCCTCGGGGATGACATCTAGCCCCGCCCACTCGTTTGGGGCTCGGGGTAAACAGCCGGAGTACTGGTTCGCTGTGCCGCAGGAGAGGTGAGAGGATGACCTGCCGTTACTTTAATATTCCCCCATATAGTACATTATGATGGTAACAAAAACACAATCTGTGTGTGTGTGTGTGTGTGTGTGTGTGTGTGTGTGTGTGTGTTCCAGGGTGGACCATCTGTATGCATTTTTCGTGCAGTGGTCTCCAGACGTGTACGGGAAGGAGGCTCGGGAGCAGGGCTTTGTTGTTGTGGAGAAAGATGAGCTTGACATGATCGACAACTTCTTCAGTGACCCTGCTTCCTGCAGCTGGGAGGTGAGCTTAGTCATTAATAAGAAGCTGTTTCTAGGCTCTAACTTGAGCTCCTAAGACATTTTAAAATGAGCTTTAAAGTCTTTGTGTCGTTGATTTCTCTTTTAATGTTTACCTGATTGTTTTGCTCCAAGATCATCACCATTGACGAGGCGAAGCGCAGGCAGAGTTTCGGCAGCTGTGACGGAGACTTGTCTATGGATGCTCTGCCCATACTCAACGACACCAGTGACCTGCTGCAGGACACGCACATCGAGAAGGTAAAACTGTTCAAATCTAAACAAAGAAATATACAACACATCAGTTTGACTCATCTTATTGTGTGTTTGCCCTCCAGCTTGCCTGTCGCCTGCCAGCCCGCGTGCAGGGCTACCCCTGGAGACTGGCCTACAGCACTGTGAGACATGGGACCAGCCTGAAGACTCTGTACAGGAGCCTGGCAGACGTGGACAGTCCTGTACTGCTGGTCGTCAAAGACATGGATAACCAGGTAGAGTGTGTGTGACATTTTTTACTTGATAACTATAATGTACTGCGTCTATCAAGTTGTACCCCCATGTGTTGAGACCATTACCATGTTATTAGAGGTACTAAGTAGCAGTTGCATGGTCTAAACCAATTTAGAAATATAGCATCTATCTTTGGTCTTACTTAGATTTTCATGAACAAATAGACCCCTTTAATGCAACGTCAAAGGGTAACAGATGTAGGCATGGACCGCGGAGCGCATTTAGAATTAGTAGGGCCCATCCCCACCCGCTCAGGTATATTTGGCAACTCATTCCATCTATCATGTTTCTTTTTTTATCTGTCAAAAAGTTTGTCATCCACGACCAATTAACTTACTCACTCTCCCCTCGGGCTCTGTCTCTCCCACACATGCTCGACACAGAAACACACACATACAGAGAGAAAGAGAGAGAGAGAGAGAGAGAGAGACGTCTGCGTGTACGTCCCTCCTGTAAATGCATTGATTGAGATGCGACGTCTTCTTTTAATTATTGACCTTATTATTCAGTTTTGAAACATTGTAAGTGTAGCTGTGTAGCGTCGGTCTCATTAGTCTGTTTTGATCGTTTCGTCACGCAACGTCTTTAACAACGAGCCTCCTTCGCGCGCGGCTCACCTGCTGCTGCGGAAACGAGGATAAACGCGATCGCGGGTAAAAAACAAAAAACAAAACGCGAGTTGTGTTATTCCTGCGACTTTGTAAAACGTCCAGCTCATGATGAATGTCAACAAAGCAGGCACAGGGTTATTTAGTTTTAAAGAGCAGCTCCAGTCATGTTTTTTAAGATGTATAAAATGCTCTGCTTGACATAATAAATTGTGTCTGATTTTTTCGTCTTTTCTGCCCCTTACCTTGTAAAAATCCTCCCAAATTATCTCCTCCTTCTCCCTCATTTAAAATTCCTGAATCTGCCTAGGCCCCACCCACTATGCACATTTCCAACCGCCCCCTCCGTCGTGAAAACAAAACACGTCTCTGCCATCGTTTAGTGGAAACTTGTTGAAACTTAGCTAGCTTGAAATGTAGTAATTAGTAGTAGTAACATTAACGTTAGCAGTCAGTAGTGAGTTTGCAAAAATTACAATGACTGGTTCGTGCATCGCTGAAGTGGTTGCCATAGGTTGCACATAATGATATGCATAGCGTCACCCCGTTTGAAAACGTGTTGTTCAGCCTGTCCCTGGTACACTGCAGTTTAAAAGCAGACAGACCCAGCCGTGGAGATGACTGCTTATGTTGTCCCTGATATGTCTTGTAGCACCATGGAGATGTTTACAAGGTTAAGCACTTGATTTTCACTGGATGGGGGCTTTAACTAGGGTGACGTATTGTTTGCTGCAATGTTTTTAATTTAAAGGTGGGTAAGGCCTGGGGTCCTACTGGTTCCGCGGTACATGGATGTCGGGTAGGGCAAGGCAGCATTTATACAGAACCAAATAAGATATGTAAAACAATAATAAGATTTAAGTTGCCACAAGTCCAACAAAGGAAATACATGTGTGGTAGGACAGCATTCCATCAAAGGCACAGCAGAAAAACATGCCAAAAAAAGGTTTAGTGTGTTTAACAGTTTATTAAGATTCACTGAGTTTTTTTCTCTACTACCTGAAATGTTAAATGCCTGTTTTTGATTACTTGTTCCTCGCTATTAGCCTATTCATCTTAAAATCTGACTCTAAACGCAGATATTTGGGGCGTTCTCGACTCATCCGTTCAGAGTGAGCGAACACTGCTACGGCACAGGAGAGACGTTCCTGTACAGCTTCTGTCCTGAGATCAAGGTTTGTTGTGTTTGAGTTATTTTAAGACCTCAGTGTGAGTACTTAGCTTTCTGCTGACCTTGTTTCTTCTTTCAGGTGTACCGCTGGACGGGGGAGAATTCGTACTTTGTGAAGGGAAACATTGACTCCCTGCAGATGGGAGGAGGAGGGTAAGAAGCTCTACCAGCTGCAATGCAAATAACAATCGTGTTTTTAACACATTTTCTAACTTTTTGTCCCCCTCCCTCCCTCCGTAGTGGTCAGCTGGGTCTGTGGCTGGACGCTGAGCTCTACCGAGGCACCACCACTAAATGCGCCACCTTCAACAACCAGCCGCTCTCCACCCAGCAGGACTTCAACATCCACAGTCTGGAGGTCTGGACCTTCGAGTAGCATGTCTTCTCTTGCTACTTCTACATTCACCCTCCGCTCCGAGCCTTCAAACACCCACCCCCAAACCGAGCCTATTATGCACCACTTGGAGGCAAATCTAACTACCACACAATGACACTACAAGTCCTGCGAGAGAACGAAAGGTGCAACAGAGACTGAAAACAGAACAGGAAGCCTTCTGTGGCCTGTTTTTTGAGGTGGGTTTGATCTGCAGGTAGCTTGGTTACCGGGTCATCCTTCCTGTGTGAGAAGACGTGGTCGCTCCCAGTTCATTGGCTGCCTTAGACGTACGACAACGCCTCCAGCTTTCCCAGCATGCATACTGCCTTATCACCACGAGCTTATGAGGAGACAGGGAGGGGAAAAGGCTGCTGATGTTACCCCCGAAAAGAGCTGTTGTTAAGTGTGTGAAAGAAGGTGTCCCATAAAGCTGTAGGTGTAATGGTGCGGTGATGATAATACGTATGTTTGGGAATGTACAGGATTATGAAACGGAGAAGTTTGGGTTGGTATGTTTTTTTTTACGCCGTGATGACTTTTTAAACTTTGAAGGAAGAGGGGATTTTTGGATCCTTCCCCATAAAACATTTCTAATTGTTTACAACGGGAGTGTTGCACTTCCCGCGAAGACCGTCTTGTTTTGATTTTTTAGACCATCTGAATGAGAAAGTTCCATCACATTTCCTCATAACTACACATATTACACTTTCACTCCCCCGTGTACAATCCAAAACAAAGCCAGGAGACGTTTGCGGTGTGAACCAAATATGTTCTATTTTAAATCCTTCCTCATCATATTTTATAGAACATTTTAGAACTTTTATTTTTACATTTTATTTTTACATTCTGTTTTTACAAAGACTGCTCAGTTGGTTTTGTTTTTTTAAAACTTTTATTGAAATGATGTGTTGAATATTTCTGTTCTGATCGGATACAACAAGCACTAGAAGTAACTGTCGTCAGTATTTAATTCTGATTTATCTCTTTAAATTCTTTCGAGAGAGTCAAAGCCAGTAGAAGATGAACATGAAGTCACGTTGCACTACAGGATTAATCGACACTGCACAGTGGCCCTGTGTAATCAAGCATTTCTTTAATGTAAAATTGTTACTGAATGTTGTTTGATCACCACTACGGGAGGTCAAAGGTCGGCTTCTGTCACTTAAAAATGGGGAGGGGGGGATAGCTTGTTTTTGCACTCTGGTGTGCCACTAACTATAATTCCGATCTACTAACATGGAAAAAAATGTTCATTTATGCCCTGTGCATCCGACACAGGCTTGTAGTGCATGAATGTGCAATACTGCAAATGTATCACACCACTGTTATGAAACCTGCCGTTCCAACTATTCACTAATGCCAGTTATCGCTTCATGTGAAAATGAGCTGTGTCGTCTGTAGCTGTTCAGTGTTGTAACTGTGAATGCTTCCTGAGTATTATTTCTTGTGAATCCAAACTGCTGGTCTGTGATATCACTAAGGATCTATTTATTGTGTTGTTATTGCAACCACATTTAAACTGAAATAAATGTTAAATATATACACATATGATCATGGCTTGTGTTTTTATGTCCATCGTATCATCTAGATTTGATTAATTTAACAGATTTTTATTGAACGATAACAGGGGCTTTATCGTGTCTTCTTTAATTTAATGTAATAGGAGAACAATAATGGACTTGAGGTTCCTGCAGATTAGTAATAAAGCCGGACAGCCGAAGTAAAGGTGTGCAAAGACGTTTCAGTCAACCTCCGTTTTCAAATAATTCTGTAATAATTTCTGTAATGACTGTAAACATGAGTATATAGTATACTGATAGAATTATATTGTTAGATGATAATAAGATGTTAGATTTATGTCCATATTGATCTTTTTCCTGTTATTCTGATCCCACAGAGAATCACTGAAATCTTTAATTTGGTAGGCAATTGTCTGCAACATCATTCTTTTATCCAGTCAAAAGTTACACTGAAAGATAGTTTACATTTAAAA
This sequence comes from Semicossyphus pulcher, assembly GCF_022749685.1. Classification (NCBI taxonomy): domain Eukaryota; kingdom Metazoa; phylum Chordata; class Actinopteri; order Labriformes; family Labridae; genus Semicossyphus; species Semicossyphus pulcher. The sequence goes on from NW_027211615.1 coordinate 13,448,757, forward strand.
GACTCATAGTTGCACAACAGGAACCACATTTTTATGTTCATCTCGATGGCATACCATTATGACAGCCCTAGAGATACCGCGGTGAAGTTAGTTTTAAGTTCAATATTCCACAGCCATTCACTCGGGAGCCAGCTAGGGCTTCCCCCAGCTGGTAGAGGGAGGACGGTTAGCTGAACTCCGAGCCTTCGGCCTTAACAGGCAGAGCCTGACATAGGGACCATCAATAAATTAATGTCAAATGGACACAACTAATGTTTTCATCATACATTCATGATTTGCCCATAAAAATTGATTAAAAAATACAACTAAATTGGGTACATTTTGCCCATTAATTTCAAATGCTTAAATGATATTCATTTATTTTCTATAAATGTTTTCATAAAATGTTTTTCAATAGCTTCCATGTCATGTGACCCAGTGCCCTCAAAGCAAAGTCACTTGGAAAAATAAGACCCACCTCACTTTGTTAGATTCTATTGCTGCTAATATTTTATATTAATATTTTTATGGACAATGTTATGGGTTTTTTTTCAGTAGCATCGATGTCATATAACCTAGTGTCTTCAAATCACTGTCAGATTTTAATGCTCACTTGGAGCATTAATTTTGAGGACATTGGGTCCAATAACATGGAAGCTATTATAAAAGCACTATTTTTATTAGAAAATATGAAAATGAAATATTAAAAGCAATGCAGTCCAACATTAAGAGGTGTGTCCTATTTGTCCAATTTAGTATTCATTTTTCGTATTGACTTTTAGCATGACCTCGAAGCTATTTATTTAAAAGCCCTTATTCTTTATTTAAAAAATTAATAACACTTAAGCATTTAAAATTAGTGGGCAACATCTACCAAATGTAATTGTATTTTAATCCTAATTCTTATATGCGCAAGTCATGGACATGTTCTAAGAACATCAGTTTTGTGTCCATTAAACAGTAGATGGTCACTAAATCAGGCTCTGCCTGTTTGGGCTCGGAGTTCAGCTAACCGTCCTCCGTCCACCAGGGGAAGCCGAGTGAGAACGCGTCACTGGCTCCCGAGTGAATGGCTGTCACATATACTACTTGAGACTGACTTCATAGCGGTCTGAGGTGAGTGTATCTTGACTGCTTCCTATACTGATAAAGATACCAAACAAGCAGTTAACGACATTGTTTAAACGTCGTTTAATCCTATATGACACGCCAGTAAAAGACGCTTATTTTATTGCCCTCACTACAGTATTTAGTTTGGGGGATTGGTGTAGGGAAAACGGAGTACTTATAAAAGCACGGAGTGATCCCTCTCCACAGACGATCTTTAGTATGTTTATAACCTGTGGGACGTCACATTTACTGGCAGAAATTACGCCAGTGAGTTACGGAAACAGTCACTTTGAGATAGATGTCCAAAGAAATATTTCACACATGGCGAGTAAAACAACACAAGAATTTGTTGAAACTTGTATTTTCTGTTTTATAGCCACCGGTCAAGACGAGGAAGCGGTAGTCCTTAAAAAGGTAAGACCACTTCTTTAAACGAGGGTACAGCTGAGCAACTGAAAGGAAAGCTCGCCTTATGTCATTGAAATGGACAGATGTAAAGTATATTACAGCTGTATGACACTTTACTTGGTGTTAAAGTGTATGAAATCTGATTGGATACTTCTGGTTTTGTGAGGTTCGCTTAGGAACTAACTCAGGAAGTCCTGTTGGACATATCTAATGAAAAAGATACCATTAAACAATAAAACATAGGCCTATTTGGAACAGCAATCTAGTAACAAAAATAATCTAATTTTACTTTTTAACCAGAACACCTCAAGTGTGTTTTAAGTAGCCTATTATAGGCTACAAAGTGGTTTACATTCCGCCACTTTCTCCCTTTTCAACCATATTCTCACTTCCTCAAAATATTTGATTGTTAATTCCTAAATGTTCTCACCTTACTTCCACATTCACCCAACAAGCCCAGATCCTTTCACAGCTATGTTCCTCCTGCTCTGAATTCAAGCCAGTGTTATCCTGTATCCAGCTAATTTGTATTTGTATTAGGTTACTTTATTTGGTTTATTAGGTTAATTTGTATTAAATCACAATTTTATTGTTATCGCAATATGCGCGTTTGCATCAAACACATTGGAAAAGTCTTAATTAATTACAATAAATAAGCAAAATAATTGTATGTAAACACGCCATGCGTTCACACCATTGATGCGATCAGATGAAGCCCAAACTAGCTATAAGCTACTCTCAGATTAATTGGTGTCAAATTAGTGGTTAAAAAAACCGCTTCCCAAAAAACCACTCAAATGAACCATGAAAGTGTAAAAGCTGCATTCACTGGCCATTATGTTAATGTATGTGTGTTTTGAACCTGCCTCTTCTTCTCTGACAGAACAAGGAGCTGGTGTGTTTCAAAGACATTTACCCTGCTGCTCCTCACCACTACCTGGTTGTTCCCTTACAGCACATACCCAGCTGTTTCTCACTGCACCGGGGACACATCGGCCTCGGTCAGTTACAGAGGATCAATACAAACTACTGTTAGCTTAAGCATGCTACTGCAAATACTGTTTAATTATGTGTTATTAAAGCATCCTCATGTCCCCAACAGTTAATCGGATGGCTGAAATGGGGAAAGAGGTGCTACAAGATCAAGGGATCACCGACATGATGGATATAAGGTAGATGACAGGTGGTTGTTGAAACATTATTATTTGCAGCTAACAGCTTTAATAATGTTTTTTTTGACACACCAGTACCTGTGGGGTGCTCATTTAGCTATGTATCTTAAAGTTGAAGTGTTCCCTTTCCCCTCCTGTACTTTGACTCGCTTGTTAGCTTAGATCAAAGCACTGATGTGTTTTCTTCCACAGAATGGGGTTCCACCAACCTCCCTACACTTCAGTTGATCACCTCCACCTCCATGTGCTCGCACCCACCAGACAAATCTCACATTTTATTAGGTATAAATTCACTCCTGGGACCAAGCGGTTTGTAACTGTGAGTTCTGAAACTAGAAGTTTCCTCTTCTATGACAAATGTTATGACCTTTCTGTGCTCCAATCTAATTTTTTTCTCTCTGCAGGACGAATTACTAAGTAAGTGTCTTCAAGATAAAGCTCCACCAGTCACTGGCCTTCTGAATGGACTTTTGAGTTATTGCTGCAACGAAACTCCCTCGTCAGAGGAGTCTGAACCAGAGTCTGAACCAGAATGTGCCACATGGAGAGGACGCTTTTAGAAGAATGATCAAAATTTCCACATGAAAGTTATAGGCTTAAAAAAAACATTGTCTTCAAACTGAGTCAGTAACTTATATAATGAAGTAGGCCCTACATAAAGTCAAAAAATTACTGATGGAAAGCCTACTTATAATGAGATGTCACTTTAGAGAAATGACTCCACACACTACCCACATTAATTGGGTTAATGTAATGTAGTGTTGTGTTGTAAATGGGCACTTTATTTATACTAAACGCATATTTGAACAACATGATTGTATTGCATTTTGAAGGCATTTGTGTTTGTATGAATGTATGCTGCTACAAAGTGTGGTATGAATTATATTTTTATAGTCAGTGATATAAGAAAACAATCAACTGACAGATTGACACCATAGTCCCATGTATAGCCTACATTTCCTTTGTACAGACCAGAGTGTACACAGTATTGACACCATTGTCTGATATCCTGCTAATGTACAAAGTTTTTACATATTTCTTAAATTAAATTATGTTTGTGCATATCAACTCCTGCTAAGAATTTGATAAAAAAGACTGATAACACTCTCATGTCTGTCCTTTCAATAGAAGCTGGAAACGGGGAATAGCCTACAGCTAGCCTTGCTATGTCTGAAGGGGAAACAAAAAGCTAAATAAGTATTATGACATGTAATGAGTAATAAAAAAATAAAATCAATGTTACACTGAGATATGTGCAGGACTTTTCCCAATAAGTAAGCTTTACAGGTGCTAGCCTTAGAGATTTATTCAGTGTTCGTGTTATGCTAAGCTAACAGTATCCTCAATGTAGCTTTATAATTAAGGTATAGTTGTCAGCTATTCATGTCTTGTTTGTTTTTGGAGGCGGAAGTGACCATAGTGGCTGTGAGGGCTACAAAGGAGCTCGAGCTTAGTGACTTGAATTAGCATAATGGACACTTAGCAAAAACCAGTAGCACATATACTTTCCATTCAAGCAGCCACACCCTCAATTACTCGAAACTGAATGCTACAACTAACATAGGTCGCAACCTATACAGTTCTCATGAAATGGGAAATTAGCTTTAGAGACTATAATCGTTGCACCAGGCTTTAAATATGTTTAATACTGCTGTTAAGTTTGACCTTTTTTTTTGCACTTTCTCGTTAGCTTAAGTTTTTAAGCCCATGCCCATTATTTAAATAAATCTAAGTTTCAAAATGTTGAGCTATTACTTTACACTTAACCATTTAGGATTCGCACATGTGCATGTATTGACTTGACAACAATTATCAACCACCGAAGGAAGTACTTTTTGCTTGACACTTAATATTTCGGACTTCAGTAATTCGAAATATTAATTTACGCAGTTCCAGTGAACGCAGCAGTGGACTTACTCGATGAGCTCTGTCATCAACTGGTTGTCCTTACTACTCACAACAGACACACCCAGATATGATCGATGATCAGGCTCAGCCTTACAGTGAGGACGTCATAGAGAAACCAAAGACTCAGGTTTAAAACACAGATGGGGTCTCGGGACGCCTCTGGGAGCGAAGATTGTCCTTTCTGTGAAATAGTGAACAACCAGGCTGACACGGAAATCCTGCTCAGCGTAAGTACCGACAGTTTAAAAACTTAAACACCTGGAAATGTCCTGAGTCTGACTCTTTCTGTAACATTACAGGATGACGATCTGCTCTGCTTTCGTGACATCAAGCCTGGCGCCACGCATCATTACCTTGTTATTCCCAGGACACATATCGACTACTGTAAAGCTCTCCAGGCGGACGACATACCTTTAGGTGAGAGACATTAACCACGAATATGTTTCACAGTTTAATAGCAAGGAACGAGTTTTGTTTGTTGTACAATGGAGAGAGATGAGTCAGCAGGCTTTGATTGATTATAGGAAACAATGTCACGTTGTTTGGGAGTGCCAAGACAGTCAGTCAATATCATCAAAGCTAGAAAAAAATAATCAATTAAAATCAATTAAGACACTGCTCCATTTAAAGTGATAATATTTACCTACAATTTCTTTGTGTAATTGCCCGCATCAAAGTGTATTTTATATCTTGGTTAATGAAGCCAGACTGTGCCCTTATTATTGTGCTTTAATAGCAGCTTAAAGCCCGTTTCTGAAGAGGTGATTATATATTAGAGACAGTATCCTCTGTTATTCCTGGGGAACATAAATCACCTGAACTCATCACCACAGAACTTTATAAACACACTGAATGGGACTATCCACTTGTGATAAACTTGGTAGCAGACTAAATACATACATGATTTACTGTAGTGAATTAAGCAGCTTAGTTCCTTTATTAGTCAAGTTTAGAAATATTGTAATTTTTACTCTACTCAACAGTTTTAGTTTCTATGTTTTATGCCCTACCTGTCGAGGAGGAAACAACAACATATATTTACAAATTTGGTGGTGGTGAATTTGATTTTTTTTTTCTCCTATAAACGAAAAGATTCAGTGTTTCATTATTGGCGAGTTTATTTTCCTACTTTTTAATCTAAAGATTTAAAATTATAAATAATATATTATAATATTAAATAATAATATTAAATAAAGCAGTGATATTAACTTGTAGTGGAGTATTTCACGCTGTGGTAGTTGTACTTTTACTTAATTAAAGGATGTGAACACCTCTTCTATCACTATATTCTGTCCTTTATGGACCATACTGATGCGAGGGTGTTTGTTAACAGTGGAGCGGATGGTTCAAATGGGATGGCGAGTTCTGGAGCAGAATAAAGTCAGCGACCTAGATGACGTCAGGTACAGTGATTCAACTTTTCAGATGCTTCATTGGCCTTTAATGAGTCATTTTAGATGCTATTGTTGTTAATAATTTCTTATCCAACTTTGTTTTTCATCCAATCTGTGCAGGATGGGGTTTCATATTCCTCCATTCTCATCTGTTCCCCATCTTCACCTCCACACTCTGGCTCCTGCCAGTAAGATGAACTTCAAGTCCCAGCTGCACTACGGGCCCAAGTCTCACTGGTTCATCACAGTGAGTCAGATTGGATGGCTGCAGTTTCTGTGGAGACTGCAGAGTGCCAACAAGATTATTTCATATTTAATTTAGTAGTCTGCCATGTTCAAAACTTTTATATTAATTTTTTTTGAAAGACTTCAGTTTTCCCTTATATTCCCTTTATAAGTCCCTTGTTTTGCTCTGTTGCAGGTAGACAAAGTGCTTGCTCAGCTGAAGACTCACGGCAGGGTCAAATGAAGCGGTACGAAGAGTCACAAGGAGCAAGAGTCCTCTTTTATGTTGTATTTATTATCATTCTGCCTCACTGGTGAAAATTTTAATTAGTTTTCCATCTGACTTGATATTTTTGTTATTTTATAATGATGTGTACTTCTCCATGATTCAGTTTTGTATCAAAGTGGGGCAGGAATGCTCTTTTTTGAAGGCTGTAAAAACAACATATTTAACAACAGAACAGCTCCTCTGTGTTGGTCTGAAGCAGACGTTCACAGATATGGAAACTTCAATGACTGTAGTGATTGTTTTAGTTACGTCTCCTCTCGCCGTTCCTCCTCTACTAATCAGGAACAGATCATCTGCAGGAGCCGTATTTGTCAACAGAGCTGTCAATCATCCTTTTACCAGCATCAGATAACTCATTAAGAATACACTTGTCAGAAAAATGAACACTTCGACATAAATCGATAAAATATAATGACAGAAACCATGTTTGAGAAAAATGTATTTGATATGTATTTTGATTTTATAGTTTGACTCAGCAGGGGGCGCTAGAGATGTTTTTTGCTTCACTTTATGGGAGCTGTCATGTCGTCTGTCTTTTTATACAGTCTATTAGTTGGACCATCAATGAAGGAAAACTGACAGCTTTCATATTTTCATACAGTTTGATTGTATAGAAGAAGCCATATTACCATATTAAGCCAGTGTTTATCGGGATGTACCATAATACTTTGCACATTCATATAAACTTTGCACATACTTGTTTATTTATGTGTATAAAGTGGATAAATCGAGGCAGCTGCTTGTTATATATCTTTGAAATATCTGATACACTAGAGTACAAACTCTTTTTTTTTTGGCCTTTTTATGCCTTTATTGAGAGAGAGGGGCGCAATTTAACTGCTGAGCTAAGCTGGCGCCCCTCAAACTGTCTAATGTATGTATATAATATTAATTAAAGCTGTGTCTGATACCCCTTCGGTATTCTGTTTACTTTAATGATCACAGGGGACGATGGGACCTAATGTACACCTTTGCTTTTCTGCCAGCGTACAAATCAGCATTCTGAAGTGTACCTCACCACAGCGCTCTAAAGAGCGTCGCTATGGGGGCTGGGCTGTGTCAGGGAAGATTATTAATATCTTTTCTAAATCGACAGCATTTTATACCGAGCTTTCGAGCATTTTTACTCTGCAACATATGAACTTATGTATCAAAGCACTCACAAAAAAACAGAAGAAGGAATAGCCTACTGCACAGACAAGATCAGGGAGCGATACAGAGTTTTCACAGATGTGGCCTGTGTGATAAGCCACATAACGAACTGCGTGACAAACTATGTGACCACCTACATGACGAACGTGATAAGTTACGTGACATGGTATGTGAAAAGCTATGTGACAAACTACGTGAAGACCTACATGATAAGCTACGTGACGAACTATGTGAAGACCTACATGCTAAGCTACGTGATGAACTATGTGAAGACCTACATGCTAAGCTACGTGACGAACTATGTGAAGACCTACATGCTAAGCTACGTGACGAACTATGTGAAGACCTACATGCTAAGCTACGTGACGAACTATGTGAAAACCTACATGCTAAGCTACGTGACAAACTATGTGAAGACCTACATGCTAAGCTACGTGACAAACTATGTGAAGACCTACATGATAAGCTATGTAACAAACTACGTGATAAGCCATGTGACGAAAGATGTGAAGCCCAAATGCTAAGCTACATGACAAACTATGTGAAGACCTAGATGATAGGCCACGTGATGAACTATGTGAAGCCCTACATAGTAAGCTACGTGAAGCCCTACATGAAGCTCTACATAATAAGCTACGTGAAGCCCTACATGATAAGCTACGTGACGAACTATGTGAAGACCTACATGATAAGCTATGTGAGGACCTACATAGTAAGCTATGTGAAGCCCTACATGAAGCCCTACATAATAAGCTACGTGACGAACTATGTGAAGACCTACATGCTAATCCGTGTATTTTTTCTGAACACTCCATGATTTGAATCATAACACTGAAAAACATTCATCATGCCAGAGCTTCTGTTTTATTGTTCACATTTACAGAATTGAATGTGTGAATACAGCGTTTATACAGAAAGCGCACTTGTCCGTACAGCAACAGACATAAACCATTTCTCCTCACACTATGTACAGGTTAAGCCATGATAAAGCCTTGGCCACAAGCACACTTGGCATAACACTCAGTCACTCAAGGTTCAGAATAAGATAAGGGTCTCTAGATGTTAAATAATGTGACAGATGACACATGAATTAGTGTTTGTGGAATAGAATATACCTGATAAGAGGGCGGCAGAAGGGAGAGAAATAAACATATTCAGGATTGTCTGAAGTGAATCTGAACATCTGCATTTCAGACTAATAACTAACCGTCTCTTCATCTTTCAACTAAACAGACCAATGGCTTTTTTTTAAAAAGTTTTGCTTGGTTCAATGCTCAAATGAGGTGAAGATAGAAGTATGATCACTAGTTTAAGGGTGGAACAGTGTCAGCAGCACCATGTTGGTCCTGAGAATACGTGTTTCAAAGGGGTATTTTTCACAGCCACAGAGAAAAAAAATGCAACGTAAGATGACCAGAAACATACGGGGGAGCTAGAGGGAAAAATTAAAGATTATTAAAATTGTAAACTTTCATTAAATATGTGAAAGTTCAGATAGAGATACTGCTTACAGGTCTTCTCGTCATGTTGTCAAGTTTAATGGTAACTAAAGAAACAATCTTGTAAGGTAAAGTCAGAAAAATAATAGATATCTGGAGGTGAGGTTATTATAAATGTCTGGAGTAATTAAAAGATATTATACATGTTGAAAAAGAGACTTAATTAATATTAAAGAATATAGACAAACTAAGTTGATCACACAAAAAGAACCGACATGTTTCTGTATTTGTGGAGCTGATTCTTGCCGACTTCCTTACTTTGGATGTAAAAACTATAAAACAATTTTCACTTCCTGCAATCACTTAGGTAAGAGACCTTTGTAGCACACATTCCAAAGATGTTGCGCAGACAACAATTTGGCAACATTTTTTTGGTAAAGCAAAATATAGTTTGTTACCAATTTCCGTGACAGTAACTTTGGGAAAATGCAGGATGGGAGCCGTTTATTTCAGGGAGAATCAGGGCCTGTGTCCACTGATGACCTTTTTTGCACTGGCAGCTGTTTTCTACACAAATCCAATCAGTTCAACGTTTTCAGAGCAGAAAAAACGTCAACTGTTTGTTGCCGTAGCGCTCAGTTGAAAATAGTTCAACTTTTGGAACACCTCTGCACTCGTCAATGTCGATTCTCCCTCACCAACCAATCAAAATCAAGAAGGGGTGGGTATTCTGATATCAACTTTGACAACAACAATGTCGTTTTTTCGAGGGTATGTTTTCCAGGTGTAAAGCGGCTGCTAACGCCAGGCCAGGACTCCTTTCCTTTGTTTTTATGATTCTATGTAAATGGCCTTGAATAAAAGCAAATATTAAGCATACAGAGAAATTTAAAACAGTCAAAGATATAATCTCGAAGATTTTCATTTAAAAGGCTGAACAAACAAAGAAAAGATCGATGACGACAGATACAATTTCAAAAATAAGTGAAAATCCAAAGAAAAAGAAACTAATTTGACGCTCAGATGAAGGCAAAAGACCGTCAGCAAGGAAAATCAACCGAGGAAAGACTCCCTTTATTACAGCCGCATCAAAGGGAGCCAACCGTACATGTTTGGATATGTCGGACATGTGCTCCTGCAATCAACGTTTATTGCCAGACTGTGTCGCCAAAGAGAATGAAACTGAAATCTTCGAGATTATATCTTTAACGGTCCCTACCATGGGAAGCGGAAGTGCTGCTTTCGTAACCTAGCAACAGGAAGTGCAGGTGAGAAGCGCTCTGAAATTGAGTTCGTGGGCGCTGCCAGCTCAAAAAAAACGCCGTTAGTGGACACAGGCAACCTAAAAATGATAACAAACAGCCTGATGCACAGAGGAAAAACTGGATCATTGTCTGAGGCCTCACTTAAAATTGCTAGGTTAAAGACTTCTAATCTAGAATCTAAAACACAATACCTCCAAGGATGTTGGTGAAATGCAATCATTTCGTGGGCCGTCAATCTGTATCTGTCTTTGCTTTAAAATGCTACATTTGTTCTGACTGGCCTTTGAAGTTAATACTGACTTAAAACAATATCTAGAAGGACTTAAGACCAATTCTGCTGTTAATCATTGATAGCAGTAAATAAATTGATTTCTCGATTCTGTGCGAGGTCACTGGTAGCATTAGAACTAAGACTGTTCAATATATATTCCTCTTTGGTGGTTAGACTACAAGCGAAATCAAGCACAGAGCACGTTTCTTCCTGCATTAGTGGATCAAATTGGCGTAATACGAAAAAACAAGCAACGTCCTCTGACTCAACTTACATTTCACTGAGAGAAATCAGCATCCTCTCACCCTCTGAGATGATTTTATCGGTCACCGCACAGTGACATGTAAACCAGTGCCTCCATAGAACTCATTAGGAAGATCGCTGATGAAGTGTGAACACTGCAAGAAATACTGAGACGAGGGTTAGTGTTTTATTCTTCAATCGATGTCTGATACAGAGCTGACACGTAATGGGGGTTAAAGTAACTTTGGACAATGACAGAAGAAGAGGTTTAAATGTGTGTGTGTGGGGGGGAGGAGTGCGACGATGGAGAGTGGTTTTAAGAGATTTTCGCATTTGGAGTGCTTGTTTGTTTCTTGTGTGTGTGTCTTCATGTGTGATGTAAATATGTGTGTCAGAGTTCAGTGCTTCAGAGAAAAGAGGGTTGTGTGAGAAGCACAGGGTAAGGGGAGGGAGGGTTATGGCCATGGGGAGGAGACCGAGCACCAGGCTCTTTTGTTCTCTGCTCTTCATTTTGTCACTAGTCCAGCTGTTAGCCAGAGGCCAGCGGGGTGACACACTACGCCAGGGAGCGCTGGCGAGGCTTGATCCTTGGATACAACTGCAAAAAAACAAAACATAACAGGATAATTATCAAACATGAATAATTTAAGATGATCATGTTTTTTAATAACATAATTGTTACAGATGTGTATTCTATTAAACCTGCGACCCCCATGACTCCAGCTGATTTAATGACTTACAAATGTTGTCAATCTTTTCCCAACTGAAATTTCTTCATAATATTTAATGATAATCTAAGAGAGTCCAAACAAATCTAACAGAGAACAACAAGCCAACAACATCAAAAAAATCTATTAAAAATCAGCCCATGGGTCCGGTCAATAACTTAATTATGTGTAGTAGGTCATGCAGTCACTAAAGGCTGCAACAAACAAACATTTCATTGTTGATCAATCTGCTGTTTGTTCATCAACTCATCAGAAATAGTTGTACCCCATGACCACTTAAGTGACCCCTACTGTTGATCTGTAAGTGTAACAAATAAGGTGATTCGTCGTTACCCCCAGCAGGTTGCGGGGCACGTAGCCTTCGTTGTCCTCGAGTCGCGCCCACCACCAATCTGTTTCACTGTCGTCCTGCCGTCGCAGAATAGTGATGGCGTCCCCCTCGCTGAACGGCAGCTCGTCCGCGTTCTGAGCTTTGTAATCCCACAGGGCGTACACTGTGCCTTTGTTCATTACGCCCAACTTCTCCTGAACGCCTGCAGACAGACAATAGTATTTGATAAAATTAGATAAAGTCAGTTCAAATTGTTTAAAGCCAATTACCGTAAAGTCCAGAATAAGTGGCACCGGAATACAAGACGCAGTCTGTTTTTGGGGGTATCCCAGAGGGTTTTCTATTGCTATTTATTAATAAAAACATGTATACAAGTTATGTCAATGTGTCAAAACACATTTAAAACACACACAAATTACAGCCTACCATCTGTTTTCACCATGTCGAGTTTGCAATCCTGCTAGCTACCGGTGCTGTAGCTAGCGGATAGCGCCATCGTCTGGGTAAAATACCGTAACACAATAAAATACCTCCCTCTGCAGTTTATACTGGTATATTGGTCGCACCGGTATTTAGGACAGCCACTTTTAAGATGAAAAAAAATGTATTAAAAGTGCGTCATCTACACCGAATTTTACGGTACTTTTTCCAACTTCTATCATTTGTGCTCCCTACTCTGACTGGTGTGTTGTTTCTCACCATATAGAAACTGGGAGCACTGGATGTAGCCCTCTTCCATCTCCTCGCATTTATCTGCAGCAGTCTCCACGTCACTGATGGTGCTGGCGAAGATGGCGGCGCCTGACTCGACCAGCAACTTGCAGAGATGAACGCTGTTGCAGGAGGCGGCACAGTGAAGCGGAGTCCTGTTCGGGAACACACAGAAAAACAGAATGTTAATGGATTGTTGAGCCGAACTGAATGATATTGATTTAAAGTTTGTCTGGTCGTCACTGTGCCTCACCATCCGTCACTGTCTGCAGCGTTGACGTTCACACCAAAGTCCAGCAGGAACTTGACTATGTGGTGATGTCCCGCACACACGGCGTTGTGCAGGGGCGTAATGCCCTCGTCATTAGGAGTGCTAGGATTCTCCACCTGGCGCAAAAAAAGGACCAGGATGAAAGGATAAGATCTTGTCCTACATGGAAATACAATTATATCAAAGTGTAGGCATATAGTCTGGACATACCTCATAGATGATCCTCTGGACGAGGTCAAACTCTCCCTCCAAAGAAGCATCCAGCAGGAGGGCCAGAGGGTTAAACTTCACCCTGAAGCTGTGGCCTGTGCGCTCGGAGTTTGGCTTCTTTAGGTTTGTGCGTTTCTCCTAAAACGATAAAGAGACGGAGCATGAGTCACAACTTAAACTCTTTGAATGCAATAATAAGTCTGTGTGTATGACTCTCTCACCAGCGTCTGCGAGGCCATCATGCCGCTCTCCTCCGGAGTGGTGACCTCCGGCACAGGGCTGGGCAGCAACGCCTCGGAGCTCCCCATGTTGTTGTTGTTGTCGTCGTCGTCTTCTGGTTCCTCTGCTTCAGCGGGATCCCCCAGCCCTTCCTGTGGCGAGGGAGGCGGCTCGTTGTCGTTAGCGTCAGTAGAAGGAATCTGAGCCTCCGAGCCCAGCTCCTCCTCCCCTGGCGGTGGTGGTAGCTGCGTCTCAGAGGGGAGGTTGCCGTTGTCTGTATCCGCTACAGAGTCTCCGCCCACGTATCCAGGAGGATGAGTCGGCTGATAAAACGGTGTTCCGTTACCTGCACCATTACCGCCTCCTGATCCGCTGACCCCGTTTCCTTCGATGCCTCCTGCGAGGGTGTTGAATCTCTGGTAGAGAAGCTTCTGGATGTTGGGTCCGCTGGGGCCCTCTGGCTCTGTGATGGAGCTGCGCTTCTTGAGCGGTCTGGGAGCGTTAGCTAGCTTTTTGCGGAGAACTTCGAGGTCGGCGTCACTTTGGTAGCGCAGCGGGGAGTGAACCATGGGCGTTAGCTTAGTGGGGCTGAGTGGTCGTGGGATGTTCTCCACACTGGGAGGAGGTGCTAAGGGCTCCGGGTGCTGGAAGAACTCGTGATCATCAAACTCTCCGTCTAAAGCGTCCTCACCGCTGGGGTGGCCTTGGAGCAGGGGGAAGGCGCCTCCTGTCTGGGCGAAGGGCAGAGGCGAGGGGGGTGTCGAGCTGGGTGGGAGAACTGGCTTCCCGTATACTAGAGACAAAAAGACAGTGAGAGATATATATTGTATGACATCATCATTATTTTTAATATTTCATAGTAAGGCCTCACAAACTGGACCAATTCTCTAACCCCAGCTCTTACCTGCTTTGAGAGCAGGCTTGAGTGGCTGGCTCTTTGGCGCTGCCTGCTGGAGATACATGTGATAGATGGAGCTGGAGTTCATGGTAGGCGGGCCCTTCCTGGGCGACTGAGGTCGCGACCCTCTGTCTGGGATGAAAGGGCGTACCGCCACAGCTGGCGGGGGATCCAGTCGCTCGCTCAGCCCAGGGGGGAAGAGCGGAGCATTCTGCTGGAAGGTGGGGCTCGGCGGCACCGAGATTCGCTGCTGGATCTGCTGAGAGGACGAGCCCGTCGAGGGGGGGACGCGGGGCCAAGCTGGAGCTGGCGGGTTCGGGAGCGGACGAGGAAGAGGTGGCGCGTCCTTGCGGCGCTCCAAGGAGCTGGCCGAGTTTGCGGAGGTGAGGTGGGAGCCATAGGGGGGCGGCTGTGGCTTGGATATGGCAGGGGAGGACACGGCCAGTTTGGAGTCTAGCACCTGTGAAGAAGCATAAAATGACAAAGATTAAACATTTATTAATAGATTTGACATTCTTGAGGGGCTAACAAAAACAAAGGAAACCTTTTTTCTGCATTAAAGGTCATTAGAAGAAAGACAACTAACCTTCTCTGCACTTGGAGCGACGGGGGAGCCTGAGGGAGGGCTCTTGCCCTGGGTATCAGTCCCTGAGTCTCGTCTCTCAGGAGGCTTTAAAGAGGTGCTGGTCTTGCCTACAGTCGGCCAACCAGCTTCATTAGCTGGGGCACAAACAGGACACAGTCAGAGTGTTGCAAAGGAGGGAAAAAGACCAAATGATTGAGGTGGTATGAGAAGCCTCAGGGGAGTGACGAAACATGTCCACCAGAGCTAAGTGGTAACAGCTTCTTATTTTTAACATGACTAGTGAAATATTAGTACTTAGAGGACGATTATGTTTAACATTCTTTAACAAACACAACGTATAGCTGCACCATTTTGAACTAAGATTGGTATTAATGGAAGGTTCAGGATTTTCAGATGCCAATCCTATTCACCAGACATGATTAAAATACATTTAAACACGATTCTCAAACATGTAATAGATTCAAAGATTCAAAACAAATGGTCTAAAAAAACACTAATTCTAGCAAAAACTTCCACAAGAACATATAGGCTGCATGTACCATTCAAAAAGCACTTTATAAACTAAAACTAAATACACATTGACCTAGAATAATAAGTTACTTTTGAGTCCTATGAACAGACCAAAACTTTTTTGCTGGCTTTTTCCAACTTATTTTCTCGGTTAAAAATGCAGGAGGCCAAAAATCTGGCTCATCGAAACATTTCTGTATTTCTTGCACAAAGTATTTATGAGTTTTCCTTTTATTTAAAGTAGGGATAGACCAATTCGGCCGATTATTGGCGTCGATATTCGGCATTGGCCTTTTTAAAAAAAAAAATTTTTTTTATCCAACGGCCGATAAGAGTGCAGAGTGCTCACACACACGGCGGAGGGGAGAAAAAGTTCATTTGTTTGCAAATTTTATTTAACTTTGTTTTATTTACTTAATAAAACTCCAGGAAGATATTTATTTATTTATTAAAATTTTCAGTTAACTTTAAAAGAGAGGCTGCTGACCCTGGGAACTCCCTGCGCTTTTTGTTTGTTTGTTTAATAAACATATGCTTAAAGGCATTTCAACAAAGTTAAGTGTTGGAGTTTGTATTATTCAAAATTTTGACGCCAATATTTTCACTTTTACTGCAAATGAATATCGGCTCCAAATATCGGTTATCGGCCTCCTTGACTACTAATAATCGGTATCGGTATCGGCCCTGAAAAAACATATCGGTCTATCTCTAATTTAAAGTAGAATTATATAGATTAGAGTGTTTCAAGAGCGGCTGTTGATCAATAGGACAAAAATCCTGAGCCTTCACTTCACAGCAGCGATGGCAATGAATGTATCTGCATTAGTATTCTGCTACTGTGTGCTTCCATTTCCCATTGCTAAATTTAGTAAAAGCAGTCGGCACTGGCTCTAGCTTCAGTACTGTTTGTCCCTTAGACTGAAATATATGTGAAGGATAGCACATGCATCTTAAGACAGCAAGGACAGTGTGAGAAGAAAAGAAAGAGGATGAAAAAAGACAAAACAAAACAACAGCAGTTGTAGAATCATTTTACAGGAGTTTGTATCAATTGAAATAAATGTGGCGCCCGACTTGTTACAGACCCAAAAGTCTCAAAAGCCAATCATCATTTCTCAGATGTCAATCAAGGTAAGACAAACTGTAGAGTCAGCACAGGACAGGTCTAACTCGAGTCTAAAAGGAAACAACTTTATCTTCACAGATCTTCTATCTACTCATGCATGTTGGGTGTTAGACTCTCACAGCTTGCTTTGTTGTGAGAATGACGTGTGAAAGGCTAAAGTAAGGCAGACTCGCACTGTTATTAAATTAGAACAAAGCCAAAGTACTTCAGACTGCTTTCCATGTGTAAAATGCATGAGGCACTCGACTCATTGAACCTTCTCAAGTGTACAAACACACACAGGGATCAGCAGCGCTTCGTAAGGACGGATGTTTCCAATATGTCAGATTTCTGCAGGTGGCAGCAAAGTGTTTCAAGATGGCACCCCGACTGCTTTGACGTCATTAGCCAATCCACAGAGGAAACACTCAAAATAAAATGTCAATATGTTCTCTCTCTCTCTCCGGCTCAGAAGACGGCTCAGTGCCGCACCGGCAGGAGAGTGAAATGATGCCAAATGAGTGCCTCCATCAGTCAGCGGTTGCTGAAGTTAACCAGGCGGAGATGCTCATCTACTGCTCAGATTCCACAGCTGCGCATGTACGCTTTAATTTGTCTGCTGGAGAGAAATCAGGCTCGTAACTCTTAAAGAGAAGAGAAGGGGAGGCTTAAGGCGTGACTTGGCAGAACACAATTTTGTTTGCGTATTTGCATGCTGATCCTGTGCTCATATTGAGAGAGAAGGTTCAGGAAGTGCCACCCCTCTGCTTACGCAGCACTGTGCACTCACGGGACGTGCCGTCAGAGCCAGTGGAGGCTCCGGTGCCCGGGTGTGATTCTGGAAGGGACGGGGGTACCGGGTCCACAACGATGTCTAAATCAGACACCTTCCACGGGCCGGGAGGCTTTCGCACACCGTCTGCCCCGGGAAGAGTAGCCCCCCCAGTGCACCCAAACACCCGGTGAAAACAGAAACATAACAAAGAAAGGACAGCATAGACACATGAGAGGAGGAGAAAAGGAAGGGAAGGACAGAGAACACGACACAGGAAGAGAAGGAGGTTAGGAAGGGAAAGAACATCCCAGAAATCGACCAGGTGGAGAATAAACGGAGAAGTCAGGTAGGAAGGAAGCAGAGAAACAGTTTGGGCCCAGGAGGGAATTCAGTCACAAGCTTTTCATGCAAGATGTGTTAAATGTGTAGCGATGTGAGGCTGCTGCTGGGACTGCAGGGATCCAGGCTAATCTGTAATGTAAACCGTCTCAGCTGCCTTTTCTACTCTGTGTAACTCTGTGTGTTTCTGCTTCTGAATGAGGACAAAAGTCAAGAAATACACCTAAATTTTAACATTCAAAATTAGCCTTAAGATAGTCCATCAACTGGTTTCCACTTCTACAGTAGCTCTTCATTTTTTTGTGTAAAAAAATATGCACTGAAAATGTAATGTAAAAGGCTTCATCAAACCTGATTTGATGCGGCCATGGTTGGCTTGGTTATTAACGCCCAGAGTCTGAGGCTTCAGCGGATCAGGTGGCAGGGTGTACCCTCCCTCCTGTCGGCCCCCCACTGGGACCTGGATGTACGGCCCGACTGCGGCGACGCGGCCCAGGGTGCCAGGAGCCGGCTGGGGAGACGGAGGCCCGTTGGCTCTGTTCAGCTACAAGAGGAGAAAAGTTTCCCATAAATATGTAGACAGGGAAAATAACCGAAGGGGGAACAGAAACGTTTGTCCACAAATGTTGTACATCACAGTGAACATCTGCCGTGTCTGGGCCGACAGCGCTCCGAGACGGGAGGCGGAAGCATTTCAACAAAAAGAGTCTTAAAGAGGAGATGTGTTAAGCGCTCTTAGTCTTACAGGGAGGTTCTCTTTTTGACGTGCCTCAGCTTTTTTCTTGTAGAGGCGTTCCCGCAGCTCGCTGATGCGCTTGTCCATCAGCGTCACTTCCATGTTGCGCTTGTTGAGAAGGTCCTTCTGGTGCTGCAGCTTGCTGTTCTGCTCCTGGTTTAACTTGTTCCGGATCTGTGGAGGATAAATCAGACACACGTGCAAATCAATACAACAACAGATACCACCATCACTGCAGTCAGGGGTAAACAAAGAGGAGGATATTAAAGCGTTAGTCGTACCTGAAGCTCCTGATAGAGTTTACGGAGCTCCAGGGCTGCAGCTCCGGTAACTTGGCCACCGAGGGTCGTCTGTATGCCGTTGAGCTTTCCCCTCCGCAGGTCCTCCAGCTGCACGCTGAGCTGCTCCACCCTCAGCACTGCAGCCTGTAGCTCAGCCTGCTTCTCTTGGAACAGGCCGCTAACTTGCTCGATCTCTGCCGCTGGTTATAAGTAATAAAGAAACCTCATGAGCTCATTCATTACCTACATGCAAAAGTTATTCCTTATTAATTAGGCTCTAGAAGTAAATATCTCTAGGTTTATAAGTGATACATACACAGGTTGCCATTGATGACCTTGCTGTAGTCCACCTGGCCTCTCATTGCCCGGATCTTCTTGAGCTTCGCCTCCTGGCTCTCCACGCGCTCCTTCAGCCTCTGCAGCTTCTCGCCCTCTGAGACGGTTTGCTGCTGACGCCGCTCCTGCTGCTTCAGGTAACGCAAACGTTGCTCCTTCAGAGAACGGGACAGTGATCGACACGCGATAGGTAAACAGATAAACAAAGTAGATAAAGTGATCGCAACGCAACCAGCTTTTGCAAGTTTAAAAAAACCCCAGCAACATCCCCGGCAGACCTCCCTAAAAACTAGGCTAAGTCTTTCTACTGTACGCACTAAATGAAATGTCGGCTGTGTCAAGACGGTCGAAAGGCTTTAGAAAGGGTCAGATGACTACATCTCTCTTCCCAACTGAGAACTGCTCCAGTTAAGGTCCTAAAATAGGAAATGACAGGCCCAGGTTTCCAAATGACTGCAGGGCTTTCAGAGGGCCTACTTTTCAGTCGCCACAAAAAAGCCAATAAATAGTGATTTTATCTGCGGGCCTACAGTGCGCTTTGTCCTGCATGACTGATCAGCACACCACGAGCACGGCGGTCAGACATAGTTAGTGTTCTGAAAAGCCAGCAAGACTGACGAAGCAGACTGGTTATGTGGAGGTTTGCCACCAAGCTCTTCTTGCTTCCAATACAAGGCTCCTTTTTCTTCTCTGACAGACTGGGCAACTCTCGCACCGTGACTCACGCGTCCTCCACTTCATGAAAGCAGCACTACGGTAATCAACAGCTTGTCATGCAAAAAATTAGGGTGGCAGCTAAAGCTACGATTGGTCGAGCTTTCTTGTAAAGTCTGCCGTGTTGAGGTAAGACGAAGGAACAAAGACGAGACGCTACCTTTGCGACGAGCATCTGTTGCTGAGCCTCGATTTGCTGCTGCTGCCGGCTCGCCATCTCCTGCAGCTCTGACAGCGTGAGCTCCACACGCTGATTCCCCACCTACACACATAACAAATATGCACAAGAGTTGGTCAGCACACTGAAGTCCAACAGAGTGTTCTTGATGTTGACGTATACTGATGATACATAAGGATCTAAACATTTGAAAGTATAAAGGGTGCTAGGCCCTTCTCTAAAGTGTTAACGCTTCTATGAGTATGATGACACTTAGGGATGTGTGACTCTTCCTCCAGCCAAAAACAGCAGCACGAAGCAGCTCTGAGTCAGCTATTTAAGCAGTTAAATTTGTCTCAGTAATACCATAAACATGTAAATGGTAGTTTGGTGAAGTCAGCTGTGAGAGTCAGTGCAGAGTCATGTGTTTTGTGAAGCTTAACAACATGTTATCGTAGCAAAAGCACATCGCTAATTATTGATGTAACTGCACCTTTAAGAATAATGTGTGAGTTAATCAGTGCAGAGTAATACATCCACAAATAGTAACATCAGGTTAAAAACTTACATATGATTAAAAACCAAAAACAACAACAACAGAGAAACCAGTCATGCATTGACTGTAGATGCCTTAAAGTGCTAATCTTGAAGATCTCAGTTTCGTTCTCTTTGGCGCCATCTATGGCCATGAACGGTAATTGCGGGAGCACACATCCCAGATATCGGTATCTCTTTAGACTGTTTGCCTTCATCTGAGCGTCCAATTTGTTTCTTTTTCGCAGCATTAGATGGTGACTTAACAGACATTTATTTCAAGAAAAATCTTCAAGAACGGCCGATAAGAGTTTATTTCTTTGCAAATTTCATTTAACCTTGTTTTATTTACTTAAAACAAAACTTCAGGAAGTTATTTATTTATTTATTTATTTGAATTTTCAGTTAACTTTATAAGAGATGCTGCTGACCCTGGGAACTCCCTGCACCTTTTGTTTGTTTGTTTAATAAACATATGCTTAAAGGCATTTAAACAAAGTTAAGTGTTGGAGTTTGTATTATTCAAAATTTTGACGCCAATATTTTCACTTTTACTGCAAATGAATATCGGCTCCAAATATCGGTTATCGGCCTCCTTGACTACTAATAATCGGTATCGGCCCTGAAAAAACCATATCGGTCTATCTCTAATTAATACAACTTTTTTTCACATATGCAGTAGTACTTCTCAAGACCTGTAAACAGACTTTGCATTCTGTATGAAAAAGTTCTCCTTTAAAGATTTTCAGTTTCCTAACACAAAAGGAAAAGAAGGGCTGCAAATCCCACCTAAAAATCATACACAAGGCGAATGACTTGAATGAATTATTAATCAATCATCAAGTTGCCACTTTCTTCTTCTTTGGTGATCAACTAATCTTTGTGTCAATCAACTGTTGCAAAAAAAAAGCAACTTTAAGCGAGCAGAAGTATCGGTTAATGAAAAACATTTACTTCCATTAAAATTCTCATCTTAAGCTAGAAATTGTCATCCACATGTTGTTCCAGAGCTCACAGACTAAATAAAGACGAGTCCCTTTCAGTTCCGTTTTCCGGCTGAATTTCTTAAAAGCAGACGCCACGCCATACACACCGACAGACTACTAACAGCATACTGAGCGAGCGCTGAATGCAGTCCTCCGAACTACAAGCGGCACTGAAATGCTCAAGAGCGCTCAGACTTTGCCTTCAGGAGGAGCGTTCAAAGAGAGAGGAGAGGGGAGACGACGCAGGGAATGTCACAGTGTGTTTTTATACAACAGACTGAAAGAGAAATGCAGAATGCTGGTTTGGATAGGAAGCACTATATTAAATGTGAAGAGGTTAGTAAAAGGCACATATGTGATTTACATTGTGCTGGACATGATCAGTAACATGCGGAAGACACAAGATAAAAAGAAACCTCATTTTTAGGAGAGGAAAAACGCTATTACAGTGATTTCCTAATTCAAGAATTTCCCAAGTTAGAAGGACACAGAACCTGCCCTTAATTCAAAACAACGACCATGTATTAATGGGTATACTGACATGATAGCATGCCCCCCTCTTGCCTCTTCAAATCTTTCTCCCGGGCTGATAACTGGGAGGCAAACCTCCCTAAGACATGGGGTTTCCTCCTTTCCAACGATGCGATTAATGCCTCTAAATTATTGAGGCTTAAATTAAAGGCCTGTCATTCCTTGTCCGTTAAAGCAAGCTCGCTGGCCAGTGATAGTAGAAGTGAGGTAATACTTTTTTTTGTATCGTTAAAAATTAAGATAGGAACAGTCCTTCTTCCTCGTACTGCGGCCCCAGGTAAAATAAACATGACATGCAAACGTCAAAAACACTGTGTGGACCTCTCTCACTCGATTAGAGGAGGCAGACACTTCCGTGAGTCATCCTGTCTGAATAAAACATCCCTGTTTTTGGAATAATCTGACTTTTATGGTCTTGTGAAGTGAGGCAACAACAATATACACGTCACACATCATCTTGTCTCGTAAACGCTCGGTGTGTTTGCAGCACATGTGGTTCACAGCGTTTTCCTACCTGGCTTTTTAAAAGCATGTAAATATGAAGAATGAGTGGGCAGACTTAGAGGGGGTGGAGGGGGGGGCGGGGGAAGCCACTGGCACACATACCACCACGCTCAGATGCACTCAGGCAACAGTGCATCAGTGACAATTCACCCAAGGGAGAAGCAGACACACACACCCTCAGACAGCGATGGAGAGGGGGCTGGAGAAACACCCGACTGAGCAGAGGAGCAGCCACAGCCTCTCTGATGAGGAGCGTCGTGCTACTGAGAGGCTACATTACTCCCTCCAACAACTGTGAAGACTTCTACTGACTGAAATGGAGCGCACGTTAATGAAACAGTGATCAGGCCAAGGTTTAGAATTAAATAAATTAGAGATAATGACATAAATTTCTTTACCGATTATTTGATTAATTCAATATTCCAATTTTTTATAGACACGTCATCTTGGGTTTAAGCAAATGCATTTAGCACTCTTCAGAATAATAAAATAACAAAATAATCTTGAGTTAAATTAATCTTTTCCTCCAGAAACCATCAGATAAGCAGATAATGCAACGAACTTTCGGTAGCAGCCATAGAGATTAATGGAGAATATAGGACTGCAACACATTACATCTCTCATTATTGATTAGTATTAGGGGTGCACCATATTGGAAAAAAGTGTGATAACTTTTTGTTCTGTGATATTTACTGCGATACAACAAAATTCAAGAAATCATACCAGATAACCGCAGTGTGTTTTCATGTCCATACAATTAACAATCATACTTATTTGGGACTTTTAAAGTGATCATCTCAAAGATCTCAATTTCGTTCTATCTGGCGGGACCTTATGGCGATAAACGGTAATTGTGGGAGTACACTTCCCAGATAACCAGACATCGACGGTTGGCTCCCTTTGTTTCTGTTGTAACTCTTGATTTTCCTCGCTGACGGTCGCTTTCCATTTCAGACTGTTTGCCTTCATCTGAGCGTCCAATTTGTTTCTTTGTTGTATCTGTAGTCATCCATCTTTTCTTTGTTTGTTCAGCCATAGTAGATTACTGTTTACTCGCAACACTTGCAGAGAGCGGAAAAGCAGCCGCTTAGCTCCGCCTACCCTCTCTGGCAGACCAACCACTGCTGGGTGATGGAAAACGCGTCACTAACAGGGCACCGCTTGGGATTTTTTTCTGCGAATGTCGCCACAGACATCCAGCCTGTAATAACACTATATACTGCAAATGCAAAGGCTTTCATCAGTGGGCCATAGGCTCAATCACCATTGTGTTACCTCATTCGGTGATAGATAAATGATAAATGAAAATCTTGGAGATTATTACTTTAAGCCTATTTTCCAAAACAACCCCCGGCAATACATGCACTCCAAAGTCGCCACACATAACTAAAAGCCTGCCGCAAAAGCAAGCCTGTTCCTCCCGCCGACATTATCTGCAGCGGCGCGTGCATGTTTACTGTTTACAGGCAGGTGACACACAGACTCTGCTGCACAGCAGTCAGTTCACTCTGTGCTCTGATTAAGAGCTGCGCTAATGTGATATCAGACAGACTTTTGTTGTAGATTAGTGAAGGAGAAGGAGAAAATGGCGAGCACTCCTTTTGCACCAAGCAACAACAAAGCAGCAGCTCTACTTGTTTCAGTTAATTAGCCTACAATTGCACGTCATTTTTTCAATTAATGAATTTGTGAGGGATTAATGAAAAAAATCTGTTGATTTCAGCCTCTCACATTTATTAAGAAGCTTAAACCACATACTGTTTATTATTTTGTTCATAAATCCTTGAAATAATCAAAAGATAATCAGAACAATTGCAGACAAATATTTTTGTTGAGTTTCTCATTTAGCTCTCGTCCAATGAAAGGACAAGTTGTAATACTGCCAGTAAGCCTTCATCACCGCTTGTGATCTTTACTGAAATTGAAAGCGTGTGCGATCACTGCAGCGTTCCCTTGAGGCACCTCTGCTCTTTACGAGGCCGCGTCCCTCTCAGAGGATGATCAGCTCTGCTGCCTGGTGGAGAGAAAGCCCAGGGGGTTTGGGCAGCAGCCCGTGGAAAAGCCAAAGCAATGATCCTCTTAGGGGGCCGTTATATCATCCAGCAGGCCGACTGATATAATCCTCTAAATCAGATATTAGGAAGCAAGTCAGACACAAATGAGCCTCGGCACTTGGGAGGTTAAAGGGAGCTGGTCGTGCAGCCGATAATGTTTCTCTCCACGGGTGACCAAACACTCATCATGAAATGTTTCTGCTTGTCATGATGTGGTGTTAGAGGTACAGGCAGAGCTTTAACAGAGACTGTTAATCAATAGCTGATTTCTCCATAGAAACATATATTTCCTTGCAGATGCTTCCTGAACACAAACAGAGTAAAAAAAGTCAGGGTATTAAAAGGAATGGCTTCTGGGTGCTCTTGTTCCTCAATCTTTTTTAAAACAAAAACACAACCCCTCCATCTAATGCTGCGCCGGATTGTTCCCTCCACCATTAAGGTTAAATTAGCTACGATTCCTTGACCACAACGCTTCCCTATTGTGAAATCTGGGACAGATGGTCGGAGAGAGAAAAGGATGCGAAGCCAGAGGCTGCTTTTATCGGAGTCAGTCGCGTCTCCGAGCACACACACTTCCTTAAGCCAGAGCTTGACATGCACAACAATGGGATCACCTCATGGGGAAATACTGGCAGTAACACAAGGGCCCGTCTTGTGCTGTACAATATAAACTGCCCCACAGCAAACGCACAACTCAACAGAGTCCTGAATTTCAGTTGCGTCTGAGCGTCTGAGTGTTGTAGATGCGAAGATATCAGCTGATGTCACTGGAAAAATGACGACCCTCGCTAAAACTTTTCAACCAATCTTTTGGTTAAAAGCTGCTTAAATTCAAGTGGAATTTACATTGAACTCTTTCTAAGCATTATACTGTGTTTTTACTTGTGTACACATCTGGTTAAATTAGTCTAACATCTGTCTAAGGCACTAAAAATAGTTCATTACATCACGACAGTTGCAGGAAATGTACAGTGTGCTGTGCTGGCACGACAACACATTTGACAGTCTGTCTGTTTGCCATCAACACAACTGAATCCAGGAAGGGGTGACAGCTAATGCTAGCTAGCATGAAAAACTCCATCAACAGCTGTTAAAGGGGCCGTATCTTTTGAATGGATTTTCTCATATTGTGAATGGGTTTCACTTTTTTTGGTGTTTATTGTACACTGTGAAAAAGTGAAAACTCCAGAACTTTCCAGAATGACATGTTTAAAAAGGTTCTTCTGAAATGGGCCGTTCAGAACAGCCTTGAACTTGGCTTTCGCTGAAATCAACCAATCGTGATTCACCATCATTCACCTCAGGCAGCGTTCCTGCATTAGCTTGTAGTCAAGTCAACATTTCAACATACCATTCCAATACCTCCTGGCGATTCTGGCTCATACATGTAAGGCCAAATAACCAATCCTAGAGCAGCCATGTTTTCTACAACTTTGGAGTGACAGTACAGTGCGGCCGCTCCCCCACGTGGGAGGGGCTACGCGGTCACTCCAAATACTGTCAGCCCAAAAGGTCTAACCTTTGAATGGCAAAACGCTTCTCGGGAGGAAGAGGAGGCTCAACTTTCGGCCTCTACTGTTTCAGAGTGCAGTTCACTATCTCGCCAATAACTTAAGTCAGTCGGTGATATACTCTGTTACTATCACCCTCTGTCTTCTACGCTTCCTCCATCAACCTCCTCTTCAGTCTCTTCTCCTTTGCAATGAGGTCCGTCCACCCAGTTGGACCCGTATCAGAAGTCTGACTTCGGGGGTTCCGTCTTTAAAGTGGAGCCGTTTAGCATTTAACACATATCGCAGGAGGTTGGACTCACTCAGCCCAAAATAACAGTTAACAGGGCTGCGAAGTGGGAATCAAATTCTCCCCGTTACGAGTCAGGCTGTGATTCCAATGATTTTTGAAGCTTTTATTTTGAAATAAAACAGATGCATCCACAATGAGACACTTACCCTTGAGAAAATCAGCCTCTTATGTATAAGTAGAAACAGATTTTGTGAGGTTTGAATCTCTATGTAACTGCCTCTGTAAGCGAACTCTCTTTTCCTCTACATATAACTCATGGCTTCATTAAAGCCTTTGTACTTGGTTTGTTCTGTTCTTTATGCATTTAAATAAAGTGTATATAGGGCTGTGACACTTTGAGTTACACACTTATATTTAACTCTCATTACAGCCCTAATCTATGTGTGACAGAAGGCACCAAATTAAAGTGAGCGATTGCAAGCGCAATTCTATTTTAACATCATTTAGATAATGCTAATTAAGTCTCACCCCGTTCTCATTGTGCTTCTCTCCAGTGTTTCCACTCCTGCGACTCGTCTGATCCTGAGACTGCTGACTCCCTGCAAAAAGAAACAGTCACCATCACACAGCGCAGACGAGCGCGCACACATGCACACAACTGCAGATTCAGAGGCTACAAACCATTGTCAGGAAGAGTTTGAAAATTCACCGGCATGATTGCCCATGACAGAGGGATTTAAGAACTGGGACAAGCACTGCTGACCTCAGCCACATAACTCAAACTTTATAAGAAAGGCTTTACGGGAAGATGAGTGTCAATTATTTAAAACTTCAAAGGAAGCGATGGGGAGCGGGACAGTTCTGCTGTACTTCTACCTGCTGGATACCTTGTTACCTTGTACCTTGTGGCACCTGCGAAAACACACTTTCCTAGTCAAGTTATCACTTCAGATAAATCCCAACATTTGACTTAATCTGAGTCGATGATCTTGCAGGACGACTTTCAATGATTTATTTCGAGCTTTGCTTTATTGGGCTTTACTAATGCAAATTGATTCATGCTAATGCAGATTTATGCCCTGGATGTGCCCCACCAAGCATCTAACAAACTTTGGTTTTCTTTTCCAAATATTCTCTATAAACAGATTCTGCACATAAATACAGAATGTGTAGTGGAGGGACACGGGTTTGGGAGTCGGGATCATTCTGGTTAGTCCATTAGCGTTCCAGCTGTCTTTGGTTGTATGCAGGAAAACAGTCAGTACGGAGAGCAAAAGAGGTGGAACATTGCCAGAACCAATGAGGTATGATCTGACAATGATTTAGCTGTTTATTAATCTATATAAACAGACATCTGCGTATAAGTGCAGCTTATAATTACTAAACAGGAAGCCCCGAAAAATTGGCCATTGCTCCAAGAGGCAATGTGGTTGTCAGATGATGACGAGGCCACATCCTGCACAGAGTTAAACTGTAATGACAGACATTATGAAGTGTCACTACTTGGTTTAAACAAAACAAAAAAGACTTTTCATTGTAACCCTAACTCCTATATTCCACAGGATCCGTGTCTGCCGCGACTTCCGGAGTTGATCGCGCCCACTCTAGTCAATGCTCCTGTTTCCACAGCACGCGCCACGTTCCGTCTCCGGCACGTCCAGGAAGCGTCTCTCCGCTAAAAATATGCACAGAGTCTATTTTTGACGGAGGCCGCTTCAAGCATGCGAACAGAGCAGATTGTTCCAGACAGGAAGTCAGACACGAAAAAGCATAGAGCATCCGGTCATTTCAAAATAAAACACCATGTACAGACTCGCGTTTTTATATCCTATCAACATTACATCACAACCGGTGGCTCGAGGCCAGAAGTCAATCAATCGGTCAGAGGCATCAGAGGTTATTCTACGCCATGGACGACGAGAAGTTTATCTCGGAGGTGCGAACTGAACTGTTGTTTGTGTGTTGCTCTGTTTTTTAACATTGATGTTATCGCGTGATTTCGCAATTCCCGCGCGATAATATAGTCCTCCCACGATGTTGTGATCTCGCGAAACCAGCCGCCTGATGGACCAGAGCCGCGGCGCACACAGAACGCGCGGACACATAGTTCACACTAAAGAGTTGCTTAGATGTGTACATCAGCAGCTCTATCATACCTGAACATGGAAGACTAAAGATACCAGGTGACAAAGTGAGAAACTTCCACTGACACCAGCACCCACAGCTGAGCAGCCAGAACAGGTGTGTGGAACTTCCTGAGGAGAATGTAACCCGTACCTTGATCGCTGCTCTCGGTCGGTGAGTCTTCATGCCGGAGGAAGAACTTGACTTCCTGTTTCCGAGGCCCCCATTTCTGCAGATGTTCATACATCATGTGTTCGAAGGGGATCGCTCGCTCTACAGAGAGAGACAGGTGAAGGAATGATTAGATAAAACAGATCATGTTTACTGGGCTTTTGAATATGAAGCTACAGTTAGCAGTCGGTAAGCTTAGCTTAAAGTCTAGAAACAGGCTAGCTGTGCTCTGTACAAAAAGGAAACTAAATCTGCTCAACATCAACTCTGATGCTCACTTATTAACTAAGCAAATATCTTGTTTTATTATCAGTGTACAAATTGTAGTTTGTGGTTTTGCAGGTGTCAAACTGCAGGCTAATGCAAACTTAGCCTAGAAGGAGAAAGTGTGTGTGTTTGGTGTTCTTGTTTAGACAACTGCAACGATTAAAAACAATCAAACAGAAGAACGCACATCAGAGAACAGCAGATAAACCTTTGATCTGAGCTCCTCATGCTGTCATCTCTATATGTCTTATCAGTATAAAGTGATGATACCTCCAGGAACACTGGGATCGCAGAGAACTGATGGATAACTGTGTGTCAAAACAATGTTTTTGCATTTCAAGAGGACGTCAATCAAAAGAGAGGCGGAGAGACAAAGAGACGGAGACAAAGACAGGGAGGTTTTAGGAGGTTTCGTGGGGTAGACAGCCGCATTGTCAGGCAGCAGCCGAACACGATTGCATAACGTGGGTTAATAAAGCCCCGGGGCTGGGATGTTGTTTTCAACAGGGGAGTGGCCCCTCAGCAAAAAATGCTGATAACACCGGGTATGTCAGCACGACTCTGGTGATGGGAGCAAATCGTTTGGACCCAGTGGAATCTGCTGTGACAGTGATGTGGACTGTACCAGCACGTAACCCCCTTTCTGACCCACAAATCAGTGCTTAAAGTGAACTACTCCAGCCTTTAATGTTGTGAGTTTTCTGCTCTTCCCCACAATTTTCCTTTGATGAAGTTTTTGTTTTTCAATTAACAAGAACGGCTGAAGGCTACTTCTTCATGTAATTCTTGTGCATGCAATGGAAGTTTAGTTTCCTCCGCTTGGCCTCAATACGGGTGACACGGCAGAGCACCGAGTAGTCCCTGCACTCTGAAACGAGCAGCTTACCGTTGCCTCTCCAGACCTCGGCCAGGTGGCAGCCGCTCTCGCCGGGCTCTTTGCAGAACTCGACGACATCGCGGCACGTCGTCTCGGGCGTGATGGGCACCTCAGTCACAGCCTGCTCCCCGTCGCTGAGGTACACCGTCAGTATCATCTGAGAGACGGAGAAAAAACAGTCAGGAGGAGGCTC
The DNA here is from genome assembly GCF_022749685.1 of Semicossyphus pulcher. Taxonomy (NCBI): domain Eukaryota; kingdom Metazoa; phylum Chordata; class Actinopteri; order Labriformes; family Labridae; genus Semicossyphus; species Semicossyphus pulcher. The sequence goes on from NW_027211615.1 coordinate 13,478,506, forward strand.
GCGCAGGAGAGAAAAGGGTGACGCTTTAACGATCCAATTGACAGGGAATAAAATACAGGAGGAAAAAAACAAGAGGCTGTTACATAACATTTGAGAAAAGGCAGAAATTAAGCTTGCCCTTGTGCTGACGCTACTTTTTCCAGTCCACCGGCTGAGACTGGTAGGTTTAGGCTGCTGGTGGACTCATGCCTGTGCCTGCCACATTTCTGTTTACTCTGATAAATTACAGCCTGCCATAGCCTTCAAGAGGTACAGTTTAGGCAGGGTGGTATACACAGCGATACACAAGCCTCCACATGCTTCTGTCTGTACTCGCATATCAGTGCAAGAAGTAAAAGTAGAGATCAGACACAATGGACGTCTGAGGAAACTGCAGATCTGTCCTAAATACTACATTAAATATACCCTCCTTAATGTGAGCTTCCAATTGGCTTATTGTTATAGCATAGAGGCAGCAGACAGAAGAAAGGATAAGCACTGAATCGACCTAAGGACTGTCTTAGAGCGATCACCTGAGAGTTCAGAGGGCTTCAAGTGCTCCTTTGTACCTGCCAGCTGACAGACTGTACAACACTTCCTGTCCAACACTCTCAGCCAACTGGCAGGTTGTCGAGCCAAAGTGGCTGCGACGTGTATATGAACTTTAGACTGATCCATACGCCTCTGCCTGCTTAGCGTCAGCTTCACTACAAAGTTTGATTAATCCCTACAACAGCTGATGGATAGAGAAAGTCAATAAACGACTAGGGTCAAACGATTGTGATTTAATTACTGCATTTTAATTAGATTCAACTCCAGGCCTCGTTGGTGACCAAACAGTATGTAAAATGATATCTTTGTTTGTTTTTGTACCGATAATCACAAACACTGAAATGAAACAGAGTGGTGATTCTTCTCTCTAGAGCATCTTTGGCCAAAATATGGTAAATAGTGCAGAAATCCTAACAGACAACAGTCTCGAGTTTCTTGTACTAGTTCATGGTGAGTGAGTAAGGACGGGCATTGCAAATTAGCTTGGGTTACAAATGCTGTGCAGTATGGCATCGGTTTACATGCTTAAAACTTGATCCTGTAAAAATACTTTCAGTGAATTTAGTTTGGACGATTAAGCTAATTAAACTTAATCTTAGCTTAATAACTATTCTAAATTATTTATATCTGCACTGTAGCTTTTACCCTTATTTTTCATTTTTATTTTATTTTATTTTTATATTTTAGCTTCTATTTTAGTTGTTTTTCTTCACTTTGCTTTTTAATGTCCTGTTTTATGATTTGTTTCTTTGCCTTTGTTGTTCTATGTAAAGCACTTTGAATTGTCTTGTTGCTGAAATGTGCTATATAAATAAACTTGCCTTGCCTTGCAGCTTGGTGTTGTTGTTAATAATTGACTCTCTTAAACGTGATCACAGATATTTGGGATTGTTAAATAATCCCTGTTACGATGGCCTTAGCTTCCGAAATGCAAGTCAAACTTTCTTGTTCGATCAGTGAACTGAAAAATTGTGGTAATAAAATGAAAAATGAGAAAGTCTAAGACATCAATTTGGGCTGAGGTACTTTGTAATGGGGTGGAACAAAATCAATATATCGTCATCCTGACTCGTGCAATACAATTATCGATAGACCTGCCCAAATATCAACATTCTAATTTACACATATGCGGCGCTAAACAGATTTCCCTGCAATTTTGACTCTGTGTGTCACTACTCGCGACGCTTATGACATGAATGAGAGTAACGGGAACGGAAATTAACTGTCCGAAGAAGTTAATCAGATATTGTGATGTATCGTTATATGATTGTCTTGAAATATATAAATTATCGCAGAATCACTGTGTCGTGATGTTATCGTTATCGAGGGCCACGTACCGCGTATCGTATCGGGACTTACCCGGCGATTCCCACCCCTACTTTGTACTGATCATTCTTTGGCATTTAAATTCCTTAATAACAAAAGAAAGTTATCTAAGTAATGTAATAAACTCAATGTACTTTTACGCCATCAGCATATACCGCATGTTGAATGTGACTATTATGTCTGTGGAGCTTCTCCTCTTTTGGTTATATGTACAACATTCTTGGACTATTTCTGGACAATAAGCAACACATGAACTTTAAAGCCAGATTAAAAATTACAAACATACAGAACAATGCATGTTCATTTTTAACCCTGAAGAAGGGAAGCATGATTCTGTCTGTGTGAATCTGTGTGTGACATTAATCAACATCTTGGTTGAATAAAACCATCACACAGGATGAGAGCAGCGGTTGATAATGTCCTTTGAACTGCTCACACGCTGACATTTTCCTTTGACAAAAGGGAAAGTTTTGCACTCAACCCCCTCCCCCCCTTTGATACATTTGATAGCATTTCCTATCCACCTTGTTTAGACCAGCCCACCTTAAAGTCTTTGCTCTTAAAATTCTTCTTTCAGGAGAACACAACAAGCTGAATATATATCTGTAGTTATGCAGCAAATCTACAGGATGTGTTTTCCCTCTGCAGTGGCAGGCAGATTTTTATTGTTTCCCACAGCAAAAAAGGACTTTCGAGGACGGGGTGTGCCTTCCTGTTTCATGTGACAGGCCTCACTTTTCGCGTCCCACACTACAGAAAAAGAGGGACTGTGAAAAGTACAGAAAATACAGTGCAAAGAGCCAAAGGAGGAGGAGACGTAAACAAAGTAGAAAAGGGAAACCTGGCATTTTAGCATTTTGGTTTTGACCTTTTCAACTTTCAGTATTTGAACATCCTCGATGGTTTGTTGAACGTGCCAAAACAGCAAGGATTTTATACAAGGAACAAATAAACCAAAGAAAGATGAATAAAAAAGCCTCTGTTATCTCTCTCTTGCAGTCTACAACATGTTTTCATACGTCTCCCAATGTCAAACCAAATGTATGAGAAATAGGAGCAAAGATGCATCTAGGACTACATCAGGCTCATAACACAGCTTACTGTTTAATGAGTCACAAATTAAATGTATGCGCTGCAATTCAGGTATTTAACACATGCATAATTTAGTAGGTACTCCAATGTTTGTGTGGCCTCGGGGTGCGTTTAAAGTGCAGCAATAACCGTCAGTGTTTTCTATTGTCATAAAATATCTAAGTTTAGACACTGAGCAACCTAAACATAATTACTCCGGGAGTTTCTCCGAGACAAAGTGACTCATCCTTTGTAATAACTGTGTGATTCATTGACATTTTCTGCAGCAGCGTGACCGACACAACATGATCACTTGTGCTTTGGGAGCCTCTCGACTGTACTCAGCCGATTATGAGGCTCATAGTTTGGGTAAATTTAGACGCCATGCATGTGTGATGAAATGGAGCAGGAGGCGCCGATTTGTGTCTCTGTCCATCTACGATTACATGTTGTTTCCGACAGCATTACTTGGATGCAATGTCCAGATAGAATAGTAATAGATGTCAGAATGTCTGGATACTAGTTGTGTCCACATTTAACTGATAGATAATTACTTTTCTAATCCCCAGGGGATGCTGGAGTGCCACCAGCTGCATGATAAGATACAACACGGTACAGGAAGAAAAGCAGGGAACATAAAACAGTTCAGTGAGGCCAGCAACAACAGATCTGATGGAAATATTGTTTCTATTTATGTTTCACAAAACTGCTCAATGTCGGAAATATATTAGGTGAAAAAGAGGTAATGAAATATTGTTAATATAAAGCAAGAAAAAACTGTTTATCTCCATCAAAATTGTCGCTTTAACAACCAAGTTTTTTAACATTTCCTGCATGCTTAATATCAGTAAAGGCGACTTAAATAATCCAGACATCACAACTGACATGCAAACTTAGTCCTAGTTTAAATTGCACACAAAAAAGCCGCAGCTGAATATTCCTAAATACAGCTTCACATAAACACAATCTACCAAATGATGCAGAAAACAGAAAACTCCAGTGATCCAGCTCACTGACCACAGGAGGAATACTGACCGCCCTCACTAAGTTGCGTCTGCCCATGTTCCTGGCTCTCTTGACAGCCCTCCGTTTCCTCCTGATCTCCTTCTTTGGTGGCCGGTGGTGCTCCTTCGCCCAAATGGGGTTTTCCTTGGAGAGGCTAACGAGGCCGCGTAACACTATAGTCACAAACCTCTTCATCCTAGCACTGCCGCTTTTGCAGACATGAGACTTGATTGTTATGCCATCCCGAGCAGACCTCTGAAAACCGACAGCGTAGCGCGCATTTGAAAAAGTGCTGCAGAGGAGACTTGGGAGGAAAAAAACACTTGGTGTGTGTGTGTGTAAGTCAGGGAAGGAGGGGGAGAGAGAGAGAGATGGAGAGAGAAAGAGAAACAAACACTCAGAGAAAGAGAGAGGGAGAGAGAGAGAGAGAGGGTGAATGAGGGTGCAGACGAGTCCTTTTGGAAAATTGTTCCTTGGTTGTGCCAGCGTCTGCAACACCGATGATTCCCCGCTGATGAATTGTAATAACAGAATATTTTGGCCAAAGCTGCAAGGTCCACATCACATACTTATTATACTGTATGATGGCTGTACAAGACAGGAAACAGACAGCATCCCTCTTGCCTGGTGCAATCTGCTACATAGGAATCGTTAATGGATAGCGATATGTATCGTTTAACATCTGAGAGGGAAGGAGGGATGCTCGGCAGGTATCATCTCCAGCAGGATGTTTCAAGACAATAAAAAACAACATAATAATTCAACTCCGAAACGTATCCACAGCCAACACACACAGGCCCAAACAGCTAGGTAAGCAAACACACTATGATCAGAGTGAGGCACATGTATCGTCCGGTCTGCCAAAAACACACAAATAGCTGAAGCCAAAACAGCTTTTTACTGGGACATGACTGATGGAAAAAAAAAAAAGTGTAATCTAGACATTTCGTGCAGACAGAGAATGCCAAACACTGCCCATCTGGCTTAAATGGCACTGATCCATATGAGGAAGAGATGAGGTAATAGTGTGACAATTTCAGTGAAATACACGGTAGCAAACGACCAGACAGGCAGTAAAATAATGCTCACGAGTATTATACATGGATACAAGATGATCTTTCATTCAACATGAGGTTTTAGCTTTAAACTTTAATTATATAAAAGATGTTCTCTGTTATTAAGCTGGATATAACCCAACTTACAACGACGGCGCTCTGCTCTTACAGACTAATCTAAAGGAGCTTATATGACTAGTAGCTCTGAAGAAAAAAGGACTCTATTATAGCTCATATTCTGATAAAATAATAAGAGGAATACTTCTCTGGACAGAGGCATTGGAAGTTACGTATCAGGTCCAGACACAATTAACCAACTGTTTTAAATAGGATGTGTCCTTTTGACTCATAGATGACAAAAGCAAAGCATTTAAATTGTTTAACAAAGCCTGCTTCATGATACGCCTCTGATGGTGTGGCTGATTTCATTTTAAACGTTCAAAAATGATCAAAGCAACAATGGGAAGCAATGTTTACATTTCCTGTAAGTCACGCTGTGCCCGGCTCCACTGTGTGAGATTAATTCCACTCGACAATCTACTCAGCTCAAAAGTTCCCCCTTAACAACAGAGCATTAGTCGACGCAGCCACACAGACCTAGATCTGCCAAGGTCTCATTGGCCGCTGGAGTCACGCGAGAGCCGAGTGCAGGGCTGCTGCCTCTCTCTGCTCGACTGGCTCTCTGACTCTGATAGCCTGTTGGTGCCACAGGGTACAAACGTCCAACGGAGGCTCCCATCGCAGTCAATCCTGCCACGGCTGCAGCGAATATGGAGCCAATACTCTGTTACCGTGTTCTCATGAGGCTGAAGTAAAGCTGCTTTAAATTACAATCAAACTTGCTGCGTGTTACCGTGATGCTTATTTTCACAATCATTTGGACAGATAATAGGCCAAGACAGAACCTCCCCTGCTTATGACGACACCTACTGTAAACGTATCCCACACCAGAGTTCATGTTCCCCTCCCAGAAGGCTAAAAAGGGCTACAGTCGCCTTTCCCACAATCCACCGCTGCATTCTCAGCACTAAAGATAACAAAAGAGGTCCGAACAAAGGGTGCAAAAGGGTTCAGGTATACTATTCTTTGCAACACAGACCATCTTGAACAATAACATCTAGTATAAAAGCCGATCCAAAAAAGGTCTTGCTTAATGTACACCAAAGCTTACTGTACTTTTGTACACATTTGTACAATATTAGCCTACACAAATGTATTATTATTATAGAGACGGTAAAGGCCGTGATGGTCTTATCATATACAGTAGCGTAGTTCTACTTGCTTGCTTACATCCCCTTGGGAGACTTCAAAGCTCTGATACAAAACTGTGTAACTTAAAAGCTCAACTGCTATGCCTCAACTGGATTTTGTTTTCTTTATCTGTAGTTTATTATATGTTGTGTATGTGATCCATTCTTAACTGTGACTTGCCTTTTTCTTTTTTTTTTTACATTTATGTCACTCTTATATACTGTGCTATCTTGGCCAGGTCTCCCTTGAAGAGGAGGTTTTCTTTTCAAAAGATTTCCTAGTTAAATAGATGCAGAATAATTTATTCGCCCTGGCCCTGGAAAAGCGGTTAAAAAAATGAATTAATCTAAGTTGATTGAAGTTTTTAAAATCAACACTTGCCCAATATGAATGGATGAACTTCCTGTACTGTCACTAGCAGGAGTGGCAGTATTTTATACAGGTGTGAAAGTGCTGAATAAAACTCAACTGAACACATTTCCGCAGCATGATCCACTGTCACAACAGTCCAACTTTTAGTTGTCAGGTGAATAGCATCTCCTGACAACCAACAACCGGTACAAAATAAGTTTAGTAAAGTAAGGGACTTCAAGTCTTTTTGATACCTTTAAAGACATGATTTAGGAAACTGATATCTTTGTGTCTTAAGATTTCTCAAGACCTGTTGATACCCCTCTAATGTTTCAGTTATTGTAACCATCCACATGAAGAATGTGTACCCTGCAGCTATGGATAGGTGTAGATTTACTGTACAGATAAAGCTGTAAGATAAGCTTCTTATAACTAGTACCTGATCTCAGTTACAGATACACTAACTGTGGAAATGGCAACACTGATTGACAATTATCAATATTGCTTTACCTTTCAACCTTAGTGTAACCGTTCTCTGCAGGATCATCACACATGATTTCAGAACCCCACATGCCACAACAACAAAAATTCAACATGTGCCTTTTTCAAAGATCATACTAGTCCTGTGGAGAGCAATACACCTGACAATTTGCACCTCACATAGGTTAGATTTTGGTACAAAGGTGAGCAGTTTAATGATGATCTCCACAGACTAAACTAGAGAGGCAGTTACATTTTATGTGATGGTAGATTGGGGGTTGTGTGCACTTACCGGCATCATGTTTGCAGCTCTGGCAGGTCAAAACTAGGGGTGCATCAGCAAGTTGGCTCACGGCTCACCCACTTTTCTTCAACCAAGACCCACCTTGCTAGTTATGGGCTCTGGTTACTCCAATGTGACAACCAACTGGGCCTCAGTCCTCTCTGTAACCCAATAATGAGGGATTCATTTAAATGCTATCAAGCTGCACATTGTAAGACAGTTGACACTAAATATAACGCATCATGTAATCAGCCACACGCGTGAATTTAAATGGCCCAGGCGTGGCTCCGTGCAGCTGCTGCTACAAACAAGCCGATTGTTAGCAGGTCAGTTAGCTCGAAAAGCGACGATAAAGCGAGTAAAAACTAATGACAGGCAACGACTTCATATTACAAAGATATCGCATGGTAATTATACTCACCAATGTCAGAGACAATTCATTGTTTCAAGGAGTAAATCTTTGCTACGTTACTGTCAAAGGCACGTAGCTAACCGGACCAGCTGTCAGCCAGCCAGCTAACGTGAGGGGTTAGCCGTGTTAGCTGGTCTCAGAGGCGGCTAAAGGACGGTATGCAGTGCGATCTCTCCGCTCTTGTCGGTCCTTTGGCTTGCATTGGCTGTACATCGGCACAAGCTATCGATGGAGTGTGTTTTAAGCGAACAAAAAATAATAAATATCCATTTAAATTGGTTAGGTCGTTTCTAAACGATCGCAATGAATCATCGCTAGCAGGCTAGCAGTGCTAGTTGACGAAAATACAAATAGCTGGAATCCAGTTGTTGACGGTGGGAGGGGCGGGACTACACCGCAGCAACCGGCGCGTCACGTCAACGTAGAATGTCAAGAATGTAAAGTCACCAATCACGATGCCCGTTTATCCACGGTTTGATTTCAACTTTCTCTAACAATCTCAACGTGTCAAAAAAACATGTTAGGGCTTCTTATGTTAAAAGTAATTTAGCTTCCATCTATAGAGTTTATAGCTTAACTTAGGGTGTCAAAGTGTGCGCTCTGGATTCTTGAACTGATATGTTGCAAGTCTGAACGCGACCCAGGCATTTACTGTACTTATGTAATATGACTGTTAGGTACTATGATAATGTTTGTGCAATCACTTCCTTTGTTTTGAATCCTGAATGAGAGTCTGCTTTACTTGTCAAGTGTATGTACACTTAAAAGAAATTTGGCACTGATTTTCCATTACTCATAATGAAGACTACTTGAACAGATAGACACACATAGACATAACAGCCGAGAAAAGGACAAGAAAGCATAACAAACGATGACTGATAAACAGGGCTGTTGAAGACACTACTATTTGGAAAAATATACATGTATGTATGTATTTGAGGTGCAATATCTGACCACAGTTGGAGCAGGCTAATTTCAGATTATTTCCCCCCACCAGTTTGTGATTGTGGAGTAGAGCATGAATGAGTTTCCTCTTAAAAATAACCATAAATTATCAAATGCTTCACTCCATCTCATTGTAGGTTTCATTGATTTGGCTTGGACATAATAGCTATTTAAAAATCTGGAAAGTATACTTTATGCCTTTATAACTAGACTACTCTAAATCCATGGTCCCTGGCATCAGTAAAAAAAAAATCCCTTTCCCACCTCCAGTTCAACCAATTAAACATTTTATTGATTCCTCTCAAAGCCTGAGAGGCCTAGCTCCAAGTTATTTATCAGATCAACTTTTGCCCTATGAGATCCTTAGATGGTTTCCTCCTTGTTGTCCGAAGGTCGAAACTGTTACATAAAGTATATAGAGCCTTTGCAATCAGGACCACTACACTTTGGAATGATCTGCCAGAAGAGTTCAGGGCTGCAGATTATACCTTCTTTAACCCCACTTTTTAAAGTGATTTAAGTCATGGCTATTTCAGTTAGCAAACTACAGTAAGATAACTACACTTCATGCAATTGACAGTGAACTCCGTAAATCCCCTAGAAGTTCAGACAAAGCAGCTCAAGGGAAACCAGAAAATGTTTTCTCCATAAAATACAATCCATATGCACCAAAATCAAAGACAAAAGTTGTGTGTTTTTGCGAAGTAGCATAGTCAGCCAGGCCCAGAGCAAAGGTTACAGATAAGAACCTAAAGGCACAAGTTTGAAAACTACATTCACAGATACAAACATAAATGCAGATGCTTACAAAATGACACAAATATTAAAGTAAAAGTTTACAAAACTACACTTAAATAAACCACATTTCTAGAACAAATTTTAAATAATATTCCACAGCCCATAGCACTGTGGCCCACATGTCGTGCCAACCATAATAGTGAGAGTGTGCTGGAGGAAGGGGACGAGGAAGATATTCCATAAAAAAGGAGCAAACAGAATAGTAAAATTCATTAACAATATTTGTACATTTAAAGATTTTTAAAGGCTGAAAACTCAACATTAAGTCAAATGATTTCTGGTGTCACATTAAAGTTCTGGACTGAGGTCCTTCATGATGCCTTGCTGTAGCTACTTAGAAGGTAAAGATTATGCAACACAGATCAAATGACTTTTTTTTCCTCTAATGACTCCAGCCAGACCAGTTTAACCATCTTCAACATGTGTTCAGTTATGTAAAGCATGTAATTAGTATGAAATAGCTAAATGTTACATCTTGTTTTCCTCCAGGTTGAATGTATCTCAGTGCAGAAGTGTCAGGCTGGTAATACCTGTTTGGAGCTTTACTGCCTGGAGAATGTGATCCAGCCTGGTGCCCAGTGACTACTTGAGGAATAGGTGATGCTTTTAAACTTTGATCTCTGATTATTTTACTATCAACTGACAAGCTCAAGATTTCAGTTCCGATTTTTTTGGGCACTACCCAATGGCAATATAAATGTGAAGGACACTTCCCAATCTAACCAAAGGTCTACAGCTGGGTCCCTTTATAACGGTTGTCACTCTTGATTTTCCTCTCTGACGGTCGCTTTCCTTTTTAGACTGTTTGCCTTCATCTGAGAATTGAATTTGTTTCTTTTTCTTTGGATTTTCACTTATTTTTGAAGTTGTATCTGTAGTCATCCATCTTTTCTTTGTTTGTTTAGCCATAGTAGATTACTGTTTACTCCCAAAACTTGCAGAGACCAGAAATGCATCTGCCTGGCTCCGCCTACCCTCTCTGGCAGACCAACCACTGCTGGGTGAATGAAAACACGTCACTAACTTGGCGCCGCTTGTGATTTTTTCCACAAAAGTCGCAACCCACACCCAGGTTGTGTCCGAAAATGCATACTAACATACTGCCTACTACATACTCAAACAGTATGTACTCAGAGCCGTCTTCTACGTATCACGTGACTTAATCGTTTACGTATGTAAGGTCTGATCTCTGGTCCATCTCCGCCATAGTAGAAGCTGTATAGCCGCAATGCATTTTGGGGTGGTTGAGTACAACCAGTGAGCTCCCGTCTCATACTCAAATATCCGGGCTGATCTAGTACACATCTGGGCATTTCTCGCATACACAAAATTGCATACTATGAGATGGGAACGCATGACATACTCAATTTTACGTCACAGTTAGTATGATTAGTATGATAGTATGATAGTATGCGGTTTCAGACACACCCCCAGTCTGTAATTTTGCAAATGCAAAGGCTTTCATCAGTGGGCCATAGGCTCAAACACTGTTGTGTTACCTCATTCGGCGATAGATAGTGACTTAACAGACATTTATTTAAATAAAAATCTTCAAGATTATTACTTCAACTTTATCTTTCCTTTATATACACATATACGTATATATAAACTGTAAGTCATGTACTATGATTGTTTTTCACTGTATATGCTCTTAATGTCTTTGTTATTGTTGTTTCTTTTCCTTTTTTCATGTAACGTGCCTTTGAGTACCTTTTAAAACGCTAAATAAATAAAATGTATTATTATTATTATTCATTCAAAACCTTTTACAGTGAGACTAGAGCTGGGATACTTTCCCCCAGAGCTGTTTTTTGTCAAACTCCTGATTAGATACAGTTGCTGCTTGATCTCAGTAAGTAAGACCATTTATTCCCATCTCTGATTAAGGTGAGGACTGGGCCACAACGGCAGCTGTCCCACCCTTACAAATGTATCAGTGGCAAAGAGGACACAAAAAACTGGTTTAGTATAATTAAGTAATATAATTTGAAAAAAACTGACTTTAAAATAAATGTCCCCAGCACACAGCAGCGGCATATCAACTTGCTTACATCATGCAGATTACCTTTGTACCACTAGAGGGCACCAAAGTATTATCCATTAACACAAACACCCATGCCCGTTCCAGTGATATTCATGCTTTGCTTTGCTTTAATTGTTCCAGGTTTTGAGACATATTTCTTGGATTCCTGTCCAGTACAGTGGAGTTTGATAGGATTGTGTTTGTTGTGTCTATGGCAGTGTAAAATCCCATTTGGTAAAATTCAACTGCAACATATGTTTCCTGACCTCCATGGTTTTCTTTAAACAATTGGGTCAAGTAAATGAATTGTATTTTTTGTGTATTTTGTGCTTTTTATGTGTGTGCTAAATTGCCCTTATTCTCTTGGGATTCAATCTGATCAGTGTCTGTCCCTTTTTCCTCAGGTTGAACAGTACACCCTGGTATTTAGGCATCACAGCCTTGGACGTGATTTAATGTTGATCTTACAGCGTTCCAAATTAAAGACCAAGCACACAATAAAGTTTATGGTCTAGTGCCCCGCTGGTTATAGGGTTAGCATCAACTACAAGCCGACAACTGTAGTTCCTGCTGGAGACCTGGCCAAAGTCCAGAGGGCTTTGTGCATGCTGAGCTACAGCACTGTTACTGCAGAGGCCCGAGCTCTGCTCACAAGCTAAATCTAATGTACGCTAAGCATGCTTTTGTTCACTGGTATGTGAGTGCCAAGTGAGTTCTCTGAGGCTAGAGAGGACAAGGCAGCTCTGGAGGAGGATTGTGTGGATGTTGGAGCTGACAGTGTTGAGGGGGAGGAGGAGTAGGAGGAGAATTAATAAATAGGGCTTTACCTGACTCAGATTTGGCTGATCAATGCCATCCTTCATTTATTCATTCCCTTTTTTCAGTTTAGCCCCACGCAAAAGTCCTATATCAGCCGACACAAATGCGGGGAATTACAGTAATCCAATTATAAAGTTTTAAAGGCGTTAGTAACCGTTTGCAATAGATATTTGAATAGCTATTTAGTCCGTTAGATAAGTGTAACCTACAATGAAATTGAGTTGTCCATGCACTGGCTGTTGGCTGGACATTAAAACACTGCCAGCTGACTACTTTCTTAGAGATTCAAGTCACTTCACAATTGTTCTCAACTATTTCATTTAACAGCTAAAAAATGCAAGTCTGCTCATGGTCTGCTCAATTGATTATTTAAATTCCAGCTTTTAGGGGGGAGCCTTATAAATATAATGTGTGCAAGATGTGTTTATGAATAAAGGCCTTGGTTTTGCATAGTGGTGCATATGTTTAATTGTTCAGTTGAACCCTCCCTCTCACACAGTCTTTGCATTTTGGTATGTTAAACATATAATTAAAAGAACTTTCATGTTTTGTAGTTTTCAAACTGCAGTTTATATTTTAGCTGAGGCTTACCGCAGCAGAGTTATGCCATGGTGCATCTCATAGCTGTCATAACTTGAATGATTACAATATTTTATTCCCTTTTGGCTTTAGACATGGACATAAACATTTGATGACCATTACCCAGCACAATAGTAAGGCCCCATAAATCTGTAATGGATAAATATTATATTTGCAATAAAATACATCTGGGTATACCTGGCTGAATTGGCCAAGCTGGAAACATAATTTCAGCGCGTATGTTGTGCAGTAGAGAGGCTACGACACAGCTGAAACCATGTTCAGTCAGCCTTGGTCGCTGTAACTTAAAAGATGATACTGGTATTCTAAGGTTTCTATTAAGAACATTGTTAATTTCTCACTACAACTTCCATGGAGCGCTAACAAAGGATGGCGCATGCGCATTTACTGCTGGAGTAAAGCGATGACATCACGAGCAGCCCGGACCAACCAGTCGGTTGAACCATCTCCGTGCAGTCTGGACTCTTGTGTGTCGCTTTTTTTTCTTTTGCGTTACTTTTCTGCTTTCCTGATGAACTCGTGGACCCAGTTAACAAGAAAAATGTCAAACCAGACGAGGTAAGAACAACGTCGTCTGAAAAATACTCCTACCACAACGGCTGAAACAATACCCGCGTGCAAAGCTGCACCGGGCCGTTTGGTTTGCGTTGTTGGTTGTGGTGACCTCCGGACCGGTGTGGCCAGTTAACACAACAACCATCATTAACGACAGCTGTGGCGAGTTTTCTGAAGCAGTTTCTTCGTCTTTTCTTGAATATTCCGAGCTTCTTCATAGAGCTCCGGTTACTTAAACCTGGCCTTTAGCCTACAGGACAGAACAGACAGGCGTTGGGTGACATTTGCATCTCTTTTGCGAATTGCTTTTGCTTTGTCTGCTGGAGAAGATAACATGTTCAACGCAGAAAACCGCCCCTCAGTCGGCTCTCACTTTAAACTAAAACTACAATGAAGCAATGAGAAACGACTGTCCAAACTGTGATCCTCTGGGGTTCTTTTAAAGCTCCTTTAGGTCTCCCTGGAAAGTGAGGAACAGTTGAAAAGTCATTATATTAACAAGCCCAGATGTAAGAATCGTGTATTAGTATAAATCTCAGAGATGTTTTTGGTCAGATAAGCGACTAAGTCAAGGAGGTCATATCTACTTTATGGGATTCTTAGTTGTTGACACTGACATGCTACAATGCTTGATGGATTGGTTGACAGGACAGTGTTAATATATGCTAATACTAGAAAAAGGGATGACAATGGGATAGGTTTTAGAAGTCTGAATGTCAACATTGGCTAGTTATTAAGTGTTTGACCCCTGTTGCAGACCTGATCTATACTCATTCAAGGCCACACTTAACACGCCGATAACTATAATGTGTGGGTTGATAAAATTGTTATACATAAAGACATAAAAAAAACAACATTTTGGTTAATTTTGATGTCAAAGACTGGTTATCTGTCTTTGGCATTTCTATACTGCAACTTCAAGCTTGTTAGCTAAAAATACTGTATAAAACTGCACCAATACAACTCCAATAAGGTAATATTCCTTGATATATCTGCAAGGCTGTAATCGGTATAGACACACGGGGCCACAAATGCTTGGTAATCTTTTAGTTTACAGATTTTTGAGAAGATGGAATTTAATTTGAGCTATAAAATATATAAGATAGATATTAAGTCGGCAACATAACCTAAAAAAGTTTTAGTTAATACCATCCCATTCCCATCCAAGTTTGATGAATTGAGTTTATACAGTTGATTGTCATTCATGAAATGGTTCAAAAGGGCCACATTACCCTTGATATGAAGGACTGCCCTCTGCAGCTCTCAGATATAATGGCTCATCTGTTCTAAGTTAACATTCACTTGTTTCGCTTTGCTGAGAAGTGGAGTGACTCACTTGTGAAAGCCACGAAGTTACAGGTCAGTCAGAGCGCACAACACTGAGATTATCACTGGATAATCATTCTCGACGTAGGCTTATACACCCCGTCGGGCTCTTATCAGAAAGGGCTTGCATTCCCGAGAATTAAAAACGCTCTAAATCATTGAGGGGGCCTGTACGTGCTTGTAATGGGCCGCTGCCTTGTGAGAGGGCTTACTGCTGCGGTGTGAGCTGCTGACATGTTTTCACTGTAAACACTGGGAGAAGCTTTACATGATGTACCATGCTGTTATTTTGTCCACAGCGTTAATGCTCAGACAGGGAGGTGGCTGGTTACAGATCCGCACCGACGGGCCCTGACATTTGAATAGTGTGTGTTGTTTTTCAGAAAAGGTGCATACTGCAGATAACTCTTTGTTTTTACTGCATTATGTCCCCAGAGGTTTGTGTCTTTTTGTTAGACCCTTTAACTCACATACAGCAGATAAAAGTAAAAATCAGACTTGCCTTAAACTGCTTTGCATTTACAGTTTTGGTTTAGCGTACATAAAGGGCAAAACCTCACCCATCGAACCTCATGTGACCTTAGCTACTGTTCTTGCCTTAAGTTTTCATTATGTCTTCCCGCCTGACAGATGAGTAAACTCAACAGGCATTTGATGTACCTTGATAAGCTTGTTAGTTCAGCACATTAGTTGCTCTTAGCGGCTGTGCCAGTCAGCTTTATGGCACCACTTCCTCTACGCAAGCACTTAGCCTTCGGGCTACAGCAACTAGCGTCTTGTTTAGTTGGCACTGGTTGTCTGTTGATGTTTCACTTGATCTACCTGTTCAGTTTCAGGCAGTGTTGTAGGGGTTGTATCTGTTGCAAGTCAAAGGATGGTTACAGAGAACTGCTCAGCTGACATTAAGAGCAAGTGTTTGATTACAGATAAGACACTCATCCCTACTAATAATTTGAATTAAAAAAATGGCACTCTTTTCGTCCGTTCTTGCCCCACAGAGCAAAGCATCAACATCAAAGTCTATAAACCGCAGCAGTGTATTGTACCTGGTGCTCTTTTGCCCGTCAGCACACATAAACCTCTCTGAACCTATCTCGGGGAACTGGGTTAATGAACTGAGTGTTAAGTTTCACAGACCTGCCAATGCGGCGGGGGGGGGGGGATCAGCCTCCCCTGATGGCTCACATTAAGCGCTACAGACTGGAAGAGTAAACGACATCACCAACAACAGGGGGGGGAGGTATGGACTCATTATTATTTCAATGGTGGAAGTCATTTAGGAGTGGCTGTGACACAGCTGAGGCCCTGAGACCGCCATATGTCAGCAGGGCTTCCGGATGTTGTGGTGGTGTTAATGCACAGAGGCAGGTGATGAACCACAGCCCTCCACAGATGACTGTTTACCATCGAGGATAATGAAATATGCATCCTTATTTTGAGATATCAGCTGTTGTGTCAGCCTCCCTTATTGCATCCCGGGCCATATTACTAATTATAAATGAATGGTAATGTCACAGAGGAAGCCTTATTATATCTCTTAAATCAGACATTATTAAAGCCTATTATTGCTTCAGTGAAACGTTAAAGGATGTAAACCTCCTGAAGGCACAGTGGCAGTAATTAAGGGTTATAATATGATTAGGTTGCTAATCCAGTTACACACCATCGTTGCTTGACTCAGGTTAAATATTGACTCGTGCAGCATGTGCTACATGCTAATTGCCTTTCTGTACTCCCTCCACACATGAGGTTATACTTTCAATTACACAGTAGAACTTTTCCACTGTCAGTGACTTTGTCCTGCCATTTATAGTATACTGTTTGTATAATCATGTACCATCTTACTATATTTGTAATTCAAGATTTACAGAATGGGAGAAAATAGTTAAAATCCCTAAATTTCCAAGCAGAACTAGACAGTTTGTTGTTGCTTAAAAAATAACTTTAACCATAATTTATAGTCAACAAAATTGCTTTATATTTTGTGGGGTGACAACTTGTCTTTCACAGTCATGTTCAGGAGCAGATTGGTCTTTTTGTTCTTTGCTTTCGACCCATCCTACAATCTGATGCCCTCGATTGACTCAAATGTATCATACCTATGGGAGCCATTCTTAGTCATACAAGTAGCTTGAGAATGTGACCTTAAAAGTCCTTGAATCGCCTGGCAGAAAGGTACCTCCAGGTCACTGTTGTTCCTGCTGGAGCTGCAGACTCTCTGCATATCATCTTGTGGGATAAACTGTGGACCCGCAGCACTCTGTCGGCCCGCCGCCACAATAGGCCAGTATGAGTGTTTGAATGTGGCATTCTTTGTGCGGTGTGCTTCACTTGGGCCAAACAATGGCTTCATTTAGCATCCCTTCTCCGTCGAGGCCTGCTCCGTCACCATAGCACCCCTGCCATGCCACACCCTGCCCCCCAGTCTCGCCCCGGCTTTGCACTTGTCCTCGCTGCTGGGACAGCTGGGCCGAGGCAGCCATTGTTGGCCACACCCAAGACCCAGCCTCGCATTTTGAGGATCGTTGCTTTGTGGGAGTGCTGGAATACCTCTCGGCTTGTTACAATCTTTATTTGTAAAAAGATGTTCTTGGTATACCAAAGGCTCATCTTACCCCAAACCTTGAGCTTGATCGTGACTGCTTAACATTTACTGGAGGCAAAAACAAAAGCAGTGGAGGTTTGAAGTTTCCTGCAGTATCTGAAAGCAAAGTCGAGCCACATTCTGCAATTAAATAACCTTTTCTCAAACTCGCCCTGTCGCCATAAAAACACAAAACTCCTTCCTTAACATGAACATGGGCAGAAGAGTTTAGGGACTCTCCCAATGGCTCCGCACTGCTTGTCCCCTCCCAAGACCACTGACTCTTGACCTCCCCGATTGTTTGGTGGTGAAAGGGCAGCACACCCTGTTTCCAGCTCAACCACTCAGCGGTGGCAGATTTTTAATTAATGGGCTTAAGGTCGACAGCTTTCAGGCCTTCCGGTGAGTAATGGATCCTTTATGGCACGTCATCCCTCTTACTCCAGTTTTTATAAGCAATAAAACTTGCATCAGAGCTTCTAGATGATGTAAGCCGGGTCTACAACAAAACTAAAACAGTGCAGATGTTCTGCGCTGTCTCCCTTCTATTGCTGTTTGCTTACATTCTAATTAATATGATTATATCATCTTAAGAGCCTGATGTCACTAGAGTGTAAATCCTTTCTTGGTTTCAGCTTCCATCCACCAAAACCAGTGTAATTATTAGGCGTGTGGAGCTTCTGCAATCCAGTCCTCTCACTGGTGTTGCAGCAAAGACTCATCTCCACAGAGCTCCTCCAGAGAAACAAGCCTTCATCTGCAGTCTTACGGTTCTATAACTAGAACTGGGTGACCCACGAAATTATATTTCGGGTCGATCTGGACTTGTTGGAGTTGTACCCTCGAGAGCGCAGAGCAAGCTGTGCTACTTCTGGTGCCTGCTGAGAAAGTTCATTTTTAAGACTGTTTTATGAGGTAAAGACTTTATAATCAGAGCTCTGATGAGTAGCCCCAGGTCGTACTTGTGACCGACAAGACAAATGGATTAGTAACATCTTAAAATAAACTTTAGAAGAAGACAAAGCAGCACATATTTAGCTGTAAACAAAAAAAGATCCACCCAAAGTCCTCTAAGTGCTCCCAGCTAAACACAGTTATAAATACACAATGCACTCACAAGCCGCTTTCCCACTGGCCAAGAAAACAGCTAACACCCACTTTTTTGCTTAATGTGAAAGGTTACAATCGGCATTCAGACCCGGGTCAAATGACTCTGCAGTAGACCTGGGTAATTATCGCCTTATCGCTCCAATCGGCATTGATGGGAACACAAAACCCGGGTCGACACGCTAATCTCCGCCCTCTTTCCGGCGCAATGCTCTGCACCATCTGTAACTTCTGCGACTCCTCGTCATCTCAGCTACAAATTCCGCCTGTCTCCGTCCAAGCAGCGCTCAAACATTGTTCCAAATTTGTCACAGCTGAATTTGTTACACAGACTGATTGAGTAATAGATACATAAAGACCTAACCACCGTAACATCTACACTGTTTACTAACTGTTTCGGCCGCGTTTGTGACGTCAGACGGCGACGCAGCAAAAAGAGACCCAAAGGAGAATACTTCACTGGCAGTGGGAAAAGAGATGGCTTTTATAAGCGGGTCTTCCCGGGTCTGAAAAACCTGCGTCAATGCGCTAATTTCAGTGGGAAAGGGGTTTAACAAACATTTCAGTTTTCTGCAGTAGTGTTTCCTGGTTGAGTGCCTGTTATTTGGAATAACTTAATCGTCTCAGGCTGTAACCGTTTGTTACTTGACAGAGGCTAGACCCTATTTATACACATTTGCTTGGTTTAGTTTCTTTCTGAACTCTTTTAATCACTTTATTTTTCAGTGTATGTACTTTTTTAATTAATAGCCTCGCTTTGCTTTTATGGCTTAATAGTGGCGTAAAAAGTCAGTTGTTGTAAAAAGAAAAAAAAAAAAGTTAGGAAGTGACAGTTCTCCAGCCAGACTCGGGGAATTGAGGCAAACCTCAGATTATCATGACAATAAGCATCGAAATTAATCTCGTGTGTGCCTCAGCCACAAAGATGTGGAAAGAGTGTCGCCATGCTGCAGTTCAAACAAAGGGAGCATGTGGGTCCTGTCCTGCATGTGTGTGTGTGTGTGCGTGTGGGGGAGTCCCATAACCGAGATGTTGGTTTGGGAGGATCGGTGGGGGTTTTATGGGCCGAGTGGGATTCATGTTTCAATCCTTGCTCGCCTCTATCCCCCTTTGTCTAGGTCACATTATTAATGTTAATTCCCAAAGCAGAGATGCTGGAAATGAGTATTTTGTATACGTTTGCATTTTAAGTGCAATCTGTGAGCCGTTAGCTATCTTATTTTTTAATTACATAATCTGGTGGGAGAGGCATCAGCTGGTTGAATGCCAGCATTTTTTCTTCACAGAACATGGGCGCAGTCATCAATTCAGGCTGCTACTTGTAGTTATGGTAATAACACCTCAATCGCTGAAAGCTGACGCATGTTCTACATCTCAGTGGACAACATCTGGCTAACCATTACAGGGCTGTTCAGAGGATTTCAAGGTACATTCAAGAAGAGAATTTATCTTAGAATATAGAAAAGGTGTCTGGGCCCCTCCTCCTTGTCTCTTCATCACCAGAAGCTCACTCTCACTCTCTCTAGCGAGAACACGCCCACCCTGCTGAGCTAACACCGACAGCATCACGGTTACCTTTGCGCCAGCATGCTAACAGCCGGTTAGCTTGTCCTACCCGGTTTGAGGCACCTGCCTGTCCAACAGAAAGAAGGGCAACTCTGCATCGCTCTTTCGCCATGTTCGCCGGTCTTATGGGACCCAGTTGCTGATTTGAACCACTCCCACACTCACATATACGCTGTGATTGGCTCAGGGAACCACAACAGCGCCCCTCCTGAAAACGTCCCGCACAAAGCAAAACAACAGAATAGATGCAGAGGGAAGGGTCTCACAAGGGTCTGCACACACACTCACCAACACACATGTATAGAGGCCCATAAGTGATTATTGATATTATATTATATTTGTAAAAGTCTTTTTTTTTTTTTTCTAGGAAAAATCTACTTATTATACCTTTTAAAGGAATACATCAATGCTTTTAAATAATTCAGCTAACACATTTGCAGACTGCGCCATTCTTCCTGTTATTTTCTGTGGTTGGAATAGGTTAGGTGCCAACACGTTTCTTCCGCAGACGCAAACCAAAGCATGTGTGACAGGCCTTTAAACAGCCGACAGATATCAGATCAGCGGCATAAAGCTCGGCATGCTTTATCCCCCGCTTTAAACGCCGCCCCGCCCTGCAGACAGGACGCTCAAGTTCTGACAAGTTGTAAAGCAAAAGAGCAAAGACAGAAAAAAATATGTTTTGGCTGTAAAATCTTTCATTCATTGATGAACTGATGTCACCTTTTTCTATTTAAAAGTTCACAAAGGAAACTGAGGCAAGGTGAAGAGATGGTAAAAGTTTATTGATTGGATGTTATTGTTGACGCATGGATTTGAGATGATCTTCTGCACATCGGTTTGTTGGCTGCTGTCTTTCTGTGTTGTTTGTGTACCTCCTAGACAGAGACGTCAATGGGATTCTTTCCCTGGTAATGTCATTTACCGTTAACTGAATTGGCCTCTCTGGAGCCGATAATGTCCGTCATGCCCATCCTTATTGAGTTTGTAGAATCTGCGATTGTTTCAAAAGCACCTTTGTGTCTTTGTCGGTTTTGTCGCTAAGCACATCGTGACCCCGCAGCCTGGTTGTAGACTCAAACTGCCATCCTCGCTCTTCCCTGATGTAACATATCGACTGTGTGGTAGTTAGCCACAGTAGCCACCTTCCTCCCCTCAGGTTTCCTCAGGCGGAGTTCAAGGCTGCTGTTGCTGCTACAATGAGCAGGTTCCCACAGTATAACATATCGGTGTGATAACATTACTGTAGAAAAGTCGTCAAAACAGCCGCACAGTCAGACAAAACCAGCTGCATCAACAGCTTTATGTTCCTCAGGAGTGATTGTGTTTCACCTTTTAGCGTTGATTATTGTCTGCTGCCATATTTCTCTCTTCTCTCGCAGTCATGTAACGTGTTTTACTTTGACCCATGTTGTGATTTTATAGTGATCCATAAGAACAACTTGTGTTTCTTTCTGGGCAAACATAAGAGTGATTTTGGGTTGTTTGTTTTTAGAAAAATAACCAGTGTATACATTAATAATCATTCAACAAAGTGTCAGTGATTTCAGGTTAAAGTGTCCTTAACACGTTGCTGTTTGTGTCCCAGCAGTTGGCCGTGTGCGGTTGATAGCCGAGACACCACAGACTGTCAGGTCGGTCCTGTTAAGCAGCAGGTGTCCTTGTTAACATCCCCAAACAACCTTTATTTCTGTTGTCAGTGTTTTGGTGTCATTTTTCATCACACCACCCAGCTCTCATGGTTTAGGCTTCCCAGCGCATTCTCCTCGCTTTGCTGTGTAGTTTCCACCCGTCTGGTCGCAGGTTGTTTTTCTCTGCCGAGATTATGACAGACTCAGAGATAAGCAGCTTGTAACTCAGCCATGCAGCCATGCAAGATGGCCATGCACTCTGTATCTGCCCGCTTTGTTCTACCTTAGACTTTGCCTCTGTGTCACTCAGTCATGCATCCGACTGGCCGCGAGCCAGGCTCAGATCCGTGTTGGCGCTCAAAGAAGAGGCCGGGACCTCAGACCTTTTCACATGGATTTAGTCTGGTGAGCTAATTCTCAGAGCATCCGTGTGGGACATTAGCTAATAGCCGCACAACACTTTGAAGCTGTCTTCACACTCAGAGCAGACGGGGATACTGATTGGATTACGTTGGATTAACATTACTCTATTTGTTTTTGTTTGTTTATATGCTACCTCTACTGTATCATGGCGCCTCCTCTCTCTTATCTCTCCGCTGTAAACCTTAACCAATGAGATTTCCCTGTGCAGTAATGTTGGCCTACATCTGGAGGGATCAACAAGTTAAGCCAGAGCCTTTCAACTCTCAAATTGTGTCAATCCGTTACGAGCACGTTCACTGCAGCTGTAGCCGTTCACCTCATAATGTTTTTGCAGCATGGCCTTCGGCCTCTTCCGGGATGATCTTTTATCCTTGTAGGCTTGAATTAATCAGGTTTGGTAAAGAAGTCAAGAGATTAAAAAGGTAAAGTGTAAAACATACCTTTTTTAAGCAGTTAACTAAAATGTTAAAGGAGGCCACTGCTTGTGCTTGTATGGGACTACAGGATATAGAGGCTTGCTGTTTATGTGAGATAACAGTTCATGTAGCTACTCCATCCGTGACATATAAATTGAAACAAGCCATCCCTACCATTAGGGTGATGTTGTTATTATCTCCCTACCACAAGCTTGCCACATCTTTACTCTTTCAAAAAACGTCTCTTCTTGGCCTGTTTCCTGTTCACAACTTGTAAACTGTAAACTTTTGTATCCTTACTTTTTTTTTTTTTGCCTGCTCTCTGGAGATAAGTGGATGCAGAAAGTCGCGTGTCCCTTCTGGGATGGACCTTTCTATTTCGGGGGGTAATTACAAGCTTTCCTGAGGGTGGGTAAACACCAGAAGGACCCTTTTTAATCCTGGCATTTAATTTGTGATAGTTAGGGTCTCCTGCAAGGGAAGGGCTGCATGGGTGGAATTTATGGATATAGCCCCACCCTGCGTGAAACATGTGTACGGTGCAGCCCTGTTTCCTTCCACCACATGATACGAGCCGTAATATAACGTTCCCCCTTCACACATTCCTTCACAGCAGTCTGAGAAATGGTTTTTTTTTATTTGGGGGCTGTCAGTCACGGTTCTGCAAAGAATATATTTAACATTAGCATGCGGCAGGCCTTAATGTTCGTTTTCACATCACACTGAGAAGCCTCACTAAAGAGCTGGATACCTGGGTGTCTTTTGCACTTTTTAGTTCCCGTGTTTCACACCAAACAGACGGATTAACTTATCACTGAAGTCTTTTTATTTCCATTATAACCAGAGAGACATGTTCAACAACCTTGTAATCACAGCTGACCTTTTCAGGGTCAGCTACACTCTGCAGCCAATCGGATTTTCACGCTTCCTCGTATCTCTGTTGATGTACTACAAACTGATTTCCAAGTAACAGAGAGCGCCTACAGGGTTTTATTTTATCCAAAGACCACCTCAGAGTAACACTCTTTGAGTCAAGGAAGCACTGCGATATTATATTTTGATTCATAAGGTTAACACATTGTTACGTTGTGTTTGGAATTTTTGCCAATATCTGATATGCCGATATTTTCCAACTCTTTTTGCCGATTGCCAATTTAGATACCGATATATGAGGCACATGTTTTTTTCCACCTCATTGCAGAGAACATCAAGTCTCCTGTAGTGGAATTGATATGCCTACTCTTATTGTAGTGGCCCACTGGCAGATACAGAAATAACATGTACACACTCACTTGGCAATATAAGAAAAGTACTTAAACTTATGTTACGTACAAAATTACATATTTATTTGTAACATTTTCTTTCAAATAAAACTGTAATATTCAAACAGACAATAGCCACAACTAGAGAAAAATGTACCTATTGCACAGAGCAAATGCATACAATGAAATCAACCTCGCTGTCCGTTTCAGGCGTTGCACCCTTCTTCATGCTTGACAGAAGAGGCGTGGTGCAGGCATTGCGCGTGCACATTCGCGCCAAGTTAATGTCGTAGCATTACGTCAACCTTTTTTAGGGAATCATCGAGCATTTAGGCACAATTAAAGTGTTGTTTTATCGGCAGAAAAATGACATATCTGTCGATGTCATTTTCAAGCCATTATCTGCAGATACCGATAACGTGCTGATAATATCGTGCATCCCTGTTATTGCCTGTTAAAGACCAGAAAGAAAAGGGTAAAGTTGCATCCTATCTGTCTTTACATGCTTAATAATTAACATAAAGGGGCCGTAAAGAGCGAAAAGGGTCACACGAACACTGTTTTTAGGCCAGGACTGGTAGAGTGTGTTTTACATTCAAATAAGGATGCAAATGTCCAGCCTAGAGCTGGACTACAGAGGTGGTCATGTGTCATGTTGCTTAAGCTTGGACATTTGCATACTTCGAGTATGACTGGTTGTCAAATTGGGATAGTACTCCAAAAATGGTCCAAAACATGGTGCAGACACCAGTGACCTTGCACAAGCATCCTAATTAACTGCAGAGAAGCTGCAGACAGAAACAGCATTTTTATAGCTTGTGTAGCAGGCTGAGTTGTGTTAACACACTCCTCTCTGTACAGTAGACAAGTAAGAGACACAGTAATCTCCCTTCTTAACTTGGGAGTCAGACTGTGATCAAACTTGGCACAGACAGATGACCGTGCCACTGTCTATGAAAATGTCACATCCACGTTGTCCTGTACACATCCTCTTGTACGTACCTGGTGCCCCTGAGGTCACCAAAACACCCGTCCCTGCTGTTATTGACACAGATCATCCGTCCCACCAGAACAGAAGCCCTCCGTGAGAACAGGACCTGTCTGTTTTTCCAGCTGCATGACATTCTTTATAGAGGCAGCTACCCAGGACCGTACGGCTTCCACTGTTATCCATTCATGACTGCACCGGCGCGGCTCGCTACTGATGTCTGGAACACCAGTCCCGTAGAGATAAACAGCTTCTTGGATCAAACCGCCGTGTAGCCTGAAATGTGGACATTTCAAATCCAGGCACAAAGTTTCAAAGCTTTGGAAGATTGCATTATATCAGCTCGCGTGAAAGTGGTCCAGAAATGTCAAATCTGCAGGCAAGTTTAGACATTGGCAAATCCAAATGGCAGCGAACAGGAGCACAAATCATGTACACTGACCTCGTATACCTGCACAAAGCACGTTAAGGAGACCGGTTGGTTTGTGTTGCTTCCTGGTCTTGGGATAAAGCCAAGGTAGCAAACCCACTACTGAATCCTGAGTGCTCACAGCTGTTCAGGAAAAAGGTTGAGTTTAGCTTTAAGGTTTGATTTGTGATTTCCTTTTAGCCGAGAGGTCTCCAATTCCAGGCTTTGCCAGGCGAGTAGTGTAAACCTCCAGTCTCGGTTACAGACCATGTGATACTCTGCCGTGTTTCTCTCTTGTAACAAGCTGATTGGACGACGCCGTGTTTGATAAAGCACTATGACGTCTCGCCGTCAGAGTCGACGTTTGACTCACCTTTTGAAGAGCCGGGAGTTAATGACAGATAAATGACGTGTTTTGTCAACACCTGTACGGAAACCTGCAGAGCCTGAATCAGGTAGATGACTTCTGTTCTCCTATGAGAACATGTCTGATTTTCTCACAAGGAGCGAGTAGTCATCAGTTTGGATGCTGTAGCCTCAAGAATGACCTCAGACGTGAATCGACACCTGATTGATTCAAAGCTATAAAGTTGATCAGCTTAGATCATCAGTGACATGGATGAATCTTAACTGTAAGAACGGGAGTCCAGCAGCTTACAGTATGTATGTTGGCTTGGATTGCTTTTGATTGTACAGCTGTTGCTTTTTCTGTCTACACCCTCTAGTTCCACAAAATAGGATCCGTGTAGCTCGCTCATGGTGCGATTTCAGTCCGTTAGAGTTAACCGTCAAATACTTTTCATCATGATGAAAAACATTGGACTTGAGTTAAGTTCAGGATTCCCACATTCATGTTTGGAATGATAAAAACGTCAAAATATCATCTTTAGATTGAGGAATTTCATGAAAGATAAAAGAATAACAGAAAGTCTAAGAAGTTTGAGCATGAGTTGTTTTCTGTCAAGACTTATTCACTTAAGTCACTTGGAAAACTTCAAAGAAGTGAAGGACATGATCTGACGTCAGTGGAATACTTCTTACATTATTTTATTACAAGTCCGATCATGTGAAAAATCAAGCAAACATGTGACCCTGTGTATATTTGTTTCAACTGAAATACTTCTACACATTCTCACTGCTTTGGTGTAAATTCAGTCCAAAACACATCACTTATGTCGCAATGTAGGAATGTGTACGGTTGCTGGATGTTGCAAGTCAGTAATTAGCTGAGATGCAGGAGTAATGCTCGCGCTGTAAATCACGCGGGAGTGCCTGGGATTGTTTAGATTAAAATCCTCTGAATATTTTGTCAACAGTGCCAGACTGTTTGGGTGGAATATATGCAGCGTTTTATTACCCACAGGTGGCGTTAAAGAAGGATGTGAAGTGGCTAAACTAGTCCACACTTTCTCTTCCTGCGCCCACCTTTACACCACACGTTTCACACCTCCGCTTTGTTTCCCTCCTGCAGCTCTCCAAACAATCTCTCTCCAAACAAACCCCTAACAAGTTATCCAAAGCCAGTGTAAAGGGGGGGAGGGGGTTGAGCTGGGCGGTGGCCACGGCTCGGCTGCATCCTATTAAGACTGGGAGTGTTGAAAAGGGGTGTGGCCTGGAGCCAGTAACATCTGTGCCTGTCCCCTCTGCCCCCACAGCGTTCTGCAGAGAAAGGCAGAGAGAGAAGGAGGTTAGGGAGGGAGCGGATTCGCCGAGGAGAAGTTCTCGCCGGCCAGCTGGCTGTTTGCAGGATCTCAAACAGCAGCTCATGCTGTATGGCGAGTTTGTCACGTTTTTGCAACAGTGCCACAAGAGAAAAAAAATCCTCCAACTGGGAATTTCCTCTCGGCTGACACTGACAGCCTCTGGGATTCAAGGTGCTTATTAGACGACTGTGAACCTGCGTGGATTACATACCTTTTCACAGGAAATGCTCCGCTGCGTGTGCTCAAGCATCGTTTTTTCTGTCGACAGAGCAGAAAGCAGGACACTGCAGTGAGTTGAGGATATAAAAGGAATGCTCGCAGCACAACAGAGACGATCTCACTCCTGGACGGGGTAAGACGAGCTCAATGAATCTGCCTTGTTTTACCCTGTAATCTAATGAGCGCAAGGAAAAGGGAGTGCAGGAGCAGAAGCCGGCTATCTGCTGGTTGGAATGTGTGTGTGTGGATTGCATGTGACCGGGAGATTGTCTCTCTTTGTATGTGTGTGTGTGAGGGGAGTCAGGGCTGCTGGTTTGCTTTATCACTCCCCAGGATACAGGCTGGATTCCTCTCCCCGAGACATAGGTGACTGTGTCATGTCTGTCTAATTGGGAGGTGGTGGTGTGGAAAACCGTGTCGGTGTGGGGGGAGGGGAGGATGACAGGGTGCTCCGTCCGTGCCTCGAGGCTGATTTCATGGTGAGAGAGTTATCCTGTGTATACGGGGAATGCCCCATAATGACAAGGCTGCTCTGTAGATAGGGTGAGGTGGTGGTAGAAATATGTGCAGACAGAGGCTACAGGCTGATACCTCCCACCGGCTTCTCTCTGCGGTTTGGCAAACGCAGCCCCGTTATCAGTGTCAAGTGAGCCTGAGAGACAGAGGATGGCATACTTTTTTCCGTGATGGGGGGCGGAGTGCAGATAATCAAGTCCACGAAAAGGAAAGTCACCTTGAGCAGGGAGGTGTCATGTCATTTCCTGTGGCTGCCCATCCTTCTCAGGTTCCACTCTCACTTCCTCCGCTACTCTCGAGAGGCAACGTATACGCTCCATCCCTTCTAAATATCATACACACAGAAGCATCAGAGGACTGACAGCCAGTCTCTGCAGGATTTCATGGTGCCTCTGAGTGATGGCGAGCTGGATTTTACCCTGTAATCCTTAATGGTTTTGTTATTTGCTTTTGTCCTCTGAATTAGAGAGACAATCCTATTTTCTCCCCTATAAACATCCAGAGCAGATTAAAAAGGAGGGTAATGTGCGGTGGAAGGGGCTTACATTAAATCACCCACCCACCCAGCTTGCACCCGTCACCCACCGCTCCGGTTGCCATAGCAACTGAGGAAGAGGTAGGGATCTTTAAAGGACAGGCTGCAGCTCAGGGTATCCTAGCAGAGATTACAGCACCCTCCACACCCATTATTGAGGATGTGAGAGGTTTTACTGCCCAGAAATACATTTGTGACTAATAGTAGACTGTGCCCAGATCTTGTGCACATAATAGTGTTTACTCTGCCACGTCGAGGCAGATCACAATGATGGCTGGAGGTGCTCTATGATGCTTTTAGTCCTTTGAAGTCAACAGCTATTTATATCTTAGCACACTAAAGGTTTACTCTTACCTGTCCTTCCTTGATACTTCGCAGTTTCTCTTATTTTTGACTGTTCTGCTAATTTATAGTGAGGCTGATCTGCCAGTAGTTAAAACCTTATACTTGATAAAAGAACAGACATAACCTAGATGTACTGATTTGCTTCTCTGTCTGCTGATAGTCAGGGGCTTTTTGATCCTCTACTTTAGTGGTCTCCTACTGTTTTGTGACATGTACCTCCTCAACCCGATTAGATGAGCTTAAGTAGCCATCTGACACCACTCGTCACGCTTTAAATATGTTTATCTGAAATCATGAAATTTCAATCATGAAAAACTGTATTGTACTTTTTGTATAACTGCAAAAGCTAGACGACTATTTTAAGCATTTATCCAAGTGTTTTAGCAAACTATTAACCATTTAGTCATGGCTGCTAACAATTTGTCCAGGACTTTTTGCTAACTGTTTATAAACATTTGTTCAGGACTTTTAGCTAACTGTTTATTAGCTAACTGTTTATAAACATTTGTTCAGGACTTTTAGCTAACTGTTTATAAACATTTGTTCAGGACTTTTAGCTAACTTTTATCCAGGACTTTTAGCTAACTTTTATCCAGGACTTTTAGCTAACTGTTTATAAACATTTGTTCAGGACTTTTAGCTAACTGTTTATAAACATTTGTCCAGGACTTTTAGCTAACTTTTATCCAGGACTTTTAGCTAACTGTTTATAAACATTTGTTCAGGACTTTTAGCTAACTGTTTATAAACATTTGTTCAGGACTTTTAGCTAACTGTTTATAAACATTTGTTCAGGACTTTTAGCTAACTGTTTATAAACATTTGTTCAGGACTTTTAGCTAACTATTAATAAACATATTTCCAAGACTTAGACTTTCAGACCATTTAGTCATGACTGTTACCTAACAGTTTAACCATGACTCTAAGCTAACTATTGCATCCATTCATCAATGAATTTTAGCTAACTATTTCAGCCATTTAACCATGAATTTAAACCGATTCTTTCTAAAAAAAAAAAAGAAAAAAAGAAAAAATAGTATTATTAGTACTATTACTTCTACTAATGGGAACAAATAATCAATGTTTGGTCAAAGGTCAATGTTTATGCATTCGTCTTTGCTACCTACTTTATTTTGACTATTTATTCAATAGCAATTTAATTCAACAACCTGCCAATTCTTTCTGATAAACGAGGCATGCTGCCTTGGGTGTAATGTGGCTGATGTAAAATTTGTAGTCTGATTGACAACAAGGCTGAGACCCCTCTCTCATAACAAATTGAAGTTTCTTGATCCTCAAGACGTAAAGATAATGCAGAGCATCTTCTCATTATATGCTTTGGTTCTTCAGATTTAAGACATTACAGCAAACTAAATTAGATGTGCACATACATGGATCCAAATCAAAATTGCAAATTATGAAGACAGGAAAAATCAACCAGCATAATTTATAACCTAAACTTGAACCTCCATGACGATTACGGATCAAAAGATTTAAGCTTCTGTTGTGAAGCAGCCGAGCTGTTTGCAATGTCAACTTCTATGCTATGAGTTCAACACTGCCTCATTTTTCACAATAGTGAAAAGTGTCACGATAACAGCTGCTCACGTGTTTCGTGCTATTTTTAAACCAAACTGAACTCTTCTTCACTGTTTTGGAACGCAGCCAACAAATCAAACCCAGGTGGAGAAAAAAACTGAAAACCCGGCCTGGATCTCGTCTCGTGTTTGAGTTGTTTCCCTGTTTGCCCCGAGTCTAACCTCCACTTGAAGGGTTGACCCGGGGAAGAATGCTAACATGTTAAGAGTGGGGGGTTGGAGAGTCTGTCTGCAGAACGAGTTTGACAACCTTTCCTGCAGAAGAGCAGCAGCCTTTAACCTGCATTTTAATCTCTGTCCTCCCTACATTTCAGCCGCACACTCCCCGCTCCTAATCGCACATTTTTTCAGCTTTATGCTGTTATTCATCCACGTTAGAGTTAAAGGGGAATACCTGTAAAATACTTTGTGTGTGTAAGGTAACATTCATTCTAAAAATAGTTATTCCTCCATCTAATCTCCGACCATAGGTAATTAGAAGCCCATAAATTATCCTCAAAGATTAATTTGTTCAAAGGGTTAGGGTTGCTTATTGTAGTGTTTAAGTTAAAACAAACCTTTGGTAGGTCTGCCAATGAAGGGAAGAATCTCAAGGCTTTAAGGGCAGTGTGGCAACCGTTGCAGGAAAGATAACTTAAGAGATTCATCAGTGATTGAATCTTTCGTTAACTGACAAACATCTCTTTATCAGCTCGCCTGTGGCCTTGGCATGAAGCCTTAATCTTCTCTTCCTATCCGTCGATTGATCGTCTTTTATCATTGATACAAAGGTGGCTAGACTAAAAGCAGCGTCTGTATCTGTATACTCTAATCTGACTCATCACAGACTGCGTCATCCTCTCTGGATGTGAGGAGCACGAGTCAGTGTAATAAGGAAGGATGTGAAAAATGATTACGTTACCTCTATGTGACGTGGCTAATAGAGTTCCCTGCTGGCAGTTATAAAAGATACTGTAGTGTCTGTGTGTTGGTAACAGTGTACAGAATTGTATTCAGCTTGATTTAAGTGTTGAGTAATTGGTTCATTTTCTAAATTTTATTATGTTGGGTTTAATTTCAGTATGAAACACTTTTCAAAGTAGCAGTGACATTTGTCTTAATCGACTGAAAATTGGCTCAGAGCCAAAATGTGTGAGTTGCACCCAGATCAGGTCTGCAACCACTGATTGTTTTTCCAGTGATTTGATGTATTATTTAGTCTCTAAATCTGAGGTATAACTTAAAAAAAGATGTAAATAAATGCCCCTCTTCATTCTCCACAGTCCAAGGAGATGTTTGCATTTCGCCACCAGCATTTTAAGAAACCCAGGGGTATTCAATATTTACTATAAACAACAAAGAAAAATCTGCAAACCTTCCCATTCCAGAATCTCTACTTTCTTTGATAAAGGACTTAAACTCTAATTATTTAAATGACTCTTTGGCACTAAAAGAACGTAACTTCAGACTTGATGGAGAAGGTTAAGCAGTTCTCATTTGAGCTTAAAAGTTATAGTTTGTTTTATTACGCAGCTGTGTTACATACTTGGTCCTAATAATTAGGGCATTCCGAGGTCTGTTATTTCTCGATAACAGACCGTTGCTATGAAGAACAGACCGTTGCTAGAGATGCGGCTCTAATCACACTATCCAGAGGACTAACTATAATCCGCTGAAAGCACTCTGGTAAATTTGACGTTGGGAAAAAAGAAAAGAGTCAAAAACAGCGGAGACAAAGCAATGAAGGTTACAGGATGCAAAAACTGAAGGCTACAAAACTGAAGACGGCACATGAAGTAAACAAACAGAACACCGTATACCCTTCAGGGTGAGAAGTCCTGCTCACCCTGTCAGGGTTCCATTCTGCGATAACAACCTGCTCACGTCACATTATCCCTTACGTATTGAGCAGACCACTGTTGTTTAAGGAAAGATGCCCTGCTGCCCTAACTGTATGGAGAAACTACCACACAGAAAGATTTCTTTCTAGTATTACATAAAGTTTTGCACATCGGTCCCAGCTCACAATATCTTTGTTACGATCCACTGCTACTACTTCAAAGTCCGACAGGATATCTAACTCGCGGCCTTGTACACAAGTGTAAGACGTATCTGCTGGTGGAATACGTCCTTTGTCCTTCTCAGTGCTCTTTTCTCTTTCTCTTTGCGCTCTCTGTCCCTCTGTATGTTCATGCTGTAATCTGAGAGCCCGTACAGCACTACTCCCTCAGTCATGTGACTTTAATACTCCAGAGGCAAAGCCTTTGTCATATCTTGACAAACAGGCCTGTAATGTAAATGCACTCCGCTCTGCTACTGTAACTCTGCTGCTTTCAGACTGAGGACTGTTTTGACGGCTCTGTCGTCTGACAGGAAGTGATTGATTTTAATCTCTGCTTAACCAGCCAGTCAGCATTTCTGTCATGGCCTAGTTCTTTCTGATGTGTGTCCAAGTCTGAATGTGTTTAATGTGGGAATAAGTGCCAGAAAAACTATTATTTTTCATAATTATATGGATTCATCGCTAGATTAGTTTAGTTTACTTTGATTTATCAGTAACTAGTGTTGACTTTGAGTAAAAACATTTGTATTTGGAAAAAAGTCTAGAAATTAATGTTTTACAACTGCATTGAAGCAAGAGGAGTTTGTGTTGTCACTACCGAGCTCTTTGTGGTTTACCCAAAACAGTGTTGAGTTTCACAGATGAAGCAGCCGCTCTGTGTCCAAACACTGATTGATTTTCAGCCGGGCAGCTCCGAGCTCAGCCTGTGGGTTTTGATAAAAGGACTGCCACTAGCCTTCACTGTGGGACTCCTGAGCCTTTTGTTTGCAGCTGTCCAGATTGATCCAAAATAAATTACTAAGTATGGTGCACAGCGATGATGGGGGTTTCCTAAAGTCCGAAAACCTCAGAGTTTGTGGTGTGGGGATTACATTTAGCTTCTTCTCAGTCTCCTGTGGCGTTTTTTAATACAAGAGCACTTTAATGCTCAGTGGTTTGTAGAGTTTTATCAGAGTGAGAAACATTGTATGGCATTGTAGGGGAATAGCACTAAACAGTAGCTTCCATGATGAGTTGCTTTGCTGCAGTCTGCCGTCCACTGCAGTCTGATCCATCCCAAATCCTAAATCAGAAAAGAAGATTAAACTTGTGCGCACCAAATGTCTCTCTGGTCGGCCTAGAACACATCTGGAGCTGTACTCTGTACAGCCCAAGCGCTTGGATAACAACAGGACACATTTTTCCTTTAATTTTATCCTGATGTCATCCGTCCATTTCTATACCGCTTATCCTGTTCAGGGTGGCGGGGATGCTGGAGCCTATCCCAGCTGTCATTGGGCGAGAGGCGGGGTACGCCCTGGACTGATCGGCAGTCAATCGCAGGGCTGACAGATAGACCCAGACAACCTTTCACGCTCACACCCACACCTACAGGCAGTGAACCTAACGAGCATGTCTTTGGACTGTGAAGCCGGAGTACACGGAGGAAACCCACACATGCACGGGGAGAACATGCAAACCACACACAGAAAGGCCCACTTTGTTTGAACTAGGAACCTTCTAGCTGTGAGGCAGCAGCGCTAACCACTGCAGCCCTCCCGTTTAAAAAGAACCTAAATTTGTGCTGCTTCTGGTTAGACGAATGCAATCATCTTACGGATGATAATAACGGTATAACATGGCTTTATTTATTCCATTTCCTGTGACAAATTTCATTTCATTTGCTCGCTCCTCCTCAGGTCAGGGCCAGAAATGTCCCTGGGGTAGTGATGAAGCCTGCGTCTTGCTCAAGGACATTTCAAAAAGGTAGATAGCTAATTATAGCACTTGAGCCCAGGAGAGCCATTCTGTAGCTCCTCTCAACGTTATTCAAGGTGAAGCAGCCCTGCTGCCTAATGAGGTTTTTGTATTGATTCATTTCTGCTCCGATACTCGTAATCTCATTCAGTCTTTCTATAGAGCCACTTGCAGAGCTGTTATTCTGAGTATAGTCCCAAACAACATCGCTGTGTCTGATGATCCAGGCAGCCGCAGCTTCTGTACATAGATATCAAAAATTAAAAGTTCACCTCGGTGCCAGAAGCAGCTGAGAGATACCAGCTGGTGCAGAAGAAGGTATTTCACACATCTGTTTTCAATACACTACTGTCCACTGCGTTCTTTCTGCGAGGTCAAGCTCCTGCTTCAAGTGAGGCAGCTTATTAGCATCAGGTTAGAGCTGACCTGTGAGTATTTATAGATAAAACTCAAAGCCGGATTATTTTTGTGACAGATTACGTAATGACCATTAGAATACGTGTATGGTTTGGTTTGGAAGGTTTTTGAGCAGTTTGATTTCACAATGTTGCAAATGTCCTTCCTGTGTGGCAGTGTGCAGTGGTTTCTATCATCTGTTCCTAAGTGTTTGGATAACATCACCACATACTTCCCTCAGTAGGGACCATTTGTTTGGCAATCAAGATTATGTACGAATAGGGTTACTGTTGCAAGAGAGGGCACTGTTAGATTTCAGTACAAGCAGCTTTTAATATTTCAACTACAAAAGCTCACACAGGGGTCAAATGGACAGAACAAAATCACAGAAAAGGAAAAGAGGCCTTTGCAAAGCTGGAAGAAGACAGCTGTATAAAAAGCGTCCGCTCATCCCCGACTTCTTCCTCTCTGCTCTTCATTCCCCCTCGCACATGTTCCGTAACGTGAGCGCATCTCTCTGTTTAACTTGAGATGCTTCTGCCTTTCCTCCAGCAGACCTGACACTTCTCGCAGGTTTATCGGAGAGGCCTTCTCGGAGAGGCACCGTGCACGAGCTCACCCTCACTCCCGTTGTGCAAACACAAGGGTTGTGTGTTTTTTTTTTTTTTACAGTCTGGACTGACGCCAGGTCATCCGCTAAACCACATGGTCCCGAAAACAACAAGGCTATCCATGGATAGACATCTCCAACACACAAAGAGATGAGTGTTTGTGCGAATATGTGCGGGTGGGTTTAATTATTGTATGTGTGTAAATGACGGAGTACTAAAGAATCTGCCTCGTACTATAAGCAGCAGCCTACAAGTGTTATGATGTTCCTCTAGTGCTGTACAAGAGTTGATTTACGTCAATATAAACAGCATATTTCTTGATTATATGGAAAGTGTAAGCTGTTACAAACTCCAGACATGCCTGCTACACAGAAATAAGCATTCATTCTGCTTGGACAGCTGCGGTCAGTTCAACAGGTTGAGCCTCACTTGCTTAATTTGGGATTTGTAGTAATCTGTGTTCCTCCCTGGTTGACGCAGGCGACGGAGGAAGGTGTTGTTATGAGTGTTGCTCAGGGTCACACGGCTCACCTGGCTATGAGAGGAATGTCCTCTTGTCCTAACAGGCCTCTGTTATGTTGGGAACCTTGACCGTCTGACAGGCAACCTCCTGCGACTAATGTCGGAGCACTCGGATCTCGCAGGTTAACAATTACACACAGTGAGCACTGACACAGTCTGCGTCCTCAAACCTTAGACGCCCCTCGTCTTTGCCCTATTTCTCTCTGTACCCTCCCCACATGGCCGAGTCGCGCCACATCAACAGGTTCCTGTAGCTGGACGGGGACCAGCGCTCTCCCACTCCGGCTCAGGAGTTTACACAAAGTTTACAGCTTGCTTTCGCTGATGGAAAAGATGGGACGTTTTGTGGACTAATATGGTCAAAGAGAGCTTTGAATGGCTTCTTGCCTTCATGCTAGGATAGACGGTGAGTGTGAAGCAGAGCAGCTGCTGCAGAGGCCTCTGGTAGTCTGTTTGGAAAAGTCAAGGATGTGTCAAAATAAATATACTATACGGCGTGTTAGTAAGAGTGAGCTGCTGTGTACTTTATCACACGTATGGCTGCTTGTGTGTAGCAAGCTGTAGGCTTCTCCTGTGTATACGGCTACATCTGCTGTCTTTATTTAAACTGCGATTATTCAAGAAATGGGATAAAATTGTCGCTGTTGTTCGACAACCTGGAGACACAAGCATTGATTTGGACTTGCAACAAATCATTATGAACATTGTTTACATTGTTAACCTGCTGTGTAGTTCTAAACTGATATGTTATCTTTGTGCGTTTAAGTGTTTGGAGTACCGTATAATCTGGAATATAGGTCGCACCGAAATATAAATCGCAGTCTCCCAGAGGAGTGTTTTCAACAGTATTTCGATTTTTTCTCATTTAAAACACATTAAAAACACACAAATTATAGCCTACCATCTGTTTTCACCGTGTAGCTACCAGTGCGGTAGTTTAGCTCAGCCTACGGTAACGTTGACTGTTGTGAGGCGCCACCGTCTGGGTAAAATACCGAAGCACAATGAAGTATTTCTCTGCATTTTTATACTGGTTTATTGCACCAGTTTAAAGGACGCAGCCCACTTTTTAGAAGAAAAAAAATGTATTAAAAGTCCGTCTTATACACAGAATTTTATGGTATATTCTTTCATAGGATTTGCTTCCTTGTGATATATAGCATTAACAATTTTAATAAAAAATTAGGTTTGCACATGCGGAAAAAGGCTTCAACAACTCTCGAAACTGTTACCAATGTGTAAAGTACAATTAACGGATAGAAGAAACACGGATAAACCAAGAAAGTGATTTAAAAAAAAAAGGGACTGTGATGGCTTTAGGCTTAAAAGGGTTAGCGACTGTTCTGACCAGATTAAAAATTAGATTGCATCACTCTACAAATGCTGCAATCTGTCTGTCTGCTGCCTCCGACTCTAAGGGACACACAAGAAAAGGTCACCAGGGTTTGGTTATGTTCTGCGATCTCTTCGTCACCAAAAACAGACGTCCAGAAATTCCTGCAGGCCAGCGCAGCTTCTGTGGTTATGATACTTGGCCTCACGGCGCTCCGCACAGCAGGGAGGGAGACTGTAGGGCTGTTTTTGTGACAAGCTGACCAACGTGTCCTCACAGATATCTGGTCACGACGTTTATTTACCAGACTGCAAAGTCTTGTGCTCCTTATTTCATTATTCCTGCTTGGAGTTGAGCCAGCTGGGACTGAGAGAACTCACTGCAGCTGTTTCCCCTCCAACTCTGTGTGTTCGGACTGATTAGTAGTTCGCTACAAATCAATTGTTTTTGTTTTCCATGGTTAGATTCAATGTTGGACTTTAAAATCTTCCCTCTTGTTTAAGTTGTGCTTAGAGCCATGCAGATCTGTGAGGCTGCTTACAGAGACAGCGCTAACATGCTCTGTGTAATGTGTGATGTTTACAGTGTACACCATTCTAGTGTGGAATGCTAGCATGCTAACTTTTGCTAATTAGCACTAAACACAAACAGCTGTGGCTGATTTAAATACTATTAGTGTAATTATAAACCAATGTATTTAGAAATTACCAACATTATTTGAGATTATATACAGGGCAACATGTTTGCGTGTGTCAAATTTAATAGCAATCCATCCAAAGGCGTTGAGAACTTTCATGCCAAACCTACAAATGTAGAGATAGATAAACTACAAAGGTCAACCAAGGCACTAGGATGCATCTTCTGGGGACCATAAATGTCTGTTAAAAGTTTCCTCGCAGTCCAATAAATAATTGTAAATAGGTTTTAATCTGATCTAAAGCAATGACACCCCAATGTTGCCCTCCATAGAGCTCCGCTGCTAGCTTAAACTACCACACACATACCCTAAAGCATTTGGAATCTACTATCAGGGCGTTCAGGACACTGGATCCTCACCTGTTAGGATAAGACTCTCTGTAATGTGCTCAACCCTCCTCTTCAATGCTGTCCATTTTTGACAGCTGATCTCCATGTATTTTTATCTGTGATATAGAGGCAGAGCAGTTGGGGCAACACACATATCCTACATTGCTGGTAAAAAAGCTGCAGCTGCTAGAAACCAAATGTATAATCACGTCTGCTGAGTCAGGGAGCTCGGTGATGATTATCAGGATGATTGAAGCGGTGTATTTTTAAGTTTGACGTCGACCCAAACGTTGCAAATCTAACCGGTCATTTAAACAACACGCACGCTTCATAATGACTTTACAAGGAGGCCTGTTTCTGCTCTTTACACAAGAGGACAGAGCAAGCCGCACACCTCTCACAGGAGTCATTGTAAACACACCCCTCTAATCATTGCTCTTTAGAGGAAAGACGATGCTGAATGGGAAGGAGCGGGAGATGAAAAGGCCTGAATACACTAATCCTGGCAAGTTATGGTCTCCATTTCGAGCATCACAATCTCAAGGGGCCCTATTGTGTTAACAATATAATTGATTCTTTCATTGCTTAAACTCGCTCATCTGGTGTGTCTCCTTAAAAAATGATGACCTGACTTCATTTGTGCTCACCTAGGGCACAGGGTGAGGTCGTCAGTGCGGACAATGCAAAGTTTGTTTTTTCATTGCGGCTACTAATGAGTTTCTAAAAACATGACAAAGCTAGTTTAGAGTGTTTCTGTGCAGCTTTAGGTTTCATCTAAGCAAACTGAAAGTATTTATCTTTCTATTTTGTACCATTCAAAAAGCACTACTTGATATTTATGCATATTAATATCCTCTAATGTTCATCTATCTCTGAGAAAGCCCTGTGTCTGTAACTTTTGTCCCAGTTCTTAAAGCACAAACTAAAGTGGAGGAGACTTCACTCCTCAGTGTGAGACAACATCTGGTTTTGTGTTGAAAACTCATCATGTCCCTTCTCCGTGTCCACAGTAATCTCTGACGGAGGCCAAACTGTGAGGTGGAGGAGGCCGTAAAGAGGCCCTGAAGGAGCCTCCCACCCTCCCTACCTGACCAGGCGGACGCAATCGGACAGCCATGGCTCCACGGAAACGTGGCGGCGGCAGCCGGGGTGGTGGCCTCTCCTTCATCTTCTGCTGTTTTAACAGCAGCGATCACCCGGAGATCACTTACAGGCTGCGGGAGGACTTCGCCCTGCAGGCCATGGAGCCGGCGCTGCCGATGCCGGGATATGACGAGCTGGACGGCATGTTCTCCGAGCTGGTGGTAAGGCATTGTTCTGCTTTTTCTTCATCATGGAGGAGGCAGGCGTCCTAGATTGAGGAAGTGTAGTTTAGCGAGCTCCCTGGCCTCCGTCAGATGACACATTTTATGTAGTCTGATGGAGGTTTTCCAGGGCCCATTGGAAAAGCAGATAGCGTCCTCAAAGGCACAGAGCGAAACTGCATTTGTTCTACCATAACGTCATCAGCTCCCAATAATATCATGATCGGATTGAGGTTGAAAATCGGCACACTGGCCCTTCAAGTTAAAGCCATTAACACCATCCTGATGCTTTAAATCCTTCCTCAAACATCACATATGAAAAAAAATCCCCAACTGAAAATAGTCCCCAACAAAGGCACTATTTACTCCTGGTTTGTCAAACACTACAGTTGCCAGCTTTGAGGGAATGACTGAGCATTTTCAGAAATACATACCAAGCAAACTCAAAAACATTTTAATCAACTCAGATACTGTCTTTATACTTTATATTCTTACCTCATCGTCTGTTAGATTTTAAACATCCACAAACAAACTGTCACTTCCTCCCAGTTTACGCTCTCCTGTGGGTAACGGGGCCACGCTGCCATTCTTTCCTCTGTCTTATTGTCACTTCTAATTTGTCGTGCCCTCCTCCCTCTCCTGCCCCATTTTCCTGTCCCGCGGTTGCCACAGTAATCTAAGCATGACATTTTTGCACATCAATAGACCTCATTCAGGAGCTCTTAATGTCTCGGCCTCCTCCATCTGCTAATTGCTTGTTTTTGTCTATCGCCCTTTATGAAGACATAATTGAGTGAGTTGAGTGTGACGACAAGTAGGCTTTCAGTTGCTCTGTTTACCCCAAAAAAAAACCAGCCACGTGCTTTTCTTTTCACCCAGCTTGAGCCACCCATGTGCGTGTAAAATCGGAACGAGCCAGCTGGAAAAAGATGTGGAATATTTTGAGGCCACCTGCTCTGTTACGATCAATTACACCCGACCTTTGAACTCGAGATTCATTTTACGAGTTTTCCACAAAACCTGCAGGTCGAGTTGAAGCTTCTTTTCCCATCGTGCATTCAGAGACAGCTGTCTCTGCTGTCAAAGAAAACAGTAAAAACACATCTGTAGCAGAATGAAATCGAGCTTCTCTTTAGGCCCTAAATAATCAATAAGACTAACAATTAAATTATTTACCCTCTACCCATTCAGTTGCTCACTAAGAGGCATGTGGACCTAATTCATGGGCTCAATCAATAGCCCCACAGCCATTTCAGGACATCTGATCATTGCACATATTGATCCACAGGGTTGAATGGAAATTGCAAAAAACATCCCAGAAGACAGTTCCCACCATGAGTCTTTGCTGTTAAACATTTAGCGATCAGTCTGTTGGGTAAATCACATTAATTCGCTGAAAGTGAAAATCCATCATTTTCATGTAAATAAATGTCTGTTAAGTCACTATCTGTCGCCGAATGAGGTAACACAATGGTGATTGAGCCAACGGCCCACTGATGAAAGCCTGCATTTACAGTATACAGTATTATTATGGACTGGGTGTCTGTTTCGACTTTCTTGGAAAAAATCCCAAGCAGCGCCCAGTTAGTGACGCGTTTTCCATCAGCCAGCAGTGGTTGTTCTGCCAGAGAGGGTAGGCGGAGCTAAGCGGCTGCTTTTCCGGTCTCTGCAAGTGTTGTGAGTAAACAGTAATCTACTATGGCTGAACAAACAAAGAAAAGATGGATGACTACAGATACAACTTCAAAAAGAAGTGAAAATACAAAGAAAAGAAACAAATTCGACGCTCAGATGAAGGCAAACAGTCTGAAAAGGAAAGCGACCGTCAGCGAGGAAAATCAAGAGTTACACGTCACACATGCGACACTGTCTGGATATCTGGGAAGTGATCTCCCGCAGTTACCGTTTATCGCCACAGGTGCCAGAGAGAACGAAACAGAGATCTTCCAGATTACAACTTTAAATAGCGACTGACAGAGAGTCTTGTGTTCATGCTTGCTGCTGTGTTGCCTCATAACTAAATTGCTTAAAGGCCTTCTCATGACTTTATCACCCTTCTTACATGAAGCTCATTTAGGCCTTAGGATGTGGTTAACAACATGCAACAGATGGTTTTCCACACAAATCTACTTTTAACGTGTCCCCAAGAGTCCTTAGATGCAGTGATGTAAAAAGCTAATATCCCAATCCCACATGAATGTAACTTTTTATTCTCCTCAAATGTTGAAGCTCAAACACAAAGACCCTCACAATGCTGAAACACTCTCTGGTATTTAGCCCAACACTTTGCCAGCAGCACCCTCCGTGTGCCTCCGTGAAACATCGGTGATATATTGGGACGCATGTTGTCTCCAGATGTTTGTTAGCACATGTCAAGCAGACAGGCCACGCCTTTATCTTCTCCCCTCTTTACTCACACGTCTAAAGCCTGCAACACACGTGACTTGATTCTCTTGAATTTATGACGCCGGCACCCGGTGATGTCACGCTGCTATGACAAGATTTAGCACAAACACATCTTGAGGCTGAGAGCAGAGCCGTGATGTAACTTTGTGTTTTGGGGAAAACAGAATTGATTTATGTGCATATGTCTTAATTTGAAGCAATTATAGTTTAATAGCTCGTGCAGCTTGTCAGCGAGCTATGCTTTAAAAATCTTCTTTATGGATTCATCAATAAAAGAAACTAGTTCCTCCCACATGTCTTAACCTTTTCTGTTATTTTTTCCTCTCTGCGCAGGATGAGCTCGACCTTACAGAGAAGCACAGGGAGGCCATGTTCGCTCTGCCTGCAGAGAAGAAATGGCAGATCTACTGCAGCAAGAAGAAGGTAAAACACTCTCCCTGTGTGTTATGTCAAACTCCACATCAGCCTCCACAAGCTCGCTGCCAGCTGGACCGGCTGCTTCTCCTGAATATCTGCGAAATATCCGAGCTGCCAAGTTCATGTAATCTGTGCTCATTGAGTTGTTTATACCTGAAGCTGTGTGCTTTCAAACATCAGACCTCAGAGCCCTCCCTCACTGTACCTCAACAGGCTGTAGCATGAGTGTGTTTGTCTCGGTACTGTATCAGAGGAATGTGGGTGATTATCTTTTCAATTTGACATCAACCGGCTATGAGATGGAAAACACACACATTAAAATGCAGGACATATTTCATATAGAGCGGCCCCTATTGTTCGCAGCAAGCAGCGCCCGTATTTCTACACCTGGTAGTGTCAGTTTACTTACAGCTGATTACTTCCGCCATGATCCCATCCATG
Organism: Semicossyphus pulcher; assembly: GCF_022749685.1. Lineage (NCBI taxonomy): Eukaryota > Metazoa > Chordata > Actinopteri > Labriformes > Labridae > Semicossyphus > Semicossyphus pulcher. The sequence goes on from NW_027211615.1 coordinate 13,520,873, forward strand.
TTTCTCCTCCTGATTCCTTTTTTTATGCAACTGTGCTTTCAAGAGCATGCTTTAAAATGTTAAAATGTTAGGGCCCCTGCACCGGACCTCCCACACCTGATGGTATTATTGGCATCAACAACATTTTGGCTAAAGAGATGCAGAGCTTTCAAGGCTTCACTAAGTAGGTCAGAGCGAAGCATTTCAGAAACTGTACGTTTTCGTGCAGCAAATGCAACTGATAGAAGAGCATTAGTAGTCGTCATGACCACAGAACAGTATATACGGTAATAGAAACCTAAACATATCAAACATAAGACTTTAGCACCAGCAGGAGTTCTTTCATGTTTCTTTTCAGTTAGTCACTTTCCCCATCATAACACAAAGAGTCTCCACGTTCAAAGGATCCACGTGAAGGATCCGTTTACATGAACGTTACACAAGGTGGATATAAAAATAGTGATGTGTAGAGGGAGTGAAACCACAGCTAAATCCAGCCTGCTGCATTAGATAATCCACTAACAGAGATGGTAGTGTTGGGAATTATAAGGTACCAAAATAAAGTAGTAATTTGTTTCTTGTGACACCAAAGAGCGGTGTTTTCACAGACCGTCTCATAGTTTAAAAAACAACAAAGGCCTTTTTCCTTACAGTCATGTGGTTTTTCTTTTAGATGATACACCTGTCCCATCAAGGCACTCGTGTAGCCATAACATACTCTACCTCTCTCTGCCAGTGTCATATTTCATTATGTTTTATCTACGTGATAAAAGGACCGTCAGCTGTTCCTCCTCTCCCTCCTCTGCATGCGGGAAAACTCAGACGCCTGGCTTTTTTAGATCGCCTCGAGTCGAGCGCTGCAGCTACACATGGATGAGTGTGCAGGATATCCTGTCCTGACTCACACGCAGACGGGGCTCTCCGTTTTAATCATTTTTTCCTATATCCGGTTACAAACTGGAGGTGAGGAGTTTAGGGTTTAGTGTGATGGATGGACAGTTTGCATGTCAGTGTTTAGCACAGGTCTGCAACACAGCTGCAGAAAGGCATGTCAGAAAAGTGCAAACTCGGGATTTTCATTTAAATAAATGTCTGTTAAGTCACTATCTATCTCCGAATGAGGTCACACAATGGTGATTGAGCCCATGGCCCACTGATGAAAGCCTTTGCATTTGCAGTATATAGTATTATTAGGTACTGGGTGTGTGGAAAAACTCACAAGCGGCTCCCAGTTAGTGACGCGTTTTCCATCAGCCAGCAGTGGTTGGTCTGCCAGAGAGGGTAGGCGGAGCTAAGCGGCTGCTTTTCTGGTCTCTGCAAGTGTTGCGAGTAAACAGTAATCTACTATGGCTGAACAAACAAAGAAAAGATCGATGGCTACAGATACAACTTCAACAATAAGTGAAAATCCAAAGAAAAAGAAACAAATTGGACGCTCAGATGAAGGCAAACAGTCTAAAAAGGAAAGCGACCGTCAGCGAGGAAAATCAAGAGTTACAACCGGAGCCAACCGTGGACGTCACACATGCGACACTGTCTGGATATCTGGGAAGTGTGCCCCTGCAATTACAGTTTATTGCCACAGGTGCCGCCAAAGAGAATGAAAGATCTTTGAGATTATAACTTTAAATTGAGCCCAGAGAGTTTAAACATGGGTGAAAAAAAAAAAAAAAAAACTCCTCTCGTCACTGATCTTTTTATTGTACATTAGATTTCTTCAAATATGTGCACCCACTCTTTTTCTACCAGATTTCAGTATCTTTAACAGAATAGTGTAACATTCAGCAAGAGTCAGATAAGAAGATGAAATAACTCTCATTTCCAGGCTTGAGGAAGTCACTCAACCAAGAAATAGTCCTGCACAAAGCTCCCTGTGAGGCTGCCTTTCATATTTTACATTTACATTTTGATTAATGAGCTTTGGTGTTGCTGTTACGTGGACTTTGTTACAGTTGGGGTAGAGCCAAGCTTGCCGTTTCACCCCTTCTTGTGGTCTTTGTGCTTAAGAGAAAGCTCATAAGCGTATTTCCCAAAATCCTTTAAAGATTGGTGTGTTAGTCAATAGTGTGTATTTGGGGCAACGACAGAAATAAACTTTGTTTTAGTATTAAGAGTCAATGAATTTGATTAGAGGCCCAAAAGCTTCACTTTTTGGCTGAAAACTCGCATTAAGTGTTGATTCACGTGTGGCTTCATACAGCATCCACTAAAACAGCAACAAGGCGAGTGAAAGCCGAAAACAGCGCAGCGGATGCTCTCGTTTCTGCTGTGTCCCAATTAATGGCCTCATTCGGAGTAGCCTCATAAGGCGTTTTTTAAAATAACCCCCAAATGCTGCTGCTGCTCAACTTTCTGGTGTTATTTCAGTGCTGGTGTGAAGGTGGAGAGGTTTATAGTGGAAGTAGATCTTTATTCAGCATCGACCTGCAGGAGAGGGGCGGAAAGGAGAGACATCAATATTGCTGACTCTGCAGCAGTTCCCTGGCCCCTGCCCAGACAGATACAACCTCAGCATCTGAGCTCGGAGGGGAAGGGGGCGAGTGTGTGTGGAGAAAAGAGGCAAAGGAAGCGCTCGGTCGTCCAAGGCAAACAGGAAGGCTTCACTTCACAGGTGCAGCCTTTGTGTGTGAGCGGGAGGGGGGCTGATAAAAGGAATCTGGGGTTTTTATCAGTGTTGCCATCGAGATAAAAACAATAATATTGTACCACAACATTAAAGTTCATGTATTCCAACAGAAACTATAGTCTAACGGTGCCGATTAAGGTCACTCTCCAATCACAAACCAGCTTCAGTGTGGGTTAATTAAAATGGTACGGTTGTTTTTTTTGGTTATTAATTGTGTTTGAATGATCGTTTAAAACTGTACCCGTACATCTGGCAACGTGGGTGATTATCAGGGCGCTCTGAGCCCGCGCCATGCTGGGCCAGGAGGAGATAAGTCAGTCAAAGCAGCAAAGCCCGAGCTGTTTGGTTTGGCCCGGGCACCTGAGCCGATGAAATCACGCTGCAGAGAATCAATCTTCCTCCTCCTTCTGGTCAGCTCTCCTCTAGGCTACAGTATCTGCCAAGAAGCAGATTTACTGACCTGGTTGTTAGCTGAGATTTTGCAGTTCGGTTTCAAATTTCAACCAGAAAAAAAAGTCCTTTAATTTATAAGAGGACAGAGCTGTAACTTAACTTCTCTTTCATGTCCTTTTAACTCCTAAATAAAAGAGATAAATCTCCAAGTGTTTCTTTGATCTTCACTTTCTCAAATGTGGGAAAAAAGAAACTCCGAGGAATACACCCTGAATTTCCTCTCTAAATAAACCGGAGACATCTCAGCGTTTGAAGAGCGCTGACATCCGAGTTGAAAGATGAACTCCTCGAGATGCTGAAGGAAGCGGTCCCACCTCTGCTCCGCTAATGGACTGAACCTCGTCCAGCACCCGTCGGGCCAAACTGGCAACGTTCCTGAGTGGAGCAGCAGGATCAGACCTTCCTGTCACTGCACGATCCCTGCAGACCAGGCCAAGGCCCGCAGTTTCTGCCCGAGCGGCCAAGTCTCCGCAGGCCGCTTTATTAACGGACGCCCAATTAGTTTCTGATGGTCACAGCTCGCTTGAGCTTAATGGAGCGAGGGTTCAAATGAAAGCTGGGGGCGCTTTTATGTGCAAGCCAAGTTCACGGTCAAGTCATTTTCTCCTCAGTGTTTCCCCTCGAGTTACAAAATTAAATCATCTAAGAAATGTCTTGCAGTTTTTTAACTTGTAATACAAACGTGCCTGTCTGGAGATTAATCTCATTTTAAGCCAGAGAATGTCCTTAATCCACAGTTTTAACATTCATTTGCTAATCTCTCAAGATTTTCTCAAGCAGCTGTGCTCTCTTTTTTTGGCACTTCTCACTACCTCCTGAAACTCAGCGAGGGTAAAATGGGCTGCATATCTGTGTCGCCCTACTTTTCAGTTCCTGCTCCATTTTCACCTCTTGGCTATTTATTCCCCGGACCTCCTGTTCCACATGTGTTTGTCCGTGTTTGTTTGTTTCTAAGCTCATCGATGTGGAAAATGAGGAATGAGGTTTTCCGTGTGGTTTGTAGTTCAACTTTGATGTACTCAAACATGCGACACGGTCCGAATATCACCTCCATGTGACTCTCTCTGAAGTGTTCACTCCTTAAAGACCACGTTCTTATGCAACATGTTTCTATAATCCCAGTTAACTCTTCATAAGCCAAGCTTATCTTTTTATTATTAACTCATCTTATGTTTCCTTTATCTTTGTGTGACCTTTAAAAACAAAGCCCTCCTGGAGCTCGACACAACATCGTTAATGCTGTTTTTTCTCTGTTTTTCAGGAACAAGAAGAAAATAAAAGTGCAACTAGTTGGCCAGAATACTACATCGATCAGCTCAATTCGATGGCAGCTGTAAGTAACAACTTTAACTGTAGTCACAAAATCGTCCCTGAAGAAAGCTCCCCCCTGGCTTCTCCTCAGGTTTTTTATTCCTAGAGTTTTGGAGACAAGGGTCCACAAGAGACAAACTCTCAAGTGTTGACATCTTTAAACGGAAGTAATCTAGCCCTAACCATAAAAATGACACTTTTTACCACAACTAAACAATGTCATTAAATTACAATAATAAAACTTGCTGTCGGTCACATACTGTAACCTCAGTTTAACCCACAAACCTCATCGTTTGGCTGTCTGCTAATTATGTTGTCACACAGGCTGTCGCTATACAATCCAGGAGCAAAGTTTGATTTTAAAGGGGAGGTATTATGCTAATTTATAGCTTCACATATTACTCTGTGATACCTGTGGAGTAGCTTGGCATAATTTACAGTTTAAAAAACTCCTCATGTTTCTCTGGTGCTCTGCTTCTGCCTGAAACGACTCAGTCAGCTCTGTCCCTTTAATACACCCCGCCCTACAAGCCTGCTTTCTTCTGATTGGCCGGCTCTCCGAAGCCTGCTGAGGCTGCACTTTGTGACGTCACAAGAAAAAACTGTCTGAAGCTCTGACTGAGCTGAGAAGCCTGGGGATTACTCCAACACACTTTTACCTACAGATTTGAAACTTCACCCACGTTTAGTCTGAACATCCAACATTGTAACATTATATATATGTCCTAAAATGTGAAACAGCATAATACCTCCTCTTTTAACAAACTCTTGCCTTCTTGAAATCTTATTTTTATGTTCAACTGTTACCCAGAATGAGATCTTCATAATGTGTAATCCTTTGTCGAACAGAGGAAGACGCTCCTCGCTCTGGAGAAAGAGGACGAAGAAGAGAGGAACAAAACCATAGAGAGCTTGAAGACGGCTCTGAGGACACAACCTATGAGGTGGACTGATACGACCCTTATCTCCCCTTAATGCGTCTGTCTTATCTCCTCTCTGTTCTTTGCAGTTAATGCCTTCTATCATCCTCTCATCCGCCCTCTTCTCACCTCGTCTGTCTCTCTTTTCAGCTGCTCACAACATTATGTAGATGAGTCCTTTGGGGAAAAACCGCTGTAAAGGGCACTGCAGTGTTTTTTCATCCATGTGAATTTACATAAACAGGAGCCTAAGCTTTTCACTGCAGTTTAAAAGCAGTTAGATTAACTGAAGATGATTCAGTTACAGAACAAGGAAATAAGGACTGACCAAGTGCACGTACATATACAGTATACGTACATAACTTGTCATCACAGAAGCACTTAATAAAAGTGTAACTCTCCTTTCAGGTTCGTCACTCGTTTCATTGACATGGACGGCCTCACGTGCATCCTCAACTTCCTGAAGAGCATGGACTACGAGACCACCGAATCGCAGATCCACACGTCTCTCATCGGCTGCATCAAAGCTCTCATGAACAACTCGCAGGGCCGCGCCCACGTCCTCTCCCACTCCGAGAGCATCAACATCATCGCCCAGAGCCTGGCCACGGAGAACATCAAGACCAAGGTGGCCGTGCTGGAGATCATGGGCGCCGTGTGTCTGGTCCCCGGCGGACACAAAAAAATCCTGGAGGCCATGCTGCACTACCAACGCTTCGCCTGCGAGAGGACGAGGTTTCAGGTGGGAGCGAGTCGAGTACAAAGCTGGTGGTGTTAAATCTCTCCCAGGTAGATAAAGATATTTTAACACCTGTAATGACCTGTCTTTCTTCAGACACTTATTAACGACCTGGACCGGAGTACGGGGCGGTACAGAGACGAGGTCAACCTGAAAACAGCCATCATGTCCTTTATTAATGCTGTGCTGAGTCAAGGGGCCGGAGAGGTGAGTTATTACACCGTTCTTTCTGCTTCCTTTCTCCTGAGAAGGTCATTCAAGAGACTTTGCAAATACATTGTTCACATCCTTCTTTCCTGCTTTTTTCCCTTAAACATAGACAAGTTTGGAATTCCGTATCCACCTACGATATGAGTTTCTCATGTTGGGGATCCAACCTGTGATCGATAAGTTACGCTCGCATGAAAACTCCACGTTAGACAGGTAAGACATAAAACATGAACTGTATCAGGCTGAAAAGCAACTGGAGCTTTGAAAGAATTCACCTGCTACACAATGCTTGTTAATCAGCTCAGAAACATGAAATCAAAGAAATAAGGGATTTATTTGGTCCGAGTGTTCAGAGTAAGAATAATCTACTCGTTTCCTCTCAGGCATTTAGACTACTTTGAGATGCTGCGGAACGAGGATGAGCTGGCTTTGTCCAAACGCTTCGAGTCGGTAAGGAAGAAAATGACTCGTAATTCTCCCGTAATATTAGTGAAAAGTTGTTCACAGGGATGTTGTTTAACTTGTATCTTCTTCCTCCAGGTACATTTAGACACCAAGAGTGCCAGCCAAGTGTTTGATATCATCCGCAAGAAGATGAACCACACTGATGCATACCCGCACTTTATGTCTGTGCTGCATCACTGCCTCCTCATGCCACGTGGGTGTTTCTTTGACTTGTTCATTTCAGGGCTGCAAACTATAGAACATATTTTTATCTGTGGGGTGTAATTAAGAGACTGTAGTGAATGAAGGTAGTATAATTACTCATCTGTGCATCTGTACGTTCTGGTTTCTGTCCAAAAAGATAAGGCTGTTGACTCTGTCCGGATTAGTCGGTCCAGAAATTGGATAAGCACATTCCCAGCGAGACTGAATGCTCCACATACTCAAAGCCAGACACTGCTGTTGGCCAACACCAAATGCAACGCCTGATTAGAGTTAGCCAGCTTTCCCACCGTTGTTTCACTTTGAAAAAAAGGAGCCACCAAACAGCTGCAGTCACCTTCTTCTTTAAGTCCCCCACTTTCTCTTTGAAAGCATTACGAGTGTTACTAACACTTCAGCCACACATACAAGTGTTAGAGTTAAACACAGGACTAATAAAATGTGGGCTGGTGTTGATGCTACTATAGAAAGAGGGACCAAAAGAATGTAACTGATAACATTAACATCTTAACTAAACTGTCTCTCCCTTCAGACAAGAGGAGTGGTAACACGGTGCAGTACTGGCTGCTGTTGGATCGCATCGTCCAGCAGATGGTTTTGCAGAATGACAAAGGTCACGACCCCGACGTCACACCACTGGAGAATTTCAACGTGAAGAACGTCGTCCGGATGTGAGTCCTCCCGGTTTCCCCCCCCGCACAGACTGACACATGAATGAGAGCATGGAACAGATTACGTGGCCGCCAGATTGAAGGATGGAGAGCATAGCTTGTGTTTCCTGAGATGTTTAACAGCCATGTGCTCTGCAGAGTTTGTCTTAAAATAGCTTCTCTTTTAAGATGAGATAAACAATGACCTGTTCATGTAGAAACTGTAGTTGATTATATGTGTTGATCTTTCTGCAGGCTGGTCAATGAAAACGAGGTCAAGCAGTGGAAAGAGCAGGCAGAGAAAATGAGAAAAGGTTTGAAAGACTTTAACAAACTTATTCTCGACAGGGAAGTTTTAGAGGCCAAATTGTGTATTAGTGTTGATGAGTTATGTCTCTGACTTGTCAACACAGAGCACCATGAGCTGCAGCAGAAGTTTGACAAGAAGGAGCGTGAATGTGACGCAAAGACGCAGGAGAAGGAGGACATGATGCAGACGCTCAACAAGATGAAAGAGAAGCTGGAGAAGGAGAGCACCGAGCACAAGAATGTCAAACAGCAAGCGGCCGAACTCGCCACCCGACTGCACGAGCTCAGCACCGTACGTCCTCCTTTATATCAACCTTATATTACAACCACATTGAATGATATCCAGAGCAATCCATCGTTCCCTCCTGACCAGTGTAAGCATGTACCCTTTCTCCTTACTCTACTCCCCCAGCAACGACAGGCAGCCGTTGTTCCCGGAGGCCCTCCCCTCGCCCCCGGTCCTCCCGGTGGTCCTCTGCCTCCTCCACCCGTACCAAGCTTTGGAGGCATGTGCCCGCCTCCCCCGCCACCTCCTGGGGGGATGATGCCTCCTCCGCCTCCCCCACCCCCTCCTCCAGGCTGTCCTCCACCTCCTCCCGGACGTGCACCCATGGGAGGCATCCCTCCGCCACCAGGAGCACCGTTAGGACCCTCCCTGAAGCAGAAGAACATTCCCCAGCCAGCCAACGCGCTCAAGTCCTTCAACTGGTCCAAGTTAGCTGAGGTGAGATCAGTAGAGAAAGCCCTGAATGAAGTGATGCTTTGTGTTAAAGTTATAATCTCGAGATCTCAGATTCGTTCTCTTTGGCGGCACCTGTGGCGATAAACGGTAATTGCAGGAGCACACTTCCCAGATATCCAGTCAGTGTTGCATGTGTGACGTCCACGGTTGGCTCCGGTTGTAACTCTTGATTTTCCTCGCTGACGGTCGCTTTCCTTTTTAGACTGTTTGCCTTCATCTGAGCGTCGAGTTTGTTTCTTTTTCTTTGGATTTTAACTTCTTGTTGAAGTTGTATCTGTAGTCATCCATCTTTGCTTTGTTTGTTCAGCCATAGTAGATTACTGTTTACTTGCAGCACTTGCAGAGAGCGGAAAAGCAGCCGCTTAGCTCCGCCTACCCTCTCTGACAGACGAGCCACTGCTGGCTGATGGAAAACGTGTCACTAACTGGGCGCGAATGTCGCTCAGTCCATAATGATACTATATACTGCAAATACAAATGCTTTCATCAGTGGGCCTTAAGCTCAATCACCTAATTCGCCAATAGATAGTGACTCAACAGACATTTATTTACATGAAAATCTTCGAGATTATCACTTTAAAATCTGACACAACAAATGTTTTCTTCTCCTGTGCTCAGAATAAACTGGAGGGCACCGTGTGGATGGACGTGGATGATGCCAAGGTTTTCAAAATCCTGGATCTGGAGGACATTGAAAAGACCTTCTCTGCCTACCAGAGACAGCAGGTACTGAGGACGCTGCAGTTCACCTCTCCAGATCGACACGTCGCCTGCTGCTGTCAGATAGGGGTGGAGGGGTGGATTGGTCGGGTGGGCGGGTGGTTGAGGGTTGCAGCTGGCTTGCGTTTTCTACATTTTCTCCTGTTTTGCAACTTTTGATTCTTAAGAAATGTTGTAGAAATGTTTCCAAAAGGGAGAATTTACAGATTGATTTTGGAGTTTATTTCATGCAAAACTTTCATGTCATCTTGAGCGCCTTCTTTTGATGGAACGCTGTTTTTATGCCATTTTTCTTTGTAGTTCTGCCATGTGATTGAAAATGCATGAGTGAGCTGCTCAGAACCAGCTATTTTCTCCTCGTTGCTTCACTTAGATACTATTGCATCACAATCAGTAGTGCCTTTATTAGTTGTACTAAGAGGCATGAGCATGTCAGTTCAAAGTTCAAGATGTCAAAAGCCTGATCCTCCATGGATTTAGATCCTCACTGTCGGCCTGTTTGAACAGACAGATGACAGATCTAGACTCACTTCACAGATCTCGTATGTGCACAGCATGTCAACTACACACGCACGCACTGATCCACTGAACACCCACTCATGTCCCACTGCTGCTCACTTCATTACTGATGGATCCATCGTCCATGCTGAACGAGCTTTTGATTCACGTTGCTGTTTGTTTTTATTGGCTGCAATCACGTAACTGCTTTACTTATTCTAACGAGTGCTTACATCTTCCCTGCTTCTTGCCTGCGTTTTAGGACTTCTTTATGATCAATAACAGCAAACAGGTGAGTGCACTTACAGTCAAATGAATTCAACCCATCTGTCCTTACATGTTATATTATGTTCTGTTGTGATTTAATGTCTCTGTGACCAAATGTACAACCTCAGGTGCCGTGACTTGTGCGTCATGTTTGCATGATTGTACGACTGTTCTTAAAGCCTTTGTAATGTCTTCTCTCTTGTTTGGGGTTTCAGGGTATGTGTCATCTTCATAGCCGTGTGTCTGTTACTAAAAAGTTGTGCACATTAAAGTCGCCCTCTGCTTACCTCTTCATCACTCTGCTCACAGAAAGAGGCGGACGACGACACACTGAGCTCTAAAAAAGTCAAAGAGCTTTCAGTCATTGACGGCCGCCGAGCTCAAAACTGCAACATCCTCCTTTCGCGGTGAGTTTCTTCCTGCATCATTAAACCTCTCACATCTCATGGGTTATGATGGATTTTTAATTGGCTCGTGTGTGTGTTTTTTTGCTGCAGGCTGAAGCTTTCAAACGAGGAGATCAAGAGAGCCATCCTAACCATGGACGAGCAGGAGGATCTTCCCAAAGACATGCTGGAGCAGGTACGTCATCTATCGCACACACGCACCAGGTTACAGCTTTTGACAGTCGGCTGATGACTTGCATCACGTAAAAGAGAAACCTGGGTACTGTAGTTGTTTATTACTTTACATTGTATTACAAATCTGCCAATCTTGGATCCCATCAGCTTTAGTCTGACGACGATATAGCCTCTGGGGGCAAAGGTGAACGAGCGCTTAGCGATAAACGACTTCCAGTCAAGACTTCCTTTTCCACGTGCTGCATTGTTTACAGAAAAAGTTTTTCTTGTGATTGACTTTAGTTAACAGGTCTCACCTTTGCCTAAATTTCAACATCATGATGCAGATTAGTCAAAAGAAAAAATGAGGCTTTGTCAGCTCCTCAAGAGGAGAAGAAAACTACTTTTAAAATGCTTAATTGTTGAGGTCGGATCGATCATTTCTGATGCATTCGAGGATGTCGGGAAATCTGAAAGCTGACCAAATTTTGTGACACAGCGTCAAGGGAATTTCTCTCAAGTTGAAATTTTAGATCTAGAACAGATTGTAGCTGTTAGCATGCAGATGTCTGTTTATAGAGATTAATAAGAAGCTAAATCGTTGCCAGATGACGCTGATGGGAGTCGGGATGTCGTTACGGTGGATTACGTTCCGCCTGCTTTTGCTCTCCTCAAGGACTGTTTTTCCAGCATACGCTGCAGCCTGCTGATACGTGATTGGTCAATATTACTCAGACTACAAGCGTACTACAAACAGAAACCAGAACACATGCCGTCCCTAAAATCCACGTCCCTGCTAAGAGTATATCTTTTAAAGGAAAATGTGATTGTATTGCAGCAAAGAGAGGCAGTGAGATATGTCTCGTCTCGAATCAGTTATGTGTTAATAAAGGGTTTTTTTCTGTCCCATCAGCTGCTGAAGTTCATCCCTGAGAAAAGCGATGTGGATCTTCTGGAGGAGCACAAACATGAGCTCGACCGAATGGCAAAACCTGACCGCTTCCTCTATGAGATGAGCAGGTACTCTACTCTTCTTTATCATGTGATGCCTTTTTAATTCTGCACACAACAGGTACTAAAAGCTTCAGGTCAGAGCAGCGCTCTGCAGATCAGATCTGCTGACGAACAATAGCCATTGTCTCCTCTTAGTGCGAGCAGATAAGCGAAATGACACATGGGTTTCCACTGAGCCGGGAACAATACCTGTCTGTGTGAATCATTACCTCTAAATCGTGTTGGTGATTTAAGAGTCAGTAATGTAATAACAGTGTTGGTGTTTCTGTTTTGTACACAAAGTCCTTAAAGGAACAAAGGAAACGAGTCACGACTCGGCCACCGACTCCATAAATATGATCAGAAACCAAGCAGCTGACATCACTACAGCATAATTCCTCCTGACGCCGACATGTCGGTTAAATGCAGATTTTCATGATTTACTGTACGGACTGGACTTGAGGACAGATGTCACTGTGGCTTTCATTAGCCGCAGAGTCAGTGGTTTATACGCTGAAATAAAAAAAGCTGCCAAAAATAAGATTCAAAACCACAAATAAAAGTCAGAATGTCCCTCTGAGTAAGCACACAGGCGGTTCGCTTTATTTTTCTAGAGCACGATGTCCATGTTTACGGCTTTTGTCTAAATTTGTGGATTTCCCTGTTTATAATTCCTGTTTTTGGTCTTTTTTCGTCCTGCTCTGACTCGTTTTTTCCATCTCCTGTCCAGAATAAACCACTACCAGCAGAGGCTGCAGTCTCTGTACTTCAAAAAGAAGTTTGCAGAGAGGATAGCTGAGATGAAACCCAAAGTTGAAGGTGGGAAAAATCATTGACTTGTTTTTATGAGTAAAACACAAAATTTTCCAAATCATGTCTGTCGTCAACATCACAGCCTCTGAATTCAAATGTTTTCTATTCTTATCTTTTTATATTTGCACAGGCAGACATGTGACCGCTTTGTAAGTCTATAAATAAATCTGCCAGGCACCTTTTTAATTCAACACTTCTGTCCTTTATGTCGTCCCGTCTCAGCTCTGACGAAGGCGTCGAAGGAGATCTTACACAGCAGAAGCCTGAAGCAGCTGCTGGAGGTGGTGCTCGCCTTCGGGAACTTCATGAACAAGGGTCAGAGGGGGAACGCTTACGGCTTCAAGGTGTCTTCACTCAACAAGATCGCTGATACCAAATCCAGTATCGACAAGTAAGAACACTTTAGAACTCAAAGAACAGACATAAAAGTCACATCTGGAGCATATGGGATATAGATGAACTTCCATCTGGTTATTAATATCAGGAGCTGCCTTTTCAAAGCAACATATGGCACATGTGCATGTTTACTGCCTCACTCTGTCTGTGCGCCTCCTGTGTTTGCAGAAACATCACCCTCCTGCACTACTTGATCACCATCCTGGAGAAGAAATACCCCAAAGTCCTGATGTTCCAGGAGGACCTGCAGAGCATCTCAGAGGCAGCCAAAGTCAAGTACGAGAATCTGCCGCCTGACTCACTTCCTGTTTGCTGAAAACTCATTGTTTGCGTTTGATTCTAAACCACTTAATGATTTTGCAGCATGACGGAGCTGGAAAAAGATATCAACAACCTGCGAAGCGGCTTAAAGAGTGTAGAGAGTGTGAGTCACAGTATATGCTCTGTATTGCTGTTATATAATCTTTACTGTGCGACGACTTTAGCTCTCCTTCCTCTCCTTCATCTTCCTTTCCTGGATTATTTTCACTCGTAGGAGCTGGAGTTCCAGAAGAAGCGACCGCAGGAGCTGGGGGACAAGTACGTGTCCGTAGTGAGTCAGTTCATCACTGTGGCCAGCTTCAGCTTCTCCGACGTGGAGGACTCTCTTACCGAGGCCAAGGAGCTGGTAAGTCGGAGAGCACCACTGTCACTTTCTGTACACACAGAGCGCTTGCATCCCATTTCCTCTCCCTGCAGCTGTTTCCACACGCCTTGTTGACCTCATCAGTCACCTTTTAGAGGAAAGCTAACAGCGGGAGAGAAGCGCTTCAGCTTCCTGCCGCTGCACCGCTGACGCTTTATTGGTCGGCCGGCTCGTTGCCATGTGTGCAGGTCAAAAGAGAAAACAGGAACCATTATGTTCAACACATTATATCATTCTGTTACAGTTTATAACAACCTTACATTTTCACATTTTCTCACCACAGAATAAGCACTTTATAAAACAGCAAAATAATAAACAAACCTGGATTTTGCAGACGTTTTAATGGACATTTTTACAACCTGAAACCTGAGCATAGTCACCTTTTCGTGGAAATCTTGACACCCTGAGGTTTAAATTTACGTGTCTGTCCACATTTATCGTTGCAGGGTGGGAAGAGTTATCTTTTATTTTTTTGCCCCGTAGTGTGTGTGTCTGTTTGCATGTGTTGTGTTGACCTAATTGCTTTGCCGCCCACATGGCAACCTTTAGTGTCTGTTAATCATTTACGGTGTCCCACAGTTAAATATGTGAGTGCAGGATTGAGAAACAGAGAACATGTAAACAGCTCCCTGCATGGGGCCAATGTGCGTTCAATAAAACTCTTGCAGAATCGAAGATGTTAAAAAGAAGTGTCACTTTAGGCATTAACACAAAAACAGCAGTTTATGTTCAGAAAAAAAATCATGAATGAATTTACATGCCCCTTTGCTCCACCTCAGAGAGTTTGCGTGTGATGGACAGAGCGGCTGTTAACACACACATCTCAGAGGGTCTGTATTCTCAGCATGAGCTCACATCTGGATGTTCTTCCTTTAACTTACTGTGAAAAACACTCCACAAACACGCTGCCTTAATTTGAGCTCTGGCTCCAGTCTCAGGCCTCGGCTGTAATCAGTAGCCGGTCAGATCTGGGTTAACACGGGCTTCAAAGCCCGATGACTGGTCCCATGCTCTTATTTCAAAGAGCTGGGACCTAATGAGTCTCCTGTAAAACAGTGAGTAAAACATGGCTCTACTGTGTCCTGCTGTAAATCTAATCCCACGTGCCCCTCCCTGTGCGCCCCCCCCTTTCTCTTTCGTCCCGCAGTTCCTCCGGGCAGTAAAGCACTTCGGCGAGGACGCCAGTAAGATGCAGCCAGATGAGTTCTTTGGCATCTTTGACCAGTTCCTGCAGTCGTTCGCCGAAGCTCAGCAGGAGAACGAGAACATGCGGAAACGCAAAGAGGAGGAGGAGCGGAGGGCCAAAATGGAAGCGCAGGTACGTCATCGTTCACAGTCAAACACTTTAATTTAGTGGTTGTTATCTGAAATATTCTTGAAAGTCTAAAATTAATTTAGAGTTTAAGCAAAACTGTAGAACTTTGAAAGAAGATAAAAAACAATGAGCCAATAAAATGAACCCTTGTTGAGTTCATTACACTCGACTTTTGGTCAGGTGTAGTTCTGCTTTAAAAGACTAGTTTATCTTTTTAGAAAGAATATTTGTTAGCTTTTTAGTTGAAAGTAAAGTGATGAGAATATATCATTTTCACGTCTGCTCTTACAGCAGACAGCTGGTTAGCTTAGCATAAATTCTGTCTCTGTCTGAAGGTAACAAAAAGCACCTAGTAGCACCTCTAAGGCTCATTAAGTGTCACTTTTATCTTCTCTGTTGAGCTCTGCCAACAAATAGTTTTTGTTACCTTCAGACTGAACCAGGCTACATGTCTCCCTTCTCCAGCCTTTATGCTAAACTAAGCTAACCAGCTGTGGCTCCAGTTTCAACACATACTTAGGAGAAGAGTATCCATCTTCTTAATTATCTGTTGGCAAGAAAGAAAAGAAGAACTATTTCTTTGATCTTTAGGTTATTAAAAACAACAGAACATTGCTTAGACATTTGTCTTCCTGTGTCACAGCTCAAAGAGCAGAGGGAGAAGGAGCGAAAGGCCCGCAAAGCGAAGGCCAACGGGGAAGACGACGGCGGCGAGTTTGACGACCTGGTGTCGGCGCTGCGGTCGGGCGAGGTCTTCGACAAGGACTTGTCCAAGATGAAACGCAACCGCAAACGCTTCAACAACCAGAACACGGATTCGAGAGAGCGGCCGATCACAAAGCTCAACTTCTAAGCGATGCTGAGGTCATCATCCTCATTTCGCTCCCCACTGCTCGTCCTTCGTTTCCCTCTGGGTCAAACTGACATGCACATTCCTCTGCACCTCTCTCCATTCCCACCCAGGCTTCAGGGGTGCAGCGCCACACACAGCGCAACACGCTCGGACCTTTCATCCCCTGAGATTTTGATGTTAAACGGAGCAGAAGCCAAAAGTTGTTCTTAACGACCAAACAGGAGGATCAGTCGGGTACAATGAAATGTTATAGAAGATGTCGCACAGTCGCAGGATGGAGAAGAGTTTTCCTACATGTGTCAGAGATGTTTGATAGGAACCGTTCTGTGCTGTTTTTTGTACGTCAGAATCTATGCACAGTGACATGTGCAGCTCGCAGACTCCTCGTAGAGCTTGATGCTCGATCCAAACAGGAAGTGATTCCCCACAAAAAAACACAAGGGGCCATTTTGTACGGACTGATTTCATAGATTGTGACGGGCTCGCACCTGATTGTCTGGGAGAAAGACTGAACTTCGTGAAGACGCTGCTGTCCTCTTGCAGTCAGAGCCATCACAGGACTGAGACTGTTAAACAGAGCTGGTTTTGACTGCAAGTGACGCAGCTAAGAAGCAGAGGACTGTTTTCTATTAATCATTATTGACGTGCAGAAGTTATATATCTGATCACTGTATGTTTTATTTGAACTTTTCCTGTTAAGAGCTGGCCTTAACTCTGTCGGTTTTAATTGTTGAGTGGGTACTCTTAAAGGCCTGGGCCTAATCTGCAATTCCTCAAAGTGTGGACACTCGTGTCATAGATTACATATATCTATATATAAGGTTGTGTGCTTGTTTCACATGCACATACAAACCCATAATGACTATGCTAAATGCCATTAAAACCATACCCTATCAATGCAATACACGTGTTTCTCCGCTCTGAAGGAAGTGCCCTCCTTCATGTTTTTATTGAATAAATGAAATCTGTTTCCTGTGCAATGGCTGGATTCACACTGCAAACAGAAACCAACCGCCTGATTTTAAACATCCACATGTGATGTTTTCATTAAAAAACATCACATGTGGACGCGATCTCAGCCGTGTGAATCCATCCAGTGTCGAACACTTCATTGGACTTTTATAATTTAAATATTGCCTTCCATTGTACACCGACCTGATGAGAATAAATGGGAGAAAAACAGTGATGGCTTGTGTTTTCATGTGCACTTTGGCTCAATAAAGGACATATAACACAAATGTTTAACTTCAGAGACTCTGACAGCAGCCAGTGTGATTGCCCCATCTAGTGGTAAGTAAGTGCAACTGAACAGGGTAACAGTGGGTTCATACTGCAGGTGTGTGTGGAAACAGTTGAGCAGACGCCTCTTCACTCTTTCCTGTGTATGATAAATGAAAATGACGAGACAGAGCCGTCACACGCTGCTTGTGCGTACAGAGTGCATAACTGAATACACTGGTTTTAAATGGAGTCCCCGTACACTCGATACAAATCCAAAAATTCTGATACATACTCAACAAATTAACTTTCAACTTGTCTTGAAAAGTAAAAACTTAATTTAAAGGGGATTGTTTAA
This sequence comes from Semicossyphus pulcher, assembly GCF_022749685.1. Classification (NCBI taxonomy): domain Eukaryota; kingdom Metazoa; phylum Chordata; class Actinopteri; order Labriformes; family Labridae; genus Semicossyphus; species Semicossyphus pulcher. The sequence continues at coordinate 13,538,154 of NW_027211615.1, forward strand.
ACTCACTTTAAGACAGTTATATGCTTTTTACTGTTGAACAGCTTAGAATGTTTATTGATTATTACAACTTTGAATTAAAATGTCAAAGTATTTAGGATAAATACTAAAGTTTCAAGTCTCAAATAATTTGAATTTTTTGATGTTCTAGTTACAGACAAGGTCATTTATCAATCTCCTAAACCAGGTTTGTCTGAAAGAATGATAAATAATTTCACCCACAATTAATTTAATACTAAATTGCATTTTCATTATTTTTTATTTACTACTCAGGCCATAAAAATCAGACCGTAATCAACTTTTACAAAGAAAAACTTTTGATGACATCCCTTTAATACAGTTAATTTATTGACTCAGTACTCTTATCAGAGAGTTTGAGGTGTTCTGTCTTTTTTGTACGTATTAACATGTTTACAAACAAAACCTGTAACTGAGGCTCACTTCAGCAGGAAGCCATGTGTCAGTTTGTCCTCGGACTCCTGCACGAAGCGTGAAACCCCCGTGTAAAACGCTCTGCCGGCGACTTCCACCACGACAGCCTTGAAGTCTCCACACTTTGTCTCCTGAACAGAAACACACAAGATGATCTCTTTAAAAAAAAGAACTCTTTTTTTTTTTTTAAATTAAGACATGGAGCCCGGAGAAAACAAAAGCAGTACCTGAACAGCTTTCCCTGTGAACTGGGATCCAGTGGCTCCACTCAGGAACGTCCTGGTCTGACTGAGCTGGATGAGACCTTTGTGATACTGCAGAGCCACTCGGGCGGTAACGCCAGAACCAGTGGGGCTCCGGTCCACCTGTAAACACGTTTAAATCAGTTACACATAATGAGACATACAAATACACCAGACAGTTGATGGGTTAGGCCAGCGTCTGTGAGATACCTGCGCGTCTGCAAACACACAGATATTTGCAGTGGCATCTAAGGAATAATCATCTTTGCCGTCTGTGAGGATGGTGCCATAGAGGAAGGCAAGATCATCACTGGTTGGGTGGTGCAGCTTCACCTGGGAGAGAAAAGAGAACATGTCTGTGTGTCAGTGTGTTTTGTTATTGTTAGTGTTTGTGTGTAAATCTGGTAAAAACTTGTTACCTGAGCTTTGACAGCATTTGTCACGGCTGTGGCTGCGTCCACCAGATCTCGAGTTCTGGACTTTGTCACATCGAGGCCGAACCTCTGTGCGCTAACAAAGGCGTAGAAAGCTCCTCCGTAGCTGATGTCGACCGTCACATCACCGAACCCTTCCACCTTCACCGTCACATCTACAGAAAAGTGTTTGAGTTAGAGCTGCAGTGTGGAAGAACACATAAAAACCGTTTGCAGTGTCGTACCTGTGGCGAAGGCAAACGCAGGCACACTGAGGAACCTCACTGCTCCTGTTTTACCATCCGAGTACTCGACAAACGCCTTCACCAGCCCGCAGGGACAGTGGATGTTCACCTGCGTCTCTGGCGACTGTGGCTCTTTCACCAGTTTGTAGTCCACAGCGAAGCGTCCCAGCGCGATGACGGCGTGTCCACACATGGTGCTGTACCCCTCGTTGTGCATGAACAGGACCCCCAGATCAGCCTCAGGGATCTCACTGTCCACGATCAGGGCTCCGTACATGTCCTTGTGTCCCCGCGGCTCGAACATCAGCACCCTCCTCAGGTGGTCCAGGTGTTCCCGGGTGTAACGCCGCTTGGAGAGCACGCTGTCACCTTTGACCTCTGGGTAGCCACTGAGGATGATCCGTAAAGGCTCTCCGCCCGTGTGCATGTCCACCAGCGAGAGCTCGTCTCCCTCATGAGGGGGAAGCTGCACGTCCATCTCAGAGCTGATTTAAAAGACAATTCTGAAAGCAAATAAAAACATGTGCAATGTCCAATGCCATACATCCTTCCTTATGAAGGTCGTAGTGTTCAGGTTGTGTTTAAACTGCTTTACAAAGTCAACTCTATGATCAGACGGGTGTATCTTTATTTGCATTTCACTCTTTAGGGAATGCGCATCATATAAACACAAAACTGTCTTCAAACTAGTTTTCACACTGAGACATGGCCTCTACATCAGCTAACACAGCAAAAACCTACAGAAACACTTTTATCTATCTAACTATTATCTGCAGATATTAATTTCAGAGGGGCACATTGGCAAACAAATGTTCAACGAAATTAGCAGGAATCTGTTGACGCACATTATTTAAACTAGGATGTATTTTGGACCCCCAGGTAAATTGTCCCCTGGTTATGAATTGATATTTTAAAAAATGAGAGTCACATTACAGATTCCAGCGTGGAAGTTTTATAATGTAAAAAAAAAAAGCAAGAATAATATCTCAATTTCCAAACACAATGCAGCAGTGTTTCCATTGTAGGGGCTTTAATATTTACAGCTATTTTTTAGGGAAATAAACAACTAAACAACATAAACCAGGGTGATGTCTTCTTAATAAAATCGTTTCAATTGTTTTCTTATTATTGATAAGAAAACTATGTCATGTTAATTTTTATCTAAGAGCAAAAACACTAAAGGTTTTGATTTGGTATATTTATACCGGTGGATATAGGATTTTACCAGTATCGTAATTAAATTACAAATTACTTGTTGCTTGTTTGTATCATAATTATTGAAACCAAACTGCATTTTATCAAACATATTTTAGAGTCAGAGAGTATTTTATCAGCTTTGATGCTTATTCTCATAAGTAATCTGAATGATGATCATTCAAAACAAGGTTAACGGAGTTTGCTGGTGAACATTCATTTATTTATTTATTTTACATTTTAAATAAAAGTTCTTGCAACATATTGGTCTGAAATAAATTAAAAACAGACCGTATTTTATGTCCGTCTGTTTTCATTCACAGCCTGTTTAAACAGGAAAACTTTATGACGGAACCAATTAATGATTTACTTTGAAAAGTTTCGTGGTCTGCTGTAGAAGTGAACCAGAGATACGGAGCGAAAAACCGTAGGACGGAAGTTAAAGTCACCAGTCTGCATTAAAATGCAGTAGAACAGCGCACATAAAATTAACGGTAAAGAAAGGCATTAATATGTTTACCTGTGTTAAAACTTCTGCAAACTTCTGCAGCCTCCTGTACTTTTTAATCCGTATGCGCATGCGTGTTTCTGTTTGCAGATACACTAAACGAGACTTTTGCGCCACCCGGTGTTCTGGAGGGCTAAATTACTTTAAACATAAATTGTTTCTGAATTTAACACGAGTACAGATTTATGGAGGTCAAACCAGTAATTTGGACGTATTTTAGGGAACCGGAGAAAATCTTGTGTACCAAAACAGAGGAGTCCACACAACAGATGGTGAGCAGGCGTCAGTTTTCATTGTTCAATTCACTGTTGACAGTTTCCCTGGATGCATGCAGGGTCATAAATATATCTAATATAAAATAAATGTACTGAATTAGTCACATGCTCGTGTCCATACAGTTCATACTGATTCTCAGTCACACAGAAAAGTAGAAAACATCACGAACATAAACTGTAACCACATCGTTTGTTCATGTTTATCATTGTTATCTAAACAAATGAAAATGTTCAGTTAGGTTTGCATAGCAGTGTGAAGTAACCATCATTTAAAATCTTGTGTAATCAAAATCATGACTTGCATTACCAGTAATTAGGAGTAAATATACCTGAGCAAGAGGAAAAGCTACATGAAAGAATACACAAGCTGTGCTGCATTTACCTGAAATATTCACCTCTCACAAATAGAAAATAAAAGAAAGAATGATATTTCACAATAAAAATCTATAATTAAACCACCATTGTTGCATTCCTAATCTTATTTTACATGCATGGAAAGAAGCTCAAACACAAATTCAATAGTTTTAAACAGCTCATAATATGAATGATGCCGTGACAGATTTTCTTTTTGTGCCGGTCTGTCGGTTCATGTTCTGCTTTGATCACTTATTAACAGGAAAAGGCGCTCAAACACAAACAGGGTCAACATTTCTATTATAAAACATACTTTAAGTTCACAATTAATTGAAGAGTTACACAACCCTGAATGAGGCTTTATCATTGTAAGGCACGTTTCATTACCTGACAATAACTCTTAAGGTGGTCACTAATGTCACTCCACTAATCTGTAAGATAAATAACGAAGTCTGAAACTTTAAATTAACATCAAGGAAAACAAGTCCAGGAAGAGCATAAAATAAACATCCATCCATCCATTATCTATACCGCTTATCCTGTTCAGGGTCATGGGGGGATGGAGCATCTCTCAGCTGTCATTGGGCGAGAGGCGGGGTACACCCTGGACTGATCACCAGTCAATCACAGGGCTGAAACATAGAGAGGGACAGCCATTCCTGTTCACACATACATCTGAGGGCGATGTAGAGTCACCAATGAACCTAACAAGCATTTCTTTGGACTGTGGGAGGAAGCAAGAGTAACTGGAGGGAACCCACACATGCACAGGGAGAAATGAAAATGACCCAAAATATGTTTAGAATAACTAAACTTCAGCTCCTCCTTTTTCACTGATTGTCCTGTCAGGCTGAGAAGCCTTCATTAGAATATCACACATGAGTTAAATCGAGCTACATTGGTTTATGATGCTTGTAAAAAATCAACTTATTTTCTTTTAAATGATCGTTTAAAAAATGTTCCTGCTTCATTTTGACTCAAGTGTAGCACATACAGGAGCATAGTCTGTAAGAACGACTACTGTTTAAGAATAATCCCTGGGTTTGTGCAAAGCTAAGGTTAAATGAAAGGGATTTCAGCATGCACTCAAGAAATTCTTTGGCGGTCCAGCAGGACATGCAAACTGGTGCTTCTATAAATAAATAAGTTCTTAAGAGGTCGGTAAATTCAAAAAGGTCCATCGTCCTCTTTTGGTGCGACAGGCCTCGAAGCAGCGACAGAGTCTTGATTTTTCACTCTGGCCTTTGGGGACGACGTCGGCGGCAGCGACAGTCTTCTTTTCACCGACAGCAGCCTGAGGACCTCGCTCACCTGAGACTCAAGCACCGACAGGCGGCCGCTCAGGATCTGAATGTCGGCCTTCAGCTCCAGCTTGGCGTCGTGCAGGGTGGCGTGAAGCAGCGCTTGTTCGGGGGCCGGCTGAGGGAAAGAGTGTTTGAGGGAGTCGACCCCGAGGCTGAGCCCGAACGGGTTCTTCTCAATCGGGCTCTTTTCCATCGGGCTCCTTTCGAAGGAGCTTCTTGAATCTCCGGCTCGGTCGATGCGGAGATCGCTCTTTGTGATGCCGCTGTCGCAGGAGTCTGTTTTGTGCAGGGCGCTCGTTTCTTCCCCTGCTTCTCCGGCGCTGTTTCCACCTGTCTCTCCACCCTCCTCCAAATCCTGGTTCTTGTTGGCCGTCGCCAACCGCTCTGAGGATCCTTTAGGCCACTCCTCCTCCTTCTGTGGCTGCTTCTCCTGCTCCACAGCAGGAGGCGCTGGTGCAGCTGAAGTGGCATTTCGAAATTTTGCCCATCCTCGCCCACCTCTGCTGCTGGTTACACCACCTGCAGCTCCCTCTCCACCTGCACCACCTCTCTGCACAGGGCAGGACAGCTGAATCCCTGCACACGGCCTAGATTTAGGCTCCTTAGCTTCCTGTGTGCAGCTTTGCTCCGACTTCTCTAATGCTGGAGGAGGTGCAGCCAGGCCTCCTCCGGCGCAGGGTGCATTGTTCTGCACGGCAGAGCTGTACTCCTGCTGCTGAGAGGACACCGTTTTTGAGTTTGAGTCGACCTGCACACAGTTGTGATCACAGTAAGCGTTGGACTCCCCGGGTGTAGCGTCTCTCTGCTGTCTGAACCTCTGGAACAGCTTGCGGACCGGGTGGTCGTCAGGAATGGAGAGGGTCACCTCGGACCTCTGGCGCTCCTGCTCCCTCTTCACATCTGCAATCTTTCTGAAGATGATCTGCAAAGAGGGAGAGCACGTGCATGATGAGGGATATACACACAGAGGCCACATTTACATTACAGTCCTGCTGCAGAATGTACATATATAATGCAGCTTTATATCAAGGATTACCATCTCGACCTGCTATGTGTGCTGAAATATTAAAGACTTGAAAGCAGCAATGCACAGGGGAGACGGTTAATGGAGCAATAATGGAGCGATGTCGAGCCCATGAGTGTTTCTGAAACAAAGGAAAAGTTTAAACCACTTCTCAACGTCTCTTTTTCTTTTCCCAGTGTTAATGTTGATGAACTGACCTCTGTGTAACAGTGTAAGACAAAATAATCTATTACTGTAAGGTCTATGAGCGCCCATGAGCAGAAATGTCCATCCCCACCAGCTCTGGGGCGCTTTTATTATGAAAAATATAACCAGCTGCACTGTCCCCCAAAATACACTGTAACCAAAAAGCAAAATGTTGCCATACAAACACAAGTAACACAAGCGGTGACTAAATATAACTGTTCTGGTGCAGTTTAGATGCAGGGTAGCTGAACACGAAACATTAAAGAGGGCAGAGAGTGAATTTTAAACCTATGCGGACACAAACAGTTTCTAAAGCTGCTCAAATAAATAAAACATGGCTTTATTTTTTCATTGAATACATTTTACAGTAAAAGCCATAAATCTTTTAACATGCAGCCATAATTTGACTGCAACTGTTTGGATTTGAAGCAGCTTCACTGACGCTGTTTGACCTCTAATAAAGGAGCCTAAACAATAAGATGACTTAAAACCTTATAGAATCATTATAAACCCATTGCATGTTACTCTAACAGAATGTTATATGTATGTACGGCTTTTCTGGAAAATACATTATAATAAGTAAATGTGTGTCTATATAATTCCTTCATAAAAGTGCATAATTTAAGTGGTAAGATGTGGAAGTATTTCGAGCTAAACAAACCACATGTGCCAGACTGACTTTAAAGGGAGTGTTCATTATTAATAATGTTTGTAATGTTGATCCCAGAGGATGCGCGGGGATATATGAGCATCTTACAATCGAGACTGGAACGATTCATCTTAGTGCCACAGTGGGATTAAATGTACAGCCTGGAGAAGCTCCTTCTATTATTTATTAGAGGCTGAGGTTGAAATGATGAACTTGTGTTATGTTTCATCATGCTGAATGTGAACGCCCGTGTGCAGAATGATATAACTACTGAATACGGAAGTGCACATTTAAATTAGTAATAAGTAAGGACTGAATAGCTTCATTTGGCTCTGGGTGGCAAGGGCCCCACCTAAAATCTGCTACCCCGGGTGCCACCCAATGATCTTAAAATATGATTGGCTGTCTGCCCTGTCAGTGGTGGGGCTTACTTGCAACAGGCTGCTCGTAGCTTCTAAGGCATTTCAATGACATTTTCTTTTGTTGGTACTTTTTACTCTGACTTGGAGATACATCTTCTTTTTGAGACCTTAAAAAAATCAAGCATGGAAGATTTATATGTTGGCACTTTGTCGTGTTCTTTCTTAAACTTATAAAACCTATTCACAGGAATATGACGACTGTATTCTACCTCTATGTTAGTAGTAAAAGTATAAATAAATAGTACAGACAGAAATTGTAAATAAATGCAATTAGGTCGTGTGTGTGCGTGTACTACTTAATGTCACCCCTGCATAATTCAGTGCCCCAGTTAGGACCAAAAAGTTTGGACACGCCCCCTGGCTGCACCCTACAACAAGTACTCTAATTTACATCTAACATGCAGGGGCACATTGGTCGTCCAGGGGTCCCTTTACTGTCTACTCTCTAACAAAGGTATACAGTAAATGCATAAACAAATATTTTAGAAACAATCAATATTCTTTTATCGCAGCTATATTTTTCATGAAGAGTCATTTTTACCCGTTTCCGTAGGTTGCAGGTGAGGATGAGGTTGCGGGAGAACGTGTTGGCAAATGCCGTGTAAAACTCCAGCACCCTCATCAGAGCGTCCCTCCTGATGACGTGCAGGTCGCAGTAAGTCAAAGCTCGCACATTTGCACAGGACCGAGCCATCGTGCTCTCCTTCCAGAACACGTCTCCGAACACGTCACCTTTACCTGCATGGAGACGGAAACATCATCACTTTGTTTATAACAGACTTTGACAAAGCATTGATGTACTGTATTTCATAATACCGTACCTAGTATTGCGATGACCTCATCGTCCTGGATGACCTCGAGCGAGCCGGACACCACGAAGCAGAGAGTGTCGACGCTCTCTCCGATGTGGAAGATGAGGTCTCCGGGGGCACAGTGCGTGGTCTGAAACTCCACCGCCAGAGAGCGCAGGCAGCCGTCGCTGGCCAGACGGAACGCCGGGTGGTCGTTGAACACCTGCCTGTTGAGGTGGACGCAGATGTCTGCACGCATGTCTTTGGGACAGATGGAGAGGACCTGAGAGAGATGGTGAGATATCACTGCAGTTCATCATGTAATCTGCTGTAATGTTGCCTGTAGCTCAGCTAAAGTATAACCAACACTTTATTATACTGAACAATCTGACATTGGTTTTCAGAGCTGCAGGAGCTCAAGATGCAAAAAGACCTGCTTCCACGTATCTCCAACAAATTAGTACCTTGTGACAAGTCTATGACAGTACATTAAATCATAATAATACCTTATCTGTGTCGATGCCCTTAGACATGGCCCAGGTGGAGACGATGAAGTCCATGACCCTCTCACTCAGACCTTTGGGAACCTGATAAAGCTTCAGGAAATCGCGCACGTTGTTGAGCATCTCGTGGTAGCGGTTTGTGTTGGTGTACATCTGCTGGAAGATGGTGGTGACGTTTCCAAAGATGGTCGCGTACAGCAGCGCTAAAACAAAAGATGGAGAGCGAAGTCAGGAACCCGGGTAACGACAAAGCTGCATCACAAACACACTGAGCTGTAGTGAGGGTGTTTTATTTTGGTAAATCATTTGGGATCATTAGGATTTTTTTTCTCAAGAAGGTGTGAAATGTTTTCTGGTAAACGAAAAAGATACTCATCGGATTTGAATTTAAAACAGTATTTGGGTACTTCTCCTCTAATGTGGGGTTAATTATTGAATAAATTAATGGATTATATGCATGTTTTAAAAACGTTTAAGGGGGTAGCATAGCCTTAAAATGTTCCTTAAAATCACATTTACTTTAAACAAGTTGTCCTACCATTTAGCTTTTATCTTTAAAGGACCATTATTTTGAAGTTTTGGTGCAAATTAACCATTAACCAAATTAAATTAACCATTTCACCTTGAACGCAAGATATGTATGTATTATATCATATATAATTTAAAGGACTGAAACAAAAGTATTTTAAGGGATTATAGGAATGTTGAGTCCATACAGTGTAAAACCTTCTTACAATAATTTTTTTTTCCATATAGTCAACCCCTCAATTTGTAACTGGAAAGGTAAATGATCAATTTAAAAGGTAATTTAAAAGGTAATTTAAACAACATGAAAACATGTAAGATGTCAGATTTAACACCTATATTAAGAAGGTATAGGGCCCCTTTAAAAGGTGTAGTTTAAGGTGCCCACTTGATAACCCTGGTGATGTGCTGCTTCTCACTTCCCATCTAACTACAAGTCTGAGTTGTGGGGGCTGTTAAAAGCCATGTGGTAGGTAGATAGTATCCCCTATCTTCCTTGCTCTCTCTTCTCTCCTCTCTTCCCTCATGAAAATGAGGGAGTAGGGGGATGTACAGCGTACTGCCCAATCCGGCGGGGGTGAGTGCCTGGCTCTGCCTCCCCCTTCTTCTTTCTAACACACCTCTTTCTCCAAACTCTTCTCTCCATCCTTTTCTCTCTATTTTTCTCTTTTGTGATTAATGCGTTGTTGTAGTATCGGCGTTGTCAATACCTGGAGCTCGCATGACGGAGCCGGGGTCTGTTGAAGTTGGCTGCTTGGGTTTGCAGTGACCAGTATCTTGTAGTAAGTATCGTGTGTTTTATTCAAATTAAGGAAGGGTATTTCCTTGTTTAGGGAACAATTTCTTTCTTTTTTTTACTCCTTAAAATCCCCCTCAAACTGTGCATTGCTTCTGTAAAAAGCCCTTATATATTACAATTCATTAACCTTTAATTTTCCCCTCAGAGTCAAGTACATTTACAGTAGTTACACCATAATCAATAGATTGAAGAATTACATTTTAAAAATGAATGATGTTAGTTTTATTTTGAAAGGGAAAAAAACAATTAATGAAAAAGTTCATGTGATTTAAGCCGGATAAGACGAGCACAAAGTCACCTTAACTTTGACACAAGTGTTACAATTTACAAAAAGTGTAAACAGTTTGTTTGCGAGTAGACAACAATCCTATGACCCCGAAAGGTCAACAATGCTATTTAACACAGTCAAACAATGAGTGGTGGATTGAGCCTTCATAATGTAATTCATAATGCAAATATTCCTCTGTAAGGGTGGTGTGCTGCAGCGCTGCAGTGACCTCAAAGAGTCAGTCAGCATCTCTTATCGGGAGCTTTTACCCACTCAAGAGGAAGGAGTCGTCTCCAGTGGATGCAGCAGGATCTCAGAGGTTAGGATACATAACTAACACGATGGCTCATTGTCCTTTTACTACAGTCCAGCCTGCAGGCAAACTCTCCCTTTTCTCCCATTCCCCTCGCATAATTACACTCCTGTATCTGTAGCAGGAGATTTAAGGGCCGTAATCGAGGCGGACACTTCAGTGTGACTGAGTGATCTTCGTGATGGAAACACCACCAGAGTACTGGGTGTTTACTTTAGAAAGTACAGACCTTGAAGCGAGGCTGTCACTTTGGGTTTCCCTCACTGTTTTCACTGCATCACTTTACATGCTGTTTTAGAGGAGTGGGACAAAGGTCAGCGCACGAGGGCGAATCGTGACGAACTGTAAGAAAAGACTGAGAGTGGAGGCAGTGACACTAAAGGTGAAGCTATTACTGTAACTGCAGCATGTGACAAGAACAAGAGAGACACCTGCGTAAAAATAGATGCTGCTATTTTTATAAACACATCAGAGTTTGAATGAGGTTGGCTGGACCTTTTTTAGAGCACTTTTCAAGTTGACTTTTGTGAATGAACATTGTTAGCTTGGTGAGATTTAATGTTCATCACTTCTTATATTTCTAATAGTTTTGATGTACACTTAAAAATATGACATTGAAAGACAAATTGAGACTGTTTATAATCCTGTACTGTTATAAAACATGAGAGCACAAGACTCTACATAATTAGTTCTTTATTAATCACATTAAGTGTCTATTTATTGATAATTAAAACCTTAGAATATTTATGATGTAAAAATATACTGGATTAATAAAATGAAAACAAAAATATATATAAGTTTAAGACAAGAGTAAGTTGTCCCTTTTATTTTGCAAAAAGGAGCAATATTAAAAAAGTCATATATTTTTTATTCCATGAGTATTTGAATTTTAAATTGCAGTATGACTGTACTGACACAAAAACAATGCTTTGCTAATAGAGGGTACTGATGACCAGCCTTTAGAAGGACCCTCACAGAGGCTGCAGAGGCCGCAGAACATGTCACTTTTTATTATGGACAAAGCTGAGTCCTAAACACTGCACTGTGGCTCAAGTGGCTAAGCTGCAGCTAAATTTGAGTTACACTGAGTCAGGAGAGCCTGTGAATTACTGAGTCCTGGGGGGTGTGAAGATATATTTATACCTTCTTTCAATTATTAAAAATAGAAGTTGATCATTTAAATGTGCAGAATTTAGCAAGTCTCTCTGGATTACTCCAAAATACACACTGCTTATTTGAGTTGCAGTAAAAGGTAAAGTTTTTTTGCCAGATTACTCTGCATATCTTATGTTTTAACAGCACCTTACAGTTTATTAGTGCTTTAGGAATTCATGCATACATTCTAGTGGTTTATATATGAAGCACGACACGTTATCAGCACTGATCTCTGCTACACCACACATTAACCTGTAAGACCCACCGACTGTCTGTCCAGCCATGTGTTGATCCTACTGGTCTCAATTTAAATTTACATCTGTGCAGATTCTCTGAACCTGAACAACATCTCCACCATATGTTTCTTTACTGGCCGCTGGAAGAGAGCCAGCAGGGCGGTGGAGCACATTAGCGTGTCTAGCATCACATGCAAGTGAACGCATCCAGATTGTTGCGGCTTCTGTAAGGTCGGCTTGTTATGAATGCATGAATGAAAAGAAACTGCATCAATATATATGTATTGTTAGAGTGATAGAGAGAAGGAAAAATGGTAACGATGTACAGCTGTTGTTCTGCAGAGACTCAGATTAGCATTCGTGCTAACTACTGCTTATTAACATCCTGTATATATACTGATGTTACTTAACATGCTCTGTGCCTATCAAATAAACAAACAAATACATACATAAATGTGTAAATAATAAATGACATGTTATTGCTCATATGTCACTGGAAGATAACACTTCCAGCTGCTGACATAAACTGCTGGCCTTGAAGAAACGCTCTTATTGGAAGCAGTTGCTGTTACGCTAACCACTTTGTGGTTGCTAGCAAGCTAGGCTAGAACTAGCTAAATTTAAGCCCTGCTTGACATGGCCTATACACATTTGAATTGCAAAATGGCAACAATGCAATAAACAATAATGTTTAGCTTGAATATTTTTTGTAGATAATATTTGAAGTCGCTACAGTTTTAAATTTCAAAGATCCATCTGGTTCTAGCATTAGCATAATGCTGATAGCAGCTAAAATAGACCAAACCATAGACTGTATACAAGAAATGGATGCAGCCACTGTGTCCATGGACTGTTGTTATGAAGTTCAACATTTTGGCCGTGGCCATCTTGATTTTTTGGAGCCAGATGTGACCATGTTTTTGGGTGGGAGGGTGGAAACGCATTGCTACCTCTCTATCCCGGTTGACAGACCGCCTTGGTTGCAACTTGTCAATCACAGGTAGCCAAGCCTTAAAGTGTATCCTGCTTTATTGTCACTTATACTCTAGATGGGAACAAATAATATCAAAATGAACATAATTCAATATTAGCTTAAAACTAACAGTTAAGACCATAAAGTCTTCAGGAAAATGTTTAGTGACATAATAAATCAAATGAAAAATAAAGTAATTTTCTCATACGTTTCCTTACAAACTGACTCATTTTCTTTTATACAGTCTTTGGCCTGGTGTCGGTGGGAAGTAGAATCTGTTGGTGGAGCCTGACATTAATTAATTGGCATATACCAGTTAAAAGTTTGTATGTCAAGGGAGTGTGAACAATCATAACTTATGAAATATTTTCCATTTTATTCTCTGAATATTCAGCACATACTGCTTTCATGCTGTGAAGCCACAGACAAAAACAGTGGAGCTGCTGTTCTTTTGTCCTCTACTCAGATTTGGACTGTCAAGGTTGTCCACTGAAGAAGAAAAACAGCGGTCACTTTGATTTAAGCTGTTTTTGAAAATCTTCACTTGAATTGGACCTGACAAATTGTCAACTGGGAATTGAGTAAATCTAGACTTTTTTGTATCTGTGCGAGAAACAGGACAGTTGTAGGCCTTGTGTTTACTGGAAGCTGTTTAAATGTGCAGAAAGAGCTGGTGCGTATCTGTATTACACGTCTATGTGACTTTATTGACTGTGTCTCCATTTACTGCTCCATTAAGCACCACTCAGAACAAGAATAGTAATGACAGAATGATACTATTTGTTATGTAATATCAGATCTATGAGACTTTTGTTTTCCTGTTTCTGATTTAGAAAAGATTATTATTGCATTTATAGGAAAGCAGCAGCTGATTTAAAATGTGAAAATGTATTTTCAAATGCATTAAGATATTTTATAAAACATTTATATGAATATAAAAAGGTTATACTGTGTTTTAAGATGTACTTACAGCCGACCATCATCATCGCCACGGAGAAAATCTTCTCTCCATCTGTTGCCGGAGCGATGTTTCCAAACCCGATGGTGGTGAGGCTGGTCATGGTGAAGTACAGAGAAGAAATGTACAGCGTGTCCTTGTTGGGACCTCCTTCCCACTGTCCCGTCCCGCTGGCGTTGTAGCGATACGGAGTCCCGATGCTCAGGGCCAGCTGGTAGAGCCAGCTGTCCGTCTTTATGGTGTTGGTGGTCTCGTCGATGACCTCGTAGTCCCCGATGCTGTACCAGATGCAGGCCAGCCAGTGGGCCACCAGGCCGAAGACGCACACCAGCAGCACCAAGACGGCCGCGCCGTACTCCAGGTAGTGGTCCAGCTTCCGGGCCACTCGGCCCAGGCGGAGCAGGCGGATCACCTTCAGGGAGCTGAACAGGCTGCTGATACCCTGGAGACAGATAGAGGATGTAAGTCAGACGTAACACACTGGAGAAGTGAAGTGAGGGGTTGAAAATTGACCTGCTTATATTTTGATTTATTTATTTTGGTTTCAGACCGTTGCCGGAACAAAACAGGCACTTTGAATATGTCAGCTCAAGTTTTCTGAGTTTTTAAGGACCCAATGAGTATTAACTATTAAAAAACAACAACTGACTAATTGATGATGAAAATAATCACATTTTGTTGCTACTACTGCTTCTACTGAGTGCATTCATTGTTCAGGAGGATTTCCTCATTTTTCCACTCTTACAATTACATTAAAACACTGATTCCAATTCGTCTGTGGGTTCCTAATAGCTAATGAACAAGGTTCATTTATATTTTAAAGCTCCGTACAATAGTTAGAGCAGTAACTGGAAGTTGAAAATCTTGTTAGTCTAATAGAAACTTGTGACAAAAGCAGAACCTTATAGTAAATCTTACAGCAATCACAGCTTATTTGAACCTGCAGTCATTTTTGGGCCACTTGAGGAAGGCACAACAAGCTCTAACCACAGTATTGACACATTAGGGCTTACTGCACCAGAAATGGTTGTGAGCAAACAACTACCTATTTATTCATTAACCAGATATGGAGCAACATTAGCATCATGTGGAGTTGAGTTTGTGGTCAAAAATGATGATCTCTCCTTTAGCTCTGTTTTTAATAATAATCTTTAAACACAACTAGCTAGGGCTCAGTAAGGTGATTGTTTTTTGTGACTCCTTAAATTATATATATTAATTTTGACCAATTTTTAATATAAAAAATATTGATTATAGCTTTAAAAGATGGATTTCTTACAGGTAGTACAGAGTCTTCTGTCCGTGTGGTATTCCTGTGAAAATGTGAAGACTCGCGGATGTGACTTGCTGGAGTCGCAGATGTGATGATATCCTACATAGAAACAGTCAGTTAGATATGTTTTGATATTTATATGTAGTGTTATGCCTGTCATTTCAGTGATAAATCACATTAAACATGTCAAAAATCATCATCAATATAAATAAATTCACCCACCTCATCCACGTTTTCAAAGGCGTTGATGATGTCGTAGGGCAGACAGGACAGCAGGTCGATGACAAACCACGTCTTCAGGTAGTTCATCCGTATCAGCCTCGCGTCTGAAATCACCTCCCCAGAAGGACCCACGAAGGTGGTGTGGAAGTTCAGCACGATGTCGATCAGGAAGATGACGTCCACCACGCTGTCCAGCACCAGCCAGGCCAGATTGTTCTGCCGGGTCTTAAAGGAGACGTTGTAGGGAACCATGATGGCCGTGTAGAAGGTGAGGATGAGGATGACCCAGTCCCACGTGGTCTTAAAGGTGCAGTAGTGGAGGATGATGTGTGGGGGGGTTTTGGGGGCTTCCTGTTTGTACTGAGGGAGGATGTCTGATCCCAGCTGGAGGGCCTTTGAATGAGAGTGAACATTTACTTTCATGAGTACAGAATCACATGAACATCAAATTACAGAAATGCAAAGTTTACTGTCTCATTGATGTGTGTATTTTAGGGTACATTTTTCATACATTTTTTGATTGAAAAAGATTATAATTCTTTTTACACACTCTATATTGTGTACCTTGAAACTTGAAACATGGATAAATACAATTTGAAAACAAACTCTCCTTTTAGACCCGGAGGCTGCTCACCTCAGCCAGTCTGGAGGGCTTGTGAGTGACCTCGGTCTGGCTCAGCGGAGCTAGCTGCTGCTGCACCAGGTTGCGATTGTTGGTCAGTGCTCGGGTCAGTCTGGCAAACTTTGTCCATCCTGCTAACAGACAAAAATATAGAAAGATAACACAATGGTGATTGAGCCTATGGCCCACTGATGAAAGCCTTTGCATTCGCAGTATATAGTATTATTATGGACTGGGTGTCTGTGGCAACATTTGCGGAAAAGATCACGAGCGGCGCCCAGATTGTGCCGCGTTTTTCATCACACTCGGCAAGTGTTGTGAGTAAACAATAATCTACAGATACAACTTCAACAAGACTAGGTCATAACCTAGGTCAATTTGTGCTTTTGTGAGCAGTGTGTTGCAAGGACTGTCCTTATGAGGCCGTTGACAACGTGTTTGAAAGCAGGTGTGTGCTGCAGACGTAGGTGAGGACAGCGGACGAGCAGTGGAGGAGAAGCCCCGCCTACTCCCTGAACAAAGTATCCAGAGCCGTATAGACAGAGAGTCGCGTCAGTGGAGGTCCAATATGCTCAGTGATCCGCCATTGTGATGTCGCAACTCTCTCTCTCTCTACGGCTCTAAAAGTACCTCAGTCAGTCAGTTACTCAGTCAGTTACATACAGACCTGTGTGTAGGGCTGAGCCAAAAATAAGTGAAACTAATTTGACGCTCAGATTAAGGCAAACAGTCTAAAAAGGAAAGCGAGGAAAATCGTGAGTTACAATCCTAACAGCTGGAGCCAACCTTAGATGTCTGGATATCTGGGACGTATGCGCCCACAATTGCCTGTTATTGCCATAAGGAGCCGCTAAATAGAACGAAACTGAGAACTTCAAGATTAAATCTTAACATTTTGGAAGTAATTTTTAACAATTTATACAAATGTGCATGAAGGCATCATTCAGGGAGGTTTTTTCACAGCCTTTCTCTGCAAAAAAAGAGTTACACATCCTGTAGAAATGAATTTGTGTAATAAAAAAGTGAATGCTGAATAAGTTTTGGTGCAATATGTCACCCAAATAGATTCCGCAGTACGCGCTTTGATACATATGCTTCTTTCTATAACCAGCAATATGATGCAATATCCCAAAGGCAATGACAGAGTGCACATAGCACATATTGAGTAGGATGTTTAAGTCTTTCTTTTGTGTTCAAAAAGTCTTCTGCTCTCGTTCTCCCTCTGTGTATAAGCAGTATTTTTTATCCTCCCCGTGTGGCCTGAGTTTCCTTTGTTTCTGCCTGATGTATATAAAAGCCTGTGTGGCTCCCAGAATCCCCTGGGGCATGGCACCGCTCAGACCCACAGAGACCAGTGTTCGCTGACCCGCACGCACAACACCTGGACTGTTGTATGTCACAAACCAGGAACAGTCACAGCCACTCATGTGTGCTGAGACTTTTGGCTGCCCTCTCTGGTCCTTTTTGGTCAAATTGAGCTAAAAATAGTCAGACCATAACAAAGCGTTCATTTGCCACTTGTCATTCAATCTGGATTTGATAGTTAGGTGGAATAAGAAATGACTTTAAAGCAGCTTGTCTGGATACAAGAACATGACCGGTCTCACCTCTTGTTGACTCATCTTCAATGGGCTGTTTGAAAAGTGTGATGTCCCTGAAGGTGCAGAGGAAAAGCACCACCTTGTCATTTTCATTTCTGATCGGCGCGACCTGCATGTAAAGCCATATCGGTGTTCCTGTAACAATTCAAATGAGAGAGGGACAATGGATTACACGTTGTTATTTAAATTACCGTGATCACGATGATTCCCATTAAAACATAGGACTCGGTAGTGATACTCACTGCTCTTTGTATAGAGCAGCACCTCATAGAAGTTGGACTCATAGTTATCAAAGGTCCGTCTGATGTTGTCGATTGAGTTCTTATCAGTCAGGTCGCCATACATGAAACTGAGAGATGATAGAGAAAGTCATTGTTAGCAGGTAAAAAGGCAGACTATTAACAAAGATAAAACTGAAGTTGACTGAATATTTTTCCAAACGTATTTAATGAAATTATCTTTTTTTTTCCTGAGATATGTTTCTTAAATCTGGCTCATTCACATTCTCTTTCTGTTCAGCAATGAGCTCACTTCCTGTCAAATATAACTAACAGGAAGTGTGTCTTTTTATTCTATCTTCATGTTTTGTTTTGTTATTTAATTTGACTTTATATAAAACATTTAAAAATCACTAAATGAAAATGTGTTTATAAAATAATAATAATAATTACAGTGTAGTATTCACCTAAGGAGGCTTTTGGTCATAATCTTTCTTCAAGCATCAACATGAAATAAGTTTCCTCTGCATCATTACATCATGTATTTTAAACTCCATCCACTGTATCCTCACACTCAGGCCATCACACAACTATAACCGTCTTACTTGCAGGTGCTGCTCCGGTGCATGACTTCAGCTCTGTGGAATCCAGACAGCTTACAGAACCCATCGTTGCTGTAAACCACCGGCCACTGCACGATCTGAGCATTTCCCAACAGAAAACTTGTTTCTGCAACAAAACATCAACGTACACAGCAGTCAGACACAAATATAGTCCCTGCAAAAACACACCTACACGACTGCTGCACCTGTCGACTAAGCTATTTAGGGGAACCTTACCCTCATCGTAGGTGGAGTTATGAAACCACAACCTCAAAGATACTGCACTGATGTTAGCTTTGCTGCCACTGATCCATTCTTGGAAACTAAGTATTTAAACATGATATGGTGTTGTTTTAATGTATTTATTTCCTCCTATAAATTCTGTAATGAATTTGAAAAAACCTGAAGAGTTCGTTCCAATTATTGAATCCACTTTAAAGCAAACTCTTGTTCTTTTAATAACCATATATATAATGGACAAAACATCATTAATATTTCAAGCAGCTGTAAACAGAGCTAATCAGACGAGTCGCTGGGCAGAAATTGTTGTAGATAAAATGTTTCTGTTCCAGTCTTAATGTAAATGAAATATTGATAAAGAGCTGCAAAGTTCTCCGGCTTCACAGCAGTTTGGAAGGAAGCTTTGTAATGAACTTAAAGCTCGAGTGTCAGATGAGTTTATGTTGAAACGAATGAGTCCACTCTGCAGGCGTTTGTTGTGTTTCAGAGTCAGAAAATAATGACTGAATGTCACATGATGGTCACAGACGAAATTTGTTTAAATGAGGTGAGCAATAAAGCAGTTAAAGCATTTTGTATTTTTTTTCTTTTACATTTTGTCTGACATCATGCACTTGATCTGTACTTGAAAACCTCCTATCTCACAAACACTCACTTGCATGGGCTAAAAACTGCCTGCCATGCAAACTGTCCATGCAAATATATGGTTTTAATGGCAGAGGTATCTTTCTAAATAATCAACAACAACAAAGATGAACAAATATTACTACATAAAGTAGGCATGCTACTAGAGATACAATACCATAAAGTGCATTGGTTTCTTTTCATTTGTTCTCATATTTACTGTCTCTCTGATTATATTCACATGAGTATTGACATTTCAGACATTTAATAAGTGAAAGTCAGTCTACAATGCCACTAGAAAGGCATCATGCAGCATATCAGGAGCAGTTTTTGGTTTTAATTATTTCTGACTCTGATCAGCATAACTGCAACACTGATGTGTTGTATTGTCTATGATTTGTATTAATTAATTTCTTTTGTCAGGCATATACAAGTGTCCAGCCAACACATATTCAAAATAATTTGCCAAATTAAAAAGTTATTTTACTTGAACATATTCTTGTTTTTTGTTTTTTATCATTCATTCAACGTGTATTTAGGAATATCATAAGAAAAGCTGATTTCAGTTTATTACATGAATTTAGACATGCGATTTGACATATGTTGCATTGTTAGGTAGCCTCGTTAAAAAATACAATAGGTTTACTTTAGCATCCCGTGCAGCCTGTGCTTTATGGTATCGTGATTGACAAGCCAAATCAAAAGCCATTAGTTCTTGTTTCCCTGTCAGAGTAAAACTCACCGCTGGAGCGCCGGACGATATTCTCCAGGAAAGTGTTTTGCGGAGCCACCAGTCCTCTCTTGCCCCCATGCATGATGAGGGTTCAGGACGGAGACTTAAAGCTCGTGTCGTGCTGATGTTACTAAGTACCTCTCTCAGTTAGGCTGCCTGCCGACCCGAGCTTGGATCACGAGAGTCAAGTCAGACAGATTTAAAGAGATACTTCCGGCTGACGCTATAAAAGTAAAGGTCTCGTTGCCGAATGTGACATTTTCAGTACAAATTGAACACAAATTAATTATTCATCAAAGGTAAATGGTTATTATTATTATTATTATTATTATTATTGTTGTTATTTCTATTATTATTATTATCATCCACGGACTGTCGTTTTCGCAAAACATGTACTGCCACATTGATCGATTCAAGAGATACTGAGGTTAAAACATGTAGCCTATCGGACAACTTACATGGAGTTTTGTGCGCTTTCATCATTTTTCAGATTTACTTTGTACTAATTTGATTGAAAAAAAGAGATTGACAGCAGCTTTTATCGTATCAAAAAACTGTGAGTTTTATTTTGAAGGATATCTTACTGATTTTCCGGTGTTTTCTTGGTGGTATTGTTTACGATTCTCACACCTGTTTTTATAGACTGTCACGAAATTCTATCACAATGTTTTATGGGCTCAATGCTTTTGTTTGCTTTTTGGATGTACACTGTATTTATTTGCATTTACTATTTATATGATAAAAATATAATTGTGTTGTTCCTTTTCACTATCCATAACTCACTTTAATGTATAATGTCCCATGTGGAAAGTGAAAAATGAAATTTGAAAATCTTTGTTAATATGTTGGGAGATAAATGTGAGTCAGTATATCTTCAGTCTGTATTATTTGGAATTTCTAATCATCATTTGCAAATTCGTGCTGTCACATGCATAAAGGGAAAATAAAGGAAATGTAATGTATATTCTAAGGGAAGGAAGAACATAACTCAAGTACCATAAAAATGTAAAGGTATTAATAATTAACTTGAATATTTCTGTAAGGCTACTTTAATCTACTTAATAGTTTACTATTCCACAACATTTCAGATATTACACTTTTTATATAATTTTTGTGGCTTCTATGGGTACTTTGTGGAGAAGAATTCAACATATAAAACATTTTATCAGTTTATACAATATAATGTATTGTTATAGATTAAACTACCCAAAAGTAGCCTATGTAAATTGGTAAAAAAAAAAAAAAGAGCTCCACCCTAACGAAGAACAGCATTCTTACAAACCCTATAATATAAAATTAAAATTAAAAATAGGAACTGAAAATGATTTTAAAAATCAAAAAATATGGGGAATATTATGAATAACCCTAATGAGCAGACTTTTATTATCCTAATATTTTGCTTATATATATATGCATAACTTTTACCTGTAATTAGGTATTTTACACTTAAGTATTATTATTCAGAAAATGTACCAGAATTCTTTAAACACCTCTTCTCAACTACGCTACCTGTAAATTTAAATACTTTTAAGGGAAAATGTTATTTTTAATGTATGTAATTAAATACAATTCCAGCAGAGGTAGCACTTTAACATTTGAGACTTTGAGCGGCTTACATTACGTTAGACGAAGAAGAAAACGAACCAGTGAAGAAGAAGAAGCGCGATGAAAACAGGAATAGCGGCCTGACGCAGTTAGTCGGTGGTTATATGTATTAGGATATACCTTAAAGTAATGGTTAACTGTAACGGACTTTGGATGCTGCCTTCCAAAACCTCCACGCCGGTGTACAAGGTCTGTGTTTTGAATACGGACACCAGGTAGTAGTCACCGCTCCGTGCCATTAGATCAAATCACTGTTGTTTTATTCCGTTGGAAGAAATGCAACGGCCGCCGCGCGACGCTTCTCTCTGAGCTCGAGGAACATGAACTCCATTTTTAGGACCGAAAAGTGTTGCGTGTTTTAACGGTTTAACGGTTATTTTAAGTCATGGCGAACGACTTTGCAAAGACTTTTATACAGGTGTGTAAAAACCTCCAAGACCCCTGCCATGTAGCGAGGTTTCAACAATTATGCGGCGTTAAAGGGACATTTCCGGAAAAAAAGATCAAGTCAGAGAGTGGACAGCCGGAGCCGGACTGTCCCGGTTTAAGGAAGAGGGTCCAAAGCTCGGACGTTAATATTGGGAATGGGGCAGCCGGGGACGCGACCTCAGCTCAGGTTAACGGGATGCAGGGTGACAATGCCGCCAGGCCTGATGGTGCATCAGCGGCGGCTCATGTCGACTCAGACACCGCTAGAGCGAAACCTCTCCGGAGAAACTCCCTGACCGGAGATGTGGGTCAAGAGTTCCTGATCCATAACAAGTTTCTATTCTACCTGTTCACGTTTGGGACTGAGCTGGGCAACGAGATGTTCTTCATCGTCTTCTTCCCCTTCCTCTTCTGGAACATCGACGCCCTGGTCAGCCGGAGGCTCATCGTGGTCTGGGCCTGGAACCTGTTCGTGGGACAATCCACCAAGGACATGGTCCGCTGGTCCAGACCGGCCTCCCCTCCAGTGGTGAAGGTGGAGGTCTTCTACAACTCCGAGTACAGCATGCCGTCCACACACGCTATGACAGGGACAGCCATACCCTTCTGTCTCTTCATGCTGACATATGGACGCTGGGAGGTGAGCACACATTCAAACACAGTGTCAAAAATACAAGTGAGCACAACGTTTGCAGACTTAAGATGTGAACTGAATGTAGAAATGTACAAGTTGAGAGCAGAAGCAGACATGAGGTTTGATAGCCAACAGGGCAAAGGGGTCAAGGGGAGAATTCCAGCTGACCTAAGGGGTTCTCAAAAGCAACACTGTGCACAAAGGCTGGGAGGAACAAGGGGGCCCCCTACAGTGTTAATCCAGCTCTGAGCCAAAACACAGCGTGGTACTAGAAATGTATTATTACAGTCAGATTACTTGGTGCAACCTAATATACTGTATATAAATCACAATGCAACAGCAGTGTTTTCCTCCTATTTCATGTCACATTAGATGTCAGTGTTCTTGTCTTTATCCATGGGATATTAACATGTTAACCCAAATGAAAGGTGATCAGGCACATCTTGGCCCCAAACAGCCAGTTTTACTATATGTTTTTGATCAGGTTAAGATCTTAATAAAGAAGACCAGACCTAATAACCCGACATAATAACAAATAAAAAGTTCACCCTCGATGTCCAGTCCTATATGACGCCCTACAGCCCAGTCTGAGTAATAAGAGCATGACTACATTTAAGTTATTGTTGTTGCTTGCAGCTATTGTGCTCCATAAATCACAAATTCCCCTGTTAAAGCAGACAGGGTGTGTCAGAGAAGTACAGGTGAGCAGTGAAGAGGTAGCTTTGTTTTTGGTTAAATAAAGACTTGTTGATGTACTTTGTCTGAGAGAGGGAAGGTAAGAGAAGTATTTATGTCTCAGTAAACATTATGAAGCAACAAAGTATGACTCTGGGATTAAAGAACACATGGAGAGTTACTGAATTATTTGAGAGATGAGAGAGTAATGAGTGGTGTAATATCAGTCAGGTCCATGGACGTGTCAGGTCACAGAGCTCACAGCAATGAAATGTGTTCACCTACTGATAGGGCTGTGACAGTTTGGATTTTCCACCACCATGGTTGTGCAAAGAGATAAAACAATGTAGAGCAGCAGTAGATCTACTTTTTTCTTTCACAAATTCAAACGCAAATATCAAAAGTCAAGGATATGATCATTTCTTTAATGTTGTACAAGTAATGAGCAAAAGGGACTTAATATGTAAATGACAAAATATTGATACGTGGCAAATAGTGAGTGGAGGGGACAGAGACAACTAGGCCAAAGGAGCCCAAAGGAAGAAGGAAATTTTCTATCACATCTTAAGACAGAAAAAAGGAAGTTACATTCAGAGACCGAGTGCATATTTCTTTAGTTGCAGACATTTATAACTTTTATGTCTTCAGAAGCTGTAGTCTCAACCAAAATGCATTAATTAAGGGATTAAAAAAAGAATACTGTATAACCCTGACCCAGATGTCACACATCACAAGAGTCAACAGCCTCTATGCTGTTTATAAAAGTCACGCATTAATAGCACACAATGCATTCCTGCCCTTTGTCAGACCCCGTGTACGTCCTGTATTTCAAGGTTCCTTTGTAATCTCTTAGTTCAATCAGCTACAGCCCGCATCTTGTGCACACTGTATGTTTCATGCAAAGAAATACATTCTCTTATTACTTCAAAAAATGTCTTTGTCCATACATGCAAGCTAAGTGTAAGCAAAGTTTTCTTAAATAAATATAAATTGTTTTTATACACTGATACAGGGGGTTTGTACAGAACATGTGCAGTTTCTGAACTTCCTGAACTCCTCTGGTGTTATCAAGTTCACATATTTCAAAGGACCTGGAGTATTTCAGAGAAAGAGATTACAAAAGAAAAGATAAGATGCAGATTACCAACAGCTTCCAGGGCAGTAGGAACATTATAAATGTTGGGTAGATAGTGTATTAAGGCTTATGCTAATTGGTTGTGCGTGTCCTGCCTCGAGGAATGGTTATAATGGCCAATTTGTGGGTCAACAATGAAATATCTCAAACACTTTTTCATGGGTCACCAAATCCAAATCACTCTTGTGTCTCCCCTGACTTTCCCTCTAGCTCCACCATGATGTTGACCTCTGTGGTTTTGTGAAATATTTGAACTATAGAATGGATGAACTGTCATCACTTTAGTGTTCCTATGCTAGCATGCTAAAATGCCAAACTAAGATGGTGAACATAGTCAACATTACACCTGTTAAACCATTTTAACATTGTCACTGTCATCATATTAGCATGCTGATTAGCGTTTTAACTCAAAGCAACATTGTGTAGTTGTACAGCCTGCTAGCATGGTTGTACATTCCTGTTTTCACACAGTGACCTAAAGCAAGAAATGAATTTGTTCCTGCTAGTATGGACAGTGCTGCTGTAAGCTTCTTGTTCTTGTTCCAGACTGAATATTCTGCTTGTAATCAATGGGTTACCCACTAGCCCACCGAAGAAGGTCTTTGTTTTAGAAAACTATGATAAGGATTATTGTATTTGTTGACCTTTCTAATATCTATATCATATTTAACACTACATCTTTCTGTCTTTACGCCCTCTTCCTATTGTAGTACCCCTTCCTCTTTGGCTTATCTGTGGCTCTTAGCTGGAGCGTCCTGGTCTGTGTCAGCAGAGTCTATATGGGGATGCATTCTATTCTGGTAAGTATATGAAATGAAATATGTGAAATACACAATACCTCAGTAAACGTATGCAGCTCCACCTGG
The DNA here is from genome assembly GCF_022749685.1 of Semicossyphus pulcher. Lineage (NCBI taxonomy): Eukaryota > Metazoa > Chordata > Actinopteri > Labriformes > Labridae > Semicossyphus > Semicossyphus pulcher. Next base: position 13,563,399 of record NW_027211615.1, read on the forward strand.
ACACATTGTTCCTATGGTCTGGGATGAATAGAACACCATGGCCAATTAATGTGCAAATCCCACATGGCCAGTTTTGAATGTTTATAACTTACACTGGAGCTTCTAATTTATGATTCACGGAAAGTTCTCTGTAATCAGAGCCAATAAACAAATCAAAGCCAGTACATTACGTTATATTAGATAGAGATTGGTAGCCAGGCAACTGATGATAGCAGATATTATTGAGTGTTCTGCATACTACAAAAGTGACACATCTTTTCCAATCAGCTGCTTATCTGATTTTACAGGAGGTATTAAGAATCTTAGGAGACTATAGCTCGAATTTGATTTCTTGGTATAATATCTTGCTGCCCACAAGAGGCAACAATGTTTAATTGATTTAATGGTGTAGAATAAGAGACTAACAAAGCCTGGGCTTTGCTTATTTCCTACTTCCAGAAAGTAGTTTAAAAAAGAAATCATTTAAAACTTAAGTCAAGTATGTCATAATGAATGAATTATAAAAAAATATTTTTCTGGCTTTTGAAACTAGCAAGCAAGAGTGTAAACAAGAGTATAACATTATGAAAATTGGCTTTCATAGTGTTTAAAATAACTTGTGTCCCTGTGTTGCAGGAGGTAATTACTGGCTTCCTCTACACCCTTCTTATTCTAGCCTTCTTCCAGCCACTTTTGGAAAAGATCGACAGCTTCTACATGACAGACCGCTATGCTCCACTGGTGATCATCTTGTCACATGTGAGCCTGGGACTTGTGGCTTTCTCTCTGGATTCCTGGAGCACCTCTCGGGGCGATACAGCTCAGGCTCTGGGCACTGGGGCAGGAGCTGCTTTGGCCACCCACGTGAACTATCAGCTGGGGCTGCTGCTGGATCATCCTCTGTCCTCACTTCCTCTAACTTTCCCACCACTCAGCATAAGCATGGTGGCTCTCTCCCTGCTGCGCTTCTTCATCGGAGTCGCTGTCATCCTCGTGACAAGAATGGTCATGAAAGCAGTGACTATTCCCTTCTTATGCCGACTGTTCGGGCTGCCTTCAGATGATGTGAGACAGGCGAGGCAGCACATGAAAGTAGAGTTGCCGTACCGTTACATTGTCTACAGTGTTGTTGGTTTCAGTTGTGTCAGTGTGGTGCCTCTCCTCTTTAGGATCTTAAACCTTGCCTGAGCGTTGTGTGCAAACTGTCATTTACTGCTGACGTGGTCACCTACATGATGAAGGCAAACAGCATTTACAGAAACATGCTGCTTGTGTTGAACCAAGATTAAGGGAGGAATTCACTAAGAATGAATTGCGGCTGCTGATAGCTCCATAAATTGGCATCATTTGCATCCTCTATCTGCTCCGTCTCAAGGTCCGATTCACAAAGCAAACTGCACTAATGATATTCAAGCGCAGACACGTCCATAAAGTTTCACAGAACCGTGCAGTTTGCTCTTGTTTTGTGTGTGATTGTGAAGCGGAGCTGTCTGCACCTTCACTCTCTGCTCCATGGTGCTGCGCTCCACACAAAAGGTGGAATTATCGTCATGATCACTGGAAATTTGTGTAACAGCTCTTATAAAAGGTGCACCGCAGTTACTACCAGGACTCTGCAGTCGGTAATATTGTCACTCTAACTGCGCAGTGCTGTTAGCGCTGTCGTTTGTGTATTAGGTGCTAGGCCAAATTTCCCCCGAATGTTTGCATAATGACTCATTTAAATACACGCAAATGGCACCAGAGACGCTGTTTGCTCTGCAGCACACTTTGGGCTGCATTCAACCCTCTGCATGTGCTTAGATAATGAGGCGGAGTCTTTTTGTGTCATTTGCACAGGTTTTGTGGGTGCAAAAGCTGCGTAATCCTTTAGTGAATTCCCTCCTAAGTCTATGTTTCTGCACATAATATGATTTAAAGGATAAATATGGTGATATTCTATAGTTTTTAATGTTGTCAGTATTCCTCAGTGCCATAGAGCTCCGTCATTGTCCAAAAAAAAAGGAACAATGAGCCACACTGTTGCACTAGGCGATGTGTTCATTCATTATGATGAGCATGGGCAATGCAGTTTCTTTCTGAGTTGATCCCACATATATTATATCATAAAATACATCGCGTGTATTAATCCGCGGCTGAAAATAGTCCCCAAAACACACAGTATTTATTTCTGTTTCAGTGTTAAATGTTGAAGATAATTAAAGAATAATTTAGCCTTTTTAGATGAAGTATTTATTTTGGGCCCATTTTTTAAAAACGTTGAAGTCTTCATTAGAAGCCAGTGGGTTTCAGGGCCAGAGCCAAAGACTAAGTGAAGTCATAAAGTATTGAGAGACGGATTAAAGTAGTTTTTTGTCATTTCTTGTGATTTGTTGACGATAACAACAAATTAGAACATCACCAGCCTTATCCTTTAAGATCCACCTGTGGTCGACACTTTTAAGTGTCAACTGGAACCTTAGAAATATGAGATCTATCAGATGTACTGTAATGATGCTTGCATTCATTAATGAGGAATATATTGCATTTCATTTGATCGAAACATATAATAATGTCGAGGAGAATTCAGTGCTCCAAGAATAAACCAAACCATGATAGGTAATGTGTGAAACTACGCCACTTCTCAGTTGTTGCTGTGCTTCATTCACATCAGCCTGAAAGCATTAAAATACTGTAAGTATTTAAGCTCGCAGGTGTCAGGGTAGTTAAACGGACTATATTTAAATCTCCAAGACTTTCTTTCTCTCTCTGTAAGAGGACCTGTGGTTACATTACAGCTATTGACATTACCATAATCAGAATATCATCACTTTTTGTTCATGTTCGCGCTTGTTTCAGAAACATTTGTATTTTTGGTCCAAATGTAAGTTAAGTTCTCTTTGAATAATCATTTGAATGCATAAAATTAAAGTAACATATATTTTTGATGAAGTATTTTGCAATCTTAATCTAGCTGAGAAAAATCTAAACCTATATCATGCATACCTGATTTCTAAGACTTATGTTAAGGAGACATTCCTGCTGCCCTACAGTGTATAACAACACTTATCTAAGTGTCTTAACTGTTTGTGATTTGCTGTTGAATGGTTTGTTCCTATACCCATGTCAGAATACTAATGACTAAGCATTTATACTCATATCATCATCCAGTAATCAATGAATATGTACAGATCTATTATTACCATCCATTCTCCCATCTTTTTCTGTCATGCAAGGACTGTATGTTATTGAAAACAATACTCAAACAAGGAAAATAAAATATTCCAGAAACAAAAATCAAATCATGCATTTTATTGTCTAGGTGTAATGTGAATATACTATGTGTATACATACATGTGAATACTGTGAATATGGATCGCATCTAATCTGCTGTCAGTTTGCAGGTATGAGATTTTCTGTAGGCGGGAAAACGACCTTCGACCTGCCGGCAAGAAATCAATATTTAGAAATAAATGAAATAGATACTAGATTTGAAATAAGACCAATGAAGATGAGTACAGGAAAAAGTGAGTTACCTACATTTAAATGATGAAGTAAAGCAAAATTCCATTATCAATGCATTTTTTTAAATAGGTCAAATTCCATGTTAATAGTCAGTGAAGACATCATGGGGTCATGTGGGGTTCATGCTTAACCTTTGAGCTACTGAGATAACGTTTTAGGTCTTTATCTGGTTTTGTAACCCACACGTACATCCAGCCTAATCATGGGTCTTGACCGTGCTGTCCTCATAAATTGAACTTTGGTTGATTGGCATCTGAATCTTAGGAATTCACAGAGGTCAGCACAAGGCGTGATTCTCCTTGAGCAATCTTTGCTGTCATGCATTATTAGCTCATGAAAGATTTTAACTGTTTATGTCAGTATTTCAAGTAATATTTCCATACAACATTTTTTTCCCCCATACAATTTTATTGAAGTTTTTATACATAATTACATTAATAATAACAGAGACTGTGAAATCCCTACCCTCCACTCCCACCCAAAACAATCCTTGGGTCTACAATTAAGAAGGAAAAAAACAATTAAATACAATTTTAATTTAAAAGAAAAGGAAGCAAACCGAATAAAATATTTAAAAAAATATTTTCTTTTCTTTTTTTAAATGTATTTCACCTGATTTTACCGTGGCATATCTAAAAAGAGAAAATTGAGCTTTTATTTTGAAAAATCTTAGTAGATTAAACCGGACGTCCGGACTTTTACTTTAACCAAAACATTGTGAGAAGCGTTAGCAAGGTAATGTTCGGAGAGACGATGCTAAAGTTAGTTAACATTTAAGCTAATTAATTTTGCCGCGAAAGTAACAATGAGATAAGTTGTTTTCTATAATGTTGGAGAAATTCGTTCGTCATTTCGCGTTACGTTTCATCAGGGAAATATATAAGTGAGTCCTTTGCCATTAGTGCGGATGCCTCGTTTGGAGAAGTCAAATGGCAGAGGGACAAAAAGGTGAGAAAGAAGACACACTATGTACTAGAAAGGTTTTCTGTTATTGCGCTGCGATTATCTAACCAGAGTATGTTCTCTGAAGTTTAACATTGTAGATCATGTTCACTGGTTCACTGTTGGAAAATGAGCTCTAAGCAATCACTTTAAGTGTTTGTTTGTTTTTTGTCTCTTTCTGTGCATGACTTCAGACCAAAGTTAGACTGGAAGTTTGTTCAGAGGTTGTGCAGCATCCAGAAGGTCCTGTTCCCATCATGGACCAGTCAAAGTGCTCTGATGTTTGGGACACTGCTTGCTGTGACACTCACAGGTAACTACTGTACAGCCTTTTATGCAAAAAGAGAAGTATCATTGCTTAAAAGGGGGAAACATATGTGTGTAAATATAATGTAAACTTCATAATGTCTCTTTTATGAAGCCTCATCATGAGACACATTCACTTCCTGTTAGACAATACTTCTTGTGGCATTGTAAAAGAACTCTTCAGATAGCCTTTGAGTGCATAATGTTTTTTTCCTGCTGACCTTTAGCTTTAAGTGTTGCCTCATTTTTCTGTGATGTTTTTATGAGTCCCTGTCTGAGCTGTTTCCCAGCGATACGCTAACACATCTCTTTTTCTGCCCACAGAGCAGCTGATCATTTACCAAGTCGGTATCCTCCCCAGCTTCTTCTACAAAGTGCTGGGAGACAAAGATTACTCAGGTTTCAGAAATCTTGTGGGCACGGCTATGGTGCTTATTCTGCTCAACTCCACAGTAAGTTGAAGGAGCTGTGCTGTGCTTGCTCCCAAAAATAGAAGCAAAAGAAAGCTTAAAGTACCTCAAAAGTTCACCTCTGTGGCACCTCTCATTCAAACATATTTCTTGGCATCTAATTTGTCTTTTTGACCGTTTGAACTCTTCTCAGATTTGCACACGTAGCTGTACATATCTCTTATCATTTTCCATTGTGTTCAGCCATACTACTGATTAGCCTACAATCTCAGTGCATTGATAATATTATCAGAACTTTCACTTTTAGATTAGTACTTTAAAGACCAGCTCCAGTCATGTTTTAAAACATATCAAATGCTCTGCTTGAAATAATAAATTATGTCTGATGTTTTTAAAAAATTTATATGTTTAATTACCTCATCTCCTCCTTCTCCCTCATTAAAAATTCCTGAATCTGCATAGTCCCTGCCCACTATGCAAATTTCCAACCGCCAACTCTGTCGCAAAAACAAAACACGTCTCTGCCAACGTTTAGTGGCAACTTGTTGAAACTTAGCGAGCTTGAAATTTAGTAATTAGTTGTAGTAACGTCAGTAGTGAGTTTGCAAAAATTATGTTGATGGTTACAGCTGGCTCGCGTATCGCTGAATTTGTTGCCATAGGTTGCACATAATGATATGTGTAGCGTCACCCCGTCCATTAACGGGATTGGCTCCTTAGGTTTCTGACGTCTCAAACCTTCCAATCTGAAAACGTGTTGTACAGTTCTACTGTACTCAAGCCACATAAAAAATCTGCCCCATTGTTTCCTATATTTTATTGTACAACACTGATTGACACAGCAGCAACTTTACGAGGTCAGGACAGCCTGACATTTTCAGCCTGCACACACTTGACCTGATCTGATACTTGGATTTTGTAGCTGGAAAAAGTCAAAATGCTTAACTTGAAGTTTAGTTCATGCTTATATTCTATTTACAGTTTAAAATACTGGACTGGATCCCCGAATTTCCCCTCAGGGGACCAATAAAGGATGATGTTATGTCTTTTTAAATGAACAGCAGAAACAGGCCCTTTTTTAGTATGAGAAATCCTCGTTTGTTGTTGTGATATGCTTACATTTTATTGTCCCTGTGTTACTTTTTCTCCCTGATGGACATATTTTTCTCCGTCTGTTTTTCTTGTTTTCCTTTCTTCCTCTCCCAGCTGAAAAGTGTGGACCAGTACATTTGCAATCAGATGTATCTTAGCTGGAGGAAGACGCTAACTGAGAGCCTCCACAAGGCCTACTTCCAGGGCCGAGTCTATTACACACTCAATGTACTGAGAGAGGACGTAGACAACCCGTAAGCTGTTGTGGTTTTTGCTCCTTGTAGTCTTATGTATTTTTTTTTAAAGACACAAATGTGATTTCTGTAAATATATATTTTGAGTGTACATTTCTTTGTGTCCCACTCGCAGGGACCAGCGGATCAGTCAGGATGCAGAGAGGTTGTGTAAGCAGATGAGCGCCATGGCCAGTCGTTTGATTGTATCACCTTTCACACTGGCGTACTACACCTACCACTGCTTTTATAGGTGAGTTAGTGGAGTACTGTGGCAGCGTGAGTTTAAAAGCTCTGAAGTTGAAGCCAAAGTATCTTCCAGCAAATACATGATGTTCTGTTGTGGATATAAAAGCCACATTTGATGACTTTTGTGCTTTAGAGAGGCATGTGTGCAAAAAAAGTGAGAAAAAAAGGGGAATTTTCAGAGACAAAAAAGTGCTCCTGTTCTCTCAAACTCTACAATAATGTGAATAACTGACTGTTATTTTTAAGTTTGCCATATTACTGCAGCAAAACTATTCTTTTGAATATTATGATTGGTATGCTTTTGAGGGGTTTGTTTTCTCTGAATTCTTTACTTTTGAATGTATTTTCCTTCATGTTATCTTAATGCCTTATGAAGAGCACTCTGAAAAGCCTTTGTGTTTAAAAAGAGCTTTATAAATAAAGTTATCTTGCTTTGCAGCACCGGCTGGATCGGTCCTGTGAGTATCTTTTGCTACTTTGTTGTTGGCACCATCGCTAATAAAATCCTCATGGGGCCGATTGTGTCGACTCTGTTTGAGCAAGAGAAGCTGGAGGGAGACTTCAGGTAAGCTCATGTGTAATTTAGGGATCGTGTAATAACAGACGCACAAGTGTCTGCGTCAATAAGAATTATGCTGACAGACAAGTAGAGCAGGACTGACTTTAGTGTGTTTTCCCTGGCTTCATCAGACAGGGTGGGTGTTTCTCCAGCTTTATTTGATGCAAGTTCTTTCATTGTTTATTGTCAAGGAAACGGCTTGTTTTGTTAAGAGGAAGTTTCTATCGACTTTGGCCCAGAGCCTTTTGCCCCGCAGGAAATAACACAGGATATGTGTCAGCTTTGAAAGAGGAATTGTAATTTAATCCCAACTGTCGCAAGTTAAACCAGCGCAATTCTATTTTGATGGGGAAACGGTTAAATCTAACTTGTGCACATTTTTTAACTTAAAAGTAAAAACATAAATACGTTCTATCTCCAGATTCAAGCACATGCAGATCCGTGTCAATGCAGAGTCTGCAGCTTTTTACAGGTGAGGAACAAACACGTGACCTTTACACCCCACGGTCAAACTTTTCTCATTTATTTTACTGTGTCTTGTGAATATATCACGCCTGGAATGGAAATACAGACATTTCCAGGAAGTTTGAACAAACCTAACCGTACAATACAACTCGCATGGAAAATGTACTTTCCTGTCATTTAATTCCGTCACAGAGTTACAGCACGTTTGAAAAAGCTGCTGTCTGTGTTTTAGAGCTGGTAAGGTGGAGCACATGAGGACTGACCGCAGGCTGCAGGCTCTGCTGCAAACTCAGAGGAGTCTAATAAACAAAGAGCTCTGGCTTTACAGTAAGGACATCCTACACACACAAATCATGTTGCTTATTGCTTGATTTCATTAAACTCTTTGAGTTAACCTCTGACCTCTTCTCTATCAGTCGGAGTCAACACCTTCGACTACCTCGGAGGTTTTCTCAGCTACATTATAATCGCCATTCCCATCTTCACCGGCGTGTACGATGGTCTGACTCCGGGTGAGCTCAGTGGACTCGTCAGTAAGGTAGGCATTGTTTTTTATCCCCTATAATTTTCACACCGTCAGTAGAGGTGCTTCAAATCCCAACTTTATCAACAGAAACACAGGAGACAAGTTGGATTATGATTTATAACATTAAATCATAAAGAGATTTGCCATCACAGAGCTGCTGTTTGAATGTGAACATGTTCTAATTCAGCCACTAGATGGCAGCACAAGCTTTCTCCCAAACGCCTGTTAGACAAAGAACTCACTTCTAAATGTCTCAGGAAGTATAATTGTAGTTTCTTTCATGCTTTTGTCCAGTGTGCCTTGTTGTCACTGCCCTTTGTTTTGCATTACAACACTTTTATTTAAATAATCCTGTCTCTTATTTATCTCCCGCTCTGCGTCTCCTTCTCCTCCTTCATATTCAGAACGCCTTTGTCTGCATCTACTTGATAAATGGCTTCACACAGCTAATAGACCTGTCAACCACTCTGTCAGATGTGGCTGGATACACCCACAGGTATCTCACTGCATACTTATATTCACTTCCTGGAGGACACACAATGACAGTGCTGTAAGTGTGTATGTGTTGTGGGCAGGATCGGAGAGCTGAGGGAGGTGATGGATGACATCCTACGCAAGCAGTGTGACTATGACCCGGCATCAGGAGAAAGTTATGACTTTGACAGGTTTGTGGGAGCGCTTCTACACTCATCTCTGCTACAAAGAAGTACAGTGAAAGGCATTTAAGCATGAGGAATGGCTGAAATTATATTCTATTGAGAAATAAGACAAATAAAAAGCTTCCACATGTGCTTTGTTTTTTATTTTATTTCTCCACACAGTGACTTCAACGTCCACGCAGGCCCTGTGGACACCGCCTTCATCCTGGACAAAGTTTCCTACAAGTCTCCTTACTCAGACCAGCTGCTGGTGGAGGACCTGAGTCTGAAGATCAGCCAGGGAACACATCTGCTGGTGGTGGGGAACACGGGCACGGGCAAGACGTCACTGCTGAGGGTCCTGAACCGACTCTGGGAGGCACACAGCGGTGAGAGAGCACAAGCAACAAGATTCACCGGAGCTTATGAAAAGATTACGTTTATTTGGATCCTATAAACACAGAAATGTTTTTGAAAATAGTCGTTGATGCTGCATGTTGGCATATTGGACAGAGAAATGTTACCAGAAGTTGCTCATTAGTGTAATGAAGCATATTTTTTTGAGGGCAGAAGATACAAGGGTTCCTACTAAGGCTTTTTTATAATGATAAAGGCTCTGAATTAATGACAAGATAGAAGGAAATGAATGAAAGAAATATAAAATACTTCACATTAGTCAAAGGACTGCAGAAATCTGCACACATCAGTAGCTTCATCTTTCTGTGTCCTCAGGTTTTGTCCAGATGACCACGTGCTTCGGGCCCAGAGGGACCCTCTTCCTGCCTCAGAAGCCGTACCTGACTGATGGCACGCTGCGTGAACAGGTGGCTGTCTCTTCATTTATGTAGTACCTTCTTCCAAATGTTGTTTCTCTATAGAGCCTGTTACTACAAAATCAGTAAAGATACAAAGTTGGAATAGATTCAAGTACACGAGGATTTAATAGAACTTTCTCTCCCACAGGTTATTTACCCACTGAAGGACATTTACCCTGCATCAGGTATCACATTTCACTCTGAATGAACTGTATAATAACATGGTTTCTATCTGGTCCTCTTGTGATCATAACGAGAGCGTCTTTTTTCCAGGGTCAGTGGACGATGACAGAATTATACAGTTCCTGGAGCTAGCTGGAGTGGTGCGTGACATTATCCTACAGTATTTTCCTTCATATTAATATCTTCTGCATTTTTTCTAAATAATTTATTAACTATTATTTTAAATTTGAGCATCTGCTGACCCTGAATTTAAACTTCTATCTGTGCTACAGTCCAGCCTCCTGAAGCGCACCGGCGGGCTGGATGAAAAGGTGGAGTGGAACTGGTAAGATGGTGCAAGATGAAGAGACAATGACTAATTGTAACACTAAATGTGTGCTGTATGCGGTCACGCACAGTCTGAACTAGTTTTCTCTGCAGGTACGATGTTCTGTCTCCTGGTGAAATGCAGCGGCTCTGCTTTGCACGACTCTTTTACCTGCAGCCCAAATACGCAGGTGTGTTTTGTGAATGTCTGCCAATGACAGGGCTGGCCTGCCTACTGTCTCTAATTTATAATATAAAAGCCTCCCCCAGATGTAGCCTATTTTTTAATTCAGATACGTATTATTTTTCTTCTTTCCAGTGTTGGACGAGGCCACCAGTGCTCTGACGGAGGAGGCAGAGGCGCAGCTCTATCGGACCTGTAAACAGCTGGGCATGACTTTGATCAGTCTGGGACACCGTAGCAGCCTGGAGAAGGTACACTGAACACGCATGGATCAGCCAGCTTCAAATTAAAACGATGACTTTCCTTCACATCAATCATTTTGCACCAAAAGATTAATTAATTATAAGTATTTAAATAAGGGAATCTGGAAACTATAAAACAAATCAGAGCTTAAATAAGTGATAGGAACCATCTTACTGAATATAACGCCATTTTATCAGCTTCTTTGAATCAATTCTATGTCATTTTTCTTGCACAACCTTCTCTGACTTTGTTGTCGAATCTCTCTAAATCTACACAAGAGTATTAACTGTGTCTTTCTGTCTCTCTCAGTATCATGACATCCAGTTGAAACTATGCGGAGGGGGCAGCTGGGAGTTAACCAAGTTAAAAGGAGGCAGCGTTAGCGGGAGCCTCAGCCACAGAGAAGAAGAAGAAGAAGAAGAGGAAACATGAGTTGACACTTTGAAATCCAGGACCTACAAAAGCTTCAGAGCTGGAGACGAGGACAGAACACATGCCTGAATTCCTGAATCGCTAATAATCAAGTGCTCTTCACCAAGGTACTTTATAACCCAGTTTTTCGAGTGGAGGTGGCCAACTGTACACATCCAGGTTATAATTAATGATTTATATTAAATAAAAAAATAACATGTTTGCTTGGTTAGCTGCAATGTTAAAAAAACAGGTGGGAGTGCAACATTGAACAAGAAGATGATGGTTTAAAGGACGTTTCAGGAGGGAAAGGCGCCTAACTGTTCTGCACCAAAGACTTTAACAAATGAATGGAAGTAAATCAACCTTTAACAACAACTTATCACAAAAGCAAAAAGACTCATCTTGTGTAAATCTTGTTTTCCTTCATGTGAGATTACATTTGTTTATTGTTTATGTTTCACTACATTGGGAACATTAGTTTCCATTTTGTAATAAAAAACACACTTTACTCAGATCATTGAATTTCATACCAATAGCAGAGCACACCTGTGGATTATACAGTTTTAAAAACATATTCACTTTGTTTTCATAGAAAAGCTTCATATGTGCAATACAAACAATATTTGGCCATTAAAACCTTATTTATAGATCAACACAAGTCTGGTTGGGGGAGAGTAATGTTCAAGCATAACACTGATATTTCTCTAAAAATGGAAATGTTGTCAGAAGACACTTCATCGTGGTTGTTGTTTACCACAGATTTCACGGTGACCTTGGATGATCTCTTGAACCGCTGCGGGATCATCCAGCGTGCTGAGGTCGCCCAACCCGTTCAAGTCTCGCTCCACCACTTTCCGCAGCACCCGGCGCATTATCTTACCCGAGCGTGTCTTCGGCAGACGCTGGACTAACTGTGAAAATGATCAAAAATAGCCAAGTGTCTTACTATAAGTTTATTTAAAATGACTTATTTTTCATTAAAAGTCAGATAGACGGGATTACCTGGATGTGGTCTGGACAGGCGTACTTGGCGATCTTTGTGGTGACCATGTTGTTTAGCTGCTTGGACAGGTCGGCCCCTTTAACATCCACGGCCTTTTTTAGCACCACAAAGGCATAAACACCTGACAACGCACAGAGAGACATCTTTGTTTCATTTAACCCTTTCATGTACGAGTTATAACATCATTTTGTTTTCTACTTTAAAACAAGTGAAAAATAATGCAATTATATATTTTTTGCAATATAATGTCTTGTGACAGAGTTAGTTGTCTGTCAGTGGACACCATGGGCAACATCATAAATATATACTGTAAGATTAATGTAAATAATGAAATTTAAAGACTGCGTTAAATTGCTGTTTAAAAATCTATTTAATTGTAAATTATATTATTTGTGAAAATACATACAAAGTAATTATTACTCTTTGTTAAGGCCAATAGGCAGATTATGCCTTTTGGTGCACATTGGAGTGTGCAGATATATTTTCAGTTACAGACATAAATGTACAAGAAAAATATAAAGATCTGAGTAAAACTTTTCAAACAATTTATTTAGTGAAAATTTGTTTCCTTTCTGGTTTGCTGAGAATAAAATCTTTGAGGTATTTGCACTTTGCTACTACAACAAAAATGGCCGACAAATATCTGGCCGCTGTAGTGGACACAATGTTCGAAAGAGTTAAGAAACATCTTTTCCTAAGAACTTAACAATGTAGGAAATATATTTATAACTTAATTACACTGAAGAAACAAGTTTTTCTCACCTTCTCCTTTGATGTCATGTGGGTATCCTATGACGGCAGACTCGGCCACTTCAGAGCATTGATTCTGTAGAAAAATCACGATCAGGATTATCTCTTTATTTCAGGGGGAAATATTTAGCTGCTTGAGCTTTGCCAAACATCACTTGGTAAATACATTTAGGAGAAGACCTAAAAAGAAACTTAAACCCTGTTCAAACATGTCAAACGTTTCCCTTGTTACTTTCAAATATATTATTTATTTGTTTTATCGTCTATTAAAATGTTTTCAGTTTATTCAAATATTTATAAGTAACCATTATATAAATGTTTAAGAAGGTAGCAAGCAATGCCCAAAGACATCAAATAATGTGTTAGCCACTGATTGACCTTACCACCACATCTTCTATCTCTGCTGTCCCAATCCTGTGCCCGCTCACGTTGATGACATCATCAAGGCGGCCAGTGATCTGGTAATACCCCTCCTTAGAGCGATAGGCGCCATCACCGGTGAAGAAGTAACCTGCGTGCGCAAAGACAGAGACATTCAGAGACCGCAAACGCACAAAAACAAGCTAGTGACCTTCAATTTCCATGAGTCATCACAAAAAGAAACATAGGAGTTAAGGAACATCATAAAACGGTTTGTTCTTGAACACATCGTACTGTACCAGGATGAGGCTGACAGTAGGTGTCAATGAATCTCTGGTGGTTGTTATGAATGGTTCGGGCCATGCCAGGCCAAGGCTGAGCTATACACAGAGCTCCGGATGTGTCGTTGGAAGTCAGAACTTTACCCTGAAGAGGATTTAAAAAAAACTCAGATTAATGTCGATAAGAAACGAGGAAAACAACATTTAAAGAGTGGAAAAAAATGATAACAAAGACTTTTGTGAGGGCACTTTAATAATAAGAAATTGTACTATGTCTAGAGTAATTTGTGCATATTATTTCCAGCATTGTATGGTTAAGGAAACTGACAGAAATCTCCTCTCAAAACGCACATTAGAGTGCTACACAAAATGCTATGTGTAGGTTTTTGTGTGTATTTGTTGAGAGGGAGGAAGAGGGATCAGCTCACAGACCCCCACTCCAACTGTCTGCACAATCTGTGCGTTTGAAAAGCAACAGCGACAGCCACAACGCAGTATGACAGATTTTTAATGGGGAGTTTGGCACGCACAGAGCGGGACTGACGGGTGGGAGCAGGGTGGGTATCAAAAGTGACACAGCTGGTGACTCTTTTATAATCCTAATCTGACCCTCCCTTTAGGCCGTTCCCAGCCACACGCACGCACGCACACACACACACACACATACACACACACACACACACACACACACACAGAGGGATGAGCACCACACCTCAGTGTCCATGAGCACGGGCTTGATGCCAAAGAAAGGTCTCATAGCCATGCCTGGGACGATCTCTGCGTCTGGCTCTGACGGCCTTGGGGTGATACAGATGCCACCTGTCTCTGAGAACAAACGGCAAAACAAGGCAGATTCAAAAAACAGGTCTTTGTCTATATTTGTATTATTGTTTTGACAAATCGAAGCATTGTGGAAAAAAAGCACACTGAATAATAGAGGGACAAAGGAGTGGGTAGGAGAATAAAAAATAACATAGCAAATTAACAGTTTGTAAATCTAGCATAAGCCCTTCTCACTGCTACAGATGTAGATTGGTGGAATTACAGCCATACTAAGTAAATTAAATGCAATTAGGTCTCCCTAAGACCTCAGGGACCCTGATAATCTGCCCGGTAGTGTTGGTGGCAACGGTGGCAGAAACAGCAGAGGGGACCCGATATAAAGTAGGACACAACAGATGATCCCACAATAGCATTAGCATCCCGCATCCTGTTCACATCCACTGTAACCGTGAGACTTCAACCTCAGTCCTATCATGCTATTATGTGGAGCTATTGCCATTATGCTAGGAAAAAATGTATATGGATTGTGTACCGCTCTGAGCCATTGCCTGCAGCGAAAATGGTAGTATTTCACTCCAGCGTCTCTCACTGGGCTGTTCCTTTCAGAGGGAGTGGTGCAATGCATGCTGGGTGTTGTAGGAATGTAGAATGGGCGCAACCACGTTTGTACAACTTTCTCCACAGCTATGGCGCCAATTTCAAATATTATTGCTTCTATTGATTACAGAGAACACCAGCTTTGACTGACAGCGGCTTTTTCCAGGGGCGAACTAGCCCCCAGCCGGTTACCTTAGCTTAGCACAAAGACTGGGAACAGATGAAACAGCTAGCATAAATGTTGTTACCTTTGGATAAAGCCAGGCTAGCTCTTTCCTCTTTCAGTCGCAGTGCTAAGCTAACTGGCTGCCCCTTGAAGCTTCATATTTAGCATATTGATATAAGAGAAGATAATACACTATTGATCCCCAGAGGGTAAATTCAGGAGTTTTATCCAACTCTTGGGAAGAAAACAATTAAGCGTATTTCCCAAACTTTCAAACTATTATTTTGAATAAATGCTTAAGTATTAAAACGTGTAAATACTAAAATATATCGATAATTTCGTCTGTTTCAGGCTGGATGCTACAAAGCTTTCCCACCTCCTGTCCTCCTGCATCCATCATCTCTTTAGTCCTTTATGATCCGACATGGAGGCCGTATGCCAACAGCAGATCAAAATCTAATTTTCTCTCTAAACAGGCTACTCTATTCCAGATCAACCAAATGGCACCAATGAATAATGCCACTTAGTCCTAATTGGAAATACTGGCCCAGGGAAAAAACATAATAATATAATCCTTTTACTGAAGTAGGGTATTTGGGTCATATCTGTGTCTGTAATTCTCAGGCTCATGAGGGTCCGATGTTTAATTGTTATTATTTGTACGGTAATTAACGCTCCATTTGGTCATTACTCAATCTAATTTGAGGATTAAGAACACAAATTTGATTTTATTAGCGACATTTGTTGATTTCAACATGTTGTCATTACACACCATGAAAAAGTAAACTAATATTACAATAGCTATTTTGCTGCATGTTTCTTGTGTCACACTCAGTAAAAGTACTGTTATTATACTGTAATGAATTGTGACATTGCGATTTTCAACAGTCAGTAAAGCATACAGACGTTCACTTTATATGTAAGCAGTATCACATGAGAGGGAGCGATGTACTGAATATCAGCATGGCTGTGATTATCTGAACGAATCACAGCCGTGCTGATATTCAGTACAACATCACGACCTTGAGTGTGATATTGGTTTTATACGACAGTTATACGAGCGGCAAATAGTAGTAAACTGTAACAATAAACAACAGATTACTTTTGGCTCCACCAACTCAACTAGTTCCACAGCCTAATAGAAACTGGACTTTTGTTGCCAAGCAACCCAAACATCCTCCTGCCCTCTGTGTCTACAGGTTAACCATGTTCATTTATCTGTTTGTTTTAATTTATCACCAACCACTGAAATAAGAGTCTGCTGTGTGATTCAGAGGTACCAGCTTGATCAGCGTAGACATACAAGGTCTGCTGTGATGTTAATTAACAGTTTTCAGAACATGTGGCTGAGGCGGAGTGATACACAGAGTGAAAACTCATGGAATGCCTCTTGTCCAATCAGATTACTTGGTCAGAACTAACTGTTGTATAATGCATATTAATAGTTAAAGGAGGCAGAAGATATCACTATGACTAAGTATTCAGTTTTACAGGTCATATTTTTTTTAATCTATTTTATTTTCTATTTTTCTGTGCTAAATATGGAGCCAAAATGTAGAGATGGAGAGATTTAGATTTTCTGTTGCTTTGAGAGGAGTTCAGGGTACAAACTGCACAATAGAGACTCATCTTAGTACATAGATTGTGATCCATTTTGTCACACAGCGTTATTGGCAGCTACACAAAAAGGAAACAGGGAGGAAACTATTGCCACATTATTTTTCTACATAATGATGATAGTGCTAATGCTGATAGTTGTTATCATTCAGTTTTAACAGAAGGACGTTATCGTTCAGGTTTAAATTTTTGCCTCTGGTTTCCTGTGCTGCTTCAGAAACCAGATGTTCGACTCCATCTGGTTTTATTTGGGAGTCCGGAGGGGATAGAAACATTCCCTTGTTTTGCGCATGTGTGTGAGTGTGCGTATGTACACTCCCACATATTGTTACATTGTCTGTGTACGTGCACACAACCACAGACACATTGTTACGCAACACTGTTAATGTTGGAGGGAAACCAAGGGCAGGCTGATCGCCCCTTTAGAACTGTCTGACAGGCAGTTTTAGTGCCTGCTGACGTGGCTGTGCTCGAGGAGGAGTTTGTGAACTTTGCGGAGGGGTTGTGATCCTTAAAACAACTGCTGAAGTGATACTGTAAGTTCAGGCGGAATGTTAAGGGGACAGTAATTAAACATGTTAACTTTTGGATGGATTGCGATAAAGTTTGGTTCTAACTTTTATGTCTCTCAGGATGAATTTAAACATTTGGTGATCCCCTTACTTGTATCTGTAGCACCATCATCAGGTTGTGTTTAATGTCTACTATTTTGATTTATGAATATACACAAACAAAACTTATGACCTTCTAATCAGCCCCAGTTGAACTTTTTCTTCAGCGCTAATTAGCTAATGCCAGCATGCTTATATGCTAAACTATGATGATGTACATTTAACCTGCTAAACACCAGTGTTAGCATCTACAGCACAGCCTCACAGATCAGCTAGCATGGCTGTAAACTCTTAGTTGGGCTTCATTCTGCTCACAATAGCTAATATATTTAATATTTACCTGTTTGCCACCAGGTGTCCACCACAGGGCAGCGTCCATCCCCAACCACTCTGTGGTACCACTCCCATGCCTCAGTGTTGATGGGCTCACCCACTGCACACACACACACAAGGACAGATTAAATCACATGGTGAACTCGCATATTGTTTTTGTTGTTTTCTTTATGTTTGGAAGATTTAATTGTGAATTGATGCTTTATGTTTTAGGGCAACTGGTGTGTGTGTGTGTGTGTGAGATCCTCTGGCATGCTTGACTTTGCTGTGCACCATGTGAAACCCTCAGGAATGTTTACATACCCCCAAAGGTTTGACCTACACTATACGTATGTGTGAAGTATGTGACACACGTGTGTATTAGAGTGTAACATACACTGTTACACTGTGTGTATATATAATGCATCTGATGTAACAATAACAATAATAACTTTATTGATCCCCAAAGGGAAATTCACTGCAGCTGGTTTACATGAAAAAAATTATGCAACCATTTTTGCATCTAAAAGCTGTGTGCATGCACTACTTAGGTATGTATGGTAGTTGGAAACTGAACTGAGAGGCAGTTGCATTGTCCTCATGATTACTTTTGACTACATATATAATTATAGATGATGTAAGCATCATGCTTGTCGTACCAGAGCCGAGAGTTTTGAGGGAGGAGCGGTCGTATTTTTGCACCCACTCGTCTCCGTACTTGAGCAGCAGGCGGATGGCTGTGGGAGCCCCGTAAAACTGGTTTATCTTGAGCCTCTGGACCGTCTCCCAGTACCTTCCTGTGAGCAAAACCAAACATGTCTGAGTTAGCATGTTTCAAACAGATGAGCCACAATGTACTGAGATGACACTGAACATTTAAAACCAGAATCAGTAATTAGAGCTTAGACTGAAGCTGCTGCCTGCAGACTAACATCAGAGGGATTTTAACTATGACAGTGTTTATCCTACACAGTTTATCCCTAATAATAACAAGGTGTGTGTTTGTGTGACTCCTGTGTGTGCAGATGTGCTAAATTTAGTGTGGAAAGTATGACCGGGTTCAACGGTTATTCATAGATGGACACCCGAGCATGCAGAGCTCTTGACAAAGGACAGAAGTACTTAGAAGCTACTCGTGCCAACACGCATTAAATATTACATAAAAGCATTTTAATGTCTTAATCAAAGCTTTAGAAACTATGCATTATGCTATGACTTCGTCAAACAAGTGTGAATTATTCATAAACTTGCAGATACCATACCTGGGTCAGGGTAAATGGGAGTGCTCTCAAACAGAACAGTGGTTCCCCCATTGGCCAGGGGCCCGTAGACGCTGTAACTGTGTCCTGTGATCCAGCCGATGTCTGCCACACAGCCGAACACATCCCCGTCATGGTAGCTGAAAACATACTGGAGATGAGGGGGAGGATTAATTAGTTCTTAGTTCTCTCTCTCTGTAAGTTTGGTTATTAATATTCTCTTAAAAAAACTCAAGACTCCTCAGGTGGTGCTTGATTTACCCGGTGTGTGAGTGCGGCGTACAGCAGGTATCCAGCCTGAGTGTGGACGAGTCCTTTGGGCTTGCCTGTGCTGCCTGATGTGTAAAGCATGAACAAGACGTCTTCACTGTCCATCACAGCCGGCTCACAAACCACGTCCTCCTTCATCATCTCCTGCGCAACACAGTGGGTTTTAAGATTTCAGTGTTAAAAATCACAGTTATGTTCCACAGAAAATCAAAAACATTATTGCTTTATCTTGAAAAAACGTAATTTCTTGCCAAATGGCATAGTTGGATAGCGTGTGATGTAACTTTAAGATGCAGGGAAAATATATGAACAGGCATATAAACATTAGGATCAGTGTTGGAATGAATGGCTGACTGAAAGATCTCAACACAAAGTCATGTTTTGTATCTGTATGTTTTTAATCAACATCTTAATCCAGCTCTGATTGGCTCTCTGCTCGCTCACCTCCTCCATGAGGACGTCCCTGGCTGTCAGGTTGGCGGGATTCTCTGTTCTCATTGCAACAAACACCTGTTTCACCGTGGGGCAGCTCTGAACAGCCGAGTCCACTGTCTTCTTCAGCTCGATCAGCTTCCCCCCTCTGACGCCCTGGTTCACTGTGATGACGGTGCTCGACTGGGCTGAAAATACAAAGTTAATAAAAATCAGACTGCTGAGGTAGGTTTATGTTATTGCTACTCTAATGTCCTGCATCTAAATTAAGTTTAAAACTTACAATGATAAATAGCATGATGCTGTGTATTAGCATAAAATCTGTTTTTAGCCTCTTGAATCTGCCTCACCGTCTCTGATCCGCTCTGCGAGGGCCTCAGCACTGAACCCTGCAAACACCACGTTGTGTGCTGCACCAATACGTGCACAGGCCAACATGGACGCCACAGCCAGCGGGCAGGGGGGCATGTAGATGGTGACACAGTCCCCCTTCTTCACACCACGCCTCCTCAACATGTTCCCCAGGCGACACGTCATCTCCAGTAACTGCCTGTGAAGAGATATCAGTGAACAACACTTAGGTACACGAGTCAAAGGAGAAGGAACACACACAAGCCTCCATCAAGCCTCCTGACCTGTAGGTGACCTTGACCTCTGACCCCGGTTCATCTTTCTCCCAGATCAGGGCCACCCTCTCAGGATAGGTGTGCACGTGTCGGTCGAGACAATTCACTGCAGGGGAAAAAAACAATCCTGATGCCAGTACTGAATATCCTTAGTTGCATCCATACTGCCTCATATGCATTTTGGGGTATCTGCAAGTATGCCAGTCAACGCACCAATCAGATACCACAATCCTCCCCCCATAACTGTTGTTTTTTTCCATCAATAATTTGGATATTTTCTTATTGCACTGGTACTGAAGGGGGGCTCTGTATCAGCCAAATGTCGGTATAAAGGAAAATTTTGTAAGGGAACATCTCCACAGATATTGTCACATTATCTGCCTCACTCATCACTACATTAGCATGGTGCATTCAGGGTATTTTTTGGATAGAGACGCTGACAGAGACGGCGAAGCGTGATGATGCATTCACTGTCTCTTGACATGTTTCTTTGTTTTCTTTTTTGTTTTCCATCCATAAATTCACTTACATTTCGGGTGTAATTTCTCTATAATCTTACCGGACACATTCAGCTTTCCTCCCTCAAACCACTTGATCTTTCCCCGGCTCAGGTCGCAGTCCTGGACCGCATTAAAGGGTCTGATCCAGCTCAGTCTCTGACGCGCCACAGCGGCCCAGAAGCTCTCGCTGCTGGTGACCGAGAAGTCCTGCAGCGCTGCGTAGTCCGACACTCCGTCAAAGCCCGCAGCCTCCGGCATGAACGCCGCTACGTTACACCTCCTTCGAACCCCAACATGGATACGAGCTTTAAACACCCGACGACTGACGAAAGTAACGACGCACTTACAGGTGCACCCGCTAGGCAGCCACATTCTGATACTGAAAGAACTCAGTGCTGACGGAACTTATGTTAGCAGAGCATTTCCGTGTAAGGAAATACACCGTTTAAGCAACTTTGGAAGTTACTCTGTTGAACTCAACTGAAGAGAAGTTGGAAAGTCCGGAGAGGAAGGGCTGAAGGAGTGATGCGTTAAAGGGCGGTACAAAAACATGTTGCCAACTCTTCTTGGAAAGTAGTAGACTGCAGCTGCATTTCAACAGTTAAAAAGAAAAGCTACGTGCCTTTTTGTGAGACACACGCGATCTGCTGTCTCCGAAGATTTTCACCAGACGTGTTTTAAAAGACAGAAAACTACTTATTTCTCTCTAGCCTGCTTCTTGTTCCTTATCTTAAAATCTAACTTTCACGGGTAAAAGTTTTGTCAACAGTCTAAAATATCTCTGTTTTGTTTACTTTGGTGCCACCTTTGGTGACCAGCCGTAAATGCAGCACTGTTTGTGGACCTCATAAACAGATCCAATGTCCTCACTGACAGTTTGGACTGTATGTCTTCATCCAAATGTCATTAACGTTTTCGTTTTCATCCTTAGTCATCAACCTTGTCATGTGTATTTGTAAGACTGTTCTCAACTTCGGCCGACTATCTCTGGATATGTTTCCCGGGAATGACAAATCAACACACTGATCATACTGCCTAATAATACTACACATGTAAGGGCTTTTCAATCCCCATTGTGTAAACTCATTCTGCAAAGTATAGTGACTCATTCATTCAAGGTCATTTATTGAACTAAAATCTTGGACTGTATAGATTAGCTTCTGGTCGTAACAGAAGACTAGTTGTGATGCAATAAATTCCTGCCCCTAAGTACAGGTCATATAACTTGAATTTAAAGTAAGTATTAAAAGACACACCTTAAATATCAGTAACTTTTAATGAGGCTACAGTTACATTTATACAGAGACAAACACAGACAAACTGTACATGATAATACAGTGTTAACTATGGGACATTATGTTCAGTATGTACATCACAAATGCATCAACAGCTGAAAGAAAAATGAGATTGTAAACCTTTTCACAAGACTCAATACCGAGGGTCTGCCTTTCAATTACCCAACTGAATCACATGGAGGTCAAAGGTCACAGTCAGACGTCTCCTTTAGCACCTCTGGAGTCACGTTCATGCTTATGATGCTTCCAAAATTATCTTTATCCACAGTTTTGCACAAAGTAGCTGCCATGTCACAGAGCTTTAAAGGTTAATGATCTATTTTAAAGAAAATATACATGTATTTTTTTGAATGCTTATTGAATGACCACACAGTTCATATTTGCAGGTTAGCAGGGGCAGGTTTGATGAAGATCAGCAGTCCGACCTCACGTGCACCAAGGTTCAAGTCAAGTCTTTTTCCTCTGTGAAATGCTTGCACACTCCACTCTGCAGGTATTTTCTCCATCAGTCTGTATCCTGTCGCTTATTTTCAGTCCCTCTTCTCCACCTCTGCTGTGTCCATCTCCGTCTCCCTCTCCTCACCTTCCTCTTTCTGGCCCTCGTGGCCGTTCGACCTGTCAGAAACTGTCCCGAGCATCTTTGCGCTGTGCTCCTGCGCCTTCGCCCGCAATACGGCGATACTGTTCTCCCTCAGTTCCTCTTTAGAAATATGTGAGTTAGTGTCTTTGATGTGTTTCTCCTTCTCCTCCTCCATCACCTTGTCCTCTGGTTTCTCCTGTGCTGGCGGAGGCGTGGGTGGTGTCAGGCTGCTGGGTTTTCCAGGAGAGGTTTCGACTGACTTCTTGTGCATACCTGAGGTGAGAGGAAACATCAGTGTGAGGACTTTAAGTCGCCTTGTAAGTATCATTTTCTTGGTGTTTAAAGGTACTACTGAGCAGAAGCACCAATTTTTGCATGTACTGATGTCTGACATTGAAATAAAGTGTGTAAGAGAATGATGAAGAAAGTGATAGATCCATGAATGGGACCTCTTATTCAATTAGTCTCCTAATTGATTTAAAGTAATCAATTGACATGAGGCAAGAGAGGAGATTCAGTCTAATCTGTCCTGATTAAGTAGGATTATCATTGTATCGACTGCAGCCTCTTTATTGACATGCTGACACTTTTATTGGCTCCTGACATGAGCCTGACTTAGTCCCTCTTCCTGTTCTTAGAATACATTTGAATCCTAATTTCCTAAAGACACAAAACCTACAGGACAAGATTTAATCTCGCTTTAGGTTTTCTTTTTTTTTACAAAGTTAATAGGAAGATAAATGCATTTTATGTGTAATGGACAGAAGGAAGGCTGACAGCTTTTAGGAGTGCTCCACCCAGTATTTTTAATGCATCTGTAAAATATTAGTGGGAGTGTTGGGATTTAAAGAAACATCTTTCATACACTGAAAAAATGCCTTAATGAGACTTTATATGACCTATGACCTCATTGCAGTGGTGGAGATTAAGGGCCTGTTTCCGCTCACTCCATTTTTGGCCGTGGCAGCGCCCATAACCTCAATTTCATAGCGCTTCTCGCTGGCTCTTACTGTTGCTAGGTTACAAAAATTGTCTGGTGGCACTTCTGCTTCCCTCGGTAGTGATCGTTAAGTCTGTTCCAAATCGCTCTGTGTGCTTAATATTTGCTTTGATTCAATGAATTTTTACAAAGAAAAATAACGATGGAAAGGAATCGTGTCCTGGCATTAGCAGCAGCTCTACACATGGAAATTGTACCCTCAAAAAAACGAAACGATAAGCATCTCCTTTGCCATTGTTGTTGACAAAGTTAATATCAGAAGTCCCGCCCCTTCTTGATTTTGACTGGCTGGTGAGGGAGAAGAGACACTGACGAGCGTTAGTTAAACTATTTTCAACTGACAGCGGTGCAAGCGCAGCGACAACAAACAGACACTGAGCGCTGAAAACGCTAAACTGCTTTGGTTTTGTATAGAAAATAGGTGCTGCCAGAGCAAAAAACGCTGTTAGTGGACACAGGCCCTAAATGTACATTCAACCAAGTACTTAAGTAATTTGGAGGTGATTTACTTGAGTATTTCCTTTTTATGCAACTTTATAAGTAAAAATACCTGTATTCCAAATACTGTATTATTAACTCCGCCACAATAACTCGAAATTCAGTTACATTGAAGATTTAGATTGCTAATACGAAATATGTATAAACACATAAATGATACAGTGTGTTTATACATTACATGATTGACAAGTTCGTTTTTTCAGCATTAAAGTGATGATCGCATTAAAGCACCTATAAGTATAATCCAGTTTTATAATCATATTGACTCTAAAATGAGCCATACTTTAAAATACGTATTTTTACCTTTGGTTCTTCATTTAGATCTATTAATATCTTAATACTTTCACTTTACATATAGTATGGTATTGCTGCTTTTACTTTGGTGAAAAGTGCCTCTTCCACCTCTGCCTTCTTACCAGACATTTCTGTCCCTAGCAGTTGTTTAACTGTGATGTGTCACTTATAGGCCACCGTATAAATAATTGTTTTACAGAGGAAAACACCAACTTTATCCGTGTTTTTGCTATTAGAGATCGAGATCAATACAGACCATAAATTGAATAATAAAACTTTTAGTATTCAATGTGCCATACTGTAGTAGGGATTTGCTGGGTTACTAAGAACAGAAACATTTTTTTATGCAGGCAAACAAGCAGGTGAATGGATTCCTGCCATCACTAGTTTCTTGATTGCATGTGTGCTATTTTAATGGTAAACTGTCAAAATATTTCTGTAAAATGCCCTTAAAGAAATTGCCTCATTTAAAACATCCTCCTGCATCATTTACCTAGTAACCACGGAGCGTAGGATTCAGTGACGCCCTCCTTGGCGGACTTGAGGATGGACTCTGGCAGCGGGATGGAGTGACGCACCATTGCTCCGTACAGGCCATACTCCGCCATGACGCTGCTGCGACCCCAACACTTCTCCCTCTTCCTCCACTTTGCTCTGCGGTTCTGAAACCAAACCTGCAGACGTGAAGGTCAGATGAGGATTAGATTTAACTTAGAAACACATATTATATTCTGTGTAGTCTAAGCCAATGATTATATGTCTATGAACATTTACAACAGCGTCTGTTGGGACTGTAGAAATGTGTTGTGCTTGTTGTGGCAGAATGAGGGATGTTCTCAGTGCTCACTTTAAATCTCAATTTAAGACGTGTTTGGAGTTTTGTTTTAATGTGGAAACTTCCAGCAGTTATACACAGAAAATATACTTTTACACATATTTTCTTTAGTATCAAACCTTTGAAATTAATAATATTTAATTATTCATAGATTCTGCATTTTTCATGAAAGGGAAACTACATTTGAACACAGTAATTAACATTTTTGTGATTCTTTTTCAAAGTAGAGTATTTCAGTGCATCTTAAAACATATCAGGAGGGTATCTTTAATATCTATTAAGACCACTTAGAAGGGTTCTTATTATTTAACCGATTAAATCTCCCTTAACTCCTCCTCCTCTTTTGATTCTGTTACAAGGAACTTTTACTTTGTGGACCAGGAGTCACTATAATTAAACAATGACCTCTGCTGGAGGCTTAAACAAAACAAAAATAGACGTTTTTTCTTTTGAAGATCGCTGATTTTGAAAGCTCATTTTCTTTTTTCTTGCCTTAAATGTTGCCTTATATTTGTGTGTGCGACTACAGCAGGTCCATTAGAGACTCTAAATGTAAGTTTGTGGCACAAAATAGGTTCTAACACACGTCCTGAAATTCATTTTTAGCCTTCCTGTTTTGACTCTTATTACTTCATTTATAGGACATGTTGTCTTCTGTCTGTAGTGTGTGTGTGTGTGTGTGTGTGTGTGTGTGTGTGTGCTGATGCATTATTCTCCTTCTGGCACCTCAAACACCTAAATTGATTTCCAGCAGGCCAGAAACTGTAATAGCCTCAGCGAGCTCATGAATATGGATGAGGAGGAAAACAGGGGGAAAAATGAGCCTCCTAAAACGGCCGAGGAGGCAGGATGAGATTGTACTGTATGTGTGTGTGTGTGTGTGTGTGTGTGTGTGTGTGTGTGTGTGTGTGTGTGTGTGTGTGTGTGTGTGTGTGTGTGTGTGTGTGTGCGTGTGTACTCCCCAGACCTGGAATTAAAAACGATCAAAGCGGAGCCTGGAAAGCTATTCAGGTAGATCTGATGATAACCTCAATCTCATAAAAAGATGGGCCTCGGATAAGCAATCATGCTTTCTGACAGCAGCAGTGTGAGCGTGCCTGACTGTGTGTGTGTGTGTGTGTGTGTGTGTGTGTGTGTGTGTGTGTGTGTGCATGTGAAGTGCTTCCTGAGAGAGGTGACCCCGGGGGCGAGGAGGCTGATTGAAAAATAAGTTAATTTCCAGGCCCGATCAATGGGAGACAGGCGCTCAAATATCACGGGAAATTAAAAGGCTCAGAGCAGCAGGCAGAGCTCTCCGCTCGGCCGCTGACCTGCGCTAATTAATTTCTGTGTAGTTATCGTTTCATTTCAGGGCCGCAGCTCGACTCTATCGCAGGAAAGAGGTGAGAAGTTCTCCTCAATTAACTAATTACACCGAGAGCGAGAGGGGGGAATTGGCTGCTAATGTGGGAGCAGAAAGCAGCGAGAGGAGGATTATGGAAAAGAAAGAATACTTCTTTTGTTGTAAAAATCCATCTATCACCTTTTTATGATTGAATTTCTGGCATATTCTGTTAGAACAAGTACTTTGACCTTTTAAATTCCCTCTCTTAAAGCAAGATGCTGCTGTTTTTTAATTTAACTTAATATCAGAGCATTGATGTTATTATTTCTGACCCTGCACACACACATAAATACACAGTCACACACCTGTATTCTGTCCTCTGGCAGCTCGGTCTTCATGGAGAGCATCTCCCGGGCGTACACGTCCGGATAGTGAGCTTCATTAAAAGCTTTCTCCAGCTCCTCCAGCTGATAGGAGGTGAAGATGGTTCTGCAAGTAAAACAGAGAATGTATGAGAGAAAATAAGACGTCACATTGTAACATTTAGACTCTAAAATAAAATTAATATTTTCACATTTGTTCCTTTTTGAATTATTTAAATTCAGTCTACTCTGCAACGGAATTTAACTAAGATAAAAATAATAATAATTTGCACTGAATTTCAAAATAAAGATCTTTTAAATAGAAATTTTAAATACAGTGCCAGAAATGTAAATGCCAGGAGGACATTTACTATTATGTTTTCTTTGTTTAAAAATTGTTTTCCCCCCCCAATATTATTCCAAACGAAACATATCAACACATCACATAACACAATTTATTTTGAAAAGGCAGCACAGGAAATCTTGATGAATTTTAACTGACTATTTCAACGAGGGAGTTTAGGCTAAAACTGTATTAAACATAAATCAATACTATGAGCATCGCAGACACATTTAAGTTATTACAGGAATAAAATAGTGGGGGGTTTTTTATCGTTGATGACAACAAACGAAAGTATCCCCAGATTGTTTTACTATAAAGCTCTCGCATATGACTTACCGGAACATTATCTGTGAAAAAAAATAAACATCCGTCTATAATCTTGTTTTCGTTGAGTGTTTTTTCTTTTTTTTACCTGTGTCGTCTCTTCTTCCTCTTCTTGCTCTGGCTCAGGGAGGACTTCGAGAACTTCTGATCGCACGAGGACAGACTCATGTCGTCAGAATCTGCGAGAAACACGCGGACACTGCAGTGAGCGAAGAGGACGACGGAAATAACAACTATAAATATCAGCAACAAAGGTGACAATAACTAAACTAAACGGTCAAACTGGATAGAATCGAAGACACAAAATAAAAGCTTCGTGCTGGTCGTTGATGCAAACTGGACATTTCTGTTGGTTGGGTCTTCTGTGCGGATTTGTTACTACTAAAAAAACCACAACAGTAATAAAAATAAGAATAACAACAATAATAATAATAAAGTATAAATGCAATGGATTAAATAATTAAGCAGCAAGGACTTCCATTTTTTTATATAAAAAATATTATAATATTTCTCCTATTTTGGAAAAAAAAACGCTTGTCAAGATTTCAAAAGAAGAAATATTTAGCAAACATCCTTTTTTTCTGATGAATTTAACTTAAATATTCTCTATAATCATTATATTTCACTCACAGGCCGCGAAGGCTTTCACACTTGCACTTTTTACTAACAACCTTTTATTTTGTGCAAAAAAAATCTCTCCTGTCCATGCTAAGAACACAGACAACAAATTGTAATATTTGTTTAATTTCTACCATCCAACTTTATTGGAGTTAACAGGCCTGCAGTATGTGGTAAATGTGACACACTTACCGGAGCTGTTGGAGTGCTGCGCCTCCATCTGCGCCTCCCGGTGCGCCGTCCTGTGCAGCGGCTGCAGGTGCACGTTTTGCGCCTCTGACAGAACCTCCAGGAAGGCCGGCTGGCTGTAAAACGAGTGTATTCCCTCCGGTCCCAACAAACCCATCCCGACCCCGAGACCACCGTGTCCAAGAGCCGACCTGGCGGCCAGCATGTGCGCCCGGTGCGGCAGAGCCTCGAGCGGCCGCCTCGGGGCCGCCGGAGGCTCCTTGTTGAGGCCGAGCAGCTCCTGGATGCCGAAGCCAGTGCGCCGGTGCACCGCGGGGGCCATCTTCCACACCGGAGGCTGTTGCTGGGACCCCGCGTGGTTGAGGCCGGTGTGTGACGCTGTTTTCTGTTTGTTCTCAGAGTCTGAAAGCACAACTCCCTCCTTCCCTGTCATGGCGGTAAGTTCCCACTTTTTCTTTTCTATACTCCAAAATAAAAGTCCCTGGAGCAAGGCGACCTGATGTGTTCCTCTCTCTCTCTCTCTCTCTCTGCCCGCCTCTCTGCTGCGGTTTTTATGCAACAGGCAACAGGCTGCAGCCAATCACAGACGAGCACTGACTTCAGACATCAGCCGCGTAAAGCTTCATTAAAGCAGATAACACACTAACTGGTAATTAATTACATGTGACAAAATAATTCGAAAAATGTCCCCATGGCCAAGAAATTACTGAAGATTTGAATGAATTGTCTGCTAATAATAAAACAGTTGTATTATCTAAATCTCTTCTTTTATGGACGATTAGTTTCAACAGAAAAAGATGAATTTTCCATTTACACTAAGAGCTTTTAGTTTCTTTATAAGTGCTCTGATAAAAACAAAACAAGATGTAGCAGTTTTTTTAAGCTGTTTTTTTTCCAAAAATGTCCATAAAGAAAATCATCCGCAAAAACTTTCAATGAGACTCCTCGTGTTTTTTAAGATCTCACCCGGGACTTACACGGATAAAATCAGCCGGATGATCTCCTCATGTTGAGTAAAATCCGCGTAAGCTTACCCTCCTTTAAACGGAACAATTAGCCTATATACAAAACTAAGATATCATGTGGCTACAATAATAACAATTAAAACGACTGTGTTTTCATAACAGAGGGCCTAATCGCGTTTATTTTTTCCTTCCTGAAAAATAAATTTGACAGTATTAAATAGCCTATATGCATATGCTATGACACATGTGACAGTAAAATGCAGCTATACGTATCTATAAAAGAAACGTTATCTCATTACGTTTAGAAAAATCATTTTCAATATGTTCCAATCAATGTGCAAATAACGAGGCTTGTCCGTTTAACAAATAAAACCCCTGTCACATTTGTCAGGAAAAAGCTTAAATTAAAAGAAAGAATTAAAAACTCACACGAGCCAATGTCTCTAAATATGTCATTGAGTTTCTCTAGGAAACAGCCTGACTGATCCGTTGCTCTCGTGCTTATCTGCATATGCTAATGAGCTTTAAACGTCCAGTCTTTTGGTGCCTCTCTGCGCATCTGTTGATTGGTCATTACACGTTTTTAATTCTCTGACGGGTCACGTGATAAAGAGTACAACATCCCTGCTCGGGGTATTTCGGGCACAACAGGGTGGCAATTAAACACGAGACAAATACCAGAGCACAATACAACAACAGATTTATTTACGACGTAAAAAGTGAGACGTTTGTTCGGGCGCATTAATCTGATTCGAAAATAAGAGCACAGACATTAGTGACGTCAGGGGAAATCATCTCTTTCAGCGCCTCTTCACACTCATTTATCACTAACCTCAAATTCAAACCCACTCACTTGTGAAAATACTCTCATTCCCCCCTCAGTTTGCACACACCTAATCCTCTCTAATCAGCTATTATTCAATTATTGCGCAGTTTCACTCGCTCGGGGATAATTTGCGGCACACTTTGGACATCTGGACGGATAATTGCGCAGGGGAAAGTGTTTGGAGATGAGTGGACGCGCGCGGTGGAAGCGCAGATACGATCTCCTTCATCAATAGGACATGTGGCGATGAATAAATACATAAAAGGTGTTCCGGCGTCAGGCTGTCAAGAGACGGTCAAACCCACAGCAGATTTAGTGTTTGTAATCTGACACGTGATCAGGAGATGCTTTCACCCCGGTCAAGTCAATTATTCCAGGTTCTGTCATTAATGCACGACGAGAGACTACAGGCCCAGATGTTGTTAATATTGTGTCTTTTAATACCAAAGAAGAAGAGTCAGTCATTGTTAACAATGCTCTAGAAAATGTATTTATTTGCCTTAATGAGTGTGTAAATATAAGTTAAAATCAATTCTTGACGTGTAAGTAAATTAAAAATGAAATTACAGGCCCTAATGAAATAAAAAAAATACATAACAGAAAAAAACAAATCAAAAGGCCCAGATGAGAGTGAAAGAGTTCAGAGTTGAGCGACTAAAATTACCTCCAGCATCTCATGAGAAGCTATCACAGAGACGTTTCATTAGAGGTGAATGAAGACAGATCAATGACCCCACCAATAGCTATGCTAATGAGGTCTCTACATGAGCCACGCGCACGTGCCGCTGACGTCCATGAATCACATCCTTCCACTGAGATCAGGATGCAGCCAGAAAACACACATGTGCATCACACCTCACTGCTTCCTAACCCAAAGCATCTTCACTTCTCTCTGATTTAGAAACATATAATCTGAACTCAGCACAGAACAGATAAAAAAAAACATCTTCAGATTCAGGAGAAATATGAATAGGCTGATAGGTGAGACATAATCACTTACAATAATTGTATAGTAATGTTGACCTAATTCATAAATTACTTTTTAGCCTTCAAGGCATGTCAACTTTATTGTCATTCATCCACATACAAGGTATACAGCTGAAGAAAAAAAAAATAGTACAAATAACAAGACAATAGACAAACAAAACAACATACTGGTGGTGCATTGTTTGTTGTTTATTTAGTTATGATATGAATATGCAGTGTAATATGAATATGAACTGTCACTGCAATAGTTCTTGTGCCACTGTAGTTCTAAAAGTGTATAGTAGCAGTAGTAGGCTATATATTAACAAGGTATAATGTAGTTGTAGCATAACAGTATAAACATAAATAAAATATTCATAAATATATTATGTGGTTTTTCTTTTGTAATTAGCTATAACGGAACATTTGTTGCTGTTCTGATGTAAGTCTTTTCTTTGTTTAATGTACCAGCAACATAAAAAGCAAGTTATAATGTTGAAATAAATTATACCAATTAAAAAAACATTTCTGGTTTTATGTGAGGTTGTGCAATGGATAGATTCATGAAAAAGTCATTCTAAATATTACAGTTAAGTTTGTATTTATTACGTTATTTTAGAATTTCTTTCCAGTATATTTTTATGCATAAAGGTTTCATGAGTGTGAACATGGATGTTTTTGCCACTTGTTTTATGTCTCATTGTGGTTATTTAATGTTTCTGGTTTTCTGGTTTTATGTGAACTCACCAAAGCATTTTCCTTTCAGCTACATGAAAATAGTCACATAATGTGCAATAATAAAATAGAATAATGGAATAATAAAATTTTGAGAATAGAAAAATCTCATATCCATCTAATTTCTACCGTTTTTTCTCTTCTTTTATGCCTTCCTTCTGTTCCTGCAGTAAATCACACATCACCTATAAAGGCGTGAATGTACAAAAATATACCCAGATGTGGACAGCAAATGTGCCCGATGTAACCACACGCCTGCCGATCACAGCCACTTGTTTTACTTTTGTCAGAAATTACAAAAGTTCTGGGGAATCTTCTTTAAGACTATCTGATGTCCTAAAAATCAACCTACAACTTTGTACCTTGACTGCCATCTTTGGGGTCCCTGTAGACCCGGCAAACATAAATTCCGAACAGGCAGATGTAATTGCGTTGTCTTCCCTCCTGGCACGTAGAAGAATTCTTCTTTCATGGAAACTATCCATTCCTCCATCAGTGTCTTCCTGGTTGGGTGACCTGAGGTTCTATTTCAAACTGGTTCAGGTTCAGTTTAAGTTTAATGGTGGCAACCGTTTATATCATATTTCAACAATTTAAAAAGGCTTCCAATTGATCTGCCTTAATTCTCTCAGTTCCCTCATCAGTATAATACCGAAGGAATAGCAATTATGTCCAATTTTATTTATTTACTTTGTTTGGGTTAATTTTTTATTTAATTATTTTATTTAACTTTTTTATTTTTCTGTATTTCTTTTAATAACTTTTAGCCTTTGTATCTTTGAGTACTGGCTACTTTTGCTGTGTCCCACCTGTGGGCTAATTAACAAGAAGTAACCTGCTTGTGTGCAACTATATATTTCATTACAGCCTTATATTTTTCTTATGTATAGTTCTGTAAGATCTGTTCATTCCTAGCCCGTGTTATCAATGGTTATTTGGTTTCTAAGTATGTAAGTTTTATGCTTTTACTTTGGTCTATTTGTATTACAAATACAACATTAATTGCAGACCCAAGGATCGTGTTGGGGGGTGGGTGGAGGATAGATGGATGGTGGTGTTGTGTATGTGTGATGTGTGGGGCTGGGGGTGGGGTCTCACTGTCTATGCCATTGTTAATGTAACTACGCATAAAAAAACTTCAATAAAATTGTATGAGGAAGAATGAATGTACAAAGAAAAGTTCAATATTTCGTTAGCTGGCTAATTACCAGTTTGCTGGGAGCACTTAAAGGTGACTTAGTGCCTCAGTGTTTTTGTTGCTTGTTGCTGCATGTTGTGCAGATAACTGTACATATAATTCCACTTTTGCAATCATTAGAATATTGATATATTCCTACAGTAATGTGTTTATTTTGTCAAGATACATATTTGAAAACCAAACTAACTATGAGTGTAATGAAATATGTCAAACTCTTAACTCGGGCCATTTTAGAGTTTTGACCCAGCAGAAACAACAAACAAACAAACACCCTTTAATTAAGCTTAATAAGGCTCATAAACTGATATTCATAAGGTTTAAATATTTAGAACAGGTCGTTTTATAATGTAGCTGAGTGTGGTTATTTCACAAGTCTGTTTGTTTTGTACGATCTCACCAAAGTATATTAATGTTAGACACACGAAACACCAAAATAAAAAGTCATGTTAAATGTTTTAAAATTTAACAAACCAAATTTTTAATCAAGGTTCAAATTCAAATTTTTGGGCCAATTTAGAGTCTCCAATTTACCTGAGCTACATGTTTTTGGACTGTGGGAGGAAACCGGGGCACCCGGAGGAAACCCACACAAACACTAGTTAAACTAGCTTAACTGAAACATGGCTGCAATACTGGAGGTTTTTGGTCAGGAGGAGGAAAACTGCAATTTAACGATCAAGAGATTATTAAAACCAGCAGATGATGTGATACATTTCTCTGATGATGCGCTTATATCCATCTATCGAATGCCGCGGCGTATGATATTGGATTTGGTTGAGCGGCTAAGACCCCAACTGGAAAGACCAACCTGTCGTCATGGAGCTTCACCTGTCATACTGCAGGTTACAAGTGCCCCTCAGTGTTTTTGCTAAGGGAGACTTTCAGTCCGAACTTGGGGACTTGTCGTCTTCTTCTCAGCCGTCCAGATCCCGCAACCTGACTGAGGTTGTGACAGCCATATCTGGACTTGCAACGGAGTACATTCATTTCCCCATCAACCCTGCTGAAGTCAACCACAAGAAGAATTCGTTTTTCCAACAAAGTGGGATGCCAGGAGTGACTGGTTGATGGATCACTGTTTCCTATTAAATCCCCTAATGGCCCAGAAGAACCAGCTTTTGTTTGCCGGAAAGGATATCATGCCATAAATGTGCAGGCAATTGGCGACAACAACACGGTAAGCCATGTACAATAGAGCATATTCTTGTATAACTCTTTATCCAATGTTGTGTGTATTGAGCCGTCTAAAATTGTATTTGATATTACAGGTTATTCGCCATTTGGTAGCAAGGTGGCCCGGCTTAACCCGTGACGCCTTCATTTTTAACACAAGGTAAACATACACTTTCCAATTTTGACTGCAAATATTTAGCAAATAGTGACATATTGTTATACTTTTCCAATAGCAACATCAACCAATACTTCCAGGAAGGTAGAGGACCTTCTGGCTGGCTTCTGGGAGATTCAGCTTACCACCTTACCACCTAATGGGCCGGTTTCACAGACAAGGCTTTAATTAAGCCAGGAGTAGGCCTTAATGTGTACTAGTCAAACCAGGACATTTAAGTGGCTTTCACGGATGTGGCTTAAGTTTAGCTTAGTTAGTCCGTGACTATGGAGTCCGGGAGTAAGATAAGTAAGCCTAAATGAGAACACCTTGGTTAAGCCTCATTAGGTTAAGTATGAGCACATGCTGTTGGTCTAATGGTGCTCATAAAAACCCGGAATGGAATGGAAAACACCATTACTGGTGTGAATCTTGAGAAGACACAATGGCAGAGGCAAAAAGAAGTCGTTCAAAAAACTCTACTAAAACAAATTGTGTCAAATCATCCAGTAATTGAAATTAAATGCCATACTACTGCTTCTGAGAAAAAGAAAAAGACTAGTTGGGCTGCAATTTGCAGTGAATTCAACGCGAATGAAAATGTCACAAAAAGAACAATACAACAACTTCAGGTGAGACATCTTCATTGTATCAGTACTCGTTATATTCATATTTTTCAAACATCACTTATGCTGAATGATTACTGCCTTTATAGACTCTGTGGAAGAACCTGAAACTGGCTTTAAAAAGAGAGACTGCAGAGAACAGAAGACAGCGATTTAATACCGGTGGTGGCCCCCCCAAAAAGACAAGACTGATGAATTGAGTGACTTGCTGTCAGGAATAATAGAGCATCAGCAACCTCTGGATGGTATACCTGATGATGACCATTTGGACAGTTCAGATAAAGAACTTAGCACAAATGGTAAATATGACAAATAAAGTAAATTGGTTACTTTCTTTGGTAAATATATTCAAGTCAATCTTTCTTCTTATTTTATTCTAAGGACCATATGACTTTATTTGTGCTTCTAACGGTGTTCTTTTTCCAGAGGAAATGAGTCAGAACAGCTTGGAAGAGCCGGTGCACAGCGAGTGTATACCCTCCACATCTGCCATAGCATCTGTGAGAGAAGATGCTGCCACCACCTTTCATCAGAGAACAAAAAAGATGACCATGAAAAGTTAGCCAGAGAATTTCATGAGCAGAAAATGAAATATCTGAAGGAAGAGCATGAAATTAAAATGAAAATTCTACAGGTTGAATTGGATATGAAGTTGGAAGAGAGAGCTATGGTCCAAAAAAGATACAGTTCTGAGACAATTGTGAT
The DNA here is from genome assembly GCF_022749685.1 of Semicossyphus pulcher. Lineage (NCBI taxonomy): Eukaryota > Metazoa > Chordata > Actinopteri > Labriformes > Labridae > Semicossyphus > Semicossyphus pulcher. The sequence continues at coordinate 13,599,024 of NW_027211615.1, forward strand.
CACCGGCCATGGTGAACAATATGACATGTAAAAAAAATAAATGTTTTGTCATTTGGATATTCATGAGCGTCAGTATTGCATCACCACAAACTACATCTTAAGCCAGCCATGGTTTTGAAACCTATTTAATGTAGTTGCACACTATTTTTATATTGTACAGAAAAACATTATCAAAGCAAAAATAACCCATAATGAATACATTCAATATTTAAATGCGCTCATCTAGTTGAAATGCTGCAATGTGAAAGCATGTCTGTATGCAAGTCCTCGTTGGTCATTGTTTGCCTCAGCCATGGGCACATCTGCTTGGTCCTGATCTTCCATTGGAGGATCAGGACAGAAAATGCTGCTTCAGGTAGTTATGCAGCACTGCTGTAGCAATGATCACCATGCAGCATCTTCTTGGCCTGAAACGAAGTGTATTGCGTAAACACTGGAATCTATTTTTCCAGACTCCAAACATACACTCAACCATCCCTCTAGTGCGGATATGAGCTCTGTTGTATCTTTGCTGCGCAGCTGTTGTGGGATTTATGTATGGGGTAAATAAAAAGTTGCTCTGACCATATCCACTGTCACCAAGGAGTAGTCCACTATGTTGTCCTCTCTGAAGCTGAGCACACAATGAAGAGTTGAGGAAAATCCTTGAATCATGAGTAGCACCTTTCCAACGGGCAGCAATGTTTGAAAACTCTAAATTAGGAGTGCATACACCCTGAACATTGATGGAAAACCAGTTCTTACGGTTTCTGTACTCCTCAGCATCGGGAGTTGATGGACACTTGATGGGAACATGACATCCATCTACACAGCCAATCACTCCTGGGAAGTGCCCATATTCATAGAATTGCACTTTGTAGTTAGCTTGGCCAGCAGCATCAGGGAACCTGATGTAAATACTCCTCAGTTCACAAATGGCTCTGCATACTTTGTGAACTATTCTGCATACAGTTGCTTCACTGGCACCACACAAATCACCAGTTTCACGATGAAAGATTCCAGATGCCAAAAACCTCAAAGTGATCAGAACTTGGAGAGCAGTGGGTAAAGGCCTTCCTCTTTGAGACAGAGTGGAAAGTCTAGGTTCAAGCAAACATATCATCTCCAATGCATTTTCTTTGTACATACGAAAGCGGTCTCGAAAAGTTATTTCATCAAAGTAATTTAATGGATCACTCCTATCCACAAGTACTTGTCTGGCTGGCCTCTGTACTGCATGTCGGTCTTCATTGAGATAGTCCAAATAGTCCATGCTTCTTCACAAACAGTACTAAGCAGAAGTTAAACCTGCCTCTTTGAAGGATTAATTTAAGCTTCAATTTAGTCCTGGAGTAGCTCTAGTCCTCCCTCTTGCAATCAGCTTAGTTTAATCCAGAATAGGCTAAGTCTATGACTATTTTAAAATAGGTCTGTGCAAGTCGCTTTAAGTTAAGACAGCTCAAACAGGCACTTTAGTCTGGGACTAGGCTTAAGCCTTGTCTGTGAAACCGGCCCAATGACTCCTGTGTTAATCTTAATCTTTACTGTACTTTTAAAGTGGAGATGCCATGGCATGAGTGGGGGCTACCTACAATACTCTCCTGAAGAGATTGTTCTTTTCATAAAGGCAACAGCAGTCCTCCATAATATGTGTCGCATGGCTAACCTCCCAGAGCCTGACATCTAGTTTGAAGCAGAGGATGACAACACTGCCCCAAATGGTCATGACCAGGCTCATCTGATTGGCCATAACACCTGAAACATGCTGATTCAGACACATTTTGCAGTCAATTAAGAGAGCAAACATGACAATAGCGATATAACACTAACAGAGCCCCAAAATATTGTTATCACAAAATGATTTATTGTCCTTAAAAATGTATTATAATATCGTTTCATCAGATCTCAAACAATTGTGTTCTATGTATCATTCTAACTATCAAACAAATTGATTTCACTACTGTTTCTTACACATCAAATAAATATTTTAACTTGCACTCTTTGCATATTCCATTTCTTATCAGTTCAAATCGTTCTTTCTCTACTGCAAGTCTCTCTCTTTGGACTTGGAGGACATCTCTCTGTAACTGATGTTTCTCTCTTTCGATCTGTAAATCTCCTGCATGCTGGGTTTTCTCTTCTTTGCTATAAAGAAAAGGTCATGAAAAGTTTAATTATCAGCACCATCAAATGAGCCCGGTTCTGACCATAGCCACATTAAGCAATGAAAGGCTACAATAACAAAATAGACAAGGCAATACACGTCAGTGCTGCCTGATAAGGGTATGATCAGGGCGGGGGGAGGTCAGTGTTTTCTTCAATGCTCATCTCTTCCACCAATTTTAGTACCACTACTGCCTCATCCTCGCCCATGCTGTCGTCAGCTGCTGGCAAGCCGACTTCACAGCCTCCCAAGATGCCTATTTAATTGTGGAAAAAAGTGTACGAGTGTTACGCATCCACTTGCATTTTTGACCGGTTACAATGTAGCTTAAGCTAGCGTTAATGTTGCTACAAAATCAATACGCCGGGGACACATTCATAACTAAGTTTCTGGTTACGGTTACATTGTTAAAGACCAACCGTTACCGCTATCTGGCAAGCACATGTCTAACCATTTATACGTCGTCTCAGAAGAGGCAACATTAGATATGTCCATATTCATGATATGAAGTAATTTCATTTACCATCTGTGTGCACTCTTCCAACCACTCCGAGGATGCGAAGATCAATGTCCGAAAGCGGTTGAGCCTCTGATAAACCTGTTGTGTATTGCCCCCAGCAGTTTGTTACGCTGAGCAAAGTCTTCCGCTTTTTTTTGACCTCGTCAACTCCGCGGGGGACACCGCAGACAGACGTTACTGCCTCGGTCACTTCAGCCCACTGTTGACAGACGACAGTGATGATGACAGTGATGATGACAGACGACAGTGACGATGACATAGATGATGACAGTGATGATGACAGTGATGACGACAGAGATGATGACAGAGATGATGACAGTGATGATGACATTGATGACGACTGAGATGAATATGGAGATGATGACAGAGATGACGACTGAGATGATGACAGAGATGACAACAGATATGACAGTGATGATGACAGAGATGACGACTGATATTGCCATATTACCCCTCTAGAACATTGCGCTCCCAGGATGCAGGCCTGCTTGTGGTACCTAAAGTCTCTAAGAGTAGTGTTGGAGGTAGAGCCTTCAATTACCAGGCCCCCCTCCTCTGGAACAATCTACCAGTCAAGGTCCGGGAGGCAGACACCCTCTCTTCTTTAAAGAGTAGACAAAAAACTTTCCTCTTTGATAAAGCTTATAGTTAGGGCTGGCTCAGGCTTGGACTAGCCCATAGTTATGTTGCTATAGGTTTAGACTGCCGGGGGGATCTGACACACCAAGCTTCTCTCTCTCTCTCTCTCTCTCTCTCTCTCTCTCTGTGTTTCTCTCTCTCTCTCTCTCCCACTCTCTCCCTCTCTCCCTCTCTCTCTCTCTCTGTCATATAAATGCAGCTCATTAACTCTGTATCTTCTGGTCCCATTAACATTACTAACCATATATCTTCCCGGGAGTTCTCGTGCTCCCCTGTCCTGTAGGTTCCTGGAGATCGTTGCTGCAGACCACCTGCTGCTGTGGACCTGCTCGACTGCAACAACTACTAACATCAGTCTTCCCCATAGTATCATTATTGTTGCTGCTAATGCTAATAGTAGACCTGTTGACTTCAAATGTTACAATTACGATTACCTCAGCCTTTATCATTACTCTGCTTCTCTCGCTAATTTATTTATTTTGCTTATCTTCACCCTAGTCTACCACTATTATTGGCATTGTAACCATAAGTATATGTCTGTTGTTGTTCAGGTAACAAGGACATATGTTGTTGTTTCTCTCTTTGCCTGTCTCTATCCTGCATCTCCTTCTATCCCATTTTCGGCCCATCCAGGCGAGGCAGATGGCTGTTCAACATGAGTCTCGTTCTGCTCGAGGTTTCTGCCTGTTAAAAGGAAGTTTTTCTGCCAATGTGCCGAATATTGCTAAGTGCTACTCATGGTGATTCATGTTAGGCCTCTCTTTAAATAACATAACAAAGAGTCGGTCTAGACCTGCTCTTTTTGTAAAGTGTCTCAAAATAACTCTGGTTATGATTTGGCGCTGTACAAATAAAATTTGACTTGACTTGACTTTTGACTTGATATGACGACAGATATGACAGAGATGATGACAGTGATGATGACAGAGATGATGACAGATATGACAGTGAAGATGACAGATAGGACAGTGTTGATGACAGAGATGACGACTGATATGACAGAGATGATGACAGTGTTGATGACAGAGATGATGACAGTGTTGATGACAGAGATGATGACAGATAGGACAGTGATGATGACAGATAGGACAGTGTTGATGACAGAGATGACGACTGATATGACAGAGATGATGACAGTGATGCTGACGGAGATGACGACAATGATGACGACAATGATGATGACAATGATGATGACATAGATGACGACTGATATGACGGAGATGATGACAGTGATGATGACAGTGATTATGACAGACATGACGACTGATATGATGACAGACGTGACGACAGATATGACAGCAATGATGACAGATGATGACAGAAATGATGACAGTGATGATGACATAGATGACAGAGATGACGAGAGACATGACAACTGATATGATGACAAACATGACGACAGATATGACAGCAATGATGACAATGATGATGACATAGATGATGACAGAGATGACAACAGCTACGATGACAGAAATGATGACAGAGATGACGACAGATATGACATAGATGATGACAGTGATTATGACAGACATGACAACTGATATGATGACAAACATGACGACAGATATGACAGCAATGATGACAATGATGATGACATAGATGATGACAGAGATGATGACAGATATGATGACAGAAATGACGACAGATATGATAGCAATGATGACGGTGATGATGACAGAGATGATGCCAGATGACGACAGAAATGATGACAATGATGATGACATAGATGATGATAGATGATGACATAGATGACAACAGATATGACATAGATGATGACAATGATGATGACAGATGATGACAGATGATGACAGAAATGATGACAATGATGATAACATAGATGACGACTGATATGACAGAGATGATGACAGGGATTATGACAGACATGACGACTGATATGATGACAGACAGGATGACAGATATGACAGCAATGATGACGGCGATGATGACAGTGATGATGACAGATGATGACAGAAATGATGACATTGATGATGACATAGATGACGACTGATATGACAGAGATGACGACAGATATGACAGCGATGATGACAGATGATGACAGAGATGATGACAGTGATAATGACAGATGATGACAGAAATGATGACAATGATGATAACATAGATGATGCCAGAGATGACAACAGATATGACATAGGTGATGACAGTGATGATGACAGAGATGACGACAGATATGACAGTGATGATGGCAGAGATGACAACAGAGATGACGACAGAGATGACAACAGAGATGACAACAGAGATGATGACAGATGATGACAGAAATGATGACAATGACAGAGCTGTTGAACACGTTCAAAACTGGTTAAAAAGTGAAAGTTTTTTCACCAACTATTTGAAGACGTTGAAGAAACTTTTATGTTTAGACCAGTTTTCACCTGCTTCTGTCACAAGATTCATCACATACTCACACACATATTTATTGCAATTTTTGAAGTCTCATAGCAGCTAAAATGATTATACAAGTGAGCAGTGCATCACAGTCACCAACAACATTTTTGGCAAAACAGGTTGACCTGGATTTGATTCAGCGATAGCTGCACTCAACCCTCTCAGCTACCATGTTGTCTTGTGAAATAGCCTTCCATCAGGTACCTGCAAGCAATTTTGCGGCTAATAAAAGGCTAATAGCCATTAATACGTAGACCTGGCATCTGGGCTTAAACATGGAAAAATTTGGGCTATTAGTGAAATTTCAGTAGACGTCTATTTAAACACTTTGATTAAATGTTTGTGTTTAGACCAGATTATATCTGCCACAGTATGCATTAAATTACACATCACCTATAAAGGTGTGAATGTACAAAGAAAAAGTCAATATTTCTTTAAATCTTGTTAGCTGGCTAATTACCAGTTTGCTGGGAGCACTTAAAGGTGACTTAGTGCCTCAGTGTTTTTGTTGCTTGTTGCTGCATGTTGTGCAAATAACTGTACATATAATTCCACTTTTGCAATCATTAGAATCCTACAGTAATGTGTTTATTTATTATTTGTTTTGTATGATCTCACCAAAGTATATTAATGTTAGACACACGAAAAACCAAAATAATAAATGTTTTATTTAACAAACCAAGGTTATTCAAGGTTCAAATTCAAATTTTTGGGCCAATTTAGAGTCTCCAATTTACCTGAGCTACATGTTTTTGGACTGTGGGAGGAAACCGGGGCACCCGGAGGAAACCCACACAAACACGGGGAGAACATGCAAACTCCTCACAGAAGGAGCAGCTTTAAAAGCAACGTATAGTCTGCTTTAAAAGCTGCTCCTTCTAAGTGTGAGGGGTCAGTGCTAGCCACCAACCGCCACCGTGCTGCCCTGCTTAACTGTCAGTTGTCCTGTCCCTGCCTCCTGTCCCTTCCTCATCTTCATGATGCTCTTCTCCAGGTAGCATCGATCCTTCTCTGAGACGATTGTCGTCCACAGGTCCATGAAGTTCTTCTGACGGATGAATTCTTGGAGGATGGCGAGTCCGTGGGGCCTGAGGAGAGATAAGTTACCTGTTTAGCACTTTAGTGTTCCAACACGAGATTGAACAACGACAATTTCTCAAACCAGAAGACATCAGATCACAGAGTCCTGAACCTTGTGAATTAACAGCACAGCTTGATTACTAACCTGACTTCAGCCGAATGGTCCACTGCCATCTTGTTGGCGGACATCACAAAGCGCTTGGTGAAGGTCTTTCCTGATGTCAAGATGGCCTTCGCTCCAAGTATGTCAGCTAGCAGGTGTATCTGCTGAGCGTTGGCGGCTCTCACTGCAGGGCACAGGTGGCTGAGAAAGGACACAAACAAACAAAAATCACTTTGTTTCATTTAATTTAATTAAAAATGCTAGTAATACACTTATTAATAACTTAAATATGTTCTGATCCGTCTGTCTTACCTTAGCCCTGTGTTCAGCAGAGCGTTCAGGACGGGACCTGGGCTGCAGTTCATCACCATCGCCTCCAGGGCGATGTTGGCCTGCTGCTGAAGGAAAGCGCTTCCACTGGCCTGTGCAATCTTCAGCAGCAGAGCGCAGCCTATCTTGTCCACCAGAACGTCCATGTCCTTCTGCAGGTAAACGTACAGATAGACGATGGTGTCCATCGCTGCAGTGGCCACCGAGGTGTGCAGATTTTTAACCTGGAGAGTAAGAACAAAGATCAACAGTCAGTGGTCTCACTTCAGGAATGTGCACATTAATAGACACATAAAACAAATTAAATGATTTAATGAGATGAAATAATTTCCTTACTTCCTCTTTCACGGCGTAACACACTTCATGGAGTTTTCCCCTCACTTTGTCTGGATGGTTCTGCACCAGAGCTTGGACGATCTTAAGTCCTTCTGTCTTCTTCTCCCTGGTGCTGGTTTTTTGGGAGGAGCTGGAGTGACGGGCGTCGTTTTGTTGGCGATCTTCGGTGGGGTTGGTCTTTGAGGAGGAGCTTGACAGACAGGTGCCAGTAAACCATTTCTTTTAGGAGCAGCTGGAAGTTGAGGTAAACTGACACCTAAGGCCTGTTGCAAGTTCTCCAGTCCTTTCTGGACTTTCCCCACCTCTCCTGCAACCGTCTGGAGTCTGTATCCACCGCCGACTGATTTTTCTGTTCGGATAAAGATACAAGCATTCATCAGTAACATTTCTACCATCTTCATCTGTCAACATTTACAGGACTAATGAAAAGATATATCAGGAATTTTCAGATTGTCTACAACAACATACCTGCTCCACTGATGTTCATCTGACTGACAGGGAGACGGGGGGATACTCTTCTCCTGGGTCGTGGAGCTGCTGGACGAGGAGTGAACGGCCTTTGAGGAGTTATGATGTATGGGATTTCCTGCAGCTCACAGGGAGTTTGGGTATCCACTGAGCTGAGGGTGTCATCAGAGCTGCTTGAATGTGAGGGGCTGCAGGTCTGGTGTACCCTAAGATAGACCTCCTCTTCCTCTTCATCAACTGGTCTCATCTGACGTTGCTGAGTCCTTGAAGAGTGTCTGACTCTCTGTTTTAGGACGGACGAGTCAGGTCTTGGGTGTCTTGGGGGTTGAGGTAAATTAAGCGGGCCCTGCTGGTGCTGAAGTCCCAGTCTCTGTAAGACAACGCTGGTGCGAGCATTGTCTGCAGCACACAGCGTGTCCGTTTGACGTAACAGAGCTTCCCTCTGAGTCGCCTGTAAATTCAGGTTTGTGGTTAGTTGAGTTGAAATAACATTTCAGTATGATAATTTCTTTCAATCAAAGTTCACCATCAAGCTTTTTTGTTTTTACAAATAAAAAGAAGAAAAACTAAACAAATACAACATTCAGTTATTTAGTAGTTAATCAGGAATTTATCAGAGTTTAAATTGAACCTTTATCTTGTATCTTTATGCTTTCCATTAATGTACTGTAGTTTTTCATTGCTGTATTTTTGAGTATCTAACAGATTAGGTCTTATAAACCATAAACTCCATGTTGCTCATGAAATGTAAATGTAGGATATCGCTTAGTTATTCTACAGTACATGATCTAAGGTATATTTACAGTATTACAAAATAGATAAATATATTTTAAGTACAGAAGAGAGTCTCCACTCTACATGGCTTAAAATGGGAATCATTTCTCTGTTTTCATGAGACTTATTGTTTGGCAGCATTCATTTCCAAATAATAAGCATTTCACTGTAAAATGGAGAATCTAAATCTCCGAATCTCTGAATTCTGAAACTTTTTAACCAGTTATATCACTTCACAAGAAATTTTCTGCAGAGCAATAAGCAGCTCTGTATGCATCTCTAAAAAATAGTCAAACATAAACAGCAGAAAGCTTGGAGAATAAAACTTACATTTCCTTTGTCATTCGGCATCTTGTTGTTCTTTTTAAACCAACTGCAGATGTTGGAAAACATGGCTTTTGCAAAAGTGTTTCACCAACGAGTTAAAATACTGTGTATGTTAACTTGTCGAGATGTGAGTGAGTCTGAAGCCTTATAACCTTCTGTTTGGAACATTCTATTATATATCAGAATGTAAATCAAGGATCAGAAAGAAAGACAATAAACAGTGAAAATCTGGAGGGAAATCAGGCCATATTTCAAGTTAAACAACATAGGCTGTGTGATAACCCATTAGCTAATGTCAGACAACAGCTAACGTTAGCATTTAGCCCCTCACTAGCTAAATTTACCATTACCTAGGAAGCAGCTGAAAGCTAATATTGTTGTTTGGTAGTGTTATGCAATACAATAGGAGAAGCTAGCATGTGCTTAAATGTTATCTGTTGTCTTTAGCTTACGGGGATATGTTTTAAATTGAAATTTGTATTCACCCCCTGTACAGCTAATATTATAAATAGCCAGGAAGCGTCTGAAAGCTAAGGCAATCTTTTGGTAGTGTTAGGGCCTGATCAGACAGAGCAGTGTGGTGCGCCTCACGTTTTGCAGGCTGTAAAACACAAGGCGCACCGCACTGCCTTTTTTCTTCAACCTAGAATACAGCAGGACATTAAACCACCATTGGAGCAAGATATCAGAAGAAAATAGCCGCTGTACAATGATGGTGGATGATCAAATGTACTGAGGAAATGATTCATTACAGAACAGATAAATACTTAAAAAGATTCTAATTTATGTAGTAGGCTAAAGCTCCTCAGTAAAATAATATTGAGTTTATAACGCGCAGGGTCAATGATGAGGTTCTTAACCAACTCTGTCCGTCTGATCCATCATTGTTCTGTTGGGAGGCTCCAGAAATGTTTCTTCTAATCTAGCTAATTGCGGTTTCCCAGAGCTCGGCATTTTAGAAGAAGAGCTGGGTCACCAAACAGCCGTTGATCAAAACAGCCTATTAAGGTGTAGAAACAAAAGGCTCTCACAATCCGAACAATGTGCCGCTGGTGATTCAACAGTTTGCTCTGTGGGCACAAAGCATTAATTAGGGCAATAACTTCATGCTACTGCCGTTCTATAGTCTCCATTTCTGTATGAGTGCATCTATTTATGCTCTGAAGTTAGTCGGGGACTCTGACTTGCCGAGTGTGCCACATTCCCCCGTTCCATGTGCAGATGTGTTATTGGCGTAATGAGGAAAATACTTTGGGAAACGTGGGAGAGGGGCCCCACAACACCAAAACTTTCTTGACAAAATAATATACCTCATTGTGGAAGCTCATAACGAGAATTGACATAATTACTCGGGCCCATTTCTTGTCTAATTAGCACACTTCCACAGTGGACAGGGACTAGCAGTTTGGCAGGAGAAGGGAATCGGACAGGCATGGCAGTGGCAACACAAAAAGGGGCCTCTGGTTTCAGCGTAATTAGGTGAGACAATGCCACTGACTGTTTTGAGCTACGGCAGCGGCTCAGAGCTGGGGGCCAGCGGACTCCCCGAGACCCTAATAAGCCCCTAATTGTCTTTTTTTATTCACATGGCAGCACCAGCAGACATGAAGACTGCCTATTCTTGGTCCCCTGCAGAGAGCGTGGTCCTTGTCCTGCAGAAAGGGAGGAAATTTGAGTTGACTCACTCAGGACCTTCACTGTTTGGCTGTCAAACTCCAGACGACTTGTTTTAACCTCCTGTGACAGCGTCCCAAACCTGGAGAGCTGCCAGCATGGTGAAAAGATAACTCTGGAAACATTAACAAGTGAAGTTAATCTCGAACTTAATAATGCTCGAGCCTAATAATAATAAATAATTCAGAAGAACTGAAATCAAATGCAATTTTTTTTGTGTGATTCACTTTTTATTCAATTTCACATTAAGATGCTTGTACACAAGGAGCCATAGAGACAGATTACCGCACAGCACAACCATCAAACACAGTTCGCATTGCCTTGATAAGAGAAAAACATCAATTTCAAAACAATTAAAGAAATTAAAGACAAAAAATGCACAAAGAGAATATATAATGTGTATGTAGATTTTAGTAAATGCTAATTTTCCGATCAACAAAACAAAAACTTCACTTTGATATTACAGACCAGGACATGCCATGCTGCCAGTGCTTACACTAATGAGGTAAGCTGAGCCTGTTTCTATGTTCGTTTTGTGCATTTACAACTGTGAGGATACGAGTTATGATCTTCTGACGTTATGGTGGTGCCACTTCGTTACCTCGTGATAACGTGATGAATAAGTTGATATCTCGAAAACGAGAAAACACCCAGAAATAAATCGTTATCACAGGAAAACAGAGTAAATATAATGTATGGATGCATGCTCGCTAAGGGCTTCTGTAGGTCAAGGCTGCATCTTTGTAATATTTTTACTGAGCCCCAAAATAATTACGCAGTTTGTTTTTAAAGATATTAATGTACCTGTGATCCTCAGGCCGGTCCTTGTGTGTCCTTTTTGTATTGCCTGGTGACTCCTTGTTTGTATTTTATATGTCTCTCTTTCTGGATGACATTTATATAATACAGAAATAAAAAAGATGACTTAATATTAGGGCCTGTTTAAGTCAGTAGATTGTAAGAAAGGACATGTATTTGAAATGATCTGTTACCATACCTCTAGCAGATTGACACATTCAGATTTCTTAAGTTGCACATGTGAGGCAACAATTGAATTCACAAGGAGTTGTGTTTCAGTGACCTTAAAACAAGTGACCATATAACTCTCGGGGCGGCTGTGGCTCAGTGGTAGAGTTGGTCGTCTCTCAATCAGAAGGTTGGGCGTTCGATTCCCTGACTGCCACAGTCTACATGTCGAAGTGTCCTTGGGCAAGACACTAAACCCCGAACTGATAACGGTGGCAAAGGCATAGGGTATGAATGGGCACGGATCTGACTGGAGATTGGCACCTAGGCCTTTGCCATCAATGTGTGAAGGTGTGTGTGAATGTGACATGTATTGTAAAAGCGGCTTTGAGTGGTCGCAAAACTAGAAAAGTGCTATATAAGTACAGTTCATTTCTTTATGGCTCTGTTTTTGGTCTCCACCACCTACTAAAGCTGTCTGCTACAAACTTTATTGTGTTCGCTGGGTAGTCTTCAAATTAACCCGTTTGCTGCTGGGCAGGTAGTAAACAGATGATATATCAGAGCCTTTTGGCAGAAAAGAATCAAAGTAATGAGTTAGAAGATGCTAAAAGGGGAAGGGAAACTGAAGAGTCGAGTCATTATTATGGGTTACTAAGCGTGACCTCTGTCATGTTAAATAAAGCCAAAAATGTTGATTAGTGCAGCTTTAAAATGTGACATTGGCAGCTTTAAGTTTGAAACCCATGACTTTTGATGCACACTATATTCAAGCTTTATTTTACTACATTAAAGAGTCAAAAAAAAAACAAGAGCTGAAACTATTTCACAGACACGACACTGAACAGTCACCATTTTTTATAGTGTTTGAATGTGCAAAAAGTTACAGAATAAAGCTTTAATTATCTTCTTTAAGATCATTTGTTTCTCTTGAACTTGATTAATATTATTAATTATATTATAATATCATATTTGTACAAGCTGATTCACTTTCTTTTTTCTGGCAGGTAATGAAAACTTTGAACCACAGGCAGCTGGGCTCTGCAGGCCGCATGTCAGTACTGTGTGATGAGCCTGTTTAACCAAACACACACAGAAACTGGTCCATACGTTTGAGGCCACTTCTAATGGCAGGTGGTACCGAAGAGACTCAATATGTCATAGTTCCTCCCGTCTAACCTCCCCTGCAGTCAAGGCCTCGCCTCTCGGAGGAACGTCAATCTGATGTGCCCTCACTCCTTTAATTAGCTGTCAATTAGTGCAAATGAATCAACTCTTCGCCTAATTAAGCAATGCCACCAGGCAGCTCCCGTACACCGGCCATTGTGTGAGCAGCATGAGAAAAGCACAGCTAGCAAATTCGCTTTGGATCACGAGTGCAATTTAACGATCACACTGACGCACTGTGTTCAGGGAGCTCAGTGTGTGTGTGTGTGTACATAGTGTATGGGAGGATGAAGTCACACACTTTATGCTACAGCAATCATAAAATGCAAAATGTTTGCTAGTATGTTTCATTTTTTTTGCAACGTGAGCATAATGATAGTATGTGCAAAACAAGTAAACGTGCAAGACATTACTCAACTAACCTCATTTGCTATTTTAAGCCCACTGTCACATTTACAAAGATGCACATGCACACAAATGAAAACACATTCTGACATGAGCACTTGGCTCATTTATGTGTGTATATAAACTTTAGGCCTGATTCCATTTTTGATAGTTTAATGTTACCTTGGGAAGAATACCTTGTGTTTTCCTGTGCTTTTCATTTTACCTGCAGCCTCACACAACAGAAATCATTTTCTCATGCAGTCCGCATACGTAACAGTCGGAGTGTAAATGTAATCACTCCAAACATCTGTTCACTTCAAGACAAGAGCCTGTTTTCTACTGAGATGCTGTTCTTAGGAGCGATGGGTAAAATATTGGCATCACCTTTGATAAAAGTCATCTCATCGTCGGCGTATTGTTTGATTACAAATATGTTCAGAGGATATTTCAATTCCTCTACTTTTTTTTTGCTTCAATCCTGAGAAGCAGCTGATCATGACAAACCAAAATCTCTTTCTTGCTCAATACATATGGCCTTTATTTTAAAATGAATAACAAGCGCACACACCCCACCCCCCACCCAAAAAAAGCGCATGTCGGATCAAGATCTTTAGGACACAAGGCTTTTGTCATCACCAAATTCACGAAATGAAAGTTCTCACAGCAACTTAACACAAAATAAATCAGTATATTTCTTTACATTGGTAGAACACAACATTCTTTCCTGCAAACTTACACAATACAAAAACATAGAGGTCTAAAAGCTGGTAAAGCAGTTTGATTCCTTATTCTTTGCTTAAGGCATCGAATGTGCTGGTTTTGGATCTTATTCCTTTACTTGGCCTAAAGGTACGGTGGCTGACAAGGGCATCGCAATGCAACAGTCCAAAGAATTTTCATTCGGAGAAACAGGCTGCTAATTCAGATACGATGCAAATTCAAAACCCATACAAAAACAAATACAAGAACCAAAATGTGCTGCAAAAAGCCAAACGACATGCTGAAGTCAGCGGGGTCAGCTCCCCGTGGTGCCAGGAGCCACACCTGGCAAGAAAAACACTCTGCTACTGTATTCACTGTCATCAAAAGTGTGTGAGTGCTTAGTGCTATCCCATTGTCAAATCACCAAGTGCGTGAGGGCTCTGATGAGGACTTTTCAATGCCAAATTGAAAATATAATAAGTATTCAAACATAAAAAATAAGACTTAATGTATAGGCAATAAATAATGTTAAAATGTTAAAGGTGGTGGAGCATGGTGTTAAAAATAAATAATTAAATTGTTCATGCAAGTCACACGTACATACTGGAGGTCAGCTTTTTTGAAAAATTATTTAAAGTTGTAATCTCGAAGATTTCACTTGTGTTCGCTATGGCGATAAACAGGATAAAACTTTCCAATTTAACCAGACGTCTTAACTTTAACTGGGCGCCGCTGCAAAGGCTTTCATCAGTGGGATATATAGTGACTTAACAGACATTTATTTACATGAACATTTTCGAGATTATACCTTTTAATGGCGCATCTTGTTTCCATAGTGTGGCCCTTTCCTCATTTTTATGCTCTTCTCAAGTCCTCACGGCCACACGCACTGCACACCTGATGCCATAAAAGTCCGAGAGGGTTCAGTGCTTATAGGCTTTAGGGTGGAGATTGGGATTGGGCCCATATCTTCTTTGTAAATTCATTCCCCCATAAAATTTGTTTAACCAAAATCAAGTTCTATTAGAGCTCCCTACGGGCATAGAGCACTTTTATTGTGATGACAGGATAGGCAGCATTTTTCTCTGCTTTCATTTATCTTCTTTTTGACTGCTATTGTTTTTGTATTTGTAGCATATACGTATATTTCTATTAATGCATTCTTTTTGGCTTTTATTTTTCATGTGCAGTATGTGTCTGCTTTTTAGTATTTTGTAAATGTGTGGCCAGTTTCTCCTGATTGAATCCTTTGGGCCTTTTTAAGCCACTGTATAAAAGTATCATCGCACATTTTGTGATGTAAGGCTGCTTTATGTCATGATGAGGCAAACTCATTTCCAGTAACATGAGCACTTCAGCCATGTTGCCTCCCTCCCTCCATCCAGCAGCCACTCTGGACAATTACAGGCTGTAATTGTTATTTAATAGATTAAACATTCATCCTTCCTGTGAAAACCCCCTCAGGGCCGGACGACAGCCTCACCATGTTCACACAGCTAAACACCCCCCATCGCACACGCACACACACGTCGACGCTCATTTGACGGCAGTGTTTGTGCTTAAAATTCAATTACCCACTTATTGATAGCTCTCTGGGGTGCTAAAGGAGTTGACACGGTGCCGGTGGAGGTGTGGATGATTTCCCAGGAGGCCCCAGTCTCCTCTGCACATCTCCAGCTGGATCTATTTCATGGCTTTACTCATCAGCAGCCGACGCAGATGGAGCACAGGCAGCCGTCATACACCTGCACACACCAGCGCACGCAGACACAGACAGACAGACATCACATGCACACACAAAAACACCCACACACACAAAACGCAAGCCATT
The DNA here is from genome assembly GCF_022749685.1 of Semicossyphus pulcher. Taxonomy (NCBI): domain Eukaryota; kingdom Metazoa; phylum Chordata; class Actinopteri; order Labriformes; family Labridae; genus Semicossyphus; species Semicossyphus pulcher. The sequence continues at coordinate 13,614,877 of NW_027211615.1, forward strand.
TATTATTGCAGTGACCAAACTTAAACCAAGATTGCAAGTTATTTAAAAAGGTTTCTCAATTTAAGGGCTGCAAATGACTATTTTTATGGATTAAAATTATGTCTTATACTCTTCACATATTGCATTTTTTTCCCTAATATTGTATGTCTCTTATGTACATAATCGTATGTTACCTCTTTTTAGTCTAGGACCAAAAGCACATCTCTTGCATGTCAATCCTGCAAGGAAAAATTTGTGATTTTGAGAGAAGTGGAGTGTATTCATTGTGAAAAAAACAAAAAGGTGATCGGCGCCGCTTCGGCTCAGCGATTAAATTGGCGGCCAAATACAGAGGCAATAGTCCACGATGCAGCAGCCCCGGGTTCAACTCCTGTCCTCGGCCCTTTGCCACATGTCATCCCCACTCTCTTCCCCTGTTTCCAACGCTAGCCACTGCCCTCTCTCAATAAAAGCATGAAAGGCCACACTTGCTGAAAAGTTGTAAGCATCAGAAGACTGGATATACTCCTACCAACGGTGTACTGTTTAATAATAATGATGATGAAAGTAGCAAAAGTGAAGGATGTTCATGTGTTGCTTGGCAAAAGACCAGTTTCAGTCAAGTTGCGAAACTAGTTGTGTAGGCGGAGCCATTGGAATGATTAAATAAACAAAACAAGTGTGTTATTTTGTGATAGAAATGCCAAATTAACTTGACTAAGTTTACTTTACATGAAAAACTTAATGTAAACAAGTGATTTTCTAAGCTCCAAACACAGAGACATTGTCTATTTGGGGGATGTCGGGTGTATTCATTGGGATAAACACAAAAAGGTGATGTGCACATTTGCTCAAAAGTAGTAAACTGAATGTTGTTTTGAAACTGCCTGTAAAGTTCAAGAGCAATTCCATACTCTTAAAACACTGTCTTCATGGCTTTAGCTGTAACAAAGGAGCACTTGTTTTATGTCACACTCTGACTCTGCTCTTAAAGCCACAGGTAGTAGCCCCACAGGTTAGCCACACGTCTTAAAGTCCCCTGAGACCTCCAGGGGCCCCGCAGGAACACTCGGCTTGCCGCTGGCCTCCTTTCCTCGCTAATTACAGCACTCATCTCTGCTCTCCCATGAGACGCCGCCACTCTGATGACAACACGCTGCACAGCTTGGAGCGCTGCATCAGCGGGCAACAGCTGGGGCCACCGGCTGCACGTCAATACCCGGGGGGGATAAAAGGAATAATGATGCTGTGGGTGTATGTTGGGGGTGGTGGTAGCAGGAAGCATTCATTCACACCATGCAGGGAGACTTTGTTGCTATTTTGCAGTGAACTCCGAAACTCTGATGTGGTAAGTGCTACTTAATTACCCATGAACATGTTGTCTGAGGTCAGATATACAACATTATACAATAGTTTAGTTTCAGCCAAGTAATGTGATTGGACAAGAGGCATTCCATGAGTGCTGATATGGAGCATAACAGCACTGGGACTTTTAACTATGTATATCAGCCTCAGGTAGTTGTAATACCATAATTGACCGTCACATAAATGACATAACAGCAAACAGTCTCAGGATAGATTAATAATAATCTTTTGTTGCCTGTTACTGTTTACTACTACTGCTTGTAAAACTGTTGTTGAAAAGCAATATCACACTCAAGGTCGTGTTGTTGTACTGAATATTAGCACGCTGTGATTACCTTCGGCACGCAGCCTACAGCTTGTTGCCAATGACCGAATACTAGCTGTATGTTTTGATTGGAAAGTAGAGATGATTCTTGCTGTCCTCTCATGTGACAGGGGCAGACTACAGCGTACATGTCCCTAAGGGTGACACTGGATCGATGAGCTCTATACACACTGTACTCCTCTCAGTGTGATTGCACTGACTGTTCATTAGCAGGGCGCTGGGCTTTAATGGCCTGCGCGCTTCTGTCGTCCGTAAATCTCCAGACTCCACCCAGGTATGCTCCCCTGTCTCATCAAAGAGCTGCGAAGAATGAAGACGGTGTGATGAAAAAGAGGATGAGATTTATCGGCTCCCTCCCCCTCCTCATCCTCCTCCTTTTCTACGCGCTCCACAAGCTCATGTGCACAGAAAAATGACAAGTAGGACCTCGCATAGACACACCCATAAATGTGAAGATACAACTGAATGCATTTGAGATGCTAATGAGTCTGCAGTGGCATTAATTTGTCTTACTGTCACATCTAAATGTGGTTCAAGTGAGTGAGATGTGGACTCAAAAACAAGTCAACAACTCATAAGCAGGTTAATAATTAGGTTTACTTGCCTAATCAGTCCGGAAGTAATCAACAGATAGGCAGCTGGGAAAGGCTAAAAAAAAACAAAGAAAAAGGGACGAGGCATGCAGACCTAAAAGAGGGCATATGGCTAGAGATTTCAGATATACAGTAATGTCTGGGCCTTTAAAATCAGTTCAACCATTATATGATAATTTTCGAAAGAGGTAAAGTCTAAAATATGAACACACTTGGACACGTTTATTTAAGTCTGTAAGTAAGTCAAGTTGCATCTCCTGACCTTAGAAATGTTCTGGTCATCCTATTAATATTATGTAACATTATGCTCACATTTACACATATTTTTGTGTCATGTTTTGACAGACAACATCAAATACATAAAGATTTTCCAAGTACTTTAGCAGTGACAGTTTAAGTGCCTTGAAAGGTCACGTTAGCTTGGAAGCAGTTGAATGCTAACATTAGCCGTTGTTTTGGGTTGTTAGTCGTTTAGATCTAAAGATTGTCGTCTGAATTGATCGGCAACTAAAAAGACCATGGTTAGTAAAGATCTGGAGGGAAATTGGGTCATATTTTAAGAAAAAACAACAGATGTTATAACCTATTAGCTAAGAACAGACAGAAAAGCTAATGTTAGCATTCAGCCCCTTAGCCTACAAGCAAATATTACCGTTAGCTAGGTGTGTAAAGTTTTTATTTTTGTTAGTGTTACACTATACACTAGGAAATGGTATATATTTCTTGCTAATGTAATTTTAGCTTGGAAGTGGTTGAATGCTAACCTTAGCTGCTGTCTAACAATAGCAGGGTTATCAGCTACATGGTTGAAAATACTTTCAATAGTGCAATATCAAAAATCCTCTCCTAACTTCTCAGTTATAGGCTAACATTTTTCTGGTGTTTTGGTGAAACCTGAAACTTCATATGTCACACTGATGGTAGCACCTCTAGGTCATAACTTGCCAACTCGGCTCTTTTCAGAGGGGGCTAATTGTCAGAAAATGCTGTTTGACAGTTGGATGATGTCATGGTCTGGTCAGCGAGTGTGGGGCAGTGGAGAGTGAAGACATGTTGCTGCGTCCCATTCATTATCCACTTTTTTTTCTGTGCAGTTCCAGGTCAAGAGATTTGGGTCAGAGAACAATGCACTCTCTCTGTTAGAGCGTAGCGGGGTGCCGAAAACCCTTCTCATGCTCCCCACTGACCCTCATCCCAAGCCTTCACATCCAACCACTCAACACAACTTCACACTCTGCAGACACAACACAACTCCCAGTGGGTTGGCATAGGAGATCTGATATACCTTTAAATATAGCAGGGAGGGGAGTCACCTGGTGGTTAGATACTGTGATTACACTCTATCTATCCATCTATCTATCTATCTATCTCCAAATGTTAGGTTAATAAATCAATAAAAATAAAAGAATAAGAATATTTCCCATCAGAATTTCAGTGTGAAGAAGGCTCAAAAAATATAGCTGTATATACAAAAAACATAAAATGTGAAAAATCCCAAATCTAATATTTGTTTCTCGTGGGAGCATCTTTTGGTTCAGTCGTGTGACCTGTAACTGTGTGAGTGTTTCTTTAGATGACATTTTCTAATCATCTCCATCATCATAAAACATACAATTAAAGTTAAGCTTTAAACATGTAAGCTAAAGTTTTTTATTAGGAAGGAAATTTTGTGTCACATGAGTCCATAATTTGTCTCCTGTACTTACATACATTTAGAAAGTAAAGTTTACTTCATCTTCTTAACTTCTACTTCAGTCTTCAATAATCTATCCGTGGCTGCAATACTTTTGCTGATCGGTTTGTTTTGTCACAGGCCCAAGACTTCCCACGGTGATGACATCACCAGTTGAAGTCAAAAATCCTGTGAGTGTGCATCGTCTTCGCCGGGTGCGGTGGCGCGCGCCTGTAATCCAAGTTACCGGGAGGCTGAGGCTGGCGGATCGTTTGAGCTCAGGAGTTCTGAGCTGCAGCGGACTATGCCGATCGGGTGTCCACGCTAAGTTCGGTATCGATATGGTGCTCCTGGGGGAGCTCGGGATCACCAGGTCGTCTAAGGAGGGGTGCATCGGCCCAGGCCGGAAACGGAGCAGGTTAAAGCCCCCGTGCCGCTCAGTAGTGGGATCGCGCCTGTGAATAGACGCTGTAGTGCAGCCTGAGTAATACAGCGAGACCCAGTCTTTTTACACACACCACCACACTACTGTCACAACACACGCACTCTATATTATATCCAAACATCACACAGCAGCTTCATCACCGCTTCTTCATCTTCTTATTACCGTGAAAAACCTTCACACAGCTGCTGCTCTGCGGGTCCTACAGCGCCTCCACCTGGAGGACACCTGCAACTACACCAACCACACTCAGCACTTCTCATCACGTCCTGCAGGTGGAGGAAGACTAAAACTACAAAAACTAAACTGATCTGATGAGTTACTAACAAACACATTTTGAAATTCCCCTTTGATCTGTGTTTTGAATTGATACGTTAGTTGTGGTGAAAGTGCAGCAGCTGTTTAGATGAAGGAAACAACACAGAAACACAGAGGGCCTCCTCAAATGACTGTGGATGTGTTTATGTTCATTGATCCAGATCCATCGTCTGTGATTATGACATTCATCAGTTTACCTGCAGTCTGTACCCACTGAATAAAAATATACATACTAACATCAGCTCCATGTCAGAGAAATGCTTCAACCTAAATGTTTCCTTTTACAGGCCTCATTATTTCATCAGTTATCTGTTCACACAACAAAACCCACAGAGACATATCGGCCTAACTTGACCTCAAGTAATTTATAGTTAATCAATCAGTTGTAAGTGTTAGTGTTTCACAGGCAGAGGTCATATATGTTAATGTATTTGTTGTCTGTGTTTCATTTTTCATGCTTGGAAATGGAGGTCTATAAACAGAATGAATAACGTGAAAAATAAAAAAACACAATATTTTGTTTTTCAGGGGAGCTTCTTTGTGTTCATTCATGTAACCTGTAAGTATTTCAGTGTTTCCTTGGATTCATTTCAATGTTTTGTCAAGTTTTAAACAAGCGGGCTGATGTTTTTATTAGGAAGGAAGGAAACTATGTGCCACATGAGCCCTTCATTTGTCTCGTCTACTTACATGCATTTAAAAGTAAAAGGGTGAAAGAGTTTACTGCATGTTCTTAACTTCTACTTCAGTCTTAAATAGTCTATCTGTGGCTGCAGCTGTTACACTTTGGCTGATCGGATTTGTCAGGCCCAAGACATCCCACGGTGATGACATCACAAGGTCAAAATCCCTGTGAGTGTGTGTCTTCCTCGCCGGGTGCGGTGGCGCGCGCCTGTAATCCAAGTTACCGGGAGGCTGAGGCTGGCGGATCGTTTGAGCTCAGGAGCTCTGAGCTGCAGCGGACTATGCCGATCGGGTGTCCGCGCTAAGTTCGGTATCGATATGGTGCTCCTGGGGGAGCCCGGGATCACCAGGTCATCTAAGGAGGGGTGCATCGGCCCAGGCCGGAAACGGAGCAGGTTAAAGCCCCCGTGCCGCTCAGTAGTGGGATCGCGCCTGTGAATAGACGCTGTAGTGCAGCCTGAGTAATACAGCGAGACCCAGTCTTTTTACACACACCACCACACTACTGTCACAACACACACTCTACATTATATCCAAACATCACACAGCAGCTTCATCACTGCTTCTTCATCTTCTTGTTACCGTGAAAAACCTTTACACTGCTGCTGCCCTGCGGGTCCTACAGCGCCTCCACCTTTAGAACTCCTGCAACTACACCAACCACACTCAGCACTTGTCATCACGTCCTGCAGGTGGAGGCAGACTAAAACGTTTAACAGCTATCTGATGAGGTGTGGACACATTTTCGGGGGGGGGGAGTTTTAATGTAGTGAAAGTGCCACAACTGTTTAAACAACTGTTTATACCTTTTATTTTATTCAATTTTTATCTTTTCCTTTTTCTATTTGTACTTGCCTTCTTGCTACTTGCTTGTTGCTTGTCTTTGTGCTGGTGCAACAACCGAATTTCCCCTCTGGGGATCAATAACGTACTATTTTATCTTATCTTATCTTATGTTATCTTAAAATAATGAAACACAACACAGAAAATATAGTGGGACTACATAAATGACAGTGGATGTTTTTACGTTCATTGATCCAACAAGTTTCTGCAGAGCTGTGAAACATTTATTGTTTGTGATTACGGTGGTAGGAAAGAGTTTGTCTGCTATCTGAACCCCCCACAGGTGATGGACACTTTCACATGTACATATTCATCTACTTAAGTGCTTTTTTAATGTTAAGTGTGTTATCAGTCTGTAGTGTTTAGGTCGCTGTCAAAGTCTCAGGTGTTAAAAAGACCTAGGCTAGTGCTGTGTTCGAGATGCCATACTATACGAGCAGTACGTACTGATTTGGCCAAAATGTAGTTTGTAGTATGCAGTATGCAAACATGAGCAAAATGTGCAGTATGTCAAAAATACCCGGATGTCGTACTGATTCGGAGAAAATTTCCAGTACTCATCGGACCAGTCTACCTCGCCTACTGTATCCCACAATGCAAAGCGCTGGAACGCCACAATGGCAGTAGAAATGATGTACAGCAGCAGCATTCCAACAGAAGGGGGCGCTATAGCTAAAGAAGCGGCGGTTGTTGTTTACTTCCGCCTGTCGTAGCGTACAAGCTTCTCCATACTACATACTCCCGCTGAACGCAGTATGCAGTATATAGCATGTAGTGTATAGTATGTAGTATGTAGTATAGTATGGCATTTTGAACACAGCCTATGAGAAAAACGTCATCATGTCCTGTAGGTGGAGGCAGACTGAAGTGCAAACATTAAACAGCTTTTCATGAGTACTCATGAACACTTCTTTCTATTCACATTTAACTGTTTTTTGGGAGAGAGTTTCATTCAAGTGAAAGTGCAGCAGCTGTTTAAAAAAATAAAACACAACACAGAAACATGGTGGGTCTCTTCAAATCATAGTAGTTTCATGTTCATTGATCCAACTGATTGATGTTAGCATGCACCGATAGCCTTTTGGAGGAGGGCTGTATGTATCAAATGACCATGTCATTGGTAGTTAGGAGGAGAACTACTGAACGTATCACTTGACCGTATGTGTCTCACACACTCGCTCGTTCACTGAACGAGAATGGTCCTGGTGAACGACACGACCTGATTACAAATGAAAGCGGGCGGAAGTATTTCAGGCCTGCATACAAAGCCAATTCACAGACGTGTAAACCACTGACAGATGAACACAAACTAAATTATGTTTATTTATGAAGACATTATAAAGTCAGAAGGTTTTGTAATGGACAAGTTGGGCCAAGTAACTTTTATATTGTGATGATTTTATGAGAAGACCAGCGATTGCACTGGGAGCCGTCATCGTTCCTGAATGAGTGAGAGTGAGGAAGAAGTGAATGAGTTGTTTCTTTGTCATTACAGGTAAACCGGATATGTCACTGAACAACTTGGTGAACATGTCTAATGAACGAACCTTGCAGCTGAACGAGATTTGAAGATCTGGATCACTGCAGTGACAGTGCGTCACAGAAGCCCATCGAAGGCTGTCCCAATTCGAAGCTCCTTCAGATGCAGCCAATAAATGCATCCTTTGTTTCCCAGGCCGCTAAGGATCCATCGGATGCATCTTTTGCGGCCCAATGTATCCCAAGATTCATTGTGCGGCAATTCAAACAAAATGGCGGACACTCATGTGGCCAAGGAAAAAACTTTTAAATGTAAAACTTTTTGGTTTCAACTCAGTCGAATAGCTAGCGTTACACATGTTTATAAAAATGAAAGGGCCCTTGAAACAAATCATCTTTAAAATTAGAGGTTAAGTTACTCGACGCTAGATATGCTAGCTAGTTAGCCCACTAGCTACTTGTTGCTAGGCAACAGAGCTGCGTTTGGTGACGCAAGGGTAAGGGCGGGAACAGCTGGTGATGCAAACAAGAAATCCTCCTCAGACCAGACCGTCTCATTTCAGTTCAGCTTTAACGGTCTACGCAGGCTACGAATGGAGGATCCATCTGTGGACTCTGTGGACCCTTCGAAGGGGCTGCAGCTAAGAGTTTCAGGTGTTGAAAAGAACTGGACTATGAGGAAAAAAACAAATGTCTCTCATAAATACACAGACTACCTATTCGTCTGTGGTCTGTCCATAAACTGGACATAAAAACACACACAGGTCCAACTTGCCTTTATGTGCTCAGTTGTTACAAAAAGCCAAATCACAGGCTGATTGTTGTTTCCTCTCACTCTGTGAGTTCACTGAGGTTCAGTGACATTAAGGTTGTTCTGTGTAAACTGGAGATTGTGCTGAAGTTTCTTTTTGCAAGTGAACAGCTCTTTAAAACAATGAGTAAAAAGTGAATAAAGGTTGTGTAAGCTAGTTTTAGAGGAGCTAACATCAGCTCCATGTCAGAGAAATGCTTCAACCTAAATGTTTTCTTTCACAGGCCTCATTATTTTATCAGTTATCTGTTCAAACGGTTTGAAAGAAACTATCACCATAAAAACACAGATGGAAGTGAATGGAAATAAGTGTTCATGAGTAACTTATCAGAGAGCTGTTCAATGTTTGCTTTTGTCTGCCTCCACCTGCTCAACGTGATGAGAAGTGCTGCTGAGCGTGGTTGGTGTAGTTGCAGGTGTCCTCCAGGTGGAGGCGCTGTAGGACCCGCAGAGCAGCAGCTGTGTGAAGGTTTATCACGGTAACAAGAAGATGAAGAAGCAGTGATGAAGCTGCTGTGTGATGTTTGGATATAATGTAGAGTGTGTGTGTGTGTGTTGTGACAGTAGTGTGGTGGTGTGTGTAAAAAGTCATGACATGACTGTTATGAGTCATGACATGAGAGGTTCTCATAGATTTTACAGAGTTTGTTGGGAGACTAATGTATAAAAGGTATTTGAAATGCTGATTGATCAGCACAAACATGCATGAAGTTTTGTCTGATATTTCTGGATCAGTCTCCGTTACAGCAGCTGCAGTTTTATTTTCCAACACTAGAAGCCACTGCCGCGTGCTCCCTCTGACATGACGTCACTTTAGTCCGAGTCAAAAGCCCTGTGAGTGTGCGTCGTCTTCGCCGGGTGCGGTGGCGCGCGCCTGTAATCCAAGTTACTGGGAGGCTTAGGCTGGCGGATCGTTTGAGCTCAGGAGTTCTGAGCTGCAGCGGACTATGCCGATCGGGTGTCCACGCTAAGTTCGGTATCGATATGGTGCTCCTGGGGGAGCCCGGGACCACCAGGTCGTCTAAGGAGGGGTGCATCGGCCCAGGCCGGAAACGGAGCAGGTTAAAGCCCCCGTGCCGCTCAGTAGTGGGATCGCGCCTGTGAATAGACGCTGTAGTGCAGCCTGAGTAATACAGCGAAACCCAGTCTTTTTACACACACCACCACACTACTGTCACAACACACGCACTCTACATTATATCAAACTTCACACAGCGGCTTCATCACTACTTCTTCATCTTCCTGTTACCGTGAAAAACATTTACACAGCGGCTGCTCTGCGGGTCCTACAGCGCCTCCACCTGGAGGAAACCTGCAACTACAACAACCACACTCAGCAACTTCTCATCACGTTGAGCAGGTGGAAGCAGACTAAAGCAAACTTTTAACAGCTTACTGATGAGTTACTAACAAACACATTTTGAAATTCCCCTTTGATCTGTGTTTTGAATGATTAAGTTAGTTGTGGTGAAAGTGCAGCAGCTGTTGAATCAAACAACACAGAAACACAGAGGGCCTCCTCAAATGACTGTGGATGTGTTTATGTTCATTGATCCAGATCCATCGTCTGTGATTATGACATACATCAGTTTACCTGCAGTCTGTACCCACTGAATGATCATTTACATATTGACTTTAAAAAAATCACCTAATGCTTTACACAGAGTGTAACAAAGAGTTCCTAACTGAGATGAACTGATGAATATAGACACTTCATCAAGAGGGAAATAAATTAGATGTAACTTTAGTTTAGCTCATAACTGGCTTTAAAAAAGACCTGAGCAATGCCAGAGAAAAACTCAAATGTGTTTTAATTTATACAAATACTTTTTGTTTGTCAGTTTTCTGTTTTAAACCAGGACATAAAAACACGCACAGGTTCATCCTGCTAATCCTGATAAGTTTGTTTTTGCAAGTGAACAGCTCTTTAAAACAATGAGTCAAAAGTGAATAAAGGTTGTGTAAGCTAGTTTTAGAGGAGCTAACATCAGCTCCATGTCAGAGAAATGCTTCAACCTAAATGTTTCCTTTTACAGGCCTCATTATTTCATCAGTTATCTGTTCACACAACAAAACCCACAGAGACATATCGGTCGAACTCGACCTCAAGTAATTTATAGTAAATCAATCGGTTGTAGTTGTTCGTGTTTCACAGGCAGAGGTCATATATGTTAAAGTATTTTTTGTCTGTGTTTCATTTTTCATGCTTGGAAATGGAGGTCTATAAACAGAATGAATAACGTGAAAAATAAAACACAACACAATATTGTGTTTTTCAGGGGAGCTTCTTTGTGTTCATTCATGTAACCTGTAAGTGTTTCAGTGTTTCCTTTGATTCATTTCAATGTTTTGTCAAGTTTTAAACAAGCGGGCTGATGTTTTTATTAGGAAGGAAGGAAACTATGTGCCACATGAGCGCTTCATTTGTCTCGTCTACTTACATGCATTTAAAAGTAAAAGGGTGAAAGAGTTTACTGCATGTTCTTAACTTCTACTTCAGTCTTCAATAGTCTATCTGTGGCTGCAGCTGTTACACTTTGGCTGATCGGTTTTGTCAGGCCCAAGACATCCCACGGTGATGACATCACTAGTTGAAGTCAAAATCCCTGTGAGTGTGCGTCGTCTTCGCCGGGTGCGGTGGCGCGCGCCTGTAATCCAAGTAACCGGGAGGCTGAGGCTGGCGGATCGCTTGAGCTCAGGAGCTCTGAGCTGCAGCGGACTATGCCGATCGGGTGTCCACGCTAAGTTCGGTATCGATATGGTGCTCCTGGGGGAGCCCGGGACCACCAGGTCGCTTAAGGAGGGGTGCATCGGCCCAGGCCGGAAACGGAGCAGGTTAAAGCCCCCGTGCCGCTCAGTAGTGGGATCGCGCCTGTGAATAGACGCTGTAGTGCAGCCTGAGTAATACAGCGAGACCCAGTCTTTTTACACACACCACCACACTACTGTCACAACACACACACTCTACATTATATCCAAACATCACACAGCAGCTTCAACACTGCTTCTTCATCTTCTTGTTACCGTGATAAACCTTCACACTGCTGCTGCTCTGCGGGTCCTAAGCGCCTCCACCTGGAGGACACCTGCAACTACACCAACCACACTCAGCACTTCTCATCCCGTCCTGCAGGTGGAGGCAGACTAAAACGTTTAATAGCTCTCTGATGAGGTGTGGACACATTTTTTTGTTTGTGTGATGAAAGTTTTGATCTCGTGAAATTGCAACAACTGTTTAAAAGAATGAAACAACCAGAAACATAGCGGGTTTCTAAAGATTACAGTCGATTTTTTTTTGTTCATTGATCCAAAAGGTATCTCCAGAGTAGTAGCCTAATTGACCAAAATTAAACATGTATTGTCAGTGATTAGGCTACTAAGTTTAGGCTACTTCATATCTCAGTTGTTATAAAAGCAAATAAAAACTAGTTGATAGTCACTATACCTGCTGTGTGTAGGCTAGTACTAAAGATCCCACATGTCGGCTTATGTAACAGCTTCTTTTGTCGGTCTGAAGCAGACATTCACAGATATGGAAACTTCAATGACTGGTTTTTGTTTTAGCTACGTCTTCTCTCGCCGTTCCTCCTCTTCTCTGCTAATCTGGAACAGATCGGTTGCAGGAGCCGGATTTGTCAGCAGAGCTGTCAATCATCCTTTTGACAGCATAACTAATTAAAACTAAACTTGTCAGTAAAATGAACACTTGGACATAAATCGGCATGATAGGAACTAACTTTAATGACAGAGACCATGTTTGAGAACAATTTATTTGACGTGTATTTTGATTTTATAGTTTGACTCATGTCCCATCTGTTAACATGGAGGACTATACTGCAGGCAGTCAGCAGGGGGCGATAGAGAGGTTTTGGCTTCACTTTAAGGGAGCTGTCATGTCATTCATCTTTTTATAGGTTCATCTTATGTGTACAGCAGTGGTTCCAAACCTTTTTTCCTTGGAGCCCCCCAGCTTGTATCCAAGAAAGGCTGAGCCCCCCTAGCCCACACACATGTACACCAAAACAATAACAATAAATAATTAATTCCAAATCTTTATTGGCAAAAATGAACACCAATCAGCCTATTGTTTGCAGAGGTGTGGCCTACAAAGTAGCTACTATATTTGAATGAGGATCAAAAAAATATATTTTTTAATAGTTGAACAGACTTGATTATCAAGTAAGTGCTTTTTTAAATGATTTTATTTAACATGCCCAAACAATGTGCTTGACAATCTCAGTGCAGACAAAGCCTGGCGCACCCCCAGCGATCTCTGGCGCCTCTCTAAGGGGAACCACTGGTCTACAGTATGGTCTTAACAATGACCCCCAAACAAAGTCATTTTGAAGATAGTATGAATGGAGTTTTAGAAATTTTCATTTCCTGGAAAACAAAAAAATTCTGATGACTCATCCTGCACTCATGGACTTTCTCTAATTTTATGTTCAATGAAACATCTTCTCATATTTTCGTGTCCCTCTACCATGATTACAGTTTCTGCATGTAACCGACTGCGTACAAATTAGCAACTTATGCTCGCTAGCGCTGTTGATTTTCATTCCCCATTGCTCACTCTCGGATTTATAAATCCCTTATAGTGCTCTACTTTACTTTATTCTATTACTGCTATTAGTATTTTGGAGAAACAATTAACAGCAAGTCAGGTTTTTAAAGTTTCCAACTTGAGAAATGTCAAATCTAGCTTTAGCTGGTGGAAGACTCTAAGACTCGAGATGACAGCTCCCTAAAAGGGAAGCCAAAACATCTCTATCACCCCATCATAAAGCCCGCCTCCTCCATGTTAACGGATGGGAGTCTATAAAATAAAAATACATGGTACAAACATGCTTTCTGTCATTATAGTTAGTTCTTATCATGCTGATTTATGCCCAAGTGTTCATTTTACTGAGAAGTTTATTTTTTATTAGATATTTGATGCTTTAAAAAAGATGATTGACAGCTCTGTTGACAAATCCGGCTCCTGCAGCCGATCAGTTCCGGATTAGCAGAGCAGAGGAGGAACGGCGAGAGGAGACGTAACTAAAACAATCACTACAGTCGTTGAAGTTTCCATATCTGTGAACGTCTGCTTCAGAACCAACACAAGAAGCTGCTCTGCTGTTTAATACCCTGATGTGCGGGATCCTTGCTGGGTTTTTTTCCGGTAAGTGAGGTGTGTGTTTCGGATAGCGGAAGTGGCCGCCGATCTCTGCTGCGCAGCTCAGGCTACAAATGACGCCACCATCACAGGATGGCAGTGTCCGTCACAGGGGCTATTTTGGCTTCGATTTCGTACAATGAGAGCAGATGGAGACGCATCGTTCATCTATATATATAGTCATTGGTTGAGATCTGTTTTAACAAACTTTTTAGTGCTTTAAAGCTGATGTTTCATTCTTCTGAAATATTTCATTGTTACAACAATTTCCCCCCAAAAATGTCCATAGCTGACACTCGGTTACAGTTGTTCTGTTTGAATTAGCTTTTCACATTTAATAAGCCCTCCATACAACATGATTCAATCAGGCTTATATATAACACATCATATTTTTAATTTGTGCTGTATGTGCCTATGTCGTCGACCCTGGTTATTTGCATGTCCACGCTGCCTTCCCCACAGAGATGTTAGACACAGCCGTTAGACTACGATAAGAGATAATCTAGGATTTATAATCTCATGAAGATCTAGACAGAATTATAGATGATAAAATTTGTGAATCAAAATACAGTTGAGGAAGAAGCATTGCTTCATATCTTTGATGCAACAAGCAAACTACACATTTGAGAAGAACTCCATGCCCACTGACCTCAAGTGTGTGTGTAACGTTGATATGAAACTGTGTAAGGGTGGGAATTTACCACAAAGGTGATTCCCACATAAACGAATTGCCATACTTTTTTGTCATTTTTCATGACAGTTGACATTTGAGGGTAACCACGAACCATCAGTGTTGGTAAAATGACCATTGTTTCAGTTGAATATTGGTCAAGGAGAGGCGTTTAAAGTAACCAAACAGGGGTTAGAATAACTTCATTTGAGCATAACACACTGGAGTTTACACCTTTCTACAGTGACTCATAAATGGCCTTTGTTTTGAAGTGAATATTCAGTGAAATTATCATGTCAGTGTTTTCTTTTTACGGTCATCAGCTACATCTACGTGATTCTTCACTTTCTCTCAATAATTTGGTGTTCATTAGAAACCTCCCACGGTGAGTTCCAGGGAAGAGAGGCCACAAATGAGGACGTCTACTGTAAATAAATGGGCCTTTTTTTTTTCTTTTCTTTTTTTTTTACATGTATAAGGGATCTGAAGCAGAGGAGTGAGAATCATTTATACTATGCTGTCAGCTGGATGTTGTGGGAGCACGTTACAAGCTTCAACTGCCATTCATAAGCTGCTACGAAGCACAAAGCTGCCTGCTTTTTTATGATCCCTGAGACGCAGCAGCTCAAACGGACAGTAACAGTTCAGTCTGAATTAAAATGATGAATATTTACACATTGTTTTTTTAAAAAAGCCACAAACTATTAGACATTCAAAAAGATGTGAATGATGCTGTAGAAGGACCCGAACGCAGACTCAGCCGAAGAGTGAAGGTCACTGAAGGTTGTAAAGATGTAAACCAAACCCAGTAATCAGGCCGCGCTGAATCCAAGCCGCAGACTTGTTTTCTTTTCTATATTTGTACTGTATTGTGTCTTTGACTAATCAGCTTTCCTCTCCTCTCCTGTTTTTTTTTTCTTTTTACAGTCTCATCTTTCTTGGACAGCGTTAAATGCCAAGCAGTAGAGATGTCTGCCCTTGCCCAGGCTCTTCAAAATTCCTGTGATGGTGGAACATGTTTTTGTGTGGGAGGGCTGTTCTGCCAAGCAAAGCTGTTTTGGTCCTGATTCTTTTTTCTTTTTTTTTTTTCCTCGCAAGAAAGATTTTGATCTTGCATCACCAAATGTTACCTCGTGATGGGGGCAAACAAAAATAATAATATAGCAGCTCGTGCATATGTAGCTTTACAGTCGCCACCCCCGACTTTAATGTAGATTCTGGGCGCAGAAAGTCCTGATTTCCCAGCATGCACCTTCCCCAACACTGTTCGCATTCAGTAAATCCAGCCTCCTCAAACATTTTCTTAAACATTCCCCACACCTCAACATCTTTCAGAGTCATTTAGAGCAAAGACATAGAGGGAATTCTAGGTGGGCTTTCGGGGAGCCCCTTTAGCTTCTACTTGATGCCCAATCACCTCCACGCTGCTTCGCTCTCAGCAGCTGGTGCGCCGTAAAGAGAGAAATGTGGAAATCACCATGAAACGTGTAAATACTCACAAGCCAGTCATCCATGTGGACTTATAGGATGCCCTGTCTCTTGAGGATTTAGTCGAAACATGATATCATGAGTGGCGGCTAAAAAAAGAGGAAGAGGGAATGCCCACGATGGCTGTCGAGCACACTTGCACCCAACACACGACGACAAACACACACACACAAATAATGACACATAAAGAATAAGGAGCAGAAAAGGTCAATATGTCGTCTTTTAGGGGAAGCTTTTATTTTTAAATTTTTTATGATTTTCAAAATAAAAGTATTGTTGTTTTTTTTTACATTAAGTCAGGAAGGTAAGAATTTCAAAGTTTGGAAACATTCACACATTTTAATTCAAACTCATATTTAACCCTTCACTGTATTATTTTCTGGACTTTACACAATTGCCTTACGAGCTTAAACTTTCCACCAGACATGTGACTTCCAGTCTAATGCAACTTACCCCTATTCTTACCAGAAACCACATCAGACGCAGCTAATTAGGCAGCATGTCTCACAGTGTGTGTGTGTGTGTGTGTGTGTGTGTCAGAAAGAGAGAGAGAGAGAGAGAGAGATAAAGGAAGAGAGTGAGCGAGAGAGAGAGAGTGAAAGAGAAGGAGGAGTGACAGAAAGGGAAAGAAAAGAGGGAAGAAAAAGACTCATTAAGACGACTTCTTCTCAGCACTCGTTCTGCTACACAGACTCTCTCTCTCTCTTTCTCTCTTACACACACACGTACTACACACACACTCAAAAACACAAAGCAGAAGTGGACAAAGACACACGGTTTCAGTCGCGGCGGTTGGCTATGGCTCAGGGCTCTGACAGCAATGACACAAGCTACAAGTCCCCATCACCTGGAAGCAGGCCGGTAAGTGTGCTCTACAGTGTACTTTCAAGATAGCGTACCCAGGATATTTACATGTGTACATTTTAAATACTTATCATGTCATTTTTGATGCTACATAACTCAGCTAAATCTTGTGTTTGCTGCATCTTTGGTGGGCAGAAAGTCAGCTCATGAAGCCAACAAAGACTGTTGACTCTTTCACAGTTCCTCAGAGTGTTTCACTTGCACACATGGGCTGCAGGCATGACTCGCCTCCAAGTGTAGGCTTTTGTGAATTACAAAATGTATCACTTGTCCAAGTAGTGGGAATCCTTTGTTTTTGCACGTCCTTAAACTGTGAATGATTGGAGAGCTGTCAGGAACACGCAGAGTGGTAAATACTGTACGTTTGTGTGCATGTGACTGGCTCACGTGTGAACGGTCTGGAGCACATTGTTGTTACTTCTCTTGCTAAAAAAGCTCAAGGACTTCGTTTATGCATGATACAAGCTGGGAGCATGTGTTAGCGTGCTATGAACTTATTTCCAGCAGCATCAGTTGTTTTGAGCTTTTCGGTGACAGTTCAGAAGACGTTAGATCAAATTTTTTATCCCTTTGATGTATAACTGACTCGGCATTTTGAGATTAGTTATTCCGATACCAAGAAAATCGAGTGTTCAGGACATGAAACAGGGCGTGCGTTTTACCTAACGGATGACTCAGCCACTCCCCGGCCATGCCCTTCTTATATGGCATAAGGTTAAGCCCATCATCTGTCAAACAGTGCAAGTTCACACGTCAAACCAACACCAACCCCCACTCCGTCTGAACTTCTGTGAGGTGCAGGAAAGCGTCTGCTCACTTTATGTCATTGCACTCACTCTAACTGTGCTGTCCGTGCTTCTTTAGAGCTCCTCTGATGATGTGAAGAAGGTGATGCGGCGGGAGAAGAACCGGATCGCTGCTCAGAAGAGCAGGATGAGGCAAACTCAGAAAGCTGACAGCCTACACTTGGTGAGGAGACTTCTGCAACACACACCAAACACATACTTTAAAATGAGTGCCTTTTAACGCTGACTTTTACTTCTAAAGACACAAGCAAAAACAGAGAGGATAGAACATGGTGTCCTGCACGGTTTTTAGCGGCACAATCAAAGATGGAAAATTGATCATCTACCCCTTTAAAGTCGAGCTGAAACGCAATTTTTGAGAGTATCTAGCTTCCGTATCGCGACATATTTCCGAGTGAAACAGGACGCGCAGGCGGGATTTGAGGGATTTGATTTGATCGTTGAGAAGTGGGCGTAGACAGACGTTCTCCACAGCGCAGTAGCTAGCTAACTGACCGAGCGTTCTTGGTGCTCTGCGGTTAAATGTTGCAGATTGATTGGTTGAAATTGTTTGGTGCTAACTTACGAAAGCACGCGTGAAATTTATTTTTACCGGAAGAAAAAATGATGAAGAATACGAAGAAATGGATTTTCTGTATTTTTTTGGCCTATATTGTCAAATAGATGCACAATATTACCGGGGATGTGATCTAGAAGGATTAAAATGACATTTTTCATTTCACCTCGACTTTAATGAACAATTTTTCAGTAGCTTTATTGTACTGCAGATAATATATGGTGAAGGTTAAAAGGTTTAAATATGTTCAGCAGGTGTAGAATAAGTCGGGGTTATCCTTTGTGAAACACTGCATAGAACTTTCTTTTGCCATGGTTAATAATAGCTGATTTTTTCCCAATCCAGTTCCATAATAAATGGACATGAACTTACAGTAACAGCCTGTGCTGCTTTCTTTGTGCCAATGCAGCACTCGCAAGCCTCTAGGATACAGTTTGTACTATATTTACAAAATGCTACCTGACCATGTGGCGATGTGTCATGGCTTCTGCCGGGCTGCACACTTGGACGCGGCTCTGTGTGTTTGCAGAAGCTTCAGGAATAAATTAGCACGTGTGGGCAAGCACTCCCTTTAGCAGTGGAATCCAGAGCCAGAGACTGCAGCGCTGAATGTCATAACAGAAGTGTGCGAGGTTGTTTATTTCCCCCCCCTATTATTGTTTTTATGCAGCTCAGAACGCTTTTAGTCACTCTATCTTTGCTGCTTGTACTTGGCACGAGATGGCGCTTTTATTTCTTAAGGCCAAAACGAGCCAAATGTTCTACCTCCAAACACATCCATTTGCAGGTTCAGGTATTTGTCAATTAGGAGCAGCACTTAACAGTTTGAGAGCACAATGACTTCACCCGCTATTATGTAATAACCTTATGATTGCTTTTTTAACGTCCAATATGTCGGCATGCTGTCACCTCTTCCTCTGTCGCCATGCTGTTCTCGCAGCAGCTGTTTCTGTGAACTTTATCAGACGGACTGAGGAGATTTTAACCTTCACAAAAGCCACAGTGTGGGCAGTAGTAGATCCATTGATTTGAAGGCTTCCAGTGAAGAGCACGGTGTGTACCTCTTTAAACTGTGTCAGTCACAGAGAACACCAGGGGACCACACTGCAGAGTCTGTGGTTTCTCTTTCATCGTCTCACTAGATAAACAGGAAGGTGAATTTTCCCTCTCTATGACACCGTGGCTTGTTTCCTGTTTCTTCAGTAGTATTTTTTTTCTTCTGTGTAAATGAGCTTGAAATTGTACGTCGTGGGCAGGAGGGGAGAAAAAGGCAGTCACTTCTTGTAAAGCGTTGATAGCAGTGGGCTGCATTTGGCTAAGTGACGCATGTGCTGGGGTTTGCCCAAAGGTTCTGTGACAGTAAGGCCTACAGCTCGGTATTATTGTGATCTTTAGGGCCACGGCGAGATGACCTTTTAATCACCGGAGTGGAAGATTTCACGCCTGCTTTTCCCACAACAAAAACACACAAAAAATACTGGTAGTTTGCCCTAGTTATATCATCTGAAAGTTGATGATCAGTCAGAAAAAATACCATAGAAGGCCTGTTTTGGATGTGTGAGTGTCACCTTTTTCAGACTGTGGTTTTTAGTGTGGAAAGGTTTGTGTTTGAAGCAATGTTCAGAGGTTGATTTAGAAAGTAAAGTACGGAAAGTTGCAGGTATTTTAATGTGTGATGTGTTTTAATCGTTCCTAAGCTTTCTTTGGTCTTGAAGTTGCATGAGACAGAACTTCTACTACAGTATAAGACAACAATCTATGTCACCTGCATTACAAGCTGGTTTTAAGCTAACTCTGAACACAATAAAAGTTGTATACAACTGTTTTAAAAGTACATTTTAGCCTACATTACTATCAGCTACTTTCCAAAGAGTTCAACATTTTTATTTATTCATTTGTCTTTTATAAAGGCCTACATTCCTCCTAAAACTAGCTTGCCTACAATCATCACGATGAACTTTAGCCTTCTTAAAATGTCGTTTTTGTTCAATTATATTGCATTTGAAAGCACCGCAGATGAGTGCATGTTGTGCTTAAGTGTGTTATGAGTTTTGAATGGACAGTGTAAACCCATGCAGCTCTGTGAGACTGAGCAGTACAGTGATGCTTTAAGCCAAACGCTACTGCCAGCATGCTAACATGCTAACAGTGGCAACGCTAACAACCTAATTCTTATTAAAGCTCCTGTGAGGAGTTTTTTCGGTGGTTGTGAAACAGACTGAAATTAATTATGATTGCTCTATATGAGCTACAAAAGCAAACCAGACCATCAGCGTCTGAACAATTATTTCTGTGTAGTTATTTTTAATGCCTGAAACTGCTGGTGGGGGGGTAGGTGTCAGATGAAGCGATGAACTGCCCTCCGACTTTTGTTTAAATTTTCCAAAAGCTTAAAGTGAGAGATACATATGACTGTTAAAGAAAGCAGGGTGAGATTGTTTGTTAAAAACCACCACTTACGCATGTACAGGACAAAATCAGCAAAGAGATAAGAGATACGGCTTTGTCCACAGGGGGCGCCAAAATCATCACAAACCAAAAGTTCCTCACAGCAGCTTTAAGCATATGCGGTTCACAACCTCAGTTAAGCATGGCAGAGTGCTAACATTTGTATCAAACTAGTGCAGCTTAGTTTAGCTGTTTTAGTTGTATTTGCCGTAGAGCAAAGTAAAAGGATTGACCTGATGGCGGTGGCTGCACAGCGGTGCAGTGGTTAGCAATGTTGTCTCACAGCTAGAAGGTTCGTGGTTCGAATCCAGTGTGGAGTATGTATGGCCTTCTCGTGCATGCGTGGGTTCCCTCCGGGTACTCCGGCTTCATCCCAGGCTCAATTGATGACTCAGAAATTGCCAGTCGGTGTGAATGTTAGCGTGAAAGGTTGTCTATGTGTTAGCCTGTGATTGACTGGTGGCGACCTGTCCAGGGTGTACCCCACCTCTCGCCCTATGACAACCCCCAAATCAGATTGAACAGGAGTATTGGATCAACAGACACACCCGTACAGGAAATACAGTTATATAGATTAAAACATCTGTAAGCTTTGGGATAAATTATACTTTAATTTGTGGTTAAAGCACCATTACATTTAAAAAAAAAACCTGTATGGAAACAGTTTTCCCATTGACCACAGTGGAATAGTGTCACTGTTATGTCAACAAAACAACTTTTTGGACTAATAAAAGACATTTCTGCGTTATCCAGGAGAGTGAGAACCTGGAGAAGGAGAACGCCGCCCTGAGGAAGGAGGTGAAGCAGCTGACGGAGGAGGCCAAGTATCTGTCCTCTGTGCTGAACAGCCACGAGCCTCTGTGCACCGGCCTGACTCCTCAGACCCCCGACCTCCTGTACCCTGCTCCTCATCACAGCAGCTACCACCACCAGCACATCACCGTACCACACTACCAGCACTGATCTGACCGGAGACATGCTGCGAACAGATGACTGACCTCAACGGAGAGAAAGACTGAGTGGAGACGTGTCTATATGTGTAAATCATTTCCAAACAATGACAGTATGGAACCCGAACCGTGACATGCAGTATTCAGAACTATTTATTTTGCTTCTGCTCATGCCTTTGCTCTTATCTTGATATCAGTATGTGAACTTAGAGAGTAGAATTATCAGTCTATGTTTACATTTGGAGATAAAACCAACCTACTGTATGTTCAGGTGACTCGGACGATACTTAAAGTATTTTTGTAAATTCCTAATTGTTAGTATCACGGTGAGCACCTCTGTCATCCTGTCATGTTTTGAATTTCTTGTGTTTATTAATGTGTTTCAGTGTGTAAATGTCGATGGAAAACGCTCAGGGGCTTTTGACAGATTTGATTGTGGACAGAGAGAATGTAAAGTTAGGATCCTTCCGAATAAAAGGCTTAAATGTACCAAAAAAGAAAGAAGAATGGGGCATTCAAAGGGTCTCGACTTGAACGGGGGGGGGGTAATGCTGGTGTGTGGGAAGAGCCAGCAAAGATATTTATTAAATGTGATGCCTTTTATGCGATTGTCCACGTTTTTCTTTAATGCTTTCACGTGTTTAAAAGTGTTTCCAGGTGCTTATGACAGTTGGTCACTAGATGGCGCTGTTCACCAGTACGAGGGACGAAGTTACAGTGTGTTGTGAGGCGGAAAATAATCAGTTATATCCTGTCCTGTGAGAGAGTTCAATAATTGTGTCCTCGAACACAACTCAAGCTTTTATTTTGGTCTTTTGTGACCATTTCATTATCTTTCGGCTAGTTTTCAAAATAAAAGCCCCCTCAGCTGCAATATATTTAAGACTACAGGAAGTAAAGTTGTAATAATGTATGTGTATGGTGACAAATCCAACACCAGGCACGTTATTTCAGAGAAGACACCGCAGACTTTATGAGCGTTATAAACTGTAAAAACGCGCTGTACCTCAGTGTAACAGGCTAAACAGATAATACAAAGAACAGGGCATGAAACTCCGCCCCAAGAGCCTCCGTGGATCGACTTCTTTAGAGAGCTCAGAGCGGTTTTCAGCTCCGGGTGGAGGGTCACAGCAGACGCTCCTACACGTGTTAACACTCGGAAAGCTCGGATTGAAAGGGATTCATTCATGAAATTATCTGATAACTCTAATTTATTACATTTGTGGGGCTTGAGGCGCATGTCCGACTCCTGAAGTAACTTCAACTCGGGGAGGAAATGAATTAACGGAGCGAGAGTGCTGCGCAAACTCGGAGTGGTAGAGATAAACGGGCTACAAATAGACTTTGATTGCACTTCTCCTTTTAACTAATGAACATGAAGTTTGAGGAGTGTCTGTCGGATATTCACTGATCACCCATGAAACAGCGCGACTTTTGGCCACTTTCAGTTTAGTTTGCAGTGAAAACTTTATACCCCATGGTTGTACTGAGGACACTTGTTTAATATGAGCGAGAAACAAGCGTTAGGAGACACTAAAGTAAACGAGGATGACACTAAGGCGGACTTGGAGAACAATGTGAACCTGGAGGCGGGTGACGCTGCGAAGCGAGCCGAGGATGAGCGCGAGCTGGACGGCAAGGAAGCGCAGCGACCCACCCGTCTGTACAAGCGGCGCTGGATGATCGTCCTCCTGTTCAGCTCCTATTCACTGTGCAACTCCTTCCAATGGATCCAGTACGGCATCATCAACAACATCTTCATGAAGTTCTACGGCGTGGACGCCTTCACCATAGACTGGATGTCTATGATCTACATGCTAACATACATTCCCTTCATCTTCCCGGTGACCTGGCTGCTGGACAAAAAGGGGCTCCGGGTCATCGCGCTCGTGGCCACCGCGCTTAACTGTGCGGGGACGTGGATCAAAGTGGCCAGCGTCAGACCCAACCTGTTCGCGGTCACCTTCCTGGGACAGTTCTCCTGCTCGTGCGCACAGGTGTTCATCCTCGGGATGCCGTCCAGGATCGCGTCAGTGTGGTTTGGTTCGGAGGAGGTGTCCACCGCCTGCTCAATCGGAGTCTTTGGGAATCAGGTAGGATGTGATAACAGGCTCCCTTCAGTCAGTAACTTGTTTATGTTAGCCCTTCACCTACTTGATCACCCATTGTGTCATAGCTGTCCACTGATCATTTGGACAACCTCACATCTATTTGGCACATGCGTGTAATTACGCACGTCCAGGCTAACACAGTGCATCTCTTTTGCGTTTACACCACAGCTTGCTGCCTACTGACAATTAATAATGTGAAAGAATGAATACAGCATGTGAGTTGGCATGCATTAAGAGACAATTGTAACCACGTTGTACTCTCTCTGCACAAACAACCTGCCAACACCTGCAGGTGCTTTCAAGTGAATCTCAGTGTCCCTAAAAGGCTCATAATTACAGAAAACACCTTTTTTTAACTGGTCCTAAACCATGCCTATACTATCCAATGACCAGTAAGAGAGATGAGCTGCTGATGAGTCTGCCCTAAAGACATCCTGAAGACACAAAAGATCCATCCTGCTCAGACTGGTATGGCTGGAAGCACTGACAAATTCATTGTGAGTTGGTTAAATCGCATTGGTCAGTGTTACAGCAGATTCAGTTCCCTTCAGGTCATCTGGAAATTCCACAGATTCTTGTCCTGGCTCGGGGGACACTTAAAGTACAGCTAAGAAACGGATGTGATTTAAAGGAGACATTAAATACAAGCATGTCTAATATATGTTCAGGTGCTTACTTACTGACAGTTGACAATTTGTTACATTTAAACAACAAGGTGCTGCGGGTCAGTACCCATGGGAAAATAAAGTTTTGTGGATTTTCATTTAAGCAGCCAAATAAGTGGACGTGAGTGCAAAGGTCAGCATCGTGCCACTGTTGCAGTAACTCACAATCATCAGATTAACACATTAAGATTTTGCACAAACAACACTTGAGTCAACTTACAGTTCAGTAAATGTCACTGAAAAGTCATCACACAGCGCGAGAAGAAATGTTGTGTTTAACCCAGAATACCGTTTTTGGCTGCAGTTTGAAGAAGAACAAACAGATGAGAGGTTGTGTTTAAACATCTTTTTGACTTGCACACTTTTCACCCAAAGCCTGAGATTTCAGAGTTCACTTCTCTAACATCACTGGCCTTTTTCTGTCATTTATGCAACTTTTGCAGACTTGATCATTTACTAGAGCAGCTATCCTGCGCCTGCACAAATGTTATCTTGATTTGAATGTTTAACAGGTTATTTTATTGCATCCAACAGCTTCAAATCAGCACATTTCATAGTGACGTAACCTTTAATGGTCTTCAGAAAATAAATACAAGTGTGAGTAAGTCATTGATGTTTATTGCAGCATCAATTATCTCTCAATGTCCACGCTTAAAAGTTAAACATTTATACGTTAGTAGAAAAATGTCTAAAGAAAAAAACAAAAGGGGGGTAGACGTTTGCTCAGTCTGTAGGGACGTGGCTTGGGAACTGGAGGGTGGCTGGTTCAAGATCCGGGATGGACAAAGCGTGGAATTGGTGCCGGGAGCTGGATCCTTTCCTGAGCAAGGCAACAAATCCCCCAACTTCAGCCCCCTCACTCTGACATCTCTCCATTAGTGCATCCATTGGTTACTGTTTGTGTGTATTTGGACCTATGTGTGTGTGGCATGTTTGTACTAACAGAGTGAAAACATAGATTTTCCCCTCTGGGAATAATAAAGTATATATCTAAATGAAAGATTAAACATGATTGGAGGAAAGAAATATTCTTCCTTCTATACTTGGCAGTACAGGGCTGTGTGGGCGATCAATAACAAACACTTAGAAACATTGACTTGTACCAAAGCAGAGGTTACAATAAGTCACTCTTTTTACAGTTCAACAGACAAATCTGTTTTGGTTTCTCACTGTTATTTGTACAGTTAACTAAAGAGGTATCGTAATGCCTGACTTGGTAGGAGTGGTTTACACTGATTTGGAAGATTGTATTAACATCACATGACGGGGCTGCAGATATGTGCAATGAGTTGTGAATGGGCTCCAGTAACTCCAGCTGTGCCCTCTCTCTGCTGTCTCTGTATAAAGCATCCTTTTACAACAGGCAGTTTGCACGCAGGACGGCGAGCTGTTCGGACACAAGCTCTGAAAGTTTAAGACCCCTCACCTCTCACGTTGCGGGGGCCCACTTTAGGAAGGTTAAAATGCCACAAAACAATACTTTGAAAGACAACCATGCAAATCCTGACCTTGCTGGTGAAGAATGGCCTCGGTCCAAGGCTGCAAAGAATCTCGCTCCGGGCCTCGCTTCGCTGCAGTGGAGTCCAGGACCTTTGGGCAGAGCCATCTCCATTGGTTCACGGTCAGACGCTGAGACGTTACAATCCGACCAGACAGAACTGGTCTCAAAGTGTGAGACCAAACTCTACCATCGTCGCTGGTGCATGCTGTTTCTGTTCAGTGCCGTCTCAGCCAGCAATGCCTTCATGTGGCTTCAGTACGGCATTATCAGCAACATATTCATGCGCTTCTACAACATTGACTCTCTAGCCATCGACTGGTTGTCCATGATTTACCTCCTGACTTACATCCCTCTTATTCTGCCTGTCCTGTGGCTCCTGGACAACAGGGGGATTCGGGATGTGGTCCTCGTTGGGGCAGCGTTTAACTGCATTGGTGCTTGGATAAAAATTGGTAGTGCCAGTCCTGATCTGTTCCCAGTCACCTTTTTTGGCCAGTTTATTTGCTCAGTAGCCACTGTGTTTGTCCTTGGTATCCCCTCTTACCTTGCCTCAGTGTGGTTTGGAGAAAAAGAGGTTTCCACTGCTTGTGCCATAGGAGTTCTGGGAAACCAGGTTTGTTTCTATATCTAAATAATAACCGTTTAATTTTCTGCTTCTCCTGCACCAAAGTCCACTAAGTAAGCCTGTCTGAGAGCCGTCTGTAGATTATGCAGGGCTGCACTGGATGCCAGAGTCGCATAAGACTGTTAGTGTCTTGGTGTGAGAGGCTTGAGGAAATTGTGTTAACTGTTTGCTGAAACCTTCTTGTCACACTTGTGCTTGCTCTTTAATTGCATACCCCCCATTCCAAAACCGTAAAGTTCTGTGTTTAAAGAGTCAGATGACATAGATGCTGTTATAACATGTTCATATTAGCAACAGAGGCAGTAATAATAAGAGAATAATATGGTTGTCCAAGAAGGTTTTCATGTGGCTCATTGACAGATGATTGGTGCATAGCAGAGCTTGTTCAGGAATATTACAATATAAAACATTTTACATATCACACTCATTAAGTAATTAAAATACTTTTGAACCAATAAATGATATTAAATGACTAAAGTATACACATCAAGGGGTGTAAATAGGCTTTTTGTGGCACCATATTCACACAGCGGCCATTTTTCTCTGACATCATGACCGGTCAAGTAAGCTAAAAAGCTACATGAAATCACAGTCTTGTGTTTCATGTTCGCCAAATGTATACATGTAAAAAAAACCAGTTAGAATTTTAATGATTCCTGATTGATCAGTAACTGAAAACACGATAGATAGTGAAGTTAGTAGTAGAAAGTCTCTGAGGGACATCTGACCATGTTTCAAGTATAAAATACATTAGATTGCTCATTGGCTAACGTTAGCCAACATTAGCATTCAACTACGTCTGAGCTAAAGTTACTGTTTGATAGGTCTTCACATTAAGATAGGACAGGCCCAAATGTCTAGCTAGCATAATGGTAGCAAGTTAACAGTAATACTAGCTAGGACGTGGTTGAATGCGGTGGTTGTTAGCTGTCATGACTCAGCCGTTGAGCTAATGAGTTATCAAATATGTTGTTTTTAATGAAATTAAATTTAATTCAAAACAGCATTTTAGCTTCCCAACTGAGCGTTACATCAAAGGAATATGGCCGCCTTGTGAATATGGTGAATCCGGCTTTAAGCTAAACGTTTCTGTTTTCTAGTCACCTTGATTTGTTTTTACTTGGAAAACAATCATTTATGATATATGTATTGATTAATTGTCTTGTAGCTCGGTATTGCCATCGGGTTCCTCGTGCCTCCTATCCTGGTGCCTAATGTGGACGACCTGGACGAGCTGGCTCACCACATCCGAATCATGTTCTACATCACAGCGGGAGTGGCTACACTACTCTTCATCCTCGTCGTCTTTGGTAAGATTCTTATTAGTAATAATAACCGGTCAGTCCACCACAATAACAACATGATTTTTTATCTTACTTATTTCTTGTGTTTTCCAGCCATACAGATAGTTTCAGATTTCCGTGTGAAAGGAATTTGTGTTTGCTGCTTAAAGTGTTGAAGATGTACAATTTAAAATGCTAAATGATCTTCGCAGTATTTTAAATGCTTTGGGCCGCTCAAGCGAAATTTCACTCTAATAATCTGACATCTTAAAACCTCAGCAGCCAAAACTGAAACTGTATACATGGCTACACATCATGAAGCACAACATGAATTTCTTTCAGTTTTGTCAGTTTTTGAATTTACATAAAATGTAGATTAACTGTGTTTGCAGTTTGCGTGTTCTCCCCGTGCATTTTTTCTCAGAAACAGTGCTTCTCTGGGTCTCTTTTGCTCAGTCGGATGGGATTTTCTCATTCAATGGATTTACCTGATAAAGGTTTTCATTTACAGCGAACTCGCACTGTGAAAAGAAGTAGCATTCAGTGCACAAGAAAAGTGCTGACCCGCACGTTCTCACCAAACACAAAACCCTCTCTGAAGGGGGAGACTGACAAAAAAGATACTGTTGTGGTACGAGTAAGGTCAGGAGGAACGTCACGGGAATGGGCACCAAAGTATGAGACCACTTGAGCACACTGAGAACAACTGTTTTATTTTGAAAAGTGTACAGATTTAGAGGAACTATGATCACGTTTTCTCGTAGAGGGAAGTGGCTGGACTCGAGCTGTCAAACAGGATATGTCTTGTCCGGAAAAATGCTACACAGGCATGTTGACTCTCTTCTCCTTTTCCGACCATTCCTGTTTTAATGCACGTTTAGCACGGGGAGGTGGATGAATAAAAGAAGGTGTTGGTCAGAATACAAAAGCAAGCAATGTTATAAGTATGTAATCTTCTATAGAGAATACAGGGAAGGGTTCTTGTCAAAGAGGAGGAACGAGTTGCATGAAAAAGCTGTTGTCCTGTCAGGGCAGAGTGAGGGCGGGAGCTCGAGCTCGTAAGTGTGCTGCATTCAGAAACACAAAAGGATGCTTGTGATGGCATTCCCTCGTAGCACCACGTACAGCATTCAGACTGATTCAACTGTCTGTGTTGGTAGTTTCCTGTGGTTAATGAAGCACCTTTAAATGCACACTTCAGCTCTGCTAGTTTGACAGTGTACTAGGTCCATTTCTAAATCTTACATTTACTTTTGCGAGCCATAATTTATTTTAGTGATTTCAATCTTTTTTTCTTGTGCCCCTTAAAAGAATAGTTGAACATTATTGGAAATACACTTTGCTCTCTTGCCGAGCGTTATTAGAGAAGCTAGACACTGATCTTGTGCCTGTGTGGTAAATATGAAGCTACAGCCAGGGTTAGCTTAGCAGAGGGTTAGCTTAGCCTAACATATACCCCTTTCCCACCAAAATTAGCGCGTTGATGCGGGATTTTCAGACCCGGGAAGACCCGCTAATAAATGCCAATTGTCTCTTTTCCCATCGCCAGTGGAGTAAACTGCTTTCGGTCTCTCACCGTCTCACGTAACAAACGTGCCGGAAACAGGGTTAGTACACAATAGTACGCACAAAGAACCTACAATATTCTCTTTGGTAAGCAGCATGAAGATGTTACGGTGGTTAGGTCTTTATTGTATCTATTACTCATTCAGTCTATTTATCAAACTCCGCCCCGACAAATGTGGAACGATGTTCGAGATGGGTGAAATTTGTAGCTGTGCGCGTCGTAGCATCGTGCCGGAAAGGGAGCGGAGATTAGCGTGTCGACACAGGTTTTGTGTTCCCATAAATGCTGATCCGAGCCGAGGCGATAATTACCCGGGTCTACTGCAGAGTCATTTGACCCGGGTCTGAATGTCGATTGTAACCTTTCCCACTAAGCAAAAAAGCTGGGTGTTAGCGGGTTTTTTGATCAGTGGGAAAAGGGCTATATTGACTGGAAACTGGGGAAACAGCTTGTCTCTCTTTAAATGACAAAAATGGTAAATGGACTGCACTTCTATAGCGCCTTTCTAGCCTTCAGACCACTCAAAACGTCACATTCACCCTTCCACACACACATTTGCACACCGATGGCAGAGTCTGCTATGCTACGTGCCCATCTCTAATCAGCTAACTATTGCCACACATTCATACCCAATGGCTACGCCATGAGAGCAATTTGGGGTTCAGTGTCTTGCCCAAGGACACATCAACATGTAGACAGCAGCAGCTGGGGATCGAACCGTTAACTTTCCAATTAAAAGACAACTGACTCTACCACTGACACACAGCCGCCCCATTTAGATAAAGGTGTACACCACATGTAGAGTGGTGAGCTGTAGAGGTACAGATTTAGTTTGAGCTTTTTACTACGACAAGCTAGCTGTTTCAGTTGTTATGCTAAGCTAAGCTAAAAGGGTTCCTGCTATAGCTTCATATTTACCCTACAGACATTAGAGTGCTATCTGTCTTTTCAACTAATTGTCTGCAAGAAAGCAAATATGTATATGCTAACAATGTTGAATTATTCCTTCAACACAAAGATGTAGTCCGCATATGTTCTACTGATGTATTAAAAAGTTCATTTCAACAAATTCAGGTCACTGATTCATAACAGGATTAACTTTCATAAGATGGGTGGTACTGGGCAAGGCATAGGACTGATGCTGCTCTTGGTTACTCCAGCAAGTTAATTCACACCAGTTGGTCACAGTAGTTTCATGATATAACACACAGCACACCCTCACACATACATGCAAGATGCCATGTGTGAGGGTTGTCCTGCTGGCAGGGCCATCTGTAGCCCTGCAACAGGCCTGTGAGTCAGCCGGCCAGACAAAGTCCCAGGATTCAGAGATTAGCATAAAGTGTGTGCAGAGAGAGGTGCGAGAAGAAGTTTGGCTGCTGACAGAAAGTCTGATTTTAACGTGAGGGGATGTGGTTGACTGGATAAGGGGAATCCCTGGGGCGTTTTGCGATAAGCATGTGGAAGCCTTTAAAAAAAAGTAGTTCAATATACACGTGTGTTTCCTCTGAATATCAAAGACTGTACGTGAAGTAAAAAGCAGCTGTGACTGTTTTTATCTTTTGATGTCAGAGAAGACGCCTCAAAGAACAGGTTAGTTTAGTGAGAGCTGATTTCTGAACACAAACCCTCAGGTCAGGTCTGCTGGAGGGAGAAAATGCTGGCTCAGCGCCAAGAACAGCAAAGACAGACATCTGTGTTTCCCTATGAGGCCTGAAGGCGTGCGCTTCCACCCAGGATAACAGACTGACTGAAACAGGTCAGACCACAGTTTTCACTGTGAAAGATGACTGTCCTCTGGGTTGGACTGGCTGACTGTCCTTCAACATGTAATGTGTGTCTAAGGGCCTCTATGTACGTGTCTGAACATGTCCTACTGGGTCTGAAAGTGTCTCAATTCAACATGAAATCTTTGCTGCAGTTCAGGGTCAAGCAGATCTGTGCTGTGGCATAGCTCACACAGAGGCCATTATTCTCTGAAACACGTTCAGGTTGGGAAGCTCAAATGCTGTTATTTAGTTGTAGTGATGTATTCCAGGATGTAAGTTAATTAAATCTAGGGATAAAGGACAACCGAACAGACGATTAACAGTGAAAATCCGGAGGGAAATCTAGCCATGTTTCAAAGTTAAACAACATATTTGCTAACCCATTAGCTACCTTTAGCCAACAGCTAATGCTAGCTTTTAAACACTTTCTAGATAGCCTTACGTTAGCTGACATTAAGTTAGCAGCTAGTCAGTAGTTATTTGTTTTAAGCTTACAATATGTAAGCTAGGAATTTAAGCCTTTGCTATTGTATTGTGTAAAACTACCAAATAGTGATATTAGCTTTTAGAGACTTCCGAGCTAACTTCAATATTATCTAGTAGGTGGCTAGATGCTAACGTTAGCTGTCGTCTGACCGTAGGTAATGGGCCATCCAGTATGTTGTTTTAGCTTGAAATACGATCAGATTTCCCTCCAGAGTTTCACTTTTCATTGTCTTTTTAGTCGCTAATCAATCTGGAAGCGTTGAACTTGTAAAGATAGTCAGAAACCCGAAATGTAAACTACGTTATAACAGTATTTAAGACGTATAAGCCAGTCAAACTCTAATATTCCCCATCAGTAAAGGTTAAAAAAAAGTTTTAATGAAGAAAATACTGTATTTTTTTATTTTTGAAGTTCCAAAGTGCCTGTTTTTTTTCTTCTAGTTTATGTAGATGATTAAATATAGTAGATATTGCTGTTAAATATTGATTATTTTTGTTCTGTCAGTCTTCCAGGAGCGTCCTAAACTTCCTCCAACTCAGGCCCAGGCTACAGCTCGTCTCATCCCACCAGAGCAGTACTCCTACACTGCCTCTATCCTCAGGCTGCTCCGCAACAGGCCCTTCATCCTCCTCATCATCACTTATGGTCGGTCATCCCTGCTCTCTAGAATACTCTTCATGAAACGCTGTTATTTGTTTTGTTTTACAATACTGAGTTTACTGAGTTTACTGAGTTTGATTTTTATTTATTTTATTTTTATATAATTATGTACTCTCATATTTGTCTGCCAGGTTCAGGTCCAAAAATAATCACACTGTCCTTCCTCCATATAAGTCAGTGACTCAGTGAAGCAAGGTTTATGTAATCTTTTAATCTCTTAAAAATGCACAGAAGTCATAAACTCTTCTGAAGCTCATAGAGTAGAGAGGAGAGCGAGTGTTTCCTGCAGAAGTCCAAAGTTTGCTTACAATCTGACAATGTTTAACAAATGCATCGGATCAGTGTGACCAAAAGATCAAACATTCATGAAGTGAAAGCACTCTGGGATATGAAGTCAAATCACAGCAGCTGGGAGCAGTTTAAGGAAAGCTTTTCTCTCTGCCTGACCTTCCTGTGTCATGTCATGTGACACAATTCATGTGACTATGATTAGTGTGTGTCTCGCTGTCCTTGTTTCCCTCATATGATCTTCGGCTTGTCGCATGACTATGCAGAGCTCACTTGGTTTCAGATGTACCTGTGATCGTCACTCTCTGTCCAACAGGCTGCACCTGTCCATGCCTGTTTTACTGAGCTGTGTGTGCTGGGCATTAATGTCCTGCTGGAGTCAAGTGACAGGCTAATTTAAACAGTCATACTTTCTTAATAGTATAAAATGATGTATTTCTCAGTTTTCCTTCCTTTTTTAGATATTTCTTCTTCACAATTTCCCAAAAATGGTGTTTTGAGAGGATTTAAAGATTTTGTATTATTCAGGTAGTCGTTAATGTGTGAGTGAGGGACTTTATTTTAAGCCTTTGTTGAGTGAAAAAACACTCAGACGTGTCCTTTTATAGAAATCCCTGGTTTGGGTCAGCTCTCTGTTTTGGAAACTGACCTGATCAGGTTCATTTGACACAACTGGAAACAAAAACCTTTGTACTTCTCACACTACAACATCTTAAACTTAATGAGAGAAAACATAACATTATGTGTTGTTTTCTGAATATATTTTAATTCAGTAATTTGTAGTTTGCAGACTTAAATGACTTTATTTCCCCAATTCACAGGTTTAAATGTGGGCTGTTTCTATGCTGTTGGCACCCTGCTGAACCGCATGATCATCGAACATTACCCTGTAAGTTTGCCAACTGTGTCTGTGTTTGGATAGACATAAAGTATACATTAGCAAAGATGTGTATTACAGTGTTCTGCTTTAGTGTTTACTCTTATTATATCCACTACACAAAATTCTTGTTACACGACCCACTTTCTGCTCTCTGAGGCTGGAAAAGTTTGTTCAGCTGATATACTTTGTGTTGCATCTCAACCTTCACATATAGGCAGCTTTCTCAACCCCCTCCAGTGAAAATCAAGTGTTTAACCTTGTAAACATCTCCATGTGGTGTTTCTCATGTGCTACAAGACATATCAGGGACAACATCAGCAGTCATCTCCATGGCTGGGCCTGTCTGCTTTTAAACTGCAGTGTACCAAGGACAGGCTGAACAACACGTTTTCAGATTGGCAG
The DNA here is from genome assembly GCF_022749685.1 of Semicossyphus pulcher. Lineage (NCBI taxonomy): Eukaryota > Metazoa > Chordata > Actinopteri > Labriformes > Labridae > Semicossyphus > Semicossyphus pulcher. The sequence goes on from NW_027211615.1 coordinate 13,648,566, forward strand.
GTTTGAGACGTCACAAACCTAAGGAGCCAATCCCGTTAATGGACGGGGCGACGCTATGCATATCATTATGTGTAACCTATGGCAACCACTTCGGCAATAAGTTTTGCAAACTCACTACTGACTACTAATGTTAAAGTTACTACTACTAATTACTACATTTTAAGCTAGCTAGGTTTCAACAAGTTGCCACTAAACGATGGCAGAGACTAATTGGTTTCACGACGGAGGGGGCAATAGATCATTTCTTTTACTCTCCATCAGTAGGAGATGTAAAAGGTTGGGAATCATTTGAACTATTCTGCTCAATCACTTGTTTGATATCATGTCTACTATCTCCAAACTGCCTTGCCTTTACATGGTATGTAAGGTCACAGCCCTACCTTCTTTCTTCCCTGACCCCTTTAGGGAGAAGAGGTGAATGCTGGGAGGATCGGCCTCACCATTGTGATAGCAGGGATGGTCGGCTCCCTGATCTGCGGGATCTGGTTGGATAAAACTAAAACCTACAAGTAAGTTTTGTGACTTAGAGAGGGGACTCGATCTTTAGATGACATATCTTCGGTTGTTTGTTGTTATTTCTCTTCTCATCTCGCTGCTTGTTTGTTTAGCGTTTGTGTGTTGGCTGTTGGAGCTCTGTTTGTCCAGGTGCTGTGTGCTGCTCTTACAGTGACCTCTCGCTCCAAGTGCCCAGCCAATGGGGCGGTTTCACTCAACCCCCCCCTGTGTGTTATTTACATGAGTTTTGTTCTGCAAATGGGGGAGTGTTTGTTGCATACATGTAGGGACACATTCAGTCCCACCTGGCTTTGCTGTATTTGAATTACTCAAATGGATATGTTAATTACAGCAACACAAAATGAGTACAAAACAGTAACTAATCGGCTCCTGCCTACCTGAACGCCCTCATCTAGGTCCACACTCCCTTCCGACCACTACGCTCTGCCAATGAAAGGCGCCTGGTACTCCAATCACAACAGGGCCCTAAGTCACTAACCAGAATCTTCTCCTCTGCAGTCCCCCGGTGGCTGAACGAGCTACCAAACTCCATTCTGTCCGCAGAGTCCCTTTCCACCTTTAAGACCCAGCTCTTTCATGAACACCTCCGCACTTAATGATATTGAAGCCATTGGCACTTACTGACTTTATTCCCTCCTGTCTTGATCGTTGCTTGTGTTGATTAACTCTCAGATGTACGCTGCTTTGGACAAAAGCGTCTGCTGAATGAAATTGTAACATTGTAACTAACTAAAATATGTTTCACTGATGATAACTGTGAACAATACTTATTTTAAAATGTTTAAATTTACGTTTTTTTCATATTTCACCAAGTTACGGAAATTATGCGGTAAGTCTTAAAGGTGCTCTGTTCACATGTTAACATTCATTTTTACTCACCAAAATGTATGATAAGCATTACCTTCATCTGCAAAAAGAACTTGCCTTGTTTTCTAGCCAACAGTCTTTACACTGGCTATGTTGGCACGGCCCCTTGTTTCCTGGCACATTACTGCCACCTGGAAACCCGTAGAAAAGTGTGAGAACATCAGCAGGAATTCAAATGAGTCCTTTCCTTTTTTGAGACCTGCTTATATAAACACTGCACCAAAAAAATAGAAGGCACATTTAACTTAAGTCTTAAGTTTTATATCTAATATCCCATATCTAATAATTTAATATAATAAGTAACTCACTGGAGAAGCTGGACTGCTACAGCACCTATTTAATTAACACAATGCATTTATTTTGTTGATAGCAGTGTTCAGTGTTGTGTATTTCTCATGTGTTTTTCCAGGCAGACCACCCTTGCAGTCTACTTCATGTCTCTGGTGGGGATGATCGTCTATGCTGCTACACTCAATCTGGGACACCTGTGGGTGGTCTTCATCACCGCCGGAGCTCTTGGGTATTTTTAGTCTTTCTTACTTTTTGGGCCTTTATTTAGAAGCTGATATAAGAAATATATACAAATACATTTACTACAAAATCAATACCAAAATACTCACATTCCAGACGGTTTACATCCAAAGTCAGTGGGCTGGTGTTTGCTCAGTAATGTCCCATTTTAAGCTCTAACTATGTGCACATTCCTCACACAGCGTCTGTGTATCATCTACTGATTAATATGAATCAGAGAGGGAAACTTTTGCAACCCTGCTCCAGTGAATTCACTGAATTCTAATATGGTCAGTTTGTCAGAGTGTGATATTTCTGTTGACATTTGCAACAATAATTGACAGCTGTGTTTATTTAGCTTATAACTTTAGCATGATAAGCGTTCCCGCATACACCCAGGGGTGTACAGTCATAAGGTAAAGATTCGCCTTTGTACACACTGACACAGTTACATTATATGTAGAGCAGAGGTTATGCAGTGTCATGGTCATTGGGGAAGTAAAATTAGTGTAGAAGAATCAATTAAAAAAAGTGTATTGTGCGTTGTTTGTTAGAGAGACGAAGCAGTGAATCAGAGAAAAAGAATATTTTATTATTGTTTTACAGTGATTATGTTCTAAAGCACAAATAATCACGCACATACCTGTGCTAAACTGCTATAAGGAGTTCAAGAGGTCAAAGCTGTGCTTCATCCTGCCTCTCTGAAGCACTTTTCACATTGCAATTCCGCCACAGTGCTGTAACGCAGCTACGCTGTTATGCCGCCTTTGCCATTTTAAAATGTTTTGCCATTTAAAATAGTGTGTATGTTATTACACACTGTTCTGTCGTGCGTCACATAAACACACAAGGCGCTGTTCCACCTCTGTAACTACCTCTGATGCCGGATCAGGGGCGGAACAACTTCACCCCACCTTGAACTGGGAGTGTAAAAGGTTTTAAGCAATGTACCCTGGTCGATACATTTTTCGAGTCCCTACATATGCGTTGTTATTGCCTGGGGCGTCACATAACACTGCCCAAAGATTAACGCCCACATATGTTGTGAATACAGTAAAATAAGACAACACAAGGAAAAGGTGGGGTCCCTTCAGATACAAACACCTGCACATACCTCCTGTGGGTTATAATTGAGATGGATTATTTTTGTACGAGTCCATAGGTTGTTTTTGTTTTTCTTTTAAAGAAAATTGTACTCACTGTGCCTTTAAATCTTTATGAGTAATGATGTCCTCAAGTCTACATACAGGTTTCTCACATAGTTTTAACCTTTAAGTGGTTGTTGTGAAATCACAAACCGCAGTTTTCCAGATTGCGCTCGCCTGTTCTGTAGAGGCAGGCCTAAACTATATAACATATATACACACAGCATTCATGTGACTGACCTTGAATTGTCAAATAACTGACAGAAAGCTTCATTTGTTAGTGAAGACTATCAATGAGCTGAAGTAAGGGTCCCATTTCTGCTGGAATTCCTGGTATTTACTTGATAGTTAACATGCTCAAGTCTTTCCTTTCTCTGTGTACATTATCAGTACTTCTTTTTCTACATTATAGTAGGCCTACCTTATACAGTTTTACTATCTATGTATCATCAGCTAAAGAGAGAAGTAGACATAGTGTCTAGGAAATGTTTCTTAGTAGAGTAAGTCCTGACTCAGGCTGATGTGTTTTGCTGCTGTATCCTTGTGAGAACTTTCTCACTGACTTTAACCTGTCGTCACTTAGCCTGAAAGGCAACATTCCAAACCTGTTGTTCCTGTATAATGTCATTAACTGTTAAAGAAGGGCGTCAGTCTTAAGATCCAGTCGGGTCACTGAGGTCATAGATATTTTAATGACAAACTACTTCCTGGACAAAATCCTGCCTGTATTATTAAATATGGTGGATGGGCAGAGAAAAGAGCTGCCATAAAATAAACTTGAAATACACTTAAAATAATATTGAATTTGTGTCCTTGCTCCTATGTGTGTGTGTGTGTGTGTGTGTGTCCAGGTTCTTCATGACAGGCTACCTGCCGCTGGGCTTTGAGTTTGCGGTCGAGCTGACGTACCCCGAATCAGAGGGGACCTCATCCGGACTCCTCAACTGTTCCGCACAGGTACGGCTCGGTGATCTGTCGGCTCTCTTTCAACATCATGGTTTAGAAAAGCAAAGAGACAGCATGAGAGGGAAAATGTTTGTGTGTTTTTACAGGCTGTGCCGAAGAAAAAAATGAGTCACTCTCCTTTCTCCCACTGAGGTTTCCAAGAAAAACCTGGTCTACATAGTAAAACCGTAGCTCCAACTATATTTAAACAATAAACAGAAACAGTCTGCAGGAGCTGTTTATTTATTCAAATGTGCATTTACAATCTACCTGCAAGCATTAGGATTACAAAACATTGCAGGTAGTGGAGCCTTTACAGTGGAGGTTTCTCCTTGCTGTGGGGCTAAGCTGCTGAGTGATGAAAGTGAGGATAAGCACACTTGTTTTGCATTTGTTTGTTGTTGTGTCTGACGGCTTGTATGTGTGTGCAAAAAGCGCTTCATTCCTCCCTGTTTTATGTCCTGCGTGCACAGGTGTTCGGCATTATTTTCACCATCTGCCAGGGGAAGATCATCGACGGCTTCGGCACTCTGGCAGGAAACATCTTCCTCTGTGTCTTTCTTCTAATCGGCACGATAATGACAGGTACAACCTTTCTGATAGTGAGTCATGTGTTGTGCAGAGTCATAGCAAGCTACTGCTTTAATGTCACATAGCGGGAGCTCAGAAGAACAGTCTTTGTCTGGTCCTATTTCTGTTATGAGTTTCTGTGAGAAAGTGTTAAATGCCAAGAATGCAGATGATGAAGGACAGTCTCAGGGTTGTATTATGATGCAGATAGAGAGTGACAGATGTGTTTTTAGTGCACTTAAAGAATATTGTCACCTTGTATTTTACAGGAAAGCTTTGTGACCCTGGGAGCAGCTCAGGATTAAGAGTCCTTAGAAGTTCTTCCTTAAAGGGTTAAATGTTACAGTGCTTTTTTTTAGACTGAAGTTTGGAGAACCGCAGGCATTTTATTTTTTTTGTTCTCCTCACGCAGTATGTTTCACATTAAACAAAAAACAAAGCAGAAGTGTCGAGATGAAACAAGTCAGACTGTTGGAGTAAACATTCTGTTGTCCATTCATGAAGTGATGGAAAATTTGGCCCTGCTTAGCCTCACCGTTTTCAGGTGTTGAATCTGAGGAGTTTTGCCAGGTCAATCCTAAGCCGCTTTAGCCTTCTTTCATGGGTCATTGAGGAGTTTATGAGCTAAGTATTACTCATTAAAAATGCTTTAGCCACTGATGCGCTTAACTTTGTGCACACAAGAAGAAAGAAAACCACTCAGTATTCATGAGGCTTCTCTGCTTCACAAAGGTCATCACACTGACTCACTGTCTTTTTCTTACTTAGCATTTAGACATATGAGTGTGCTCAGTTGTTGTGGCCGTGATGCCAGTTTTGAAAGTAAAAGAACAGCTTTATGTGAAAACCGCATCTGAATTATCGCTGCTCGTAAAAGGTGCCATCAAAAATGCACGCACGACAGGACGCTGTGTCATGTATGCGGTTACAAAGGTGACAAATTTTGTGGTGAAACATTTCTTCTTCTGTGGAAATGGAGCTTAATGATTAAGTTGCAACAAAGCTGTTTTCATAATTTTGCAGAGCAAAGTTTGAAGGTTAAATCGGAGGTTTGGGTAAGTATTTTTCTGCAGATTTACTGTTGCAACACAGTCTCAGGAAATACTTTAAAGAAATGTGTTTTTATTCAACAAAGCCACTGTAATGACTGAAACGTGACTGCACACAGGAGCCATCTACTGGAGAGGCACCTTTATTACAGCAAATCTTTCAACACCTATTTTATTTCTAAATCATTTATCTGCATGTGATTTAAGATGTTTTTACAGAAGGATCACTTTTCGTTTTGCTGCTTTGTAACAGAAGACTTGTGTGCTTTAACTGTTCTGTGTCTTTGTGTCCCTGCAGGATTAATAAAGAGCGACCTGCGGAGACAAAATGCAAACATGTTAGCCAAAGCAGCTGTAAGTAAAGCTTTAAATAGAGGGGGATGTTGGTGGTACTTTTCATGAGATAGACCTTTTTAACATATCGCAGCAGAAAAACCACAGGTGTAAATATTAAAATGAGTGATGGCTGAATTCCATTTAGCTGAGTCAGTTTCAGTTCCCTGGTATATTATCACAGTTCCAGGTTTCAACAGAACAGAGCCATTAAATGTTATTAGTAATACCTGTGCTTTTCCTGCTATGACAAGTCAAAATGCATGCTGGGAAATGTGTCTATATGTTATCGTGTTTTAACTTTTGCTGTCACCTTAAATCGGCTGCATGTGTACACAAAAATTCTCTAATAATAATATGGGATTCAACCGGATCCTGCATGTTGTGCTGCTTTAATTTCAAGTGTCTGCATATGGTGTAAGTAAAAGAGCATGCATGTGCCTACATATGCTTACATGTTAACTAATATGACAAATTAAAACATTTCTTTGGAGCTTGTTGAACTTGTCTGGACACCATCGTCATTATCAGTGCCTAGGTGGGTCTCCAAGTGCTGCAGTGAAGATACTGATGAGTGGGGGAGAGTAGGAAAAGAATATTGGTACCACTCTCGCATCTGTCCTTACGGATAACGCAAGTATCCAGAGGTGATTAGCTTAGCTTCGCTTAGCTTAGGACAACACGGGAAGAAGGGGAAGCAGCTAGCCCGGCTGTTCAATTCACACATTATATCTTGGGTATTTTTGGGTATCTTGGGAGCGAAGCTATGCTAACCGTCTGCTGGCTGTAGCCTTATATTGAATGGACAGATTTAAGAGGGGTTTTACACTTCTACTTTTTATAGTTAAACTTATTACAGTGATGCAAATTAAGACAAAAAAATCTATTGGTGTCTTATATATTCAGCCTTATAAACACAGCTCGTTTGGAGAGGATGATAAAACATATCCTAATATGACCATTAAAGAGGGGAGTCATTAAAAAACAAGGGTGTTAATGTGTCAGAAACTTCCCCGCAGGCTGGAGACTCACACCTTTATAAACGCTGAATGAGAAGTGATCAGTAGCTGTTGTTTTAGGCGGAGGGGCAGATGTCGGGACAAGACTATGGAGCCACGGCACTAATCTCCCAGCCGCAGACTCCTCCTCCTGCTGCTCTATAAACCTTTCTGCTTCCACAAAACAAATCTGCTCAAATCTTTGCTCAACGTGCAGATGCACAAAGGTAGGAGCGCTGAGGAATCGGCACACACCGCTGTCAATCACTGCTTCACTGTCAAACCGGCTTCTTGTGAATCTTTATCAGTTTCCACAATTACAATGATTAATATTCACACAATCAAGTTAATATGCATAAAAAGTATGTGATTATTTGTATCTACATTAATTCAAATTTAAACTAATACTCAAAATGAAGCCATCACAGCCGATGCATATGATATGTATTTGACAATAACCATATAATGATAAAAAGGGAGTGTATCTGAATGATATGGATTAGCATTATCTCCCAGAGCATCAGTTTATTGCGTGAATAGCTGACTGATCTAAGCTGTAGATGTTATTTGATCTTCATTGCTTTACACTTTTAAAAACAGTTTAAAACTACAGCTTTTTTTAAGAGACTACAGTGTTATCTATTGACTATGTTTAGTGTTTAATTTATCTGTATACCGGCCTTTATCAAAGGAGTCATTCTAACATGTAAACCACAGATTTCCAAATGATTTCCATTCAGTTTAGTAACCTTGTTAGGGGCTTCTGTGACTATAACCTTACTGCTAATTGATGGTTTGGGACACAGGCAGGTCATGTCTCACTCCCTATAATGTGTTCTGCTTTAGCTAACTTTACCAGCACTAGTTTCCATTTCTCCCAATAAAATGTAGCATGTAAGCTCACTAGTGCTTACAGATATCAAAGGCTCTATGTGAGAAAAGGCATTCGAAATGCAAGGATGAAAGTTGCATTCAACTCAAATGCTAAACAATTTTTAATGTCCATAATTAGGCAATGCTATTATAAGCTAATGGTTTTGTATTGTGTAAGTTGTTTGTTAACTGTTGTACTTTCTGACTTCTGACTAAGCCTTGTTACTTTAAAATTACATTAGGTCACTGCATACATAGTTTAAAGAGGGGGTATTACGCTGTTTCACATTTTAAGACATATACTGTATATATAATGTGACAATGTTGGATGTCTATAGTAAACGTGGGTGAAGTTTCAAATCTCTAAGTAAAAGAAAGTGGGCTTGTAGGGGCGGGGTTTCTTAAAGGGACAGAGCTAACTGAGTTGTTTCAGGCAGAGGCTGTATGAGGGCCTGCACAGAGCACCAGAGTGAGAAACATGAGGAGTTTTTTTTAACTGTAAATTATGCTAAGCTACTCCACAGGTATCACAGAGTAAAATCTGATGCTTTGAAGTTAGCATAATACCCCCCCTTTAAATAATTACACCCATCAGGCATATTTCCTTACAAAAGCTTAAGAACAGGCTTTAGCATTTCAACTGATCATTTTGGTTCAAAAGACATCTTTGGCGAAGAGTGTTTCCTTCAAATTAAAAGTATTATGCACCTTAAGTCATATCATTAATCTAAAGTGTAAAGACTATGAGTATTTTCTCTAAGTAAGACCAAGATAAGTTATCTTGGATGTTGTTTGTGTGTAAAGCTTGCTCACACTGACAGGAATGAGTATACTGTGATGTTTAGCTGAAAGTGTGTTTATATGACAAAAGACAGATTCTGTATTTCATCCGTTAAACTGTTAAATTAACAAGCCTGTTTTGAATGGTAGGGACCCTCGGACTGCCCCAACGGGAGCCTGGCTGAACCCTCTGTCATCCAAGAAGAAAGGTTGTAGACCGTAAACACACTAACACAAACCCTTGGAAATGACCATCGCCGCCTTCCTGTTACAGTGTAACATACTGAGATAGAAACAGCACAATCAGGAAGTCTGTAGACACACTTCCCTTCTAAGAAGAGTTAGATGTACATTGTTGTATTAACTATTTATAAAAGAAAATTGCTATAACACTGCATTTAATTTGATGTTTAATGCACAATTTTAAGCATTAAAAACTGTTAATGCCATATTTTTTATATGTGATTATAAATGAGTAAATGTTCTCATTAAATTTGCAAGACAAGTTTGTGAAATGTTTGTTTTTGCCTTGACAATTTTACCCGTCAGTATTTCTACATTTGATTATGTATGAGTCGGTATCATGAATCTACACTACGTTTGTCATTATACAGTTTTAACCATGTAAATACAGTGATTTCAGGAGGTCTTTGAGACTGAAATAATCTATGCATCAGAATATTAAAGGGTTTGTAATCCTTCACGGTCCACAGAAAGGGATGAAATATTGTGTAATAATATTTTTAACACCATTCATGTTTACTTATTTAACATGAAATAAAACTGTTTTATAAAATGTCTTCTCCTCATGTGTTTCTCATGCTTACAGTGTATCACATGGTGAAACTTCACAGGGAGCAATACATCATTGTAAAACTATAAACCAGTAAACCCAGTGTAACTACACCTACAACAAGTCAGGGATCATTGTCCTGTTATCTATGCAAAATGAATGTGACATTGACTTTTGTCACTTCGTTAGTACGTTGCTGATGCCACTGATCACAATCACAGATGAGCACAAGATAAAAACGTTTTTTTTTCTTACACACTGAAAGTAGAATGATGTGGTTGGAGGGTTTCGATATTGTTTCAGTCATTAATAGTATTGATAAAACTCAACGGCGATACTGTTTAGTGGGGGTGAAGCCCAACAAAAAAGGCTGCTGTGTTTCAGCCAAGTGGCATCCCTCACAGAACAAATATAAAACCTATTATACAACAGTTAGTTCCCAACAAGTAATTTGATTGGACAAGAGACATTCCATGAGCGCTGATATGGAGTATAACAGCATTGGGTCTTTTAACATTACAATGTTACAATTTCATTGAGCAGACGCTTTGCTCCAAAGCGACGTACATCTGAGAGTTAATACTTTATGTACCACTCTACCTCAGGTGTTTTGAATACTGATCATTTACATTACAGCAAAGGGTCGTTGTCTATAATGCAGCAAACCATGCGAGATGAACACATTTCCTTAAATAACATTTGAGTTAACTCTAAATTGTCATGAGGAGAGGACAAAGCCTGGACACTTTAGCGCGACAAGACAAATCAGAGAAGAGTGAGGCTCAAACTTTGAAACAAACAACATGAACTTTGAACTGCTGTTGACTTCCAGTCAAATTGAATGGTTAAAAAATAACAAAATCCTAATCTATCATTGCTTATTACTGTTAACTAAAAACGCTGCTTTAAGTAGTTTTGTATATAAGCAATATCACATTCAAGGTTGTGCTATTGTATTGAATAATAGGCTGTGATTATCTTCTGCAGGAGATGTGTTGATATTCAGCACAGCAGCGCTCTCTGTAGTGTGATATTGCTCAAATAGATACAATAGTGTTGAAATAAAATGCATACTAAATATTTGTTACTATATATTTCCACGACGTTTTACTTTTTACTTCACTGACATGCCAATCAAAAGAAATAAACTAAAAGCCTGTTAAAAAAACAGCATCAACTCAGGGCCCCTTGTCACAGGTCTTAAATGTCTTGTTCTCTGAGAACAAGTTAAACATTTAAATATCCATTCATCACAAAAAGCATATAAAATGGTATAAAAATATAAAATTGTGTATCAGAACTATATGTTTTTTTTTTTGTCTTCCATTAAAATCCCATCATGCTTGAGATTCATCTTCTGACTCTTTGGACAGGCCCGAACTCTAGATTGGGAACCCCTGAACTAAGGGAGTGAACTAAAGCCAACATAATGTAGTTAAAACCTCAGTCCACTACAAAAGGAAATGGTTTTAAATACAGCACTGTTACTTATAATTGAGTATAATAACATTTACAAATTGGAACTTTTACTTATGTAAAGTATCTAAGTACTTCTTCCACCAATAATAAATACTGAGATCTAGTGCAAGTCTGTGCACCCTGGAGGTCTGTCCTTTACTTTTCCCGTCACGGGGTTCTGAAATCAAGTCTCTTGCCCAACTTGCCATCACCCTGACAGTTCAACCAATACATAAACACAGGATTGTGTTCACCCCTTTTGGCCACTTGGTGGCAGCATTGTTTTGTATAACCAGAAGTGACTCATCTAATGGACAAGAAGAACCAGAGAGATTCAAGAGGAGCATAATAAAGTTAAACTACATTGTTGATACAATATGTCTTTCCAGTGAACTATTATTTGTTTATACTGGGATTTAAACTCTGAGAATGTCTCTTGAATAAAGCAGACACTTGTGTATATAAAGTGCCGGTATGAACACATTAAACTTCTCGCTGGCATGAACAGAGTGAAAAGAGATAAAGCTGCCTACGAGCGGCTCAGTTATGAGATCATGCTGACTTTAGGCCAGCGCTCAGTTCCCGTTTGACTGATTCTCTGATGAGCTCATTGTTCTCTAGTTAGCTAATGACTGATCCCTGGCATACATGGGATGTTTCTGTCCTGACTTTTTCCTGCTACAACAGGTTCATTAGCACATAGATCTGTGGAATAAAGCCATTAATGCAAAATCCAGCTGAGACAATGGCATCAAACCACATCCCTCTGCACTCTTATCTAACTCACTTCATCCTACCAAATTGGTTTTACAGTCACTATGGTTGCTAGCAGAATTTCAGTTGGGTTTAAATCATGACATACAACCCTGCCCATTCAGTCATTTGTTGTGTCAACACCGTTTATTCTGTGTGCCACACAGCAGCTTCCTTCTTTTTATGACCTTTATTTCTGTGGAATAAATGAACGGCAAACAGGAAGGTCACAGAGTGACAGGGACGGGCAGGGTGTGACCTCAGACTCCTGCTCACCCACACATAGAGATGGATGCTTGAAAAGGACCCCTTGTATGTGTATGACATTTCAGAGCTGCATGGAAGGACTTACTGTACATGCAAAAAGCTAGGTCACTTCTCACTGAGGTCTTTCACTTGTTCTTCCTGACATTTGTCACATGGATTCAGTTGACAGGGTCACATGGAAATGTCTTGTAGAGAAGCAACAGGTCTTCATTCATGCTATTACTATTTTTTTTTAAGTATTATACTGACCAGAACACACCGTCACAGTCTATTGCTTGTTTGTGACATTGGTCTGAATTCCCAGTACAAGCAATTTAATATTATGATATATATACATACATGATATATATACAGATATATACTGTGATATTTTCTCAAAAAGCGTAACTGAAACTTTTGTATTAATAAAGTCATCAGTTGGTTATTAAAATGTTGATACAAGTACGCACTTGTCAAACTTAATGGTTTGCAACATTGCCCAAAATGGCCTTCTGACTTGACTCTATAGAAAAAGTTCCAAGTTTTGGGAACCAAGTTTATCTGCTCTTTGCCAAGAATTTGAGAGAATATTGATCCCAGTCAGACGTGTCTGCATTTATATAAAGCTAAGCCCGGGGGACAATTAGCTTAGCATAAAAACGAAAACACGGTCAAATCTGTAACCAACACCTCTAAAACTCACTCACTAACAATAATTTTTAATCCACACACACAGAATAGGTAAACGGTGTTTTAACAGGAAATGATGTAGTGTAACCATGCCTTAATGAGCAGTAGTTGCGCCTTTCTGTCTGTCCAGCACAATGACTGTATATAAAGATGGACGACGCGTCTCTATCCGCTCTCATTGTATAAAATTGAAGCCAATTTTGATTTTATAGTTTGACTCATGTCCCATCTGTTGGAGGAGGCGGGCTTTAGGACCTATATTGCAGCCAGTCAGCAGGGGGCGCTCGATATATTTCGGCTTCACTTTTAGGGAGCTGTCATGTCGTCCATCTTTTTACACATTCTAGCGTGTAAGCAACTATGCAGCATCCTTGTTAGCTAGCAACCTCAAAGACTTCAGTAAAGTCAAACCACAAGTAGTTTTTATTACATTTTTGTTTGTGATGAATTAAACAATCATGTTAGTCAGTCAGCTTAAGGGATACATTTTTAAAAAATATATATTTTTGTCGACATAGCCAGGCTATCCATTTTGCCATCTGGTCTTCATGCTAAGCTAAGCTAAGCGCCTCATGGCACAGGTTCTATACAGGTGGTATCAATGTTCTTGTTGGTAAGAAATGACCGGGGCTACTTCCCCAAAATGTTGAACTTTTATTTTATAGGTTAAATGCTAGTAACAAAATGTAAATGGTATCATCAATCAGTACTGTGCTGCCCTCTTCTGGACATGGGTACAGACTTCCAGTATTATCATTACTACATGATGAGTTATGGCATGCCTATGGAGGCCCATTTCTGTCATCCTTTAGAGATACTAAGGTATTATGTTGAGAATAATTACCAAGCCATTTTAAGTGATATTAGTAACTATGAGACAGTTTGAGATTCAAGTTTAATATATTGACTTCTAGGATTTTTTTAATCACATTGGCAGAAATGGGCTTCCATACATACCTCTCTCTCATGGCGTGCATCGTAAGCACAAATACTGAATACATCTCTGTGACGAGCCGTGGCGTGATGAATTATTCTGCAGTGCTGCTTTATGATGGTAAAATACGTCATCGCCCTGTTGGTGGCTGATCCTATCTGCCTGCTGGCGCTTCACAGATATTATCAACTCTCCACACCATGATCCATCCTGCAGCCACAAACCCCAAACCTTTAAGTACACAGCTTAAACGACCAAAAAAACACTATATTTAGTTTGTCTGGTAAGGTGGGAGGAAAACAGCATGCTGTTTATGTCAAATGAGGTAAAGAGGCTAGATTGTAGGCCTGCTCGCAACTAGTCAGAAAGTAGATATAAACCATCAATTTGCCAATAGCACCACTTAGCACAGATAGCCGTGAGGCTTACAAAGCATGAATTAGAAGGAGAAATGTGGAGGGAGGAGGCTGAGGGGAACGCGGCATGAAGCAGCGCCTCCTGTTTGTGCTGCCTGTTCAAACAGCAGCAGAGATTGATGGTGCTGGCCACGTACAGCACACACACACACACACACACACACACACACACATACAAGGGAGCTGTGTGCATGTGAGCATGGGCGGGAAAAGGAGGAAGAGATAAAGCTTCAGAGCATTTTTTACAGATGAGAAAAGCAGAAACAGGAGCGCTAAAAAGTGAGATGGTGTAGCTGACAAGAAAGATATCTAGAAAGCAAAAATACCTGAAAGTGAAATACAAGTAAGTGTGGTAAAAACACAGATTGTCACTCTTTTGAGCAAGCACCTCATCCATGCACAGTCTGCAGGAACATAACTCACAGATGGACACCGGCACAGACGGGAGGTGCTGCGATGAAGTCAAACTGTAAACTGATTCTTGATATTCAGCTTTGGCTCGGCGCCAGAGGAGCTGTGCTTGGTACCAGAGATTTCTTCTTCCTCTGTCCACTGAAAGATAAACTATTATTTGGATTTTCCAGTTCAGTCACTTCTTTTTTGTTTGCGTGTGTCTGTGTGTGGCCTCTTCCAGTTGTTAGATATTGAATGCCTGAGATACCAAACACGGAAAATTTATGTTTGGTTTCAACTGGGAGCATAAAAAACACACATCTGTTTGGTGTTCTTGGTATTTGTTAATGATTGGAGTGTGCAGAAGTATTCAGGTGGGGCAGAATATGCAAAGATTTCTCCAACAGTGAGCAGAAAGAAGCCACATTTTCTGCTGTCTTGTAACATCACAGTCCCATGAAGATGATTAAGATTTCATGCACACCCCTTTGAATAAATCTGTTCTTTCCAGCAGAACCCGCAACACTTAATCTCATTAAACATCCCTCCTCCCCTTTAATTATTAAAAGTTTCAATAACTTGATGTCATCATGAGTAGCATGTGGTTGACGAAGATTACAGCACCCAAAACTGAGGTCGCCACACAAGCGCTCGCCTTAGAGTCTGTCACCCAAAAAAGGGCGTTGGGATGTGTGTTGTGGCTGAGTTGAGCAGCTTCTGCAGTTGGGGACTAATTTCTTCCAGTGTTCCCCGAGGCTTGTGTGTTGTTTTCGTTTTATTGTTCATGGGGAAAAATGGCTCAGACGGTAAAAATGGAAAAATAACATAATTCTTCTT
The DNA here is from genome assembly GCF_022749685.1 of Semicossyphus pulcher. Lineage (NCBI taxonomy): Eukaryota > Metazoa > Chordata > Actinopteri > Labriformes > Labridae > Semicossyphus > Semicossyphus pulcher. The sequence continues at coordinate 13,663,672 of NW_027211615.1, forward strand.
CCAGTACGAAGCTACTGTTTTGGCTTTAAGAGGGTAGTTCCTCCGCCTACATGGAGACTGGATGCTCATTAAATGGTTTCTGTTTATGGGCCTGTTGAAGAAAAGATCCTACCAAACCCTGTCAGTGACACGTTTAATGACCAACACAACAGCAGGAAATATGAAACTATTGACTTTGTTTTTCTTTATGTTTCTTTTACCTTACATATTACATATTTCCTTCAAAGACCAGGAGAGGCCTAAGTCTTACGGTGCTTTTCGACCAAAAGTACCAGGAACTTCTCCTCAAGGAACTGAATGGTTCTTGTGGACCATTGTTGTCTGCGTTTCCACAGCGGCCTAAAGGCCCGGGAAGATTCTGCAAATCAGGCCAATGACGTATGGAGAAGCAATAAAAGTAACTGCACTACACCGCCAGTCCAGTAGGTGGCGGTAAGAAGAAGATGAAGGCCATACAACAAAGACGACACCATAAAACGCGATGAACGGGCCGGTATCATAATTTGTGCGACACTATAGTTAGCCTGTTAGCATGGAAAAGTTTCAACGTGTGCTGTTTTTGATCGGGCTTTGTTGCATTGCATATGTATTCATTGAATCAACAATGGAAAGGACACAAGCGCTACTAGCAAAGCAGATTCAAAACGTTGCAAAAAAACAAAACTGCTGTAATATTTTAAACATGGTGGGTGAAATAAAATGCTGCGAGTACTCGACCAATCAGAAACGATCAGCACTTCAGGCCCCGTCCTGAAAGTTTCGAGACCTTTGGAAAGTACTACCCCCCTAGCAGGGACTTTTCAGGCGGTAAATCAATTCCCCCGGAACTAAATATAGACCCTGATTCCTGCTATTGAAATGCACAGAGTTACTCAAAAAGTTCCTAGTTCCTGGGAAAGTTCCTGCTGTCGAAAAGCACCTTAGATTTCAGAGAAGGTTTCTCAGGCGGTCTCAAGTTTCAAAGCTGGCAAGCAGATCAGAGCGCACAAGGTTTGTGAGTGTTGGCATTAAAACACACACACACACACACACACACACAGCACCAGGCTTTAAGAACCCAGATTAACCTGCACGATGGCTAAATAAATACAGCCATACGTTGCGGCATGAATGGATGTTTCATCACAGCTTTCCACATTTCCGTGATCGTATGGGACTCACATCCTGCTGCACTCATGATGCAATTAAAAAGTGCTATAACACAAACACATGTGGAATATAGCTGAGAGGTATAGGTATGAGTTAAGTGTGCAATCACCTTCACTCCTCTTTTGGAGCTTTTTCCATGACTGTTTCCTCCTCAAAATTTGCTTTAGATGTCAGTTGTAAGCTGCTTCCTGCATCCACTGATCAAGCCTTGCTTTGTGCACTTTGGTCCCAGTAAAATTACCTCAACACCAAACCGGCTTGACCCCAGCGTGTGCACGACTCTGCAGCTGAGTGGGGGCCAAGTTTCAGGACGGGATCTTAGCGGGGTGTGGAGTAAACCCCCACGGCGAGGGATCGTGTTAAAACAGCAGAAGCATGCGGGGGTGGAGGGCTTGTGTTTGTACACAGGGAACCCCGGGCAGCTCAGTAAAAAGAGCTTTATTATTTAGGCCCCTGCCAAGCGGAGATCAGGGTGGAAAATACACAGGATCCCCGGCGCCAAGTCCCTTGCTCTCGGAAAATCCGCCCCAGAAGCGTCCAAGCGGAGGGCCTGGATTTAATCACCCACTGCGGCGTTTGTCATAGTCTGAAGAGAGAGAGCTATGATCGATCTGCATCAGTGTGACTCTCAATCCCTCTAACAGCAACTGTGTTAAAAAGACACACGGTTTTATATGAGTAACTCTCAATTTTATGACTGAACACGACTCCAGAAATGACTGATGTTTCACAATACAAACTGTGAAAACATTGGAAGAAAATGGTACCTCTTTAACTTCACGTCCATTGATAATATACATTAGTGGACTGTGTCATAATGACTTAATATTTACTGTTCTGTATATGAAGAACGGTGAAAATATGGCAGAGGTTGACAGGGTTCATACATTCTGCCTAATGTGTCCTTTAAAGTAAAGAGATGGGAAAAACAGCAGCAGGGTTCTGACTTATTTTGAAACTAGGGTCGGACTCCAGTGAACCAGAAGGATGTGTCATGATGAAAATGGCCTGCATGGATCGAGCCATTAGTCACAGTGGTTCTGTGACTGTTCCCATTTGCTTTTGGACAAATCCAATAGCACAGCGTTCACTCAGAGCCAAAGTACTCATTAGTGCTCAGAGATCTTGGATATGTCAAAGTATGGAGTTCAATATAACGGCACAGTGACTAAACAGTCCATATCTGTTGGACTTGTTGGGGTGTGGGTTTGTTTGGGGATGGAAACTTCAACCCTGTCACACAGATAGTGCTTCAGTTTTACATCTGACAGGCATTTTGACAATTCATACCGCTAATCTTCAGCATGAAAACCTCAGCAGTAAAAGAATAAACATGATAAATAATATCTGACGTCCGTGAAAACCATTTCAAAGCTCAGCAAGCGTCTAATAATTCGCTGTGACAAGTGTAGAGCTGCTTAAGTTTAGGTCATTGTTACGACCAGTAACCTCTGTCACTGTCGACAGTTAAAAAGATTCAGACGTCCGTGCTTTATGATGTCATAACTTATTTATCAATATTTTTCTGGCAGAAAACAAAGACAAATACAAACACTAGGAAATCGTCAAACTCTGTGCTGTCAAGATGTTTCTGATATTTACTAGCATCTTTTCTCCCGCCCTGCCCACAGGCAGAGTCCTATCTGCTTCGAATCATCCACCTCCTGTCCCCTGCCCAGAAAATACACGGCTGCCTGCCTCCCTGACCACCAGCCAGAGACGATGAGCTCAGTCATGATGGAGACCAGCGAGTGACTGGTTCTGTCCTTCACCTAATGTGTCACACACCCATTACAACATGATGTCTTTCACTCTGCCTGAATGAGAGTTAGATCTGAACAGCACCTGGGACCTGGAATGCGTGTATATGTGGCAGAGCTGTATTGGCAGATGTTGTATGTGATATTAATTGCTATGTTTTTGTAGCTGTGTTTTTATGACCTGTAAATGAGTCCTTGAAGTCTAACATCATGTTTCTACAGTAGCCCAAAAACAAAATGGTTCTAGAGGGCCTTTGATGTTTTTATTGTGAGCTTAGCTGTTGGTTCTTGTACACATCTCAAAGGGGAGGTTTAGGGGAGCGGCTGCAACCTCTGCAACCTCACCACTAGATGTCACTGAATCCTACACACTGCTCCTTTAAATACGCTTTGCTTCTTAAAAGTTAACACATTTCATTGGATTAAAACTGGCTATTTTATACCTGGTTTTTAATTATGTTCAGGAAGTTGAGACGTACAGCACAAATGTGATTGATGCAAGCAACCTGATAAAAGTGGAATAGGCAGTAAAATGCTAATGCTATTCATCCATCCATCATCTATACTGCTTATCCTGTTCCTGCTATTCCTGACAGATTGCCAGTCAATCACAGGGCTGACACATAGAGGCAGACAACCTTTCACAATCCTCATTGTACAGAGCTGAAGCCAAAATAGTCCCGTAATGGGTGCTGCCATCTAGCGCGGATGATGTAATTTGGAGCCAGAGCTGCGCAGTAGAGATCCGCAGATGGAGCTGCCGTAGCCAATTCAGCTAACAAAAACACACACTTAACATACCAAAAATACCCCGGCAAAGATCCCGCACGTTGGCTTATTTAACAGCAGAGCAGCCTCTTTGTGTTGGTGTGAAGCAGACGTTCACAGATAAAACTTCAATGACTGTAGTGATTGTTTTAGTTACGTCTCCTCTCACCATTCCTCCTCTACTCTGCTAATCCGGAACAGATCGGCTGCAGGAGCCGTATTTGTCAACAGAGCTGTCAAAAAATAAACACTTGGACATAAATCAGCATGATAAGAACTAACTATAATGACACAAATATGCTTTTAAGGCACGCTATGTGTGCTATGTAGGCTAAAAACATTTGTTTGGGTTTTTGAATAAGTGAAAACTAAACTAAAAAGTTCAAGTTATGCCATCAAGTTATCGATCTCATATGTACTAAGTTTCTTGCCCTGTCATTACTTTGGTGAATACCATAGTTGATAGAAACAATGGCTAACCAAACAATAATTAGATCAAGGCCGCAAGGAAACAAGTTGGTCTCTCTTCAACCTTAGCCTCAGAAAACATACAAGCCATAATAATCACATCGTCTTCTTTTTATTTTCAGAATAACTTCATCAACGTCACTGTTCCAAAGCAATTCTGGACACCCACGCCAACTAACATGTGTTCAAAGACAAATACTTAATCATCTCATCTGCCATACAAGAACAACATTTTGCCACATCACTTCCACGTCCAATTTGACCCATCAAACTGTTTCAAAGTTCACAATAAAACTGAACTCTGCAACTGACAATCATCATCTGGATAAAGAAAAGCAGGGAGAATTACATCCAAAAACACACCCTGTTTGTGATTCACCAAACAAACACAGCTGCTGTTGGCGGAAAGCATCACTAGCATCAATCCAGCCTTTAAACTGCGGTAAAGTACATTAAGTACACCACTGAAAACACATACACACACAAGGCCCAGGGGTTAATTAACATAGATATGACATTTTGATTCACAGGTCAGTTCTGCAGTTACTCTCAGCTTTATGAAGAATTTCAGCATCTTTGAAGTTGTTTTGGTTTTACAGCTCACAACTTTAATGCTTTGTTTCACTTTCACTCCACTTATCAACCACCATGGCAGCAGCTGGCAACTGTGTCCGGCCAAAAGCTGTAGCTCCCTGCCCAGAACCAAACAGAAGACAAACGAGAATACACTATCTGTGAACATGATGAAGCTATGGTTTTCCCCCGGGATGGTAGGCCGGTCCACCTCTTTGGCTGCAAGGCCCCAACCAGAGCCCAGTTGTTCAAAAGTAATCTGATCAGAATTTGTCAATTTACTGGGTACAATTTTGAGAACTTATTGTTCCAAGTGTAAAAAAGGAAATGAAATCTAGTTTTGGATTTGATCTGAGTAATACAATGTGTTCTTCAAAACTTTAGAGGAGGATTTGGACAGCTTTGATGCAAAAATTAAATTGAATTTCCCAATCCGTTTAATTCTGAGCCAGATTAATTTTTTTGAACAACCAGGCCCTGCAATGTTTCAAATCAATTTTGTAGAAAGAAAAATTACCTTCCGGCCGCAGCCGGCTTGATGTCGGAACAGACCATCTGAGTAGGGGTAACACCCATTCCCAAGAGGTGTCACCAACCGTCGTCACCTCCCGCCACCCCTACAAGTGGATCGGTCCATTATATGTCAGGGGTCAAGCGGGAAATAATGAAATGATATCAAGGGAGAAACAGCGCAGTTAAATGAAAATAGTAATTAAATGAAATAACCTGTACTAAAAAAGCGAAAAGGACAGATGGAAAGATGTCAGTGAGAAAAAGAAGTAAACTCGAAGTGGCAGAATATTTAACAAACATAATTTATTTTATAAAATTACGTAATAACAGTCGATAACGGCCGTGTCACGCAAAATCATGCTAGCTGCAACAGTGACGCATTAGCTTTAACTTTAGGAATTGTTTGAATTAAAAAGTTAGCTTGCTATGGACAGGTGAGCAGCAGCAGAGTGATTCCAGCGGACAACAGGTGCAGAAGGAAGTGGCTGTGAGGACCTGCCGGCAGGTGATACACGTAAGTTAACGTTTTCCAATATTCTGTGAACGTGCAGATCTAATTGATTGCGCATGCGCAGTTAGTCTTGTGTTGTTAAGCTACAGGTATATGTATATAACGTCTGTTACTGTGCCGTTGACATCGTAAGTCCTGTTGAAGTACAGGTAAATTAAGTTACTGCGCTGACTGATGCAAGTCAGAGTGCCTTGGTGTGTGTGTTACGTTACTCTGTTTAACCATAATGTCTTAGTCATGAGTTGCTATGATGAATTGCTCACTTAAACAATCATATTTGCGACATTATATCACATATATGCACCTTGAAAAGTGCCATATATGTTTGTGAATGTGTGACAAATCCGGTGACACACTTAAAGAAACAAGTTAGTTTGATAACCAATTGGGACATTACACTAGTAGAGACAAAAACAATTCCCAGCTTCAGTTTTGTCTGAACCTGCCCATGGAGTCGTTTCAGACTCCAAGCAATGCAAAAAGCAGACTTGGACATGGATTTATATTTATCCTGCGGCCTTTAACACATCTCCAAAATGAATGCTGATGTTGCTCTGTGTCTGTTGGAAGTGTAAATACCATGAGCCAATAGTTGAACAATAGCAACTTTATAATGTGTCAATGTTGTGCTCATAGCTTGTAACGTAGACTCTACCTTGCAAAAAAATCTATCAAGTTTGATATGTCTTAAAGACATTTGATGTTAGTGACATTATATAGCAGGAAAAGCACGTTTTAATGCAATAAATATTAGCTGTATTTCAATTTGCTTCTTCACCTCCAGACTCCTGGCATTGTGCATTCTGGCTTACACGTGGCCTATGGGACACTTCAATAGAACAGAGCAATTGTTAATGTTATTACTAACACCTGTGCTTCCTCTGTGCTTTTACAAGTCAAAATATGTGCTGTAAAAAAAAACACCAATGACAGTAAAACTGCCATTTAAAAAGTATATTATCTCAATATGTGACATAAATTTTACATCGCTGTCTGATTTGCTTCGCAGTACACAATATATAAAAATATGCTTAAATTTATATGCATGTATGTTTGGAAGTGTCAGAATCAGCAGCTAATTTATTGTGTTTAAGTTATAAGTATATAAATCAAGAAGAACAAAGAAGCTTTACTGAGATAAATCTTTAAAGCACCTGCTCTTATGGTCCGTGGTGCACAGACTCTGTCCTCTTTGATTTACTCTGCGTAGAAAAACCTGCAGTTGAGTCATCGTCTGGCCCCCTCAGGCTCATCTTGATCCAGGATCCTCTGGCCGGCTCTCATGTGTTCGCCTCACTATTGGACAGAGCAGGTGTGTGAAATCACCACACTCATCTCTGACTGGCTGCATGAGCTGTCTGTCTGCTTGCCTTTTTGCCCTTTTGGCTGACTATCATGTTAAGTCTTCATGTTTGGATTTTTAGTGAGGTAAGAAAGCGACATTCCTCTGGAAATGTCTCTTGGCTAGAGAAGGTCAACTGTGGATGTGATCACCGAGAGTGAAAAAGGGAAGTTACATCATCCCTGCGATAAGCCAGGTTAGTGAATTATGATCAATCATAGTTTGAAGCTTCCACGGGGCCTGATGAATGTGTAGAGCTGGCTTTGGCTCGGTTAAGTCAACTACCGAACTCACCGCCTCTATAGCCTGGGATTTATTCAGAGAGTTTATCAAATAAGACATTTACCTAACACACCCAGTTTAGCTAGCTAGCATGCACAGTGTGATCCTTGTTTCACTTATTATTTTTTTAAGTGTACCACTAAATACTGAATAACATCTTACAGGGTCACACAGGCCCCTGGCAGCTAAAACGCAGCTAAAGTCAATTTTTCAAAGCTGTAATCCCCCCTTATCCCAGTTTGTCCTCAGCATCAGTGAAAGGGAAGTTACTGGTTATTATTCTAATCCCACACTGCAATTAGCCTTGGCTTTTTCTCTGCCTTTTTTGTATTCCTTTCAAAACATCAGTCATCACACAAAAATGTTTGAGTGATGCAACTGATATCCGTCTTAGAGAAATACAGAATGATGATGTCGGGGTTTTCCCCCCACTCACTGATGAGCTCGCTGGAAGCAAAACTGAACTCAATCACAGGCTGAAATGGAGCTTTAATGAAGCATGAGGGAATGGTCGCTCTATCAGCAAATAGTAAAAGGATAAAATAGAGAAAAAGGTTATTCGCTCTATCAGCAAATCGTAAAGGGATAAAATAGAGAAAAGGTCATTGTGGGTTGTGTGTACTTTTGTAGCAGCACAAAGTCTTCTCATTCAGCCATTCACACACAGATAGCTGCATGTTTTCACCTGGTTGTAAAGTCTTATTTCATGTTCAGTGTCTTTAGGAGACTTTGAGATCAAACCACAAACACAGCAATTAATATGTTACCTGCCTTAACAGCAGGAAAACATGCAGTATGTAGAAAACTGTAAATACGATGGTGTTCAACTTAAAGATGTGGAAATGGAAAAAGAAACAAAAATTATTGATTGAAAAATACAAAATATGTTCTGTGTGAAACAATGTTATGCTATGTAAATAGAAAAAACGGTGACTAAGCATTAAAATAAGGATAGACATTTTTATAAGCTACAGGTTCTCCCTTTAAGAAATCTAAAATAAATGCCAAAAGAGAACACACAATATACTGTATTATACTATACTATTAGTTTTGCCTTTGTCTAGCTTCTGGTTGGAGTTATACCAAGTTGGTTTGCCATTAAAAAAAACAGGTTACAGGTAACAACACTAAAAAGTGTTTCTACAACACTACTCAGTAGGGATAGACCGATTATCGGCCGGGCCGATATTCGGCATTTTGATGCATATCGGCATCGGCCTTTTTTTTTTTTTAATCTGACGGCTGATAAGAGTTCATTTCTTTGCAAATTTTATTTAACTTTGTTTTATGTACTTTATAAAACTTAAGTTATTTATTTATTTATTTATTTAAATTTTCAGTTAACTTTATAAGAGATGCTGCTGACCCTGGGAACTCCCTGCGCTTTTGTTTGTTTGTTTAATAAACATATGCTTAAAGGCATTTAAACAAAGTTAAGTGTTGGAGTTTGTATTATTCAAAGTTTTGACGCCAATATTTTCACTTTTACTGCAAATGAATATCGGCTCCAAATATCGGTTATCGGCCTCCTTGACTACAAATAATCGGTATCGGTATCGGCCCTTAAAAAAACATATTGGTCTATCTTTACTACTCAGCACACCTCTGGAGGAGCTGCGTGCGAAGCGCCGCTGTTATGGCACCTTTGCCATTTAACATCGAACCACTCAACGTGTGTGTTTTTACATTGTGTTCTTCAAGGTGTGAACAAATAGCAGTTGCTTCACATAAGCACACGCACAGCCTTGTTCCTCCTTGTCGGCTCAGATGGTATCATCGTTGGCAGCTTCACAGCTGGCACTCAGAAGAAGAACTGTAATAAAATTGAGCACTTAAAGGTGAAATACAAGACTCATGTAGGCTGTTATAGGAGTATCTGCAAAACAAACAAACAAAAAAGGAAAATCTTTGTATTGAACAACCAACTGACAAAATTCTGAGTCTGGTGTAGCTGGAGTATAAGTCATCACAGCAGTGTAGTATAAGTTATTAAGATGTGGAAAATAGTGGTACAATACAATTAAACACAGTATTTTATAAAAAATAAATAGTCCTCAACCGCTCCAACAGTTTTTAATAGCTTTTAATATTAATGGATTTAAATTGATGCAGTTCTCTCACTTTTGGCACAAGTGTTAAATCCTTCCTGTGACTCTATTTCCTTTCCTTTTGGCCACCGCCGCTCTCTTGAGATGACGTAAAATGCTTTGCTGGTTTAAAGCTAATATTGTTGTATGGGATTTGCAAGGAAATTAGGGTTTTGCTTGAAGCCTACAGGGCCCTTCGGCGAGCGGTTCCCAGTGAAAAGTGATCTTATGGAGGCTCCGGTCACCTTTACGTCCTTTAAAATGAACTCTTGGTTTGTTTTACATAAAGAAGAAATTGCTGGTTTATTAAAAGAATGTCTCCTTTATGCAAAAAGCCATCATGATCAGAAGAGGATTGCTTGAAAACAAAACTTCCCAGCCATGTATGTTGATAAAATCGATGTGAAAACACATTGCAGATCGTTGTGGTTTTCTGTTGATGCATTGCGTGAGCACTCAAAGTCACTAGTGGTTATATTCCTCATTTGCTTCTAAAACCACGCATTATGGAGTGGCTGCTACTTGCACTGTGTCCTGGTGTCTGTTTTTGCAACAGCACAAGAAAAACAGTGAGCTGCCATGATCTCTCACTCTGCTCTCCACATCAATCCCCACTGTGGACTGAGAATGCCTTTTTCCCTCCATGTGACTAATATTAGTTTGATATGAAAACCCGGCTTCGTCTTCATTCTCATGGTCCAGAGCCATTCTCACTGTGTGTGATTTTAAACCTCACATCTGCAGTCTGATGCCTTAAATCAGTCCCTGGCCACCCGGCCACAGAAAGCCTTATTTGCTTTGGATGTACAGTAGAGTAGTTTCACACAACCCTTGTGTTCAAATACAGCCGGTTTGATAGTTACAGTGGGACTGCTGGATGTGATTTCTGTCTATAATTGCAACATTAAATTGAGATTTCTGAGGTTTTTTACATTCAGCCGTTGCCCTTTTCTTCTAGGTCAGAATTAAAATTACATTACAGCGTGCAATGAATGTTTCTTACAGTCCTTCCATTAAACTGAATGACCTGCAGCTCTTTGAAGACGGTGTAGTATTGGGAGCTGCTCAAGAAGCCACAGGGAGGGCAGATTCTGGATAAGGTGTCCTTGCACTGTCAACACTTTAAGAAATAAAAGCCTCCCCGCTCCTTCCTCTGAGAAAACGCCCTTGTGTTTTCAATTTCCCGGCGAGTGGTGGACTTTTGACTCTTTTTCTCAACTCTTTTCACACTAAAAAAAATCCCCCAATGTAGGAGTCTCTTGCGGTATGTTAAAGCTTGCGGAGCTACTGACATGTGCCCCGGTTTTAGCTTTAGCAGCTAACGTCATCCCTCCATCGCTGGTGATTATGAAGCAGCAGGAGTGAAAGACCACTGTGGTGAGCTGCTCTATGGTGTGTAATCTGCTGGGAATTTAACGCTCATGTTGTGTCATTTAAAGTACAAAATTATTGAGGACAGCATTACTGTTTAAGGCTTCTGTGCAGTAACTAAACAAAGTGGTTGCTTGTTAGGAGATGTGATACTTCTGTTGGTTTTAATTTAGTGTGACAAAATGATGAGCTCTAATCCAGGATTGTGTGTATTCCCTTTTTGGTAACCACTTTTGTTTGACCTAAATCCTTTGCTACTTTTTTAGTTCAAACATTTCTAGAATTAAGTCTGATTTTCATAATTTTTGGAGTGGACAATCCCATAATAAGGTGTTTTTTAAACAGAAATCCTTGAAGATAGATGCTGGATCTATTCCGATATCCTGTTCAGGGTCACGGGGTGGGGTACACCCTGGACTGATCACAACGCTGAAATTCAGAGTTACCAAATAACCTAAGGAGCATGTCTATGGACTGTGGGAGGAAGCCGGAGTACCCGGAGGGAACCCACGTATGCATGAGGAGAACATGCAAACTCCACACAGAAAGGCCCACTCTGTTTGTACCGGGATTTGAACTATGAACCTTCTAGCTGTGAGGCGACAGCGCAAGTTATTGGCAAATTTGTGTTAAATTTCTGAGATGCATTGTCCCATTTTACAGTGAACAGCATTTCAATCAAGTTTCAGATCAGACATGTTGGATCATTTCCCATAACCTCTTCTTTCTCTGAATCCGTCCTGTATTGGCAAACTAACATTAGCGTTGTCAGTTAGTTCAGTTACCAGAGGTGGTTTTCAAACTATTCCCAGTTTATGTTGTTATTGATCATGTTTTGCCCTCTCTAGAGTTTGGTTTGTCTGTTGGGGGACTGCATGGAAGAGGACTTGCTTCCTCTGTGGATGTAAAAGGTGCGTTCAGAGCAAAAGTAAAGCACATTTTTGGCATCTGCAGCAAGTTCAGCTAACAATCTGTTCTAGATCAAAAATTAAACTTAAGATGAATTCCCTTGACGCTGTGTCATGAAAGCCGTTCAGCGTTCAGATTTCCCGACTTCCTCAAATGCAACAGAAATGATCGATCCGACCTCCGTTCAACAAACAAGCATTTTAAAAGTGGGTTTTTTCTCCTCTTGAGGACAGACCTGACAAAGCTTCTTTTGTACTTTTTACTAATCTGCATCATGATGTTGAAATTTCGGCAAAGGTAAGACCTGTTGATTAAAGTAAATCGCAAGAAAAACGAGTTATTTTTCTGTAAACCGGAATAAGGAAGTCTTGACTGGAAGTTGTTTGTCACTAACTGCCGGCTACATGCCCTGGCATGTTCACCGTTGTCCCCAGAGGCTATATTAACGTCAGACTGTAGCCGGTGGGATCCAAGACTGCATATAAAGCAAAGTCATTCATTCAAGTTGAAAAAAATTCCCCTAGAGAGAGAAATTTTCGTTGCGTCTGTGTTGCGAAAATCCTGTTAGCATCTGGAATTTTCCTGATGTCTGGAGATTGTTTCAGAAATGGTATCCGGCCTCCGTTTGTTTGCTTGTCGAATTGTGACCAGACTTTTTACAAATGTGCATCATGATATTTCAGCATCATTTTGACCCATTTATTTTGATTGAAAACAAAAATAACAAGTCTATTGTGGGTTCATACTGCTGAAGAAAGCCATATTGCAGCTGCTGCACATTTATGAACATGAGCACTCGGATCAATCATGCAAATGTACTAGTTAGCCACACAGGCGAATCTTGATCTGCATCCCTGGCAGGTTGATGGCCTATGAAATTCATTACATTAGAACCTGTAAAAAGACTTTCACATATACAATGTTGTGGTTGTGCCGCGTGCAGAGACTTAACTTAGCTCCCCGGCGCTCCCTCCTTGGAAGATTTCAATGTGTGAGATCTTGAGTTGAATTTTTCCTTAGCATGAACAGTGTGATTTACCCACGTCTACTACACGCTTTAATGTCTAATTTGTCCCGCTCTCCAGCTTCACCAGGACCATGTGGCGTCTGTGTGATATGAGTAAAGGCTGAAGCTGACCATTTGAAGTTGCCTGTATATCTGTACCAGATGGAGCCATGCAGACTTCACTTAGATTTAATTTGCAAGTGAGACATTTCAGACAGAGGATGATGGATGAGTTTTCCCTGGAGATGCTTAATGTGACACAACTGTTGAAAAAATAACTGAATACAGCACTACGCTTACATCATTTCTCTGTTGGACTTCATATTTCACAACACTTGACTTTTAGAAGAAAGTATGAAGCCTGTCCTTGTGTTTGTAGACTCATGTTCTCACCTCTCACCTTGACTTGTGTCTGATAAGAACGACAGAAAGAAGACAGAAAGCAAAGAGGAGCTAATGGAGGAAAAAACCTCAGTGCGAGGAGAAGGTGATGCTAAAAGGTGACTCCATGTGTGGTCTCTCTGTATCAGATGCCCTATAGGGGGACATGCACGCACCCTGTTGATATTTAAAAGCCGTGGATGTTTGTTTAAAGTGAGTAATTGATACTTGCCACTGGAAGAATTTCCCCCAATTTGGCAGCGAGTGTGAGAACAAGGGGAGTCCAGTTTGCCATGTCTGCCTGCTGTCGGCGTGTGTTATGCTACGGGAAATAGGCTGGCCCCGCTCCTCCTGCTCCTTAGGAGTTCACTGCAGCGGCAGCACCAGACCACACATACTGCCACTTTTATGGTTTTCGTCCGAGGATTCCTACTATCGCTGCCAAATTGCCTATTATTGAAACGTTCAATAAACAAGCAAAGAAATGTAATGCCCTTGTTTGCTTTGGAAGCACAGTTGAAACACTTTAAAGCCAGTTTTTAGGACACCAAAGAATGAAGTATTTGAGGAGAGCGCAGACATCTCAAATTGAAAATATAAGCGCTTACTGGAAGCCTTGGAAGATTGGTAGCATTCCCAAGAAAAGCTCCCTAACTGAATTACTTTCTAAATTCTTCTTTTGAATTTCTTGCTTCTGCTGCTGCTTCTGCAGAGACAAAGTGTTCTCCCTTTAGAGTCGTTCTGATACGGTACCAGTGTTAGAAAATGCTTCCAGTACTGCCAAAAATGTGGGATCCAGTGTCAGCGAGTACACCTGTCTTTGCAACGCTCAAATACCTTCATTTAGTAGCCCTAAATAAAACCAACTCAAACAGTAACCAATGACATGACCAGTCTGAGCTGCTGCTAGCCTTGATGCTGCTAATGTTAGCCCAGCTTGTTTAGAGGTGCTTTGTTTGCTTTTAGATCGATCTTGCAGTATACTCTAGTAGCAGTATACAGCAGTCTCAGACCAGTATCATATCATACTCTGTATGGGTCGGTATTACACAGGAGAAAACAGTAATGGAACCCGAGTTTACGCTAGACCTTTTTTTTATGCCAGTTTGGCCGTTGATATTCCAGAATTCCGGCCATACAGAAAAAAAATCTGACACATGCTTTGAATAGATACTGATGAGTTAAAACATTAGACGTCATTCTAAATGTGTGTCTTTGCATTTCATTTACGTTGAATAAAATAACGTTACAATTGGCTACATGAAGAAGCCTTTATAGGTCTAAAATAAAGGGGGGAAATTGCCATCTGTAAAAATTACCATTGGGACAACAAGTTATTCACCTTTTTCCTCAGTGAGGCGGCTTCTCAGGGCTGTTTTTGTCTGGTTCTGGAGCGGGAATCCACGCTCTGCAGCCACACTTGACACTGGAATTGCGCTGGCAATCATTGCCAGCTTTGCCCAGTCGGAGTAGATTTCCCCGATATTCCGGATGATAGTTTCACAGGCAGCACGCTGTGTGGAATTACAGCCCGCCGTAGCCACGCAGCGATGTCATCATCGGGACTTCATCTCTCCGAGTACTGAGATGCAAATGATGGTCACACTGTGCCGTTGTCCGTCTCCAACTGTCTATCTCTCGACAGTGGAGGCAAAGGCATACGTTTCTATTTAAGTTCTATTGGCAACACATCTTTTAATTAACTCAGTAGCCTATTTAACACGCCATTGTTAAGTTTTTCAATTGTTTATTTATTTGGCATATTTTCCCAATGGACATTTTGGCCGTTGATATCTTTCTCTGCCGGACAACTGCACGTGATACCGGCGAAAAACCGACTAACGTAAACCCTGATCGGAACGTCTCTGCCTCTCAGCCTACTGAGATCTCTGCTCCATTTAAAGAAGCACCAAAGTGGCCATGGCCGCTTTGATCTCAGCCTCTTTGACACCTTAACACGCAGCATAAAGCAGTGCGCTGCAGAGGCTTAGCCACGGCAGGATTCCACCTCAGCTGTTATCTTTGCCTGCACGGCGCTGCCTCAGAAGAGGGAGGATCTTTGCACTTTGTTTGCATTGCCGCTACTCACACCGCCAGCATCTCCTCTCATGCGCAAAACGGTGCTTGAATATCGTTTAGATCATTTCATTCTTGTCCTTTCAGCTGCCCTCATTCTTGTGTCAGAACAAAGTGTGGGCGCTAATCCTTTAATGAATGTCTTCTTCTGGGGGCTTCACATGGCAGCACATTCCGAGCCCGGCGCGGTGAACATCTGGATGAGAGGAGCACAGGGGCTTTTATTTGATCCCGCATTGTCAGATTTATCTTTGTACATATCAGGAATGGCAGATGAAATGGGATGAATGGAGGAGCAAGCGGAAGCCTCTGTTATTGGACAGATATGAGGGAGAACATTTCCTTCAAGTGTTTTTGCGGATCTGAATGACTGACAAGATGTTTGACTCTTTGGTCCCCCCTTCTGCTAACAAATCATTTAAGAGTCAACCTGTCCTTTTTTGTACGTTTAAATGTAATCTTTTATTTAAAACATCATTTTATACATCCTTATCGGCTCAAAGTTTCAATACCCCCTTATGCCAACAAATCTTACCACTCACTGTCATGGTACTCACTCTCTAGACCATAATAGAATATTCAGTTTAAGTTAAGATGGATAAAAGTACAGATTTTAAATGTAGTAAACCACACTACCTATGCGTATTCCTGCTGCAATCTTCTCAAATAATCCCACAGAGATTTTAATGTTCTTCACACAGGTGCAAAAACAAACAGTGGTTGCCATAACCATCAGGGAGGATGTATTTTCCACATTCCTCTCATTCTTCTCAACGCTGCAACCCTGAAATTAGCGGTCCTCAAGGTCGTCTCATCTGTGAAAACCAGCTATTATCTTTCCATGTCCAAGCTCCCTTTCCAGCTGCTTACCGTCTTTATCACCCGCCTGTATAGTTACAGCATGCGAGCACGAGTTCTGCAGAGACGGACACAAGCGAAAAACTGCAATAAATTACATCATCGTCACAGGCTCAGGAGACCAGATAATTGTCCCCTAACTGCCCAGTAACAGCGAGGTGGTGTTAGCGAAGCCAAGTTTCACACAGTGCAGAGGAGCACGCATTCTGTTCACTTTCAGTTGTAGATAAGACACTGGGTTATTCACTGTGCATGATGGAGTTAGAAACACAGCAGATGGGTTATGCCAGAGTCCAATAACACCTCATCAGAAGTACAAGAGCCTGAGCCATCAAAACACTCAATCTGAAACAGCGTTTGGCTCAGAAAAATCACTGAATAGATATTATCTGTTACATTATGCAACAGATTACTTGTTAAACATTAAAAGATAATACATTCTCAAATAGTGATGTCATATTAATTGTTATTAAGGGTTTAGCTTTCTGAAAACAAACCAGGTCATACTATGCGTCATAGCTAGTCTAAAGAAGTGTTCATATCTCCTTTAGAGGACTACACCTGAGTTTTAGTTGTTATTTAGCAAGTGCTCTGTCGTTTGTATTAGGACTTGTTTATGGCATTACCCCCTCATTGTTTTTCCAAGAGCTGTAATAGTGGGTAATTTTGGACAATATATCTTCACAAAAACATTCACGATGTTGCACCATGCATTCCACCAAATTCTGATGCCAGAAAAGGGCGAGAAGACGCCGCTTTCAGGAGCTGTTTGCCAATATGACAAGCTTGTTTGTAGTATGCCGATGCCTTTAAAATGATGACATTTTGAGGTGATATTCTTGTATTATACGTGAGAATTTTATATTACTTAACTACTTTTTCTTTCTGAAGCCGCCCCAAGTCCAAGCTGGTATTGTTTTGTTGGGTTATAGCTGAAAGGCTTATTTGTAGAATGTAGAAATCGCCCCGTTTTAAGTGTCTCAGTGTGGCTTAATGTGAAGTTAATTGAAGCTTTTTTCAGTCATGCCCGTAGGATTTCTTTTTATGCCTCTGCACTTTTGCCAGAAGTGGCCAGAGGCATTGTTTTCTAAAGTTGTCTGTCCATGTGGCCTGAAGGGAATTTATTACATCTGGTTTTCCTTCTATTTGTCTTTCTATCCAAAAGAACGATGCAATCCGTAATCAATTTGTGGACAATCTCCCTCACTGAGCCCCTTGTGTGTGTGGACCGAACATGAGAGAGAGACATCTCCTCCCTCCTCTAAGTTGTTGTTCCACCATTCCTGTTTAATGTTGGCGTACTTATGCCAAAATACTTGAATGAGGGGGTGATCTCACACAGGTTCTGAGATTCACAGGTATATTTTATTGCAATTTCACAAAGCATTAATTAGCAGGTATTTCAAGAGAACATAAAAGGCATCAACTGGTGTTTATCTCAAAATAATGGGGCCAGTTCAAAGTGGTGCAAAAAAGAGAGGAACATTTTTTTATCACACATTAACCTCTTAACATCAAAAAACGCATGTTAGCTTCCATCGCAGCATTCCCTTTCCCTGATACCTCTCAGAAGACTGCCGGCACCTGCAAGACAGCTACCAATTCACCATTTTTAGGCCCAGGTACTTATTGTCAAGCTACTAGTGTTTCATAAACCCACTGACAGATGTACCGCAGCGCTATTTATAGTAACGCCGGCCCTTGTTTAAGTCTAGCTCGTGCTTACCGATTCCTAGAAGAGCTGCGGAGTCTTTGCTTCTCAACCTCAAGTTCTCAAGTTAAAGTGGGATTCCTTTGCTGTTTTAAATGCCGTCATGTATTTTCTGATATGAATCTCCAAATATCTTCGCAAATTCTGCCATGAAAGTACGCTCCACCTGCACAGTTGGCTCTATAAAAATGTAAAAAAAAATGGCCATGGGAACAGTGAATAGCCCTTAATTTGAGCCCTTCATTCTCAGATGAACAATGAATCCAAACCGGCGAGACGCTAAACTCCTCCAGCTTCTGTAAAAGTCTGCAGTTTAAATGTGCTCTATCAAAATACAGTATGGCTTCAGACATACCTCAGTGTGCATTTGCAGTAAAAGGATAATGGAGAGAACAGAAGTACATGCTCCATCTCTTCCGTTATCAATCTGTCATCCACCTCTCATTGTCCTCCAGCCCGACCGTGTCTTTAGCAGTTAGCCGTGCAGTCATCTTTTCCTCCTGTGAATTATCGCTTTACATTCACTGTGTGGTAGCTCAGAGGCTCCTGAGAGTGAGGAAGGCACTGCGATCTCATGGAAACTCGCTGCGGAAGCCAACAGGGGAGAGAGGGTCAGAGGAGAGGGGGATACAAAGAGGATTTTACGGCTGGTCGGGGAAGATTGCCTGTAGTAAGACATTTAAAGACGCATGTCTCCTTATCTCATACCCCCAGTCTACAATGGCCAGTTATTCCTGCTCCTCTTGAGCCATTAAGATATTTTCAAAGTCTAAAAAGTTTCCAATGTGACATGCAGCAGAATTGCAGGTTTGGAGAAATATGATCTATGTTTGTGGTCTGATGCTAATCGTATTAGCATTGGTCAGTCCATCCAGGATTTCTTGGGCTTTATTTGAGATTATTATGACCCAAACTTCGGAACCATGAACTGTCTGATGACGATAGCCCTGGGAGGGATGGCCAACTTTGTAGGGCTTCTTGTGCAGCCAGCAGTTAAAGGACTTCCAGCCAGGACTTTCTTTTCCATACGCTGCATTGTTTATAGTCCACCTAGCAACTTGAGAAGCAAGAATGGAGTCGGACCAGTCAAACACATCAGTAAAAGAGCCTAGTTGGTGTAAAGTTAGGAACTAATCCTCTGATTGGTCAACACACTCAAAACGTAATGGGATGGCTAAGTGGACTGCTAACAATGTCCAACACAGAAAAATGGATAAATAATCAGAAGAACATATCCGGTATTGGATTTATCATTATAGATTTACTGTAAAGAGTCTCTGAAAGGGCGAGGATCGCATCGAAGCCCTTGATAAAAACATGCTGCTGTCTGGAGCGATGACTGTGTGTGTAGATGGACGACGCGTCTCCATCTGCTCTCATTGTACGAAGTAAGGCCAAAATAGCCCCTGTGATAGGCGCTGCCATCTTGCGATGGTGACACCTTTTGGAGCCAGAGTCTGAGCAGTAGAGATCGGCGGGCCGCTGTAGCCACTTCCGCTAACCAAACCACACACTTAACTTGCAGAAAAAACAGCAAGGATCTCGCACGCCGGCATGTTTAACAGCAGAACAGCTTCTTTGTGTTGGTCTGAGGTTAACGTTTACAGGTATGGGAACTGCAGTGACTGTTTTGTTCTGATTTTTTTAGTTACGTCTCCCCTCGCCGATCGTCCTCTACTCTGCTAATCCGGAACAGATCAGCTGCAGGAGCCATATTGGTCAACAGAGCTGTCAATCATCATTTTTACAGCATCAAATAACTAATTAAAAATTAACTTGGACGTAAATCAGCTTAAGAACTAACTATAATGACAGAAACCATGTTTGAGAAAAAATGATTTGCCGTGTATTTTGATTTTATAGTTTGACTCATGTCCCATCTGTTAACATGGAGGAGGCGGGCTTTATGAGCTATACTGCAGCCATTCAGCAGGGGGCGCTCCAAATGTTTTGGCTTCACTTTTAGGGAGCTGTCATCTTTTTATACAGTCTCTGGTCTAGAGGGACTGATTGGTGGTGAAGGAAACCATCCCTCTGCTACGATGCTGTGAAAAGAAAAAGTTCTCTGGGCTGACAACCACGATCAGATATAATTCAACACAAAGGCACACTGCTCTTATTGATGTCATGTTACTGAAAATATATCTTCTCTGCTCCTTCAGCCAAGCCCAGATCATCACTTGAGCTAAAGTTTTCTTTGCCTTTCAGGCCCTCAGCCAACGTAATGAAGTCTGATTCCAGTGGGCCTGTAGGCAGGCATCTTAATGGCCTCCTATAATGGTCTTCATTCTTGAGAAAAGACAGGCGGAGCATCAAAGCAGAAAGCCCCCCTCTCTTGTATCTTCTCCATGTGGAATAAAGTTGAACCCAACTAGTGGTTGGATCCATATCCGTGTAGCTTCATGGTCTGAAATTGTATCTTTACAGACCTCGCCGCATTAATGACCTCTCCCAGTAAGCTTTTTCTGAGATCTCTATACTCCCACTGGGATGCCAACATTTAACTGGGAAATTAACAATGGGAAGATCAACTTTCCTTGTAATTAATTTCTGTGGCATTTTTATGTGCACTTACATTGGGCTATTTGGTCACGGTTAGTAAAATTTAAAGGTAAGTGAAATAGTCTCAGAGGGCTCTTTAGTGCGGGGAAATACTGATATAATCTTTCGAAATGGAAAGTTCTGGAAACGATGCAGAGCTCCTCGGTTTTGTTTGTTTTCTCCCTCAAAAGTTTCTTCTACATCTGGATTCTGAACCCATATTTACTTTTGCATTTTAGGTTTTATCTGGTCATTCCATCTACCGCAACTTGCAATGAGCAGAATAAGCCTAAAATTGTAGACTGTCAAGCATTACATGCAATAAAAGGCATGCAGTGTGATGCTCAAAGTTACGTTGCCCATAATAGATGTGAAACATATTTCTTGGTCTCAAGAATGAGTATGAGATGATGCAAGAGAAGGGAATAAAAATTAGAGCAAAAAGACAGGAAGACAGAAAATGTGGGACGTGACCTTGGAAGGTATTTGTGGGTAATATCAGGACAGTATGAGCAAGACTGTGTCAATTATTTTACATTATGGATGGATCCAATAATGAGGTAAATCCAATATAAGATGTCAGATGAAGTAAGTCCAAGAAATAGGTCATGTGAGATATGTCCAAAAAAAAAGAAGTCCTCTATCAGTTTTTCCTACCCCAGTATCTGTTCATCTTAAAACTGCCAAAGAATTAAACAAGTTTTTGTTTGAGGGCCTTTATTCAATTTACAACCTTCACTTTAAATGTTACACAGTTGTAGAAAAATGTATGACGAAGCTGTGATCACATTGGACGTACATAAAAAAAATAATTTCCACTGTTCATAGAAAGGGAGATCCGAAAATTTCAAATGAGTCTTTTAAATGGAAAGTTGGATTTCTCTGCCACCAGTCGTCTCTCACTTAAAACATCACCAAAAGACGTGGTTTGATGAAGTAGCGCGAAATCATGGGAGATGTTGTCTTCATTGTTTAACAACCACCATTGTGGATGGAAATCTATCTGATGTGACTCGGATAGGAATTAATATGCAAGGTAATGTATAGAAGTTTTATCCACATTACGTTGAGCCATGTTCATTCTCATTATGACATTTCATTATAATGAAAGAGCTGCAAGTAACTTAGCAAATGTACACAATTAGCCAACTTCCTTCCTGTTCCTCCTCTCCGATCATCTGAGAATTCCTTTGTTTCCACCAAAGACAAGCGGTGAAATGCAACGCGACATTACCTTCAATGAAATCATCCATCCCTCTGCGTTTTAACTTGATCTGCGGATTTTCTTTAGTACGCTGCAAGCGTAGTATCACGTATGTGTTGTGGTCCACACAAAGTAGTGCCAAATGAAGAGGTGTCATTACTGAAAAGTGAAGTGGTGAATTATTCAAATTTAGCGTACAATTGATACCACTATTGACTTTTAGGTGAGACGTCCTTATAAGTGGATACATTTTGTGCAAAATTGACCCTATCTGCAGCGGCATATAGCCTAGCTTCCATGCCGGCTTCTAAACACCAGGCCCTGCTGACCGGTATCCACTGTATGTAGTACAACTTACTATTGATAAGTATCTCATACAGCCCCACTTCAAACAAACCAAACTATCCCTTCAAGTAGCTATGAGGACAAAAGATATTAAAAAGCTCTCCCTACTAATGAATAGACAACACTCACAGTGGTTTTGATTTTTCTGGCGGTCCATCATCCAGAATAGCGTCAGTGTTCTCTTCAGCTGCTCGTGCATAGCACCAGGGCTGCTGTGGTGTGCCAGCGAAACTTTGCACAGGGTACAAACCACCTTTTTGTTTTGTGATAATTTTAAGTACTCCCATACTTTCGAAGCCTTGGGCCTTGAGAAACTTTCACTCTGAACCGAGTCGGACCCTGCTGCAACAGAGTAAGACTCTGCTGCCGCCATGTTTAAGACTGCGATGCGTTGACTTGAGCTGCTCAGCCAATGAATGACTTGAGCCAAAAACGACTGACATCATAACACAGAAGAAAAACAATGAAAAACATTTTGTCGGTTAAAAATATTGATGTTGACGCATTTTCATCGCCAACGTCATCGATTACCAACTATTCGTGGCAGCCCTACTAGGGATAATGTAAATACACATCTCAACAAAAAATGTAACACAGGTCCAGTTGCTATGAGGAATTTTAATGCAGATATGCTACATATTTTACCTTTTAGAGAGAAATGATGGTTTGGTGCTTTATGGTTGCATAATGGCTGTCTGGATGTATCATGATTGAGCATAATTAACTTTACACATGCACTTGAACTCCATCCTCTCATATTTTCAGACTTTAATTCAAGAGACTAATCCCATTTTTTTCATAATGACATTTTTTTAAAGAACCGTAAGTTGTTTTTTGTTTTCCAGGGTCATGTCTGACTTTAAGATTAACATCTAATGTGATCTGAGCCAAAGAATCCGAACACAAGTCTGTTATAAATCTGTTCTCCGACCACATCTGTAGATATACTTGATCATAATAGAGAGGCTCCGATGGATCTACCATGTGGAGCTAACCAACAACATACCTGAAAAACCTCCAAATTTCCCTGCTCTCTATTTTTAACTCCACGTATTACTGGATGTGCTTTTGCAAAAAGTGATTTTTGGAACATGTGGTACAATTTAAAATTGGGATCAGACAACAGGTTTTGAAATGGAAGTGCAAACAGGAAATCTTATCTGTGCTGTTGTTTGTCCACCAAAGGTTCAGATGGGAGAAATACAATCCTTTAAGAGTGAGGGGCTCAAATTATGAAGAAAATAAGAAACAGGAGAAAAGGGGTCATTTTCTCACAGGGTTATTCTTAGTTCCTCAAAGCAGTACATTAATCATGTTTCCTTTCACATAATCCTGTACACTTGACTTTTTTATACAGTAATGGATCTTTTCTCAAGAAGAAAGCTGGACATGAAATCAAATTCCTTTTATTTTTTCTTTGTTGTAAACTCCTGGCAGTAAGCGGTGATTAAACTGGCGATTGCGTGGTCAACTGCATGAAACCTCCTTTAAGTGAAA
The DNA here is from genome assembly GCF_022749685.1 of Semicossyphus pulcher. Lineage (NCBI taxonomy): Eukaryota > Metazoa > Chordata > Actinopteri > Labriformes > Labridae > Semicossyphus > Semicossyphus pulcher. The sequence continues at coordinate 13,687,024 of NW_027211615.1, forward strand.
GCATCCAAAACGCTGACAGTCCAAGAAAGCTAATTGAGAAGCTGAAATAAGAAGGAGTGCTGAAATGAAAGGCTTTTCTGCCCCCCAGCCCCCTTATGAGGAAAGAAAAACTATTTTCCACCTTCATTCTGGTAAATCAGAGCCAGATGAGAGGCTGTGCACCCCTGATCCCCTGAGGTAAAACAACTCCACTCATGGTTAGCAGCTACATGCTAACGAGAGCCTTGTGATACTGCTTGCCTTGAAAACAAATCTGCTTTGCCACATTCTCACTCTCTCTGGTTTTAACAGCAGCTTTGGCACAGTGCACCATAATTGTCAACATTTCAGTCTGCAATTCGGTTGCAATCTTTGTGTGGGATCCTCTCCCAGTTGCAATTCGAAATAGCTGTGATTGATCAGTGCTGAGGGGCTGCGATTACGCAACATGGTGGTTTTTTATTTCTTTGATATTTTAGCTCGTATTAGCAAGATGACACATTTTTGACTCGAACACATCAGTAAAACCCCAACGTATTTGCCTCCCAGTGCAGCTCTCTCTGTGTGAGGCCTAACATTTGGAGGAGAAGCGTCTGCCTGGGGATTAATTCATCAAGTGCATCTGATAAATGTTGTTTGATAGAAATGGTAAGCAAACTATCAGTGAACCAGCAGACGCCTGAATGTCACAGCCACCCAGCATGCATGGGACACCTACCACTGTGGGGAAATTCTTAACAGATTCTGTTTACTTTCTGGCTCATGCTTTACAGTGTGTGGGGTGGGGTGCGGTCTGGATTTCATGGCTCTGTTTTGTTGCCTCTACATCTGTGGATTAACAGTCAGAGTAAATCTTTGCTCTTTAACAAGCGGTGTGGGTGCATCATTCATGGAATAAAGGAGTTATTAAGATCACTTGTCAGCTAAAAAAAAACAATTTCAAAATTAGGTACCCGCCTCTTTTACCAAACAGTAAGTGTGTAATTTTCTTTGCGTTTGATGGTTGACCTGCTGGCTCAACAGTTTGTGTTGGTTTCTCTCTGAGTGGAGGTATGAATTACGCCTGAACCCCATATTAAACCATTATGTCATTAAATGTAAAAAATGATAACAGATGGTCTTACAACCCCCCCCAAAGAGCAACTGTAGATTGTACTGTAACTCAGGCTGGCCAAACAGTTCAAACACAGACCGCAATTTTATTATAAAGACAAAACACTGTCCTTGATTAATGTTTGGCAAAGTGTTAAGATGCAAACATCTAATCGTAAAGCAATTCTTGGCAACGCACAAAATGATCTTAGGATAATTTAAAGTGGTAGGGGGATTCATCTGTGGAAATTCCCTGAGACGTTTCACCATAAGCTCATTTTTAAGTGTCTCTGGACAGTTTAATTTCCTGAGGAGAGGGAGGATTGTTCTTAGATCTCCATCTTTTGTTTAGTAGCCCCCGATTCTTATCAGTTTGTAATGGATGGAGTGAAATCTAAGCCAGAAGTAGAGATCATGGCCGTCATGGGACTTTACAATAGTCAGACCCTGGATTCTCTGCCTACATTTACAGCACTGATGAAAGAATTAAGCCTGGAGGAGCGATCTGATGTAATCGAGGGAGACGAGGTGTAATTGTCAAGACTGAAAAGAAAATCCTACTCATGCTTAAATTACTTTACTAAAATATTGCCTGAGAATCAAAAAAGTTGATGTGGCTTTAAAATGCATTCTTGGAAATGCTTCCTGGTGGCGGTCATAATTATTCAAACTGTCAAAAAACTCCTAAAAGAGGAAGCTTTGGCCTAAGTTAATTGCTAGTGTGCAGAAACAGAAGCTGAGAAAGTCTGTGGTGGGTAATGGCAGGTCTCATCCTAAACTGCTCTAAACTTCATTACTGAGTCTTCAAACTGCACTGTTTGATTTGGAAATGTTTCATAGATGGAGCTCTGGAAGTTTCAACATACTGTATATTGGAATTTATTTTTGTTAAAGCTGTGAGAAACAAAAAAAAAATCTCAGCTCTGTAGTTTTATTGTGCAATGTACGAAGTGTGCAAGCTTGCAGTACTAACGGCTGCATATTGTAAGACTTCTACATAACTGTGGCAGTCTTTTCAACTTCAATTCATTGTAGACAAACTCTCTCTGCTGTTCGACTCACTGTGACAAAGCGTTGCTTATCTTTAGCAGTATAAGTGGAGGCATTTATCTTCTCCAGGACGCCTCTGGTACAAACTCAAATTAGCACTGCTGAGACCATAAATTTACTGTAGAAAAGTAGAGTCAGAGCAGAGAGACTGCTGGTGGTGACTAAACTGAATTTATTCTTGAAACGTCTGAGCCAGTTTTAGTGATTCATTTAGGCAGAGGAAATAAGAATACATCAAAAATGCTTATTGTAGAAGGGTTTATTGCTCCAGATATTAGTTAAATGTTTTGAATGGTCCTTCTAATTTTTAATAATCGGTTGTAAGCGTTTAAAGTCATCAGACAATAACACACAGCAGTGGGTAGTTTTTTTTAATCAGTTTTAATCAATAAAATATTAGTAAAAATAAATCAACTTAACGCCTAACTTTATGCAATAAAATATCCTAATTTAAAAGGCTTAAAAACAAGAACGGTCATAAAACTAAATGTGTCTTTACTTTCTCACAGTACTAAGCCAGTCATTACTGTTTCCTGGCATTAATTAGAAATAGCCAAAGAGAGGAAAGACTTGTAATCCAACAGAACAAGAAAGGGAGGTTGTTAATGGTTGCACTTACTAGAAAGTACACACTAAATTGGTGCCCATAACAAAAAACAATGGTTTCAAATTCAATCGTACCTAGTGAGAAGTCTCGAGAGCACTACAAAACACTGTGTCTTTGTTGTATAGGTGATTTCATTGCTCTGATGGGTAGGCAGGCATGAAGGCACGGCATGCAAGAGAAAGGGACTTACTTTAGCTTACACCTAGCTTAACAGATTGTCCCCAAAGATGTAAACTAAACTTGTGCCTATTGAGGGCCTTGTACATTTACTTAAGACTAGTTGTTCAAAAAAGAATATCCAGCAGTATAAAACCACTTGTTGGAGTCCAAGTAAAGATCTGGAAGGGACGCCTATTTCAATAGTAGATTAGCCAAAGAGACATGACACTAAATGGTTGCTACATACAAGGGGTACTTACAAAGTTGGTGCCTATTTTAAAAAGAAATGGTTTAATACTGTATGTGGTAGCACCCAGTGAAAAGTCTTTAAAGCCCTTCACAACACAATGTGTTAAAAAAGCGTCTTCGTTGTTGGTGATTACTTTGCTTTAATGGGTGGGCAGACCCCACAACTGTCTTTGCAAGTATAGGGGCAGTGTAGAGGAGAAAAGGTTTGTGGGTAATCTTACCTTATCTGACAAAAGTAACATGTCCTGGAAAATGGAAACTCAGCTTGTGCCTATTGAGAGCCTTCTACATTAACCACAAACAAAAAAGGATATCCAGCAGCATCAAACAACTTGCCGGGGTCCTAGTAAAGATCCAGGAGGGATGCCTGTCGTTCCAAGATAGCTTACAAGCTAGCATAGAAAACTACAACTGGAATGATACAAAGACTTCCTGCAGCTGCATAAATGTCAGTTTCGCACTTATTCAGCTATTACAATTACAGACCAATTTGAGGATAGTGTAGCTGCATGGAGAGATACTATCTCATTAATATTATTAGCAACTTCGCAGTGAACGTTTGGCATTTTCTCGAGGTTGATTATTGTTATGCAAATGTGCCAAAGAGTAAGTGAAAACATCATGCCATAAAAATAAAATTACTGAATTGAGAAATCCATTAAATAGCTGAATTACTCAATAAATGTTCTCAAGTGGAGTTGTTATTTGTTATTCCATCTTTGGAAATGTTAATAGTAAAACGATTGTTTTCAACGCAGGGTGGATCTCTGTTTCCCATTACACTGATTATGTTTGTGGTGCTGAAAAGATAAAACTGAATTTAAACGTTAATCCGTGTAATAAGAGAAACATGTTAGTCACTGGGCTGGAGAAGTGGTCTGTTGGACGGCCCGCAGCTTGACTACAAGGATGTTTGTTATTTGCCTTCTGCAAACATAACAAAACACAGCTGATCAGCTCAGTTTACAGCCACAGAGAAACCGCTATTTCATTTGGACGGGAGCACAAATGGAAATGGGACTGGGGTCTTGAGATGTAGGGGTGAACAGCAGTGACAGAGGAAGAGGACATCTTCTTTTGTATGTTTATGGATCTAATTTGGTCATCTGGACAAATTAGATTATCCGTGCATTAGAGAACAGAGAAACGCACCCATAAACAGTTTGTTTAATGGTGTTTAATTTCACTGAAAACACCTCCACACGATAAAAGAACAGTTCAGAGTTTAGCTACTTGTGAGGCCGTTTCCATCACAACATCGGTGGCCGCATGTATGAGGGCAGCCTGCCAAGTCCGAACATCATTGTGTTGGAGCATGTAGGGGGAATGTGAGAGAGGGCTGCCCATATTAGTTTTTGTTTACAGTGACGACAGGATGTGGCTTGAAAACTATGCTATGTTTGTTTAAGTATCATAGTAACTTACAGATTATAAATCCTACATGTGTGAGCCAAAGGATCTCTCTCGCACAGGCAGTTTTATCTGATTCTGCTACCGCAGGACTTACAGAATCCTCCAGTGGCCCGCAGTTCTTGTGTCAAGGAGTAAATTATGAGGACAAATCTGGGTTATAGGCAGCAACAGATTAGCTGCTGTGGTACCTCACTTCTCTAACTCTGTATGCATGTGAAGGGTTTGAATTGGGGCTACGTTAAAATGTGGTTAAATGTCTTTAAAATAAAAGTTATGAACTAAAACACAATATAAATTATAAAACAGACAGTAAAATAGCTCACGAATTTGCTCCATGATTAAACGATTAAGGGCCTGTGTCCACTAACAGCGCGCTTTGCGTTGGCAGCACCCACTCAATTTCAGAGTGCTTCTCAGCAGCGCTTACTGTTGCTAGGTTACGAAAGTTGTATTGCAGCACTTCTGCTTCCCTTAGTAGTGACTGTTAAGTCTGATTTAAATTTCTCTGTATGCTTAATTTTTGCTTTCATTCACAGAACTTTTTTTTTCATTATTAGATATTTTTTTTGGCTTTTGCCTTTATTTATAGGACAGCTGAAGATAGACAGGAAATGTTGGGAGTAGAGAGTGGGGGATGACATGCACCAAATGATCGGCAGACCTGGAGTCGTACCTGCAATCAGTGCGATGAGGACTACAGCCTCTGTACATGGAGCGCCTGCTCTACCAAGCTGAGCTAAACCAGTGCCCCCCATTCACAGAAATTTTATTAAGAAAACATAAAAACAATGGGAAGGAATCTTGTCCTGGCATTGGCAGCTGCTCTACACCTGGAAATTATACCCTTAAACGAGTCTGGATGCATGAGATAAACCGCCATCAGTAGTCCTGCCCCGAGAACAGCCGTGTTCCAAAAGTTGAACTATTTTCAACTGATCTCAGGTCTCTGATCTGCGATCATAGCGACAACAAACAGCTGATGCTGAGGGCATTTTATGCGCTTAGGACACTGAGCGCTGAAAACCTTGAACTGCATTGGCAACTGTTTGTTTAGGCCTAAATGTTGTCACTCTACATGTCACTCTACGACCACAGTAAGTCTTGATAACGCTGTCCTCCATGTTTTCCTTAGTACTACCTGTTTTCAGTGTAGTTACTAATAAACTCCAACCCCCATTTTTGTGTTTTGTGTTCACTGGCCTCATGTTGTATGTTACCAATACAATTAGCTTTTGAAATATAAAAAAGAAGTCTTGGTTTTGGAATTGGGTCCTATAAATCGAACTGAACCGTTATGTATAAAGGTCCAAACACTAATGTAACCTATTCATATACGTGCAAACCTCTTTGGGGGTTTTTAGGCCTGCTGTGGTACATTACAGCACACACAAATACACAGACACACACGTTATGTGAGACGTAGAGCAGCCAGTCGCCTATGGAGCGCTGCCAGCCGGAGGAGTGGTGAGGTCTCGTGCAGATTAATGGGGAGGCACAAAGCAAACATGTTTCTCATTGACTTTGTGGACGAACAGCGTGTCTTTGCTTCTGCTGGTTACTCGGCAATACGGGGGCTGAAATATCTTGTTACTAATAGGAGAGTAATTACAGTGCTATTAGAGATGTACAACTTTCACTTTTTCCACTGTTGATGAGTAATGTTGGCATTAAGTTTTATATGATAATAAGAGCAGTTTTACTGTATCCACGAGTAAGTGATGGTAAAGTCACGTTTGAAGCAGCGAAACATTTGAAGAGTTGAGTCATGAAATACTTTGCTTCACTTGGAAAAACAGCAGAACGCAATGATTTTGGCTTTTGTCAGACTGTACGAGAGATGTTCCCATGCCATTTTTTACTTTAAGATACCGCAATTTGTGAATCGCCCTATTCCGGGCACCGATCAATATGAGCGTGAGCTAATCTGTATTTTTTTAAAACCTCATAAGCAACAGAGGATAGAGGTGTGCTAATCATCTAATCTATCAGCTAAGCTAAGCTAACTTCTGTGTCCACCAAGGTATCACAAAATCACCGATTGTTATCTTGACAGTCTTTGGTGGCGCTACATTGTTGTTGTTTGCGATCGTAGCACAATAAATGACTGGACGTCAGTTCTTCTTTGCTGCTCTAAAACAGTATTTACCAGTGGCTGTCGTAATACGTCCATGGTGGCAGTAGAGCTCTGCATGCTGTGAAGGCAGTGAAACTTTAAATGATGGTATAGATTTGGTGCACAACCCGGCGTACTTGCTGATCCCATATTTTAGCCAGTGTCGGAGGCATTTCCAAGACTGGTATCTGTATCGGTGCAGCTGTAGATGTTAAACATATTTCAATGGTTCTTCATCATGCCCGACATTATTATTGTTCACCAGTCTGTTTATCAGCCAAACACTCCACTGGTGTAAAAGCTTCCTTCTAACACCAACTGTAGCATCTATAGACAATTACAGCCCATTTCCTTGAATGCACATGCTCCAGTTCAGACGTAGACCATTACAGGTGCTTGAAAGGGTGCCTTTAACTGCAGCTGGTGAATATAACGCACATTATATCAGGCTTTATTACAAAGGTGTGGCCCATAAAGTGGTAAAAAAAAAGCTGCTGTTTAGAGAGACAGATGTTTGAAGTATTTCTAGGAAATACCTGCTTTTCATTTGTTCACTTATATTCCAAACTGTACTGTATATGAAACACCTGCAGACTTTGGTTCCTCCTATACAGCCACATTAAGTGGAACCATTTTAATGACCCGTAACTACACACAGTTCAGCGCTATACTTTACCTGTGTTTGGGCAGCTAGTATTTCCATATTTTGATGCTTTATGAGGCAGGGTTGTATGATGAAAGAGAGGTCAGAAAGCCTTTATTCTCAGAACTCCTCACATCTGCTGGGGCCTCTTGCAGCTCATTGACTTTGTGACTTTAAGCTTTGTGTTCTTTAGCCTTTATCCAAGTTGTATAAATCTATTCTTCTGTGTGGAGAAACCGCTGCAGAGCTGTTTTCAGCAGTTTGATCCACAGAAACTGTGAGAACGAGAGTATGCCCAGACGGGCAGAAAGAAAATAAACTCAACAAAACCACTTCAGGCCTCCTTTTGGAGCGTGTGCAGGATTAAGCACCCTGCTGACACTGTCTCCGTTACCTGTGTGAGCGCAGGCAGCTATATATAACAGGCTGTTAAGGATATGGCCGCCTTCATCAATCTGGTTTGAATTTTAGGATGAGATCTGGCGGAGGAAGACGGTGTTACCATTACCTGGAGGGTAATATAACAAAAAAGGCCGCCCAGGTGTCCACATGATTTAAAATTCTGTTTCATGCATGTTTCTGTTCATACATGTGTATGAGCAGCAGCAGCCCAGCTGAACACACACACTGTACATATGGGATGCTTTAAATACCTCATGGACGTCCTGCTTTATTCCCACTCCTCATGTTTCTTTGAGAGTTTATATAGTAGTTGGTAAAACTCAGGGGCTATAACTTGATGTAAATGGAGAAGGTGTTTACAGCTACAGAGAGACAAAATAAATGAGCTCGAGGAAACTGAAACTCTACGGCTGGCAGTGTAACACGGACCCTCTAAACAAAGGGGTCCTTTTTATCGTTTTATTTTCAGGTTGTTGTACAGTTTGTTTATGTTGCTGTGTGTCTCATGATGTGAGGACCAACTTTCTTTACAGTTTTTTGTTGTTAAAGAAAATGTCATGAAAAATCCAACATAGTTTCAACATACACCTGTAGATGCGAGCTTGGACTTGGCACAAATTTTGAAAAGTGCTGTAAACACATCCTTTCTCCTGCTCCCAGTCACTCTTAAATTGTTTTTATTATTTAACCAGGATCGCAATATTTCTCTCACCTCAACCAAGTACCTGAACGTAATCATAAAAACATTGCAAGCAGACTTTACTGCCAGGAAATGATATAATGTAACATTTGCGGAGAAACTTTCGTTTTAACAGTTTAAAACATACTAAAGAAAAATGAGCAAATTCGTATTATATAAATGTACCATAAACAGCCTTACATGACAATTACAGGAATAATGCTAAATGGTAATAAAAAACAGCGGCACAAATAGAGAAACCTCATAATTCAGTGAACTTAAAGAGGGGTGTTATGCTTTTTCACATTTTGAGACATATATATAATGTTACAATGTTGGATGTCCAGACTAAACGTGGGTGACGTTTCAAATCTGTAGGTAAAAGTAAGTCAAAGTCTGCAGGCTGCTGTGAACGCCAGGTTTCAAACAGTTTTTTCTACACGCTGCACTTTGTGACGTCACAAAAGCCTTAGAGAGCTGGCCAATCAGAAGAAAGTGGGCTTGTAGGGGCGGGGTTTTGGGGTTACAGAGGCTGTATGAGGGCCTGCACAGAGCACCAGTGTGAGAAAAATTATTCTTTTAACTCTAAATTATGTTAAGCTACTCCACAGGTATCACAGAGTGAAATATGAAGCTTGAAACTAACATAATAACCCCCTTTGAAGTTTGCTAACTTTAGCTAGCATTGGCCACTGTAAACTGCTGGTCAAACCAGAACAAGTTAGGCTGTAGAGGCAGATAAAAACAACCTGATCTGGCATTCAGACTGAAAACAGCCCCATGTTAAACCAGTGCAGGGGGCTGCTTTGGCGGGGGTGAGTTGTTTAAAGTCGCAGTGAGAAATGTGATCCAGGAAGTTGAGTTTGAGTGACAGATTTATGTATTTTGAGGCTTATCAGACTCCAAAACTCGGTACAATGGGTATTACACTCAGACAGGATTTTAAAACACTTGAAAGTTCTGACGGCGGTAACTCAAATGAATGAGACGGCTACATTTTCTCATGCACGGCTTAGGTCTATCTGAATACTGCCTTAGAGGCTGCACAGCACGGCTCAGAAATGCAACTTTTAACTTGTAGATTGAATAATGTGTGTTTCTATTCTTTCAAAAGGTATATAGTTACACTTTAAGGGCCATAGTTTTGCCTTGCTGGCGTTTAATCAACCCATTTTTTCTTTTTTTTTCTGCATCTCTGTATCACTAAACCAGCAGTGCTTTATGCAATCCAAATTTGCAAACTTGGCTCGTTTCCTCCCAGCGTAATAAATTTCACATAATGTTATATCCTGATTTAAAGAGTGTGCAAATTATAATCTCACACTGTCTCCGTCCCTCTCTCTTTCTCACACAGTCTCTATTTTCCCTCCCTCTCTCCACATGCGCACACACCGTCCCTCTATTATTGGAATACTGTCACGGAAACACACACTCTGTTGTAATATAATGCTGTAGTTTGATCCAGACCTCCCATTCATTTGTTTAGCTATAAAGGTCTATGAAGTTGATATGTGTTTACATATTTGTTCACCCCTTCACTCTTTTCCAGTAACTATGGCCGCTGGCTTGACTTGTATATGCATGTGTGTGTGTGTGTGTGTGTGTGTGCGTGTGTGTGTGCTCTTCCCATTGCTGAATTACACAACTCTTTCCACCCTGGGTCCTGAGAACTGGTCTGATGTGACCTGATGATTTTATTGCTGCAATAGTCTTTTTGAGGACTCTCTCTCTCTCTCTCTCTCTCTCTCGCTTACACACACACATATACACACACTTTCCCTCTTTGCCTCTCACTTCCCCCTCTCGATTTTTTTCTCTCTCCCTCCTCCACATCTGTTAATCTGCTCAGGGAATAGCAGCAGACAGAGTTTTCCAAACCTCTGTGCATTTACGTGTCGTGCAATTCATCATTGGTAAGTTCTTGGACCAGCACGAGTTCTGAGAAAGTCAGACTCCAACCCAGAAACGGACCCCGAACTCAAATGAGATTATGGTTTGCTCATCCAGTAGCCGGGAGCTGGAAATAGGTTCACGCAGGTTTGGGATTTGGTTGTTCTTATCTGCATCCTCAAACAATCCTTGGGTATCTTTCTGCAACAGAATAAAGTCCATGCTCAGCACACTCAAGTTATGTTTACAGCCTTATTCAAATTCTCAAATAAGATTTGTTGCATCTTACATATGATTCCACAACTGCTCTTATTTATCACTCTGCACAGTGTGCTTGTGTCTATTCACCTTTTACACCTTCAAAGAACTTAATACAGAAGAGTTAGACATGTTTGTCTCTCGCTGTGAGCGCTTCACTGTCTGTGTTTAGCAGAGCGATGTGGCTAGCCGCTACGGGGGCCAGAATGACTCTTTGCCTGAACAGAAAAACCCAAGCCAAGCTGCTGCCTCTGTTAGGAGAGGCCCCTCTATCGCTAACCCCCTCAGCCTGCTTCCATGAAAAGAAATATGGGGAAAGATATTTTGGAAGAATCAGATATATTATTTTACTCCTATTGGGAGTCCACCAAGTGAAACAACACCAACTTTTGGTTGCATTTAATAACTTGAAGCAGTAAAGAGTGAAGTTGCAGAGCAGTCGGTGTCTAGCGTGTAGAAATGGCGGACTTAAATGTAACAAAGAGACGATGACTCCTGCTGGCTTTTCCCGAAGGTTGAAAGTCAATCATGCATGGGGCCCGGCTGCTCTTTACCAGCACTGAGTGTTTGTTAGCACAGCGCTGTCTGCAAAGCCATTAAAGCCCCGACCCCTGTTTTCAGACCTCGTCATGCCCGCTGGTCTTTGTGCTGCCATCAGGATTCATCTCTGATTGATAGTGACAGCGGACAATAACGGGCACGCAGAGAAAGGGAATTCTCTCTGGCTACTTGTCAGTCCGTATTATCTCAACCCAACGCCCCCTCAAACCCCCTCCTACTCGACCCCAAATCTGTGCGACTGATCTACAAAAATTGGTATTCCAGCAGCTCCTTAAACCAGGCTTAATAAAGTCTTTGAAATGTATAGTTTGGCTTTTATTAATAAAAAAATAAAAACTTTGGGTTAGAGTTTGGCAGAATCAGGCTGTTTAACCCTTTCATTAAAAACGTGAACATAAATAACATAGCCATCAATGCAGTTAGAAATATTCATATGATCACAAATGTTTCTCTTTCAAAGTTGGTCAACAAGTTGCTGCTTTTTGTGTAAAGGATTGAACTTCTAATAAACCATAATTCAGCTGCAGATGTGAAAAAATAATGATATACAGTGTACGACATTTATTTTGGCAGAGACACTCTGCTGATCTTTCTAAGAAGGTTAAAGGTCAGAGAGTGCATCGGAGTGATCGTCTGATGGAGCGTAAAAGGACCAAACAGGTGTTGTTCTGGAGGAGCATAAACACCTTAAAAGTGGTACTTAATGTAAAATGAATGTCTCAGGTTTATGTGTGATTTATGCTAACCACTTAATGAAAAAGGGAGGATAAAGACATGCCTGCACATTAATATGTACTGAAAATAAGAGTAATTGCTTTCTGCCTGGGAAAGCTGTTAAGCACCAATCCCTGAGAACGAGAAGCAGAATTTATTACTCCGCTAGAAAAAAAGCGTCTGCAGGAAACAGGTGCGACTGGTGAGATTCAAGTAAGAAAAATTATGTTCGTATGGAACCAAAACATTTAGAGGAAAAAAGCATTTTAAATGACATTTCAGTGTGGCAGACACGACCAGCAGGTAAAAACATCATTTCCTAATTTGGAGTTAAATGTTTAAACAGATCTATTACATCTGATTATATAAGAAACGCAATCTCCGGAGGGCTCTTGAGATTTAAGAAGGGATCAAGCAGGTTTTGCATGTTGTGTTTTTAATAATAATCACGATCAACAAGTCAGTCAAACAATATTGCTGCCACAAAGGTCACCGTAGTGTCATCTAAAAGCAAGATGACTCTGACTAGGTAAACGTCAAACAGTACAGGGATTCAGAATCGCTCTCCTTACTAAGAAAAAATGAGGTCTAACTGTACATCCAGCCACCATCATGTTATGACTCCCCCCTCCCTCCCTCTTCATTTTTCTGCTCCATTAGGGCTTCACACTGTAAAAAAGGCACCAAAACAAACAGAGACGGCAGAGGGAATGAAAGGCTGCAGTGTTTTGGGAACACCAGAGTCCTGACTACACATGCGATCCTTTGTCAGCTGGAGTGAAGGGTGACAGGTGAGCTGATAGGAGTGAGGTTAAAGAGAAGTAAACAGCTGCGTTTTAAATAACTGGGTACATTACATTTCCTGGAGTAAAAGTGCTCTGATTTAACTTTCCTTTTAATACAATAAGTCGAACATATATTGGATCACAAACAAACAGGTCAAACTAGATTATTTACGAAAAAAAAAAGTTTCTTTCTAAATCACAAGGAAATGTAACAGTACCTAACTTTAAGTAATAAAAGTTTTTCCACCATGAATACGAGGTCAATTTTATGTCCCGGTTAGTAAAACAATCCCTATATGAAAAGTTGTATAACAGACCAAATCTGCTCCTAATGTAAAAGAAATCTCATAAAAACCTGTTGCGTAACACGTGTTCTCTTCCAGCATATTCTTTGATGTCCCAGGAATAATTTGAATCTGTTCGGGATGAGGGCTTCCAGTGAATGGCAGTGTGCTCATGGCTAGTTTCCATCACAGTTCTCCACTTCCTTACAGGTCCCCTCTTCTTCTTTTTCTTCTTCTTCTTCCTCCTCTTCTTCTTCCATTCTAATAGATGCACCGCAAAGTAAAAAAAAAAAAAAAAGGCCATTGCTGTTGGCGCGCCAAAAAAAAAAAAAAGCTTGGCTCAACTTCTCTGTTCATTCACTTTCCATTGCAAATCCGACAGGCATTCTCTCAGCTCTCCTTTTCCCCGACCACAGCTATGGCTTTGGATACAGCAGCAAGTCTGTCCTTTCTCCTTTTGTGTTTGAAGATAGCGTCCGCTGTCTGACGGAAAGTTCAAGGTAAAATCCAGCCTGAAGGGACCATTAAGGAGAGCATGGTCCATATTTGTGACTATTACACATCCCAATACTAGAAACAGGAAAGCTGCTCTAATGACAATCAAGAGACTGTAGCTTTGAGGAATATTTGTTGAGCTCTGAAGCTGAAAATATACCACAAAGGGAGCCTCTTTCATTCATTGTCCACGATCAGCTTCTGGCTGTTTTTGTTACAGATATTTATGCAAAGGGTTCTCTACAACCAAGCTGTGTGAGTGTGTTTTCCACCTTCACAAATCTAAAAAGATGTTTTTTACGATCATACTTTGATTGCAAGACAAAGCTCAGTTTGGGTTGGACTTTTAAAGATGAAAAAAAACTACCTGTTATCCAGAACTGACAGGGAGTGGAAAGGTACAACACAAACACACAAAAAAGAACAAAAAAAAGATGACCTCAAGTTTTAACGAAAAATCTGCATCCTTAAAAAGGTGTGACCTCCAGAGTGGTTCAGATCGACGCCGTGAGGCTACAGGGTCAGTTTAAGTATTTGTCACAGCTAAGAGTCCAAAAGTCAATGAGCCTGGGTTTCGTCAGTACCTTGTAACATCCTGCCATTCTACCTCGCCGTTCGCGTCTTCCTCAGCTACACTTGCAGGACTTGACGATCATGTTGGAGAGCTGCTCCACTTTGGGGGTCCGTCCAGAGTAGTAGAGTATAGTGAGGGGCTCCAGGTCCTGAGGGACACAGCAGGGGGAGGCCGACGCCTCCGGGTTCAGAGTGTTGTACAGGCTCAGCAGCTATTGAAGAGCAAACGGAGACAAAGATACAAACTCACTTTCAAATAGTATTGTTAGTTATTTTGCTGATGATATACAGCGATCAGCCGTAACATTATGACTACTGACAGGTAAAGTGAATAACATTGATTATCTCACTACATTGGCACCTGGCAGTGGGTGGGATATGTTAGGCAGCAAGTGTATCTCAAAATCGATGTGTTGGAAGCAGGAAAAATGGGCAAGCACAAGTATTTGAGGGACTTTGACAAGGGCCAGATTGTCAACACTAGAAGACTGAGTCAGAGCATCTCCAAAACTGCAGCTCTTGTGGGGTGTTCCCGGTCTGCAGTGGTCAGGACCTACCTAAAGTGGTACAAGGAAGGAAAACCGCGGCCAAGGCTCATTGGTGCATGTCAGGAGTGAAGGCTGGCCCGTGTGGTCCGATCCAACAGAAGAGCTACTGTAGCTCAAACTGCTGAAAAATGCTGGTTCTGATAGAAAGCTGTCAGAACACACTATACCAGAACAGCATTGCAGTTTGTTGCGTATGGGGCTGCATAGCCGCAGACCGGTCAGGGTGCCCATGCTGACCCCTGTCTGTCGCTGAAAGTCACCACTGAGCAATGTAAGAAGGTGGCCTGGTCCGATGAATCACGTTTTCTTTGACATCATGTGGATGGTCGGGTGCTTGTGTGTCTCTTACTAAGGGGAAGACATGGCACCAGGATGCACTAAGAAGGCAAGCCGGCGGAGGCAGTGTGATGCTTTGGGCAATGTTCTGCTGGGAAACTTTGGGTCCTGCCATTCATGTGGATGTCACTATGACACAGACCACCTACCTAAACACTATTGGAGACCAAATACACCCCTTCATGAAAACGGTATTCCCTAATGTCAGTGGCCTCTTTCAGCAGGATAATGCGCCCTACCATACTGCAAGAATGGTTCAAGAATGGTTTGAGGAACACGACGAGTTCAAGGTGTTGACTTGGCCTCCAAATTCCCCAGATCTCAATCCAATCGAGCATCTGTGGGATGTGCTGGACAAACAAGTCTGATACATGGAGGCCCCACCTCGCAACTTATAGGACTTGCAGCGGTCCCCCAATGTTGGTCCGGATTCGGACCCAACTGCCGTTGTCTCTGGACCCGGACCTATTTACAGTTTTGACAAGTGCATCTATTTTA
Source organism: Semicossyphus pulcher (assembly GCF_022749685.1). NCBI lineage: Eukaryota > Metazoa > Chordata > Actinopteri > Labriformes > Labridae > Semicossyphus > Semicossyphus pulcher. The sequence continues at coordinate 13,702,352 of NW_027211615.1, forward strand.
ACCTGCGCAGCTTTTTTGTTTTTGCAGTAGTGATTTGGGGGTCCAAGAAACAAGCAGACCAATGAATTCGTTGTAAATCATCACACGTGACGCTACTCAGCCAATCAAATCTGTCACTCAGATCACGACTGACCCAGTGGGTGTGTGAGAATACAGATACAGACTGAAGAGCCAGCCGACAAGAGAGTTACAGAGACACAGTGGGAGAAAATAAGTGAGTTAGGGAAAAGTAGACATGGCGTGCTCTAAAATGAGAGCAGTAGAGAAAACCGAGCTTTTAAGACTGGACAGACTCGTATATGTTCCGTCCGATTATTAAACGCGGACATTGTCTGACACTGTCACTCCGTTTGGCTCTGTTAACAGAGACTCCAGGCTGCAGTTTAGTTCAAACACTTCACTCATAAACCTGAGAGTTACACAGAGCTACATCAGGCTTCATCATCATGACTAGTTTTCCTCTTAATTCCGCAGTTCTGTTCTCATATGTACCGGTATGTGCCCTCTCTCTCTCCCCCTCGCTCTCGCTCTCTCCAGCAGTCCGTCAGTGTACGTTTTAATGTGCGTTTAAATGTTATTTATTTCATAGTTATTGCCTCTTTTAAAACTCACTATGACTCACCATGAGAAAAACTCTAATGCAACTGCATTTCCGCAAAACATATAATTAAATTTGAACATGAAATAAGTGAATCAATTTTTTGATAATTCTGTCAGGAGGCAGAGAGAGAGCAGCTTAAGTGAAGAGGTAAAGCTGTCTCTCTCTTTCATTTGATTTCTGCATGGACAACATTATACCACCAGTAGTACCAGACATTATATTATTTGTTTTCATTTACAAATAAAGAAACTTCCATCACAAACTGGAGCATAAAATAAACCAAGAATACAGGAAATAAAGGTTTTGACACTCAAAATTTCATACATTCAAACATACAACATTCCTTACAAACTCTCCTGTTTTGCATCCCTGTTAGATCGTTCTTACCGAGCTGTGTGTTGTATCCGAGCTCCTCAGGTAAGGGCAGGGCCCGGAGCAGTAGTTGGCATCGTAACCACTGGGCTCATGGATCCACTTCCAGTCCAAGTCACGCCTGAAATCAATGTGGAGCTTACGAACACAGCAGCTCTCCTCCGTGGTTCTGCCGTGAGGATGCACAACAAGAGACTGTTAGTTTCCAAATAATTCTTGTAATGTGGAACCTAATATTCAGAATCTTCTCTTCCCTTTATGGGGCTATGCATTTACCATGAATGACATTTATAAGCTCCAAAAGACTTTAGCACAAGCTTTTCACAATGTTACAATCAATTTGAAGAATTTGACCCGAGGCTAAAATAAAAAGTTCATAAAGATGATTTATGTCTCCCTTACGAGAAGCAGTAGTTTGTGTCCAGCGCTCTCTTGCGTCGGCGGGATGACTGAGTCTCCAGGCGGTGCGGTGGGATCATCATGAGGATAAGGTGTGGTCGGAACTGGTCCTTTTTCTTGTTCAGGTGATCCAGATCCAAGCGCTTGTACTCCTCATCTCCGTCCACGCCTTAATTATAGACACAATTGACTTTCACTTAAAACCAACAATTAAGTGGCTTTTTTTCTTTTGTAACTTCACTTTATCTGAGTATACAATTTGCAAAATTATTGACTATGAAGCTGTCATCCCTGTAATTCTGTTACACAATGCAGAAATAAAAATATAGAGAAAAGAGGGAAAAAACAGGAAAAACTGCCTTTTTCTCTAACTCATAAAAGTTTATTGTTAGTCCTCTGAGGCCAAAGTTAAATCAGGCAACAGTCAACAGTTCACTCTCAGGATAAAGACAATAATCAACACTAGCTCTAATTTAACCATTTACTACCAAACTAGCCAGCGTGAGAAGTGTTCAAATTATCTGGGATTAAAACATTTTTAAATTTAAACAATAAATCTTGGGAATTGTTGGACTCTGGATCATTTAAATATGGAAAAAATCCACATTATTAAAACTTTTAGGTGGGTCATAAGATGGTAAGAAGACATGAACAGTTACAGGCATTATATCAAACAGCAACTAACACCGATCATTAAAAAACGTGTATAAAAAATGTCTACAGCGCACCTTTAAACTTCACCTCCAGCACCTCGTTCTCATTATCAATGATGTCACCGTTTGGGTTAAAGGTGTGGCAGGGACAGTGCACGCTGATTTCCAAACCCAGATTAGATCCTGATGGCAAACAGGGAAAGAGAAAACTTGTTAGAGAAATGCAGGTCATGTTCCTGAGTCCAAACGTGGGATGACTTTCAGGATTAATGACACAACAAATGAAGCGACCTCACCTCTGTTCAAAAGCCATTCTCGCACTGTGTCAGTCACATCGAAGGAGACCCACTCTGGAGTTCCTTTGGTCAACACGTTCTTGGCTGCGATGTAGCGTTGTTTCCTAATGTGTTCGTTTGGCCTCACGATCTGAAAAGTCATTACAGACAAAAATAGATGTAAAGCTGAAACAGTATAAACAAAATAATTTACAGATAAGAGCAGACACCTGACAGGACGATAAGAGCAGACACCTGACAGGACGTTGATGCAAGAAGAAGCTGTAATATGTCAAATTGATGCGTTTTGTTATTATCCAATAAGAGATCAATTGTAATATATCATGCTATAAGCTATATGATGTCATTACTAGTGCATGCAAACTGAAGATGTAGAGACAAAATAAATAGAATTGTAGCATAACAGTAAAATGAGACTCAATAAGGTGACTAAACAAGTCTAAACAATAGCTAGAAGTGTTGTCAAGCTGTACATGGACACAGCTATGCTTTGTGCTAACTGCTAATGTTATTTTGCTAACATGCTCATAAGAAAAATGCTCAAATGCTGATCTTTAGCAGGTATAATGTTCACTATTTTCACCATCTACAGTTTGCAAGTTAGCATGCTAACATTATCTTATTTGCACTAAACACTAAAAACAGCTTCGATTAATGGAAATGTCAGTAGTTTTGCAGGTATTTGATCATACACCTGCTGGTGGCACAAGATGAGAAGCTATGAAAATTGGGGAATCTTGAATGTGTGTACCAAATTTTGCAATTTAATAGATGTTGAGATTTAAAATTTAATGGCAATATTCAAATATTTCTGTCCAGGGGCAGCCGTTTGGCTCAATTGGTGGAGCGCATGTCCTCTACCCTTTGCTGCATGTCATCCTCACTCTCTCCTCCCCATATTTCCTGTCTCTCTTCATCTAATAAAGGCAAATGGCTCTAAAAATAATCTTTAAAAAAAGGTTTCTGTCTAGACAGAAGGGGTGGACTCACCGACCAACCAACATTACAAAATGTGACTCAGCTTGGAAAAAGAAGTCTATTTTATTGTTCGTTTTCTTAATTATTGATATTTTCCAGTAGTGCTGGGTAAATGACATAACAAGGGTAAGTAGATGAGTCTTTTTAATTCAGAATATTTAAAAGGACCTGTTCACCCATAAAACACATGATTGACTTCTCATCACCCACTTGTAAGCTTTGTTGCACTTGTTAGGGCGGGACAGTTTTTGCCTTTGATCTTTCTGATTGGTTAATGTAGTCCACGCATGTTAAACCTGAGAAGAGGGCTAATTAGCTTAACGCACACCACCTGTTGGGCTTTTAAATTTCCTCTTGACAGACTTACAGCTTGACATTCAGTATAAGTGTTTGTAAAAGGACACATTCAGCAGACATGGAGCAACATAAGCATTTATTTGAAGTCATGTTTGTGTCTACATGATACATCTAAGTCCAGGTGGTTGCAGGCTGCTCTACTTTCTTTGCTATCTACCCAGTTGTCTTGTCTGTTGTGTACGGTAAATGTTGAGTTGTTTGGCCAGGTAGGGTAAACTTGAAGCTACTGTGAGGAGTTTTTTCTGGTTATTAAATGGAATGAAATTAACACTGATGCCTCTATATGACCTGTAAAAGCAGACAGGACCATCAGTAATAAGACTGCCTGTAACCGCTGCCAGGGGGTAGGTGTCAGACGAGACGATTAACTCTGCGCTGCTAAATCAGCCTTTTTTCTATATTTTCCACAGCAAAGATTCAGAGCGAGGGCTGCGTTTAAATGTTAAAGGAAAGCAGGAGGAGTTTTTCTGTTAAAAGACTCTTTTTACACATGAACAAGACAAGATGAGCAAAGAGAGAAGGCTTAGTGCTTTGTCCACAGGGGTCGCCAAAAACAACACAAACCAAAAGTTCCGCAAAGGAGCTTTAATCAGAGCTTGTTTGCTGAAAACTGCTTGTTAGAGTAGTAGTGTTCAATCATACAGTAAATGTGTGTGCTATAAGACCAAAACAATAAGCTAAAGGCTAATTAATTGTCACTACAATCAACCCCGTTCACACCCCTAGCCTTGTTATTCTTTAACGATATATAAAGTAATCATATTTGGACATTTTGATCTGTGTGATCGGTGGGAACTCCAAGTTCATGTATAAAAGTGTAGCTAATGCTAAGTCTAGCTCCTGACCTGTCTCATATGTTAAAACAGTAAAACAGTACATATTTATGCTTCTTGTGCATTTTAATTAAAGTTTGAACAATGTTATTCATTTCTCAGAGCATCTTACTACTGTATGACGCTCTTGTGTGCGTTGGTGCAATTGCTGTGAATTTATTTAACAATTGTCAGATTTCTTTGGTCGATGCTAACAGAAGGATCTAATCACTTTTTATAACCTACCGTGCAGATCTGTTACGAAACAGTTCCAGTTTATTACTCATGGCTCGATATGACCTACAAACGACACCAGAGCATTGGCTGGAAGATTGACCTCTATAAATGATATAATCTATATGGTTATTCTCTATGCCCATTAATGCTACCACCATGTCGGATTCTGACTTAGACCAAAAGGGCCTTTGTTAAAATGTTCACAATAATAGTGCATTGGACATTTAAAGGAAGCATGGGGACATTTTTTGTAAAATAATATAAATTCTAAAGAGGACAGAAACTTTTTTAACAGCTGGTTAAACTTTGCCTGCTGTTTTGGTAACTAAATGTACAATACATAACCAAAATGAGGAGCATATTAGATGTGGGCTGCCAGCGCTGCACTACCTCTGCCCTGGTTCTGAAAACAATCTGCAAGCCTGTTGAGCTTCTTTGGCTTTTGGTCTGGCTTTGATCCACGCCTGCAACCACAATCTGATTATTGTTGGCCCTCTTTGTCAATTAGGGCTTGAAATCATGTGGTAGAGAACAACTAACCACCTTACGTAAGATACGTTTCTGACAGAGTTGAATAGAAATATTTAATAACTTAAAATATATTAAAGAAAGGAGACGTTAAAGCCCCTCGCTGCCTTGGCTGAGAGTTCTGCCTTTAATCTTGGTAGAAGGACAAGGAAACGGTACCTTTACGCACCTGGTAGAGCTCAATCCGCTGTTCATTCCTCTTGGCGCTCGGGTTTGGCACCCTCAGAGCACGAAACTCTGCTCTGAAGAGGTTGGTCGAGTTCCTTTCCATGGCGGAGACGTTGAAGCGGAAAACTTTAGAGGTGATGCCTTTTGGGCAGTAGAGCAGATCGTCTGGAAGAGAGAGAAAACAATAAAAGTTTTGAGAGAGAACAGAGTTTAAAATTCTTATCAGGATCCGATGCAGTACAAGCAGTGTGCGTCCGACCAGCAGACCTAACAGCTTGTAGGTTCCATTCAGCTGGGAAAATATTTGCTTCTTAGACTCAGTACAGGACTACATTATGCGGTGGATGGATACATTCAAGATGTGGAAACCAATTAGACAGGAGCAGTCAACATTGCTCCTGCTCTGCCTGATATGTAACACGTTCCACACAGTCAGAGTATCTTTACAGGTCCGCCAGCATGTCCTTTTAACAATTTAAAAAATGTTTTTTCCCTTTCAGAGTGAAGAGGTTTCACAGAGCATATTTGGCAAACTAAGTAAAACAGGAAAGGGAAAAGTTGACCGAGGTTCTGCCGGGTACCTATAACTGGAGTACCTAACAAAAAGTTGCGGGTCTTAGGAAGAGGCCGCCAGGACTCTAAAGCTGGAGATATACCTGCTTTTAACTATGTGTTTGCGTGTTGGCTGTGCACATCCTCAAAAATTAACGCTGCACGTACGTGAGATGCAGTATGCACTTCAACAGTAGGGGCAGTGTAGAGACAGAGGGGACAAGGATCAACACAGCAGCAGAGACAACAAGGGAAGAAAGTTTAAAGCTGATAAACCAAGTCCACAATTATCCACATATGTATGATGTGTCTTTGCCACAGAATCAACATAATAGTAACCTCCTTGAGTGTCACCATGTCCGTTGTTTACATCCCGAACATGCAGTAGTTGAGCTGAGCTCTCTGGTGTGCCCTCTAGAGGTATCCTCCAGTAACACGCGTAGTGCCTAGACAAGTATGTGAAGAATTACATTCATGGCGCAGACAGTGTACACGGACGCAAGGTTAAAAAGAAAGTATATCTCCGGCCTAAAACTAAAGCAGCTTCATGAATTATTATTACGAATGCAAAAAAAGACATTTGATATTTCTTCTTTTAACATTCTTCTACTCTACAGAACAAATGTCTCCTTTATAAGGTAGTAGCTCATGGCTCAATACAAGGTGTTAGGCCTGCAACCACTGATCATTTTCATTATCAGTTAATCTGTTAATTATTTTCTCTCCACATATTTGGTTTCGTCTGATTAATACTCTAAAACCAAAAATTAAGCATTTGGAATGAGACCCAAAAAAAACAAGCAAATCCTTCGAATCAACAAGCTAAAACTTGAAAACTTGAGTTTGTTGATAGTTTCCAAATATTCTTCTCTCAATTAACAAACAGATTTATTGATGACTTCTTTCAGTTCTTATAAATTCCATTCACTGTTTTTGCCTGTCTCCAATTATACCACAATATAATTACAATCACAATTTTAGTCTGTTCCAGATAAGAACAGTTCTTTAACCGAGTTAGCAGCTAATGTATCAATTTCACCAGATGCTGACGCGGTGGGTACTTTCTTCCAGTGTTGACTAATCATACTGCTTTGGGCTTGTTAAACTTTAATATAAAAACAATGACATGCATTTACATTAAACTTTTTTTATTTAAACAAGACCTATATTTTAAGTAATTATAATTGTATAGCCTTGGTCATGTTTTTATTATTGTTTTTTACATTAGCTCTGTCTGGTATTTATTTAGTCTTATTTAACATATTACTGATCTTTAGTCTGCTATACTGTATCTATTGTCAGTTTCTGCTCTTGTTTTCTGCCCATTTGTTCCTAGTGAAGCACTCTGGGCTGCATGTCTACATGAAAGGTGCTGCATAAATACTTATAAACCCATTCACAGCTAAAACATGATCCTTATTCTGCTGATTCTTGAATGGTTGGCACTTTGTTTATCAGCCCTCAGTGAATGATTGGTGTGTTTTCCTGCCTTATCAGAATTCCTCGCTGTTTCTCCAACACGCTTTGTCTATATTTGGAGGAGATGAAAACGCTGTAATTGAAAAAGCAACATTATTGAGGCTAATATGACTTCACCTCGCTGGTATCTGTGTATCAAAAACCCGGCTATCCTCAGTGCCACTGACAACTTTTTGGACCCGGTCTCCTCGCTGACCGTGATGACTCTCCACAACCCGTCGTCAGTCATTGACATATGCCAGGTTCTGTATGCGTGCCATGCTATAAAAGGAAATCTTTCTGATGTTTGCTGACCGGCCTCTCAGCGCAGTCGTTTGCCAGCCTTCCAGGAGCTTTCTGCTTCATTTTCTCCTGTCACAGATTCGTGTCGGTTCACAGAGCCGCCTCACATCCACCAAAGGTCAACAGTTTAACTTCAAAGGTCGTCAAAAAGAGCGTCTGTGTTTGCCTACATTAACAGAGGGAAAGAGAGTGAAGTCACTGGGTCAGAGTCAGAACTGTATTACATAAAGACAGGCTGCTGTTGCTGGTGTACCACAGGGGACAACACCCTGAGGTGGCTGTGTCTTCATATACGCACAGTCTACTGTTGCTATCTTAAAGGAATATCCTGGGTCTTATTTGCTTCCATGTTTAGAGGTAGATAAGAACATTATCACTGTCTTGTCTGTGCTGTATGATGAAGCTAAAGAAAGCAGCAAATTAGCTTACCGTAGATTAGCTTAGTTTCGCACAAAGATTAAAAAACAGCGAGGGGAGAGCTAGCCACACTTTGTCAGAAAGTTGCAAAAGCAGCCTACAAGCATGGCAGATAAGTGTCTGTCCTTTGCACCTTTAAAAGCAAAAGCAAGTCACATGTGAGGCACACAGACTATTACAAACACTAATCTGCTGCTGAAGAGGTCGAGTCAGTTTTTGGCCCCGTTGTGTAATTGTCTCATGTATAATGTCCCCGTGAGAAGAACCAAATCATCACTCATTTCAAGAGATACCCCGTAATTACATTGTAGTGGTAAAGCCCTCTAGTGGCCGCAGTAGTTTTACAACAGCAAAGTAATTTGATGGTGTAGTAAAGGGGTCAAAGTTTAAGTGGAGGTCGAGGTGGAAGGATGGATAGATCCACAAAACAATGGCCTAACACAGACAGCTTAGAGCCGTTCTCTAATCTTAACCATGATAACAAAGCTCGCTGACCTTAGGGGAGTTATTTCAACCCAAATCATGATGTTTCCCTAAACCTCTCTAAACCTTGAAATACAGCGTTCTCACAAGACAAGAAGAAGACAAGAGGAGGAAATACTCTGGAAGGAGTTTAGGATCAGTCTCTATAAGTCCATTTCAGGCAACTTTTTTGACCATAGACTGTATAAAAAGATGGACAACATGACAGCTCCTTAAAAGCTAAGCCAAAACATGTCGAGCGCCCCCTGCTGACTGGCTGCAGTATAGGTCATAAAACCCGCCTCCTCCATGTTAACAGATGGGACATAAGTCAATCAAAATACATGGTACAAACAGGGTTTCTGTCATTATAGTTAGTTCTTATCATGCTGATTTACGTCCAAGTGTTTATTTTTCTGACTGGTCTATTTTTAATTAGTTATTTGATAATGTAAAAAGGATGATTGACAGCTCTGTTGACCAATCTGGCTCCTGCAGCCAATCTGTTCAGGATAAGCAGAGTAGAGGAGGAAGGGCGAGAGGAGACTACAGTCATTGAAGTTTCAAAGAAGCTGGGATCTTTGCTCTTTTTTTCCCCCCGGTAAGTTAAGAGTGTTTTTGGTTAGCGCAAGTGGCTACTGCCGCTCCACCCGCCGATCTCTACTGCGCAGCTCTGGCTCCAAATGACGTCACCAGTGCAAGATGGCAGCGCCTATCGCGGGGGCTATTTTAGCATCACTTTAGTACAATGAGAGCAGATGGAGACGCGTCGTTCATCTATATATATGGCCATTGGATTTGACAAATGAGAGAAAAAGACATTTATTAAATATATAAAGTGCATAATTTGTTTTGGACGACTTTGCTCTGTTGACTGACTGAAAGCAGCACTCGAGAAAATGTGTGTATAAAGTTTCACCTGCAACTCAAAGTGTCATGTGGGGCTACAAAACTACTTTAAAATCTGAATTACTTCCTGGATGAAGTAGCAAACACGATAAAAATACAGAATATTAAGAAAGCCACATCATTTCTATATTGTATCTCTAATATAATCAGTCCAGGGTGGACCCCGCCTCTCCCCCAATGACAGCAGGCATAGGCTCCAGCCCCCCGCGACCCTGAACATTATAAGCCATATAGATAATGGGTGGATGGATTTGTAATGTGTTAACGTGCTGGTAGTTTGTGTCACTTTATTGTCTTTAAACTGTAGCAGGAAAGCGCTGTCGTCCCTGACAGAGCACAATACGAGCTCAGCACAGTTCTATAGTATAAAACTGTTCATCTCGCCTGCTTCCACATGTGTTATTCACATTAAGCAGCCTCGGTGAGCCGGCTCAGCGTACGCATGTGGACGTACAGGGTATTTGAAAATGCTTACTTCCAAGTATGAGATCACCTTGGACACATTAAAAACACTCTGCCATGCCAGTGCCACAAATTTAGGATTAAAATAGTAAATGTTTAAGAATATTATTAGCGTGTCGACATTTTAAGTACCTGAGAAGTAGAGACGCTGCAGAGGGCACCCACACTCCACTTTCTGCCATGTTCCCTTTCCTTTCTGCTAATCACATCCAATTTTGGCACAAAAACCATAAGATAAAAAAAATAGTGGACTTCACTCTGCTTTGAAGATAAAAGTACACGTATGTAAATCTGTCTTTAAATCCAAAGCAAATCTCTGAATCCAGCACACAAACTCGTGGCACCTACTGCCTGCCGTCTTTGTCGAAACCGTTTTGCAAGATTCAAAACAGAACGTTTTCAGAGGAAAATAGGTCTTTTGAAAAACACCTGTTGATTTCAAAGGGACTGTGATGCAATGGTCTTGGCTTTGCTCTGGACCATGAGGCCCTCTTTGGCTCCTCCACACGCACAACGTTTATCCAATTCTACTTTTTAAGTAATCCAGACTCAGTCGAAGCACATGCTGTATGAATCTCCCTCAAGTGCTGACACATGTCCCTCTCTGCAGAGCTTTTCCACTTCCACTTCAGAGCTGATACTTCTATAGAAGAAGGTTTAACACAAATCACTTGGAGGCCTTTCTACTGATAACTTGATCACAGATTTCACAAACAGATGAAATCTTGTTATCAGCAAAGCAGTAAAATGTTACCTAATGTCACCTAGTGGCAGTGAACGGACGGCACAGTGGAACGATTCAGGTTTAAGGGGCAGTTTTGGGCTCAGTATCACACTCAATTAAACAAAGTTAAACTGGAGGGGACCTGTAAGTGATGTCATGCTCCTGGGCCACCCGTGTGTCTACTTCACTGGCCTTAATCTCCTTCTTAATCCCTCTATCCAGACCAACGCTGAGGTCCTTCCATCATCTAACTGTTCCTGTCCACCTCAGTTAACTTTTCCTACTCTGTGTCCTAAAGGCATCCCCGTGCGTCTGGGCAGATGTCCCTCTCATTTCAGCCTGACTGGAGAGGAAGTGGGAACATCTGGGGAGAAGGACAGGCTCGATGGAAGAAAAAAAAAAAACAACAAGAGGAGGAAGAGAGGAGGTGAAGGAGAGAGACTTTCCTGGATCACTGGTGAAACAGGTTGGTGAGCACTACAGTAACAAAGTGCAGAGCAAGTTCACCAAACATAACAGAGCTGTGACGCTTCTGTGTGTTTTACAGACCCTAATGAAGTATTGGGTTGTAAATATTTCTTTGTAAGTCCCACATGACTTATAAATGTTTGTTTTGGTACTTCAGTGGCCTGTTTGAGCGTCACTGTGCAGCATGATGAATGTCAGAAGACAGCTGAAGTTTGTGTTAACACGTGTACGTACCAGGGTGATTGTACCGCAGCTATTCTACAAGTCAGCTGGGGTATAATGTGCGAGTGAAGAAGCAGCAGATTGATTTCATTACATTACTGAGCTTTTAGTGGAAAAAAACAAAGCAGATAAAGTATTTATTGAGCACTTTATGGCTTGAAACACGTCTGGAAGGGATCATGAATGTGGCCCAAATTTATCAATGACACAGAGCCCTAGCTGTAGTTTAAGGACTGTTGCGTCTGGCTTGGCACGGTGCGTAATTGCGCACTTCTTACCCTTCCACCGCTGGCGTTAGAAAGAGTGAGCGATAGACACGTATCTGCCTAAAGAACTGTAATACTCACTGTTTTCTGTTGGTCCGTAGACCATGTTGAATTTGTAAATCTCTTTGGCGTAGTACTCAGTCTCTGTGTTGTCCTGACCGCAGCTCTGCTGCCGGTCCCTCCTCAGCTCCTCCAGCAGCTCCTTGGTGCTGTTATACAACGCTTGGATCTGATACGGGATCTTATTCGGTCCCAGGGAGTGCGGGATAGTCGTCAGCCGGAGTTTACTCAAAATCTGACCTCGAATCGCCTCGACCCTCTTCCGTTTCACATGGTCGATATCCACGGTGGCACAGGTAGACAGGGATGAGCTCAAAGTCGCGCAGTTGAGGAGGAGGAAAAACAGGATCACTTTTCCCAAATGCATCTTTCTGTCTGCATCTGGTGCGCGCGGTGGTTGGAGAAGTGGACTGCCCGGGTCAGTGTCAGTGTGTAGCCTTCAAAACAAACTGCTGCTGTTTCTGTTTTCTTCCTCTCGATGTAATGATGGAAACCTCTCTACGCTCGTGTTCTTGTAGCAGTCCCTTTCGTTATCAGCAGAAATCCAAGTTTGTGTTCGCCCATTCGACATTACTCAAATGCAAGTCCCGCATATATGACATTTATCCGGCACGAATATATCTGTGGAGACAATCTGACTTTTCTTTTGCATTCTCGTGCTCAAATCCGGGAGATTGAACAGCTCGGCGTGTTTCTCCTGTCCTCTCTGTGTCATTAAAAAGTAGTGCCGCTGTGTGTCTGTGAGGAGGCGGACCGCAGGCTGGCAGGTTAACGAGCTGAACGCGACTTTTGAGCGCTCGGTGTGGACTCGCATGTTTTTTATACCGCAAGTTTCTGACGTTTGATGGAGGAGGGACCGCAGACACCCGGGAGAGTCCGAATCATAACAGGGCTCAGTGCGACCCCGCAGACAGACAGACCCTGTGACTCAGTACACATGTAGAACAGCCTGTCGTTTTATTTGACCACATCAAAAGTACGAGCTTTTATATGAACGTCTTAGATTTAGTCTTCTCGACAGTTTTTTATTTGTTACGGCATCTGACATGGAGTTATGATACGTTTTATGGTCCTTTTAAAGTTTTTGTTTTAATGTTTTTAATATTCTCTTGAGATGTTACAGTCTTATAGAGGCGTCAGTTGATGTTTCTTCCCGTTGTCTGCCGTTCTGTTGACATGACTGTGGCCTGGGTCGCGCGCCCTCTAGCGGCAGGTGGTTGTAATCGCGCGTGCCTGCTTTATCTAAACGCATTCTTCTTTCCCTCCATTATATTTTATTACAGTGCTATTTTATTGCACATTAATGTTTTTAAGATGTTTATTTTCTTCAGAACATAAAAGCGCTTCTTGTGATTGCCCTCTCATTGGCTGCTTTAAGAGCAGTTTAAACACAACAGGCAAAACTAAGTCTATGATTTGAAACACAATGAGTACATTTGTACATCCTGCTCTCTCAAACTTTTAAACTAACCCTTAAAATGGTCAGAAATGAGCTATGTTTCTTATAGCAACCATTAAAACTACAATAACATACATATTCCATCAAGATAATTCATGATAAATAGCAATCAGGTCTGTTTTCTCTGCTCTTTTTGTGCTCGAGCTCTTCTCGGAAAAAGCCACAAAATTCATATCGTGCTGTCAGAAGCTGCTCTTAAATCACACAGATCCTTTCAGACTTGACGTTCTTTGCGACATGATCGCATTACAGTTCAAAAGCAGCAAAGTTTCTTCCCTGTCAGCGCAGATTTTTCCCATGCCCTCTGCAAACCACCATCACAACACGAAACCCATTTCTCTGCACGGATGTCTGAAGGTTTATTTGCAGGCCCCTGAGTTATTTTATCTTTTTGATTTTTCCCCCCTCCTTTCCAGGGTCTGTTTTATCTCTATTCATAGAGCATATCCACATTCTCAGACCTATTTTAGGTCAAAGCTCACGCAACCTCGGGAGGCCCCCGTCGCCAAACATGGGGTCTGGTATTTCACTATGTTTCTTTAGCCCACCAGTTTGCATAGCGAGAATGATTTCATAGAATGTCCAAACTTGGTAAATATTTGGCTTTTGGATCTAATGCTCAGGTGCCCGTGCGTGCCAACTAGTATGCTGTAGTTAGAGATGAATATTAAAGATCATCTTCCTCATCTTGCCGTGATATTTTTGTGTGAACGTATGTCTTTCCTCCCTCTTTTAGTCTCTTCACTCTTTCATATACAGTTGGATGAAATAGAGCATTTAACTGTAAATATCATAAAGCTTATTTGTGCTGTTTAAAGCAGGCGAACAAACGCTCCTCTGTATCCGTTGTCTTCAATCCTTCACCCACCATAACATTGTTGCTGACCTTGGTTTCCAGTGATGTCTTTTGGTCTCTCACCAAAACGTCTTCATTCACAACTTTGGCTCAGTGACGTGTGAGCCGTCCAAACCCTAAATGGGTGCTTGAGCCATTGTAAAACTATTCTGGGACAATCACGCAGGTCCCTGGTATCCCTCAGCCACTTTCCCACAGTCTTTCCCTGCATACTTTGCTGCATTGCACGGCAGCTTATCTCAAAGGTTCGAAAACGCTTTCAGGGAAGAGTGAAGGAAAAATGTGTCTCATCATAAAGTTATTTCGCCGTTTAACAGTTTTGTTTTGTTACGCTTCTTCTTGAGGATGCAGCAGAACTCTACAAACACACCTTTACCTATAACTTCCTTACAATAGTTACATTATCGCAGTTTCTACCAAACAATAAAGTCAACATCTGGTTGTTTTGATGGCATAAAGAAGTACCTTTATGTATCTGTGTTGCTGACGCTTCTGTCTTATCCTTGGGCAGCTACTGGGATGTTGGCAGTTCTCCATTTAAGCCAGCAGGTGATGCTGCTTAACAAACAATGTCTGCTGTGTGTGTCTGTGTGCTGATACAGGTCTTTCACATTTTAGGAGGATCATGATATATAAAGATGTCCAATCAGAGGCCTCTTTTTAATACAATACAATACAACATCTTTTGTCATATTTACAGGCCATAATGTACCTTTGGTTATAATGGAGGTTGTAGCTTTCAGTAGTGTTAAACTGCACTAAAAGTGCCCTACATTCAAGAGTGCAGAACTTCTTAAAATGTGGAGTGAACTAGATTTCTGATTACATGCAACATAATTGTTAAATAAACAGACTAATGAGTGAATGTAGGTCAGAAGCTGACCTGCTGTAAATAAGACAACTAAGATATGAACTCTTCCCTTTCATCATCATCGTTGTAGATCTTCCTCTCTGCTTGTGTAAGAAATGTAAAACATCTGGGCTGAGCTTCTATTTCCGTTTGTCTTATCAAGTTTGAGTGGAGAGATTCTGTAATGGGATTGTGGGTTATAATCAGGAGGCCGCACACACACACACACACACACACGCACCATCACATTGACTCTGTCTGGTGCACAGAAATTATGTCATCCCACACACACACACACATTCACACACCGTACTATTCCAAACTGTCTGGGGATTCCTAGACATGATCCCAGACATCAGCAGCGGAGTTCACTTTTACTCCGAGCGTCCTCCAGTGATGACCTCACCGCCGGGTCAGGTTTTAGTGAGTCACTCTCCGGCAATCTCTCCGTCTCGCACAACACACGGAAAAGGAATGCAGCTGCAGATCGGAGGATGAAAACAAAAACACATGCTGGGAGCCGCACACGGGGGAAAATGTCCTCTTTTTTCCCCTGTAATGTAGGTTACATTCCTGCTGACTGGACTCCACGGTAGTTACTACAACTGTTCAATCTTCCAATGACCCAGCAACTATGACGAAACATACAATAGTTTTTAAAGATGGTATCACGATCCTGCGGAGAAGACAGACTTCCCAAAGAGCCCAGACGTTCACGCACACACAGTCAGACTGCTTAAGACCGTCTAGACGGAGTCAGACGAACCCCAAATACTAAGCAGCGTCCTGCCAGATTTCCCTACTACAGCAGAGTGAGCGGCCAGCCCAGTAAAGTCTGCTCCGTCTCGGGGTAACAAGCCTGTGAGTCATTCTTTCGCAGTGAGTGGGATAGGAATGCCAACAGGAGACCCCTAAAAGCCACACCAGCGGAGACAATGATGTGTGTATGTCACGGCCATACAGCCCAAATGACTCATACGATTGTGCACCATCTGTGTTAGTCATCAGCTGTGTTAATACATGTATGTAGGAACGGCAGCGGCTAGACGATGACTTCAAGTGAGATCACATGGAGTCAGCAGAAGCTTTTCTGTCACTCCGTCATTGTTGTGTCGGAGGTGTGCGTCTTTATGCTGCTGCAGTCGCTTAAAGTCGTGACGTATCTGCAAAGGAATGATCCCAGAGGTGTGCTCGGTTCGAGGCAGGTATTAACATTTGAAGAATGTGAATGTCCAGATTGTGTTCCTGGCTAGCCATTGATTCAAACTGGCGAACTTTCTTCTCAAATTTTTCCAACCTCACTCAGCTTCTCCGTTCACTACTCTGGCTCCTTGTTGCAGCAGGACCCTGATGTGATCCTACAGGGAAGGGGGAGCAGACTGCATGACTATGTTGCTCCTCTTCCTCTTGACAGCTGGCTGCACCTGCACTTTGGAGACTCATCTTGATGGTTGCTGGTCTTAAACTTCTTTTTCGACTCTTCTGAAGTCTGAACGGAACTTTGAACCATGCCATGCTATCACTTACTTACCTCTGATTACCAAAATCCTAAAGTGATATACCTCTTTAAAGAAATAGCAATCATCCATTGAAACATTAACTCAGGGTGTTGCTCCTACAGTTTTATGTGGTCTCCTATGATCAGAAGGGCATGATTGCTAAATGTTAGCTAATATTAGCAAGCTTTAGCCCGAATTAACATTCTCCAGTTATTTGTTACACAAAGTTCTATCCATCCATCCAAGCCTATGGAAGTTAGCCCACACGTCCCTCTCCCTATCAACATTTTCCTGCTCCTCCTTGCGGATCCCAATGCGTTCCCAGGCCAGGTGGGATATATAATCCCTCAAGCGGGCTTTGGTTCTGCCCCGGGGTCACCTCCCAGTTGGACGTGCCCGGAGAAGGCATCCTAATCAGACACCCGAATCACCGCAACAGGTGTAGCACCTCTCATCCGAGCTCCCTCTGGACGTCTGAGCTCTTTACCCTATCTCTAAGGCCGAGCTCAGCCACCCTGCGAGGAAACTCATTTTGGCCGCTCGTATAAGCGACCTCATTCTTTCGGTCACTACCCAAAGCTCATGACCATAGGTGAGGGTTGGAACATAGATTGACTGGTAAATTGAAAGCGTCACCTTATGGGCCACCTGCTTCTTCATCACGACGGTCAGGTACAATGTTCTACCTTGTACCATTTTCCTGTACTTTATTCATGACATGGTCACTCTTGGAAAAAGTATCTGCTAAGTAATTGCATTCATGTTACATTTTTAGCAATTTGACAAATCAATATTAAACCGTTTTTCAGGACAGGCCTCTCATGTTTCTACTCGGAGGCAGAAGACCTTTAATCCAGCTGTGAGTTACATATAGCTGACATCGCTAATGTGTTAGCAAATGGGTGCCCGTGTGCAGATGACAACCATATCTCTTTGGAGTCCCGTTCCTTCCAACCTCACGTTTGTAAGTCATTTAGTTCAGTTGTCCATCTTTATTTGCTTCCTCCAACTCTTATTCGGTCTTAGCATGCTAGGCTTTTCTTTAGCAGCTAACTGCTAATCTTGTCTGTCTGCCGTTTGGTGCTGTGTTAAAGTTTGTTCTGAAAACAGGACGACAAACTAGATAATTGAGCTTTCTGTGAAACAGAATAAGAAAGGTCGCTTTCCTTTTCAGACGGTTTGCCTTCATCTGGGCATCGAATTTGTTTCTTTTTCTTTGGTTTTTCATTTATTGTTGAAGTTGTATCTGTAGTCATCGATCTTTTCTTTGTTTGTTCAGCCGTAGTAGATTACTGTTTACTCGCAACACTTGCAGAGACCGGAAAAGCAGCCGCTTAGCTCCGCCTACCCTCTCTGGCAGACAACCACTGCTGGCTGATGGAAAACAAGTCACTAACTGGGCGCCGCTTGTGATTTTTTCTGCGAATGTCTCCACAGACACCCAGCCCATAATAATACCGTATACTGCAAATGCAAAGGCGATAGATAGTGAATTAACAGACATTTATTTAAATGAAAATCTCCCAGATTATACCTTTAAACATAAAAAGTGCTGAAAAAAACCCTCCAAAATATTTACATGTAGTTTTTATTTCCCCCCTGAAGAATCACCTCTGTCATTTGTTCTTCTCGACTTTTTGGCCACCGCGCTCTTTGGCAGGCCTCTGTGACGGCTTGCTCCCATAAGGCGGCACACTGTGGCGGTCTGATGTCACAGAGGTGAAGACTTCTCACTTTACATCTGGGTCTAAAGGGGTGCTGATCTGCTGAGTTAAGGCCTTTTTGCAAAGCGGAGGACGAGGTGTCATTGGGCCTCTGCATGAATATGAAATAGCGACGGTGATGTTGATTCACACTCCAGACAAATACTGTCAAAGCTAAGGCTAAAACGCGCTTAGCATTCTTTGATTAGCACTCAGTGTGAGTCAGAGAGTTGCTGTGCTCCGTGATGTTTGTTGTGATTACTGATGGCAGCGTTTGTGCGGGTGATTGATGGAGAGAGGCTGTCAGCGATTCACGCTATGATTCAGCTCACTTTAATCATGTTACCAAACCAGGAGGGATTGTTTTTCACTGACTTCACTTTTCCTCTGTTTCTACGCTGTTTGGGTTGAAGTTTGCTCCATTTTTACTCCCGCTCAGCTGTATTTAGGAAGGAAAGAGAATAAGAAAGGAAAACGACAGCCCTCCTCCAGCTCATCTTTGCTTCTCGTTTGGAATTTTTAGACAAAACCACATCAGGCCTTTTTTCCACTTCCCTCCAACTTTAACCCTCCACACCCCCACCTCTGTATTCCCGTAAGTGCTGCAACTTGGATAATGAGGAAATTGGCTCTTGGAATGGCCGCAGCGTTGGCACACGTGGCAGAGAAAGTGTCAAAATAACAGAGAACACAAAAAGGAGCTTTACTGGAAGGTGTCCAATTAGAAACAGACACGGACAGTAGATACGCAGGCCAGAGGTGAGTGTTTGTGTTCGGATCGGAGTGCTACGATAATGCGCAGCTACTTTCTCTCTCTCCCTCTATGACGCAGGCATGATGTGGGTTTGTGCTCACACATACATTAGTAGCATGCACACACACACACACAGTGGGCATGTATGCATTCACACACCCACACACACACACACACTCGCAGCACCGGCCAGGTTAGTGCTGGCCTCCTCATGCAGAGTCTAGACAGGAAGCTGCTCCATGCCAGATTAGGGATTTTCTCCCTCACACCCTCGCACTAGTACACACACACGTGCGCGCGCACAAACACACACACACACGGACACACTGCTGACAGTCATCTTCTTTCAATAAGTCTGTGTGTGTTGTGTGTTTGGATGTGTGTCATGCGGAGGGGAAAAGAGAAAGAAAGGGAGGTAAAAACAGAGACTTGGTGACAGCCCTGTGTGTATTTAGATTTGTGTGTTTATGTGCTCGTCTGTCTTTGCTCGAACAAGTCGCACACAAAATAAAAAAACAACTCCGCCACAAAGAAACACATTTCGTGTCAAAAGACTCTATTACTCATTTTTCCTCGACTTTCCGCCCGTTGAAGTGATGAGTCTGAGGCGCTGTGTGAAAAGTTCAACTCGTCCTTCCCGGGTACGGGAGCGCGGCGCGTCCCGTAGCGCTTAGCTAAATTAAACCGAGCCCCTACTGTTCTCATCTGCTCACCTGTAGCCCCTGCCAGGCCCGGCCATGACCTTTGACCCCACACAGATGGGTCTGCATAATAAGACACGGGCACACACGGCTGAGCGCCATCTTGGACATGTTTGATGGGTGGCTCTATAGGACGAGGAAAGCGTGGATACGGTGTGTATTGGAATGATAATGCGTTGACCTTTCTGAGCCGGCGAGGGCGTGTGTGTATGTGTGTGTGTGTGTGTGTGTTGGTATATTTCTCTGTGTGGGTTTAACTGAGCTTTTTAGAGTAAATACGAATCGCAGTGAGCGCTCACTCTACACAATCTTTGTCTCTGTGCGTTGTTGGCGTGAGGCCAATGACCTCTGTGCCCTGTGTGTGGCAGGCCCGGGCTGTACTCTTCACTCTGGCTGTATGAATATGCATGGCCTCCTGGCTGGGTAGACGTTACAGTATATACATGGATTATAAAGAGCTTTCTTAAAGAATGTAACTCAAACACCTGAAACACCTGAAACACTGTGTTTAATACTTTTCATTAAGAAAGGAAGAAACATGATTTTCCTTTAAGATGAAGTTTGAGTTTCTCCTTTGTGTGACCCTGTGCTCACTCTGACTGTGTGATGAACTCCCTTTTTAAGCAGCGTATCTGTTTGATCCCACAGACTACAAATACGCAATTTTATGAAGACAAAAAAAAAGAGCTTTCTGTAAGTTTGTACAAAAACATTAAAAGACAAACTGTAAATTTCCCCCAAACTGAACCCCTCAGTCTGCCGATTTGAAGACCCCTGCTGTGAATTATAAACAACATATATCATGTTTTTATATCTGCCTCCGTTCCACCTCAGGACATGACATTATTGATGTCGAGACAAAGCAATGCACATCCTTTTTTCCATTATTAAAGGTTTAAAGTTCATTTTTAGATGGTTGTCATCCCGACCCAAGTCCTTCTGTTGGACACGGCCTGAATATATGAGCATATTTACACCTTGTCCTGCAGGATATATGACATATGTGCGCTGGCCACTGCTGCATTAAGCGTATATTTCATCCCCTTCTTGGTTCCGTCTGTGAAACGGTCCTCTTCATTTCCCACATGAGTGGTTTTCTTATCATCCGTGCCCCCTCTCGCCTGCCCCCGGGGCCGAGTTAAAGTCGATAAAACACCCAAATATTCTGTTAAACATGGGCGGCCTCTGCCACGCGGCCGCTCCCTGCAATGCCTACTGGGTAATTATGGTAATAACTCAGCCGTCAGAGGCGAGGCCAGAGGCCCCGGGATGACGAGGTCAGGCCAGAGAGAGTGGTGGCGGTGGAAGCAGGGAGCGGCGGGGTCAAGGTGAAGCGGGGCGGGGCTCTCGTGTCGCCATCCCATAAACCCTCGCTGTCACATCAGAGGCCGCTGGATGTATGTGGACATTCCCTCTGATCGGTCCTCCTCAACAATCACGATGCTGATGAGCGATGATGACAAGTGTTTGAGAAGCGCGGTTATTTGTTCGGCCTTGACAGACGTATGATTCGTTAGGAAGGTCAGAATGAGCTTTTATTTTGGCGGCGGAAACTACAGACTGCTAATTGTTGTGGGACATTTTACTGCAATGGCAAATATTGATGTGGTTTTTAAAAGCGGAATGGGCAGAGCAACATATTATTTTGTCTTCGGTCAGGAACTTGGGGCAGACGCAGGACAAAATGTTCTGTCTGAGTCTGCTCCATTAAGGATCACATGGTCCCGCAGACGGAGGTGTGCACCGTCACTTTAAGAAATTAGAATCGACTTCTTTGTATTCTCTGTACTGTCTGACCGCTCGCACACTCTGATGACAGCCTTTTACATGATAAATAACAGAACCTACTCAACTTCTGTATCATTGCACTTGTTCATAGCCTTTGGTTTTTGCACACAGTGTATTTACTTTATTTCTCAGTGTATTTATTTTTGCATTGAAGAGCCGTAAAATCCAGAATATAAGTCCCACTGGAAAATAAGACGCACTTAACAATAGTTAACACTATTTCAATATAGTTTCTTTAAAACACACACACACAAATTACAGCCATTACCATCTTTATTCAGCGTGTCGAGTTTGCAATCCTGTGCTGTAGCTAGCGGTAGCTGGCAGCCCAGAGTAACGTTAGCTGTGTCCCAATCCACGGGCTACAGCCTTTGAAAGAGGCGGCCCACGGAGGATGCTCCATTCATAGCCTGCGTAGACCGTTAAAGCCGAATTGAAATGAAACGGTCTGGTCTGCCCTCGCGTCACCAAACGCCGCTCCTGTCGCCTAAATCGGGCTAAATAGCTAGCATAACTAACGTCGCGTAACCTATTATTTTAAAGATAATTTGCTTCAAGGGCCCTTTTCATTTTCTTAAACATGTGTAACACTTGCTATTCGATTGAGTTGAACCCAAAAACTTTTACATTTTAAAGTGTATTTTTCTGCCGTTTAAAAGTCTGCCATTGGTTTGGTTTGAATTGGCACGCAATGCATCTAGGGATACGGATCCATCAGGAAGAGCACTGCCGCGTGTTATAAATAGGAGAAGTTGTTGCGGCTTGGACCTAGAAACAGTTTAATGCAGAGGTGTGACGTCACCACTGAACAACCGACAACTTTAGCTAGATCATAAACCCATCGTCTGGGTTAAATAACCTAACACAATCACATACCTCTCTCTGCATTTTCGACACCTCATTTTGTACCTGTATATAGGACACAGCCCACTTTTTAGATTAAGAAAAAAAATGATTGAAAGCGTGTCTTATACACTGAATCTTACGGTAAATCATCTTTTTACTAATAACTTGGTATTTCTCATAATTTAATCTCATATAAAGTTTGTCAATTTAAATATCAAATAAGAGCACAATCTTCTTACATTAGTTACTTTAAATCACTGCAGTTATTTAGCATTAAAACAGCATTTTAAGTCTGTGTCTCTGTTTTGTTTTGAAAGGTAGACAGACTAAAAATAGGAACACCATTACAAAATAAAAGCACACAGTGACTCACTGACTCTGTTTGTCTGTGTGTGTGTTTCCGTGCACGTATGGCCCCAGCCTTCCCTACATAAGCTATATTTAGACTCAAAATGATGCTAGACGAACAATGACGGAAACACAATATTCCCCCGCATTCTGTCCAAATTTCTGGTCACTGAGGGAGACCACAGGAAAATGTTACCATTCAATCACCGTTTTGGCTCCTTCGGCTTTCTCTTCATTTCCTTGAACCTTAAATTTTCCCTTCTGGGGCTACTCCTTCATCGGCCCGAGCCAAGGCTTTGTCTAGGTCACTCCCGTCTCTCTGCATAGAAATCTGAAGGATAAATTTGGTCGGAAGTGGAGGGAAGTGACAAGTGTAATCATTTCCAGTGACACGCGTCTCCATTCAGACTGAGGTTTAATGTAACAGCGATCAGCGGCGGCGCTATTATCACAGGGGAAAGTGTGAGTACAAAGCTGAACACCACTTTGCAAAGCAGGCACCAGGAAACTCTCCACTTTAGTTATTTTGAAGCCTCAGCAGAATTAGACTTGATAGAAATGATCTCAACGTTAATTTTTAAGTCTTACGTGTTTTTTCTCTTTCAAAATAAAAGCCAGGCTTAAAATATCTCAGCTCAAGCCCATCACTTTACTCCTGCCCTGCTTTATTGAACCCTCATATATGCTTACACACTGGAGTTTACTCACTCCCATCCACCCTGCGGTTCATTGGGACCCCTGACCTGCAAACAACTATAAATATTTATTTGCGTCGGCTTGTCTAAAAATAACTGTATTACAATGGAGTGTCCTGGAAGAGGTCCAGGAGCGCTGTGCAGCGAGCAGCAGTCAGCATTCAGACTCCGGCCTCCGTGTCCGCAGAGAGAGCGGCCGGTGTCAGGAGGCAGACATATTGATAGCTTTGTGGTCAACAGGAAAAAAAGTCACTTAGGTAGGGATCCTTTGGGTCCGGGGATGTATTTCTGGAACACGCAGACGGAGACAAGGAGCAGGTTGAAGCGATGCACAGTGGTTCTCCAGTGACAATCCCTGTCTTCTTACAACGTCACAGTGCTGAAGTTTAAATGAAAGCACGGTTAGAAACAACTGAGAAACATGAGACAGAAAAAGACTCAAGATATCCCTTTATTACTATTATTCATTATTATTATTATAAGACCTAGCAGTTTAAAACCAGTGACTAAATAGAGAAACAACTCATCTATAGCTTTATGTGCAGCAGTCGTCTTCTGACGGGTCAGACACAGCAGGTACATTTGAAGAATAAAAGCGGAATATAAAATAAAAGCATGTTAATGAAAACATATTTTTTTACATTTCTGCACCTGCATATTGACACAGGTACAAGAACAACTGTTTTATTTTCAGGAGTCTCTTCCCTGTGAGGCCTTTCCAGTAGTATCTCTCCACGGTATGAGTGATCTTTAGTAGAGATAGACCGATGTGGTTTTTTCAGGGCCGATACCGATACCGATTATTAGTAGTCAAGGAGGCCGATAACCGATATTTGGAGCCGATATTCATTTGCAGTAAAAGTGAAAATATTGGCGTCAAAATTTTGAATAATACAAACTCCAACACTTAACTTTGTTTAAATGCCTTTAAGCATATGTTTATTAAACAAACAAACAAAAAGCGCAGGGAGTTCCCAGGGTCAGCATCTCTTATAAAGTTAACTGAAAATTTAAATAAATAAATAAATAACTTCCTGAAGTTTTATTAGGCCGATGCCGATATGCGTCAAAATGTCGAATATCGGCACCGATAATCGGCCCGGCCGATAATGGCCGACTGATCCTGCTTTAGAATGGTTATATGATCACATTTTCATGAGTGTAAACCTTCTGTTAGCCCTCTCACACATAGTGGTCACTACAGTGGACAGCTATGCAAAACATTTTCTACTAAATGCATGGGCTTTGATGGTATGGTGTCAGCCACTTCAGTGGATGTAAGTAAGTCATCAACACACCAGCCGTTGTAAGTCTACCAGAAATGTCTGCGGCCCCTGGAATGACTTACAAATCCATCTATGTTAGAAGACCCTTGCAGTTAAAATAAATAGCATTGAGTAACATCTAAGGAGCAATATAATTGTTAAAATTCTCAGGTATTGATTTTGTGTTTGGAGAAATCCGTCCACTCAATTGGACGTCATGCATTGCTGCATTTCAATTACAGTGAATATTATTATTGAGACTTTGTCGTTCTGAAAATTCTTCACCTGGAGTAACTTTTTTCCTTTAAATCAATTGATTTATATTATTAAACTGTAACTTGCAATTTTTGTCACAAAAATAATATTTTGTGCAGGTTAGTTCCATCGTATCAGTGTCAGTCAGTGACAGAGCTCAAGTGCGGAGCGTGATAGAAAGACCTACATGAAAGGGCAAACACCATCTGATCCATGACGGGGAAGACAGGTGTCAAGTCCAATGTTCAACAAGGTTCAATGTTTTTGCATTGCAATGAACACTGCTTTTCATTACTTTCATACTTCTTTGATTTGAAAACTGAAAATGTGTCTTTTAAAATAAATAAAGTTCAACTTTTTTAGTTTATGCATCAAAAGCAATAAAACTAAAAAGTGCTATTTGAGGTAGTCATAACTCGTGTGACA